>NC_053136.1:3735701-5147286 GCF_016808335.1 Panicum virgatum
TATGATTTAGAAAACAAATTAAATAAGAGGAAATAAATAGAAAATAAAAATAGTAACAAATTAGAAAATAAAAAAGGAAAGTAATGGAATAAATCGAACAAGCAGAGTGGGAAGAAAGAAGCTAAAACGGATATGGAAGAAGAAAATATAACAAGTAACACGAGGAATAGCAACGCAAGCTAAAAAGAAAGAAAATGGAAATAATGAAACGGGAGAACCAGACACGCCAAGCGTACCACAACCGTGAAATCCAATTCATCTTCGACGACTTCGTTAAAATCAGCAGTACTGCAAAGCCTATATTATACGGTATAGCACGCAACAGTGAGTCAAATAGTTTAAATTCAAAAGGAAAATGTCCAAACACCAGTCATTCACTCTTCATGATGGATCAGTGACCTGTAGCCTAAGCGATATATAGCCACGGAGCTTAACTTCTGCATTTAAATATTTGCATAAATATTTATAGAAAAGATGTAAATTCAAACAAATCAAAATAATAATAATAATAATAATAATAATAATAATAATAATAATAATGATAATAATAAAAGAAAAGATAAAAGAAAACGAGCTAAGTATTGCATGGGCTTCTCTTTCAAAAAAGAAAAAAAAACCATTGCATGGGCTTTCATCTCTCCGTGGTGGGCCGAACTGGGCTGACCGAACTGAGACAGAGTTCATCAACTTCGCCTGCAAGTAAGTAGGCTAACCGACAGATAAGAGGCCCTCCATCTCAAAGCAGGCGGCGATCCCTTTTCTTCTCCTCTGCTTTTGCTTCTGCTTCCCCTCTCGTCGCGTCACCCAGGTTGCCCCCCAAACCCTCGTCAATAACCGTCCGCCGCCATGGCGCCGCCGGAGCACCCCACCCCCGCCGCGCCGTCGGAGCACTCGCAGCCTCCGCCGCCGGCGGCGGCGGCTAAGGGGAAGGGCAAGAAGAAGGATGACGACGATCTGGTGAGTCCGCGCGAAAATCTGGCATTTCCTGCTTTGATCTGATGCCTTGGCTCCGCCTGACGCGTTCGTCGGTGCAGTCGGAGGAGGATCAGGCGCTCAAGGAGCAGCTGGAGCTGTACGTCCTGCGGGCGCAGGACGCGGATCCCGGTGTGCAGAAGCTCGCCCTCGAGAGCATGAGGTATTCACATCCACCAGATTCGGTTCTAGGGTTGCGTTTCCCCCGGTGGCAAAGTCTTACCGCTTTGTTTCAATTTTTTCATCCTTGCGATGTGTGGTTGAATTCAGTGTGCCGTATGCTCTGTTTTCCCTGATGGGCTAACATTAAGATGAGTTTTATTGAGTACTGCTGCTGTAGTTTTGTGCAAACCAACAGCTTGCTTAACTCAATTTGCTGTCGCTTAAACCGATCCGTTTCAGGCAGGAGATTCGTTCTGCCACAAGCTCAATGACTTCTGTTCCAAAGCCGCTGAAATTTCTCCGCCCGCACTATGGAACCCTCAAGTCCTACTTTGAGACCATGCCAGAATCTGAAATGAAGGTTTGTGTGAAGTGTTGATCACACTGCTGCGCTGTGATTTAGATCGGTTTGATACAGTGCTAATGTCTCCTTTATTTTGTAGAAATACATGGCGGACATTCTGTCGGTGTTAGCTTTGACAATGTCCATTGAAGGAGAAAGGGTATGTGCCTGCTATGATAATTATCTCACCCCACTGTAGTAGATGAGTTATTCTTCTTTATTGGAGAAAGAGGCCTTCAGCTGTTCTCCTTCAGCTCCAGTTGACCTCAGCTCCTAAAATTCGATTTTCCTCACCTTGTTTTTCAGGAGTCCCTGAAATATCGTTTATTGGGCTCTGAAGGAGACATCGGTTCATGGGGTCATGAATATGTAAGGTATGTATAAAACTGAAGTAATTAATATCTAAGGTCATGGGGTCATGAAGTCTAAACAATTTGCATATAGTTACCTCGTACTGAAATGCTGTTGTTGATTAAGCTATATTTCAATATCTCTATTTTGCCGTTGTTGGTTTACATGCTATTTTTGTTTCGGTATTGTTGGATTCTAAATGAATAATTGTCTACAGAAATTTGGCTGGCGAGATTGCACAAGAGTTCCAAAAGCGTCAGGTTGCCCTCTCACTCATGCTATAATAGAATTCCTGAATCCTTTTGTATTGTTGTCATCCATAACTTGCGTTCTTGGTTCTTATATTTAACACCCAGTTGAAGTCATAAAACTTTGTTTGATTGTTTCTTAGTCTTAGTTAATTTCCTTTCGCAGCTGACCTCTGGTACGTTGATTGTTGAATAGTTGGAAATCATAATGTCTTAATTGATATTATAAACAGCTGCATTTCATTCCTTCCTGTCTCATTTTATTTATTTCCCTCAGTATCTATCATTTGTACGAGTCCCATGTACTTGTGACCATGATCAAATTTCGTTGCACATAGCTGTAGATTTTTTTATTGTTGCTTGTTCTTGCTTTATTTCTCTGTTCACGCTACTGGGCTGCAATAGCGGAATTAAGTAGCGGGCCATGTTTGTTATGTTCCATTGTTTATCTTTCAAACCTCTAATGCTGGTTGTCACCGTTTCCAGGATGATGACTTGCCCATTGATGCCTTAATGGAGCTCGTGCAGCAAATTATTTCATTTCACATGAAGGTTTGTTATGATTAGAATTCATGGTTGAATGTTTATTTATTCTGTTCATCTTGAAAAAAAATCGTTATGCTAACTTTCTTTATCTTTATTTATTTATTAGCATAATGCTGAACCTGAAGCTGTAGATCTTCTAATGGAGGTACCTTCAATCCTTATACTTGTTTCCTCTCAGAGTGCACTTCTAATATTTCTTGCTAATGAATATACTGATGCATAAATTTCATCTTTTTGCAGGTTGAAGACCTTGATTTGCTAGTTGAGCATGTGGACACTACAAACTACAAAAGGGCTTGCTTGTACCTTACTAGTTCGTCCAAGTAAGCATGCATCTCTTTATCATATGTTGTATGCTCTTCTGTGGTATTGCTTCCAGCCTTCCACCCTCTATTTTAGAATGGATGTGGAACTTAGATATACTTGATTTTCTGTGAAATTAAAGTAACACTTTTCTGTGCTTGAACGTGAAACTTGCAGATATCTTCCTGCTCCTGATGATATGTTGGCACTTGACATAGCATATACCATCTACATGAAGTTTGGAGACCTTGCAAGCGCTTTGAGAATTGCTCTGCAACTTGAAAAAGTTAGTACATGAGTGTCTCATGTCATGCCAATTCATTTGAGAACCGAATCCATATTAACACATGTTTAAATGTCTGTAGCCCATGCAGTATGTGAAGCAAGTCTACACATCAACTGATGATTTTCTGCTCAAGAAACAATTCTCATACATCATAGCACGCCATGTAAGCCCCCCTCTGCTCCCGTTCTCCTCTCCGTATGTCAGATACCATGTGTCCGCATATATTCAATCATGGCAACTAGCTAGCACATACCACTGAGATATACCTCATTATGACACTGTTTCCCCCCTGGTTTTGAACCATCATCTCTCCTCTTATGAAGGGTTTGGCTATGGAGATTGATGATGAAATAGCTGCTGATGACAATGACAAGGAGATTTTGCAAGAAATAGTTAATAATACTAAGCTGAGTGAGGGATACCTTACTCTTGCTCGCGATATTGAGGTCATGGAGCCAAAATCTCCTGAGGATATATATAAGGTGATGTATATTTGACTGCTTACCATATTTGTGGTAGCACTAGTCATCCATAATAATTGTGGTTGTGCAATTTGTAGGTCCATTTGATTGATGGCCGTGGCGCCAGCTCCAGTCTTGATTCTGCAAGACAGAATTTGGCTGCAACATTTGTCAATGCATTTGTGAATGCTGGGTTTGGTCAGGTTAGCTTTTGAGAAGAAACTGTTACTTGTGGTCTAATTTGTGTGAAAATGATCCATCTTAAGTTTTTTACTAATATATATATATATATACTTTGTGCGCAGGACAAGTTGATGACTGCTCCATCTGATTCGTCCAGCAGTGGGTCTTCCGGAAACTGGTTATTCAAGAACAAGGAACATGGAAAAGCCAGTGCAGCCGCTAGTCTGGTATAACTACAGTATTCTTTATGTTTTTTTAAACATAAAGTATTATTTTATTTGAACTATCCAATAATAGTTAGACAATTTGAATCTTGTTTTATTTATACTATCCAATAATAGTTAAATAACTTGTTGTTTCCAGGGAATGATTCTCCTGTGGGATACTGATTCTGGGCTTGCTCAGCTTGACAAATACTTGCATAGTAATGATACTCATGTTGTTGCTGGAGCATTGCTAGGTATTGGAATTGTCACATGCGGCGTGAAGAATGATTGTGATCCTGTATGTGGTTTACTTTATTAGACTTGCTCCTGTCAGCTCCCTCCCTCTTAGTCCCCCCCTCCCTCTAATACCTTAACCTTTCTGCCAGGCGCTTGCAATTCTCATGGAGTATATTGGAAAGGATGACTCAAACATTCGTATTGGTGCAATATTGGGTCTTGGAATTGCATATGCTGGTTCCCAGAAAGAAGAGGTGGAAATTAGTGCTTATTGTCTTGCTGTCTCACTGATTGGTTATATGTTTCTTATTAATATGATTTGTTAAATCTCAGCTTAAAACGCATCTTTCTGCTGTGTTGGGAGACTCCCAATCACCTCTTGAGGTCTTGGTCTTCTCAGCCATTGCCTTGGGATTGGTGTTTGTCGGTTCTTGCAATGAAGAGATTGCGCAGTCTATCATATTCGCCTTGATGGAGCGTAGTGAAGCTGAGTTAGCAGAGCCCATTATAAGGTTGCTTCCCGTTGCACTTGGCCTTCTATATCTTGGAAAACAGGTAATTTAAGCAATCTTGAGAGGTAGTTCTGATTTTAAATAAGTAATTTGAGCCCATTTTGTTAAGTAGGTTAGCTTTTCAAATAAGTTGCTGCTAGATTAAGGATATCTATCTGGAGTATCTTTCTGTTAACCTTGTTGCCACATGCCACATTCCAAATGTAGTCTAGATGTTCGTCCCTGCTCTTTTATAGGTCACTTTAGTGACTTTCAAAGATGTTTAGCTGCTATTACTGAACACTGATAGCCAATTCCTATTTCAGGAAAGTGTAGAGGCTACTGCGGAGGTCTCTAAAACATTTGATGAGAAGATAGGGAAGTACTGTGATGTAACGCTTATGTCATTGGCATATGCCGGGACAGGGAATGTGCTTAAGGTATTTAATATCCTGGAAAGGTTTCTAGCAACCTCAAAATTGTACAAAACTTGGATTGTTTGGTTTGAATAAATGTTTTTAACTATGCTTGCAGGTTCAGAAACTTCTTGGGATTTGCTCACAGCATCTTGAGAAAGGCGAAACACACCAAGGGCCAGCGGTCCTTGGAATTGCTCTCATTGCTATGGCTGAAGAATTAGGAGCTGAAATGGCTGTGCGCTCACTTGAGCGTCTTTTGCAGTATGGCGAGCAGAATATTAGACGGGCAGTTCCTCTTGCTCTTGGTATACTCTGTATATCTAATCCCAAGGTATGTGTATAAGTTGGTCTTACATCCTAAATCTCTCAAATTTGATCTACATCATTTATGCCTATGCAAGGTTCATAATTTTGGATTACACATTTTCTTGTTGCATATTCTTCTTTCCAACCACTAAAATATTCTATTAGGGTGTGTGATGATTTAACCATTTAGTTGTTGTTCAGTGGTGCATAGTATTGCAAAACTGTACCCAATTAGGCAAAATTTCATTTCTAATACTTGCCTTCTCAGGTAAATGTGATGGACACACTGAGCAGATTGAGTCATGACGCAGATGCTGATGTGTCAATGGTTTGTATTTTTTTTTAACTTTTTTGTACCTAACCGTTCCTTTCCTAAACATATCTTACATCCTAATTTTAATGTCTCCAGGCTGCAATCATCTCATTGGGTTTGATTGGTGCTGGGACGAACAATGCCAGAATAGCTGGCATGCTTCGCAACCTTTCAAGTTATTACTACAAAGAAGCTGCTCACCTGTTTTGTGTAAGTAGCTCCACAATGGTCCTTTGGCGTCCTTACTCCATGATGTACAAATGTACAATGGTTTCTTGGCTATGTTGCATAAGTTGATTGATTTTGTTCTGCTCATCAGGTAAGAATTGCTCAGGGTCTTGTTCACCTTGGAAAGGGTTTGTTGACCCTTTCTCCATACCATTCTGATCGTTTTCTTCTTTCCCCGTAAGTGACTATCTCTTAACAGCCAGTTCAACTGTGAATGTCACTGGATTACACTTGAATATTTTTATATTTTCCTTTGGTCTTTCTAGGATGGCGCTTGGTGGGCTTGTCACTGTTTTGCATGCCTGCCTTGATATGAAGTCTACTATCCTAGGGAAATATCACTACATCCTTTACATTATTGTCCTGGCAATGCAGGTATGTTTCAATAGTCAATTGCCACTAAGTCTATAAATGCAATAGAGAACTGTCAGATATTGTTGCTGAACTCTATTTTGCTTATAATACAGCCGAGGATGCTTTTGACGGTGGATGAGGATCTGAAGCCCCTCTCTGTTCCAGTCCGGGTTGGGCAAGCTGTTGATGTTGTTGGTCAGGCAGGAAGGCCCAAAACAATTACAGGCTTTCAGACACATTCCACACCTGTCTTGCTTGCAGCTGGGGAGCGTGCTGAACTAGCAACTGAAAAGTAATAATGCAGATTGAACTAACAATGTGTTGCACCATCTGCATGTGTTTGTCCCAGGAAAACTAATCACTGTTGGTTTGTGTTGTGCAGATACATTCCACTGACACCGGTACTCGAGGGCTTTGTAATTCTCAAGAAAAACCCAGAATATCACGAGGAGTGAGATGGTATGCCTGATAGATATAATGCTGATTACGGGCTCGCCTGCACTGCAACCTCATAAGCCCTGGTGGTTGTCCTTGATATGGACACCCTTGTTATGCCCTTCCATCTCTTGCTCGGCACTTTTTGGTGGTTCATCAAATAGGCTAGCTTTTCGCACCAGAGTTGTAGCTGACTTAATCGCATGTTTGGTTGTGTGATGGCATACTAGTTGGATATGCATGCTGGGGGCGCATAGGTGTTGTTTTTTACTTGTACCACCAGACTATTTGTATCTATCTTTGTATCGGAATTACTGAGGGGCATGCTTAGAACTGACTCGATGATACGATGGTACACACTAGCATTTTTGGCTTTCGACTCGCGTGATCAAGTTAGATAAGTTGCATTGTAATTTGACATTTAACTCTGTCTTGCCGCTCCAACCCCTTACTTGACAACATTTATAAATGGCCCGTGCAATTGGCTTGTCTCAATTAATAAATTTCCAACAATAATAAGTATGGTGGGGTCTGCTTTGTGTAGGCAATTTGGCAATTAGAATAGAATATAGCTGGGTAACACAATGTGACCCTATGTTTGTTTCCCTATCTAGAAGTGGAATAGAATAACGCATTAGTTATTTTAAAGTTATTCTAATGTCATACACACAAAAATTGCAATTGTTCATCAGCTGTTAAAATCTAGGTTTTGTATTTTGTTTAACTGACAAATGGCACGACAAACCTGTTGATCCTATGAATCGCACAAAGAATCCTCAATGTTCCTCAAGCATCCACCCTGCCTGTCAACTATAGTTGAATGATCTAATTGCTATGACTGACCACTTAATGATCGGAGCACCATACCTACTTTGATGCTTTGAATCCGTATTCAGAGGCGTTACCGGAATTAGTAATTTCAAGTACAAAGCTCTTCTATGAATATATGCTACTTTCAACTTGAATCCAAGCACATATGTCGCACCAGAACCGGGTCTCTCCTTGCAGCTCCGGCCAACCCACCTGCCATTGCAAGTTTCAGTGCTGTATTTCTTTCCGTTGAGTGATCCAAACTACGTCGCCAGTTTATCAATTTTTGGCAGAGATTCAATATTCCGTGGAGGTTTTTTTTTCATCAGATCGCAGTCGCAGTATGAGAACCTCTTCGAAGCTGTGCCTAAAAAAAATTCAAATTTTCTCAAAAAAAAAAATCAAATAAAACCTTTATAAAAAAAGAAAAAGCACTACCGGCCAAATGGGCTGCCAATGGGCCGGGTCCATGATCTTTTCGGCTCGTTTCCGCTTCCTCCACCCCTCCTCCCCGAAATTTCTCTCCCCGACGCCGGCGCAGGGCGCAGCAGCTTCGCCGGGCCATAGCCGACGAGCGGCGGCGGCGCCGTGATCTCCCCCGAGGGTACTGGGCGCCACCGACAGGTTAACATGGGGGAGGAAAACGAGGATCCCGACTGGCTCACCGCGTTTCAGGTACCATCTCGCTTTGGAGTATCTCTTCTACCCTATGAGGCTAAATCTTGGACTGGTGGCTGCTGCTGGGGGTAGCCTTTCGCTTTAGTGTCCCGCAATGCTGCTTGTGAACTTCTTGCGAATTAGGTCAGACTGTACTGAGCCCCGATGGGTGAAAAGAGTTTTCCTCCTGTGGTTGCTAACCTCCCTCTTGTTTGGTCACTCGTATCGTGGTCAAAATTAAATGTGCGGCTTTAGTTTCACAACATCAGAAGCAAACCAGTGTCGAACTAGCAATTGATCTGTGCCATGCTGCCAATTGGCACTTCCCGTGCCACAAACGGTCCCATGTCCTCCTCAAGAAAGTTCTTGTTCTTGCTGTTCCTCGTAGAATTGAGCTGTACTGCTGCAGGCCATTTATGTTTCGAATTGCTCTTTGAGTACTAAGAAAATTTTCATACGCCCTTCTAAGATATTTAGTAAATATAATGGTTTCGAATTGCTTAGAAATTTCCAAAACATTCAATAACTGCTGTTCTGCTTCTAAGCAAATTTCTGGTATTGAGTTTTGATGGAGAGAATAATGGCTTGTATTCCTCCAAACCTTAGAAGGGTGTGATATATAGATCCTATACATGGGTCTCTAGATGAGCCTCTATACATGGGCTCACATATACACCAACATCCCCCCGCAGTCTGAACTACCGGCGCAGCGGTGTTCAAGACTGGACAACAAGAAAGCGCAGTGGAGGTAGGCGAGGGCGATCCAGGCGCGAGATTCCTGGTGATCTCGATGGCGAGGTCGTCCCGGACCTGCAGGAAGGAGGAGAAGGGCCGCTGGCGGGCGATCCAGCTCTTTAGGTGGTCATAGGTGCTGCTCAGGCCCCGCAGGACATTGAGCACCAATACCCGATCGGACACCGGATCCCCGAGGTCGTGAAGAGCATCGGCCATGACCTTCATCCGCCGGCAGTACTCACCGACGGAGAGATCCCCTTGTACGAAGGTGCGAAAGGTGGCGTCGAGCTGGAGGGCGCGGTACTCGGCGTTGTCGAGGAACTGCCCCTCGAGCACCACCCAGGCCTGGCGCGCAGTGCCTCCGTGGGCCCTGACGAGGTCCTGAAGATCCAGGATAGGGCGAGTCGACGAGGACGTGGTCGTCGAGGGCGTAGCAGCGGAGGGCGAGCAGGACCTGGTCCCGCCTGCGTCCATAGGAGGAGGACGTCGGGTCGAGGAGGACGGTGACCAGGGCCCTGATGTTCTGGACGCCGGCTGCCTGGAGGTGGAGCTGGGCGACCATGGGGTCGGTCGGGTCGTGCCGGAGTCCAGATCCAGCGGGCGGGGCCTGGTGGGAGGAGGAGGCGCCGTGCTCGGGGACGATGGGCTGCTGGCCGGAAGCGACGCGGACGTAGTGCTCCGCCTCGGCGAGCCGGAGGGCGAGGGCGTCGGCCGTGGCGCGCTCGCGCTCCCAAGCGAGGGCAGCCACGCGGACCCGCTCCTGTGCCGCCGAAGCCTCCGACTTGGCGGCGAGGAGGGCCGCGGGATCGGGCGCGGCGTCGGCGGCATGCTGCTTGCCGGCAGCGATGGCGGCGCGGTGCGCGGCGGCGGCGTCAGCGCCCCCCGCAGCCTGCGCGGCGGCCCACGCGGCTGGAGGGCCGGCGGCGGTCAGCGCGCCCGCGCCCCCCGCGGCTAGGACGGCCGGATCCGCGCCCAGGGCGGCCGGATCCGCACCTAGGGCGGCGGGATCCGCCGCGTCGGCGCCCGGCGGCGGGTGTAGCGGGTCGGCGAGGGCCGTGGCGGCGGCGGCAGGAGCCCAGGGGGCGGCAGGCCACGGCGCCGGCGGCCAGAGGCCCCAAGCAGAGGAGCCCCGAGCAGAGGAGGTCATGCCGCCGGGAGCAGAGGAGAGGGGAGGGAAGGAGGAGAGGGGCGGCGGTGGCGGTGGCGCCCGTGGCCGGCGGGCCATGGCGCCGGCGGCATCGCCGGCAGCGGGATGGCCGGCAACGGCGTCTAGAGGGTGGGTAGTAGGAGAGGAAAGAGGCTAGATACCATGATGGAGAGAATAATGACTTTTATTCCTCTAAACCCTAGAAGGGTGTGATATGGTAGATAACAGGATTAGAGCCTACCCGCCCTCACGTTGGAGGCTCTGGGAAGTATTTGGTTCTAATCTTGCTTGTCCTTCATTGATACAAGATAGTCTCTCTTATAGAGACGACTGACTTGACCCCTAAGCAATATCCTAACCGAATCAATTTATCTTGTCTCTTTCCTAATAAACCAAATTAACCTAATCAAATAGGATTCGGCACTGTTCACGCACGCGCTACAGTACTCATGGGCCTAGATCGGCCCATAACACTTCTCACATATTTTTCTTCCTCCTTCTCTCATATGTGCGGCCCACAAATGAGTCCACAACACTTCCGCCCTCCTTTCGAAACAGCTCGTCCTCGAGCTGGAATGATGGATAGCGCTCCTTGAACGACTCCAAGGGCTCCCAGGTCGTGTCGGCCGCCGAAAGGCCGAGCCACTGCACCGAAAGCTCCCACACGCCACGGTTGAGCCTTGCGCGCAGCACCTTCTGAGGAGTAGGGACAGCCCGGCCGTGGTCGATCGGCGGTAGGGGTACTGGTGCAACAGGAGGATCGCCCACATGCTTCTTAAGTAAGACCACATGGAAGATGTTGTGGATGCGGGCTGAAGCTGGAAGCTGTAGACGGTAGGCGACATCCCCAATGCGCTCCACAACCTGAAAGGGACCATAGAACTTGTGTGCCAGCTTGGCAGCCGCACTGGATGTAATGCCCGCCGCAGCCCGATGGTTGAGGCGTAACCATACCCAGTCTCCGACAACAAACTCCACGAAACGGCGAGAGCGGTCAGCCGTCTCCTTCATGATGTCTTGGGCTTGGTGAAGGCGATCACGAATGTCGGTGAGGAAGACGTCACGCTCATAGAGCTGGCGGTCCAGGGCCACCACCCGCGCCAAACCTGGCCTGTAAGATGCCAAAGTCGGTGGAGAACGCCCGTAGACCACCTCAAATGGCGTGGTCTTAAGCGCAGTCTGGTAGCTGGTGTTGTAGCAATACTCGGCCCATGGCAGCCACCGCAACCATTGCCGTGGTCGATCACCAGCGAGGCACCGTAGATAGACGCCCAAGATTCTGTTCGTGACCTCAGACTGCCCATCCGTCTGAGGGTGGAAGGCAGAGCTGAGGCGCAGCTTGACACCGGCGAGGGAGAAGAGTTCCGTCCAAAACTTGCTGGTGAAAACGGGGACGCGATCGCTCACGATGGAACACGTCAATCCATGGAGCTTCACGATGTTGTCGAAGAAGGCCTGGGCGACGGAGATCGCCGTGTAGGGGTGCCCCAGTGCGATGAAGTGGGCGTACTTGGAGAAACGATCGACGACAGTGAGCACCACCGTCTTGCCGCCGATCCTGGGAAAACCCTCCATGAAGTCCATGGCAATATCTGCCCAGACCGAGCTTGGCAACTCCAGCGGTTGCAGCAGGCCCGCTGGGTGAAGATGCTCTGTCTTGCTGCGCTGGCAGACAACGCAGCTGCGGACGTAGTCGGTGACGAGTCTGGACGCGTGTGGACTGTAGAAGGATGTCCGCAGGCGATGCAGCGTCTTCTGGGCCCCTTCGTGGCCGGTCCCGTGTGCATGCTGAAGAAGAACCGGCCACAAGGATGAGTCGTCGGGGACGAAGATGCGTCCCTTGTGGAGCTCCAGTCCGTCCAGCTCTGTCCAGGCTGCTCCGTCCAAGCCGTCGGCGATCTCCTTGCGCTTGGCGTTGAAGGAGGGGAGGGACAGCGCCAAGACGTTGATGGCACACTGATCCTCATCGCGCCGGGAGAGAGCATCGGCGACGACGTTCTGGCGCCCCGGCCGGTACTCCACCGTGAAGGAGTACCCGAAGAGCTTGCTGACCCACGTGTGTTGAGGGATCGTGGACAGCCGCTGGTCTAGGAGATGCTTGAGGCTGCAGTGGTCGGTCCGGACGATGAATGGGCGCGTCCACAGGTACGGTCTCCAGTGACGCACCGCCTGCACAAGACCGATTAGTTCGCGTTCGTAGGCCGCCAGCTTCATGTGACGGGGCGCGACCGTCTTGCTGTAGGCCGTCAAGCTGATGTAGCACGGCCCCGAAGTCCGAGCCGGAGGCGTCGCAGTCGACGACAAACGGCTTGTCGAAGTCAGGAAGCTGTAGCACGGGTCCTGTGGTGAGGGTGTGCTGGAGGGCGCGGAAAGCGTCCATTGCTTCCTGCGTCCAGCAGAAGGCCTCCTTCTTGAGGAGGCCGGTGAGGGGCGCCGCGATGACGCCGTAGTTGCTGATGAATTTCCGGTAGTAGCCTGTGAGGCCGAGGAAGCCCCGAAGCGCCCGCAGTGTCCTAGGCAGCGGCCAGGCCTGAACAACCGCTACCTTGGACTGATCCATGGCCACGCCATCGCCGGTGACGATGTGGCCCAGATAAGCCATGCTCTTCTCGCCCAAAGAGCACTTAGACCGCTTCAACACCAGCCCGTGCGCCCGGAGGGTGTCGAAGACGGCACGGACGTGTTGCAGATGCTCGCTCCATGTCTTGCTGTAGATGAGGATGTCGTCGAAGAAGACAAGAACGAAGCGACGGAGAAAAGGGCGCAGTACCTCATTCATGAGCGCCTGGAACGTGGACGGCGCGTTTGTGAGGCCGAAGGGCATCACCAAGAACTCGAAGTGGCCATGATGGGTCCGGAATGCCGTTTTGTCGATGTCGGCGGCGAACATCCGGACCTGGTGGTAGCCGCTACTCAGGTCGAGCTTGGTGAAGAATACGGCGTCGCGGAGCTCGTCCAAGAGTTCGTCGACGATAGGGATGGGGAACATGTCGCGGACGGTGACGGTATTGAGGGCGCGGTAGTCGACGCAGAATCGCCATGTCCCGTCCTTCTTGCGCACCAGCAAGACCGGGGAGGAGAACGCAGACGTGCTGGGGCGTATGATGCCTTGCCGCAGCATGTCCGCGCATTGGTGCTCGATCTCGTCCTTCAGCAGCTGGGGGTATCTGTACGGTCGAACCGCCACTGGAGCCGTCCCGGGCAGCAGGTGAATGTGGTGGTCGAAGCTGCGGCTCGGTGGGAGAGTTGTCGGCGGCTCGAAGAGGTCGGCGAACGAGTCGAGGGGGAGCTGGAGGTAGTCGATCGCCGCCACGGCCGCAGCAAGGCGCGGTCTAGAAGGAGCGCCCTTGCCCACGAGGCGCACCCGTCGGCCGCCGTTCCAGAAGGATAGGCGCTGGCGCGCGCAGTCCCAGTTGAAGGAGCCGAGGGAGCGCAACCAACGGTACCCCAAGACCAGCTCGTAGCCCTCCAGTGGGATGACGAAGACGTCAATGTTGAAGGGTTCGCCGCCGATGATGACGCGGACCGCACGTCAAACCCCGGATGACTGCAGCCGCTCGCCGTTGGCTACTTTGACGTGGACGCCGCTCAAGGGCTCTGGAGATAAGCCCAGGCGGTCTGCTGTGGATGACGCCATGAAGGTGTGCGTGGATCCCGAGTCGACCAGGGCGGTGATGGGGACACCTGCGATGTCGGTCTCGAGGAGGAAGGTGTCGGTGCTGCCGAGGCTCGTCATGGCGCACAAGGACACCTCGACGGCCGGCTCGGAGTCGTTGTCGGAGGCGTCGTCTTCCAGGGGGAAGTCTTCGGATATCTCGATGGTGTAGACCCCTTTGCCCTTGCACACCTTGTTGTGCCCGGGAGTGAACTTCTCGGGGCAGTTGAAGCACAGGCTGCGGGTGCGGCGATCGTCCATCTCCTCTGCGGACAGCCGCCGGAAGCGTGTAAACGGCGGGGCTGCTGGCGAAGGATCTGGTGGCGGTGGAGGGACGGCCGAGGACGCAGAGGGCGCCGTCCGATGCTGGGAGGCCGCCGCGGACGCTGGGGCGGCCGGCGACGCCACTGCTGACGATGATCTGGAACCCCGAGGGGGAGGGCGCCACGCAGATCGCGACTCCGTGGCGATCGAAGTCGAACGCCGCTCGTATGCCCGAGCGAGATTCATGGCGTCCTCGAGGTGCTCCGGGTGCTGCATCTCCACATCGATCTGCAGTGTGCCGCCCAAACCGGCCATAAACAGGTCGGTCTGCTGCCGTTCAGAGACGTCGTCGCAGCGGGCGAGTTGGGTGAGGAACTGGTCGATGAAGTCGTCGACCGTACCCGTCCGGCGGAGCTGGGCCAGTTCGCCGAGGGGGTTGCTGCGGATGGACGGCCCGAAGCGACGGTTGATGGCCTGAACGAACTCCGGCCACGATGGAACGCCGCGATTACGCTCCAGCCGAAAGTACCATCGGGCGGCTGCCTCGTGGAGGTAGAAGGATGCCGTCCAGGTCTTGTTCGCCTCCGGGGTGCGATAGGCTTGGAAGCACTGCTCGCATTTGTGCAGCCAGATTGCCGGATCGTCCTTGCCATAGTAGTCGGGGAACTTGAGCTTGTGCGCGGCGATGGGTGGGGGGATGGCGGGTCAGATCTCGAGGCCTCGAACTGGTTTGTGGGAAACTTCTCCAGGACCCGGGTTTGGATCCGATTGACGGCTACGTCCAGTGCTGAATACTGGTTCTTGACTTGGCTGATCTCATGGGTGTTGAGCTCGACCGCGCGGAGGAGGTTGTCGAGCTTGGCGCTGATGTCCGCCGGAACCTGGGCGTCGGCCATGGCGGACAGAGGTGGCGCCGGGTGAGGAAGTCTCTGATCCGGCTGGTGGTTGAGGGTTTAGCGGTGGCAGTGCGCAGGGAGGGGTTGGCGGCTATGGTTGGAGGCGCAGGGATGGTTTGTGTAGGGGTTTTGGCGGCTAGGGTTGGTGGTGGGGTTGGAGGCGCAGGGTCGGAGGATCGTGATACCAGATGATATGGTAGATAACAGGATTAGATGCTACCCGCCCTCACGTTGGAGGCTCTGGGAAGTATTTGATTCTAATCTTACTTGTCCTTCATTGATACAAGATAGTCTCTTTTATAGAGACGACTGACTTGACTCCTAAGCAATATCCTAACCGAATCAATCTATCTTATCTCTTTCCTAATAAACCAAACTAACCTAATCAAATAGGATTCGGCACTGTTCACGCACGCGCTACAGTACTCGTGGGCCTAGATCGGCCCATAACACTTCTCACACATTTTTCTTCCTCCTTCTCTCATATGTGCGGCCCACAAATGAGTCCACAACAGGTGGGATATATAGATTCTATACATGGGCCTCTAGATGGACCTCTATACATTGGCTCACATATACACCAACACCCCCTCGCAGTCTAAACTACCGGCGCAGCGGTGTTCAAGACTGGACAACAAGAAAGCCAACAAGTTTGTCAATATAGAGAAGCCACAGGAAATCCTTGAGTCCTTGAGCTTGTTTTAGCAATTTGATTTCCAGATCCATAGTATTGGTCTAGGGAGGGAGGTGAATGTTTTGGAAGGGGAGCTTGTAGAACCTTTTGGATCTATAAATATCAGAACCCATCAGTAGTGCCAAATGTCATTCTCGCCATTCTCGGCACAGTATACATTGGCTACTCATACTTCTGTCTTTAGCTTTCCAGAATTTTTTTTCGTTCCAAATCATCTCTTCATATAATTTTACTATGTAGCAATAAGGAGTACTACATGGATTTGAACTTTTTTCTCCTCTTTTTTGGTATAGGCACCAAGTACGGAGCCGGTGATGCTTTCTTCTGGGTCTGATGCTTCTCCTGAAGCTAGTCCTACCAGGACCACTCCATCTAGAGAACAAGGAAATGGAGAAAATCAGGCTAGTTCAGATTATGCTGGTGACAGAGATGACCCTGGACAAAACAAGGGCAAAACTCTGGCATTTGCTAGAAGAAAAACCCTTAGTCGTAAAAAAGGTAGATCTGGTCGACCCGTGTACACTGTGCGATGAAATTATGAAGCAGCAAGTGCTTCTCATTAAAAATTTGATCCATTTGCTACACATAGTTCAAGATGCTTATAGATTCTTTTGGCAAACATGCAGAAGGACCAACTACATATGAAAAACAAGATAACACTAGTCGCTCGGTATGGATTTAAATGTTGTTTTGAATTCCCTAGTTTTAATTCATGTTATGTTGCTATCCAGGTCTGATTTTTTTGCTACTTCCATCAAAATTAAACAAAGAATAAAAAAATATGCTCCCTCCATTTTTAAATATATGGCGCTTAGGACAGCTTAGCTTGTCCTAAACAGCATATATTTAAGACCTGAGGGAGGGAGTAGGACTTCGTAAACATCAAATGAACTATTAAAGGCTCTGGCTACTCTAACATTTGCCATCGATATAGTTGACCGTGCATCTTTTTCGTGCACAGGTGATAATTCCTGTTTGTGGCAACTGTTTTTTTGGACCTTATCATTGGAATATTCAATTCTTTATGTTGTGCTAGTGATCAGATATTGCAATTCTTATGTTAAATTTAACTTTTACAACTTAGTAGGTGCAGACACTGGTGTTGTAGTTTTGCAATTAATTGCTGTACCTATTTTTTTTTAATTAGACTCCAAAGAAGGATACGGTTACACTTTCATCTGGTTCTGATGCTTCCCCTGGAAACAGCCCTTCAAGGGCTGGTGATGCTAATCATGAAGAGAACTCATTCAGCAGTCCCAAGAGAAAAGGTGTTCAACAAACTAAGAATAAAAAACCAAAGGTTGCGGGAACGAAATCTGATCCAGACCAAATAGGTGGTAAGACATTTTAGTGCGGCTGCCATTTTATTTACCAGCTTAACAATGAGATTTGTGAATAACATGTACTTACTGTTTCATGGTCCAACATAGACACATTGGAACATCAAGAGGGAGTTGCTGAGGATGAAATGCAAGATAAACTTACAGGAAACCCTGTGAGATGTCTTACTCACCTCTCTCTACTCTTTGCCATTTCACCCCCTGATATTTTGAACGATAATACCAAAGGAAAAGAATAAAAGGAAAAAAATTCAGCTTGTACCTTTATGTGTGATTATTTAGGTCTGTGCTGCTTTTTGATTGAGTGCATGCTTTTCTCCTAAATTGCCAGGTCTCCCAGAGGTTACCATTAATATTTCCCGATAAAGTTCAACGTTCAAAGGTATGGTCAACTCTTGCTGGAGTTTGTGCTCTGTGCCTCTGCCTATGTGAATGCTTCCCATTAAAACGTTTATGCTTGCAACCAAATGCTATCAACAAGCCTGTTGTCCTCCCCCGCTCTTCTTCTGTTTCTTCATGTAAAAACTGTCTGATTAGCATTGGTGCAAAGGTATTTAAATTTATAATCATCGGAGGTACAGTCAGAAGATTTGACATGTATATTGTGTTTTTCTATGATACTGTGTACATGTCCACTCATAGCAAATAATGACTTAGAACGAGAGCATGGGTTAGGTTAAAATTTCTGAATTGTGTACATGTGACTGTGTCGTAAAGCTGAACTATCAACAATTGTACTTCTGGTAAATAACTTAGTGAAGCTATTACCTGGAAACTTCCAATTATATTATCCAACAATTTATGCTATTAATATTTACTTTATTTAATAATCTTTCTTCTGTTTATTTGGTTGTTTTTGTAGGCACTGATTGAATGTGATGGTGACTCGATTGATTTGAGCGGAGATATTGGCGCTGTTGGGAGGATAGTAGTTTCAAATGGTCCTACTGGAAGTCAGGATTTGTTGTTAGACCTGAAAGGTATCATCAAGTAACTTTCACGTTAGATACCTCATTAGATTTCTTAATTCCTGTGGTAGGAAATCCCAGGCAAGATATCCACATTAATACTCTGCTAAAGCATTTGAAAACCAGCTCTTTTTGTCCTTGATACATGCATATTCGAAGAGTTAGCTAATTATTTCTCTTTCCGTACTCAAACAGGAACGATATACAAAACAACTATAGTTCCATCCAGGACATTTTGTGTTGTAAGTTATATGTCAAACTCAAGTACAATTTTATTATGCAGACTTGGTATTTAATCCTTGGTTTCCTCTTTCAGGTGAGTGTGGGACAATCAGAAGCAAAGGTACGTAAGCGATTAAATAAATTTATAAGCATATTAGTGTTATCCATTATATCAGTTTATACATGTCATAAATTCGAGCGTCTAATGTGCCATCTCCAACTGTACATTTCTCTATGTATTCCATTTTTCTAGGTCACTTTTATTCCAAGGCAGCTGCTTATCATAATCCATTCCCTGTTTTTCCTGTGCAGATAGAGGCTATAATGAATGACTTCATTCAACTTGAACCACAGTCCAATGTATTTGAAGCGGAGACTATGATGGAAGGTTAGCATAATAGGCATCAGATCAAATCATCTTTAATGTACATAGTTACTACGGCATGCTCCTAATTCTTTGATTAAGCTATTTATTGGTGCTTCCTCTTTTGAGTGTAGCTTTAGTGACATAGTGTTAGTATGCGCCTGCGAGGAAAAACCAATCTGCATGAAGTTATGGACTCATTGTTTATGTGATGACAGCCTGCGTTATAATTTCTCTTCACTAATATTATGGATCTATCTTCTGTATAGGTACCCTTGATGGATTCACATTTGATTCAGATGAGGAGGGTGATAAGCTCCCTGAATCACAGGCTTACCGAAATGATCAGAATAATGAAGATGACAGTCAACCTAAGGCGAAAACCAAAAGAAAAGCTGAGAAACAAGTGGTACGTTTTCTTGCCTCCACTTTAGTTGATGACTAACTTATTATAACCCAATTATGTGAGCGTTTGAGAAAAAATTAACCCTATTATTTTTAGCTAGTTTCTGGGATTTTGTTATGTACAGAAGATGGCCATTGAAGTGTTCCAGACTTGTAGTGATTGGGAATTCTGAATTAGAGGTGTTCAAATCCCGATTGAGTTTTTATGAGTGGCATTTGAAGGCTTAATTATTAACATGCTTGTGCGTATCTTGTTATTATGTCCTTGGCTCTAAGGGTCATTATCAGGAAATTTGCATAAGCCTTCAGCACTTGCCTTCCTGTTTCCTTAGGCTTTAGGCTTCCTTGCTGTTCCCATGTTGAACTAGTAATTTCACATAACCATTACCAAAGATGTAGAGAACCCGCTACCAACAGGTTTTGCTTGCTATATCTTCCTTAGTGCTAGCGCGCGGCTATTCTCATTTAACATTGTGCATCTCGACATCAAGGTGCTCCTGATGAAAGCCATGACTGGACTCCTGTGATATGCAGGGGAAGGCCCCGAAGAAGGCCAAGGTTGCAGGGAAGGCCCCTAAAAGGGCCGCAAGGAAAACCCAGCCAGCGAAGAGAACTAGGAAGGCGAAGAAATGATGTTTGTTGATTTTTTTTTTGTGCGAATCAAAAGCTGTCGAGAACTTGAGATAGCTGGCGGCTGATAATCCACTCTGAAGTCTGATTGTCTGAACAGGCAGCTATTTGCTGAGATATCTGATCCGGGCTCATCGGGCGTGTAACATCATGTAGCACTTAGGAGAATTTTAGAGATGAAGAAAATAGAGTGTAAAATTGCAAAGGCGATACTGTTTTTACATACTCCAGGAGCTCTGTATCCTCATTTCCATGCAGAGGTTGTAAACTAATACAAAATTCTGGAGTTTTTTCCAAAATGTCGGGCCATCCCGAGCCTCACTCGCAAAAAATTCGAGCGACTCCACTTCAGTTTGAATTTCCCTTGATTTGGTTGATTTCACTTCAAATTACCAGCTTTCCACCAAAGCAAACGAAATGATTTTTTTTGTTTTTTTAAAAGGATCATCATTTTTTATTTCTTTCGAACCCGTCGCCGCCCGTCACGGACTCTGACTGACGGGTGCCGGAGCAGTAATTGTCGCAGCCTCCAAGGTTGTCCCGGCCGTCCGATCGCCCGCTCCCGACCATCCCAACCGTCCGCCCCTCTGCCCCGGGCGTCAACAGCCGGGGGCGCAGAGAAACCGAGGCGACGCGTCATCCCTGCCCGGCTGCCCCCCTTTCATTTCCGTGTCCTCACCAATTCTCTCTCTCTCTCTCCTCTCTCTAGCACATCAAAAAAAAAAAAGAATTCTCTCTCTCTCAGCAGCAACGCAGCCTCCGCCTTCCCGTTCACACCGCCGCTCCGCTCTCCTCGCTCTTCTTCTCCCCCAGCAGCAGCCGCCATGCCCTAGCGCCGTCTTCTCCGCCCCGAGCTCCGTCGGCTGCGTCCAGCGCCCGCCGTGGCCGGACGCGCTCCCCGCATCTGGGCGGGCGGGCTGGCCGGCGGTCGGCGCGCCCCGGCAGCTCCGTCGCCGGTGCCATTGTACTGGTACGCGCCAAGGCTACGCTATCTTAGCCCCCCACTTCAGCTTCGCTCACCCCGCCTCGCTCCCTCTCGGCTCTCCACTAGCTAGCCGTGTCTCTGCTCTGCGGGTCGCTGTGTAGCAGTAGCTGGTTGGTGTTTCTGAAGAGGAGGTCGATTGGGTAGGTTTCGTACTTTCGTTTGGTTCTCTTCGGTGTTGTAGAGTCCGGAT
Source organism: Panicum virgatum (assembly GCF_016808335.1). NCBI lineage: Eukaryota > Viridiplantae > Streptophyta > Magnoliopsida > Poales > Poaceae > Panicum > Panicum virgatum. Next base: position 3,756,508 of record NC_053136.1, read on the forward strand.
CTGCTTCCTCTAGTGGATTTAGTGTTAGAGGTGTTGCTTCTCCATGCAAGTCGACCCCATTTCGACTGTTGGCTTGGAATCAACCAGCTTAAAAGTTAAAACTACCACAACTCTGTACTCCAGAGGCCAGACTGTCCGCTCGGGTTTGGTATGTGCAAAACGCACTGCGCTCACATGTCCACCTTGTGACAGTGATTTGCACGGTTGTGAAGAAGTAACACGGTACTGTACATCATCTGAAACAGTAGTGTACTATGTTTATGTCAGCGTTGATAAGTTTATTGATATGTTCCTGTGCACGCCTGTAAAGATTAATGCTGTTTTTTTTGGGGGGGGGGGGGGTGAACCTGGCATTCCAACAATTGCTTTCTGTAGATGATTTCTGTATGACCAACTTTACACACATGGCATGCCTAAGAAATAACAGTTGACATCAGCATAGATTTGTGCTAAATAATACCTTTTTTTATTTTTAGCACTCTATAACTATCTACTTACCATATTTTCTCCATGTTGCCACTAGTATTTTTTTTGCCAGTCTGTGCCTATCTTGTATTTAACACATCTTTTTATCGTATTAGGTATTAGTCCCCTGTGATCATCACATCACCATCACTAGTGATGCATTCTTCAGAAAATAAAATGGTATGCTCCAACTCAGGACGGTCATCAAAAAGGAGGAAAGAGACCTCTTCAGATTTGGTTCCTGTGTCAAACAGACCAAGTCGACGAAATGCTTCCCGCCGGTGTAAATTTGATTCTCCTTCGAAGAGATCACCAAGGAAAGTTAGGAATGCTACTCTGGCAAAAAGCATAAAGAAGAAATATCATTGTAGTCCTCTAAAACGGCGGAAGGATTCAGATTCTGTTGCTGGAAACATTGTAAGAGGACTAGTAACGAGGAGGAAGAAAAAAAGAAAAAGGCAAAATATTGATGAAGCAATTCGTTTGGAAAGAAGAGCAAGATATTTTCTAATCAAGATAAAATTGGAGCAGAATTTATTAGATGCTTACTCTGGGGATGGATGGAATGGCCAAAGGTGCACACCACGCTCTAACTGCTGTCATCTGCTGGTGAAAGAAAAATTTCAAATCTATGTATCCACCTAGAGTTAATGCATTTTTCATTTAAAAAGTAAGCTGAATAACGTTATCACGTTGGGACAAACTTTTCTGGGGGGAGGAAGTTCACATAAATGTAAGATAGCTTAGACTTTAAGGCTTGAAGCCAAAAGACGCCAATTTGTTTGGAACTTATATACTCCATGTAGAATAGCTTCGTGTGGCTAATACGACAAGGGCACACTTTTAAGCAATTATTTTTTCTTAATTGTAGTATGATCACAAGTCTAGGGATAATGCTGATATGTTAATTTGTCGGAAGTATACTTTTGGACTTATGTGATTGAAGTTTGTTTTATGAGATGAAAGTTCTGTATGGTACCTTTTGTTGACATGGTGTAGTGAAAGTAGACTCTTATTTTTCCTGCCTATAGAATCATGTTAACAGGCCATATTACTGTCATTATCAGTTCCACCTTGATGCTGTTATATAATTTCCTTGCTTATGTTACTCATTTGCTTTTATGAATTAGTACAGTGAAATATGGTATGATAGTAAATACTAAATAGTACACTAATTAAGTGCAACTTTCCAAACAGCCGAGAGAAAATAAAACCAGAGAAGGAACTGCAGCGTGCCAAGAAACAGATCATAAAATGCAAAATTGCTATACGGGATGTTATTCGCCAACTCGATTTGTATAATTCCACTTGGGGTGTTGATGACCCAGTGATGCCTCCAGTCGCACCTACCAATTCTGAACATGTACGTATACCATCATGAGACCTCCAGTTCCACTGGATCCTTCATCTGATAAATTATCAATATTTGTTCTGCTAGATCATGTGTTCGACATGCAAGTCTCATGAATCATTTCCCAACTATAAAATTATCCTCTGCGAAGGGGCTTGCAAAAGGGCATATCATGAGAAATGTTTGGAACCTCCTTTAGAAAAAAATGGTAATTATTTCTTCTTTTCCTTCCAAATATTTGGTTATGTATTATTTGATATGGTTGTTTGTTAGATTAATGAGATTGAACAATAACATATTTGTCTTGCACCCTCCCCTTCCCTCCCTCCTATCTGTTTCAGCCTGTCATGCTGTTTTTTGTATATAGTGTGAATGTGTGATACAATAGGTACACATTTATGGCGAATGTCGTCTAGGTTGTCTGTTGACGGTAAAAGTTAATGTCTAAGTCTTCCAATTAAAAACCAGACGATCACTTGACATATCTTTTGTTAGATTTGTCCCTTACTAAAAAATGTTATTCGTCATTCCATCTAGATTCCAGGTTGACTTTGAAAATCTGTGTTCAATTTTCTCTATTTCATGTGCCACAAGGTTCCAAGCACTCACAGTTGAATTTTACACTAGTTCCTCTATTGTAAACATATTTTAGAGATCGACTTCTTGCTGCCTAACTTTTAGTTTTGCTCATTTGCTTCCTTGTATTACTTATTATATCAAAAAAAATATCAGGTGTGACAAGTTGAGACAATCTAACTGTCTGATTGCCCACACGGGCTGTAGATGGACAAGGCTGGATGTAAATTCAGTTGCATCTGCATACCATGGTTCGCAGTTTGAATGCATTTGTTACTGACACTGCCAATGTTTAGTTTGCTTATCATGGTTGCCATATGCAATACAGACATTTGATTGGCAATTTTGGCACAGACCCTAGTTAGCTGTGCCAATTGTCCAACTCAACTTGTGATATGAGAGAACTTGTGCAGAAATACAACAATGTTGCAATTTATGAACTGCAGTCAGCAAAGTGGAGGTTACTAGGTGTTGGAATATAAGTGAATTGCCCACCTCTCCCCATCAGCTTATGCTTTTGGGTTGAATTGGTTGGTGCATGCAACTCAATATGGTATCACAGCCAGAGGTCTCAAGTTCGAATCCTGGTTAGCGCAATTAAATAAAATAATTGCTACTCGCTCCTATTCCACGTTCAAGGCCTGAGGGAGCCTCCACGTGAGGGGGAGTGTTGGAATATAAGTGAATTGACCACCTCTCCCCCATCAGCTTAAGCTTTTGGGTTGAATTGGTTGGTGCATGCAACTCAATACTAGGTACCAAATCAGCACTATTAGAGTTTAGGGTCAATCTTTAATTAGCTAAGTCTGAAGTAGGCGCTAACTCGAGATTGTCTCTTGGTTTTTGAATTATTGTATTTTTTTTCTTCTTTTCTATGTAATGCTTTCATGTTGTAGTGTTGTTGCCTGTTCACAATTCGGTATGCTTTTGCTTAGGTTTTGAATGCAGTGGACACCAGTGATTGTTGAGTAGCATTTATTTTATAAGAACTGCTGCTTATTTTTGAGTTATTGCTATTGTTTCTTTACATTATCTGGTTTTGCAATAGTTCTATTTAAACATTTTGCTCAGATACTTCCCATAAATGAGCCATTCTATCACACAGCTTTTCTACTTTTAGTTTGTCATAATTATTTGAGCATGGGTAGATATGTACCTTGAATGTTGATCAACCTTCATCAGGATAAATTTTAAAAAATGATGTAATTTAATGCCTGATCTTATAATCTAGATTGCAATGGCCTGTGTTAGAGGTACAGATTCTGTTCTGAATGTGTTGTACTTATTTCTGTTGCCTGCTGTACTTTTTGCTCCTCATTTGAAATACAGATAGACTTGTTATTCTATTTTTAAACAGGTATTGCAGTACTAATTATTTTACCATTAATATGTCTATCTGTCTTGTGCAACCTCAGCTCTTCCAACAAGTAGCCTTGGATGGCTTTGCAAATTCTGTTTGTGCAAGGTGAAAATTTTAGATGCTATTAATGCACATCTAGGAACAAATTTTACGGTGAAGTGCCCTTTTGAAGTGAGTGTTCATCATTTCCGCACCTGTTATGATCGTTTTACTTTTGTTATTCCATACTATTTCTATCGATTGTCAACTCTACTTGCTTTCTATAGGATGTTTTCAAGGAAGCAACTGAACAAATTGACTCTGAGGATGCACTAGATGAAGATTGGCTTTCTGAGTATTCAGGTGATGAGGACTATGATCCTGAAGAAAACGAGGCCAACAGCAGTTGCATGAACAGCGGGGAAGAAATTATGTCTGATGATTCCAATGGTTCAGGAAGTCCACTTTATTCTCCAAATGATGATATTCCGGAATTCATATCAGCAGAATTCAATAATGCTGAAGGGTTCTGTCATGCCAATTTGGACTTAGGCATTGATTCTAGTGAAGATGATTGCGCACAGGTCCTTACATACCAAAGGCCGAGAAGAGATGTTGATTACAGAAGACTTAATGAGGTTTGTCTAACCTGCCTTAATTATTGCCATCAGTACTGCAATTTAAAACATTTTGCTTGGAAGTATTTTTTATAGGTCGCACCTTCATTAAGTGTTTTGATTGCGGGATTAAGTTAGCCCAACAGGCTGTAATGTTGAATACTTTTTATCCTGCCCAGGAAATGTTTGGGAAAATAATTGAGAATGAAGAGCCAAGTGAGGATGAAGATTGGGGTCATGACAGAAGAAAGAAAAGAAAAACACGTGCAAGGAGTGATGGGGATAATTCTGTTGAAGGTTTCTCGAATCTTATATCAGATGAAAAGATCCAGCAGAAGAAAGGAAGAAAACTTTTCAGGATTCCTCCCGCGGCAGTCGAGGTAATTGATAGTTCTAATGACCTTTATAAATTGGTAGGCCTCTTTATATATGCATATTGTTATTCACAATTGTATTTGTTATGATACATAATGAACTCAAGGCTGTAATGGGATTTCAATCTGGCTTATTGTGCCTGCAACTGTGAAATTGTCAATTTTGTCTTGTTCACGCTTTCTTGTCATTAATATCATCTGTCCTTAACCTTGGTAAATTAGGTGCTTCGCAAATCTTTTGCTGAAAATGAGCTCCCACCCCGGGATGTCAAAGAAAATCTCTCGAAAGAATTGGACATCTCTTTTGAAAAGGTACGTTGTGTTTAATTGGATCAATTTTGGCAGCTCTGTGTTACTTCTAACATGTATGTGTTTATTCACCTAGAAGTTGCTTCTGCCGTTCAATTACCCTGTGGCACCTGACTTATAACTGCTGTTATATGAGATACTATAAATGTCGTTCATAATTAAAGTCAGATACTCAAGTCAATATCACAGTTGTTAGTTGCCACTCTTTTCATCTGACAATGTGATAGGCAGGGTGTCTAAGTATAGAATGATTACCAACTTGCTTTGCCTTAAAATGTCTTCAGCAGCAGTAACCAGTGACTGCCATCCATTTGCAGATTGATAAATGGTTCAAAAATACTCGCTGTGCTGCTCTCAGAGATCGTAAGGCATGGATTTCTATCTCGTGGTTATTCATATGATCTGTGTAATTTCATTGAATAAATAATGTTTCCTTGCATTCCCGAGTTGCCCTAAGTGTTGTCTTTGATTTTTGGTTTCTCCCCACCCAATGACTCCTGTTTCTCTATGCTAGCATTTGCTGGGAGGCCCGTAAGCAAAGTCCTAAAAATAATGATGTCAATTTATTTAGTCCAGTGAATCTGTGATTTCTACAAGTTCACAATTTATTTTATACAGAATTTTTCTTTCCCACAAACTAAACTGCATTTTAACCGTTATATATTTTCTACGATTCCATATGATTCGATTTCATGTGTAAAATTATTGAAGGATACACAGAACCAAATTCTAGACTAAACTGCAATTTAACTATTATATGTTCTACTATTTCATATGCTTTGATTCCATGTGTAAATTTATTGAAGGATACACAGAACCAAGTTCTAGTTTTTCTTGTGGTTATATACTCAACATTGTTAATATTAGTGCTATCTTTCAGGCTGAAGGGAACAGTCATAATATCGCTCCCAGCAAAAGCTCAAGAAGTAAAGGAAAAGCTGGAATCTCAGGCAAGGTTGATTCAGCAGACAATTTGTACTCTTTTATTTTCCTATGTCTGAAATCACCAAGGTCCCTACCACGCAAGCAAATATTGAGAAGAGTTTCTCAGTTTTCTGAAGTATTCATGTTAATTCTGGCAGTTATAATAGTGCCATGCGCTAAAAGGAATTGTAGTCATAGACTCTTAGTGTTTATTAGATACTTGAATCAATGATTTCTGTAACTGTAAGTCAACACATCACCATTGTGTAAATCTATTGAAGGATACAAAGTGTCAGGTTCAAATATTTCTTTCATTTTATCTTGTGGATATATATTCAACAGACTGTTTGTTATCATCTCTTTTGTCCTGCAGGCTGAAAGAAATGGTCATGTTACTTCTACCTCCAATAACTTGGGAACAAGTGAAGAAAAAGCTGGTATCTCGGGCAAGGTTGATTCAGGAGACAATTCATGCTTTGTTCCCTTGTCTGAAATCATCAATGTGCCTACACGATTGCAACGAAATCTTGAGAAGAGGAAGATGGAATCAACTAGCAGCCCTGTGAGGCAAGCTTGTTCTCCAACAGACCAAGTCAAGGTAGAAACTATACACAAAGCTGATTGTGTTTATCTTGTCTAATTTTTAGACCTAATCAACAGTAGCAGGGGCCTTGAAAAAGGATCTACTTGTCAGATCCATTGAATTGATTGTGTAGCCTCAACATGTTTGCAGGAGAGCATGTCACCTACAAGCAAGTCTTGTTTGTGGACAGATTTGAGCCATCCAATAAACAATGAAGTCATCGCTGGATGGCAAGCTGCTTCCCAGATAGATAGTGGTGCCTGCGCTGAAGAGCAAGCTGCTCCTCATATGGATACTGGTGCCTGCGCTGAAGAGCAAGCTGCTCCTCATATGGATACTGGTGCCTGTGCCGAAGAGCAAGCTGCTCCTTTGGTGGATGTTGGGGCCTCAGATTATCAGCCTTTCCTGGATGTGATTGATGAGATGTGTGGACTTGAATGTAGGCTGCAGAAGCTGAAGAAGAACATGCTGTCATCAGGAGCAGTGGGCTGTGGTAATGGTGGGAGTGACATGAAAAACCAAGCTGTGGTGCTCGTGCCATCCGCTGAGCTCAAGGAAAAAGCGTAGCTTGGCGCTTTATCTGGGCATTGCCCATAGGTTTTATATAGCAGATAACTGTATAGAGAACCAAGAAAGAAAAAAAGGAAACAAGAAACAGACAAGTGCCGGCTTACATAGCATACTGTCAGAGTGCTCTGGGGCCTCGGCATTACTAATAGGCGTCTGGTAGTCTAATGAGCCAGAAACATACCTTCGGTGCCTTGGAATTTTCATGTTCTAGATCAGAGGTGGACTTGTTAGCAAAGTTGTTCTTATGACCTGATGGTTGTACCAAGCACACTGATCTCAACCGGTCATTTAATTTCAAAGAGAGATCTTTAACAATCAAGCACGATTCCCCTGTGCTGTCGCGTGACAATGTGTGTGCTGTACAAATTTTGTTTGTTTTACTGCCGTTTGAATGATGAAGCTTTGCCCTGTTGTAGTCCTGTTAGAATTCGCTCCTGGAAACTGCTGGTGACACAAATCAGTAACGTACCGTGTCCATTTAATCTTAAGACACAGGAAATAATCAGATTGCAGAAACTGCCTAGTGCCTAACACCCACCGGTTCGTGTATCAGGAAATGGATCATGTCATCATGTTGATGTTGCAATACCATCACACTATCTAAGACCAGGCAGCCCTAGAAAAAGAGATTTCCTCGGCGAGATAGATCTCCAGCTCCAAAACCCAGCCAAAAATTTACGTGACAACATTTTTTTTCAAGCAGTCAAATTGGCTGGAGCAGCGAGAGGGAAAAGGCTGGCTACTGGATAAGAGCCTAGAAGGAGGCCAGGCCAGGCCATCCTTTTTCACCCATGGTCCGTGACCACTGACATCCTTGTGCTGCACACGCAGCAGCATCAGCCAACTTAGCGCGTGGTCTCGCGTTATCCGGAGGGAACGGAGGATGGTTTAGGGGTCCAAGTGTGCGCGCTGCGCTCCATGCAATGCAATCCCCTCTGTTGTGTTAGGGGACGCGCGGGACTAGGGCCGGGATAAGATGGGCAGCTCATGGTCGGTCATGGGTGTTCTTGCCGATGGGGACGGCAGATATGTATCCTCGCTTGGAACCTTGTGGTGGGTGTTCTTTTTTTTTTGCGAAAGGGAAGATTGTATTAAACAGAGGAGGTACAGTACATCCCTGCCATATTGAGAACACCCTGGCACAAAGAAAAAATACGCACGCACCCCAGGAAGTCCTCAGCCCTATCCTCAACGCCGACACCTCCAGACCATCGCCGGAGTCCGGCCGTCACCTCCATCCGCCTCGTCGAGGAACTCTGTGACAGCCCGTGGCCAGTTGGGCCGGGCTGAATTCGAGTTACTGTAGCGCGAAAAATACTGTAGCTCCGGCGCAGTGTTCCTAGTTTAGTCCATACGGGAAACCGAACGCGAGCGAGACCAGCTTAAATAGCCGGATCGCGGGAAGCTAATAATTCCGGCTGTAGTTTTTTGTGCGAAGCGAGGATGAAAGCGCAAGAGAGTTATTTAGCAGGTGTGGTTTACTCAAAATGTAGGCTAGATCTTAGCCGTTATCCCGGGCCGGGTCGTTACAGGGATATCAGAGCCATACTTTCGCGGTTTCACGCCACGTACGGGCAGAAGTGCGCGTACATGAGCACGTCGGCGCGTGGGAACACAGATGCCAACAGCATGTGGACGGACACACATGGGCTGCTAGCAGCCACGGGCGTGGCACATGGGATCGTAGTAGTAGACGTATGGGACGTGGCCCACCGTATGGGACGTGGCCCAAGAGAGGGGATCCTGCTCCTTTGTCCCGTATGGGTAAGCTGGTTCGATGTCTCGACGAGGACGTCGAGTCCTCAATGGGGGGTGACTGTGACAGCCCGTGGCCAGTTGGGCCGGGCTGAATTCGAGTACTGTAGCGCGAAAAATACTGTAGCTCCGGCACAGTGTTCCCAGTTTAGTCCCATACGGGAAACCGAACGCGAGCAAGACCATCTTAAATAGCCGGATCGCGGGAAGCTAATAATTCCGGCTGTAGCTTTTTGCGCGAAGCGAGGACGAAAGCGCAAGAGAGTTATTTAGCAGGTGTGGTTTACTCAAAATGTAGAGTAGATCTTAGCCGTTATCTCGGGCCGGATCGTTACAAACTCCAAAGCTTTGGTTCAGCTGCATCAGCCCACGCTGTAACATCACAGCGCTTTGACTCCGTTGAAAGAACATCAGCAATTCCATCGACAAGGAGAAAGGAAGAAGCAATCCGCCACCGGCGACGCACACCTCGCCGGCCAGAAGAAAGCTCCGCGACTGCCGAGGACATCAGCAGCCCGGAAGAGAACCCCCACGCAGGGAAATCCTGTCGCCTCCCTTTCGCAAGGAAGACACAGACAGCAAACAAACAAAAGCCTAACCTCCAATATGAAGCAGGGGCAGATCTGGCGCCGTCACCGTTTCGCACTGCTCGGCGCCAGTGATTGGTGACGGCCGGATTTGATGTGCTTTTGGGGGATCTTTGCATACTTCCTCCATTCTAAATTATTAATCGTTTTATTTTTCTATAAATATATAGGCTTTGCAAAGCACCTACTCCATCCGTCCTGAAATATAAATTATTTTGATTTGCCAAATTGTTCTAAATTTGACCAAATTAATAAAATAATAATATTCTGAATGTTTCGTAATTTACTTCCTTGATGTGTTATATGTTAGTATCCCGTTTTTTGTAAATTTGAACAGATTTAGACTACTTTGATTTAGGATAGAATAAAATATCTTACATTTTAGGATGGAGTGATATAAACAATATATATGTAGCCAAGTATATTAATTTTTTAAATATAAAATAACTAATAATTTAGGATGGAGGGAGCAGTTTGTTTGAGAGTGATAAGTTATTGGACGTGGGAAATGGTACAGACTTGAGGCAGCAGGCTCTTTTACAGAGCACGCCAATCTGTTTCTGCTTTTTGTTTTTAACCACGACCGCCAGACTAGATAGTACTTCTCCGTAGTTTTAGGTTCCCGTGGGTCAAACTTTTATTTGACTTTGACCGTTAACGTAGAATTTGTACAAACGCTGACAAGATAAGATAAGATAGATGCTTTCAACATGTACTTAATTATCATTCCAAAGCGCGGTGACAGATGGTGATGTTTGATTTGTGGAGTTTGCAGTAGCTGAGTGCTGGCTTGGTATCTGAGTGGTGCACACAGCTTGTTTGTTAAGCTGCTTGATGTTAGGTTGCCGTTGAGTTGCTTCGTGTTCGAAGCCGGTGTTTTTCCTGTTTATTGTATTGTCCGGTCTACAACTTTCATCTTCTTGTTAATACAATCGGCAGCTCTCTTGTTTGGTTAAAAAATCATCACTATTAGAAACATGGTATATTTAATTTTGTCGTGATTATGGGTTAAAGATTCACCCAGTAAAACCGTGTCGATATCGTTTGACCCTAGGAGGAGCTGCATTTTTCGTATATACTAGAGGCCCTGTGGCCTGCATGCAGGAGAGAGCACACAACTACCTCCGTCCGCGGTGTGTACTAGTACGTACTACCTGGGCTTGTGCACGGTCTGATCCGTGGGAAGTTCGCACAGGCATAAAGCAGACGGAGCCGACGACGACGCACGGTGACCACGCGGTGGGGTCCACTAGTCGGCGACTGTCCCCCCGGGCCCCGGCTCCGTCTCCGCGGCGGTGTGACTATTGCAGGCACCCACGCACCACGGGTCGTCGGCAGCGCAGCCGGAATCTGCGTCGCCGCACAGTGCTGCGTCGACGCAGCCGCGCCCTGGACCAAGCAATGCAAAAGCAAAACTCTCTCTCTCTCTCTCTCTCTCTCTCTCTCTCTCTCTCTCTCTGGGTGTCTTCCTGTGCAGTGCAGCGGTGATGATCAAGCACTGTCCTGGCAGGCACTGTAGATCTGGATCGATTGCATTGCATATATACATGCTCACATGCATCGATCGTTGCGAGTTTTTGGTTGCATCGGGGCAGCACGCACGCCCTTGGCCGCTTGCGTATCATCATCATCATCTTCCCCATCAGATCGATCAAGATCCATGGACGGACGACGGACGAGCCGCCGATCGCCGAACAGGTCATGCAGCGACAGCCCAGCATCATGCGGCCACGCCGGCTTTTTTTCCTCCCCGGCGACAGCCCAGCAGAAAAGGATAACTGTCACAGCCCAGCAACAGCGGCAACTGCAAGCCTGCAAAGGAGAGGAGCCTTTGGCGGTTTGCCTGCAACGGCAAAGGCCTTGCAGCGCGTCAAAAGGCACCATCCACCGCTCCGGCAGCTCCAGCAGCAGCTACCAGAATGCAGACTACTTTCTTTTTTGAGTAAATAACACCTCAGGTCCCGAACTTGTAGTGAAATTTCGTTTAGATCTCCAAACTCTCAAATCGTCCATCTGGGTCTCTAGAGTATATTAAGTGTTTCACGAGGGGTCCCAAAACCGTCACGCGTGCATCCGAAGCCGACGTGCCATGTCACGTGGTGCCACGGCGGCAAACATTTGAAAAAATATCTTAAATTTATTTATCTTCTCATATTTGGTTCTTTCTCCCTCTCTTCTCCTCTCTCTCCCATCTCTCACCAGCTCATCCACCGGAGCTGGCCGCCGTCGCACCGCTCTCTCTCCCCCACGCGCCGCCCGTCCCTGCCCCTCCCCACATCGGCAGCAAACGAGCTCCTCTCCGCCCTCTTCTACACCGGCACCACCACTCCCGGCCATCAGCCATGAGCCGCGCATAGCTCATCCGCCGGAGATGGCCGCTCTCTTTCCCCCACATGCCACCCGTCCCTACCCCTCCCAACACCAGCGGCCGTACGCCGGTGTTCGTCACCTGGCTGGCCACTTGGCCGCGCCTCCGGCCAAACCACCATGCGCCCCTGGTTTTCTCCGCGAAACCATCTTCCTGGCGTTGTTTGAGCTTGCCACGTGCCCCTGCCTGCTGTCTGCTCGCCACGGCGCCATGGCAGGCCGGCCGGCCACTGCCCACGTCCCTAATCGCCCCTGCCTGAGCTGCCCCGGCCGAGTCCTCCCCAGCTCGCCGAGTCTTTGGGCGCATTCCTTCGAGGCTAAGCCTCCCCTGAGCCCCTCCCCCTCATAGAACACCCCCACGGCCACCATTGCTGGCCACCAATCTTGCACTGCATAACCCCCTCTCCACCCCACCTCGACCCAATTCGAGCCCCCAGGCAGCTTCACCTCACCCCCAAGGAGCTCCCCGACTCTTTCCCCCACGCCTAGCCCTGCCAGAACTCCGCCAGGGAGGCCGCCGCCCGCCATGGCCACCGGCCTTGCCTGAGCACCGTGGACAACCCCCTTCCGACCTCCCTCAACCCAATTTGATCCCGGGAACGGATCGCCCTGGTCCTCGTGAAGCTCCTAAGCCCGACCACCGCTGCTCCCCTTCACCGGAGACCACCACGCCGTGCACCACCCTCGCCGGAGATCTGCTCCACGCTGACGAGCCCCACTCCGGCCATCTCCCGACGAACCGAGCCCACCCAGAGGTAGCCCTTGAGCCCCTCTCTCTTCTCCCCTACAGGCCCCCACCGTCGGCGACTCTCCTCACCGGGAATCGGCATGCGGGATGCAGGTCAGTGCGCGGAGCAGGGCGAGCGGGCGTGCAGGGCGATGCGCTGGGGTGGAGTAGGAGCAAGGCGGCGCGGCGCGGCGAGGCTCGTGCGCACGCCAGCCTGCAAGCGCCACGGCGCGCGCTGTGGCCGAGGCACGGCGGCGGCGGCCAGCATGCAGCGCGACGCAACGCAGGGCACACGGGCGTGCAGGCCGGTGGGCGGAGGCGGAGCAGGAGCAGGGCGACTCGGTGAGGCTCGCGCGGGCGCGCATAGGTGCGTGCTATGGCCGGGGTGCAGCGGCGATGCCCAGCAGGCCGCGCGGCAGCGTGCTCGGTGAGGAGGCCCGTGCAGCCTGTGCGGCGGTGGGTGAGGTGCGGCGACGGCCTGCGGGGGCGGCAGTAGGGGCAGAAGGAGGCACGACGGCGGCCTGCAGGGGCTGCAGCAGGGGCAGAAGGTGGCGCGGCGGCCGGAGGGGATGGTGGCGCCGGGAGGATGCGGAGAGAGAGAGATTGGTGAGGGAGAGAGAGGGAGAGAGAAATGACTAAATATGAGAAGATAAAAAAATTTAGAGTCTTTTTTGCAAATATTCGCTACAGTGGCGCCATGTGGCATGCCACGTCGGCTTCGGATGCACGCATGACGCGTTTGGGACCCCCCGTGAAACACTTAATGTACTTTAGGGACTCAGATGGACGATTTGAGAGTTTAGGGACCTAAGCGGAACTTCACTACAAGTTTGGGGACCTGAGGTGCAATTTACTCTTCTTTTTTTCTTTTCCAAAGATCATGCAAACTACTTGCACGGCTGCTGCTAAAACCACTACTGCTGTTGCAGCCTGCAGGAGCTATTTCGTGTAACAAAAAGTGCGATCTGGTGAAAGGAAATTTAAACTGGCACAAATTAAGGTCACATATGGTCAAATATAATTCATCGTTTTTTTGAAAGATAAAAATTCACCATCAAACTGCAGACTGCTGTTATCCAGCTCATACATATTACAGCACTCCAGTTTCCATTTCCTTTTCTCCTTCCTCTTTAATTATTTCTCCAAATAAAAGATCTACATACAGAAATAGATGACACTTGCTACAATAATTCTCTGCACACATGCTGTGTTGTTAGTATTAGGGTGTGGTCACCTCTGGCTCTTCTGCTCAGGCTCGAGCTAGCAACGTTGTTTTCTCTGTCTGGCTGCCTCTGGCAAAGCCCAAATCTGAGCATTTCCACCCCAGACATGCCCTCATTTCCCTCTTGTTTTCTTGTGGCCCCCCATCCGCCGTGGTACCACCATTTGGGCAAGGGCTCGTGCCGCCATACACCTCTCGCCCTTCGCCATGCCACGGATCTCACTTAATTCATTTGGCGCTATAGCGACAATCATCTAACCGCCATGCACGCATATCGCCATGATATTTTCCGTATGGGAAATCTTCTCACAAGCTTGGTACCTAGCTTGAAATATCCAATCTAGCTAGCTGGTGGTCAAATGCAGCAAGTGAGTATATGTCCACAAGTACATGTACTCGTGTCCTACGGATAAGCGCGTACCGACTCATCCGAGACGCGTGAGTGTATTATTATTTTCTCTTTTTTCCCCCCTCTTTTCATGTGTGTAGCATTATTACTGGACATCAGTATGGCCTTCAAAAAGATACTAAATTGGTTTTTCGGTTTCCGGTGGTGTAATGTATTTCTTTGTTTTGTAAGGATAGTAGTATAGTATATCGCAAAAAAGGGGCAGTAGTATAGTAATGTATTTGATAAGCATAATTAAATACAACAAAATGAAGACATGAAGCTAGTTTATTACGATATGTTCATATATATAAATGTTGTTAGTGGATGTTGAACTAAATATTCTGTTTTTCCAGTACAATTATCTCCGCAAATGTATCTCTAGGAGATAGTTTATTACGATATGTTCAGAGAAATGTATCGCCGTCGCTGGATAAATGAAAAAAAAAGTATATATGTCTCCTTTTCTCCTATCCATTTAAATTTTGTGGCCCTTGGAGAAGATGTTCGCACATACGTCATCAACAAAGGAGAGCCGTAAAAGAAGCCTAGTACGACCACTACAAAACAGACAAAACATCTAGAAATAGCTGGCCACAAATGCAACACACATCTGTTAGACAGTAGGTTCTAGCTGTTCTAGACACAGCAGCTTGATGATGAGCCTATCTGAATCCCTTTGCAGACCGTGTACTATGATTGGCTGATACATCCTGACCATTCAGGATTTTGTAAAACTACTGCATGTCGTGTTGGAATTTTGGTGGCAACACCGCTAAAGAGATATTTATCTTCTGCCACATAAATATCTCAAAAGGTAAATAAAAGGCTAATAATGTACATGCACTTAACTAGATCAAGTTATATTTGCAAATCAAGTATGTTCTATTTTTTTAATACACAAAACATACCATATTGTTGATTTCTAATCAGTTTGGCTTTTGCTATTATGCATGTGCTATCAGTTATCAATTATAATAGTTGAGGAACTGTGCATGCTGATTCCACAATATCGAGTGACTTGATCCCTAGCTCTAAGAATTTCTAAAAATGAGCCACCAACCACAAAGCGACACTTTTGATGTAAAAATAAAATATCTTGCAACAAAGATCCTGCAGCTAGGCTGGCCCTACCAGGGACAAAGGAAAAAAAAAACCTCATCCTAAACAATGAGCCAAGATTAATTTGGTTGGTTGGGAATGCCTCAATTGGCCCCTCTCCTCTATCATTAGTGACTGAACCTCGGGGACACAACGTATGGGGCATCGCAACCACACATCCTACTTCGCAAGTATGAGGCAAGAGTCCAAAAAGTAAGAAGGGAGGTGCTACGCGCATATGGAGAAAACTCCGCTCACGGCGCCGCTATCGCTGACAGAAATAGCACCGGAACTCCCGACTTTCACTGACAAATTCAAGGGCGCCAGGAGATGCAATGCAACTCGTGGCCCATTCGCAATCGAATGTTGTGACGCAAACTTTCGATATGCAAAGCTTATCTGGATTAAGAGGGACCCAAACATTTTTGCACACCCCCCAAATTCTTCCACGAAATGGAAAATGGAGGTGCAAGAGGTGAGCGGCTTGTGTGTGCGTAGCACTGTTGCTCTTTGTGCTGGACCAATCGCCATCAGCCATGAACATACAAGCTTCCAAGATCCTGCGGGCCCCGCGCTTAGCTTCACGTGAAAAGGTTGCCGAGCCGATAAAGAGCGCGCCACGTAGGCCCGAGAATCCGGCGCGACCAATGGGAGCACGCCATGTCAGCGGATAAGAGAAAATCATGGGGTCTTTTCCGTTGGGGTGGATGGGATCGGAAATCAGGAGCTTAAAAGCGCCCTAGCTCGGCTGTTTCCTAAAATGCCCCTCCGGTTTGCTTTTGGTGGTTACAACTTACAACTCACAAGGCAAGGCATATGGTTTTTATTAGGTAGGATATAAACAAATGTTTTTGCCACCACAAGCTCAGAATCATTTGGTTCAGCCCAAAATATCCATACATTGTCTGAATTGATGTGTGATGGCAACAAATTTAGCATCATTTTCAGCTTGATTTATCCGCCGTTTGATACAATCTTCAAAACATGTGGTTAGATAAACACTTTCTCGATGTCAATAAAAGTTACCATTATTTAATAATTTTTTTGATGATGTAAAAGTTCTTTCACAAATTTATAAACATGCACATAACTGTGTGTACTCCTGTCTTCCTCCATGGACCACTAATTTTGAAACTACTACCCCTGACAATAGGGACAAATATTATTAAAAATACGGTGCATTTCTTGATAAATGGAAACAGGCTCCAGATACCCTTCGTATAAGAATCTATAAGTGTAGTATACAATTAGAATCTTGAATCTCATTTCCTGCACCTACATTTAGCAAATGATCGCGCTTGGTTGGATCCCAGGTTGTTCTTTGTCCTCTAACCCGAAGAGAGAAAAAAAGGGGTAGAACAATTCATACTCAGTGCTGAATCTATTGATGCAATCGTCCAGAAGCATGTATATACTTCATACAAAATGACAACAAACTAGTTTAAACAAATGCTATTGCAATATAATTATACCAGTCCACTAGAGAAAGATCATCAGAACAAATATTAAATTATACTTTCACAAATAAATGCTAAATCATACGATTATTACTATGGGACACTGAATTAACAAACTAGTATATTTAACATCTGCACATACACAGACATGGAGGTAGCATGCATCAGGACAAGCGTGAAACTTGACATTTCTACAAAAAAAAAAATGGGAGGAAACCTTCAAAGCCTTGCTTTTCATACGGCACAAGAAGCATGGCGACAAAATGTGTATTAGTACAAAAGAGGATGCCATTAAGTAATGTTTACTCCCATGTTTCATTGGCCAGTGCCGTCTCCAGAAGAAATATTATTGATCAGTCACGTGGTTACCAATAGACAATCAATAAAAAACAAAAGACCAAACAAGCTTGAGAAAAGCTTGACAATAAATAATTTGCTTTTAATTGTTTTGATTCCGGGCGAGAATCGTGACATGAAGCAATTGAAAGTTCACCACGTTTAGAGAAGTTTGATTCTTTTTTATCGCCATGCTTAGAATTTTGAGCACCTCTGATTTAACACGATGTTTTAAATATCTGTTCAATCAAAGCTGTGCAGCTATTACAGAAATCATACATGATGATTCTGGCCGTGTTTAGATGCGGGCGTAAACGCAAACTTTGTTTGCAAAAACGGCATTTTTGCCTTTACACATCTAAACGGGCCGGCACGTTTTTTTTGCCGCATCGGAGGCCCGCTCGGCCGCACTCTGCCTACCTACCACGCCCCCCCCCTCCGCGCCCCGCCTTATCCATTCGGCGGCAGCACAGGGTGACTCGGAACCCTACCTCCCCCGCTCCCCACTCGCCCCCCTCCCCCCCGACGCCGCCCTGCCGTCCACGCCCCCTCCGCCGCCGCCGCAGCAAAGATCCAGCACCGCCGCCTGCAGATCTAGCCCCTGCGCAGGTGCAACGACCACCTGCGCACCTCGACAGCCATGGGCGACTACAACGCCGACGCCTACAACGCCGGCGGGTACGGCCAGGGGGACGACTACAACACCGGAGGGTTCTGCAATGAGGACCTTTTCGGCGCCGGCGGTGGAACCAGGGACTTCCTGTCCATGGCGCCGGGGTCGTCAGCACAAGGTGGGTCCGCCGGCTTCACGGCCGGCGCGTACTCCAACAGCGGATCCAGCAGCCTACGCCCGAGCCGCCTCGACTTCGACGGGCTGGACCTCAACTCGGAGCACGGGTGGTCGGAGGTGCAAGCCCTCCTCCGAGGCGATGAAGTCCAGGGAAGCGACCTGCCTCCTCCCATTCGTGTTCCTCCGCGGGGCCAGCACCGAACCCTCGGCTTGCGGCGCCCATGCAGCGGTCGAGGAGGAGGCCGAACCGCGGCCGCCGGTGGCCGCAGATCTGGAGGCACTGCAGCTGCGTCGGCTCACGGCGGCCGGTCTGCACCCTTTGGGCGCGCAGACCTGCCTGCAAGGTGTCCTCCGGCTGGACCTGAATCGGCGGCAGCCGACCAAGCCACCATAGGCGGTGGCCGTCGTCGTCGTCGTGCAGCACTGGTAAGTTCCCCTTTGTCTTCCCAATGTCGGATCTGTTGTTACGAATTCCTGGTGAATCATTAGATGTACTGTTGACTGAATTACCTTGTGCGTCACTGCGTACATTTCGTGCTCATGTTACGCTTCGTTTAGGCCGACATCAACAGGGCAGCATGGACACCAGAACATACCCTGGCCTTTTGTCGTATTTACTGCAGCCAAATCGATAAAGGAAACTGCGTGAAGGGTGTGATGAACAAGTCTGGGTGGAAAGAGATCAAATCCAGATTCTATGCCGCCACTGGGTTTATGCATGAGAGAGAGAGCAGTTTGGGAACAGATATAGGCAGCTCAAGGGTTTGTGGCAGTTCATACAGCAACTGCGCACTGATTCAGGGCTTGGCCGTCGACCAGATGGTTCTGTTCTTGCTACAGAGGCTTGGTGGAACTCTAACACAATGGTACGTCTTGTATGCACTTTATTCATTCAAGTGTGAGGTCCTGCATGTATGCATACTACAGATTGGATACTGTTCTGATGGTATTTGTATATTTCAGGGGCATCCTGAGTGGAAAAAACTGCAGACCGGTTGGCCTATTTATCTGGATGAATTGGACCGCATGTTCATGGGTGTTGCAGTTGATGGGTCCACTTCCTATATTCCTGGAGATAAGAACCCCCTGGACGACATCCCAAGTGATGAAGAAGAAGATTCAGAAGAAGATCATGACCTGCACACCCCCCACAGCATTGGAAGCAAGAGGACCAGCAACAGCTCCCAAAGCCTACGCAGTACTGCAAGCAGCCCCAACAAGAAGATGAAGAGCCCAGCAGTCAGAGCCATGGTGTCCCAATTGCAGCTGCACAACGACATACAAACACAAAGGAATGTAGCCATGGAGGGCTTCATCTGCAAAAGGCAAGAGGAGAAGCAGGCCGAGGAATCAAAGCTGGAGAAACATCTTGACACCATCATGGATGCAGCCAGGGCTTGTGGTGTCACAGATGACAATGTGCAGCTGTGGGTTGGTGTGCTGAAAATTGCAAAGGACAAGGCTGCATCTTACTTTTTCCTGCGCTCTATGCCGCCTGGAAGGAAGGCTCTTATTGAGGACTACTCTAGGGTCATTGACTAGACCCTTATATCCTTGCATTGCAGCTAATCTTAGTTCAGTTAGTCCTGTTAGTGTG
Organism: Panicum virgatum; assembly: GCF_016808335.1. NCBI lineage: Eukaryota > Viridiplantae > Streptophyta > Magnoliopsida > Poales > Poaceae > Panicum > Panicum virgatum. Next base: position 3,775,943 of record NC_053136.1, read on the forward strand.
TTAACCAATGTGTGTTATGTCCGTGTTTTAAACTACGTGTCGTATGTGAGTTGGCTTGAACAAGTAATTTCCATGATTGTTGTCTGTTCGGTGAAATTTATGTGGATGATGTTTATGTGGTCGGTTTTTATGTGGATGCCGAGTGGGTCGATGTTATTTATGTGGACGATGTGTTCTTCATCCTGACATTGCAGCACATTTAGGGGCACATATCTGTAGCTTGTATACTAATTAGTTGTCAATGTTTCATTGTTGCAGGCCGGGGTTCATGCTTCAGACATGGGAAATGAAGCTGCTGATTCTGATGAGGAGTTTGATAACTTTATGATGACCCAATTCATGGATGATGGGGCAGACATGGGTTTCATTTACGGTACGTTTCAGCTAGCTATGCATATTGACACGTACTGCTCTAGATCTGACTATAGGGAAGTACCAGTAGGCATGAGTGGTCTGGAATGGGTAGAGAGGAAACTTTTGAATAGGCAGAAATGCTACAACATGTTTAGAATGACCCCAACACTTTTCCATCGGTTGCATGACCTTCTGGTAGAAAACTATAGTTTGACCAGTAGTCCAAAGTCGACCTCAATAGAGGCTTTAGGCATGTTTCTTTGGATGGTTGGAGCTCCACAGTCAGTAAGACAAGCCGAGGACAGATTTGAAAGATCCATGGGGACAGTTCACAACATGTTTTATAAAGTTTTGAAGTCTGTACTCAAACTTGCTGCTGACATCATTAAACCCAGAGACCCAGAGTTCAGAAGTAGGCACCCAAGATTGATGCAGCATAGGTTTGATCCCTTCTTCAAGGATTGTATTGGAGCAATAGATGGCACTCACATACCTGTTGTGGTGTCCCAAAACCTTTTGGTCCAGTACATGTGTCGTAAGAACATCACAACCCAAAATGTGATGGCAGTATGTGACTTTGACATGATGTTTACCTTTGTTCTTGCTGGATGGCCTGGTTCAGTACATGATATGAGGGTTTTTGATGATGCAATGAATAAGTACAGCAATGCATTTCCCCATCCCCCTCCAGGTACATTTGCAACATGTAGTTCTATTTCGACTTCTAACTGCAATCTGTTGACGCTTACAGGTCTTTGCTGCTGCAGGCAAGTACTATCTGGTGGACTCGGGGTACCCAAACCGACCGGGTTACCTGGCTCCGTACAAGGGGAGCAAGTACCATCTCCAAGAGTTTCAAAACGCCAACGAACCACAAGGTAAAGAGGAGATATTCAACTATGCACATTCATACCTTAGAAATGTCATAGAAAGATCCTTTGGAGTCTTAAAGCAAAAGTGGCGCATACTCAACAAAATACCCTGTTATCCGACACAATCGCAAACACATATAATTGTTGCGTGCATGGTTCTGCATAATTTCATCAGGCGGAGTGGGTTAAGGGATAAAGACTTTAGGCGTTGTGATCGTGATGAGAACTATGTGCCTGATGAAGCATATGAAGATCAGCCTGAATGCGAGCCTGCCCCAAGTTATTTGGAATGTCCAAACATGAATGCCTTTCGTGATTCAGTTGCGCTCGATATGTTGAATCGAGGATGACCTGTGTTTATGTATCGGGACTAGTACTTTCTGTTGTAATTTGTGAGGAATTGTACTGTTGACGACTTGTAATTTGTTTTGCATTTATACTGTACACTGTTTCGCTAGATAAGTTGTAATTTGCCTTCCCAGAAAAGCGCAGCAGCATGCAAACGGAATTATGGCCAGCGTCGCATGCATGGGTAGCGGCTGCATGCAGCCATGCAGCTTGCACAGTGAAGCATTAATTGAACTGTGCAGAATGCAAAATGAGCCATTGTACTAAACGCATGTAAACACAAAAAACTGTAAAGTTTTACATCCATCTTTTGGCCTTTACAGTTTTTTTGCAAAATTTTGGATCTAAACACACCCTCTAGCTAGTACCAGCTGATTCCTTGTAGGCACACATATGAGATTAAAACTTCCAGTATATAGTTTGCCTTTTTATAGGCTTAACTAAATCCGAAACAAAATGCCTTCAGTTAGTTATCCTGTGAGTTTCTTCTGAAAAAAAGGGTGATGATGGTACCAAATTTGGAGAACCCCACAACCTAGGGCAAATTGGTCTCATTTTAGCCATTGCAAATCCCAGATGACCCAAGCAAATCACAACCATGTCCAACCTAGTGCCTAGGAATAAAGAGCACAAATGACTTGGAGAGGGGGGAGACATATCTGGTGCAATCATGGAACTGGTGAAATCACCGTGCAATCCGACTAAAAAGGTCTTCAAAAAATTCTGAAAAAAATCATGAATGTACATCTCGGTCTACCCCATCTACATATAAATTTTCACGATCAAATTCATCTTACACTTGCAGTTAAAAAAAGACAAATTTTCTGACAATCAGTAACGTTCAAATGCAGCCCAAATTTGTCTTTTTTGTAACTGCTAGAGTAAGATGAATTTGACCATGAAATTTTATATGTAGATGGGGTAGACCGAGATGTACATTCATGATTTTTTTCAGAATTTTTTGAAGACCTTTTTAGTCGGATTGCACGGTGATTTCACTAGTTCCGTGATTGCACCAGATATGTCTCCGGAGAGGGGGGCCTGCACAAAACTCTGCGTGGGCCCTGCAAATGCCAGGGGTCCCACAGGCAGGGGGAGAGAAAGGGACCTGATGAGAGGGTGGCTTGTCTCTTCCTGTAGCCTCCTACCCAAGCCCTCTAAAACCCCACCCTGTACCCCCTTCTCTTGAACCCTTTCTTCCTCCTCCCCCCAGCAGCTGCCATTCCCCCCACATCCCCCTCTATCTCTCTCTTCATAATCTCTCTCTCCTTCCAAGGATCCAAGAAGTACTGTTGCAGCTTCTTTCTTCATCCATCCCCAATCCCAACACAGCTTCTCTGCTCAGCGAAGGGAATTCCCCTGCTCCTGCTCTTGTGTTCTTGCTGGCCCTCTGCTCTGCTTCTTCACCTCTTCTTGCCACCGAGAAGAGGAGTCCAGCCGTTGCAAAGACAGAATCTTTACACTTCATCCTCCCAAAGTGTTGTTGGTGTCCCAGGTGGAGGCAAAGTGTGAATTTATACTAGTTTTTGCTCTTGATTAGGTTAGGAATTTCTTGCTCCTGTGTTCTTGGGTTGATGGTTGTAGAATCAATCCAAGAATATCTGCAGCTGTTCATTTCACCTTCCCTGAAGGCGAGGGCGAAGTGATCGTTTTGAGCAGTAGTAGTTGTTGTTGTTGAGGCGTTGCAATGTCGTCTTCCTGCATACCAACCGGCCTGCGGCTGGACCTGGACATGGTGAAGGCGGCGACGTCGCCTGTCGCGCACTCGTCGCCGTTGCGGCCGGTGCACTCGTCGCCGTCGTCGACGCTGTCGGAGGCGTCGAACGCGTCGTCATCGGCGACGTCGGTGTCGCTGAAGCGGGCGCGCGCGCCGCGGAAGCGGCCGAACCAGGCGTACAACGAGGCCGCCGCGCTGCTCGCGTCCATCCACCCCTCCGTCTTCCCCGTCAAGAAGAGCCCCAAGACGGCGACGCGCCCGCCGGCGCGGCAGCTCTCCGGCCTCGCCGCGGCGTTCGACCCCTCCTCCTCCCTCCTCCCGCCGCTCCCCGTCCTCGCGGACTCGGCATTCCTGCTCCGGGACATGCCCGCGCCGTCGCCGTCGCCGCAGCCGCAGAGCCCGTCAGGCGCCAAGAACTGCTCATCGCCGGCCCCGGTGAGCAGCGTGTTCCGGGACTTCCGCGACCCGGCGCCGTCACCGGCGAGCCCCAACACCGTCGACGTCGACGAGCTTGGCGAAATCGACTTCGATGACGACGGCTTCGACGCCGAGTCGATTCTCGACGTCGACGAGGCCACCGCCGGCGCGGCCGAGGGCCTCGACGGCATCATGGGCAGCCTCACCGTGGAGAGCAACACGGCCACCACGTCCGATGACTCCATCCTGTCAAGCTCCGGCATACACCCCTACCTCAGGAGCCTCATGGTGGTCGGCCTCGCCGGCAGGTTCGAGCTCGGCCTCGGGTTCCGGCACGGCGCTCGGCCCAACCTCAACCGCGCACTGAAGCGGCGGGACGACGACGGCGCCTGGTGGATGTGGCCGGCCGTGCCGGTGAAGGACTTAACGGTGGCACCGCCGACACCGCCGGCACCGGCTGCGCCGGACACTGCAATGACGCAGGTGCCGGCCGCGCCAGAGAAGAAGAAAAGCAAGAAGAAGAAGGTGGTGAAGATGGAGAAGGTTATGGCCAAGGGGAAGGAGGAGCTGCCCAGCGCGAAATGCAAGGAGGAAGCTGACGGCTCGGTCGAGGCTGCTAATGGCGATGGCGACGCTGACAGCACGCCGACGACGAAGGCGCCAAAGACCGGGTTGGGGCTGAAGCTGGACGCCGACGAGGTGCTCAAGGCGTGGTCCGACAAAGGGTCGATGTTCACCGATGGCGGCGGGCCGGAGTCGCCGACGTCGGCCGCCGACGTGCGGGTAAGTAATTGACTACCATCTGCTTGCGTCTTCAGTGTTGTGTTGCTGCTTTCCCTGAGGACAAAAAAAGGGGAAGGTTCTTGCAGTGAAGGAAAGTGGAGCATAATTTTGATGCTTTTATCGGTGACTGTATCTATAACATTTGGAATTAGATCAAATAGTAAGATTTTGACACTTTATAGCTGAATTTTACATCTTTATTACATTCATATAATTGGACAATTTCTCTGAATATGTTTTGTTGATAGAAATATTGTATCGATTTTATCAGAAAGAATTCGTTTCAGATTTCATAAGAAAGAAGGGAATTGTCAATTGGACATTTGCTTCCTTCAAAGAGTAAAAATGGACACTCACACAGTCACACGTCAGAAGTCACATGTAAAATTAGACTAGGTACTGTTTATCCAAAAAATGGATGGTCCCTCGCACAAAGTACTGTGTAGTACCGCACTGCTACATTATCTGTGAGTACACGTCTTTCCAGAGTATCAGTGGTACTGCAGTAACTCATAGAATAAAATTATCCAAAAAAATAAGTTTTCCATTGTGGAAGTTTTAATAAGAACCGTTCTTAGAACTCATGAGGCATTTAAAAATCTGTTAAACTTATGTGTAAATTAAATTCAGCCATTTTATTCGGCTATGGTTGGTTAAACTCAATTATCCAACAGTGGGCCACAGACAATAGAGCCTGGAGATCTTAGGCCAAAGATTTTTTTGGGAAGACCTTATGCCAAGGATTACATGTCTGTCTTCTTGCAAAGGGTCATTTGGGCTCATTTTGATGCCCTTTGGTCCAATGATAGACCAATTGCAACAAACTGCAGCCCCAATTCTATTGGATTTTCTGCAATTTGCACAGGCAACCGCCAATATTTGCAGCTGTCAGAAATGACAAGAATCATAATTATAGATACGTTCAGTATTTTGTGATATGGACATATTATGACATGTATCTCTCCTTGAGAGACTTTTCAGAGAATGTAAACCTGCTCTTACACAGTTTTACTGACGAAGATCTATCGTTGTTGCAGGCAAAACTTGCAGACATTGATCTGTTCCCAGAGAATGGAGCTGGTGGCGGCATCAGAGAAGCCAGTGTGTTGAGGTACAAGGAGAAGAGGCGCACCCGGCTGTTCTCGAAGAAGATCCGGTACCAAGTGCGGAAGATGAACGCTGACTGCCGGCCTCGGATGAAGGCAAGCACTAGAACTGATTAGAAAGCATAAAAGATCTGTTCGTAAGGCAAAAACTGCAAAAAACTCACTGTTCAATCACACCAAAATTACCATGTGTTTAGCCTGCACATGCAGTTAACCATAGCAAAGTGTCTGAAGTACTGACTTGTTTATTTCCTGTTCTGATTCTTGCAGGGAAGGTTTGTTAGGAGCCCATCTCTTCTTCAGCAAGCCCTGGAGGAAGAGAGCTAGACAGTGATACTTGCTAGCCTTTTTTATCAGCATCTTTTTGTCCCTTTTAGTTTATCATTAGCTAAGAGATGTGAGTGAGGATTTTCCCCGGGGTTTTTTCGGAGTTTTGCTCTGGAGAGAATAGGATGCCTTTAGAGTGGATTGTCATGGTGTGGTGGTGAAATAGTTTGTCTCAGGTTTACAATGTGAGGTAAAGGAAGGAAATAAAGTGATGTTAGAATATAGTCATATAGCAAGCAGCACAAATGATGGGTTTTTATTTACTTCTACTGCTCCAAAATTACTGACTGAATGCAACTTCAAACAGCATGGATGATTTTAACGCCATTTCACAAATCACAACATCTGCTATTCAAGCATTATTCTTGTCACCGTTTTAAGTGAGAAATTACCTGCAGGCATGCAACTACATGAAACATTTACTGCAGTCACTAGGAAAATAGCAAACGAAAAAAAGGAGCACTGTAGATCTCACTTCACTACCACCTTGAAAAAAAAACTCTGCAATTTCACAACATCAGGTGTTGATTACAAAACAGTATACAAAGCAGCACGTGTTTGAAGCTCTCAGATGGTAGTACCTTTTTACTTGCAGAGAATTAGACAGAAACAACGAAATGATTGAGCGCACAGAGGTGAGAGGACAGAGAGCCCTCTGCTCACTTATCCCCACCTGCAGTACAAAATCCCAACGGCATGAACAGCGCGGCTAGAGTTCGAGAGGTGACAACTCGTGAATCCACGGCCTCCTCCCTGGTTCGACATGATAGGGGGGAAGGAGCCATCCTGCAGATGCTGCCATGCAGTCTGCACAGCTGATCAACTGATCGGAAATGGCGCCCTGCACGGAGCGGCTGCGACTGCGGCTGCGGCTGCTGACCTGAGAGAATCAAAGGAAGCATTCGAAGCGGTGAGATCCAATTCAACTCCTCGGAGCAGTCCGCGCCTGCGCCGCGCCGCGCCGCCATTGCTCCCCGCTCTTCGATCTGCTGAGCCTGACGCCGCGGGAGGACGAAGGGGAGCGCTGGAAAGGGGGGGCCTTTTGAAAGATACCTCCCCTCCCTTGGCAAATCGGGGCCGTCTATCCCAGATCTGACGGTCAAGAGTGAATCCGGCCTGGACGGTGTTTCATTTACCGTCCGCCCCCGATCGTGCTTTCGTTTACCGTCCGCCCCCTGGTATCGCCATTCCCAGCGAATAAGCTTCCGGAGGAGGGTCCCTTCCACGAGATGCCCCGCCTCCCGCTACCACCGCCACCCACCGGCAATCGGCGGCCGCCGTGGGGGCCGTACGCCGCCGGCCTGCCTGCGGTCGCATCGCAGGCTGCAATGTGAGGCCGCGGACTCGGGAGCGTCAGTATCTTGCGAGAACGAGGTAGGCTTTTGCTGATGATGGCCAATGGCTTACTGATCAATCTTCGTTCAGTTCAGCTTCTTGAACTTGGACAGATGTGCCTTGGATATGGGCGTCTGCTTCTCCAAATTCAGAATGGAGGTCTCCACTTTTGTAATCAGGAATTTCCTCTCAGAAATGTACTCCACTTCCTTGATAGTGTTATACTTGTATCGCCCGGAAGTGAAGAGAATTTAACAGCAGATCATCTCAGAATATCACCTGGAAAATTAAGCCAGCCATTGAAATCTTTTTAACAGCAGATCACCTCAGAATATCACCCGGAAAATTAAGCCAGCCATTGAAATCTGAAACTCGGCACATATATACGAACTGAAACTAAGTACTCATGGGATTACTGGGTTCACTTTAACAGAGTGTCACGAACTCATACAACATAACGACAGTCGACTGATATACAGTATACATACACCATGTGATGGTCCATAAAGATAATGGATATCCATACGCCGCTCCTATTCGGCGCATCATATTTACACAAGCGAAGTATCCAAACAGACATTAAGGGTGCTACAACAGCTAGACGCCATAATTGGCAATCGCATCACAGTAGGCTTTTATCAAAAAAAAAAAGGTGTGCCTGCCGAGGTCCTGGGGCAGTGCAAGATCATGACATGCTTATTGTCGTGATGACTTCAGGGTGGTAGTGGAGCATCTCTTGCCACATCATTTCTCTGATCATCTCCGAGCTGATGTTCTCGTCTAAGTCGAGATCGATGGGCACCTGGGCAGGAGGATTCGCGCTTGGATCATACAGAGGGGACATGTAAGGGTGCTCAAGAGCCTCGGTGACACTAATCCTTTTGGTGGGGTCGAAGATGAGCATCTTCTGCAGTAGATCAATGGCAAGAGGGTGAGCATGTGGGTACATAGTTGCGAGGGGGACACCAGGAGTGTAGGGAAGGGACTTGATGTATCTCCGAGCTTTCGGGTTGTCGATGAACTCTAGGTCAGACTCACTCATCGTGCCGAGAACATTTACTATGAGCTTGAGCTGGTTTAGGCACTCAGTTCCTGGAAATATTGGCTTCCGACCAAGGAGTTCAGCAAAGATGCACCCAACAGACCAAACATCTATGGAAGTGCCGTAGTTGTCACAGCAGAGGAGCAATTCAGGAGCTCTGTACCAGCGGGTGACGACGTATTCGGTCATAAACTGGCCTTTACTACTGTTTGTACGTGCAAGACCGAAATCACATATCTTCAGATCACAGTTTGCATTCACCAGCAGGTTTCCAGGTTTTAGGTCTCTGTGGAGTATTTCTGCTGAATGGAGATACTTCAGTCCTCGGAGCAACTACAATCAAGAACAAAAGGAACAGCATCTTAGATTACCAGTGAAACGTAGGTAGCAAACATCAAGAATGAAAGGACAAAATAGTTCAAATGTCGTCAAAATAAAAATGAAGCTGAATTGCTTAAGGCTAGAGTGAATGAGAAATTCATCAACCTGCTCTTTACTTCATCTAGAGATTACTTTCTGTGGCCTCAGAAACCCCTATGCAGAACTACTATGCAATCGAGCTGAAAAATTGCTATTGTGCAGTTTTATCAGATGATCCCATTTTCAATAAAATCTGTTGTTTAATTTAAACAGGAAGTCTGATCAAGTCCAAGTTGCCTTAATATATCAAATGGAATGGGAGATGTGGCTCGAACAAGTCAGTAAAACATACTGTGATTGATATTAAATGTCTAAATAGAGGGTGTTAGTGTTAGGCTCTGTAAAGCATGCGGCTATGACTAATGTACATTTGATAAGCCAATGAAAGAATGACTGGATTTATGAGCCTGTGACAACATACGCATATGAAATCAAACTTGAGAAATTCAAAATTCGTCGAAGACCGCACTCACGTTGCTGGTTGTTAATTTGTATTTGGAGGAGGAGGGGGGGGGGTCTACATATCACATTTGGACTATTCTATGGATTGAATAGCCCAAAAGGTAGGATTATCTTTTTGAGCCCAAAAGAAATAGAAAGGCTTAAATTGTTCCAGAACATTAGATTCGAAGTTGTCTATATTTATAGAGTAATCTGTGCTTCAAAGGGGAAGATAACGACGAGTTATTGTCAGTTATATCTAACACTAGTAACTAAGTGCAACCATATGTGAAACCCACTAGAATTGCCCTGGAGATTATGCTCTTTTGACTGCGATTGTGTAGATAACAACATAGATACCCAGTGCCGTAGGCTTCCCGCACTGTGCGGGGTCTGAGGAAGGGTTGTCTTTAAGCCCCAAGCCTTACCCTGCACATTTGTGTGGGGTACAACATAGATATGAAATAATATTTACCTGAAAAAGAAAATACTGGCAGTGGTCATTAGAAAGTCCCTGAGGTGATTTGATTATCTGATGCAAATCAGTATCCATGAGCTCATAGACCAAGTACACATCTTTAAAGCTCCTCCTGTGTACTGGCATCATTATGTCCTTCAAAGCAATGACATTTTCATGGCGGAGATGGCGAAGGAGTTTCAACTCCCGCAAGGTCCTTAGTGCATCCACCCGGTTGTCAAAAACATTGTGAATCTTTTTTATTGCTACTTTCTCATTTGTCTCGCGGTTGATGGATGAACAAACTATTCCGTAAGCTCCTCGCCCTATGGGCTTGATCGGCACATATTTGGTGTCAATCTCAAATAATGTTTGCCACATAGAGTAGTAATGCTTTCCTTGGCTTCCTATTCCATTCGGAGGATCCACCATCGTCGCCATTTTTTACTAAGGAAACAAAAGCCATTAGCTTATTAGTGTAATGATTAAAACAGAGGAGTTGGAACAGTTACAAAATTACAAATGCAAAGGACCTAAAAACTTGTAGTCAATGACCAGATAGAACAGGGTGGCCACGGTTATCTAGAATGCCCACAGATTGTAGGTCACCAGCTATAATACAATGTGGTAACTGACATGCTCTCAATTCTCACTTCTTAGCTGAGAGTGAGTCCACCTGAAAGTGCACGCCAAATAAAATGGTCTCCTCATCTTTTATTCCAATGAGCATTGAGGTGAAACTTAGCTAGAATATTTAGAACCGAGACAAAAACTGTAGTGTGTACTATAACTATAAATCAATAATATCCATTATTATATCATAATCAGATCCTGCAGTTAGTAGCACCAATGAGTACATGTTCACATCATCACATGGACGTGCAGTCAAACATTAACACTACATCAACTCAGAAAAGGAGCACAGCATTGTTTGGGCAACCGAGCATATTCAATGCTAGGTCAACCCACCTATGCAACTCCACCCCTGTCGTGACTCTTTCTCCAAAAACTCACAAGGCACTCTCTGTTTGGTGCCCTCGATCGCTGGCCAGCATGCAATAGCATTACTATTACCAGCTCCCGTGTTATAGAATAGCCTCAGTGCTGCAATCATAAGCTAATTTCCTAATCCCAAATTCGCCCCGTGCAAGCAATTGAGCCCACATCTAGCTCCTGAAGGCAACCACCCAGATGGTTACTCAGCCACTGATCACAGAACCAGCAGATCACGGACACTGACCGACCGATCACCACATTCCCTGATCGTCACCGCGGATAGGGACGCGCCCCACCCCCCGAATTCATCGTCGCCAGAGTACCAGACGGTCGGTACCAAATTACACTCAGCTACGCAGGCGCCAATCGATCAGAGCTTGCAATTAGAGCTAGGGTAACCCAGATCACGAGCTCGGAACCGCGCCCCAGCTCCGCCGAAGCGAGATCGATCGAGTCCGGACAGCAACCCGCCGCTCTTGCACGGTGGGGGGACAAACCAAACTAGCAGACAGAAAGGGAAGAAAAAAAATACGACGCGAGAGAACCAAACCGCGGTGGATTCACTCACACGAGAGAGGGAGAGGGGGGTGGCGCGCCTGGCCGGGGGCGGTGCGCAGCTAGGATCGGAGCGGCAGCGCCATGAACCAACCGGAGGCCTCGCGACGCACGCTACGGCCACCACCTCCAGCCGCGAGCGAGGGCGTGGGGGAGGAAGGGGGAGGAAGAAACAGAGGAGAAGGGGGGGAGTCCCGTGAGGATGCGGGGGCGACTGCGAGAGGGCGAGGCCGCGGGGGGGTGGGGAGGGGGAGGAATATTCTGACGGGGTCACGGAGGCATCGGCCCCGCGCGCCGTCGATCCGGCGGCCGGGCGCCGGTCGGCCGTCGGATGCGGCGGTGGTGGGGGGCTACGTCGCGCGCGCCCGAGGCCGACACGGGGGTGTGCTCGGAAGTCGGGGCGACCGGGAAGGAAGGGAAGGAGAAGGGTAGGTGGGTTGCTGTGCTGCCGCCTGGCTGCATGCATGCGACGACGGGGCGGCCCGGGCGGCGCGCGACGCGACCGATGCGTGTGTGTTCGGGGAGAGGGGGGGGGGGGGGGGGGGGCGACGTGCCGACCAACCGGGTGCGAGGAGGAAAGGTGGCACTTGGCACGGAATGCCCGTGACAGTAGCGCATCCGAAGCTTTATAATATTTTTAAATAAAACTAAAATAAAAAAACTCTTTGGCAGGCTCCATAACCGGTTTCGCCAGCGAAAGAGGTGACGACTTCGTGTATGAACTATGAAGCCGGCCAGTGCAACCGGAAATGGCTTCCACTGCGGAGGTAAAGCCGCGAATCATGTCTCCACGAGCTTTATGAACGACTTTCATGGAAGAAAAGTTTAAACTGAAGAAGTCCTTTTGTGAAACATTTTTCAACACGCCTTCAGTTCCACTAAAAAATTTGCTCTGTTAGAGGAGTCGGAGTCGGAGCCGGAATTATTTTTGGAGAAGCCGTAGCCATACCAAACGAGACATATAAATACACATAGAGTGTGTTTAGTTGGTGAAAATATTTGGATTTTGGTATTGTAGCACATTTTGTTGTTACTTGACAAATATGTCCAATCATAAACTAATTAGGTTTAAAAGATTCACCTTGTGCAAATCAGTTAGACTGTGCAATTAATTATTTTTTAATTGTATTTAATGCTCCATGCGTGTGTCCCAAGATTTGATGTGACGGGTACTGTATATTTTTTTTTAAACTAAACAGGGCCATAGATTTTCTCATGGTTGTATATCCTTTTAGCTTCGGCCTGAACTAAGATTAGCAAATATACCAAACATATCGTTCAAAGTTTTGACAGGGGTGTCCCTGAGCCCGTGCGGGCCGTGCGATCGCACGGGCCCCCAAATTTGAAGGGCCCCTAAAATATAAAATATATCTTATGTATAGGCTTCAATTTTGTTAATTTGCAGTCCAATCCAAATTGCACCTAGAAGTCACATCGTATCGCTGATTGTCAATCGTCCGACTCCCAGCCTTCCGCTCGGCAGCCGCCTCGGCGCTTGACTCGATCACCAACACTGAAGGCAAGACCAACGCTACTTCCTCTTCTATTGCGCACTGACACTCGTGCCACAATCTTGCGGAGGCAGAGCAGACTCATGCCTGGAGGTCAAAGTGTCGACTCGCTGACGCCGACGCCGGTCGCCAGATACATGGCCGCGGGCCACTGCAACTCCTAGACGGTTACCGGAGCCTAAACGCCGAGTAAGACTTAAGAGCATCGTGTTATTTTTTTAGTTCATCATTTAATTATGTTGATGATTAAAATACATCTATTAATTTTGTTCTTTCCATTGCAAGTCATATCGTTGGCAAATCAGTCTAGAAAATATGAAGAACAAGTACGGTAATTCTTGAAATATCCCATTTATATGTAATACATTATATATATATATCATATATGCTCTATTGTTATTTATTACTATTGTTTAATTTTATTAGACCACTAGACCCCATGTTAATATTTCGCACTGGGCCCCCGGTTTGGCCGGGACGCCCCTGAGTTTTGAAAGAGTCGTGTCCTCATACCAAAACAGAGACGCAATACCGATAATCCTTTTATGGGTGTTTTCATGAAACAATCTGTTAATAGTACATGAAATTTTAAAACATCGCAAAATGACTCTCCAACCTTGTAGATTGTTATGTATTCTTCCTTCAGTGCCACCTTTTGACTAAAACAAGAGCAATCCATATATATGCTAAGTCACTAACTCTGATGTGTCGTCGTAAATCACTAACTCTGGTGTCATCCTGTATGCTATGAATTTTTTTTTCTACAATGGCATTCTAAATGGCCTAGGTATCCATAACATAGCATCAAACACCTCATTTGTATAATCAAAATATATGAAATCTGGTTTCATATCCCCAAATACATGAGAAGACTTGGAAAAGGCTTGGCTAAGGAAGAGGGCTCGTCCTGGCAAGCCTAAGACTAACAGTGCGGAGCAAGCTTAGCTTGTCAGAGCTTTTCTCGTAACTGTACTGTGACCGATTACTTTAACACCCATCAGTCAGTCATTACCCCTGCTAGAAGATGACTTGCAATCTTTAGAATCAGCTTGCAGTAACTGATCAGCTTGTTAGAACTTACTAAGGCACTATCCAGAGTCTTAAGAAGAGACGACTCTAGCTTACTACCTAGCCGGCTAGCCTATTCATTTTGCACATTGCAAGCAGTAGGTAAGTACAAAATGCGACACACGAAAACGATCGACTTCCTTTTATTTTCAGGGTGGATTTACACATTGCAAGCAGTAGGGAAATTCTCTTGATTTCCCTAAAATATCTCTCATTTTTATTCTGCACTGTTATCCTGAAAAGATTAAAGAAACCATCAGAGACGAGAGAGGTCGAGCAGCAGATCAACGCAGCCAGCTTGAGAGCACAGGCCGGAAACCGTCTCGTTGTAGCCCTCGAACCGACGGGAGCTCCTATCTATTTTCTGGTAGATAGATAGGCTATCCATCTTAGATCCAGTAGCAGTCCAGCTAATATATCTGATAGGCCCATAGCAGCCCACGAACCTCCACGGAACAAAACACAGGCGTGCCTGATTTGTTATTTGTTGCTGCTTACTAGCGGAGTGCTAAGGCCCTAATGGCCAATGGAGAACAACGCACTAGAAGAGACAGCAGATGGTCCTACTGGAGCTAATAAATTTGTACAGTGCGACCATGAGCCCATCAACAGATGGTCCTACTGGAGCTAATAAATTTGTACAGTGCGACCATGAGCCCATCAACACATGTCATGAACTTATGGTAATTTTTTCCTTCTCATTATATGTCCTTATAATTTACTTAACATGAGTTATGTTGGACTACCCGCAAAAAAATGAGTTATGTTGATCTATTATGTTCAACATTTTGAGACACTGTATTCAACATTTCTTCAAATCTGATTCAACTTTTTGAATCAACTAGTTCAACATTTATATGGCAATGTTGCAATAGTATATCTAAAATATTGAAGTAGTATCGCTAAAATGTTGAACCAATATATTTAAAAATGTTGACATTTTAAAACAATAAAAATAGAAAAAAATATGACCATAGTGGACCTCATTTTATTAGAATAATTCTGAAGAATGCAGTGGTTCAAATAAAATTAAAATTGGATGCACCATTTGAGAGGAAATCACGTTTGAACTTTAGAAAATCAAACGATCCATCCACTAGCAATAGCTTGCCACCCTATCCAGACTAGCCTCCAGCGTGCTCCCACATGCTCCTGTTGATGGGCTAGCCGCTCAGGCTCAGTCCGTCTCGTTCGGGCAACTGATTGCATGCGAATTATAAAGTGGAAGATAAGTAAATTTCATCCGGAGGATGGATAGGAATCTGGCGAACCGACACCGGCCAGGCCACTGTGGCCACCAACCAGGCCGGGGCCCAGCCCAAACCCAGCACGGGACGTAACGTGCAACGCCAACCTCCTGTTTCCTTTTTTTTGTTCGGGGCGTCAATTTCTTCCTTCCTGCACCTCGTGCTCCAGAATCCCCCCAAACTCGAGCGCGCCGATTCCCTCCCGCCTCCCAGATCTTGCAGATTGGCGCCAACCCGGTCCGATTCAGGCGGTCCGCCGGCGACTAGGGTTTGGGTTGGGCGGGGGCGGGCGCCGCGGGACGGGATTGGTTGATGCCTCCCCGCCTCGCGTGACCGCTGCCCCGGGGCTGGAGATCTCCTCCGCATGGATCACAGGGGCCGCGGCGGCGGCGGCAGAGGAGGGGGAGGAGGAGGAGGAGGCGGCGGCGGCAACAGTAGCCGCACCGATCTCCTCTCTGCCGGGCGGAAGAAGGTACCGAGTCCCGCTGATTTCTTCTCAACATTTCCGTGGGTTTTTTTTTGGAGTTCTCTCGATCTCGATTTTTGATCGGGTGTGTTGCGTTTTGCTTGCGTGCAGCTGCAACAGTTCCGGAAGAAGAAGGGGAAGCGGGAGCCCGGTAAGAAGGCGGCGGAAGCTGACGCCGACGCGGAGGCCGAGGAGGGGGCGGCCAAGGCGGAGGAGCCCGTGCCCGAGCCGAGATCGCCTGTTGGGTTGAAGTTCCTCGCCGGGGAGGGCGGCAGCACTCCATTTGAGGTGAAGCTCGTGTTCGCCAGTTTGGGGGTCTGGGTTTTGAGTGGGTTGCTGCTGTTGTTTCTGTGTGTAATGCTCGTCTGTTAATGCAGGAAGCCGAGGGGTCGCAAGCGGAGCAATGTAATGGAGAGGGGCCTGGTACCGTGGAGTCCAGCTCTATGGAGAATGCAGATGCAGTGCGAGAGCAGGAGACGGCAGCTGATAGCTCTGATGCACATAATGCCGGTACTAGTGAGCAGGGCAGTTCCGAGCAGCGTGAAAGTGGGACAGCTGATGGTGAGGACCTGGTAATTCATTCTACCAGCGGAGAAGACAGTGGTGATCTTGTAGGAGCTCAGCTGGGTGAGGTGCATGTTGATAGTAAACTGCCAGATACGATTTTGAAGGACAACATGGAGTTGGATACTTCTTCTCAACATGATGGAGCTGATGATGATTCCAACCAACTAGGGGAACACCAGCCGGTGGAAACGGATCCTGTTGACAGGCCAACAAGCCCCGGTTTCGGAGAAGTCGCTGAGATGCCAATTCCTTCTCAAGACATTGGAGCTGATAGTAACAATGATGAAGGAGCTCAAGAAATGGTGATGGATGTCTCTGGGAGGCCATTAATTGGAGATGTACAACGTGATGTTGAGCCTGCAGTTCCTGCGACTGCACTTGAAGAAGAGTTGACTGTTGCAGCTTCAAATGAGATTCCTGAAAGTACTGTGAGAATAGGCACTGTGGAGGAAACTGATGGAGTAGACAGGGAACCTGTTGAAGAAAATCCAAGTACAACACATGTAACTGATGAAGTTGTCAATACAACCACGCCAACAGGGGCGGTGGATATGCCACTTTGCGAGCTGAATGGTGATCCAGCTTTATTTACAAGTGCGGTATTGCAAGGCAGTGTGCCAAATCATTTTGAGGATATACAGAGGCATCTCTATTCTGTAACTCTATCGAGGGATTTTCTCCAGTTGCAGCTAGATGAGACTGCTGGCCTTTATTCAGCTGCTACACAGCAGTCCTCTGATGAGACTACCAAGTTCCAGCTACTACTAAAAGAAACTGAAGAAACCAAACTAGCAGTAAGCAAAGAACTTCATCAATGTAGACATGAGCTCTCCGAGGTGATCACAGTAAAGGGAGAACTTGAACTTATCACGGCTTCCTTGAAAGAAGAAATCAACACTAGCAACTTAAGGTGTGCACATTTGGAGAGTGAGCTACATTCATCCAAGGAAAACACACAACAAATCCAGAGTGAATTAGCTGACAGTCGATTGTTACTGGAAGCCCTGCAAAAGGAGAACCTGGAGCTTACTGCAAGCCTTACTTTTGAGAAAGAAGCAAAAAAAGCAGTTGAGGAGCAGCGGGACCATCTATCTTCTGATAACAGGAAGCTTTTATCAGAGTTGTCAGGTCTTGAGCTTAGCTTAGCTTCTATGAAACAGGAAATGGATGCTGGCAGTAGCAGATGTGAAGTTTTGGAGTTTGAGCTGCGTTCGTCCAATGAAAATTTGGAGCATACTTTGACAGAATTGGCAAACTGTAGGGCTTTATTGGAATCATTGCAAAAAGATAATTTGGAGTTATCTGCGGATTTTGCCTCTGAAAAAGAAGCAAAAAAGAAACTTGAAGAAGACAATGTGGATCTATGTAATGAAATGGGTAGGCTTTCTTCAGATTTATCTGAACTAAATGACAAGTTGCATCTTTCATATGCCAAGCATAAGCAGCTTGAGTCACATGTCAAAGATACGGAAACATACTTTGGACAACTTAATGAACAGCTAATTGAGGAAAGTCTGTACGCGAGTAGCAGCGCCGATATTTACCAATCTGTAATCAAAGATTTGCACACGAAGTATAGTTTGTTGCTGGGCCAATTCCAGAATGTTGTGCATCAAGAAAGTGAACTTCATTTGGATTCACCTAAAGTCACTACTGAAAATGCTGAAAGAGCCGTTATGAGCCCTATAATTGTTAGTCATGGTAGTAATCAGTGTACACTTAATGTGGCCAACACGAATCACTCATGTAACTCTACTGCTTTGCAGTCATTGAAGGGCCATCTAGAGGTGGCAAAAGGTGATTTGCATGACCTTGAAAAGTTGCTAGAGAGGATTTCCTCTAGGTCTGATGGACGTGTTCTGGTATCAAAGCTCATAAAATCCTTTGAGCCAAAAGGAAATGAGGATGATACTGGACCGTCTGAGGGGGAGCATGATGATTTACGAAAGTCAACTCGTGAGATGATACGTAGCCTTGGGGAAAATTTTATGGCGATGAGCACAGACATTGCAAAGACCGAAGAATATGTGGCCGAACTTTGTGACAAAATTGAACTTACCATCAAGTCTACTGTGCAGCATGATATAGATAGACAACAGACTGTTGTTCTTGAGGCCAAAATGGATGAACTTTCTGCGAAGCTGGGCAGCTACAAGGACACAATTGATAATCTGCACAATCAGGTTACTATTATACAACAGGATGCAAACAGTAATGCTGGAAGGCTCATTGATCAAGCAGAACTGTTGCAGAAGGATGCGGTAGAAAGGATTTCTATTCTCGAGAAGGAGAGGGTGTATTTATCAGATTTGCTCATTGATGTAACAAATAAGCTCACCTCTTTGGGACGTGCTGTGTTTCCTAATGATTCCAGTGAAAGTGAAGATATCTGCTTCCGCGCTTTGAGCTGTGTAGACCTTGTTTCTACATCATTGCAAAGTCTTCAGGAGAAATTAGAGGCTGCTCAAATTGATAATGCTCAGCTCAATAGTTCTCTGGTGGAGCTCAGGAAAGCAAACTGTGTTGCTCAAGAGGGGAGTGAACAAGCATTTGAAATTATAAAGAAACTATATGATTCCCTGCAGGAAGTTCTATGTGATTCACTTAAAAGTTCAGATCAATTGGGTACAGGATATAGTGCTGAGGAACCAATTGAAAGTCAATATGGAAGACTCATCGAATATTTAAAGAATTTGTTGCACGAACACAATTCTATGCTGTCAACCAATGCTGACCTTGAGTCGAGACTGTTGAGTAAATGTGAAGAAGTCGAGGAGCTCAACATGAGATGCAGTTCTCTTACAAAAAATTTGAACGATGTTTGCATTCTGAATGAAGAGCTTAAGTCAGCTTCTTTAAGTAAAAATGCCACACAAGATGAACTACGAAGTAGATGCCTTGCTTTAGCAGAAAAGTTGGTTTCCCACTCAGCAAATCATTCCTCAGTAATTGTTCAATTGACATCTGATAGTGATGAAGGGTTTAGCAAGGAAGATCATATCCTTAACACCATTCTCCCATGCATTGAGGGGGGTGTGACTTCATGCATTGAAAAATTTGAAAATGCAGCTGAAGAAATCCGCTCGTCAAAGATATCCTTGCAAGAGATCAATATTTTTGACAAGATTTTATTTGACAAGTGGTCTTACCCCTTGCCTACATTGATCAAAGAGGAAATTTTACCGAAGCTGTATGACTTGCAAGACAGAGTCGACCAGCTCAATGCACTAAACATTCAGCTGGAAACTGAAGTTCCGGTCTTCAGGGATGGCATGGAAAAGTTGGATGAAGCTCTTAAAACATCGCGTACCGAGCTTCAGAAAAAGGTTTCTGAACTCGAACAGTTAGATCAGAAGCTTTCATCTGTCAAGGAGAAACTTAGTATTGCTGTTGCAAAAGGTAAAGGTTTGATAGTGCAGCGTGACAGCCTGAAGCAGTCTCTGTTGGAGAAGTCTGGCGAGGTCGAGAAGCTCACACAAGAACTGCAGGTGAAGGAAACATTACTGAAAGAGTTGGAAGCCAAGCTCAAATCCTATACAGAAGCAGATCGAATTGAAGCTTTGGAATCAGAGCTCTCGTACATAAGGAATTCAGCTACAGCTCTAAGGGACTCATTTCTTCTCAAAGACTCTGTTCTTCAGAGAATCGAAGAAGTCTTAGAAGACCTGGATTTGCCAGAGCAATTTCATTCTCGAGATATAGTTGACAAAATAGAACTGCTGTCAAAGATGGCCGTTGGCACTTCTTTTACTCTACCTGATGGTGACAAGAGATCCTCTGTTGATGGGCATTCTGAGTCTGGTTTGGCCATGGATGTCATAAACGACGAGCAGAACTCAAATTCAAATCCAGCATCAGATGAATTAAAGAACAAATATGAGGAGTTGCATAGGAGATTCTATGAGCTGGCTGAACACAATAACATGTTGGAACAATCTCTAGTGGAGAGGAACAGTGTTATACAGAAATGGGAAGAAGTCCTTGGTCAAATTAGCATCCCCCCACAGTTCAGGATGTTGGGAGCAGAAGATAAGATAGCATGGTTAGGGAACAGACTCTTGGAGGTGGAGCAGGAAAGAGATTCATTACAGATGAAGATTGAGCACCTTGAGGATTCCTCTGAAATGCTTATTGCTGATCTGGAAGAGTCACATAAAAGGATATCTGAACTCAGCGCAGAGGTTGTTGCTATAAAGGCTGAGAAGGATTTTTTCTCACAAAGCCTAGAGAAACTAAGATTTGAATTCCTTGGACTCTCTGAGAAAGCAGTTCAAGATGAGTTTGTCAGAGGTAATTTGCGAAAAGATCTATCTGAATTGCAGGAGAAGTTAGCTGAGAAAACTGAGGAAAGCAGGCACTATCATGAAATGGACATAGAGATCCACAAGCTGCTGAATTTGGTGCAAAACACATTGCAGGATGGCAGTAAATCTGAAATTTCATCAGGTGACACGTCTGCCATTTTGTGCTTGGGTAAATTGGTGACGGAACTTTTAGATGACTATGGTACTCTTTTGTCCAAGTCCGCTGAAGGCAATTTTGCTGAGAGAGATGTTCAATTAGAGGATATCAAGCCATCTAACAATGCATCTACATCAGACACTGGTACAAGTGACAAAGAGATTGAACTAAATTATTTAAATAGTGAGTTAGATCATGCTCGCAACAATCTGGCCTTAGTGGAGCAGCAGCGTGATGAAGCTATCGAGAAGGGGCAATCACTAATGCTGGAAATTGAGACCTTACATGCTCAAATAAACAAATTGCACGAAAGTGATGCTGAGCAGATGCAAAAGTACCAGTCGCTAGCTCTTGAGCTAGAATCTGTGGGTAAGCAGCGGGACAATCTACAGGAGCAGTTAAATCAGGAGGAACAAAAGTGTGCCTCTTTGAGGGAGAAACTAAATGTTGCTGTCAGAAAAGGGAAGGGCCTAGTGCAACACAGAGACAGCCTGAAGCAAACTATGGAAGAGATGAGTGCTGTGATAGAGAAACTTAAAGATGAAAGAAAACAGCATATAGAATCACTTGAGACTGAGAAATCATCTTTGATGGACCGATTGGCTGAGAATGAGAAGAGCTTGCATGAAACAAACCAGTACTTGAGTGGGCTATTAAATGCTTTAAATAAAGTGGATGTTGCTCGGGAATTTGATATGGATCCAATCACCAAGGTTGAGAAAATAGCAAAATTTTGCCTTGACCTACAGGAAACAGTGGTTTCATCACAAAATGAAGTGAAGAAATCGAAGCGAGCAACAGAGCTGCTTCTAGCTGAGTTAAATGAAGCCCATGAAAGGGCTGACAACCTGCAGGAGGAATTGGCTAAGGCAGAAGCTGCGCTTTCTGAATCTTCTAAACAATACCGTGTTACAGAATCTGCAAGAGCTGATGCTGTTCGTCACCTTGAGCATATTATGCATGTGCAGTCACAAACAAGAAGGAAGCAAGTAGATCATTTGATGGAGTTGAACTCCTCCAGCAGTCAACTAAGAGAAGTCTGCTATGAACTTTCACATCATCTTGTCAATGCATTCAGTAAGGATGTGGACCTTATCTGCTATATGGAAAACTTCATGAAGTCTTCTGGTAAATGGATGGATGGCACAAATATGATGGATGTACCCATTGCTTCTAAACATGTTTTGTCCAACCGCATAAATAACAAGGTATATTATGCTATAAGTACTCTTCTATGTGTTTTGCTTCATTTCAATATACTCACAGCATCTTCTATGGTTTAGCTAGTTATGTACCATTTTGAAGGTAAAATTGGTTGCTTAGGTTAACTTGTATCTGTGTTTCATCACATGTATATCCTAGACATGTACTACCTGCTCATTATCCTGCATTTTCTGCATAGTTAGGTAACTCCAACCTATTTTTCTTTAAGTGAGATTCATATTGTTAAAACCTGAAAGATAATATTTATATATAATATATCCTTATCCTTAAACTTTCATGTTGATTCGTTCACCATGGAAGTCATTAATGTTTTCCTCAGAATATGGCATTTCCACCCATAGTAAGATGGAAGACCTTGCTTTTTTCCTGTGCTGAAACAGTACACACAATATGGAATTATAAGTGTTACTTTTGGATTTGTAATACGTTCTAACCACTTTCTAATTGGTCTTAAATTGCTCTTTACAGAAGGCTCATATTCCAAATGCTCCTTTGGAAATTAAGATGAATGATAGCGATGAAAGGCAGATTTTGCATCATCTTGCTCTTGCGTGCCATGCCTTATCTGATTGTGTTAAGGACTGTAATGATATCAAGAGGAGCATCGATGAGCATGGCTTTTCAGTTGAACAGAAAGCAACAGAGCTATTTGATGTTATGTCCAACTTGCAGAACCGACTCACTTCTCAGCATAATGAGTTGGAATCTTTGAGAGCAAAATTTGTTGAACTACAGTCAGAGATGAAGGAAAGAGATGAGGAGATTGTATCTGCACGCAGGAATATGAGCTTGTTATATGAGGCATGCACCAGTTCAGTTGCTGAGATTGAAGGGATGACTGATATATACCCTGGTAACCGGAGCTATGCTGTTGAGCATTCTGCGGATGAATGTATAAAATCAATAGTTGAACAGTTAGTATTGGCTGTAAAAACTTCTCAGAACAGTAATGAAGGCAGCACAGAGGAATTGAAGGCTACTGTTCTTGAGTTGCAGCAGGAGCTTCAAGCTAAAGATATCCAAATTAGTACGATCAGTTCAGAGCTTTCATATCAGTTAAGGGTAGCTGAATCTTCTGCAAAGCAACTCTCAGTTGAGCTTGAAGATGCAAGAATGGAGGTCCACAATTTGGCAAAACAAGTTGATATGTTGCATAATCAGAACAAGGCTCTAGAGACTCAAGTAAATGAGCTTAAAAATATGGAGTCAGTGGCAAGTGAGCAGCACGGAAGAATTAAGAAATTGACTGATGAGCTAAGCAGAAAAGACCAAGGTGAGCTCTGTCAGAATGCTATGATTCAGTTTAGTATGATCACTTTTGTTTTGTTCACTTCTAAATTATTTTCGCACAATACAAAAATGAAAACATACGTTGCTATGGTGATTTATATGTTTTCTGTCTATTCTGCAGAAATTGAAGGTTTGATGCAAGCACTTGATGAAGAAGAAAAAGAGCTTGAAGTCATGGAGAACAAAAGCCATGAGTTGGAGCAATTGGTGCAAGAAAAAGAATTTGCTTTAAAGAGCGCAGAAATTTCTAGGACTAAAGCTCTAGCAAAACTTGCAACAACTGTCGACAAGTTTGATGAGTTGCATAGCTTGTCTGAAAATCTTCTTGCAGAAGTGGAAAACCTTCAGTCACAATTGCAAGAAAGAGATTCAGAGATCTCTTTTCTGCGTCAGGAAGTTACAAGAAGTACTAATGAACTGCTAACCACTGAAGAGAGCAACAAAAAGTACTCATCACAGATAAGCGATTTCATTAAATGGTTAGAAACAGCACTTTTGCAGTTTGGCGTGCATTGTGATTGTGATGGCTCTCAAGTTTCTGCCTATATGGATATGTTGAGCAAAAAAATAGGATCTCTGATAACTGAATCAGATGATTTAAGGGTTATAGTTCAAAGCAAAGATTCTTTACTACAGGTTGAAAGGACCAAAATGGAAGAATTGATGCGTAAATCAGATGCTTTAGAAGCTTCATTGAGCCAAAAGGATTCTCAAATAGGGTTGCTTCGCCGGGACAGAGCTTCCAGTCAGCTGAGCCGATCTATAAACTTGCCTGGTACTTCAGAGATTGAGCAAATGGTAAGTCTGTTCTATTTTGTGATTATACAAGTACTTGTACAAACTGGATAGAACTTGGAACAAATTAATATGTATTATTTATGCTTACCTGCATATTTCAATTGAGTGCAGAATGAAAAAGTAAGCCCAGCAGTTGTCACTCAGCTTCGAGGGGTGCGAAAAGTCAACAATGACCAAGTTGCTATCGATGTAGAGATGGATAAGGACAAGCCATTAGATGATGAAGATGATGATAAAGGTAGTCATATTTTCTGCTTCCTGAACGCAGACTCACTTTTAGTTTTGTTCTCTTTTTGATTTCACATTTGTTATGGCAGCACATGGTTTCAAGTCATTGACTATGTCACACTTTGTTCCCAAGTTCACTCGGCCGATATCAGACAGAATTGATGGGATGTGGTAACTGCAATTACACCTGGTACTTTACTGGTCAATCAGGTTTTGGCAGAGTCACTAATTTCCTTTTTATTTTAACAGGGTCTCTGGTGATAGATTGCTCATGAGGCAACCGACCTTAAGACTTGGTGTCTTGATATATTGGATCGCATTGCATGCATTGCTCGCAAGTTTTATTTGAAGTCTATGTGTAGAGGTGAGTGATAATTTTACTAAACTCCAATTGATCTTTCTACTGTTATGGCCCTGCTGTCTGGCAAACTGTGTTGCACATGCTCAAATACGGCATATTCTTGCACCATGTTTTATCTAAATGTATGCGGCAGACTTGCTGAACTTGCATCACTATAGCAGTAGCACCGGTCTGATCCAAATCAGTAGTTTAGGAAATGAAAAACAAATGAAGCAAGAGCCACCAGTTATTCGATTAAATGAAATATGTCAATAAAATTATTACAGAACCATCCTAACAAAGGTGCACTACTCCATCATGTTTTACCCGCATGAAATTGTGGTGTTGTTTTTTTCCAGTCATATTAACAAATTTCTCTTGATGTTATTGTGCAGCTTTAGTATGCCCTTGGCGAGTGATTGTACAGTACTGTTTCTATGTCCATAGCAAACTATGCTAAGCAAGCAGACAGCACTAATATCGTGTTTTATTTTGGAAACGTTACTGAATACTTGAGCCGTACTGGCAGCTGCGAGCCATCTTCAGGTTGCATTTTCACCCGTCTTCTTCATGCCTTGAATCCCGTCTAGCTTAGTTGGGGCCCAAGAGCGCCTGCAATGGCCAGACAATGATGCAAATGGATGGAAGATAACTGAAGAAACAGCAGCAACGAACCCATGTACATACATTTTTGTTTGCTCTATTCTTTGCTTTTAGAAAGATGGAGGGCGTTTTACGTGCTAGCATCTACTATACTATATGATACAGGATTATAGGAAAGTGACATGGTAGTTTTGGAAGTTAGGGTTTTGGGATGGTAAGAGGTTATCCCCCTCCCTTGGGTTGCCCCCACATATTTTCTCAAGCCTTTTCGTTTACATGTACAACACAGTGATTATTTCATTTATTATTATCCATACTGTGCAATGGGGAGCTTGCACATTTTTGTTCTCTTCAAGTGAAGTTGTGAAAAAGTATAATTGTATGGACCCACCATGAGGGCCGAAAGTTCATGCCAGATTTTGTCGTTTCAAAGCTGGGGGTCCGCTGGATCTGGAAAATTACCATTCGAGCCTTGGTGGATGCATGCTAGGCTTGAGCAAAATACAAAGAAAGCATCGATTTGATTTGTAATTTTGACAAGTTTCTCCGAGAACGTCACCTTTGACAAGCACACTAGGCCCAACGGTTTCTGGTGTCTACAAACACTGTTCTGTTTGTGTTCTATAAACATCCATTTTGGACTGAAATTTGCAAGGTGAAACAAGGAATGTTGTTTATCCCATTCCCAGCGATCTAATCCAATCCCACTCCCCATTATTGGAGAAAGTGGAAGAAGATTCTCCCAGGGATGCAGGTGGGGTCACTTCACCGTGTAAGCGCTGTTCGAGCCGTTGGATCTCCATCAGACGGTGACGGATGGCATTGATGGATACCACCCCTGCACCCCACCCCTCGCTCTCAATTCACTGTTGCCTTTCCCTACCTCTTTTTATTTTTCCTTTAATGGATGCTCTCGTCGCGCGCTCCTCCGTGCTCTCGCCGCCGGCGGCCGCCGGAGACGCGTCTCCCTCCCCATCGCCCCTCCGGGTGTCCGTCGCGCTTCCCAGGCCCCGCAGGAGCCCTTCAGCCCTCGCCATCTCCACGCGCTGGCCGCGTGCTCACCGCCGCGGCGGCGGCCGTCTGCTCGCTGGGTCAGGGGAAGGCGGGTCCCCCGACCCCGCCGGTGATGCGGGTGGCAAGGAGGAATACTTTCCCTTACTCGAGGTACTCGCTGATGCGCTGTCGGGATTAACCTGTGCGATTTTGTGCGTGAGAGATCGTACTTCAGCTGTTTTTTTGATACTGTACTTCAGTTGTTTAGATCGCTGCTCTAAACTCGCTGGCGTTTTTGACAGTTTAACTGCTCTAGTACTCCGTAAAGTGAAAGGGTTGTAACTGTTTTTTAAAATATAAACAATATATCGGCACTTGAAGGATCAAAATATTTGTCAAGTTTGCTGTCAGTTCAGATTATTTAAACAAGTGGACAGTTAGTAGTCTGGGAGACTGGCAGGAATTTTCTCTTTAAGAGCTCTTTAAGCAATACCAATTGCTGATACATGACAACTTTGGCAAAATATTTCATTCTTGTACTGAAATCACAAGCAATTAGAATGAAGAATATATCAGGACAACAAACTATGTCACAATAATTATAAACAACAACAATGAAGTGAATATTAGGACAATGAATTCTTAATCTTTTTTTATTTCATAGGCTATTACACTTTGGGTACCTGTGACACATATGGTTAACTGTTTTTGTTTTGTATCATTTTGAAATTATATGAGCTTGATCGTTGTTCTCTTTCTCTTTGTAATATTGAAAGAATACTGTACGTGAAAGCCATGAAATGGATACCACTAAACATGATGAGATTGGCATTTCTGGAAATGGTGGGAGTAACACTGGCGGCTCAAGGGCTGGTCTATTCAGAACACCTATTTCAGGTGGTGTGCACAGTGCAACTGCTGTTCATGATTTGCCACCACCAGCTTTGGCCGTTCGCAATCTCATGGAACAGGTATGTTTACTCTCTTTTTTTCCTACAAAAAGAAGCCATCTATTAGGAGCTAGCACTCCTAGCAGTCACTAAAACTATCCATTTGTTAGGTTTAGTTGTATCTGAGATAGAAAGAGGTAAAGACTTAAATATGGATATGGTTATTAACTTTAAATGATGATGCCCATGTTTCTTTTCCAAAACCAGGCAAGGTTTGCTCAGTTATGCACTGTAATGTCTCAGATGCATCATCGTCGTGCGGGATACCCATTTGGTTCTCTAGTAGATTTTGCACCTGACTCATTAGGCCGTAAGTAATTTCAATATCTCATTTTGTATCTATTAAGTTTCTAGATGGTTATACTTATTTTTTTTTACAAAATACAATTTGTCATGCAGACCCAATCCTCTCATTATCCCCACTAGCCATCCACACAAGAAATTTGTTGGCAGACCCAAGATGCAGCCTTGTTGTACAAGTAAATTTGACATTCCAATATACTATATAATTAGCTCTTGAAATGTCTGTTGATTTTTGTGCTATAAAATCTTCTGAACCTTCCTTAGATAACTGGATCGAGTGGACTATCAAATACACGGGTAACTATCTTTGGTGATGTCGTTCCATTGCCTGCTGAACAACAGGTTTGTACTAAAATTGCTAGTGATACTATCTATTTTCCTTAATACCGCCTCCTGCAAGTCATCCAATTCAGTAATTTTTGTGTTTAGTATTTACACTTATGAAACTATTTATGGGGATGTGTGCCATATTGCTACTATGTTGTTTGTATGTGAACTACTCCCTCCTTCCCCGTTTATAAGGCATGGTGGAACATGACACGGTCTTCTAAACAACATTTTGACCATTTATTTATCATATATTATATCACTTTGATTATAAATTTATAATCATTGTAAAATATATTTGATTATGAATCCAATCATATGAAATTTGCATTATAAAAATAAAATTTTAATAGTCAAATTATTGGTCAAAGATGACAAGATTTGAATCTTGATATACGTGTATGCCTTATAAACAGGGAAGGAGGGAGTATTAACGGCAGAAAGCTAACCCCTGCTGGCTTCAGCACATTAATATACTGCTTATACATGGGAATTAATAAAATAAACTCAAAGGCAAGGCACTTATTGAACCTTCCTTCTGCTTAATGCATGTTAAAGTTAAAGTTGCAGTTATTTTTTTAGTACTTCTGTTCACCAATTGTGATCAGTGGCAGTCAATGGAAGCCACCTAACTGAAAAACGGACAAAATAAATTGGGGGTAAAAAGATTCATTGAACATGACTTTTAACATATGGGAGTTAAGAGTCTATTTTCAATGAGGTAGGTTTTATGATGATGCTTCTGCCTTTGATTTTTTCTCTTCTGTATCAGGAATGGGCTCATCAGCAGTATGTTTCAAAGCACCAGCAGTGGGCATCTCAACAGTGGGGTAACTTTTACTACTACAGAATGCAGACGATAAGGTAGCTCCTGAACTTGCATTAGTAAGAACTATTTTTGCAACATTCCATACGGTATTTTTTGGGATTTCATGGGCATTGCTTGTAAGATGCATTTTTTCTAAAGAACTCTCAAAGAACAAAATACAAAGAACACCAAATGGAATGCCCTTTTCCTGCACAAAGTTGCAATAAATTTGTGAGATTGCATAAGTTTAACTTATTTAGTTTGGTATTGCATTGATTTGCGGTATCGGTAGTACATCAGCTCATAATTTATTGTTTCTGTGTTGCCCCCATTTTTTTTAGATTGGCTAACTCTGATAATTACATTTGAACTTTGTTCCAGCGACATATATTTCATTGGAGGTTTTGGTACTGTGGCTTGGATAGATGTGAAGGAATACGAGTCTCTGCAACCTGATAAGCTTTCAATGGATGGAGGGGAGCAAAATTTGAAGGTAAGTAATGAGTACATTTGCTCAGAGAACAGCGTTAAGGACTAAAGAGAACTCTTTTCCTGAATATGTTTTCATCATTTGACCCAAGGCACTATAGTGAAAGTGATTTCACTGCTCCCTTCTGACCATCTTTTGATCTTTGAATAGGAAATCAACTCAATGTTCTCAAAGCCTCTGAAAGAACTCTTATCAGCTGAAGCAGAGGTAGATGATGTAGCTGTTATATCAATGGATAGCAAAGGTATTGATATCCGTGTGCGACAAGGTGCACAGGTAAAACCTTCTAAAACTTATCTTTGCACTGCAGATGCAGTGTTTCATGCTATGCAGTAATAGCAGAAAAGTCCATTCTTATATTCAGATGCACTCGGTTTGCATCTCTGGGTAATGAAAATCTGTGTTACCGTACGTGGCCTTGAGGTGGTTATGATACTGTACTTGCATGATGAAATCACAATCTGTCTGTTTCTCCTTTCCCCTATTTTATCTTTCTCCGGAGTGGACATAACCGTGACGTTGAATTTGTTGTTAAACAAGAAATGATTCTTTTTTAAAAAAACTTGTCGAAGTTAATTTACCACATTATTTGAATGTACGTGTCAATTGTCAGACGTGAGCCCTAACTCAATACCTGTTATGTTCCCGACCCTTACTACGGCATCATGCAATTTTCCTTTGATATAGTATGCAGCCAATATCATTGTTTCTTGTTGCGTGGTGCGACACAAGAAACTCCTGAAGCTTTTGTTGCGCGGGTTTTGCAGTTCAACATCCAGAGGATAGCATTTGAGGTGAATCGCAGCATAGAAACACTGGACGAAGCCAAGGAAGCGCTTAAGAGGATCATCAGCAAGTCTAGGTGGACAAAGAGCTCTATTTTGAGACGCGCTTGAAGCTGAAGCTGGAAGTTCTGCAAAAAGTTTTGTACAGTGCGGGTGTTTTAGTCTTTATGATTTGCCGGAGTTGTCGTAGAGAGACTTCATTTCAGTGTTTTTGTTGAGGGCCTAGAACTCAATCACCATGAGCCCCTTTGTGTGTCGAATAAGCAGGAGATTCGAAATATCCCCAGTAAAATTCGAAACATGTTACTGCTAGTGCAGTGTTGAGGACTTGAGGCCGCTCTTACAGGATGTTTAACAGTTGAACTTGTGTAACTGTCAAGCAGTTACCCTTAAGTTGGAAGGAAAGGGTTCTGGAACATGAATGCCGCGTACATTCAGAGCACACTTTGCGTTGACAGGTTCCAGTGCTTTTGTGGCCCATGTCTTGTCTGATGAGTGGAGAACTGGTGACATTTACCTCTCGAAGTAACTGCAGCCCGGATGCGAAGTAGTAACAAATAAAATTTTCTGTAGAAGGATAAGTTCTATTTGGATCCCACCTTCTAAAGCAAAGTAACTAAACTGAGTCACTTTATGACTAAAATTCCAAACAAAGTGACTAAAAGCGACTAAAAACGTTTGTCTCATTAGTCCCCAAAGAGTAGCTAAAAGCAGCTAAAAGGAGGAGTTGAGTGAGCATGCTCCTCATTTTAATCACTTTTAGTCATTTTGTTTGAACTTTACTTCCTTTTAGTCACTTGATCCAAACAGGAGGTGACTAAATAGTCACTAATCCGAGTGGCATGTCAGATACTCAGGTGAAACTGCAACATTTTTCTCTTGACATCCCAAATCATTAGCTGGCGACACGTGGGAGTCCTGATCACGTTTTTGCAAAAGAGACCCCACAGTTCCTTCGTATCGCGTTCCGCCCCACGTCTCTCTATCCTTCCTCTCCCCACCCGCCAACGGCCGCGCGCGGCGCCGACGCGTCCCGGCACCGCCACACCACCGTCCACCGGAGCGGCGGGGCCAAGAAGCGCGACGAGGCGGGTCAATGGAGGCGACGGCGAGCGACGAGGAGCTGGAATCGCTGCTCCGGAACTTCCACCGCGTCTCCCAGGTACTGGCAGGCTCCATGGCCGCCGACGACGCGGCCATCTCCTTGTTCGGTTCTTCCTCATCCGAGTGCGGACGGGAGCTTAGGGATGGAGGAATCAGTGAACTGGGCAGAGGATATGAAGCGGAGGTAGCTTCCTTAGCACCGACGCGGGCTCGCCGGGCCTCGGGACAGACACCGACGCCAGACAGCGATGCAGTTTTTTGCCAATACCCCCCTGAAAAGGATCGCGATTAATAATAGCGATCCGATTATTTTCATTAAACTCCCTCTTCCTGCAGGCCGCAGCACCTCTACTGCCTACTGCTCAGTTCCGCCACGGTCGCCCGGCCGCCGATCGTGTCGCGCTTCACCCGCGCCCCATTTTCGGAATAGGTTTTGAGCTGTGCTTTGCGCCGAGATCGTCAACGTCTCTTTCGTGTGTTGCTCCGCTGACCAGTTTGAGGCCTGGGAGTTGTTGTGATCGTTTGCGGAACCTTGCAGTCTATACTGAGGTAGTCAACGCGTGCGCAGCTGGTGTTTGATGAAATGCCCAAGTGAATGCAAGTGGGAAGCGGGCATCTCCACTTACATTGGCATGTTTGGCAGGATCTCTTGCCCAGAAAGTAGCAGCCTAGCAGGCTAGCAGCTGCTTGCTGGTTGGGTTTTGCACTGAGATCACAATGCGGTGTGGCTGGCGACTGGCGTATACGCAGAAGAATAGCTCATTTCCTTATAAATTTCTACACGTACATGATTGCATTTGTTTAAGTAGGAGGGCCTATACTATACATTTTCTGTCCTCAATTCTCATTGATCTTCTGCTGTCCTTCGGTTCTTTTTTCTGAACAGGGGTACAAAGATGCACTTATGGAGGTCCAGGCTTTAAGAGTTAACTGCAGTGCTGAGTCCAAGAAGCGTGAAGCGCTTGAATCTCATATTGCAGATCTTAAGAGCGGTATAACTGAAACTTCTGTGATCTGTACAAGTTCAAATTAAATTTCCTGTTCTCAAGGCACTGTAAGTTATGCAATAACTGATCATTTACTTTCCTTCCTGAGGGTCGAAAGAAATGAGCATTTGTTTTTCCAAAGAAATAAAAAAAAGAAATTATCAATTGTTCATGTCATGCAGATAATGAGCGATTAAGAAGACTGTACACAGAAACTCTGTTCAAGTTCACCAACCAGGTAGGTTGCTAGTTACTGTATGCAATTACAAGGTGGTCAAAATGTAGTACTTAGATGATGTCACAACTAATTAATTGGCATATTCCAACGCTAATACTTTACATAGATTGGAGCAAGTGATCGTTTCATCTAATGCACCTGCACCTTGATCTTGATTTTATTGTTTCTTTCTCCTGAAAATGTGAAACCAGTTCGAGCACATGTGCTATCATGGCCATATTAAGTATCTCAACATCTGTTCAAGGACATTGTGATGTCAGAAGATAGTGCCCGGCTGTAGCATAAAGTTTTATGATATGATATGTGCTTTGGTTGGTATGCAGAGCCTATCATTGTTTGTAAAACCTTGGATTGTTTCTGATATGTTTACTGTTATTCAGGTGAAATTTCATGTAGAAGCTCAAAGCCTGAAGGAAGAACTGGAAAAGACAAATAGTAAATTGATATCAATGGAAGAGGTAACCAACTGCCTCCTAACACCTAAGCTTTGCCGGTCATCCATAGTATTAATCTAGCAGGTGTCAATTTAATGCAGGAGCATAAGAGGGAAGTTGAGCAACTTAGGCACAACAATGAAATAAATAGCAATGCCCTGGAGAATGAGCTCAGGTAAGAAACTATATTTGAGGGTGGCCTATATGACTGCTGTGGGAGTCATGATATTCAGATGATTTTTTTTTACTGCTGATTGCCTTGTGAAAACTGAACGAACTACTGAGTACTGATTGTCGACAATCAGCCATGCCCTTGTTCAGCAAGCAACAGATGAAGCTGCGATGAAGCAACTGAAGTTGGAGCTGGGTGCTCATAAAGCTCATATCAACATGTTAAGTAGCAGGTTGGAGCAGGTTACTGCCGATGTGCATGCACAATGTAAGGTTTACGCATGTTTAAGAGTTGCATTGCTCTTTTTTCTGGAATCTTGTCTCTATCTCACCTGATGGAAATCCCCCGTGGTCCCTTCTACAGATAAAAATGAGATCCAGGATTTGAGGGATGTGATTGCTGTTGAACAGGAGGAGAAGAAGGACATGCACAGGAAGCTTCAGAATGCAGAAAACGAGTGTAAGTTCAAGCTGAGCTGGTTAGCTGAAAAAAAAGGGGAGGGGGAAAGCTTTTGAAAACTGCACCGGCATCATGAACCAATTCAAACAGGAAAACATGATTCTTATTGCCAACATGCTTATGTAAACTAGTGTTCCATGGATATGCCGTCCAGTTTTGAGCAGGGGAACATGAATTTCGAATCCTTTGTTTGATCCCATCAGTCCATTATTGCCTCTGACGGCTTCGTTCTCTCATGCTGCAGCGAGGGTCATGAGGATGAGGCAGGCCGAGCAGCAGAGGGACTCCGTGTCGGTCCAGCATGTGGAGACACTGAAGCAGAAGGTGATGAAGCTCCGGAAGGAGAACGAGTCCCTCAAGAGGAGGCTGGCGAGCTCTGAAGCCTGAACTGCTGCTCTGCTCGTTCCCCATGTACATATCTCAATTTCCATACTACAAGTATTAGGCAATCAGGCACTGAGATTCTCAGGCGCACACCCAGGAGGCCAGGACAGAAACACGAGCACCATGCAATTGTTCTTCGTTTCCTCTTTCATGTTTTCTCATCCCGTGGATCCGTGGATGTCCAAACGCTGCGTCGACGGTTCATAACACGTGTGCGTGTTGCAATGCTCACAAATTTTTCTGCATGTGTTTGCTTTTAAGGAGTTGAACTTCAGTGTCCTCGTCAGATCATGAAACTGCGTCTGGCTGCAGTCCCCCTAACTACGCAGCCACATCATGACACTTGATGGCCGACACCAACCATCTGACATCGCAAATCCTTTTACTTGCCCTACTGTCAAGTCACCTTGCATCGTGTCTTCGCAGAGATTAATCATGAATACGTTTATAAGGAAAAAAAAAGAATCATTTTTTATGGCAAAAAAAAAAGAATCATGAATACGTACTGAAACCTCCCAGATTTATAATTTATAATTAAATTGGGACTTCCTGTTTAGCTGCCTGCGGCAGAGAGGTTTTTGTGAAAAGTGGTGTCGTTGGATTAAGCTGGTGGTTACTGGGGGTACTCTGAGTGTAAAAGCAAA
The DNA here is from genome assembly GCF_016808335.1 of Panicum virgatum. Lineage (NCBI taxonomy): Eukaryota > Viridiplantae > Streptophyta > Magnoliopsida > Poales > Poaceae > Panicum > Panicum virgatum. The sequence continues at coordinate 3,809,993 of NC_053136.1, forward strand.
TGATCTTGTGGGAAGTTACTTTCAAAGTGGCAAAGATGTGAGACAAGGGGATCCTCTGTCTCCCTTACTGTTTAACCTTGCAGCTGATGCATTAGCAAAAATGATACAACAGGCCCAAAAAACGATCTAATCCAAGGCCTGGTACCTGATTACGTTGATAAAGGCATTGCAATTCTCCAATATGCGGACGATACAATTCTATGTCTGCAAGATGAGGACGACACAGCTCAAAATATGAAACTTTTGCTTTATCTCTATGAACAGTTGTCTGGTCTTAAGATCAACTTTGAAAAAAGTGAAGTGCTTATGATATCGCAAGATGAAGGAAGATCCTTGAGATATGCATAACTTTTCAACTGTGCAGTTGGACAGTGGCCTATGAAATACCTGGGGGTTCCGGTGTGTGGTTCTCGCCTTCACATTAAGGATTGGCTGCCTCTTGATGAAAAACTTACTAAAAGATTGGGAGGTTGGCAGGGGAATTCACTGTCCTTTGGGGGGAGGTTAACCCTGCTGAATTCTTGTCTTAGCAGTATACCAATTTATAGTATGTCTTTGTATATGCTACCAAAAACAATTCACAAGAGGTTAGACAAAACAAGAAAACGTTTCTTTTGGCAGGGAGGTGGAATAAAAAAGAAATACTATCTAGTGAAATGGACAAAAGTAGCCCGACCAAAAAATAAAGGCGGGTTGGGCATCCAAGATCTCTGGAAATTGAATATCAGCCTTCTGTGTAAGTGGTGGTGGAAGTTGGAGGCTTGCCAGGGAATTTGGCAGACAATTGTTATGAAAAAATATGTGAAGGATAAAAATATAGCACAACTGAAAGTAAAACCAGTGAACTCGCCGGTCTGGAACGATCTGTTGAAAATAAAGGACATTTATCTAAAAGGAAGAGTAATGTGTGTGGGAAATGGACAGTTTACTGATTTTTGGAGGGATTCTTGGTGTGGCATGATCTCTCTCAAAGAGAAATTCCGAGATTTATTTGACATATGTAATGAGACTACAGGATCAGTAGCCCTTTTTGCAAATAGAGGTTGGAACCTGTCATTTAGAAGATGGCTAGATGAGAGACAACAGGAGAGCGTGAGAAAGCTGAGGGATATGTTGGCTCCCTGTGCGTTGTCAAGTGAAAGAGACTATCCCAAGTGGCTGGGTGAAAGAGATGGTAAATTCTCAGTCAAATCCCAATATGCTTCTCTACGGGCAGCTGATACTGAAGATAAAAATAAAAATCTTTGGAAGGCAAAAATCCCTCTAAAAATTAAAGTATTTATGTGGCTAGTGAAGTTTAATGCTATTCTCACTAAGGACAATTTGTCCAAAAAAGGGTGGCGGGGAGATCAAACTTGCTCCTTTTGCAGTACTCCAGAAACTATTGAGCACCTTTTCTTTGGTTGTGCAATGGCCAGATACTGTTGGAGTCTAGTTTCTATTGTAATTGCAGCTGACTGTAGACCATCCTCCTTCTCACAATTTTGGGTGTGAGCTGCTAAATACATGCCTCATCATAAAAATATTTTCATGGTCGGTCTGGCAGCCATTTGTTGGGCTTTATGGAGAACAAGAAACTCTATTTGTTTTGAAGATAAAAAATGTCGATCTCCTACTGAGATCATCTGCTTGGCATCATCTTTTCTCTCTTATTGGGCAGGATTGCAAAAGCCCCAAGGAAAGCTGGAGCTGATGACGGGTGCTGAAGCTCTAAAGAACACTGCTCTGTCCTTCCACCCACAGGAAGCTCCCCCTGAAGACACGGGTTTGGTTCTTCATCGGTAGACGCGAGCTGGCTTCCCTCTTTCTGCAGGAGATAGTTTCAGTACTTTTTGCCCTCTGCATTCCCGGCTGGTGGTAGTCTTTGTTGGCTTAGGTTTTGGTCTTGTTTCGGTTTGGGTGGCTGTGTCCCCCGCTTGGTAGACTCTGGCTCCTTAGCCTTTTGGTCGGGCCAGCAATCTGCTGGTTACTCCATTCCTTTTTTTTTGTAGAACCTATAAACTGGTACTTCTGCAATTTCGTTACTTCTTGAAGTAATGAAGTTCGGGCGCGGCCCTTGGTGGAAAAACGTACTGAAACCTCCCATCGGGCTTTCGGGCCCGTTTCGATTTTGGGCTCGAACGTCTTCCTCGGCCCGGCCCAAGACCTCTTACCCCGCGCGCCGGGCGCACGAACTGCTCCCCTTCCTCTCTTTCTCTCGCCAGCTGGCAGCAACCGCCTCCGCGGCGTGCGTGCTCGCTGAATGATCGCTGCGCTGCTCTCCCGCTTCCGCTCCTGCTTGTCGTCTTCCTCCCTCCCACCCTTTCCTCCCCGCCGTCTCACTCAACTGCCAAAACCCTAAACCCCGCTCCGTCCACCGCGATGGAGGACGTGCTCCGCTCCCCCGCCGGCTCGCCCGGCCCGCCGTCCCTACCCCCCGCGGCGGCTGCGGCGGGCGGCGCGCCGGAGGACGTGGCGCTGCTCCCTCTCCCCCCGCCGCCGCCGCTGGGATCGTCGCGACCGGAGCGCCTCGCCGACCGCCTCGAGGCCCTCGCGCCGCGGACGAGGAGGTGTTACAGGAGGAGGAGGACGAGCGCTAGCCCCGGAGCGGGTGGCCGGGCCCGTGCAACGCCGCCGCGGGAGCCGCAGGACGCGCCGCCGCTCCCTCTCCCTCCGCCTCCACCGCTGGGATCGTCGCGCCCAGAGCTGGCCGTGGCCCGCCTCGAGGGCGGCGACGCGCGGCCTGCCGCCGCTGCCGGGAGCATGGGGAGGAGCGCCAGCCCCGGAGCGGGAGCGGGAGGAGGCCAGCGGCTGCAGCGGCGGTGGCGCTCCCCGAAACGGAGGTCGTCGCCGTCGCCCGCGCCGCCCAAGCGGTCGCGCCGTGGGAGGTGAGGCCTCGTCGCCGTGCGTCTCGCTTTACGTTTAGTAGAGTTCGTAGCTGATGTACATGTACGATAGTGAAAGTTTTGGGGTTTTGTGTGTTGCGCAGTTCCTGGAGCAAGGACAGGCCAAGTGAAGGCAGGGGCAGCCGCTCTCGCTCTCCAGGTGAGCCTAATTACGGCATGGTCTCTGGCATTTCCAAACTGATCGGTCTTTGGCATTTCCGAACTGATTAGCTCACACGATCGTGCATTGAATTGATGTCCGTACGTGGCATGAACAGTGTGTGGTAGTCATGGTGTTGTGTGCTCTCAAGCTGTACGTCAGCCCTCAATCTTCTTCCATATTAGCCTAAAGTTGGTGAATTTGCGTTGATCTCGTTGGGGAAACTTCTTACCAACCATCAGTCTTCTAAAAATAGAACGTGAAATTGGGTTCCTCAGCTCCTCGCAAAAAAAAAAAACTGTGAAATTGGGTATTATTCATAAGTTTGTCTTTGTCCTAATCAGCATTTTGGAAGCAAACGGCTCTGGAGATTGAATTTGCGTCGTCTTATATAGCTTAAGTAAATACGTAGATAGGTGGGCATCTGGTCATAGCTGTGCATTGCACAATGTGCCGTCATACAAATAATGAGTTTTGAGTTGTTCTCTCAGTTGAACATTTGCTCCATCAATCACGTTGCTTGTTGGACGCCTTGAGGGGTAAACGTCGTGTAGAGTTCCTAACTTGATAACACGAGTTGACATCAGTACTTGTCGGATTCCTCAAAGTAAAGCAGCCGAATAATTTGGTATTTACTAAGAAGACAAACTAATGAATAGACAGCCCATGGTCGTTCATGTGTTTCCTGACAATGTCTCATAAAAATTGGCTTCTTTTATTTCAGATAGGCCTCACTATGGTGTTACCACTAATGGTCAAGATAATACTGAAAGGTATGTAAATTATTACCCAATAGTGGTCCAGTTTGACATGCTTGTATCTTGGTTACTGTTATTTTATTTCCATGCTCCATGGGTGTTCTGTTCATCCATTTCTTCTATATTCAGTTCCTTTTATTTCCCTGATGGATTGCCACCAGTATATGACAGCTTATATGATTCTGATTATTTCTAGGTTAGGATTAATGACATACAAACAGTTTACCCAAGTTCTTGAGGATGATGTTTCACCAGCTCAAGCTGGGGCCAGGTAATCAACACCAGAGCTTGGATTCGTTTTGATGATAGTTGGTATCAATTCTACTTATAGCTCACACCACCTGCTTGTCTAATGATACTGTTTGTTCCCTGATTACAAAGGTACAAAGAATACAGGACAGAATACATAGCTACTCAGAAACGTGCTTATTTTGATCTCAATAAGAATGAAGATTGGTATGCTAAAGTCCTTATTCTGTTTAGGTGTTATTGTAATATTATTAGTTAGATGGTTCCTTGATTTTGGTTTAACTTTAATTGCAGGTTGAAAGACATGTACCACCCAACAAAATTATTATCTGTTATTGAAAGGTGAAAAGCTTTCCCATTGTTATCATAGAAAGTCTATGTATAGCATTTACAAGAGACCATAATAGTTCCTTTTGATAAGTTCTAGCATTTTTTTAGTTCGCTGTTTCCTTATTTTTGCTGGAACTTTTCTTGTTGCTGATTGTTAACCGTCAGACTTCTACACTCAGGAGGAATGAGTTTTGCAAGACTGTTGCAAAAAATTTGATTCTCGACCTGCGGAATGGAACTTTGGATCTGTGAGATGCATTCTGTATAATCTGTGTCGCTAGAATTATTGTGATGCATTTTGTTAGTTTTGCTGATATCTTGATGTTTGGTGGTGTAGTGGTCCTGGAGTGACTGCTGATGCACCGATTAAATCAGGAGGCAAGGATGGAAGCCCTGAGGATGATGCAGATTATGGTGAAAGGGAAAGAAAGCATGGAAGAGGTCCCCGGAAAGAGATAGAACCGCTTTCAGCTGCTCCTAGAGCTCATCCGGTCAGTTCACAGTACAGAAGGATTCACGTTGACATAGAGCGAACTCTTGCTTTGTTGAAAAAGCTTGATTCAGAGAAGGATATTGTGGGAAACATGCTATTAACTGGTGTTCACGGCAAGTCAAATGTTGATGAATCATTCAGCAAGTCCATGGGGCCTGTAGTTATTATCCGGAGCTTAAATACTGTCAAGGGCCTTGAAGGTGTTGAGCTCCTAGACACTCTCCTTACTTATCTGTGGCGTGTCCATGGTGTTGATTACTATGGCATGTCTGAGATGAAATATGCAAAAGGTTTTCGTCATGTGAGAGCTGACAACAAGAGTGGCAGTATGGTTGAAAATATCAATGCTGCTGATTGGGAGAGGAAACTGGATTCCTTCTGGGAAGAAAGACTGATGAATGGTGAGGATCCTCTAGTTGTATTGACTGCCAAGGACAGAATTGGTGCAGCAATTGCTGAAGTTCTAGAAACTTATGTCAGAAAAATGCGGGATAAGAAGTATGTCTGGAAGTATGGTTGTGGTGCCAATGGATGTGAAAAGCTTTTTCATGCTCCTGAGTATGTACACAAGCATCTGAGGCTCAAGCATCCTGGTTTGGTCTCTATTTTGGCCTCAAGAGTCGAAAATGATATCTATTTCCAAAATTACATGGAGTAAGGCCATACACAACTGAAATATCATTATACTCAGAAGTGACAAAAGGTGATGATTCACCTCTGTTTTTGAATTTTGATGCAGTGATCCAGATGCTCCAGGAGGAGAACCAGTTATGCAGAAAATGGAACCTGTAAGAATCTTTGCCTTTTAGTTACATTCTGCCACTTGGGCTCAGCATTTCCTTGTTTGTCCAGCAGGCAAGACAAATGTGATGCTTGCTCCAACAAAGGAACTCTAATATGAACGGCATGATCTAGAGTGTTTCTCTTTATTACATGATATGCTGTAGCAAACTCATTCCTTTGACAATTCTTCTTGTCAGAAAATTCCCTCTTCATTAGTTTGTTTACTGAACTGCATTTATCTCTTTATTAGAGGAAAAAAGAAACAGAACCCTCTGATTTCCATTTTTCCAGTTGCATTAAGTTTACTGCTAAAGACTTGTTACTAGAAAAATTAGATATTTTTAATTACTAAACTTCAGATTCTGATTCAAGATTTTGATGCTCTTATTGCACCCATGACCCTTCTGTTTGATAAGAACATCTTCAGTAAAATTACATTTCTAGTTTGTGCTGAGTAGGATTCTGTTTGATTCTGAGTAGGATTTGTGCTGACACACTTGCATTTGTAGTTTCATTTCTTATAGCTAATAGTGATGTTTCTCAACATGCTGGATTTGCAGTTTAACATCTTTGTTGGTAATCTTACTTCCTCATTTGCAGGATAGAATGAGACGAAGGCCTGATGAACAGAAGTATGGTGCTTCTGGTGGACGTGGTTCAGACACTCTACTTCTCCCCAAACCTTCACTAGTACTAATACCTGTGCCTGGTGCTGGGTAGGTTATGAATTCAACAGCTAATAATTCGGTTCGAATATCCATGCTGTCTACTAAAGTCTACTAAAGTTGGGTATTTTGTTTTTCTTTTCTGCTTATAGCCCATACGGTCCATTTGTTCCTGCACCTTCAGAGATGGCCATGCAGATGACGCAGAAAGGACATTCAGGACCAGATGCTGCTCGACAATGGAAGCCTTCGGTGCTGGGACCAATGCTACCCATGTATCCATCATTTCCACTTGACATACATACTTATCGAAGGTACTTTAGTTCCCCTCTGATCAACTCTGTGTCACAAGATTATGGTACTTGGTTTGCTTTCTATGGTGGGAATACAACCAATTTTTACTCATCAACTTTCTCTTGGATTAGTCAGACTGCTTTGTGACTATGCAGAACTAGTACATTCCATATAAGTGGCTGCCACATTCAGCTTAATGTGATATTCAACCCTGTTTTCTTCCGTGCTCCCCCATTTTGCAAGTTATAGCTTTGTAACTTTGACAGATTTCCCACTATTTTAGATTTACCATGCAGGGACTTATCCTAGGGTTGAAAGACTTGCTGTATATTTGCACTTTACTCTTTGTGCAGCGATAGAATGTCTCATCATGAATCCACTGTCTTAATGAACCTTTTCAACTATATCTAACTTGTTTCTCGCTCTGGTTGCAGTTACAAAGATCTCGATGCTCCAAAGGAAGAAATCGCCGCTCTTGACTTGAGAAGATTGTAGAGAATTTCCAGTTGTCCTTTTTGATTTCGCTGATAACCATAGCTAGTTCATCCTGATAGCATGTGCAACCAGTGTATCTGACCTGAAAGCAGTTACGTTCGGTTCCTGAGGCATGAAGCCCGAAAGGTTTTTTTAGGTCTCCAATAATGTGATGCTTCATCATGTTCTGCAGGCTCTAGCACGTCCTATACGCTCATATATGAGGATATTTTAGATAGACTTCTTATACAACAGTTACCTGTTGGCTGTTTGCTGTTTCACTACTGTATTTTTCCATTTGTGAGACACACAAGCTGCATGGTCGTTCAACTTCAAACTGCTCATAGTTGCTGCTGGATGTTGGGATCCAGGGAAAAACTCCCTTTTGTAACTATTTTTTCCCTCAATTATCTTTGTGGCGAATGTGGGCTCTGCACGGCAGCATTTGAACAATGAGCAATCTATAGAAAAAAAATGATCATACGTTTTAGTTACACAAGTTTGACTTGCACGTAGTTTTATTTTAGAGAGTACTAGTAGTAGTATTCAGGGCCACTTTATTAATTCCTTGTAAAATCGATTAGCAAAATATCTTAAGCAGTGTCGGGTACCACAATTAGGGACACCCTAATTGGGGTACTCAGACCGCCTCAAAAACGCAAACACATGTTAAGCGACTGGGCCCACGAAGGCCCACGGCCTCCTTCCAAATCTGGAAGAAAGGAAATGACTCAAAGAAACCCAGCGTGCGGCCCATTCGCATCCCCCTCGAACCCGCGGGACGATCTCCGCCTCGCTCGAGGGTCCCCGTCGAGACCCCTCGACTGCGCCCTGCACCTCCGCCTCGCTCGAGGGTAGCGAGCCCACCCTCGAGCGGGTCACTCATCCCCGCCTTGCTCGAGGGCAGCGAGCCCACCCTCGAGCGGGTCACTCATCTCCGCCTTGCTCGAGGGCTTCCCTCGGGACCCTCGACCGCGCAACGCATCTCCGCCTCGCTCGAGGGTAGCGAATCTACCCTCGAGCGGGTAAGTCATCTTCGCCTCGCTCGAGGCCACCCTTCAGCACAAGGGACGAACGGCCCCACCGCCCAACCGCTCGCCGTACGGAGGCATTAAATGCCCATCACTCTTCCACAGTGCTCAGGAAATGCGGCGTCGGGCCGCCATTCACACAGTAGCTGTGACAGGAGTCCCATCCATCACCTCCGGTCACTGCTCCGCCATCCCGGATGTTGTGGCGGTTCTGTGGAACCTGCGACGAGGGACAAGACGCGCTCAGCACAGTTCCCGTCACTATTCTGCCAACTCCGGCCGTCCGGACTCTACCTCATCATACGCATGGCCCCGGGCCCACTTCCTGCTCGGGAGGGGGTCCGGTGTCGCCACGGGCCCCTCGAGGAGGGATGTCCATCACCCGCAGCCGGAGTCCCGGACCCCCCTCGAGGGGTCCGGGACCTCCACGTGTCTCCCAGATTTCCTGGTGCGCGCTGCCTGCACTCCGTCCAGGGGGTTCAGGACCGCCGCGTGCCCCACCCCCGCTGGTGCACGCAAGACTTTGACCTGCGGGGCCCACCGGACGCCACCGCGCCACATATGGAAGACCGTACCTCCAACAGCGACGACCACGCCGCCCGCAAGGACTAGCAGGACGCCGGCACGATCTCCGCAAGACCAAGGACGATATCCACGACAGCTGCCACGCCCAACGTCATGCCCCACAGTGTACTTTCTACAGTATCCGACCACTGTACCCCGCGATTCGGGGGAAAACGACGACTTCCACGCCCCCACTCATGTGCGCCGCCCCTCCTTGTGACTATAAAAGAAGGAGGCGGGCCTCCTTTAGACAGGACGCTTCCAGACGAGATCCATCATCACTTACACTCCGGCATCCTTATTCGCAAAGTTCAACACCTCTTCTAGCAGAGACTTGGGAGCCTTCCTCCCTCTCTCGCCTCGCTTGTATCCCCTACTACAAGCACTCCGGGTGCAAGATAATACAGTTCCCTCGCACACCCCCTTTGCTGGACGTACGGCCCCGTGGCCGGAACCAGGATAAATCGTGTGTTACTGTGTTGCCTCTTGCATCATCATCTGGGACGAGGAAACACGCAGCATTTATTATTTGGGATCCGGGCCCCCGGGTCGGGACACCGACAGTTGGCGTGCCAGGTAGGGGCACGCTGCGTGACATTTTTCTCTCTTGTTCCCATTTGATCTCCAGGGATGGCGGGCAGATCCAACCCATATCCTATGGGTGTTTCGGATCCGCTCCCAGCGGGATTCGTGATCTGGTTCGGGAGTCTCGAGTTCACAGCGACCGGCAACGGTTACCTCATGCGGCTCCTCTCGCCCAGATGCAACCCCATCACCCTGACTTCACCAGCCCGGCACGACAGGCGCTCGGGTCAGCGTTCGCGACAAGCACGCGCGGAGCGGCATCGCGCGGCACGCCACAGCTCCCCCACGTGGGTCGAGGCTGGCATGTCGCAACTCAGCATCATGGCCAACGGGGCCACCGTTTCGACATCACGTGCCTCGGCGTCATCTGCGCCGGCACCGTCACCTGCCGCGGCACCAGTGTCTCCCAGGGGGGGCTCGACCTCGCCTTCGCCCTTCCCCTTCGGGATGCGCAACACTGCCGCTTGCACCTATGCCTCTTCTGTCGATCCGCAACCTCATCGCATCATCTCTCGACGAATCCTACCCCGAGACGACGAGCTCGATCGCCGAGGACATCAACTTCTTCATGAATAACTTCACGGCCGAGGAGGCCGAGGACTACTCCGGGGTCTGCGACCCCAACGCTCTTCGCTCGTTCCAGCTGGCGACGGCTTACTGCCTCACCTGCTTCGAAGACTCCAGCGAGGGGGATTTCGATCCTTCCCGGGAGTGCTTCATGGTCCAACTCGCGGACGAGTAAAACGACAACGCCCCGAGCAACGACGGGGACGGCGGGGCGGACGCGCAGGCAAACCAACCAGTGATGCCGCCTGCAGCCCCTTCCTCGTCAAGCTCGGCGGCGCGGCAAGCTCAGCTGGCGCAGCTCAAGGAGCTTCAAGCCAAGCTCGACGAGCAGCGTCAGCAAACCCAGGAGCTGCGCGCCGCACTCGAGCAGCAGCGTACCGCGCGTGGTGTACATGCCCAGGAGGCGGGACGTGTTGCCCGGGAGCGCATCCTGGCCGACGACAACGTCGACAAATCTCCGGAACTGAAGACGACCGGTGAAAAACTCATCGCTGTGGCCTATCTACTCCAAGCTATGCCCGAGCCATCGATGCCTTCGGGCCGCAACCTGCGTCGCGAGGCACAGGAGCTCATCGAGCAAGCTGTCGTGCAGCCAGCCGAGAGTTCTGCGTCTCGTATGCGCTCGAAAGCCCCGGAGCAGCCTGGTGGGACTGCGCACCAGGACCGCGAGGTTTCTGTGCACACACCACCAGCTGGGAAGGGCAAGGCAGCCGTAGCGCCCAGTGCGAAGGCACCCTCGGAGCACGAGCGCGTCGGCAGAGTTCTCGTAAGGGAGCGAAACCGTGACACGCGCGGGCACGCCGGTGACGGCGACGCCCGCTACATCATCGACGTCAGGAGGTACACCCCTCGACGGGGTGGACGCTTCGACCCCGAGCACGACAGGGGTGAGTCACCGGAGCCTCCGGGCACCCGGGTGTTCAGCCGGGAAATCCGAACTGCATCTTTTGCCCCGCACTTTCGACAACCCAACACCCTCGTCAAGTACTCGGGCGAGACTGATCCTGCAGTCTGGCTCAACGACTACCGCCTAGCGTGCCAGCTAGGCGGCGCGACGGAGGACGCGGTCATCATCCGCAACCTTCCTCTTCACCTTGCTGACGCCACACTAACGTGGCTTGAGCATCTACCTGCGGATCAGATCCACAACTGGGCCGACTTGGTCCAGATCTTCGTGGGCAATTTCTAGGGCACATACGTGCACCCTGGGAACTCTTGGGACCTCAAAGGGTGTCGACAGAAGCCCAACGAATCCCTGCGCGACTACGTGCGGCGCTTCTCCAAGCAATGCACCGAGCTCCCCAGCGTCACCCACGTCGAGGTCATCAACGCCTTCCTCGAGGGTACGACGTGTAGGAACCTGGTGCATGAGCTCGCGAGAAGCCGTCAGACCAACACCAATGAGCTGTTCGACGCTGCCACCAACTACGCCGCCGGCGAGGAGGCTGTTGGGGCCATCTTCGACGACAAGCCGACCAAGCGCAAGGACGATGCACCCGCGGAGGGCAGCAACGTCAAGCCCAACGCCCCCGCCAAGAAACAGAAGCGGGGAAGGAAGGGAAAGAAGCCGGTCCCACCGAACCAGCACGGGTCGGGGCGGGCAGAGGACTCCGAGGAGGCCTTCGCTGCAGCCCCGGATCGCAAAGGACCTCGAGGCCCCCTCGAGGCGGTGGTGGCCAGTTCGACGATATGCTTAAGAAGCCGTGCCCTTACCACAAGGGCCCGGTCAATCATACCCTCGAGCAGTGCGAAATGCTCAAGAAGTATTACAACCGCGTCGCGCATCGTGACGAAGACAAGAAGAAGGATGCGGGCGACAAAGGTGGAGATGACGAGTTCCCCCCCCCCAGTGGAGAACTCCTTCTTCATCTTTGGAGGAGCAACGACGAACATGACTTCTCGGCAGCGCAAGTGCGAGCGCCGGGAAGTTTTCTCCGTCACCAAAGCCATGCCATCCTACCTCGATTGGTCGAAGGATACCATCTCCTTTGGCCGCGAGGACCACCCCGACTACGTCCCGCATCCGGGACGGTATCTGCTCGTTGTCGATCCCATCATCGGCAACACCCGCTTCTCCAAGGTGCTCATGGACGGAGGCAGCAGCCTCAACATCATGTACGCCCACACTTTGGAGCTCATGGGGATCGGACTGGACAAGCTTCGCCCCAGCAAGTCGCCATTCCATGGTGTTGCGCCGGGGAAGCGCGTCCAACCCCTCGGCCAGATCGATCTGCCTGTATGCTTCGGTACGGCAGCCAACTTCCGCAAGGAGGTACTCACTTTTGAGGTGGTGGGGTTTCGAGGATCCTATCATGCCATCCTTGGCCGTCCTTACTACGCCAAGTTCATGGCCGTCCCCAACTACACCTACCTCAAGCTCAAGATGCCGGGTCCAAAGGGCGTCATCACCATCGGCTCTTCGTTCGAGCATGCCTACGAGTGCGACGTCGAGTGCGTTGAGCGCGCGGAGGCTCAAGCGGAGGACGAGGCCCTCGCAGCCACCCTCGACAAAATGGCAAGCGAGGCCTTGGACTCCACGCACCGACACGCCGGGAGCTTCGAACCCGCCGAGGGTATCATGAAGGTGCCCCTTGACCCGAGCCACCCCAACGACAAGGCGTTGCAGATCAGCGCCACCCTCGACGGCAAATAGGAAGTGGTGCTCGTCGATTTTCTCCGTGCCAACGCTGACATCTTCGCGTGGAGCCCCTCGGATATGCCTGGCATACCGAGGGAGGTCACCGAGCACTCCCTTGATGTCCGACCCAACTCCAAGCCGGTGAAGCAGCGCCTGCGATGCTTCGACGAGTTCAAGCGCCGGGCGATCGGCGAGGAGTTGCAGAAACTTCTGGCGGCCGGATTCATCAAGGAGGTATTCCATCCCGAGTGGCTAGCTAATCCAGTATTAGTGAAGAAAAAGAGTGGAAACTGGAGGATGTGTGTAGATTACACTAGTTTAAATAAGACATGTCCGAAGGTTCCCTTTCCTTTGCCACGAATTGAGCAGATTGTAGATTCTACTGCGGGGTGCGAACTTCTATCCTTTCTTGATGCTTACTCCGGCTACCACCAAATCAAGATGAAAGAGTCCGACCAGCTCGTGACTTCTTTTATCACACCTTTCGGCATGTACTGCTATGTTACGATGCCCTTTGGCCTCAGAAACGCCGGAGCCACATACCAGCGGTGTATGCTCCACGTTTTCGGAGACCATCTCGGGCGCAGCGTAGAGGCATATGTCGACGATATCATTGTAAAATCCAGGAAGGCGGACGACCTGGTTACCGATCTCCGGATCGCATTCGATTGCCTACGGGCCAAGGGGGTAACACTCAACCCCGAGAAGTGCGTGTTCGGGGTGCCTCGAGGCATGCTCTTGGGTTTCATAGTCTCCCAGCGGGGCATCGAGCCCAACCCTGAAAAAGTCTCGGCCATCACTCGGATGGGACCGATCCGAGACCTAAAGGGGGTACAGAGGGTCATGGGATGCCTAGCGTCCCTAAGCCGGTTCATCTCGCGTCTCGGCGAGAAAGGCTTACCCCTGTATCGACTCTTGAGGAAAACCGAACGCTTCACGTGGACCCCCGAAGCCCAAGAAGCCCTCGAAAGGCTGAAGGCGTCGCTCACTCGTGCCCCCATTCTCACGCCACCCACGGACGGCGAGCCCCTCTATCTGTATGTAGCTGCGACGACCCAAGTGGTCAGCGCGGTGATCGTGGTCGAAAGACAAGAGGAGGGCCATGCCCTGCCCGTCCAACGGCCGGTGTACTACATCAGTGAGGTGTTGTCTGAAACTAAGACACGCTATCCGTAGATTCAGAAGCTGCTCTACGCAGTGGTTTTGGCTCGGTGCAAGCTGCGCCACTACTTCGAGGCCCATCCCGTCACCGTGGTCTCGTCTTTCCCTTTGAGAGAGATTGTCCGCAACCGGGAAGCCGAGGGTAGGATTGCCAAATGGTCCGTGGAGCTGATGGGAGAAACTCTTACCTATGCCCCACGCAAAGCGATCAAATCCCAAATCTTGGCCGACTTCGTGGCTGAATGGACGGACATTCAGCTACCTTCACCATAAATCCAGGGCGAATGCTGGACTATGTACTTCGACGGGTCGGTGATGAAAACCGGCGCCGGTGCCGGCCTCCTCTTCATCTCACCCCTCGGAGAACACATGCGGTACGTGATACGCTTGCATTTCCCTACGTCGAACAACATGGCGGAGTACGAGGCCCTCCTCAGTGGCCTCCGCATCGCCATCGAGCTCGGCGTCAAGCGCCTCGACGTGCGCGGTGTCTCTCAACTCATCGTCGATCAAGTCATGAAGGAGTCTAGCTGTCACGACCCGAAGATGGAGGCGTACTGCAATGCAGTACGCCGCCTCGAAGACAAGTTTGACGGCCTAGAGCTCAATCATGTCCCGCGCAAGTACAACGAGGACGCCGATGAACTGGCCAAGATCGCTTCGGGGCGGACCACCGTCCCTCCGAATATCTTCGCCTGCGACATCACCAAGCCCTCCGCCGAATTCAAGGATCCGGCGGAGCCAGGCCCCTCGTCGGGAACCCCCCGGCGGACGGGGTCGAGCCCATGAACATTGACTTCGAGACCACCTCTGCGGATGAAGCCGAGGCAATGGAAGTTGACGAGGCCCCCACTTCGCAAGATTGGCGCGTCCAGTACCTCGACTGGATGATTCGAGGGATCTCACCCTCGAACCGCGCCCAGGCGCGGCGCCTCGCCAGGAGGGCCAAGTCCTTCGTTCTAATTGACGATGTGGTATACAAGCGCAGTCCCTCGGGCGTCATGCAGCGATGCATCCCCGTCCCCGCGGGCAAGGAGCTGATCCGCGACATCCACGCCGGCATCTGCGGCCATCACGCTGCGCCGCGCACCCTCGTGGGTAACGCGTTCCGGCAAGGTTTCTATTGGCCCACCGCGATCGCCGACGCCACTGACATCGTGCGGACCTGCGAGGGTTGCCAGTTCTACGCTCGAAAGATACACCTCCCGGCCCATGCTCTGCAGACCATCTGGGTCACGTGGCTGTTTGCCGTGTGGGGACTGGACCTCGTCGGTCCGCTGCAGAAGGCGCCCGGGGGCTTCACCCACTTGCTGGTGGCAATCGACAAATTCTCCAAGTGGATCGAGGCTCGACCCATCGGCAAGATCAAATCCGAGCAAGCAGTTCTATTCTTCACCGACATTGTGTTCAGGTTCGGGGTCCCGAACTCGATCATCACCGACAACGGCACCCAGTTCACATGCAAGAAGTTCTTGGCGTTCTGCGACAGCTTCCACATACGTGTGGACTGGTCGGCTGTGGCGCACCCACAGACGAACGGGCAAGTGGAGCGTGCCAATGGCATGATCCTCCAAGGACTAAAGCCACGAATTTTCAACAAGCTGAATAAATTTGGCCGGAGGTGGCTCACGGAGCTACACTCGGTCATCTGGAGCCTGAGGACGACCCCAAGCAGATCCATGGGCCTGAGGACGACCCAAGCAGATCCACAGGCTTTTCCCCATTCTTCCTCGTCTATGGCGCCGAGGCCATACTTCCCACTGACTTGGAGTACGGATCGCCAAGGCTCAAGGCATACCAAGAGCAACAAAACCAGCGAGCTCACGAAGACTCGCTGGACCAAGTGGACGAGGCTCGAGACGTGGCGGTCCTCCACTCCGCGCGCTACCAGCAGCCCCTACGAAGGTATCAAGCACAGAGGGTTCGGCGCCGAGACCTCAACGAAGGGGACTTGGTGCTGAGGCTTCGACAGGACAGCAGGGGCCGCCACAAGCTCTCAACTCCATGGGAAGGACCGTACATAAAAGCCGAGGTGCTCAAACCCGGCACGTACAAGCTGGCAAACGACAAAGGCGAAGTCCTCACCAACGCTTGGAACATACAACAACTACGTCGCTTCTATCCCTAGAACTTCAAGTTTTTTGTACATTTGCTCCTACTCGCATTTTAAATTTCCCGAAGTAATAAAGTACGCTTTACTGGTTTATTTTTGGGAACCATCCGGGCCCTCAAAGGCTAGGATGCGCGCTAACTCTGAGGTACGCTCGGCTTTACCCTCGGCAAAGCCGAGCCTCCCTCGGGGGCTACTACGGGGGGAACCCCCGAACGTCCCCAAAAAGTCGCCAATGTTTTTTCGAAATATTTCCGTCTCGACCCTAAGCTTCTCGTATCCTTGAAAAAAACAGACGCGAGGCGTAAGCAACTACGGTACGGGGCCGGCCGAGTCGTGGGGCTACCTACGCCTCCGGGATACGGCACCCCCCTCACCACCCTACGCCTTCGTTGCTTATGAACGCGAAATTCCTCGCAGACATTTATCTAAGTCGCATACGAGAACACGGAAATAAAGTAAAGAAACATAGGCTCGAACGCACAAGGCCTCGATGGGCCACACAGTCAATTTAACAAAAATAAATATCTTATATTCATATGATGCGATTACAAAGCGCGACTATGATATGTTCACTAATCTATTACACGGGCTTCGAGGCCCAGATTTCCTCCAGGCTGCCATCCCCCTCTGCGGGTCTTCAGGGGCGTCGAATTCAGCAATGGGAGGGATGTCGGCTTCGAGCTTCTCAGCAAGTACGGTGGCGAACTCCTCTGCGGCTGCGTCGGCTTCGTCCATGATGGCCGACGCGGCGTCCGCATCAGCATCATCGGGAACGACGTACCCCGACGACACCCTCTAGAGATTCATGAGGTAGTGTGTCGAGGCCATGGCGAGGGCCCGCAGGACACCGAGACGGAAGGTGCTCTTGGCGTGTTCGGCAATCCGACCGCCCAGCGCGCGCAGGCGGCTGATCACCGAACTGCCCAAGACAGCACCCTCCCCCTCGAGCTCTTGACACATGCTCACGGCGGTTTGCTCCAGCTCAGCAAACTCCATTTGCGCCGCCGTGAGCGCCGTGTGGACTGCTTCCTTCACCGCGGACTCGTCCGCCACCTTCTGCCTCAGCTCTGGGCAAAGGAAATCAACGTAAGCTATGAAAGGAAACAAATCGACGAAAACTCAAAGGTACTCACCTGTGATGTTCCTCTGTGCCTCCTCCCTCTGGGCTCGGGCGGCCTCTTCGAGCGAGGACAAGGAGACCTCCTTCCCCTCGAGGGCCTCGCCCATTTCCCGGAGGGTCCCGGTGAGCGCAGCTATGGCCACCTCCTTGTGGAGGAGCTCGGACTTTTGCTGCTCGAGCGATGTCCCGAGGCACTGTAGCTCGGCGCTCTGTGCCTCGGCTTCCCGAGTCTTCTCCTCGAGTGCCGTCCGGAGGCGTTGCAGCTCGGCAGCTTGCGCCTCGGCTTCCCGAGCCTTCTGCTCCACTGCCGCCTTCTGGACGTCCCGCTCACCGGTAACCTGCACCAGTTCCTCCTCCAGCACCTGCTGACGCGCTCCCAGATCCGCCATTTTCGTGTTGGCGTCGATGTTCTTGAGCACCAGCTCGGCGTTGAGCTGCCCGAGCTGGCTCATCTGGGAGTACATCCGGGTCATCTCGGTGCTCTTTTCGCGCGAGATGTCCCTCAGCTGCTGCAGGTGGGAAGGCGTGGGTAAAAACTTGTTAAGGACGAATCGAATCCGAGCAATTTTCAGGGGAAAGCATTTACCTGGCTGACCTGGTAATCCGCCCCCTGATGGAGCTGGAACGCGCGGTCGAGAGCTTGTAGGATATCGCGGCCGACGCCAAGCTGCGTGTTCCAGGCCTCCTCCTCCTCTTGCTCCTTGCGGAGGAACTCCGAGGGGATCCCGGACGGGATGATCGCCCCGAGATGACGCCCCTCGGACGTCCCCGCCTCAAGCACTCTCGCGCTGGCCGACGCGAACTCGGCGATGTGCGCGGCGGTGCTTGCCGCAACAGCGGGGTCGATGTCCATCGAGTCCCCGTACTCCTCGCTGCTGTCCGGCAGCTCCACCACCGCCGCCACGCTCCCTTGCGATGTTGGCACGGGCACTACCGCGACGATACCCTCGTCCCGGGCCTCGGTGGGCTCCGAGACGGGGGCTCCTTCCACCACTAGCGCCCCTTGCGCCGTCTCTTCCTCTGCGACGCCCTCGTCCTCAGCCCTCAAGGGCTCGAGGACGAGGGCCTCCTCTTCTACATGGTCGGCAGGGCGCTCCTGCGCGCCCCTGCCAGTTTCTCCTCCCGTATCCGGTCGGGCGGCGCTGGCCGCGTCGCCCTGACCGGCCTCAACTTCAATGACGGCCCGAGCAGCGCCACCGTCACCGCCTCGGCCGGTCTCCCCGGCGTTGTCAGCCTGAGCGGCTGCTTCGGCACCGCTCTGGCCGGCGTCGCCCTCCTCCTGTACTCAGGCTTGCTGGGCCGCCTGGGCCCCTCGGGCCACGGCCGCCCGCAGCTTCGCCGCCTCCGCCACGAGGTCCACGGCAGGCAGGGGCTGCGGTGCCGTGTGCGGCGTGCTGCGTGCCCCGGTCTTGAGGGCCTTAGCCGGGGCAAGCTACACCGCATCCTTGGGGACGGCCCCGGGGCTGAAAATCGAGGAACGCAAGTTGAGGACAACAGGATCAAGAAATCGACCAAACGCATAACAGAAACGAAACCCAAAGTTTACTTACCCGGATCGAGCACTCATGCTCCGCTTCCTCATGGTGCTTCTTCAGGCCCGAGGCACCGTGCTGCCCCTCGAAGACTGCCCCGAGGGCGCCCCCCTCGTGTCGGCCTGGTGACTCGAGGCTGCCAGCACGGACGACTCCGCACCCGCCGCAGCCTCGTCACCACGGATCAGCACCTGGATCGCGGGCGTCTCCTCACCGGCTGCCGGAGGCGACGACTACCGCTCTGCACCCTCAAGGGATGGGCACGCCGATAATTCTGCCACGACCCTTGTCTCTTCCGGCGCCGCCGGCGCCCCCTCATCATCCTCCCACTGGTAGCTCTGCGGGGGGCTCGCACCCGTTGCCGCCCCGTCGCCCCCCAGAGAGTGGTCCTCGGCATCCGAGGTCTCCTCCTTGTCCTCCTCCGAGGACTCGGGCGTGGCGGGCTGCGGCTTCCCCTCCACGCGAGCGAGCTTGCATGCCTTGTCGTGCTTCGCCTTCCTCTTCCTCTCGACCTTTGCCTCCGCCGCGTCCTTTCGCCTTTTCATCTTCTCCGCGTGGAGGCGGTTGATCTGGCGTTGTTCCGGGACCGGGGGCTTCGAGGTGCCGCACCTCAACCCCTGCAAAGCACGCCCGAGATGGAGTCAGGAAAAGGGGGCTACACAACACACACCGGATTTGAAGTCAAAACTTACCAGAGAAATGTACCCCGTCTCGGGGCGCATCTTGATCCTCCAAAGATCCTCGGGATTTTGGGGGAACTCCGCCACCGTGTACTTTGCCCTCCAGGCGACGATGGTGCGGGAGAGAAGCTTGAACGACGTCCTCGAGCCCTCCACCTGGCTCCCGGGCGTGAGCTGGAAGATCAGCAGGGCCCTTTCCACGAGAGAGATCACCCTCTGTCGGTGGAAGTTCGCGATGACGGCCGCTGCCGTCAACCCCTTCCTCGCCAGGTGCGCCAGCGCGTAGGTGAGGACTTCGAGCTTGTCTTGTTGTACTGGGGGCGACACCCCCCAGTCCCACTTCGGCAGTCGCTCCCGGAGAACTCTGTTGGTGAACGCCGGGAGCGCGCCACGGTAGTTCCGAAGATAGAACCACCCTCGGCTCCACCCGGCGTTGTTTGTCGTCATCTTGCTATGGATGTAGAGGTTCCTCCGGGAGTGACGCACGTGGAACGTCAGGCTGCCGGCGCCTACGAACCACCTCGGTTGGCCCCGCCCGCTCTAGATGAAGAGTTCGCCGCGGAACAGGTGGATCCAGAGATCCCAGTGCACTTCTATCCCGAGGTACCCCTCGCAGACGGCGACGAAGACCGCCGCCTGCGAGATGGAGTTGGGGCTGAAGTTGTGCAGCTCCGCTCCATAATAGTCACACAACGCCCGCATAAACCTACTGACGGGGACGCCGAAGCCTCGCTCGTGAAGGCGCACGAAGCTCACAACATAGCCCTGCGGAGGCTTCGGTTCGGTCTCCTCTGGCCGCGGGGCAATCCATGCCGGCGCCCCCGAGTCAGAAATCCGTGGCAGCAGCCGGTTGGCGACCAACTGCTCCAGAACCGCCGCGGTGGCGGAGGATTTCCCCCACGGCAATGGCTCCTGGATGTCCGACATCTCTGCGAGTCGAGGAGGGATGCGGGAGTGAAGGCTCCGAAATGGCTAAGGTGCTCTCTCTCTCTCTCTCTCTCTCCTTCCTCTTCCTCCTTTCGCTCTTGGCTGCGGGCTCAGGATGCAGGGGAGGCGGAGAAGGCAAAGTGAGATGAAGGCAAACAGCCAGGTGAGCCCAAACATCCACCTTCTCTTTGTTTTTATTCACCACGATGGGCGGGTCCGCCACCTCAGCCCGAATCTGCCGCATTGAATGCGGTAGATTTCTCTGTCGCTGACGGCTGGGCCCCACGACCGCGGGGTCTCCCACGCGCGCACGCAGCAATAACTGCGACACGGTAACCGGCGGGCGCGGCGCGACTATTGCGCTATCCCATCCGCCCACGCCGCTTCGTCTGCCCAAGGCTGCCGCCTGAAAAGGCGCGCCCGCACCACACTGCACGAATCGGGCCACGCCGCCCACCACCAGCGGAAGACCCGCGCGTGCGACTCGCGACTCTGCGTCGTTTTCGAATCAAGACGGAATATTCCTTCAGGGGTCCCTTTACCCTCGAAGGAATCACATTTCGAGGCCTTACTGATCAGGGGTTCGAAGCCTGGCCCTTCGGAGGTTCGTCAGGCGCCCAGATCACCAGAGTCAGGGACTGCAGGGATGTGCCGTACAAGCCACCCTCGAACGCGGAGTTCGAGACATCCTACGCAGTGTTCAAGGCCGGTCGAGGGTGCCTAGAAGGGGGATCCCATCGAGGGAGAGCATCGAGCCCTCAGACCCTATCGAATGGGTCCGAGCCCCGCCTAGCTAACCCTCGCGAGCGCTCTATGAGACGTGTCCATGGACCACGAGCCGATCCCTATCGAACGGGGCACGGACGTCCGCTTGAACAACCCGCTAACAGCTGACCGAAGCAGCCATAGCTCGCGGCCCGGGCATGGGTAGCGTGGTGCGCTTCACCCCTCCTCCCTACGGAAGGGCGACGAGGGTCGTAATCAAAGTCGAGGGTTCCCCTGAACGCCTTCCCACGAGCCTGGGCTCGGGGGCTCCTCGCACACCACGGTTCCAATCGCACCCTCGAATAAGTCGACGACTGTCAACTACGAAGCTCCACGTGTGTAGCCAAATCCTCCGCTATTTACGTGCGCTCTCCTGACGGTTAAGCTGAACGCCGGGTCGTTGTACCAGCACGGAGAATGCCGAGGGCGGCTGAAAGAGTGCCGTTGCCGGCTGAAAAAGACGCTGGACGACCATCCCGGTGTGGCAACCCAGTGGGACAACGTTCATAGCCCTTGGACGAGCACAAACTCTCCTCCAAGGCCTCGGGGGCTACACCCGCGGGTGCGCTGATGCGCCCCCGCGAAGGAGACTTCACACATATTCGAGGCCTATAACCCTCTGCATGCCCCTATACCCTCAATCATACTTCTCGTACAAAAGAAAGAGGGACTGTATTGCTCAATACGAATAAAGATTACAAAGGGTTACCGACGCGAGGCCGTCGAAAGATACAAACACGTTGCCACCTACGTGGCAATTTTCCCTGTCTTGGGGAGGAGCGAGCGACGAAGAAAGGCACCGAGCCCCTGGCTGACGCAACGGCCAGGCTGCTAGGGATGCGAGGAACAGCCCCCAGGCCGCACGGGTCCAGCAGGATGCTTTCCTCGCAAGCTTTCTTCTAGCATCTCCTCCACCGAAGACAACGTGGGGGGGGGGGGGGTCGAGCTGGCGGACAACACCCTCCGCACCGTCTCCCCAAGAGCAACCTTGTTGCCGGGGGGACGATGCGAAGAACAGCCACCAGACCTAGCACCGGCGCCACGGTCAGTCGTCTTCATCCCCCTTCAGGCTAGGGGACATCGCAGGAGTAGGACCCCACGGGCCCAATGCTCTTCTGCTGATCCCACTTAAGCTGAGGGATGGTGCACACGCCCACTCCGGTCTTCCCCCATCGCTCGCAAGCATTCTTCTAGCGCCAAAGCCTAAAAAAGCCAGGCCACCCCATCTGGGGGCCGGTCACGAAAGGCAAAGGAAAACATTACAAGATTTAGGCGAGGCTGGAAGAAAGAGCTGGGAGGTTGGAGAGGAAAGGGAACCCCACGACCCCTATTTATAGCTGCGCCGGGCACCAAGCTTCAAGCCTGTCGAAAAGTGGGGGCTTGGATCGCCCGTGACGGCGCGGCACTCCACGAGCAAAGGATGCCCTCGGTCACCGCGCCGAGACGCGACTGAACGAAATAAAGCAAAGCTGAGCCCCTGGACGCTAGGCGGCACAGCATCGGCTCAGGCCGACCGCCCTCGAACGGTGCGCCGCGAGGCAACCAGGGAAGGCAGGGCCAAGGCCCTAAGTGCGGGACAGTGCGACGAAAGCGCCAGCTACCGAGCAGCAGACGCCGTTGTCACCCTGGCCCCCCTCAGCACGCGGACACGTCTTGTCCCCGGGACAAACAAACAAAGAGGCACGCGCCTCGGAGTATCCTCCCCGCAGGCGCACTACTCCGACCGACGAGTTGTCACATCCGCCGAGCCCGCGCTCAGGCGCGCCTAGCAGGTGCACGACTTCGTCCGATCACGTCAAGGGAGAAATCGCCAAATTACCCTTTGGCCGAATCCCTTGACTCGACCAAAGCCTCAGGGGCTACTGTCGGGTACCACAATTAGGGACACCCTAATTGGGGTACTCAGACCGCCTTAAAAACGCAAACACATGTTAAGTGACTGAGCCCACGAAGGCCCACGGCCTCCTTCCAAATCTGGAAGAAAGGAAAGAAATCAAAGAAGCCCAGCGTGCGGCCCATTCGCATCCCCCTCGAACCCGCGGGACGATCTCCGCCTCGCTCGAGGGTCCCCGTCGAGACCCCTCGACTGCGCCCTGCACCTCCGCCTCGCTCGAGGGTAGCGAGCCCACCCTCGAGCGGGTCACTCATCTCCGCCTCGCTCGAGGGCTCCCCTCGGGACCCTCGACCGCGCAACGCATCTCCGCCTCGCTCGAGGGTAGCAAATCTACCCTCGAGCGGGTAAGTCATCTCCGCCTCGCTCGAGGTCACCCTTCAGCACAAGGGACGAACAGCCCCGCCGCCCAACCGCTCGCCGTACGGAGGCATTAAATGCCCATCACTCTTCCATAGTGCTCAGGACAGACGACGTCGGGCCGCCATTCCCACAGTAGCTGTGACAGGAGTCCTATCCATCACCTCCGGTCACTGCTCCGCCATCCCGGACGCTGTGGCGGTTCTGTGGAACCTGTGACGCGGGACAAGACGCGCCCAGCACAGTTCCCATCACTATTCTGCCAACTCCGGCCGTCCGGACTCTACCTCATCAGACGCATGGCCCCGGGCCCACCTCCTGCTCGGGAGGGGGTCCGGTGTCGCCACGGGCCCCTCGAGGAGGGATGTCCATCACCCGCAGCCGGAGTCCCGGACCCCCCTCGAGGGGTCCGGGACCTCCATGTGTCTCCCAGATTTCCTGGTGCGCGCGCCTGCACTCCGTCCAGGGGGTTCAGGACCGCCGCGTGCCCCACCCCCGCTGGTGCACGCAAGACTTTGACCTGCGGGGCCCACCGGACGCCACCGCGCCACATATGGAAGACAGTACCTCCAACAGCGACGACCACGCCGCCCGCAAGGACTGGCAGGACGCCGGCACGATCTCCGTAAGACCAAGGACGATATCCACGACAGCTGCCACGCCCAACGCCATGCCCCACAGTGTACTTTCTACAGTATCCGACCACTGTACCCCGCGATTCGGGGGAAAACGACGACTTCCACGCCCCACTCATGTGCGCCGCCCCTCCTTGTGACTATAAAAGGAGGAGGCGAGCCTCCTTTAGACGGGACGCTTCCAGACGAGATCCATCATCACTTACACTCCGGCATCCCTATTCGCCACGTTCAACCCCTCTTCTAGCAGAGACTTGGGAGTCTTCCTCCCTCTCTCGCCTCGTTTGTATCCCCTACTACAAGCACTCCGGGTGCAAGATAATACAGTGCCCTCGCACACCCCCTTTGCTGGACGTACGGCCCCGTGGCCGGAACCAGGATAAATCATGCGTTACTGTGTTGCCTCTTGCATCATCATCTGTGACGAGGAAACACGCAGCATTTACTAGTTGGGATCCGGGCCCCCGGGTCGGGACACCGACAAGCAGCTGCGGCCAGTCATTTTTTTTAAACTACCAGTAAGAGCTTTAGATGATCAGCATGACCTCTTGATGGATGCAAAGTATCAGTACCCAGGCCGGTACAGTAGTGATCGTGCTCAGCTGAGGGTTAGAGCCAATCAAATCTTTATGTATTTCTAAATCCCGCAATATTTTCACTAAAAATTTTCAATGCCAATGAGTTATGAGTAGCATATTTTTTCCTCTTCTTTTTTTAATTGTTCAGGCACTTCATAAAAGTCCTTTAGCAAAAATCTCTATTGAGATTCCAGAAAATAAAAAGATGTTTGGAAAAGAAATGTTTGAATACAAAACCCTTTTTGTTTTATAATCGAAACAGCCAGATCGAGATTGCTTAATCAGCTCATGCATTTCGTAATGCTAGGCATTCAGATTTGAGCACAAGCTCTTCAACCGCTGCAGAATTACATCCATCTCTCATGCTTTAAACATGCTCCTTCTGCTTCTAATCTTGTAACAAAGTATCTTGATCTTGGTCACCGATTTTGGTTGCATTCTAGGTTGGACCTGTTGTGTCACCTAACCTAAACAGAAGCTACTATCACTGGAACTTGTTTTCCAACATTTTCCCCTCCCTAAGCATTCATTTTTACACGAGACACTCGTTCAAAAGTTTCTTCGAAATTTGATGTTAATTTCCCTTAATTCTAGTACCGACTTACAGTGGCCCCCCAAGTTTCGTCAGATATTTTGTGGAAGATTATTCAACACGGTCCTACCGGCCACACAACTCAGAACGCAAAGCAGTTTTCGGAAGCGGACGAGAAGCCAACCCCAGGCCAGAGCACACCACACCGAAAACGCGAAGGAAAAAAAAAACTCGAGAAAAAAAATTAAAGAAGGCAAGCCGGATACGGCAGCGGCAGCGGCAGCCCTAGCTCGCTTTGCTTTGCCCCTGCGCGTCTTCCCCCATAAAAGCCGCCCGCCTCCACCCCTCCCCTGCACTCCATCGCCTCGCCGCCGTTCCCCGCAACCGCTCGCCCTAATCGCGCCCCGGCCCTGCTCGCCGTCGCCCCCTCCAGATCTCCGCCCCGCCGCCGAGGTGAGCACCCGCGCGCCCGTCCGTCCACGGCTTGGCTCGTTGATTGCTTGCTATGCTCGTTCCGTTCCGATTCGATTCGATCCGATCCGCGGGGGTTAGGTAGGTAGCGGCCTCTCCAGGCTTCGGATCCTGTGTTCCCCTTATCGGATTTATCGGTTTCAGCCGGCGGCGCCGGAGCAAGGGTGTTCGCGCTGGTTGCCGGTCGCTTGGTTCGGGTAGCTGGTGGGCGCGGCGTTGGCCGTCGGCGAACTGGGACTGGTATGCTCGATTTGCGGTCGCGGGGTGGTAGCCTGGGCGTCCTGATCGTCGGATCTGGGCGCGATGCTGCCGGATTCAGAGTTCCAGACCCTGGAGTTAATTTCGTAGGTGGTGGTTGTGATGTCGGCGTAAGCTAGGGTTTGAGTGGTTTCGTGACAGCTTGGCACTAGTATTTATTGGTGTTGGTTTTGGTAGCAATCCATGTATTGGGTTTAGGTGGGATATGGTTCTACGTCAGGTCGATGTAATTTTCAATCGTGTAGATAGGAACTGTGAGTCCTGCGTAGCTTAGCTCTTTAGGAACTGTTCTGATAGGGAGATTGGAATTCTAATTTTCATCTAGCGTGTGCAACGTGGTTATTCTAGCTATTTCAAGTCATTAATATTTTGTTGGATGTTACAGCGGAAGTGATTAAACGATTTAGTGCTGCTGTGGTTTTTTATTTTGCTCTGTTTTGTTGTCTGTACTGGAATTGCTGGTCTCTTTTTGATGCACAATATTTTGCCTATCTGTTATAGTGTGGGAGGGCATAAATGCACTTTCAATTTTACTCGTTTGCTGATTTGTTCTGATTGCCAGCTTCACCACTTGCATATTTTGTTATTTATTATGTTTTGTATTTTCTTGCCATTGCTTTTACAAATGCAACATAAATTCATTATTTGCTAAGCATATGTGATGTACTTACTCACGTTGAGGAATAAACCTGGTAATGTCTTGCTGTACTACTGAATTAGTATAACATCACTGTAGCTGTGGGATCGTGTAAGGTTTTGGTGGTTTTGTTGCCAAGTCATGGATTTTTCTGTTTACTATCTCCTTTAGTTTTAGTCCTGGGTATGTTATTTCGGCACAGTTCTGATTGTGGTAAGACTGGAGTGTTGTTGTATAGGCTGTAGAAACTCTAATGTCTATTTGTGTGGTATATGCAATGTAATTTATGCTGTTGCGCCTCATTTGGAGATTTAGATTTGGGTGCCTTCTGATGTAATGTTTGATAGTTCACACAGTATTCCTTGTTATGGTATGGTGTGATGATTTGCCTTTTACCTTGACAAATTTTATCAATCATACTTGACCACTGACATTTGTTCCTCTATTTGTACTAAAACAGGTAGCAGGCTGCAGTCTGACAAAGTGGAGGGCTTAGGTGTTGCTGCTTCTTTTATGTCTGAACAATCTTTGCTTTATTTGGGATTGTTGGGAGAGTATTCTCGTGCAACGAGAAAAAGGCACAAGCTTCCATTCCACTGCATGCATCAAGAGCCCATCTGGTCATCTTGTTCTGAGGTGTCTTTTGCTGGTGCTCAGAGTCAGCCTGGTTTTCTCCAAGGATCAGCAGTTACTCTCGGTTCAGGATTCTTCCACATCTGATAGCATCTGCTTCAGAAATCTTTATCCAAGATGGCGCTGCAAAACATTGGTGCTTCAAACAGGGATGATGCCTTCTACAGGTACAAGATGCCCCGGATGATTACCAAAATAGAAGGGCGTGGTAATGGCATCAAGACAAATATTGTGAACATGGTTGATATTGCAAAAGCACTTGCCAGGCCAGCTTCCTACACAACCAAATACTTTGGGTGTGAGCTTGGCGCACAGTCTAAGTTTGATGAGAAGACAGGAATTTCCTTGGTTAATGGGGCTCATGACACTTCAAAGCTGGCTGGTCTCCTTGAGGTGTTCATCAAGAAGTATGTCCAGTGTTATGGGTGTGGCAACCCTGAGACTGAGATTCTCATTTCCAAGACCCAGATGATATCACTGAAATGTGCTGCCTGTGGCTTCGTCTCAGATGTTGACATGAGGGACAAGCTCACAACCTTTATCCTGAAGAACCCACCTGAACAGAAGAAGGGAGGAAAAGATAAGAAGGCGATGAGGAGAGCTGAGAAGGAGCGTCTGAAGGAAGGTGAGGCTGCTGATGAGGAGCAGAAGAAACTGAAGAAGGATGCAAAGAAGAAAGGTGCATCTTCCAAGGAATCAACAGCTAAGGTTTCAAAGAAGAAGGCTGCTGCTGCAGCTGTTGCTGCTGGCTCCGATGAAGATCATTCAACGTCTCCAACTCGCAGTCGTGATGGTGACAATGCAGCTGCAGACGAGGATGATGATGATGATGATGTCAAGTGGCAGACCGACACTTCTTTGGAGGCTGCAAAACAACGCATGCAGGAGCAACTGAGTGCGGCAACTGCTGAGATGGTGATGCTGTCCACTGATGAGACTGAGAAGAAGACGAAGCAGGCCACCCCTAAAGAAGCCACTGCTAATGGTTCTGCGAAAGCCCAAGAGAGCTCTGAGCCAACCGTCACTAAGCCCAGTCCCTACAATGAACTGGTTGGAGACATCAAGGCTAGCTTGGGAAGTGCTGCAACACCCCCTCAGCTCAAGGGCGTGCTGGCATCCTCAGCCCTCCCTCCCCAGGATGTGATGAATGCTCTCCTTGAGGCTCTCTTTGATGGAGTGGGCAAGGGATTTGCAAAGGAGGTGGTGAAGAACAAGAAGTACCTTGCCGCAGCTGTGCCTGATGAGGGTGCCCAGACTGTCCTGGTCCAGGCCATTGAGTCTTTTGGTGGCAAGTGCAGCCCCGAGGCACTTAAGGAGGTCCCGGTCGTTCTGAAAGCCCTGTACGATGGAGATGTGCTGGAGGAGGAAACCATCGTGGAGTGGTACAATGCCGCCGTGGCTGCTGGCAAGAACTCCCAGGTCGTGAAGAATGCCAAGCCGTTTGTGGAGTGGCTCCAGAGCGCTGAGTCTGAAGAAGAGGATGATGAGTGAGGCCTGTGGATGCGGCACTGCTTTGATCTCACAGCACTCCGTTACTACTATTTATCTGTGTCTTGCTTGTGTCGTGGTTGTCTTATCTCGTGTGTTATTGTTGGTGTCATATGTGATGGTGTCAGTCTTTTGCGTCCAGTCTGAACAATTGGTGTTTGTATGAACTGCGTTATGCGAGTGTGTAAGCAGCGTACTTTCTGTGGTTAGTTGCTTGTGGTGTCGTGTGCCCGTTTTCTGCTACATTCAGAGTGATGTTTATTGGAAGTTGCGGTTTACCTATTTCACCTGTGGATTGTTTATTTGTCTCATGCTTTAGGGGTTGTTCGGATTTGTTGTTTTGTGACAATGATTCCAGAAAACCAGTTTCAGCCCTCCTGAAGCTTTTGTCTCATAATATAACAAAAAATATCACTACAATTCTAGACTCCTCGGCGTAGATAAGAAGTCCAATAGAAGTTTTATTTAAAAAAATTTCCAACCCATACTCCTATGTTAGATAATACTAGTGCATCTAATACTATAGTTGTCTGACAGATGAGCCTTTGAAGTAGTACGAAGTGCTAACCAAATTGTTAGTGAATATCCACCTACGTTGCTAACGAGACTCGGAATGTGCTTCGATTCAGTGGCTAAACTGTAGCTTGTTCCCATGCCAAATGCCAAATAGTAGGATTAAATTTGAAATAATTATTGATCTAATTACACAAGCTAACTAGTCATTAGAGTATATTAGTCTTTGATTAACTCTCATTAGCTTAGGTTTAGCTCCATTAGCAATTTAAAGAAAAAAGCACCCGTCACTCCTGCCAAATATTTTCTGGCCACTATGAAGTAGCAACTTGCATCTATTACCATAGTGAAAATGGGCGAAATCAGCGAAATGGCCTGTAGTCTAGTGGTTATAAGAGCCTTGGTAGCACCTGAGGTCCTGAGTTCGACTCCCTATGGGAGCGAATATTCTGGGATTGAACGGCATTGTGCATTAAGTGGTAGGCGACGTTCTCGTCGACAGCGAGGCGTCTGTGGTGACTTCGTCAATTTCGAGGATTTGCCGGCTCAGTCTTCGAAGATGCTCATAGAGGTAGGGTTTACGTACGTATATTCATAAAAGTGTGAGTGTGCATGCGTTGTGAGTGTCTGAATTGTAATATATAATCTTAAAAAAAAATGGGCGAAATCACGGTAACTCTTGTCGCCGCACTAGACAGGTTAAGCTTCGCGCACGAGACAGACAGGCTAAGGGCGCACGAGACAGACAGGTTAAGCTTCGCGCACGGGAAGGGGCCCAACCAACGGTCCAGATTTTTATTTTTTTGAGATAGACCAACGGTCCAGATAAAAGATGCCGTATCATAGCATTTTGTTCGTGGGCTCGTCGAGCACGACTATCTGTTGTCGGCCCAAACGTTTTTTTTTTCGGCCCGTCAATACATTTTGAACTGAACCGAACTGAAAAATGATGAGCCGGGTGAATAAAAATATTCTCCCGCAAAAAGAAAAATTGATGGAACCAATCAAACTGCAAGGGAGAAAAAAGAAATCTCGAATCAAATTTCAGATACTTACTACTGAATATGCACAAGATAAGCTACATAATTTCAAGCTCCTTCAAATTCATCCTGCATCAGCGCACACTGTAAACATCAGTAGCTTATGCCATGGACTCATGGTTCACTGGACTGAGTTGCAACTTGCAATCAGAGCTAAAAACCTGTCCCGGATCGAAGTCAATGAATTGGATGTCGAGTCAAGATACAGGGGGCCTTTCAGGCTTTCAGGTGCACAAATCAGTTTCGACCAAAAACAAAAGGGTCTTGTAGAAATGAACTAATTCATTTGGAATCGTGGCACGAACTGAAGGAAAATATGAAATTCAACTGATATAGAGCACATATAATCACAGGTTAAACAAATCACAGAGCCTCACTTTGGAGCCCCGGGACTGCTAGCAACCAAGATTCCCAGTTCCTTGAAATTGGGTTATGTTTCCATATAATCCACCATATATAATGAATTAATGAGTTCAAAATACAACAGATTTTACATACACTACGCTGCTGATTGAATATCCTCCAAATGAATGATATGGTGTCGGGGACACTAGAAGTACAAAAACAAGAGAAGATAGTCCAGGAGGAAGTAACATCTCAAGTAGGAGCTGACGACCGATCACGCCATCTTCTCTTCTCATGCTAACTAAAGAGGAGTTTATGTTCATATGCCACCACTGCTATCATCACTGGTCCATTATTGGGTCACCTATCCAGCGCGGGACTCCTTACCGACTGGGTCAAATGAATCGTTTGCCACATACCAGTCATTGCATAATACTTGATCCAATCTTTGGGTTCGTCAACAGAAGTTATTTCACTGCAGAAGCGCTCCGATGCAACCCGGTCATTGCACTGTTAATCTTGCCACTCGAGTGCCTGATCTGGATACTTGAAGCCCTCCTGGGACGGGGCATGTAGAGAGCACCGAGCATCTTCTCCATACCATCGACAGTGAACCTTATGTACCTGCCAGTATTTCCCTCTTGCTCCACAAGTGGCCCATAGTTCTGCAAGTAGCTCCGGTAAGTAGGAACGATTGTTTGTAGCACAAGATTACACGTCTTCTCACGCAAATCCTTGTCCGGTATGACCCACGATGATTGCCTGCAATACATCTCATCAAAGCTTGAATTGAATGTTTTGAGACGCTGCTTCACCAGGTCCCTCGCCGTGGCTCGGCCTTTTGAGAACAATATTAATCCCTCCCGGTTCAATAGCGGGGAAAGTGCTCCCCAGCTCTCCCGGATAAACATTGACAAATAGTATTCCTTGTATTGTTCATGCTCTCGCAGCCACACATCACCCAAGATCTCACCTAGCTTAGTAGCCTTCAAATGCCTAAAGAAATGCCAGTGTGTGTTCATCATGAAGAGATACGACAGCATAGCATTGTCATACGCCTTGGACCAAACATCAAAGTTAGCTTCGAGGGCCTTGACAATATTAAGCACCGAGTCAACAAGCTTCCTGTCATTGAACACCTCTTTGCGCCAGCTGCGATGAATGGTGAGCACCTGCCCAAGCACTGGCCTGTATTGATCACCAAGCAGCCGGTTGCAGTACTCGACGACAAAGGTAACTAAGCGTGGCACACCCCCATCAGATGGGGGAGGCATGTGTCGCTGTAGCTCAACCTGCACAATCAACTCCTCAAAGATCTCAACAGCACCATCAATCAACAGCTTCACAAGGTCCCTCGTCTGGCTCTGAATCTCTGCACAGGCCTTACCACCGAACAACCTATTGAAGTCCAGGCGCAGCCTATTCAACGAATCAAACACCTCCAGCAACCGCTGGAGCTTGATGGGGTCCTTCTTGGCATCGGCAACTGCACGGCCAAACTTCAGGAAATCAAGAACGCCGGCCTGTGCCGCCACCTCAGCGAAGCACGCAGATGCATCATCCTTGTACTGCCCAAACACCTTGGCGCAGAGCTGCCGCTCTGACTCGAGGAGGCGGCGCACCACAAACTCCAAATGCCGCCCCCACATCTCAAGTGCAGGTCCCAACTCCTGCGCATCCTGCGGCGGGTCGCGCAGGTAGTCGAGGCCTAGAGAACCTAGGCTGGCGCTCACCACGCTCCCTCGCGCATCAATGTACGCGGCCACGCAGCGGTCCTGCCTGCCGTTGGCCAGGAGGCGATCGAGGATGAGGCTGAGCTTGTGGACGGCGGCGGCGGGCACGCGGGCAGGCGCCGCCGCCGCCCCAGACTTGGGCATCGCGAGCGGCGCGGAGTGGTCGGCGAGCAGGCGGCGGAACTCGGCCTCGAGGATGTCGAGGGCGGCGGCGAGGAGCCCTCCGTCGAGGTCGCCTTCCGGCGCCTTGAGCCCGTCGAGCGTGACCCCGAGGTCGGCGAGGAAGCGCGGGTCGGCGAGGTCGCGGTCGCCGAGGTACTCGACGATGTCGGCGAGCCACTGGGCGGCGAGGCCGCAGTTGCCGGCGAGGAAGCGGGACGCCTCCTCGAGCTGCGCCAGGACGGCGAGGTACCCGGGCAGGTCCTCCCCGGGCGCCAGGAGCGGCGGCTCGAGCCCGTGCACGGCGTCGAACACCTTGAGCACCGCGGCGGCGGGGCCCACGGCGCGGTCGATGTGGGGCCCCGCGGCCGCGAGCTCCCCGCGCGGCGCGCGGATCGGGCGCACCGCCGCCTCCAGCGCCGGCAGCGCCGCCTGGATCTCCTCGAGGCGGGGCCCCGCGCGCGCCAGCGCGTCCCCCAGCGCCCGCGACTTCTCCACCCCCGCCCGCAGCGTGCGCCGCGCCGCCGCCAGGCTCGCCGCCACCCGGTCCTGCTCCTCCTCCTGACCCATCACCCGCCGCCGCCGCCCGAATCGGCGGGATCCGGCACGCAATGGCGGATGCCGGAGCCTCCCCTCCCTCTCTCTCTCTCTCTCTCACACACACACACACACAGGAACCGGCTGCTTCCTCTCGGGTTGCGGGTGGAGATGGAGTGGGAGAGGTTTGAGGGGGATTTTGGTTGGTTTGGGACGGGGGAGGGAGGGAAGGATCGAAGACGAGGAGGCAGGGGGGCAAACGGGGAAGGGGACGACGAAAAGAGAGGCGGGGTTTTGTTTCCGGGCGGAAAAGCACGTTTGGCTGCGCTCGCGTGGCTGTTTTGCTTTTCGAAGGGTTTGCTTTGCTCTGCTCGTGCGGCGGCAATCATGAAAGCCTTGTGGCAATCTTGCGCTTTGTGCTGCTGACAAGTGAGAGAACAGGGAGGAGAAGTGGAGGGAGAATGTTCTGCTCCGCCTTGTGCAAGCGGAAACTTAGCCCGTGTTTAGTTCTTAAAATTCCAAAAAATTTCTAGCGCTTTCGAACGTTTGATCACTAATTAGAAGTTTTAAGTGTGGATAACTGACCAAACCTATTCTATAACCCCCGAGTGTAATTTCGAGACGAATCTTTTAAGCCTAATTATGTCATGATTGGACAACGTCATGCTACAGTAAATAATCTCTAATGATGGATTAATTAGTCTCGTTAGATTCGTCTCGCGATTTAGAACACATCCGTGTAAAAAGTTTTATAAATAGATTTCATTTAGTACTTCTAAATGCCAAGATTCTATTTCCAAAATTTTTGAAAAACGAAACTAAACACAGCCTTAAAGAAAAAAAAAATTGGTGACCTACGGCTGTGGGGTGGGGGAAAGGTAGTAACATACAGTAAGCTTAGATGATTGTTTCTTACGACTTATCACAATCTAATCCTAGCTCGTTGCAATCGCAAATACAGAGCTGATAGTTTTCCATCTTCAATCATACAGGAGTAGTATCACCCCCAACCACGCTAGCTGAACAGAGTAAATTTATATCTAGATGCATAGTAAAATCTATATACCTAGAAAAACCAAAACGACTGATAATATGGGACAGAGGGCGCAAAGAAGAAGAAAAAGAGGAGGCTAACAATAGAAACTTGATGGGTTTTAGAAGAGGGGGGGTGTGCATGCCCTAGATTTACTACTTACTTTCCGCATGGATCCACCCGGCCGGCATGCCTCAATCCTGGCTGAAATCATTGCCGAGTTGAAGGTAGGAAAAGACGATCGTATCTTTTGATTGCATGTGGAGCGCGGAAATAATGTGACGGAGATCCAATGTTTTGTCCGGGCGGCGGCGGGCCAAGCACGTGCACGCTGCAGCAGTACAAGGTGACAAATCGCAACGGGCTCGATCTGACTGAGAGGCTAGCGCATCCGCAGGCAGGGCCATCGCCCGGCGGTTCTTTTATTTTTATATTTTTTATTTTCATTTTTTATAAAAATATATTTTTGATTTGGAAATTTACAGAAATATACCCCGGTCGGGATCTGGCCGCCCGGCAGCGGGGCGGCAGGAGCATTTTTTAAAAAAAAATTACAAAAAAAATTACGAACAAGTCCCTGGAGGCCGGTCGCCCGGCAGCGAGGCGGCCGGCTCCCCAGGCCGCCCGGCAGCGGGGCGGCCAGCCTCTCTCACGCGCCCGCTTCCGTGCATGCCCCATAAATAAAGAATGTGGAAGCCTGTGGAAGCATGTCATCAGAAGCAGAGAGGATGGAGCGGTGTGGTTTTTTATTCGTTGGGGCCATGGACTGGACCATCGTGAAAGGTTCCCGAGAGAGGTCTGGTTGGCGTTGATGGGCTATCGAAGGGGCAGAGTTGCTGTGCATGAGACATGGCCTCATACTGCTAACGAGCATGCTGGTTGGAGTCAGCTGTTCATGGGACATGACTTTATATATGCCTGATGGCCATGCTGGGCAGCTCGCCAAGACCATCTCCGCGGCGCCTTTCCAGTGCGCGGTCACCTTGCCGGTCGCGTTGTCCCTGATCATCACGCCGTTGCGCTTCTTGTCGGAGTTGAACGCCTCAACGTGCAACGCCTTGCAGCTCCTCTTCAGCGCGTCGGCGTCCATGCCGAGGTCCGCCACGGCCCAAGACAAAAGTGCTTTCTCCGTCGGGTACACGCTTCCGGTGGTGTTGAGCCCTGCTCCCTGGCGCAGCAAGCTGGCGACGGCACTGGTGACCTCCACCTGCTTTGGTCGGTCGGAGCCGACCCAGAACTCTGTCACCTTCATCTGGTTCGGCGTGAAAGTGTTCGTCTTGTCGGTGCAGATGGCGGTGACGGAGCCCATGGTCTCGCAGGCCGAGAGCGTGCGCACCAGCTAGCGCGTGCTCCTTGACCATCCGCTTCATGGAGAAAGCGAGCGGGAGGCCCTCGGGAATGGCGACCACGATGATGGTGATGCCCTGCTGGAAGATGCCGACGAGCGCGGTTAAGACGCTGTTGAAGGCCGGTGACGAGGTGCCTGTCAAACGTCAGCTTGCCCTGCTCGTCCCTGGTGCTTCCCGTGAAGTGGCGCGCGGTGAGCACGGCGAAGACAGCACTGCGACGGCGATCCCGACCTTGCCGATGCTGGATGTGAGGCGCTCCTGGAGCAGCCAGGGCCGGCCGCCCCGCTGCCGGGCGACCGGTCCCGGGACCTGCGCGCAATTTTTTTCGCGAAATTTTTTTTAAAAATGCCCCTGCCGCCCCGCTGCCGAGCGGCCAGATCCCGGCCGCTCGGCAGCTGGGCGGCCGGGGTATATTCCCGTAAATTTCCAAATCGAAAATATATTTTTGTAAAAAATGAAAATAAAAAATAAAAAAACTGCCATCGCCCGTCGTCTGCCGCGGCCTGGTCTGGTTGTTGAGAGATTCTCTCCTCGGTCGTCCAGGCTTCAAACTTCTCGCAAACTCACGTGCACTTCTCAACGTACACAAAGTAGGAACAAATTACAAATCCAAAGTGATGTTGCTTCAAATTCATCCAGACAAAATTCACAGGAGACGGAGAGATTTGAAGTGGCTTGGTCTTTGTGGCGGATGAGCCCGGTAAAAAAAAAGAGAAAAAGAAAAAATGAGATCCCGACCCATAACACAAACAGTCCAAAGACGGACAAGCTGCAGACGTGGGCCGTCGGATTGTTGCGGCGCCAGCGGGACGTATGGGCCCACTGGACGCAGGCGCACTGGTGGGGCCCAACAACACTTCTCATATGTCGAGCATATTTTCGCGCAAATGTTAAGAGTCGCATGTGTAAATGATAGTTAAATCATCACACAAAGCTCAATAACTCTTTTTTATTTTAGAATAATTTTTTTTCAAAACAATTTTTTGTATTACTAAAACAATTAAAAATTGTTCCACAACAAAAAAGTTATTTCGAAACAAATTTAACTAAATTACAGTAAATTGGTTTGTTGGGCCGATTTAGATCTAGACTCTGTTCGGCAGGTATTAAATGGATAAGCCGGTAGATTCGTTGTGAGAGAAAAGTACAGCGCAAGAAGTTGTACGGCAGATTGATTGTGAGAGAAAGTACTGCACAATAAGCCGGAAGAAGAGCTGCCGAACGCTGTCCTAAAACATGAAATCTAGTGTGGGGGCAACTTGATGCGATGGATGGCATCACAGTCAGAGCAAGTATTATAGGCGACAGGGAGCCGTGGAATCCGACGTGGAAGAGATAGAAAATATATAATAGAAGCAAGCTGACGTTTCGCGAGACGCCGGCTGAAGCGAGCGGATGCGCGCGCCGGGGTGCTCCCATTCGCTGCGCCGCTCGCTGGCGATTGGCCGCTGCCACTGCGCCGCTTGCTGCCGTTGCTGCAGCAGTATTAAACGCATGCCGTGCTAGCTCCCTTTCTGCCCGCTGCTCGGCACAACCATAAAACTTGCTCTCACGCGGCGGCTGACTGCGAGCACCCCCTATTTTCGTGGGCACACAGAGATCCGCCGCGCTCACTGGATTAGAAGAAGTGGTCAAATGTTGGGTCTACCTCTTGGGCCCAGTAGTCCAGCTGCAATTAAAGAAAGAAAGAGAGGAAGGAGATAGGCTTAACTAATTAATGCATACATGGGCCTAATGCCTGATGCCTTGACCACACCACTTGCTGAGACTGAGTCCAACAGGTGAGGCATCGGATGAGACAATTCTATTTTTGCCTCACCACTGGGTACTGTAGCGAATGCAACCATCTCCAACAAGAGATGCAAACAGAGAGGCAGAATGCCTCAGAGGAGAGAGACGATGGAAAAATGCACTCCCTCTCTCCTCCGACGCATTTGCCTGCGCGGGGCAAGCTGGAGGGGGCGCCGCCGTCCTGCACGCGGCCCGCCTCACCGCAGGGGAGGAGAGCTCCGCGCGGGGAGGGAGGAGTGCGCGCCCACGGCCTCGGTGCGCCATCCCCAACTGCCGCCACCAGAGCCGCCGGAGAGAGCCGCCGCCGCTTCGCCCGGCCGGCCCGCGCGTGCCGCGCGCCGCGCCTCTGCCCCGTCGTGTGCCGTCGCCACTTTTGCCCTACCGGTCCGCACGAGGCCGCGTGAAAGGCCCTTGTTTGGTTTTGGTAATTGAGTGACAACTTAGGTGGACTAATAAGTGTTTATGTTGAGATACTCAGGAGATTAGTCCATACAAAGACACTAGTATGAGCAACATGTGTCATGGAGGAGAAATGGCTAAGGGTTGATGCTATGCTCATATAGTGTGATGGAGGAGCTCATTGCATATGAGACATGACATGGAGTTATGTGACCAAAGTTTAGAAGATCAAGACAAGGCTTGGCTTGATAGACCGGTTGCAATGGAGAAGGGCAAGTCAAGGCTTTGAAGCGAGGGACCGCGAGGCGGTGAAGCTTGGGCAAGATTTGGCGCCGATGGACCGAGGCAACGGTGAAGAGCGAGAAAGGTCAAGATCGATGGACCAAAGAGGTCATGTGATGATATGGAGTGGATCATATCATTCAAGAAAGATCAAGCTAAGTGTAGACTCATGATGATGATCAAAAGGCTTGATGGAGTTTGGTGCTTGTGAGGCATCAATATTTGGGAAGATGAAATGGAATGCGCAAGGCAAAGGTATGACTTGTAGGGCATTTCATTTCACCGGTCAAAGGTTGTGTAGAGAAGTGCATGACCGGATTTAGGATAGATGGCCGTACTATCAAGAGGGGCAAACTTGTTTGCATATCGGTCATCTAGTTCCACTTGAGCGATCTAACATTACGATGTTGCTAGGATCGAGTGGCGTGGCGAGATCAAGTGAAAATCCTTTGAAAATAATTGTGAAATGCTAACACACATGCACATGGTGTTGTTCACGTGGTGGTGTTGGCACATTTGCAAAGGAGAAGGTGTTGGAATTGATGTTGATTAACTTGTGGGAAAAAGAAGTGACGGGCGGACGGTCCGGTCCGGTAGGGCGGACAGTCCACAAGTATAATTCATTTTTGTCCAGAGAGGTTGCAGCTCTGTTTGGGCTTGAAGGCCGTACTGCGGACGATCAGCCCCTGGGATGCGGACAGTCCGCGGGTGTTTTAAAGAAATTGTCCAGAGAGGTTGTTTCTCTGGCTTAGGATGAAAGGTTGGACTGCAGACAGTCCGGCCAAGGGGAGCGGACGGTCCGCAGATCACTTAACAAATTGACCAGAGACGTGTTGGGTCTCTGGTGGGATTTAAGAGTGAAGGGCGAACGGTCTGCCCCTGGGGTGCGAACGGTCCGCAGGTCAGTTGAAAAATTGTCCAGAGACGATTTCGCTTCTGGTGGGTTGCACGATGTGAAGAGCGGACGGTCCGCCCAAGGGGCGCAGACGGTCCGCCCCTCAAACTTTAAGTTTGTCCAGAGACGTTCT
Source organism: Panicum virgatum (assembly GCF_016808335.1). NCBI lineage: Eukaryota > Viridiplantae > Streptophyta > Magnoliopsida > Poales > Poaceae > Panicum > Panicum virgatum. The sequence continues at coordinate 3,848,438 of NC_053136.1, forward strand.
CTCTCTGAGTGATCGGAGTGTCTGAACGGCGGACGGTCCGCCAATAGGGAGCGGACAGTCCGCGAAGGGCTCTAACGGTCGACTCTGACACATAATCATTGCAGATCTAGCCGTTGGGTTTGAATGGCGGACAGTCCGGTTTTTGTGAGGCGGACAGTCCGCGAAAACTCTGTTTTCACGGGCTTTGAATATAACGGCTAGTTTGGGGCCTACCTCTATAAATAGAGGGTGTGGCCGGCCATTTGTGGTTGCTGAGCACTTTGGGGACTTGGTGTCCTTGTGTGAGAGTGCTTGAGAGCCCTCTACTCACTCTAACTTGATAGTAATCATCCGATCGAGTGAGAGAGCAATTCTAGTGCGATTGCTTTGAGAGATTGTATCGAGTGGCCCTAGGTGATCGTGTTGCAAGCCGGTGTGATTGTTACTCTCGGAGGTTGCCACCTCCTAGACGGCTTGGTGGCAAGAGGCCCCGTTGAAGCCCACAAGAAGATTGTGCGGTGCTCCGGAGAAGAGTTTGTGAGGGGTATTGTGCTCACCCCGCGGGAGCCGCGAAGAGCAACTCTAGTTGAGCGAGATGTGAAGAGCAACAAGTGATTCGGCCGGATTATGTTTTAGAGCTCGGTGTGAGCACTCCACGTGGGAGAGTGTGACTTGAGAGTCACCACTAGCAAGAGGATCGGCGGCAACCTTGGAGCTTGTCTCAACGGGGATTAGCTTGGTGGCAACCAAGTGAACCTCGGGATAAAAATTACCATGTCAATTTTGTCTACTCTTCTCGGTGGTTTGTATTCTCCAAATCACAAGCCTTGTATTTACATTCATCTATATCTTGTGCTTGTGTAGTTGCTCTCTAGTGTAACTAGTTAGCTTGTGTAGCTCAATTAGTTGCTCTTGCTTAGATTGTGTAGCTAAGCAAGTTGAGCTCTTGGATTTGGATTGTGTATCCTTGTCCTTGAGCATGTAATGAGCTTAGGTTTGTCTTTGTGCTTTTGCTCATTAGAATTGTGTAGGAGCTCCCTCGGTTTGTGAAGTACTAGTGCTTAGTCTTGTGTGGCTTGGCATTAGAATTGTCAGGAGAGTTCTTGCTAGTTTGGCACTCTATTTGCTTTATGTAGAATCTTTTTGGAGGTGCTTAGAGTCATAGTTATAGGGGTGAAGTCTTGGCTAAGCGAATAGTTTCAATTCCGCATAAATTTCGGTTAGCCAACGCGATTATTTTTAGAAATGACTATTCACCCCCCTCTAGTCCGCCATCTCGACCCTACACCGCGGAGCTCCAGGCCATCGAGCTCGAGCCTGGCGGAGCTCCTGGTCGCCGCAAGGAGAGCGAGATCCACGAGCTCGAGGCAAGCCGGCAATGGAGGAGGACGACCTCGCCGCGTGCCGCGAGCTCTCTAGCCCCACCCAGCACCTCCGCGCCGGACTTTCCCCACCGCCACGCTTCGATTCCGCGCGCCACGGACCCCCTTGCCCCATCCCGACCTCCGCCGCACCTCCTTGGGCCCCGCTGAGCTCGCCCGCCCGCCCGCCGGTCCGGTGCGGCGGCGTTGCAGGGAGGGAGCAGGGGCGGCGCGGCCGCCGGGATTCGACCCGCCGGCGGTCTCTGCTCGCGCACGCGCGCGGAACTAGATCCGTGTCGGGAGGGTCAAGCTCGAGCTCGCCGGTGCGTGGCGGAGCAGGGGGAGAGAGGCCGGGCCGCTGCCGCCTTCGCCTCGCCGTCTTCGCCTCGCTGTGCGCCACGGAGGGCTCGGCAGATGCGACCACGCCCGACTGCCGGAGCAGGGGAGGCGGAGGCGGGCGCGTCGTCCAGCTCGTCATCGTCCAGCGCGGCGGGCGGAGCAGGGGAGGCGGAGGCGGGCGTGTCGTCGTCGTACGTCGGAGCCTCCTATGCGCGCAGGAGCGCCCTCTCCCTCCTCCATCGGGGAATCGATTAGGCATCCACGGCGGCCCAGCCTCCGGACGGCGCGCCGGCGAAGGAGTGGGGCTGCGGCGGCGTGGCGAGCGGGACTGCAACTGCCTCTTCCTCTCTTCTGTTGGAGACACAAATGAAAAATATATCTCGTTGTACTATATACAGAAGGCAAATGAACATTTGCCTCTCTGCTGTTGGAGATCGATTTTCCGTGGGCTTGGGCTGGGCCCCTTTGAACCCCCCACAAAACCACCCCTTTGAACCCCCCACAAAACCACCCCAGAAAATAAGATTCCATATTTTGCTTTTTTATAGGGTTAGCGAACTTTATTAAGATGCTAAAACGTGCTGAGCACAAACGCCCATAGGCGGAGTTACAAGCCACACATGGCGGCCAGGGGAATCATAAATGGCACTCTTTGCCAGGTTATGCGCTTCGGTATTGGATTCTCTTCGCTCGCGGACGAACTCAATCTTCAGAAAATCTTCCACTCTCGCCTTGATTTCCTGGGTGATATGGCTATAGATGCCCATTCCTCCTGTCTGAATGCTCCTAACTGCATTAAGGCAGTCACTCGCCACTCTAGCCTGCTGGATTAGGAGATCATTTGCTAAAGCAAGAACCTCCCTGCAAGCCAAAACCTCCAATAGTTCTGGATCAGACACGCCAGCAAAAACCAAGGTTGATGCTCCCAAATAACAGCCAGAACTATCCCTGGCTACAGCAGCCACTGCCAGTGGCGGAAGCAGCAGTGGGTCTAGGGGGGCTGGAGCCCCCTAGACCCAAAAACACCATGGAGCCCCCCTTCATTTTGGAGAAGAAAAGATGAGGAAGAAGGAGAGGAAGAAGAGAGGAAAAAAGAAATCAGCCCCCCTTTAAGAATTTCTGGATTCGCCACTGGCCACTGCAACCGACTTTGAGTTTTTTTTTTGAGATTCCCTGTTCTACTGCTTTCTTGTTTCCTGCTCTTTTTTTTCGTCCGCCTTTTTTTCTCAAACTTTTGTATAGCTTCGTATCATCTTTGGTGCCAGCTCTCAGGCCTAGACACACACTAGTGCTTCCAGCTCCAGGCACAGCTCCGGACGCCGGACGGGAGGTGCTGTACAGCCGCGCAGACCGCAGCGGCTCGCTCGTGGATCCATCCAACGATGGTCCTGGAGGAAGGCGAACGATCCATAGGGTGTTCCTCCCAAACTTGTCTGATTCTTCGATGAAATCCTGACGAAATTCAGTGACGAATCGCCGAAACGGACCAACGAAAGCGGGAGTTCAAAAATATCCTTGGCTGCTGAAAATTCTGGTCGGGTCATGGGCAGGCCGGCCTGCTCCTTCCATTCCGGATTCTTTTTTTTTTTTTTGTAACTTCCAACTCCTGTAGCGGCCACGTGTACCCGCGCGCGCATCTCGAGTGCACCGCGTGGGGCAGGGAGGCAGCCAGCCCAGCCATCTTGCGAGCGAGGCAAGGAAATGGGCGGGCAACTCCTGCATGTGCTTGTGCCCCCCCCATCACCTGTGTCTCTGTCCCGCTCGACATTCCAGGTAGTAAACTTGAGGGGATCATTGGATGGATCAACAGTGGGATATGCTAGAGATTGCGCCGGCCACACCCACACACCCCATTGACCTCACCGTGGTCATGCTCATACGCGTCCTCCGTCCCCTTTGTCTAAGTAGAACGCGTTGTTGCTACCTTTTAGCTAGCGTATTAGTATAATTACACCAAGCTCTCGTATGCAAAACTATGTACTTCCTACTAATACATACTCCATCAGTCTTAAATAATGAATTATTTTAAAGCTTTTAGAAAATTTTAGACACGTTACCCATCCTAGAAATGACATTGTTGGCCGGCTTTTAGATTCAAAAATTTTTGGCCAAAAATATTATATCGAATGTTTGGACACATAAATAAAGTATTAAATGTGGATAAAAAAAATTGCACAGTTTGCGTGTAAATTGCGAGACGAATCTTTTGAGCTTAATTGTACCATGATTTTACAATGTGGTGCTACAGTAAACATTTGCTAATGATGGATTAAATAGGCTTAATGAATTCGTCTTGCAGTTTCCAGACGGAATCTGTAATTTGTTTTGTTATTAGTCTACGTTAATACTTTAAATGTGTGTTCGTATACTTCAAAAACTTTGCACCAAAAGAGCAATTGTGACAAAAAAAAACCGTGCTGTTTATTTTCATTTGATTTTTTTACACGTCATAAATGCATATATATTGTAACTAGAAAAGTAGAATCTGCTAAACATTTGATTGGTTCTACACGTTTTTCTCCATCCCATAACCAACTTTCTCGCACGGAGAGAGTATATTTTATGATATATACTCTGTCTATCCGCACAGTTTACAAAAGTTAAAACAACTTGTATTTCTAAATGGAGGAAGTATGTCGGAATTTATTCGGATCATTGAAAGAAGAAGAAAAACTCACTCTGTTGGGCTGGTTGGCTGGTGTTAGTTTAGTGTGAAAAAAAATATCGTTAGCTGGTTGTAGCCGAATAGAGCAAGTAGTATTGACATGATCCGAAAAAGTCATTAGTAATGACCACATTGAGCTAGACACACAACGCTCCACCACCACGAAGTCACGAACACCATAACGAGTCGTGCCGAAGCTATAAATAAATACAGGGGGTGCCGATCGACCTGCCCCGCTCCGGTGTACACGTAAACTCCGTGCGCGGCTTGACCGGGGGGGGGGGGGGGGGGGGGGGGCGTTGACCGGGTCGGCCCGGTCACGGGCGCCCCGCCACGTCAGCCACCGGCCGATCATTCTCGTCCACTCCTCCTCGCCCCGCTCGCTTTCCCTTCCCTTCCTTCCACCACTACCCGTCGCGTCCATCCGTTTCCTCCCCCACCCCCCCTTCTCTCTCCTCCCCACACGCCCGGCTGCCCACCGCTCCTCCTCCTCCCACCTCTCATGCGCGAGGGTCCGTGGGGTCCACCGCCTCCCGCCGCGCGCCTCTCGCCCCCGCTTCCGGTGCTGGTGGTGGTGCTGCTCCTCCTCCTCTCCCTCCTGCTCGCGGGGCGGCCGGCCTCCTGCTCCTGCCGCTCGGAGGAAGGCGCCGCGGGGGTGGCGGCGGCAGCAGCAAAGCGCATGGGGCTCGACGGGGACGGGCCGCCGGACGCCGGCGGCGGCATCAGGTGATGCCTCGCCGCTTCGAACCCGGTTGCTCCGCGCGATCTCATTATTGGCCCCCTCCCTCTCCTCCTCCTCTGGTTGACTTTTAGCTTTCTGGGAGGCTCTGGAGCGGAGATCCATGGCCGCGGGGGTGAGCTGTGCCGCTTGCGGTATCTGGGTGTTCGGGGGGTGGGGTGGTCACGGGTTTCGGGTGAGTTAGACGGCGGACGCGAGCTGAGCAGCCAGCCTCTCAATTGAATCTGTCCGATTCCTAGCGTCGATCTCTGGTAGCTGCGTGCTGTAGCGATGCTGACGAGCACGGGAACGTGATGAGTTAGTGCTGTAGGGGGTCATCCACGAGTTCCTCTGATCCTCTTCTGCCTACAAGTATTTCCTTCCTTTTTCATCATTAAGGACTACCATTCCATTGCTTGTTACTGCACGTCACTGATCCCACTTTCCCCTAACGATGTGTCGCGCAAAGTCAGATCAAAGATGCATAGCTTGCCGTTTTGATGCCAAAAGCGTCAGGATCTATTAAGGTTTTGGACATCCAGTCAGTTTGTCTAGCGCCCTAGTTAATTAACCTTCCTTGCCCCGTGGCTGCTCTAAGTCCGCACTAACTAAAACTCGTTCGTGCATGTTTTATTGTGGATTTTTCTGATATTTGATTCTGTGATATATTTATCACTGGACCTTAAGGATGTCTTGGATCACCAAATGTACCCCTTGCAAATAAAACATTCCTTGCATCCGTGCTCTTTGGTTACAATAGAAGTGTAGACTGATCACTTGTCCTGAGATACAAATAAGATAATTACGTGTTAAGCATAAGCACTATAAGATAACTAGTTGCACTAATGTGTAAAACTGTATTCTAAGTTACTTAAAAAGAGAGAGAAAGAAATCGTCACTTTGATGAACTTGGTGGAAGTAAGATGTTTATTTTTTTGCCATCAAATCTTCTCCTCATGATATATAGAGCACACAGACTTCCTATCTAGATTTATCAATGTCACAGGAAATTCTTTGTACCGGATTTCTCTTTATATGATAAGTCTGCAATATCGCGCAAGTTTGAATTCACAGTGGGTTGACAGAACATTTTCCTTTGCAGTAACAGTGAAAATGGTCGCTACATTTATGGAGTTGCAAGTTCTCCTGGGAAAAGAGCATCGATGGAGGACTTTTATGAGGCAAGGATAGACGACGTTGATGGAGAGAAAGTTGGAATGTTTGGCGTATATGATGGTATGTATGTATGCCAAGTGTCATTAAAAGTACTGATTCCATTGATTTTCATAGTGCCAGCACCCTTCACGGAGCTGTTATTTTGAGTTGTAAAGTGAGCATAGTTTTGTGTTTCTGTAGGTCACGGTGGAGTGCGAGCAGCTGAATATGTCAAGCAGCACCTTTTCAGCAATTTAATTAAACACCCAAAGTTCATCACTGATACCAAGGCTGCAATCGGTACGCGCACATAACTACGGCAGACATTGTGCTTCTTCTACTCTGGGATAGGGTGATCTTGATTTCCTATCCTTTTGTTATTTTTCTGCAGCCGAAACTTACAACCAAACAGATTCAGAATTTTTGAAAGCTGATAGTAGTCAGACTCGAGATGCTGGCTCAACTGCCTCAACAGCTATTATTGTTGGTGATCGTTTACTTGTTGCAAATGTCGGAGATTCTAGAGCCGTTATAAGTAAAGGTGGACAGGGTAAGTTTATTATCTGTAACATAACATATCTCAGTGTCTTGTGTTCCTATACTTCCACTTCCATCAGAACTTTTCAAATTATTATGTGCTATACCTTTTTGCGGTCGAGTATTTCACCATGACGCATGGATAAACTGAATAGCAGCATTCCAAGTTACTCGCATTCCTGTTTAACAATGCTTTTCTCATCTTGACCTGCAGCCATTGCTGTTTCAAGGGATCACAAACCTGATCAGTCAGATGAGAGACAAAGAATTGAGGATGCTGGAGGCTTTGTTATGTGGGCTGGTAATGATTCCTCTGAATCTATCTGTGAAAATAAAACTATCTTAATATGTGCCAATAATTGTTTTTTTACTGTTTGATTATTGGAATTTTGTAGGGACATGGCGTGTGGGTGGTGTTCTTGCCGTTTCTCGAGCATTTGGTGATAAACTCTTGAAGCAGTATGTTGTTGCTGACCCAGAAATCAAGGTTTGTTGTCTAGTTTTGTTTTCTTATGAATTTGATGAATATTTGTACAAACATATCATGGTTTGAGGAAGTATTTCGAGTTTGTAAGTGTCTAGAAGTGGAGGTTGTATCATCAGCAATTGTCATAACCATCTCAGAGCGATTTTTTTCTGTTACTACCAGGAGGAGGTGGTTGACAGCTCCCTTGAATTCCTCATCCTTGCTAGTGATGGACTCTGGGATGTCGTGACTAATGATGTATGGAAAATATTACTGAAAAATTTTTGTTTGGACTTTGGATATTCTGCACTTGGTCTCTGCCTATCTGATGTAATGTATTTCCCAGGAAGCTGTTGCCATGGTGAAGCCTATTCAGGACCCCCAGGAAGCAGCAGACAAGCTTCTCCGAGAAGCTTCCAAAAGGGGAAGTTCCGACAACATCACAGTTGTCATTGTCCGCTTCCTAGATGGAACGACCTCTGGTGATAAATCAGGCGAAGAGAAAGAGAAAGAGTCTGCCCATGACCAAACTTCCTAGTTGCTCATGCAGAATCATGCATGCGTTCTTCTGGATGTTGTATCTGATGCTCGAAGTAGATGCCTTGTCGCTGTGCGTCCGCGCAGCTGTTCCGCAAGGAAACTGACTCGCCCCAACTGTCATTCTCCTGTTGCTCTTGGTCTTGGCTGGCCTAGATGGACGACAGGGCTAGTGCTGTTACTGTATGATCCAAGGTGGACTCTTCCATTTCCATTAAGCTTTGTAATGTAGCTTTTCCGTTGCTGTTGATTCATGAATCGTGCTTGGAGGTTTTCTTCGCAGCAAGTGCGTGTAAAACTGTTGGAACGATTTGAAGCAAGCTGTGCACCGCAGTATGTAACAATTAATCTCCCAACATTCGCTCTGTTGCCTTTCGGTGTCAAACTTAAGAATTTGGTACATTAGTCGTCGATTTACTGTTTGTGCGACCAAATGAATCTGATCTGTTTCTTCTTCAGAGTTGTGTGTTTGAATTTGTTATGCAAGATAGCCTGCTCCCTGCTGTATGAACAGCTAGAGCATCAGCTATTCTTTTTTGAAAAGAAGAGCATTTAGCAATTCTACGTGGAGGATTCTATGCTTCCATCGGCGTCGAGGAGACTGCTGGCTGCTGGCTCGGGCGCAGTAGGGCGACGAGCAGCTGGTTGCTGGGGGAACGGCGCGGGCGGGCTTCTCTGGGCCTTTCGGGCTCCGCGGTTTTGTGTGTTTCTTGGCGAGTCGGTCGGCCCAACGAAAATCCGATGTGGGCGTTTCCTCTCCGCGTGTCGATCCATTCACTCCGTTCCGCTGATGTACACAGATTCTACCTAAACCCTCGACAGCCACAGAAGGAAACTGAACATTATTAGGTGATTAGGTCAGGCCACCATTCCACATGTGTGCGCGCCGCGGCTCATGCATCCAATGATCCAATGCAGGCATACTCCCTCCATTCTGAGATATACTATTTTAAATTCTAAATTTGATCAATTATAGAAACGAATAATAACTTTGAATATCAAATAAAAATGATTAGATTTAATATTTTTATAATTTGTTAGATATTAATATTCTTATTTATAGGTTTTAGTAAAATTTAGACTACTTAAACTTAGACTAAATTAAAATATCTTACATTTTAGAACGGAGGGCGCTAATGTTAGGAGTCGCGCGCGGGGGTGCAATCTTAGCAGAAGCTCCGCCTCTGTCGCTATAAGTGGATCTAGCACCTGTCCATCTTTGTCCTCACGACGCTGGCTGGTTTCGAGGAGAGGGGAGGGTTGTTGGGCACTGGCATCCATCACCGCCTGATATAGAATAAAGGCGATAGGGCGGCAGGAAAGCCTAGTGGTGGTGGTGGGCTGAGGGGGCGGTTTCGTGAGGTGGCAGAGCGCTGCCGCTGCTGGTAGTCGGGTAGATAACCAGTGACACAGGACTAGAACGGTGGTGTAGAAAACCGAGCGGGACAGTAGCTGGCGGATCTGGCGGCAGAAAGCCGCCGGAGACACACAAAAAAAAAAAGGTGGCCGGCGGCAGGGGCAGGCTCATGATAGGCCTTAGGTCCTTCTGTGATTACTTGCATCCCAGTCGCAAAAGTCTTCAAGGCCCCAACGGCCTAACCGGGAGGGCAACAAACATAGGCTGCTTGTCTCTTCCTCAGTTCCTCCGTTCCACTTCCGTCCAACAACTTCTCACGATGCCCTCTTCCTCCGATCCGTCGACGGTCCATCGGTCCATCCACTTCAGTCTATGCCGAATTGCTGATGATGAATTGCACCGCTGCCTGCCAAAGGATTTTTAACGGTCGCTTTGTCCACCAGATCTCGTGGTCGTGGATGTTGACGGTATCGTATCATTGACGATCGAGAAAAGCTAAGGGTTTACATCAGAGTCCAGGAGTATATATGTAGCAATGCCAAGTTCAGGGAAAAGGAAAAACGCCTCTAACTGGTCCATCGACCTGGTTCTATATATCTTCGGCTCACTTTAGTCCCCTTTAATTTGTAGACACATTGGTTTGGTCTTGCATTGATCACCAATCCTTTTGTACCATGTTGGGGCGCCACCTTCGGCCACTCACCGAAGGGTCCGCCTTTGGGCGAGCTGGTCGAGATAAGACCGGGCGAAAGCCTCGACCCGACGAAGGTCTTCGTCAGCCAAACAAAGAGACAACGAGAGAAGGCGAAGCGAAGGCCTCAAGAAGGCCTTGGCCGCCTCATCAAGAGCGAAACCCTCAAGCAGTCGGGGCGAGGAGGCAAGTACCAAATGCAAGCGGTGTCCGGAGACAAGCCCGAAGACCCGAGCTTCGACGAAGGCGTTGAAGGCCGGAACGAACCGAGGATGACGTAGGCGGCTGGGCCTGCGGCAAGCCCGAGTGAGAATCTAGCTGTAATCCACCGAGTAATGTAAAAGTACGGCTCTGCTCCGGGAATATACTGGGAATCTAGTTCTTGGAGGGCATTATAGTGTAATTTGGAGGTCTAGTATGTAAACCGCCGCCTATAAATACCCGATGAAACATTGAATATTGAGAGAAAGGACTCCGGACGATTGTCCAAAGACCACCCGTGTTTCCCCAAGTTCATTGCATCTTCGTTCCACACACATTTTCCGACTGTTGTAGTGTTTGTCCTTCTCGGAGACACTCTCCACCAACATACCCCTTTACGCCTTTAGCATGTAGAGAGCAAATTCCACGAAATGTTTTCTTTTTTAAAAAAAATAACTTGCACTGACTGGTGAGCGTGAATATTATGTATTCATTATTTGTCAGAAAGGAAAACTTTGTTACATTATCCAGGCCTTTCGCTTGCAAGGAACTTTTGTAAGCTCGTGTCAGCATTTTCTAAAATTTAGCGTTATCTATATATGCATTTTCTGGATTACGTAAAAAAATTTCTTAAAAATAATAGTTATGTATTCTCCCTATGTGCATGATACAACATTTTCGACATTACCATGTGCTCCAGCTCACCGTGACCCTTTATTACTGTCAACTTTCGATCAGCATATGTGCCTGGACCTAGCAAGATATATAACATGAACTAGTTATGATTAATAATTTGGCTATATTATGCAGTAATAATTTGGCTGTATATACTTTGTAGAGGCCGGGACTCGTTACATTATCTAAAATAAAAAAGTTATGATTAATAAAATAAAAGCAAATGATAAACAAAAACAACCATCAACTCCCAACAACCCCTAGTAGGCTAGTACTGAACAATTATTCACACATCAATTATCTGAGTTAGAACAGAGACCATCTGAAACAGCAGTCAAGCTGCAGTACTGAACTCTTGGGGATCTCTAGCTACACCGTACCAATCCGTGCATACTGTAGAGAGTCAAAGCAAACATAAACCAAAGTGAGACAATAATACAGATTTGGGATATTAATTATAATTATATATGGATGCCGTACATGTTTCAAATTTGTCGGTTCTAGTAGCTAGGTTCCAGGGAAGGTCCTTGCATTGGCACTGACTAGACCTCGAGCTTTTTGGAGGTCAACATGCACAGTTCAAACTTAGCATCAAGGCATGCTTGCGTGTAAGTTAAACGAGCTTTAATTTACTTCTTTGGACCGTGCTTGGGCGGCCAAGAATAGCCTAATGATAGGCCTGTAATGACCGACCGAGTTATCGTCAAAATCATTACCGGAGATTTTGCTTCTGCCGGGCGCTAGAAAATGAAGAGGAATTGGTAAAGATGTTCTTGCAAATAGAGATCAAGAGATCTTTGAAGATTCTGCCTCTTTAGCATCGTGCTTCTAAATTCTCGTAAGGCCCTCCCGGAATTTGTCTTAGTTCATGTGTTCTACCAAATTAATTACAATGAATTTCAATTTATCAACTTTTTTGTTCGATCCAATGATGAGAGTATTTTTACGGTGAGTTTGCATCCTGCAGTTCACTCCAAACAGCAGGCCAGAAATGAAACCATTTTCAGGTTACAATGTAAACTATGAATACCATCGGTGCTGGCTGCTGCCGTACATGAGGACCGATCCTTTTCCACGGCGAGGGAACGAAGAACGGCGTCGAGTTCCAAAGGTCTCGCCCGCTTACGCGCGCACCAGCGACCCCGTACGTGAGGTCTACACACGTGTGTGCCGGTGCCACAACAACACCCTGTCCAGCAGCCGGAGATCGAGAACTGCACAACCCTTGTTGGCGTGCATCCAATTCAGGCGTCCACCAAAGCCGGCGACATGGACTTGGCCTCCTCCTCCGGTCCGTCCACCAACTTCTCGTCCCGAATTCCTTTCACATCTCGTCATCTCGAGACCCATCCCTCTCTCTTGAGCTTCTGATGATGATGATCTCGTCTATGCTGATCTGATGATGATAGATGGTAGATGAATTGCACTGCTTGCCAAAGGATTTATGCGCTCAGTCGTCAGATCTCGTGGATGTTGACGGCGTTGGCGCCATCACTGACGATCGACAAATTAAAGAAAAGCTAAGTGTTTGTTTGCATCAGAGACCAGAGTACATAGTAAAGTGCGACATTCAGGGGGGGAAAAGAAGAAGAAAAGAGCCTTTAATTGGTCCATCTGGTTCTGTCTGCTGCTCACTTTATACTCCCTTCTAATTTGTCCACTCATTGGTTTGGTCTTGGTCACCTCGCCTTTTGTATCTTTATTACTTATTAGCACGTACTCGAGTATGTAGTAGAGAACAAATTCCACTAAATATACTTATGATTCTTTTTTTTAACTTTTATTATCTTTGTGATCGATTTGTTTGATTAAGACTTGATATAGCGAACTTTTTTGACTCGATCTATTATTCATGGGCACGCATGTGCATTTTTATCATACATCAGAGCATAGACTAAAAACAAATAACGTAATTTTACCACCTTTGACATGTTCCACAGTGATATTTAAGCTGATGAACAGCGCGCGGTAAATTAGCAATGACAACCTTGGAACCAATCTTGCTCTTGAACAGGTAAAATATGAGGTTGCTGTGGATATCAGTTGGACTGTTGGAGCAACTCGGCCCATTTCTACTGCAGTACCTGCCCTGCCCTAACAATAACAACAAGAACTACAGTTATGATAGATGGAAAGAAAAGATAAACAAGAACACCTATCAACTGCTAACCACACCTAGTACTGAACAATTCATACATCAATCTCAGCTAACTAGAACAGAGATCATCTGAAATAGTCAAGCTGCAGTACTGAACTCTAGGGGATAGCTACACCACCAGTCCATCCATCACACATAGTCAAAATAATAAAGTGAGAGCATACTAGAGAGTTGGGGATCAGATATATGGACGCCGTACTCGTCTCAAATTGATCGATTGTATGCATGATGTTCCAGGAAGGTACTAGGCACTGACTTGATGATTGATACAGAACTTTTTGGAGGTCAACATGCAGATCAGCTTAAGCATAAGGCATGCTTTCGTGTAAATTAAACTGCCGGGCTTTACTTGTTTGGACCGTGCTTTGGCCAAGAATATCCTAATGATAAGGGAAGATCTATCTCGCCCATGCCGATTGCCCGCGATTCACCGATGAAAACGATGTTCATGCATGACAAAACACAAAAGTAGTAGTAAACAAAGCTCTTTGGCATGATCTGATGTGAAAGCAACAAAGTGCATGAAAGGACTGTTTGTAATAAGTGTATGATGTGTATGATACGATCCTTCCTCGCGTGTGCTCTAGATAGACCGAGTCATGGAGATCATTATCAGAGATTTTGCTTATGTTGGGCCCATGAACAAATTAAAGAAGAATCGGTGTTCTTGCAAGTAAAGGTGATGCACGCATCGCCTCCATGAAAAGAAAAACATGGTGATGCACCGTCTTTTGCTGGCAATGTTGCTCTCGAACCTTGGCTTTTGAGATGGTCGTGTCTGCCAACTAGCTGAGTAGTCCGCGCAAATTTCAGCAACCGCGGCAGACCAAGAAATAAATTCTTTTCTTGCCGCCGCTGCGGTTTATCTTGACGACCCGCAATTGTAATTAATTCTCGTGAAGGATATACGGATTTAATGTCAAAATCATGAAATAACTTTTAGTACGGGAAAGAAACAATTATTTTTTTATTATCTATTTTCCTCCCCCCCCCCCGACCATGGGCTTGCACTCGATGTGATATTATATATTTCCCTTTTCTTCCTTGACTGAGATCGAAGTCCTGTCAGTGACCTGGATCATCATCGGGAAACGGAGATGAAGAGATACAAGAAAACCTTGATTTTTTTCCCTGTTCGTTCAAAGATCTCTGCTGCAAGCTAAGCTAGCTTGGGAAAGAGCAGGAGGCCGGTCAAGAGGGGTGGTACCAGGTAAGGGAGGCTGCTAGCTGCCGATGGAGCTCCTGCATTGACCAGCATGGCACGTGCACGCAAGATTACAGTCACGCACGTATATGATTGACTACTTGGACGTTTTTTTGTTCCTACATGCATTATTGTTATTGGGTCCCAACACGATGACACGTCAACACTGAGGTTATCTTGCAAAGACTGATCGAACGGCGTCGTACTCGATCGTACAGAAGTAGCATAGCTAGCTACGTAGAATCCGACAGATTTGAGATTTTTTTGAAAAAAAAAATTAAAACAACAGATTTGAGATTTCCCCATGGGAACACAAGTGTCGAATAAAACATTCACGAGAACACCGTTCCTTTGACATAAAGAGGGGGAGAGAGAGCACAAAAATTATATACTTTTTGTTTCCATATGGCTAAACTTTAACCCTGTCACATTAAACGAGAATCTTATCACTTAAGAGTGCTAAATAAAATTTGAGTATAAATCTTTTTTGCACAACTGGGTGCTAATTCATGAGACGAATCTAATGAGGTTAATTAATTCTTAATTTGCTACAATGATGCTATAGTAAATATCCACTGATTATGAATTAATTATTCTCATTACACTCATCTCACGAATTAGCCTACATGTTCCACAAATAATTTTATAAATAAACTTTATTTAGTACTTCTAATGGGCATCCACACGTTTGATGTGATTAGACTCAAGTTTACCCTACCGTGTTTCGTGGTAAAAATAAAGTAGACCTCTGCTCTCTTATCTGCGCCCGCAGTAATTGTCCCTTGACTTGTGTCAGTGTGCTATGACGATAACCTCTCTCTCCTATGTAGTAGCTCAGGTTTTAATTTACCAGCTAGTTTGTGACTTTGTGTACGTGCAAAAATGGATTGACAAATAGACATGTATCAAATCATCATGGCATACGTCGTCGTCTCACCTCGCTCCGAGGCTCCGATCGATCCGCTAGCTAGGTGTGTTTCGGCTGCTTGGTCGCGTCAGCGGGAACGAACAAACGGCGGCCGCTCGCGGACGTTGACGCCGTTGGGCCGTGCGTTTCCCGCAGGTCACGTCCAAGGACTCGTCCGCCGGCGTGGGTACCACGGCGTCCCAGAGATGGCAAAATTAGATCCTGGATACTAAAAAAAGTGGCATTTGCCACAACACACTAAAACAATGTGTCTTTGCTCAAACACACTAAACTTCTATGACAATTGGATGCTGGACACTACACCTATCAATATAATCATTTTTAATAGAATTGTACGCAAAAAGATCAAATTGCCCCTATAGATCGATACTTTGCACATTACTGTGCCAGCATAACGCATCCATATATATCGACCAAATCATAAAAATATCACTCTTTATAGTTAGTATGTATCAGGGGCGAAGCTACGTTCTCTTTGCCTGGTGCACATGCACCATGGTGAAATGGAAAATTTCTACTAGTTAGCTAAATTTTACCATGTAAATTATAGTAGCTTCCTACTATCCAACGGAGAGTGCACCAGAGTTAATTCTAATCTAGCTTTGCCTCTGGTATGTATCCTTGCTTCTTCGTTGTTCCAGGATATATAAGTTGTTAGCAAAAAGCTACAGATCCAGTAGTAAAGTTAAAACGACAGTATATGATTTAGAACATGCATGCATGCCTGAATACATCCGTGTGAACAGTGCTGGATGCATACATACTACTCCGTCTCTAGAAGATTATTCGCCGTAGCATGCATGACTCGGCTCTCCCCGCTTGTCAAGTTCCCGGCGCCACGTGGCAGACATCCAGCGGCTACACGTACGCATGCGCGAGAGCACCCTGCATGCATGCCGTACGGCGCTGCTGCCCGGGCCATCCGGCCCACCGGATGGTCAAAGTCAATCGCTCGCTCCAGATCACCACTGCGAGCTGGCGTTTCAACTAAGCAATCGATCACTCCAATCACCTTACTTGTTACCCTAACCCACCCCTTCACACCTGCCTTAATTACATTCCACACCTTAATCAATTTCGCCTTCTCGCCTTGTCCGTTCGACGTCTGCCCTGACGATTCGGCGTCCACTCGATCGGTGGTGCTTTTGACTGCCCAGCATGCATGCACATGTTGCATCAAACCACCTGCCTAGACTTTGACGCCCGCTAGCTTAGAGTAGTAGAATAGAAATAGATTTTCTGTAAATAAATAGTACTTTCCAAAGCATGCAGGCTACTACCCAATACCCGTATCATTTTTTTTTAAAGATTATTTCATCATGTGTTAGAGATTTGGGGCTAGCTAGGGACAATCATCAACGGTCAGAGAATCAGGCAACAATAATAATCATAACGTTTTTACTGTATTACTAGCGCCCTCTTGCTGTACTATAGGTTAATTGTTGCCGCATCAAGTGTAAATAAAGCTGTCCAACAAATCTGCATGCATGCAACATCCCAAAAGGCCGCCGCCTCTCTCTCCAAGGGGGGCGAAAGAAAGGAGCCGAGGGGCGATGCCGCCGCGGCCACCGTTTGCGGCCCCCGTTCCCTCGCCTCCGGCCTCGCTGCCGGTGGTGACGAGGAGCGGGGGTCTGTCTCCTCAACAGACCGTCTGTCTTCGTAGGGTCTTAGTCGAGTCCTCCTAGATCTAGAGTTTGCTCGCCGTCGATGTTCGGCGGTGGAGTTAGATTTTGCCGGTGGAGTGTGGCCCCTCTGCGGCTTGCTTTTCCTGGCGACGCCGGCGATGCGGAAGCGACGGCGGCGCAGTGGAATAATTTCTCCCAGCATCTTCCGTTCTCCGATGGCGATCTACTCCGACGTCAACGGAGAGGCTGGGGAGACCTGTCTAGGAGTCGAGAGCCGGCGCATCGTCGTCTTCTTCATGTGATGATGTTGTTGACCCTGTTAATCTCGAGGAAGATGATCTTTGGTGAAAATCTGAGTTTTGCTCGGGTTGCCGGCGGTGGAATCGAAGAATGCGTCGTGGGTATGGGAGTTGGCCGATGCGCCTGGGAGGCAGTGTACTCGGCTGATTCGTCTAGAAGTAAGCCCTTCTCTGCGGCCTCTATCTTGTGGAGATTGGCTCTGGTGTCCGACGACGATTGGGAAGCGGCTTCGGCGGCGGTGACGAACGGATCTCTGAAGGCTTCGAGGAAGATGAACATGAACATGAGCTTTGGACTTTTTTGTAATTTTCCTTTTCTTGGGGGTCCTGTTTGTGAAAGAGCCGGTGTAATGCGCTAAGATCAATACATTTTTCTTCTAAAAAAAATGTAAATAAAGCTAGTACTAAACGCCTGGTTAAATGTATTTTTACTACTCGTAATCAAATCGCCGTCGGTTTCCCAACAACTTAACAGGGCCAGCCAGCGTTACTACTACTACTAGTATTAGCAAATTAAGTGCCCATTAATTAATCAGGGCCATGCACCTGATGATTTCATCTCATCTTGACGGCCAATGCAAGACGAAACCGAGATTTCTATACTACCCGTACTTTGCAGCAGCAGCTGTTTCGTGCATCAGGTGCGTATTGATTAGCAGGGTCCAAAATAAAGTCGCAAAAAAAAAGATTGGCAGGGTCCAAGCATGCATCAACGTGTAATTAGCAGGGTCCCCATTGATCATCAACCTAATTAATTGCCCTCTTGCTTGCTAACCCCCCACACGATCGACACCGGACGCGGCCGTGTCCATCAGGTCGCCGGGCTGGCCGCGCCGCTGCTGCCACGCCTATATAAACCACAGCCAGGCCTCCGCCGCGAAGCTGCCACGCTGCACGAGCTGAGCCTAGCTCTTCTCCATCGATCGTCGCCGTACCAGCTCGATCGGCCAGAGATCGATCCGCCGCCATGTCGAGCCTCACCACGGCCGGCAGCGCGGAGGAGCGCCACTACTCCGTCTCCGCCGAGGAGTTCGGCACGCACCTGTCCCTGGGCATCGGCGGCGGGCCCGGAGGAGGAGGAGGAGGAGGAGGGAGGCCACGGCCGCGGACGGTGCAGCTGTTCGGGGAGGTGCTGTCGCTGGAGGGCGACAACAACGGGGAGCCCACGGCGGCGCCGGCGGGCAGGAAGAGGAGGGATCGCAGCGGTAGCGGCGCCGCGGCTGTTCCGGCTAGTAGGCAGCAGAACAAGAAGGCGAGGAAGGTCAAGGACGCGGATGATGACGGCGACCGCCGGAGCCTGACGATCGGCGGCGGCGGCGGCGGCGGCGGCAGCGGCGCCGGGAGGAAGAAGCTCCGGCTCAACGCCGCGCAGGCCGCCATGCTGGAGGACAGCTTCCGCGCCCACAACATCCTCTCTCATGTATGTCCATGCCCACACGCTCGCTCATTTCCATCAAGAAATCCATGGCTTCCATCTCTTATGATAATCCTTCATATCCAAATTAAATTTCCTTTTCGTTTCGATCCCGTCTGTTGGGTTTGGAATTTTGGATAAATAATCAATCTGATCAGAGTTGGATTTTTTTTCTCTGGCGTCGATCGACCTCAGGGCGAGAAGCAGGAGCTGGCGCGGCGGGTGGGGCTGAGCGCGCGGCAGGTGGAGGTGTGGTTCCAGAACCGGCGGGCCAGGACCAAGCTCAAGCAGACGGAGGTCGACTGCGAGCTCCTCCGCCGCTGGTGCGACCGCCTCACCGACGAGAACGCGCGCCTCCGCCGGGACCTCGCCGGCCTCCGGGCGGCGCCTGCCAGGCTCGCTGTCTGCGCCTCCTGCTGCGACAAGAAGGCGCAGGTCGCCGTTGCCGCCGGCGAGATGGCGTGACGGGAACTGCACAGTGACTGATGACCCGAGGGGATCGAGCTCGCGACCGTGCGCGCAGCATGGAGTCCGCGGCAGAATTTCCTTCCCCTTTTCTATTGTAGATAGATACATCAGTTAATTAGATACATGCACGAGGTTAAGCTACTGATTAATTACGTAATTACCACACTGCGCGAACTTTAATTCGTTGAAAAGTAGGGTTTTGATGAGGTTCTCATCATCACTGACAAATACAGGTTTCGGTGGAACACGTCCATATATGATGCAATAGAATTCATACTTTTCAAATTTAATTATGTTCAGTTTCTTTTTGTAATGCATGTTCCTTTTTCTATATATCTCTTGCAAGGTGTGTGTTTTCTACTTCTACTTCTTTTAGTTTGGATTTTTTTGACTGGGTTTCAATGCCTAAATACAGTTATAAATTATCATAATTATATGATTAGTGATATCAATCGACCGCTAAGAACATAAAAGTTTATGTTACTGCATGCTATACTAGTACGTTGAAATGTACAAGCTACCTTTTCCATGGCGCCAGGTAGTAACTTTCTGGGCATCAGTGAACGTCTGAACCTGGATTTGGACCATGCAAAACCTGCAAATCAGCACCCATGGAAGAACAGAGAGCACACATTTCCTTGTTCGTTTCAGAAATTAGTATATACGTTCTTCTCTGCATATATATATATATATAAGAAAACAAATCTTCTGAAACTTTTAGACAGATAGATGAATCATCTCATTACACCAACTCATGACTCATGAGGAACATTTCCTCCCGGGGAATCACGAATCAGAGCAAACCCCAGAAAGGCTAAATGAGAGATGGTATGAGGAAGAGTCTAATTGAGCCAGAAGATTCCCGTCGCTGGGAGGGAACAAAATCAAGCAAGGCACCAAGCTTTCACAAACGGCAGGGCAGAATCTGTCCCCACTTTGTGATTCAGAGGAGGCAGACAGTTTCACGGTTTGGAACGCTGCTTGGGTTGATCAGGAATTAATATGTGATCCTCAACATGGAGAGAAGGACTTTGGACCGAGAACGATTGATTACTATACGGCTATTAATTAGCAATAGCACTACCAGTCCTACCAAGATCATTGGCCAGGGAGTTCTTCTTGAGCGCCGCCATGGCATGGACGAAGGGGGAGGGAGTCAGCGAGAGGGATGACCGGACCCTGGTTACTTCGCTGCAAAAGCACTCGCGAGCGCGATCCTGTATTCCTGTCATCAGTTGTGCAGTAGATTGGCGTCGGTCGGCACGACCCGCTTGTGGCAGCTGGTGGCGCCTACAGGGGCGCAGGGGCAGTCGCCGTGGGCAAGGAAGAAGCGCGGGCGCACCGTGGGGGACAAGAAGCAGAATCTGGCTGAAGTGTCTGCTGCGGAATCGCGCCTACGCACGCACACCAAGCGCGGGAGCGGAAGAGGGTGTACCTGATGAGCTGGAGGACGACCAAGGATCTCGAGCCCTGTAATGCCGAGCCCCGAGTAGCAGGTCTCCACGCTCCACAACGACAGTAGCACACTCCGCCTGGTGCAAACTTCCTTGTTTGAAATTTTAATTGCATAATTGTTACTGACATACTCCAATCGAGAATTTTATGTGCAAGCACATTGTTTTGATTAACCCAGTTAACTGTTACTGTTGCCCTCTCATTTTTTTAGCTTCTTTGGGTTGCATTTTGATAGACCTCCCTCTACTTATATTGACGGAACCTGAGGTCGACGAGTGTTCGCACACCCTGCTCAAGAGCACAGGTGGTGGTGTGCGTGACCTGTGAATGACTTCAGGTTTCAGTTGTGTCGCAAACAAATTCTTTATTTGGTCATGCATGGGGCATTCAATTTGCTTGAGATAAAGCATCAAGATTTGTTGCAGACACATTCAAATATTTAATGAAAATATTAGCCAAATTTATGCATGCTTTAATTCATACATCTATATTCTACCTTTTCCGTTTGCAATATATTTTTCAGGGCTGGACTCCAGCTATTTTGGTCTTAAGATATTGTCGGTACCCTGCAGCAGGGATACCCACTCTTCCTGCAGCAAGGCATAACTCGTGTAGTCAACCGTAACTACGCCATAAGGGGCGGAGCAGCCGGGCCCCACGGGTCAGGCTCCTACCTCACCGGGCCAACGGCCCCGGACCCGCTCCACGCTTTGGGACAGGTCCGGTGATGCCACGTGTCCCTGAGGAGGGGAGGCTCCGAACCAACAACCGAGGGCTCGGACCCCCCATAGGGGTCCGGGACCTCCTCGCGCCCGTCCGGACCTTCCGCGCGCGTAGAACCAACATACCGCCAGGGGGGTCCGGAGCCGCCACGTGTCCTGCAGGCGCGGGCGCGGGTCTTCCGCTGGAAGACTCGCCCACCCACCGAATTGAAAGCATTTGTCAGTCCTCACTGTAGACCGCGTATTACCAAGGTACACAGTGCAGCCGCCTGCGCTGCAGCCGCGCAGAGCCCGTCTGCCGCATTAATTGGATACGACGGCACGACACTTTTCCATCATGTCGCCTACGCCGCAAGTTACACAGCCCGTTCAGCTACGCTGCAGGCAACGCCGCACGCTACACCCTGGCGCCGTTTCGACAAGACAGGGCAAAGCACGCCGGTCGGAAGATTCCCGCGGACAAACCAGGGAAATCCGGGGATGAGATCTACTTCGCCTGCAGCGCCATAATGTATGAATAGTACGCTATTTTATACTGCATTGTTGGGCCCATTTGCCGGGGACCCAACGGCTATGTACGCGCCTCCCTTGAGATATAAAAGGGAGGCGCTCGCCGCACACAAAAAAAGAGGTTTTTCCAGGTTCACTCAGACTCAAGCAATACAGCACACAGTGGACGTAGGGTATTACGCTCTGGCGGCCCGAACTACTCTAAATCGGCTGTGTTCATCGTGTTCTTCCAGGAGATCGAACTAGTCCTAGCTAACCCCCGAGTACTCACCCTCTGGGCTTAGGCGGGTGCATTCCGCCACCCGGATGTGGTTTACCACACCATGACATTTGGCGCGCCAGGTAGGGGCATAGCTGGTTTCAGTTCATCTCTTGCTCGTCTCCATGGTTCGGGTGGACGACGTGGAGATGACGGAGGGTGTGGCGTCATCCGCGCCACACGCCTCTCGCCTTCCTGCTCCAGGGGCAACCGTGCCCGTGGAGCAGCCACCGTCGGCGGCGGCGCACGCTGCACATCGGCAAGAGTCAGGGCGCCCGTCAAAGGGCCACCTCACAAGCTGCGAGCGGTGGAGCGCTGGCGGCGGCTAGGGAGTTGCTTCGCAACCCTCCGGCTGCTGCAGCCTCGCCAGACGCCCTGAGGCAGTAGAGGGACGACGTTGACCGTCTCCTCCATCTGGCTCAGGCCTCCCCCAGTTCTGCAAGGACTGGGCAACGACCTCCGCCTGGCAATGCGGTGGTACCCTACCACCGGCGCCAGGGCGGTGCGTCGGCATCCGTGCGCTCCCCCACAGTGAGGGGTGCACGAACAGAAGACCTGCGGGCGGTGCTCAACCGCAGGCGTGCGGGTGAGGACGCCCGCATCTCTGTGGAGTGGGCGCGAGAGCGCCGCCTCAACATTGAGGGCCACAACCTCAATGCAGACTTGGATGTTTTAGCACCCAAGCCTCCGGTAAACGCCCGGATACAGGCGGGTACACCGGTGGCCGGGGTGGGCTGCGCTGCGCTGGCGGATCACCTCCGCGCGGTGGCATGGCCATCCAAGTTCCGCCCACACCTGCCGGAGAAGTACGACGGTACCACTAACCCGTCGAAATTCCTACAGGTGTATGTTACCGCCATCACAACAGCTGGTGGAAACGACGCCGTCATGGCGAGCTACTTTCATGTAGCCTTGACTGGGCCAGCCCGGACTTGACTCATGAACCTCACTCCTGGGACGATTCATGTGGCAGAACCGCCTAAATTATCCCGGCTCAAGTGCGTGGGCCATCACCATAAAGGCAACGCCGGCTCAAACGCACTTCAAACGGAACAATTCTTGGTCTGTCGGGTAACGTCCCGATACAACCACCGGTTCTCGGATCGAACATGGATACCCCGCACGAAGGCGAGTCCAGAGATATTACAACCACAATTTTTACATCACATGCATAAAAGTTATTACAAACCGGTTCTAAAGCATTAATACAAGACCAAACGTAGTAAAGCAGTTATACAAGCCACAACTATAAGTTCAGAGTTTAAAACAGCGGAAGATAAAACACGACGGCTACAACACGTCGCAAAAGGACACCAGGCTAGCCCAAGCATGGTATCACTCGTCATAGTCATTGCCGGTCGCAGACGTATCCCACTCTACGGACCAGCCAGGAGGCAACGAGCAAGGGTAGGTCAAGCTAGCGATCTGATCCTCAAAACTCATACCTGAAAGAAAGTTCAACAGCAAGGCTGGGTATTCTAATACTCAGCAAGACTTAACCGTCAACGGGTATAAGTAGCCCACTTTAGCTAGACTATGCAAGGTTTTGTGAGGTTCTGGTTTTCCTTTTGCTAAAAAGCAATAAAGAGTATGTCCTTACTTTCAAGTTTTAGCTTTCAAGATTCTAGTTGATTAACCATTCTATGTAAGCAACTACTATTCAATCATGGTAGAAAACTAAGCAAACATCAAGATTGATAAATAATATTGTTGCTCTTATTACTCTGTGTGGCAAAGGGATCAAGCAGTCTCATTTCATCGTGAGAGGCGGACGATTCTGAATCAAAATTCAACCTGGCCAGACAAACATAACACACACGTCTGGAACACCGTCGGGTCGTTTCCAAACAACCGTTGACCTTTCTTTCCGGCTTGTGGATAGGAACACTCTCCGCGACTACAGAGCTCCAAGGCCAAACCTTGTCCCTTGAAGTCGTAGTGTTGCGCAACATAAAATAAAACCTATCCCTAAGAGAGAGTGTCAGGTATATCCACTCCCCGGTCCAATCGGTTACTAGGCTTGCCGCGTACCATATTTACGGCATGTGGCTAGTACTTTCAAAAACTTAACCACCGCTACCACACACCGCGACCTTAGCAAGTTCATCAACACAGACGGGGTCTCACATAAAGTCATGATATCGATCACAACCCCGTCCGTCGTCCTTATATTGATAACAGAAGTAAACAAGCAATTCCTATAAAGCTCGCGAGTGACAGGCAATCACTCGACTTTTACCGGTCCTATAAGCTTAGCAAGTAGTCGAACTCAAGTCTAGTGTTCAGTACATAGGTTCCTAGGATCACGAATCTAGAGTTTCAATTCAAACCCTAAGAACTGTAAATGCACAAGTAAATAATAACAGTAAATGATAATAATTTGAAATATAGGTTATGTCCGGGGCTTGCCTTCTCGGTAGTTGCTAACTATTTCAGCCCTAGGCTCTTCCGAACTTTGGTCCGGGGTTTCAGTTAGTTCAGCAGTGTTTACCTGAGCTTCAATAACACCTCCGTCAGACTCCGGGATCAGCTCGTACGTCCCGTCCGATAAGGCAGTCGTGTCTATATGTAATGCAAGAACAACATTATAAATACACACATGGGCAATCGTTTATAGAGTAGTTAAATACCAAATTTAACTACACAAGGCATCATGATCAACAGCACAAGCACATTACACTAACTTCATAAAATGAGTGGTGGTTGATTCCTATAGCAATTAATTCCATGTTTGCTAATAAATAAATAACTCAAAGCACAAATAGTAATAAATTTAGCAAAAATTACCCTAAGAAGAACATGAACAAATTAAGCTACCCTGTAAAAATCATGCCAAGACATGTAGCCATTTAACCACAACAAATCATTCATGCAAGCAACACCTAGCAAAAGCTTGAATTATACAGGTCAAACTAGAGCAAATAAGAAGCTAAAAATTTAACAGGAGGTTGACACAGAAATCAACTAACTACAGTGAATTTTTCATGATTTTATCTACAAAGAAATAAATATGAGAAAATAAACAAAACAGACAACATATCAGCAAGATATATTTTTAGCTCCTGATCTAGCCAAGAATTGAAGCTCAAACTTCCTGGACAGGCTAAGATACTCTAGAAGAACATGCAGAATTATTTTCATGATTTAAAATGAACATAAACTATTTACCATAATTAAAGTCTACCAAACAAGGGTTAAATCAAAGAAAGAGCTACATATAAGAACAAAGCACGAAATTTTTATAGAAACACCATATACATATGGGTAAATCACCATAAAAATTTCATTGCAAGATCAGGCTTCAAACAGTAGATAAGAAAAAGATAAAATCTACTAATATTTATGCACTAGTAACACAAATCCAAATCTACAGCAAAAACTTGTAACTAAAGCCTAACATATTATGGTTCTACTGCATAGAGATCTTCAAGAGGATTCCAAAACATCAAGATTTGCTATTTTACGAATTCTCTACGAATTGATATTGAATTTCAAAGTTCACTGAAAAACATTACAAAGCAGTCCCTAAGGCACTATTCATTTGAGTCTAGGCCTATTCAAATAACCCCCTGGGTTTTCTGGAATTTCAAACCCGAGGTCCTCGGGTCGGGTCAAAGGGGAAGCGCGGGTTTGACCGGCTGTTTCCCGGCGAGGGGCTCACCAGCGGCGAGGTATGGGTTGGGGGAAATGGAGTAGAGGTCGATGCGGTTCTCTGGAGGCTCTTGGGTCGCGAAATGAGGGCGGGAGGAGATCGGTCCACGGCGAGCGGCGGCCGGTGGAGCTCGGAGCACGGCGGCGGGGTGGCTCCGGTGAGGTTCGGGCGAGGGGAAGCGGTCTGGGAGCTGCGCTAGGACGAGGCGCGGCTAATGGTGGGGGCTATTGGGGTGGAGCGGGTCTGTGGTGGCGGCTCCGCGGCGGAGGTGAGCTCGCCGGGGTTCAGGGTGGTGCGGCGGCAGCGTTCCGAGGCGTGGGAGCGAGAGGGAAGCAAAAGAGAGAGAGGAATGGATTTCTGGGGCTCTTGTAGTGCTCGGGCGCTCGCTAGAAGGGTGCGGCGGCTTCTGCAGCGGGCTCTCCACCGCGACGGCGAGGTGGCGGCGGCGCGGGTGCTTCTGGACTCGGCGGCGCGCGTGGCACGACCAGGGAGCTCCAGCGCGAGGCAACAGGAGGGGGAGGAGGAGCGGTGCGACGCGTGGGTGCCAGTGCGAGGCGAATTAATGGCCGGGAAGTCTCTCCACGACGCCGGCGGGCGGCGCTGTCGGTGGGCGGCGGCGAGAACAGAGCAGGGAGGTGGGAGATGGGGATAAGGGTCGTTTTGCAATTTCCAAAAATTCCAGGGACCACTATGTAAATAAGCAATAACTTTTAAAATAGGGCTCAAATGAAAAAGTGCTCAACATGAAAGTTGTTCAACATTTCAAGATCTACAACTTTGATGTTGTGCAAAAATTCATTTGATCAAAGATTCAAGATCTAAAATTTAAAACATTGAAAGGATTTTGAATTCAAAGGAAACTTGTCTTTTTCAATGCAATTTCACTTTAAACTTACACTTAAAAGCAAATTTTGCTGCCATGCATTAAATGCACTGAACTTTTGCAAAAACACCCTCCACAAAAGCTATAATTTCACAACCTATTCAACATAACTATAGAAAGGACCTTGCATAAAATTAAAATTACACATATAACCTTTATATTTACAAAAAGATCCTTTTTAAGCAATTCAAGCACATGATGCATAGCAAACATACACAATTACTGTGCAGACACCTTTTTAATTACTGTGCAGACACCCAGGGTGTTACAATTCAGTCCTGGGAGGAGCTCTGTGCGAGGTTCATAGCGAACTTCGCCAGTGCGTACCAGCAGCATGGTGTGGAGGCTCACCTCCACACCGTGAGGCAGAAACCCAGGCAGACACTCCGGGCATTCATCTCGCGCTTCACCAAGGTACGGGGTACCATTCCTCGTATCTCTGACGCATCCATTATCACTGCTTTCCGTCAGGGGGTACGTGATGAGAAGATGCTCGAGAAGCTAGCGACGCACGAGGTGGAAAGCGTTACCACGCTTTTCTCCCTGGCAGACAAGTGTGTCAGGGCCGCTGAGGGCTGCGCTTGGCACTCAGTCCACCAAGACGGAGATTCCAAAGCTGGTGGCTCCAGTGCTACCGCCCAGGGCGGTGGCAAGAAGAAGAAGAACAAGAACCGGAGTCGCGGGGAGCCGCAACCCGGCGGTCCAGCCGTTGCAGCAGCGGCACCAGCTGCTGCGGCAGCGGCTGGGGGCCAGAATGCGCATGGAAAATGCCCGTGCCCGCAAGGTGGCAGCGGAGGTTCATGCCCAGTGCATCCCACCGCTCGCCACAACGCCGCTGACTGCCGCGAGATCCAAAAACTCGCGAAGCGGGTCAGTGGGCGGCGTGAGCAGTCCTCCAAGGACGGCTCACCCCCTCCTCGCCAGCGGTCTGGCAAGGAGAAAGCCTCCGAGAGCGGGACCGCTACCGGGGAGAAGGAGCTGGGGTACCAATCCCCCGCTCGGGAGCTGAAGGGCGTGTACCACGACGACAACTCCGACTCCGACAACGACGACCGCCGCAAGAAGCTGTACGTAATGTACGGCGGAAGTTGGGATCTTGTCTCCCGGCGGGACGTGAAGACCCATCGCCGAGAGGTCCTTTCGGTGAAGCCGGGGGTCCCGAAGGCGGCGCCGCACCACATGCCCAGGGCCGGTGTACTACCTCTAGTCACCGCCCCTGTCATATCTAACATCAAGCTCTATCACGTGCTGATAGATGGTGGGGCCGGCCTCAACGTCATCAGCTATGCAGCGTTCAAGCAGCTGCAGATCTCGGAGTCCAAGCTTACTCCCTCGCCCATTTTTTGGAGTGGGCCCCCATCCGGTGTTCCCTCTGGGGAGCATCACTCTGCCGGTCACGTTCGGGACTGAGGAGAACTTCCGCACAGAGAGCGTCAAGTTCGATGTTGCGGAGGTGAACCTCCCGTTCAATGCCATCATTGGCCGGCCAGCTCTCTACCGCTTCATGACCATTGCCCATTACGGGTATTTGGTCATGAAGATTTCTTCCCCTGCCGGTGTCCTGTAACACCTCCGGTGTTTAGCACTGTTTAAACATGCCATTAACATCAAATGACACAGTAAACCCTATTTTGGTGATTACTTAAAAGCCGAGTTTTGTTTAAATACACCAAAAAGTCAACTCTCGCACCTTTGCCCAAATGAACTTTTGCCCAACATGAAAGTTGTAGGGTTTGACAAGATAAACAACTTTCGTGTTCAAAGTTTTTCAAGTTACAATAAGAAATTTTGAGAAAAACCCCGAAAAACAGTGGGTTCATTTAAACTTGATTTCAAATTTTTAACTTTCAAATCGTTGCTCAAACGAAGTTTTGCCTGAAAGGAAAGTTGTAGGAAATTTAATTTTGAACAACTTTCGTGTTCAAAATTTTTCGAGTTTCAATTGAAAATTTCGAGTTTGAACCAAGTCAAACCGCTGACTTTTATTTCTCTCTCCACTCCCTTTCTCTCTCTCCTCTCTCTCTCCCTCGCTGACCCTCCCCTCTCTGCTCTGCGCGCGCGCAGGCACTTGAGCGCGCCACCCGCGCGTGCCTCGCTACGCCGCTGACCGCGGGCTTGCTGCGCTCGCTGCCGCCGCGCTGCCTCGCCGCGCCGCTGACCCCCCTACTCCGCTCGAGTGCGCACGCGCCAGGACGCCGCTCGCTGCCGCCGCCCGCACGGCACCCTCGCCACCAGAGCCCGCTGAGCCTGCCGTGGCGCCAGCACTGCCCCGCCGCCCGGTCACGCCACGTATGCCCCTCCCCGACCGTTGACCCCGCGCCGCATTCGAGTGCTCGCCTGCCTCGCTGTGCCACGCTCGAGTGCTGGCACTCCGCGACGACGGCGACGCGACGAGCCGCCGCCCATGCCAGTGCGCCCGTCCTTAACTCCTCCCCTGCCGAGCTCCCCTCTGCAGCCCTCTCCTCCCCATTTTGCTTCGCCATCCCGCGTTCCCGCTCCTTCCCTCTCCCTTCCACCCCAAGCCCAGCCCCCACTCCGCTCCCCGCGCCCTGGAACGCCGCCGCCCACGCCATTGCCGCCGCCGAGCACCGCCTCACCGCGGAGCCCCCACCTCCGGCCTCCCTCCGCCCCAACGGAGCCCGAGAACGGGATCCCCACCTCCCCTTGGTGCTCACCGGCCCCCTCCTCCGTCCGCTCCGACCACCGAAGCTCGCCGGGGCAGAGCCGAAGCCAGCGCCGCCCTTCGCGGAACCCCCTGCTCCGCCCCTCCCCGACTCCAATCAACCCCCGAGCTAGCTTCCTCATGGCGCCGTGAAGCTCCCCGGCCTGCTCTTGCCCCTCCTCTCGCGCCGGAGTGCCGCCGTCGCAGCTCGCCACCGCCGCCGGCCGTGCTGCTACGCCGCCATCCCTGCTCCGGCCATCCCCGTCGACCACATCACCCACCCCTAGGTAGAGCTCGGTGAGCTCTCACCCCTGGACACCATCCCCGCCGCCGGCGAGCCTCCTCCTCGCCGGAAAACCTCCGCCGCCGCCTCCCCTGTTCTTGGCTCCGGCCAAGGGCATGTCTGTGAGCCCCCAAATTGTTCCAGGGGCCTAGATGCAAGTTTACATTTCCTTTTTCTTTTTGTTTTGAAAATCAGCAAACTTGTAAATTCGTTTAAAAATTGTAGAAAAATCAGAAAAATGCAAACTCAACTGTTCTGTAATCTTTGCAAAGAAATCTACAACTTTTGTTACGTACACTTTTTCTTTTGCTCAACAGTTTTTGCTTCATTTAAAATACAAAGAAAATATATTTTATATTAGATCTCGAGTTACAAGCATGAGTTGTTATCCATTTTTGGTCAATGGGGTACATGTTAGATGTATAGTCTTGTGTAAAAGTTTCGTGGACAGTTGACATGCCTAACTATCAGTTTCTATAAATCTTGATGTATGCCTAGGAGGGATAGTTTTATTTATTCAAGTTGTTCTGATATGTTTCATGGGTTAAAACTTTTACAGTACTGGTATGTTAGTTACCAGAGTCTAAATAAAAAGTTTTAGGAATTTTAGTTAAGTCAATCTGGAACAAATGATTTTTGGTGAAGATAGATACTTTAAATCATTAAAAATAGTTTCTGTACATGAAAAATTCTAATAATTTTTCTAGGGGTTAAATTTGAGTATATAACCATTCTGGTAAAAGATGAGGCTCTGGAACTTTCTATAGAAGTCTATAGAATTTAATTTTGATCCATGCAGATACGCATTGTACTATTTTTCATGCCCTGTACCAAGATTGTTTGATTGTGAAAAATTTATGGATAGCTCAACTTTAGGTAGGAAACACTCAGTTAAAATTTCGTTACCATAACTTGCATAGTTTGACCTGTAAAATTCAGTTTTGTTTCCAGCAGTAGCTGTTTGTTTTATTTTTCATGGTTAATAGGCTGCATGAAATGGGCTGAAAATTTCACAGTAGGCAAGTTACTTAGATATGTACCTTGCATAAAAATTTCAAACCCAGAATCTCTGTGTAACTTTAATTATGATAAGGACATGCTTAACCTAGTAATAAATGGGAAAAATCATTCTTTTGCTGCATAGGGAGAAAAGGTAAAATCCACCCTAGTTACTTTGTGACGCCAGATATAATGATTATTACTCTATAAATGATTGCCCAAAAGGATGTAACAGAATATTTGCAAATCATCTTAAGTTGCGTTGGATTACAACTCTATCGTGAAGAATTGAATAAATCGTTATCACTAAAGTAACTCATGCTTATGCATTTCGTATAGATTCGACTACTCTCCCCGACGGTACGTACGAGTTGGTGCCACAGTCCGAGAGTGAGCAGCGTGAAGCTCAAGTTAACCTAACTGAAATCACTGAAGACCTAAACCAGAGTTCTGAAGAGCCCAAGGCTAGCTCCGCTCAGGAAGGCAAGCCCCAGAGCATGTTCTACCTATTTTAATTTATGCAACTATTTATATTCCTATTTTCTTTGTGCATTTAAGTTGCAGGAATTGTTTGGAACCTTAGTTGCATGATCCTAGGTACCTATGCTTGAGCACTAGTATGTGTAGGTCGTTAGTTGGCTATGCTAATGGTTCGGTAGAAGTCGAGTGATTTCCTGTCACTCGCGAGCTCATAGGAGTTGAATGACTGCTACACACTGCAATATAAGGTTTACGGGCGGGGTTGTTGTACTCGTGATACCCCATCTGTTTAGCAAAAATGGATAAGGCCGCGGTGTGTGGTAGTGGTGGTTAAGCGTTTGAACGTACTAACCACATGCCGAGAATATGGTAATCAGTAAGCTTAAGTACCTGATGGAACCGGCCGTGGAACATACTCCCCACTGTCTGGTCTTTGGTCACGCACGGGTGCAGGGCACCCTAGGGCGGTGGGCCTGTTTCATGCCCGGGGAAAAAGGGGAAAAGTCGCGTGGGTGATTGCATTCCCCATGCGTGTGTTTAGGTCTGCCTGGCCAGGTTAACAAATTCGATTCGAATCGCCCGTCTCTCACGGATATTGAGACTGCTTAACCCTTTTGCCACATAGAGTAAGAAGTGGAACAATGATGATGAGAAATATGATTGAATGATGAAAAATAATTGTTTTTCACCATGTATGCTTTAGGGTAGATGCTAATGTAGAGTGGTTAATCAAACTAGAACTTGAAGGCTAAAATCGGAAAATAAGGACTTACTCTTTATTGCTTTTCGGCAAAGACAAACCCCTCAAGCCAAAGGACTTGTATGTCTAGTTAGAGGGCTAATTATATCCTAGTCGGGTAAGCCTTGCTGAGTATTAGTATACTCAGCCTTGCTTGTGGCTCAATTTTGTTTCAGGTGATACTTTTGAAGATCAGATAGCTAATTTGACTTGGCCGTGTGTTTTACCGCCTGGTTGGTCGGTCGAGTGGGATACGACTCCGGCCAACGATGTCAATGCCGAGTGATGTCATGTACGGGCTTCATCGTGACATCATGTATCGTCGTTTAGAACTCGTTTTATTTCCGCTGCAATGAACTCTGAACTGCTTTCTTTTCGAACTTCAAATACTTTTCGGAGATTTCGAAACTGGTTTGTAATAATTAAGTTAAGACTCTGTAATGTAATGTATCTGTGAAATGTTGTACTCTCTGGATTCACCTTCGTGTGGGTTGCATGTAAGCTTTGGGTTCGATCGACGCTCAGGTGGATTCTTCGGGACTTTATGTAGCAGCACCGTCCAAATTAAACCGGCTTAAATGCACTAATCATCATCTTAATAATTAATCAAGTTACTGTGCACTTAAAACGGTGTAACCTAACAGGCTGTCGGGTAAAATCCCGATTAAACTACTGTACTCCAGGATCACAATTGCACTTAGACCCGTACGAAGACGAGCACAGGTGTTACCAGCATACAGAAATCTTCAAATTAATTTACAACACCAGTTTTACATAAAAGTCTTAAATACAAACAACAGAGTTCAAACGCACAGCGGAAGTTTAAAACTGAGTTCGAAATACAATACGATAGCTACGACGACGATAAAAGGTGAGCTCCACATCCTGCCCACCGATGTGACGCCAACCTGCCCAATCTTCACGGGGAAGACGGGGCCCACTCGACGGTCCAACCTGGAGGAAGCGGCTGTCCAATCCAGGACGCACAGATCTCCTCGAAGTCCGCAGGGACACAACCTGCTCAGAAGGGTTACAACAACAACCCTGATTATACTAATACTCAGCAAGGCTTACCCGACTCTGGGTATACTTAGCCCATTACCTAGACATGCAAAGCTTTTTGGCTCTGGAGTGCTTTTGCTGAAAAGCTGCTAGAAGTGAATCCTTACTTTCAATATTTTAGCCCCATTTAGTATACCAAGTATTACTAAGTTCGCCTATTCATCTAAAACACACATGGTGGAACAGATTATCTTTTAGTAACTCCAAACCAGTCTTTTCCATTCCGTTTCCATTCCACTTTCTTACTACGATGTCACAAAGAGATCAAGGCTCTCATAACCGCGAGTCACGGCGAATCGATCCGATTTAACCTTGCAAGGTGGACCTAACTCACACGACACATGCAAGCCCCGTCGGGACACTCGCGTCAACTGTTTCCACATTACCACGGCATCTGAACTACGCCTGCTAAAACCCAGGTGATGGGCCCCTCGCAGTGAACTCCCGGAGAACCCGGAGGCGGCATCCTATCCAACACCCCCCAACTCCCACGCCCAGCGTAGCATGGCGGAATTCAAATCACCGCGTAAGGTGGTACACAGCTTACCGGTTTCGACTACCTCCTACTTCCGGTATGTGGTTAGTACTGTTCAATCCTCGATCAGCACTGCCAACAACGGAACGGTCCTCAATCGACACAGGCGGAGCTAACTTTCCATCTATTCCATACCAAAACCAACTCATTTCCGCCTGGTCTCCATTTCTCTTTACTCCACAATTCATTTCAAGCCAAAGCTAAGGGATCAAGATCCTAAACTCGCGAGTGACAGCAATCACTCGACTTCTACCGAAATCCTATTTAGCAAAGCATTTCTATCGACACCTGCATACTAGTATAGGCCCACGGTACCTAGAGCACATGCATACTATGGTTCCATTCAACTCCTAGAACATAAATGCACAATACTTAAATAAACGATGAATACTTTAAATTATGGTTATGCTCCGGGGCTTGCCTTGCAGGTCAGCGGGGTTAACTAGGTCTCCGGGGGCGTGCTCAACAGCGTCCTCCTGCTGCGCTCCTGCTCGTGGCTCCTGGACCGGCTCAGCAACTAGCTCGTGGACAGCGTCGGTCGTGGCGTCTACACGAATAAAATATGTCATGCAACAAATAGGACACAGAGCAATGCATGAGCACATAATGCGATGAAATGGTTAACTCAAATTAGCCTGAAGTGTTTCCTTTCAAAAACAACTACTGACTTTGCTTAGAGCAGCAAGGATTAAAACCGGAGTTTGCTTTGCTGAGGTACACATACATGAAAATAACAACTAACAACACTTATATAAAGAAAAGAGTAAGGCTAGGGCACAATCTAAGCAAAACCCTCAATTGCGCATAAGCTCTAGTAACAAAAATTTGCGAGCTTAACTTGAAAACAGGAAGCATGCCACCCAAATTTTTCTAACATTTATTGATATAGAAACACATTTCTTTTAGCCCTAGAAAAGGAAAACAAACACTAACAGATGCACAACCAAGCACATAGGCTAAGCATCTGCAACTTTTACAGTGGACTGCACATGCAAGAACTAAGCCACTGCAAAAATTTTCATAATTTTTTGAGTCATAGAACAAGTGGTACAAAATAAATTAGGTTAAACACAAATTGAATTTTTCATCAGAGCAAAAGTGACAATTGCTCTGCACAGCTATTTTTCTTCTAAACATCCCAGCTTTAGAAATCTAACAAAATTTACTTTGCATTTTTAGGAATTTTCTACGAATTTCTATGCAATTAAGAACACTTCAGCTGAAAATAGAAATGGAAAACATGAAAAAGGGGGGGGGGGGGGCTGACAGCAGGGCCCCACTTGCCAGGGAGCCCAGCCCGCCCCCTCCACCTCCTCTGTTTCGCCCGTGCCCCAGCCGTGGCCGGCGAGGCGGCCTGGCACCGCGGCGGCGGCGGCGTGCTCGCCGGGCGCGGCTTGCCGGCGGCGCGGCGCGACCCGCCCGCGGCCCAAGCGGCCAGGCGAGGCCGGAGCCCGCAGCGGCGCGCTAGGGCACGCGCGCAGCGTGGCTCGCGGCGGCGCAGGGGCTGGGCGGCGGCGGCGCGCGGCCGTTCCGGTGGCGGCGAATTGCGGCGGCCGCGGGGTGGGGCGGCGTGAGCCTCAGGGGGGCTAGGCGGCCCTAGGGCGCGCGGCAGCGGCGAAGGGCAGCGCCCAGGAAGAGCCGGCGGCGTGCGCGGGCGGCGGCGGCGCGTTCCGCGGCGGCGCGGCTCCGATTCGACGCCGGCGGCGCCGATTCGGGTGGGGAATAGGTCGGGGAGTAGGAGGAGGCCGCGATTGAGCTCACCGTGAGTCGATTTCGGGCGGAGGATGGCCGGAAGGTGGTTGTCGACGAGAGGGGCGAAGCTCGGGGCGGAGCTTCAATGGTGGATGGTGGTCTGGTGCGCGATTTCGGCCGGGTAGGGGCTCGGCCGCGCTCGTGGGTGGTCGGGGTGGGTGGACGGCGAGGCTGTGCAGCTCGGGGTGCGACGAATCGAGGCGGGGCGGCGAGCCGTGGCCGACGCGACGAACGGCGGCGACTCTGCTCGACTCGGGTCGCACGAGCTTGAGGATGAGGATGGAAGGGGAGGACGGGACGGGGCAGGAAGGTTCGAGGTCGTCCGCGAGGTGAAGAGCGGCGCACAGACGCGATGGCCGACGCGTGGAAGCTCGCCGCCGGCCACAGTCGCCGGTATGGCGTCGGGGCGTCACAGTGGAGAGCACAGTGGAGTTACTGTTTCTTCGTTTAAATGATTTTGCCCGAGTTTGACCAGTTGAAACTCAAATTTTCATATGGGAACATGAAATTTGGCCAAAACAAAAGTTGTAGAGGAAAAGAAGATCTACAACTTTCGTTTTGGGCGAAAGTTGATTTGGAGCTCGGAACAAGGACAAAAACGAGATCGAACACAGCTAAGTAGCTGTTTACTACGCGAACGCGATTAGTGTTAACGACGAATTTGAGTCCACGATTAGCGAGTTAACTCATGATTAGCGAGACGATTAACACAGGGGTGTTACAGCCTTCCCCCCTTAAAAGAATCTCGTCCCGAGATTCAAGCATGAGAGAATTCAAACAGGCGGAAAGGGTTCGAAGATGTAGTACCTGGATGAGCGTTTAAAAACTCCGGATACTTGGATCTCAGGAATTCTTCCTTCTCCCAAGTGGCTTCATCTTCGGAGTGATTACTCCATTGAACTTTGTAGAATCGGTTGGTTGTGCGACGAGTAACTCGATCCTTGCGATCAATAATCTTGATAGGATGCTCAGAATAAGTGAGATCAGATTCTAATTGAATCGAGTCACTTGTCACAACTTCAGTCGGAACTCTAAGGCACATTCTGAGTTGCGATACATGGAAGATGTTATGAACTGCAGAAAGATTCGCTGGAAGATTCAACCGATAAGCCACAGGACCGCATCGTTCCACAATTGAATATGGACCGATGTAGCGGGGAGCTAGCTTTCCCTTTATTCCAAACCTTTGCACGCCTTTCCAAGGTGATACTTTGAGATAGACGTGGTCACCGACCTTAAAGACGAGTGGATCTCTTCTTTTATCTGCATAGCTCTTCTGTCGAGATTGCGCAATCTTTAAGTTGGCTTGGATAAGGCGAACTTGTTCTTCAGCCTCTTGAACCATGTCAGGCCCAAATATTGTTCTTTCTCCGGTTTCAGACCAATGTAGAGGTGTACGGCATCGACGACCATACAGTGCTTCGAATGGTGCCATTTTGATGCTCTCTTGATAACTATTGTTATAAGAGAATTCAGCTAACGGCAAACATTGATCCCATTTATGTGGATAGGTCAAGACGCAAGCATGGAGCATATCTTCCAAAATTTGATTTTTCCTCTCAGTTTGGCCGTCTGTTTGAGGATGATATGCAGAGCTGCGAATAAGATGCGTTCCCAAGCAAGCATGTAATTGCTCCCAAAAACGAGCAACGAACTGAGTTCCTCGATCGGAAATGATAGTCTTTGGCACACCATGTAAACATAGTATGCGATCCATGTACAATTCCGCATATTGCTTGGTCAAGTACGTCGTCTTAACTGGGAGGAAATGTGCCGACTTGGTTAATCTATCCACTATAACCCAAATAGAGTCGTAACCCTTTTGAGTTCGAGGTAAGCCGACGATGAAATCCATACTTATATCTTCCCATTTCCATTCTGGAATATTCAAGGGCTGGAGAGTTCCAGCTGGTCTGAGATGACTAGCCTTAACTCTTCTACAGATATCACACTCGGACACATACTTGGCAATTTCCCTTTTCATCCGAGTCCACCAAAATCGTTGCTTCAGGTCTTGGTACATCTTGTTGCTACCCGGATGAATTGATAGTCGTGAAGTATGGGCTTCATCAAGGATCTGTTTTCTAAGCTCAAAATTCTTAGGCACCACTAGTCGGTGCTTGAACCATAACACATTCTCAGCATCCTGGTGGAAGCAATTCACTTTAGGGTCTCCTTCTAATAGTCTTCTCTGAATTTCCTTCACCCCCTTATCTTGCTTTTGTGCCGCTATGATGAGATCACGAAGAGTAGGAGTAAGCTCTAAATGAGCCAATGTGCCATGTGGTACAATACTTAAATTCAGCTTTTCCATTTCAAAGCAAAGAGATTTGCTTAATGGTATAGCTGAGATGCAATGACAGTGAGCTTTGTGACTTAGCGCATCGGCAACTACATTCGCCTTGCCAGGATGATAATGCACTTCGAGTTCATAATCTTTAATCAACTCAAGCCATCTTCTTTGACGCATGTTCAAATCAGCTTGAGTGAAAAGATATTTGAGACTCTTGTGATCGGTATAGATGTTGCACAATGAACCTAAGAGATAGTGTCGCCAGATCTTCAGTGAATGGACCACAGCTGCTAATTCAAGATCATGAGTGGGATAATTTTATTCATGTCTCTTGAGTGATCGAGAAGCATAAGCAATCACTCTGTTTTCTTGCATCAGGACACAGCCGAGTCCTGTGCCTGAGGCATCACAGTACACATCAAATGATTCTGTAGTGTCTGGTTGGGCCAAGATTGGAGCAGAAGTGAGAAGTGTCTTCAATTTCTGGAAAGCTTCCTCACATTGGGCACTCCAATAGAATTTGACACCCTTCTTAAGAAGTTCAGTCATCGGCTTCGCAATTCTGGAGAATTCTGGGATGAACCGACGATAATACCCAGCTAAACCCAAGAAACTGCGAATTTCAGGGACTGAAGTTGGGGCTTCCCAATCGAGTACATCCTGCACTTTACTGGGATCCACAGAGATGCCCTCCGCAGATATGACATGACCGAGGAATGGCACTTCCTTCAGCTAGAAGTCACACTTACTGAATTTGGCATAAAGCTGGTGCTCTCTCAGACGCTGAAGTACTATGTGAAGATGATGAGCATGTTCTTCCTCATTCTTGGAGTAGATCAAGATATCATCAATGAAGACCACGACGAACTTGTCTAACTCCGGCATGAATACCGAATTCATGAGGTACATGAAATAAGCGGGAGCATTGGTTAATCCGAAAGACATCACCAAATACTCATATAAACCATAACGAGTAGAGAAAGCTGTTTTTGGTATATCCACCGGTCTGATTTTGATTTGATGATAACCAGATCGTAGATCTATTTTTGAGAATACCTTAGCTCCAGCTAATTGATCAAAAAGAATATCAATACGAGGAAGTGGATATTTGTTTTTGATGGTGACTGCATTCAGCGGTCGATAATCCACACATAGCCTCAGTCCGTGATCTTTCTTCTTTACGAACAGAGCCGGACAACCCCAAGGTGAGGTGCTCGGTCGGATATAGCCTTTATCCAGCAACTCTTGTAACTGGATTTTTAATTCAGCTAACTCACTGGGAGTCATTCTATATGGCCTTCGAGATATGGGGGCTGTGCCAGGCTGTAACTCAATGACAAACTCAATATCCCGATAGGGAGGCATGCCTGGCAAGTCCTCAGGAAACACATCGGGGTATTCACAAACCACCGGAATTACTTCTAGAATTTTTCCCTCCAGATGGTATATGACAGTGGCTGGAATTGCATGCTGGGAAAGATGAATGTCCATAGAACCATACATGGAAGAGTTGAACTGAAGAATACGAGAAGAGGTATTGATGATAACGCCATGCTTCTTCATCCAATTCATTCCAAGTATGATATCTATCCCTTGACTTGGAAGAACAATGGGAGTGAGTGGAAAATTTTTCCCACCCAAGGTAAGGGAAACATTTCGAACTACTTGGCCAGCATTTAACCGGGTGCCAGGTGTCTGAATAATGTAGGGTCTCTCTAGGCATGTTACTTGTAAGTGAAGTCGTGCCACACATGCTTCACTGATAAAATTATGAGATGCTCCAGAATCAAATAGCACAGTAACAGGGCAGTGATTAACGGAGAACGTACCCGCCATCACTTGGGTGCCCTCCGGGACTTCCTCCAGAGTGGTGTAGTTCACACGACCAGTCTTGGCAGGTACAACCTTCTTTTTCTGATCTTTCTGGCTGGAACCTTGACTCAGTGCTGGAGTCTTGTAGATGTTCTGCCGAGGTGGCAGACGGCAGTCTCGTGCAAAGTGCCCCAGGTTACCACAATTGTAACAAGGGTAGTTGTTGGGGCGTGGAGCTTGTAGCATTAGCGGCCTCTGCTGCTGTGTCGGGAAACGAGGTACCCACGGTTGCTATTGCTGGGGTGGCCTAGCGACCCAACGGCCCTGCTGTGGAGGACGGTTTGAAGCCTGCTGATTCCCTGTCTGAACCAGTTTGTACCTCTGGGGTGCATTGCTGGAGGATCCAGCAGGTGCTTTTCTCTTCTTATCAGCTTTGTGTGCTAGTGTGGCATCTTCCTGCGTGATGGCCTTATTAACCAGATCAGTAAAGTTGTTGCAAGTAGTGAGAGCCAGTTTGTCCTGGAGCTTTGTACTAAGTCCCCTTCTGAAGCAATCTTGTTTCTTCTCATCAGTGTCCACATGAAAACCACCATACTGGGATAGCTGGTTAAAGGTCTGAGCATATTGGAGTACGGTGTTGTTCCCTTGCTTCAGGGCTAGGAACTCTGCCATCTTTCTCCTCATCAAGCTTGTAGGGATGTGGTGGGCTTTAAAAGCTGCCACAAACTCATCCCAGGTGAGACGTGTACCAGCGGGAAGTAGAGCCTTGTGATTGACCCACCATATTTTCGCAGGTCCTCGCAGCTGTTGCGCTGCAAAGGCGGCTTTGTCCATCTCTGTGCAATTGAGGATGCTGAACTTATCCTCAATGGTGCGAATCCAGGCATCAGCCTCAAGGGGATCATCGGCCTTATGGAACAGAGGTGGCTGGGTGGCCAGAAATCCGACATAGTCAGTTTCTGCTGGTGCTAGCGGGGGAGCATGTCGACCTCTGCCGGCATTGACCTGGGCTTGCACCAGTTGCCTTATCAACTCCGTCTGCTCGTTGCGGTCGGCGATAAGAGCTGCAACAGCTTGAGCCAAAGAGGGAGGTTGCTGGGGCAGTGCCTCGTGATTGTCATTGTCATGATTATCACCCATCTGCAAAATAATCATTCCCCTGGTTAGCCATTTCGCTATCAGGACTAATTCATGCAATATAAAGAATGTGCATATATAATATGAACACACAGCATGAATCCTTCCCCTCACGATATGGTTCTCCGAGGGAAGATAAACTAGCTTGCTTTGGTTGAAAATGTATCAATACAACAAGTTTTCGTCCAGAGTAGCTCTAACGTATGCAAAACTGAACCTCGCTCAACAATGTTTCAGATTCGAAGACGATCAAAACACAACTCAAATCTGAAAATTCACACACTGACAGAAAAGATCATTACGGAAGTAAAATTTACAATAAGCAGCCACGCTGCTTCAGCTGGAACAAGGTTCAGTACACCCCAAGCCGTGCTACGGCAACAAACTAACATGGGAGAAGGGTTCACAAACGACCCTACAACACACCACTACGGGGTCTTACACGACCCGGCTACACACCACACTAGGAGGGTTATCCTACATGACTCGAACTACTGAGCCACAAAAGAATTCTCAACCCAAGGTTAGCCTAAAGCTCTATGTTGGTCATCCTACCCAACTATCCTACAGTAAGGCTACACTGCAAGGGGAGAATCAACATTATCCATCCACGTCCTCACGGAGTCCCAGGTCCCGACTCGACTCCAGACACTCCCTCGATCTCCTCAGGGTCCTCTTCCTCTTCTTCTTCTTCTTCTGGCTCCTCCTCTGCTGCATCAGCCTCCATCTCTGCTGCTGCCTGCACCTGAGCCTGGGCGTCCTCAATCCACTCCTGGGCCTGTTGAAGCTGCCCCTCAAGGTGCTGCACCATCTGAGTCCTGTTCTCTAACTCCTCCTGCAACTCCTGAATCCTGATCTTCCTTGCTCTAGACTTGGCCTTCAGGGTCTTGATCTTGTCCTGGGTACCAATCATGTGCTGCTCATGGAGGTGAGCCTCTCGAGCCTTGCTCCTGCATATCGCATTCTCCTCACAAAGCTGCTCATACATGTTGCTCAAAGCTGAGGAGTAGCTGAACGAGAGTGCTATCCTGACGCTGTAGTCGGGCATCATGATGTTCAGGTTGCGGTTAACCCGATCTGCATAGGCCTGAGTGGTCTCATCCTTCAGAGGAAACACACTGTAAGGAGTATCTATCACCTCTGCATTATGCTTCTCTGAGAACTCCTCAATGGCCCTCCTAGCTGCAATCTCCCAGGAGTCTGCCAGCTTCCTACCATAAACAGTGAGCTGCCACGAGTCCCAATCCAAGCGAGCGGGGCAAGCAGGAATCTTCACAATCATCTGACAGCGCTCGGTGCCCAGCAAGCTAGACTCGTGTCCGGAGTACTGTGGGGGCTCAGTGTAGCCAAACGCCCTGAGCATCTGCCACAGCAGACGAGGAAAGTGGCCGGTGTGGAGGGCACTGGAGTGCGCCCAACCCTCAGCGTCCACGATCACGTGCGTGAAGCTAGCCATCTGTAAGAACACATAGTGCTGACGTAAGTGATAGTTTTCAAAAGAAACAGGTTTAAACTTGGCAACGCAACACAAATAAATTTTTAAGAACACATAGTAAAAACATGGTGATCCAAATAAATTTCTGTGAAGCGCAACCGAAGGTAACAAAAATAAACAACAACTCAGGAATGCAAGATGCATGCCACGTTCTAGCGTTTCTCACCCAAACAAGTACCAAAATATGGTATACGAGAGCAATCGGTGGCACAATTACGTTCTCTCCCTATATATAGACTAGTCGTTCCTACGATCAAGGATGTTATAACGCGCTTACGTGGTTAGTTTCCTGCAGAAGAACACAGAGACAGATATAATATTCATTTCTGGACCCTTCGTGCCAGCACACACGAACGGCCCCCATGTGTCCTACGCCACACGGGTAACGCATATGCAGTTTTCCACATATTCACACATACATTACCATCCACTATAGAGATGGCACCCAGACGTTCGACGCTGAATGGGCAGCGCTGCATACGTCAGAACAATGTATTCACTTCCCGTACACTCGCCTTACGGGACATCCAAGGGTAGACGTGTCCCAAGGGTCACGGTCATGGCCAACCGCATGACAGGTTTACATCTCGTAATATTGCCTTACGAAATGGCCGAGATCGCAATCACACGGCATGAAATCCGCACTCCATATCAGGCGGCAGATAGTGACAGGCTCATTTGAATTGAGCCTTATCACCTCCTCGTATGCTCAACATACGGGACCCGCGCACGTATGAAACACGTGGGCTATTCTAAGGACTACCAGAATGCTTACCTTGCTTACCTCAACGTAGGTGCGTCGTTACAGAAGTAAGGTTTAACAAAAAGTAAAAGCTGGAAGTGCTGGAATAAAATAGATACTTAGTTGCCACCTAACTTATAAAACATAATTAGGGCATACGAA
This sequence comes from Panicum virgatum, assembly GCF_016808335.1. Classification (NCBI taxonomy): domain Eukaryota; kingdom Viridiplantae; phylum Streptophyta; class Magnoliopsida; order Poales; family Poaceae; genus Panicum; species Panicum virgatum. The sequence goes on from NC_053136.1 coordinate 3,890,849, forward strand.
CTATCTATTCTATTCCTTAGCGCATCTAGCGTCAACTTTTCGAAAAACCCAAAATCGTTGCAAGGTAATCACCCCAGTGCAATTTAGAGCTCTGATGCCAGCTGTAGCAGCACCGTCCAAATTAAACCGGCTTAAATGCACTAATCATCATCTTAATAATTAATCAAGTTACTGTGCACTTAAAACGGTGTAACCTGACAGGCTGTCGGGTAAAATCCCGATTAAACTACTGTACTCCAGGATCACAATTGCACTTAGACCCGTACGAAGACGAGCACAGGTGTTACCAGCATACAGAAATCTTCAAATTAATTTACAACACCAGTTTTACATAAAAGTCTTAAATACAAACAACAGAGTTCAAACGCACAGCGGAAGTTTAAAACTGAGTTCGAAATACAATACGATAGCTACGACGACGATAAAAGGTGAGCTCCACATCCTGCCCACCGATGTGACGCCAACCTGCCCAATCTTCACGGGGAAGACGGGGCCCACTCGACGGTCCAACCTGGAGGAAGCGGCTGTCCAATCCAGGACGCACAGATCTCCTCGAAGTCCGCAGGGACACAACCTGCTCAGAAGGGTTACAACAACAACCCTGATTATACTAATACTCAGCAAGGCTTACCCGACTCTGGGTATACTTAGCCCATTACCTAGACATGCAAAGCTTTTTGGCTCTGGAGTGCTTTTGCTGAAAAGCTGCTAGAAGTGAATCCTTACTTTCAATATTTTAGCTCCATTTAGTATACCAAGTATTACTAAGTTCGCCTATTCATCTAAAACACACATGGTGGAACAGATTATCTTTTAGTAACTTCCAAACCAGTCTTTTTCATTCCGTTTTCAATTCAACTTCTTACTACGATGTCACAAAGAGATCAAGGCTCTCATAACCGCGAGTCACGGCGCGGCGAATCGATCCGATTTAACCTTGCAAGGTGGACCTAACTCACACGACACATGTAAGCCTCGTCGGGCCACTCGCGTCAACTGTTTCCACATTACCACGGCATCTGAACTACGCCTGCTAAAACCCAGGTGATGGGCCCCTCGCAGTGAACTCCCGGAGAACCCGGAGGCGGCATCCTATCCAACACCCGCCAACTCCCACGCCCAGCGTAGCATGGCGGAATTCAAATCACCGCTGTAAGGTGGTACACAGCTTACCGGTTTCGACTACCTCCTACTTCCGGTATGTGGTTAGTACTGTTCAATCCTCGATCAGCACTGCCAACAACGGAACGGTCCTCAATCGACACAGGCGGAGCTAACTTTCCATCTATTCCATACCAAAACCAACCCATTTCCGCCCGGTCTCCATTTCTCTTTACTCCACAATTCATTTCAAGCCAAAGCTAAGGGATCAAGATCCTAAACTCGCGAGTGACAGCAATCACTCGACTTCTACCGAAATCCTATTTAGCAAAGCATTTCTATCGACACCTGCATACTAGTATAGGCCCACGGTACCTAGGGCACATGCATACTATGGTTCCATTCAACTCCTAGAACATAAATGCACAATACTTAAATAAACGATGAATACTTTAAATTATGGTTATGCTCCGGGGCTTGCCTTGCAGGTCAGCGGGGTTAACTAGGTCTCCGGGGGCGTGCTCAACAGCGTCCTCCTGCTGCGCTCCTGCTCGTGGCTCCTGGACCGGCTCAGCAACTAGCTCGTGGACAGCGTCGGTCGTGGCGTCTACACGAATAAAATATGTCATGCAACAAATAGGACACAGAGCAATGCATGAGCACATAATGCGATGAAATGGTTAACTCAAATTAGCCTGAAGTGTTTCCTTTCAAAAACAACTACTGACTTTGCTTAGAGCAGCAAGGATTAAAACCGGAGTTTGCTTTGCTGAGGTACACATACATGAAAATAACAACTAACAACACTTATATAAAGAAAAGAGTAAGGCTAGGGCACAATCTAAGCAAAACCCTCAATTGCGCATAAGCTCTAGTAACAAAAATTTGCGAGCTTAACTTGAAAACAGGAAGCATGCCACCCAAATTTTTCTAACATTTATTGATATAGAAACACATTTCTTTTAGCCCTAGAAAAGGAAAACAAACACTAACAGATGCACAACCAAGCACATAGGCTAAGCATCTGCAACTTTTACAGTGGACTGCACATGCAAGAACTAAGCCACTGCAAAAATTTTCATAATTTTTTGAGTCATAGAACAAGTGGTACAAAATAAATTAGGTTAAACACAAATTGAATTTTTCATCAGAGCAAAAGTGACAATTGCTCTGCACAGCAATTTTTCTTCTAAACATCCCAGCTTTAGAAATCTAACAAAATTTACTTTGCATTTTTAGGAATTTTCTACGAATTTCTATGCAATTAAGAACACTTCAGCTGAAAATAGAAATGGAAAACATGAAAAAGGGGGGGGGGGGCTGACAGCCGGGCCCCCACTTGCCAGGGAGCCCAGCCCGCCCCCTCCACCTCCTCTGTTTCGCCCGTGCCCCAGCCGTGGCCGGCGAGGCGGCCTGGCACCGCGGCGGCGGCGGCGTGCTCGCCGGGCGCGGCTTGCCGGCGGCGCGGCGCGACCCGCCCGCGGCCCAAGCGGCCAGGCGAGGCCGGAGCCCGCGGCGGCGTGCTAGGGCACGCGCGCAGCGTGGCTCGCGGCGGCGCAGGGGCTGGGCGGCGGCGGCGCGCGGCCGTTCCGGCGGCGGCGGCTTGCGGCGGCCGCGGGGTGGGGCGGCGTGAGCCTCAGGGGGGCTAGGCGGCCCTAGGGCGCGCGGCAGCGGCGAAGGGCAGCGCCCAGGAAGAGCCGGCGGCATGCGCGGGCGGCGGCGGCGCATTCCGTGGCGGCGCGGCTCCGATTCGACGCCGGCGGCGCCGATTCGGGTGGGGAATAGGTCGGGGAGTAGGAGGAGGCCGCGATTGAGCTCACCGTGAGTCGATTTGGGGCGGAGGATGGCCGGAAGGTGGTCGTCGACGAGAGGGGCGAAGCTCGGGGCGGAGCTTCAATGGTGGATGGTGGTCTGGTGCGCGATTTCGGCCGGGTAGGGGCTCGGCCGCGCTCGTGGGTGGTCGGGGTGGGTGGACGGCGAGGCTGTGCAGCTCGGGGTGCGACGAATCGAGGCGGGGCGGCGAGCCGTGGCCGTCGCGACGAACGGCGGCGACTCTGCTCGACTCGGGTCGCACGAGCTTGAGGATGAGGATGGAAGGGGAGGACGGGACGGGGCAGGAAGGTTCGAGGTCGTCCGCGAGGTGAAGAGCGGCGCACAGACGCGATGGCCGACGCGTGGAAGCTCGCCGCCGGCCACAGTCGCCGGTATGGCGTCGGGGCGTCACAGTGGAGAGCACAGTGGAGTTACTGTTTCTTCGTTTAAATGATTTTGCCCGAGTTTGACCAGTTGAAACTCAAATTTTCATATGGGAACATGAAATTTGGCCAAAACAAAAGTTGTAGAGGAAAATAAGATCTACAACTTTCGTTTTGGGCGAAAGTTGATTTGGAGCTCGGAACAAGGACAAAAACGAGATCGAACACAGCTAAGTAGCTGTTTACTACGCGAACGCGATTAGCGTTAACGACGAATTTGAGTCCACGATTAGCGAGTTAACTCATGATTAGCGAGACGATTAACACAGGGGTGTTACACTTTACCCGACAGCACTGCCGAATTACTCCGTTTGAAGTGCGTGTTAGCCGGGATTATCTTTAAGATGATGGTTAGCGCACTTGAGCCGGATTAATTAGGGCGGTACTGCCACATGTCCTCACCGTGCGGGGTGACCGCACCGCTGCCGTCGCTGCAGTTGAGAGACTGCATGCTCTGGTGGCAGAGGCTGCACGTTCCAAGGAGGACCCATCCACCTCGCGACCCAGGGCGCCTGCAAAGGCACCTAAGGTCCAGCCGTCAGATCCGGACGATGTTCCCGTGAAGACGGTGCAGATCGGAGCGGACTCCTCCAGGACCACTCGCATCGTTGGAAACTTGGAGGAGAAATAGGAAGACACGCTCATCACTTTCCTCCGGGCAAATGTGGACGTGTTCGCCTGGGAACCGTTGCAGATGCCTGGGTTTCCCAGGGAAGTGATCAAGCACCATCTGAGGATCTACCCCGATGCCACGCCGGTGTGCCAGAAGCCTCAGAAGCAGTCCATGGAGTGGCAGAACTTCATCCGTGAAGAGGAGGTCCACCACCCCGAGTGGTTGGCCAACCCGGTCGTCGTCCCAAAGGCCAACGGGAAGCTTCGGATGTGCATCCACTACACCAGCCTCAACAAGGCATGTCCTAGAGACCCCTATCCTCTTCCACGTATCGATCAAATCGTGGACTCCACCTCCGGATGCGACCTTTTGTCTTTCCTAGATGCATACTCAGATTTCCACCAGATTAAGATGTCTAGAGAGGATAGGAAGCATACTGCTTTTGTAACAGTGGATGGGCTTTATTGCTATATTGTCATGCCATATGGTCTGAGGAATGCCTTACCCATGTTTGTACGAGCTATGAACAAAACCTTCTGTAATCTAATTAGAGATATTGTTGAGGTGTATGTTGATGACATTGTGGTCAAGACTAAGGTAGGGTCAACACTAGTTGAGGACCTGTCCCTCGTCTTCGACCGTCTGCGCGCCACGCGCACAAAGCTGAATCCCGAGAACTGCATCTTCGGCGTCTCGGCAGGGAAGCTGCTGGGTTTCCTATTCTCACATCGAGGCATCGAGGCAAACCCAGCCAAGATCAATGCGATCGAGATGATGAGGCCTCCTGGCAGCATCAAGGACGTCCAGAAGCTTACTGGATCTCTTGCCGCTCTTAGCCGCTTCATATCGAGGCTGGCTGAGAGGGCCCTCCCCTTCTTCAAGCTATTGAGGAGGTCCGGTCCATTCTCTTGGACCGAAGAGGCTGAACAAGCCTTCCAGGAACTGAAGCAGCACCTCACCTCACTGCCAGTTTTGGTGGCTCCAGAGCCAGGTGAGACGTTGTTTCTGTATCTTGCTGCGTCTGCAGAGACGGTCAGCATGGTGCTGGTCGCCGAGAGGACGGAGCAAGCTCGCCAGGGGGACACCAGGGTCTCCCCGGCCAAGGATGGTGAGCCGGACCCCGGACATGGGGGCCAGTCAGCCTCACCTCTGTCTGAAGGTCCGGACCCCGGACAAGGGGGTCCGGAGGAGCCTCGTCCCAGTGGGAACCCATAACCGTTGGGTTCCCAAGGACTTGACGTGGTGGATAAAGGCGAACCGGACCCAGTCGCCGGGGTCAGGACCGTCCAGAAGCCGGTCTACTATGTCAGTGAAGTCCTCCACGAGGCGAAGGCCAGGTATCTTGAGACGCATAAGCTTATCTATGCCATACTTTTTGCGTCCAGGAAACTGCACCATTACTTTCAGGCACACCGAGTTATCGTAGTGACCTCTTACCCGCTAAGAGCAATCCTACACAACTCCAACGCCACCGGCAACATCGCCAAGTGGGCAGCAGAGTTGGCTGAGTTCTAACTGGACTTCCAGCCTCGCCATGCAGTCAAGAGCCAAATCCTGGCTGATTTCATAGCGGAATTGACTCCTTCCCCAAGCAATTCTGGGGGTCCGGACCTCAACGCCGGACCCCCGGAGCCGGAAATCAGGACACCAGTCTTCACCGAGCCGCACTGGACACTCTTCTTCGATGGGTCCGTCCGCAAGAAGTGGGCTGGAGCTGGTGTGATCCTCATCGACCCAAACGGAGATCAGCTGAAGTACATGGTGCACCTTGAGTTCAAGGCCACCAACAACATGGCGGAGTACGAAGCTCTGGTCTTTGGCCTGACATAAGCCCTGTCTCTGGGGATCCGGCAGCTTCTGGTGAGGGGGGACTCTCAGCTAATCATCAAGCAGGTCTGAGGGGATTACAGCTGCAACAATCCCCAGCTCGCGGCATACCTCATCCACGTGAGGAAGCTCGAGAAGGACTTCGACGCCTTGGAACTGCAACATGTTCCCCGTGAACTCAACTCAGCAGCAGATGATCTCTCCGCGAGAGCATCTACCTGGGCACCTATGCCCAAGGGCGTCTTCGAAAGATGGTTGCTAAGACCTACCGCCCAGCCTGCCGAACTGGGTGAAGGGGATCAAGCTAGCACCTCGAAGCTGGCGGTCCCGGCGGCATTCCACCTGTGGTGCCCGCCTTGGGTTGTGAGCTCTGTTGAGGATCCTAGAGACCTCATAGAGCCACTCCCACCTGCACAGGGAAGTCCCGATGCATGGATCTCCGAGATCTGGGGCTACCTGAAAGACAATATCCTTCCTGATGATGATGTGTCTGCTGAGCGCATAGTACGATTGGCTAAACGCTACGCGGTGGTAGAAGGGGATCTCTACCACCGTGGCGCCAATGGTATCCTCATGCGGTGCATTTTCCAGGGAGAGGGCCGCGAGTTGCTCGCGGAGATCCATAGAGGCGAGTGTGGAAGTTATTCCTCATCTCGCACGCTTGTTGGCAAGGCCTTTCGGCATGGCTTCTACTGGCCGACAGCACTCCAGGATGCGGCTGAGCTGGTAAAGTCCTGCAAAGCATGCCAGTTCCATGCAAAGCAAATACACACACCGGCTCAAGCTCTACAAATGATCCCGCCCTCATGGCCATTCGCCGTATGGGGCGTGGATATCCTGGGGCCGTTCCCCCGGGCCGTCGGCGGGTACCGGTTCCTCTACGTCGCCGTCGACAAGTTCACAAACTGGCCGGAGGTTACCCCTGTGGTAAACATCACTAAAAAATCAGCAGTCGCATTCCTCAAGTCCATTGTGTGCAGATTTGGTGTCCGAAACCGCATCATCGCGGACAACGGGACCCAATTCAAAAGCAGACTCTTCCAAGAGTACTGCGAGGACATCGGCATCCAGCTATGCTTTGCGTCCGTGGCACATCCCCGCAGCAATGGACAGGTCGAGAGAGCGAATGCAAAGATCCTCAGGGGACTCAAGACCTGCACCTACAACTGCTTGAAGAAGCATGGTGCCAAATGGGTTGATGAGCTTCCGTGCGTGCTATGGGGCAACCGGACCACACCCAGCCGAGCCACCGGGGAGACTCCATTCTTCCTGGTCTACGGGGCTGAAGCATGCCTTCCCCCAAAAATTCACCTGGGCTCACCACGGGTCTAGGTTTTTGATGAATCCATGCAGCAATAGCTGCGGCGTGACGATGTGGACTTCGTTGACGAACGAAGGTGGCGAGCAGCAATCCGAAATGCACGCTACAACCAGGCGCTCAGGCGCTATCATCAACGGTTCGTGCACAGTAGGGAGCTCCGGGCTGGTGACCTCGTCCTGAGACGGATCCTGAACCGAGCAGGGCTCCACAAACTCTCCCCCAGCTGGGAGGGGCCCTTCAAGGTTACAGAAGTATGCCGGCCCGGATGCATTCGCCTTGCCATAGAAGATGGGGTGTCGCTGCCCAATCCATGGAATATAGAGCATCTGCGTAAGTTTTACACTTAGGCAGAGCATGGAAATGAATTTTTTCCTTTGTAATAAGATAGAATCAGCGTGCGGCCCAGAGCGGTTGGGGTCCGCCCTCGTAAACCCGGCCTCTGGCATCCATCGCACCATCGGCTAGCATTAACGCGCGGCCCAGAACGATAGAGGTCCGCCCTCGTAAACCCGGCCTCTGGCATCCATAGCGCAAGCCATGTATATCAAGTTGCAAAGGAAAGATTTGCCCCGGTTCTGTCTTTGTGTCAAAATTTTATTTCGCATTTCGATTCTCGAGATTCTACCTTTCTAACCCCCGCGCGGACTTCCACTCTGGTCGCTACAGCTAAGATCTGTATTGAGTTGCTGGACTGCCGTACAGGTCCGGACCCCCTAGCTGCTGGGAGAGGGGTCCGGACCCCTAAGGACCTGCTCTGGAGAGGGGGTGCTTGTTTCCTGGGGTGGTCCGGAGTCCTGTGTAGCCACTTAGCCGGTTCCGTACCCAAAGCCTACACACTCCACCACCCTGTAACGAGTGCTCTAGTACTCGGAGCTGGGTAATTAGGGGCCCGGACCTCGTTTTAGCCCAAGGGTTGGCTTCCTAAGTCCTACACGGCATGTCCAGCTCCATATCTCAAAGGATCGAGTACGACAGAATGACCTCACCCACTGCTAGGAGGGGTCTGGAGCGTCGGAGCCAGGTCCGGTAAAGTCGTGTTTGTTTCCTGGAGTGGTACGGAGCCCTGTGTAGCACCTTAACCTGATTCCGCACCCTAAGCCTACACACTCAACCACTCTGTAACAAGCATTGAACTGCCTGGACCTGTGTATCCGGAGCTCCGGACCTCGTACTAGCCTGGGGGCCGGTCCAGAATAGGTCCCGCGGGCCTGCTACTAAGCTGTGACTTTGAGTGGTACACAGGTTAAGTCTTGACTGGTGGTAGCTAGCCTCAAACCATTAAGCCTACCTACAAGGGGGTCCCGGCATCCGCTTTAAGACTTCATGCAGATCGAGGTCCAGTCTCTATGGTAGATAGGCTCAAAACAACTGAGCCTGTCTCCCAGGGGCCCGGGGCATTTGCTTTGAGCCAGACACCAAGAATCGATCCTGCATGCGTCAAACAGCTAAGTTGCAGCATCATTACTACCATACAAGCGAGTTTGATTTTCCTCTCTGTAGTTTTTCTGCTATACAGGGAATAAGTCGCTCGTTCGAGTTGCAATCTATGCTACGCCTATGCCCAAGGACGCTTGCTCAACCTCATACGGGGGTCCGGAGTGTCTTCTGCGGCTCGGATGGCAGATAGGTCCTAACAAGTGAACCTATCTGCCAGGGGGCTAGGGCGCCGGGGTGCTGTATACCGCAACCAGAGCAACTGACAAACAACTAAGTTGAAATTTTCTTTTATTAAAATTTCAACAAGTACAATGTTTGTTACATAACGCAAAAAAAAACAAAAGTACAATGTCCAGCTCAGGAGTTTGCATGCTCCCGCTTGAAGTAGGCGGCGACGAAGTCGACGACGTCCCGCACGCCTTCTCGAGCAGAGGCGTCCATCTCCGCCACAGGACTGTCAACCACGGGGGCTAGCGAGATGGCTGGGTCGTGGCTCCGGAGGCAGGTCAGGATGTGCTCCGCCACCATCCGGATCAGCTCGCGGCCCTCAGCTTCAAGCTGGCCAGCAAGGACCGGCTCTAGACGCCGAAGCCTATCCGAAGCGGAGTTCAGCACTAGGAGGGTGTCAGCAGTCGAAGCAGGTAGCTCTGCCACTTGGATTGGACTCATTCCAATTGGCACTAGAGCTGAGCTTGCTTCGCTCGCCCAGTCGATGATTCGCTGGGCCCCCAAGCGCTGGTCCTCCTGCAGCTTCTGGACCGCCTCCTGCACCCGGGTGTCCAGTGCTGCCTTGGTCACCTCCACCTCGCGGGTCCTCTCCCCGAGCTCGGCCTTCTTCTTCGCCGCCGACTCCTTCAGGGACTTGAGGGCCTCGCGCTGACGCTCGAGCTGGAGCTCGATGTTGGCGGTGAGGGATTCCCGCTTCGCAAGGGACTTCCTATCCTCCTCAAGCTCCAACTCGGCAACAGCCTGCTTGCTGGCGGCCTCCTGCAGCTGCTCGTGCCATCCTTGCAGGGTCTCAGAGAGCTTGTCGAGCTCCTGCTTGCGGATCTCGAGACCCTGGCTGCGAGTCTCAAGCTCGGACCGCTGAGCCACGAGGCGAGTCTCAAGCTTGGACCGCTGAGCCGCGAAGCTGGCCACCTCCTTGGCAAAAGCCTCCTCCCGCAGCGCCAGGGCCTTTTCCCGACTCGCTACCACAAACTCCCGGTCGAACACCTTCCGAAGATTAGCTCGGTAGGCCTCCTGGTCGGCCTTGAGTTCGGACCGGACACGCGCAGCAAGGGAGGCTTCGGCCATCGCGCGCGCCTCCAGGCGGGTGTGCCAGTCGCCGAGGTGCTAGCGCTCGCTCTCCAGAGCAGCCCACTCCCGCCGGAAGGCCGCCTCGGCGGTAGAGGTCGCCTCCTCTATCGACTGCCGGACCCGGACCAGCACCTGCGGGAGGGGAGCCGCTTCCTCCTCCGGGGGACCCTGCAGGAGCCACCTACCAGAGACGTCGGGTGGGAACTCCTCTGCCGCAGGTTCGGAGCTGGGGGTGGGAACTTCCGGCACAGCATCGGGACCTCGGCTGCCGGGGTGCTCACCGTTGCTGCGCCCTCTACCGCTGTGCTCGCCGTCACTGAGCTTGGTGTCGGCGCAGCTGCCGCCGTAGCTGGAGCTTCGGGGGCCACCACATCAGGTGCAACTGCGCCTGGCACTGGCGCATTCGCCGTCGCCGCGTCGGGTGTGGCTGCCCCTGGCACTGGCACATCCGCTGTCGCCGCATCGGGGGTGGCTGCGCCTGGCACTGGCGCATCTATTGTCGCCGTGTCGGGCGTTCCTTCGCCTGGTGCTGGTGCACCCGCCGTCGCCACGTTGGGCACCGTCGGGTTAGCGGAAGCCGCCGCACCCGAAATCCCCGCACCCGCCGTCGCTCCCGCCGTCGCCGCCGAGGCCCCGGTCGCCTGGATCCCCGCTGACGAGCCAGTGGCGGTGGAAGAACTGCTTGGGCGAGAAGCCCTGGCAAACAAAGAGAAAAAGCCTTCAGTAAAAAGCGGAGCACCAAGAATAAGGGAAGTGAACGGAAGAACACTTACCCTGAAGCGCCGGGTCTCCAGCGCCCACGGAGGCTCGGCGACTGCTTTTGCTGCTGCTGCTCCTGTGGCGGCGGCAGAGGCGCATCCCGTGGCTGCTCCTGCTGCTGTTGTTGCTGCTGCTCCCGTGGCGGCGGCGGAGGCGCAACCCGTGGCTGCTGCTGCTGCTGCCGGGGGGAGGCATCTCTCGGCGGTGGTGGTGGCGGCGCGGCTACTCTGGGGGTCCCGCGAGGTCCGGGGGCCCGGGAACTACCCTGGCCCGCGTCCTCGGCGGTCCTTTGACGCTTCACGGCGGGCTCCACAACTGGGGTCCCGTCGCCCCGGTGCAACCTGCGCCGGCCCGCTTCCCCCGACGACGCTTCGGAACTGCTCCGGCCTGCTTGCCCTTGGCAGTGGGGCCGGACCCCGCGGCGCTCGGCACGGCTTGTTCCCCGGACGCACCAGGGATCCGGATCCCACGGTCCGGGTCGTCTCCAGTCTGGCATGCGGCCAGCCCACCGTCGTTGAGGGTCGGCAGGGTGGCCAGCACCGCGGTCCTCAGGCGTGAGTCCTCGCAGAGAGGGACGACACCCTGAGGAAGGATCAGGTGCTCCGGGATGAAAATTTCCCCCGTCACCGCCCGCACCAGGACCTCCAGGGCTTCCTGGGTCAGGTCGCCCCCTCTTCGCGGTGGGTCCTGCTGCAGTCGTTGGGGCCGGTGAAGCTCCAAGCAGGACGCGACCGCTACTTCAGGGGAGCGATCCGGCGCTTCAGGAAGTCCCCGAGCACGTGCAGCGAGGTGAGGTCGCCCTCTACCAGCGCCCTGATCTTGCTCAGCACGGAGTCGAAATCCGGCGGCAGGGACGGCTTGGCCCTCCAGGATAGACGGAGTCGAAACCAGGCGCTCGTTGGCTTCGGTGGTGGCGATCACCCACTCCCTGTGCCACTCTTCCCACTTCCCGCCAGTGAGCCCGGGGATGTACGGCGTCCGCAGGTCGCTCCTCGTCTGGAAGTAGTATGCCCCCACTTAGTCTTTGCCCTTCCCGGACTTCACCAGGACGAAGAAGTGGCGGAAGAGGATGACGCAGGGCCGCACCCCATGAACATCTCGCACAGGTGCACAAAGATGGCCGTCAGGAGGATGGAGTGCGGCGTGAGATGTTGAAGCTGGAGGCCGAAATCTTCCAGCAGTAGCAGAAAGAATGAGGAGATCGGCAGCCCCAGGCTGGTAGAAATGTGCGAGATAAACAGCACAAATTCCCCGGCGCGCAGGTTGCCGAGGGGAACCGAGCCTGCTCGAATCCCCCAAGCAGTCTCCTGTGCACTCCACCCAAGCAGGCGGCGCACCGTGTTCAGCTCTTCCTCAGTCTGGAAACGGTGGGGACAGGCAAGGGATGCCATCTCGCTATGGAGGCGAGGAGCAATCTATGCAGGAGAGCAAGGTGCGAAGAGGCTTGAAGGCAAAGGGGCGCAAACGTTGGAAGGAAGAAGGCGAATGTGGGAAAGTAACCGCGGTATGCGGTTTGTCCCTTTATGAAGCCTGACCCAACCGGCGCACCCCGGAACCGTCGCTGGAACCCAAGCGATGCTCACGCCTGGTGTTAACCGCCCGGCCCATGACAAGGGGGCCCAGGCCCGCCTGTCAGGGAGGGCGGGTAACAAACAAAGGTGTGAAAAGGCGGGATCTGGACCGTCACCTACGTGCGGAGCGAGGCGGAAGCTAAGCTGACGTGCGCGCATTAAGCGCTGGCATGACCAAGCTTTTCGGGAACTGTGCTGGTGGTAAATATCCCGTTTACTCCGGCCGCAACAATGCTGAGCGTCGCACGCGTGACTAGGTGAACCACTGTGTGTGGGGGCCACGAGTCAGTAAGCCGCTGCGATGTGATGAGGCAGCAAAAAACCCGATGGATGGTCAAGGCCGGACAAGACTCCTGTAGTAGGAGGCTTCAAGTTATGCAAAGCCAAATCGCAGTAATGGCCCCACCTGCGGGTTCGTCACCTCTCCCGAGGTGGGCCCGGGGGCCACTGTCGGTACCCTGTAGCAGGGATACCCACTCTTACTGCAGCAAGACAGGATTCGCATAGTGATCCGTAACTACGCCATAAGGGGCGGAGTAGCCGGGCCCCACAAGTTAGGCTCTGACCTCACCGGGCCAATGGCCCCGGACCCGCTCCCCGCTCTGGGACGGGTCCGGTGACGCCACGTGTCCCTGGGGAAGGGAAGCTCCGAATCAACAGCCGAGGGCCCGGACCTCCCACGCGCGAAGAACCAACATACGCAGGGGGGGTCCGGAGCCGCCACGTGTCCCGCAGGCACGGGCGCGGGCACGGGACTTCCGCTGGAAGACTCGCCCACCCACCACATTTAATGCGGGTGGTTGAGGCGTGCTCTGCCGCCGTGGCACGCAGGGCAGCCTTTGTCAGGTCTCACTGTAGACCGCGTATTACCGAGGTACACAGTGCAGCCGCCTGCGCCGCATCCGCGCAAAGACCGTCTGCCGTATTAAATGGATACGATGGCACGGCGTTTTTCCATCATGTCGCCTACGCCGCAAGCTACACGACCGTTCTGCTACGCTGCAGGTAACGCCGCACGCTACACCCTGGTGCCGTTTCGACAAGACAGGGCAAGGCACGCCGGTCGGAAGATTCCCGCGGACAAATCAGGGAAATCCGGGGATGAGATCTCCTTCGCCTGCAGCGCCATAATGTATGAACAGTACGTTATTTTATACTACATCGTTGGGCCCATCTGTCGGGGTCCCAACAGCCATGTACGCGCCTCCCTTGAGATATAAAAGGGAGGCGCTCGCCGCACACGCCAAGGTTTTTTGGCCAAGCTCACCCAGACTCAAGCAATACAGCACACAGTGGACGTAGGGTATTACGCTCCGGCGGCCCGAACCACTCTAAACCGGCTGTGTTCATCGTGTTCTTCCAGGAGATCGAACTAATCCTAGCTAACCCCCGAGTACTCATCCTCTGGGCTTAGGCGGGTGCATTCCGCCACCCGACTGTGGTTTACCACACCACGACAGATATAGTTTGAAATTTTTGAGAAGCTTCACGATGAACCTCCACCTGGACTCTAGATATTTTGGTCTGCCCAACATATAGTGGACTCATAGAGCCTTTGTCCTCAATATATTTATAGCCCTGTTTGATTCCCTAGCACAAGTTGTGTAGGAAACTTTGACCATTAATTTCTGGTATTAAACGAAGCCAGTTTGCAAAACTAACTCCATAATCCCTGTGCTACTTCACGAGAGAAATCTAATGAGGTCTTTGGCCGCGCGATTAAAGAATGGTTACTGTAGCATCACTATAGCCAATTATGGATTAATTATTGTCGTTATATTCATCGTGAAAAGTTGCACCTATTTTTAAAGAGATTTTACAAATAAACTTCATTTAGTACTCCATGCATGCGAGATTCTGACTCTACCGCTTCATAACCACAACATACTGTATTGTATTATATCAAGTGAAAAAGAAAAGACAATCATCTTTAAGAAAGAAAGATCAAGTAAACAAATTAGATTCCTAAGGAATCGGTCAGCTCTTTGAATTCCTAAGAAATCGGCCAGTGCATAGAATGGAACATTTGCACGCATGTATGACTGCCCAGCTTGCTCTCAATGTTCCTGTCAATTGCAACGCTCAAGGTTTAGAGCTGGCGGCACGTGTTAGATTTCCTGAAATCTTGCACTTCATGCAACTCTTTTAGCTTGGCCTTAACATATTAGGCAATCTTCCTATAGATGCTTTCTTTTAGCTTTTGATCAGTGCTAGGGGAACTAGTGCAGTTGTAACTAGTCTGAGCGTAGTCTTTTTGTGTCTGGTCCAGCTCCCCAGGAACTAGTTTAGGGGGAGCTGTTTGATGTGCTAGAAACTAGTGCATATCACGCTCCTTGTAATAATAAAATTGGTACATCAGATGCATGAGTACTTACCCTCCCAAGTGAAATCAGATTACATGTAGAATTGAAAAATAAATCTGCACAATTTGAGTACTTACCCTGCTAAGTGAGATAAAATAACAACTATACGGATTAAACATTAAAACGCGTGCAATAGTGCGTGTCATTTACTAGTTGTCGGGTACCATAATTAGGGGCACCCTGGTTATGGACTAAGACACCCCGAAATAACGCAAATCGCAATCAAATAATTCAGCCCAAGTCCTATCCCGGTGCGGGCAGCCCGAATACGAGCTGGGCCCCGGCCCAGCACCACGATACGGCCCCTCCGAGGCTCCGCTGGCCAAGGGACAACCTACGACTCGCTCGAGGGTCGCCCACCGAGGCCCCTCGATGCGAGGATGGACTCCGCCTCGCTCGAGGCCCCCCTCAGCCGAGACCTCCGCAGGGCCTCGGCACGGGCGCAACCTCCGCCTCGTTCGAGACCACCCTCGGAGAGCTGGGGCTGCGTCCCAACCACTCGACGGGACAGGCGCAGTAATTACGCAACCACTCCACGTCATGCGGTGGGAGTCAGACGGTGTCAGGCGGCGTCAGCCCGCGTCGGCCACCACGTTGCAACAGCAGATGTGACCGGCGTCCCGTCAGCATGCGCTCGCCACTGTGCCGCTATTCCCGGTGCGGGGTAGGCCTGCAGCGCCTAGTGCGAACTTACCTGACACCGCCCACCACTATGCCGCCTACCCTTGTACTTTTCTCCCCTGCAGGACCCTCAGCGGGCATGGGCGGCGACCCTCGGACACAGTACGGCCTTTGACCGGGGCAAGACCGGAGTCTTCAACACCCTCGATGCCCCACCTCATCCGACGCAAGGCACTGCGCACTCAGCAGTCATCGCCACGCCATCGACTGGCGCCACAGGATAAGGACGCTCTCCGGGTATGGGCAGTAGGATTTGCAAGGACGATGACCACGCCCAACGCCATGCTTCGCAGCGCCCGGCAACAGGAACGACCAACTATACTCCCCCGGATCGGGGGGAGAGGAGATGGCCCTGTAAACGTCCAACACGTGTAGCTTCCCCCTCCTTGGTCTATAAAAGGAGGAGGAGGACCCCTTAGCACGGGTGGCAACGACAACAAGAACTCACGCTCTCTCGACACCCGATATTGGCTCGCCTCAATCACCCCTAGCACACCCAGGGACTTAGGAGCTTCTCTTCCTCTCTTGCTCAAGCTTGTATCCCCCTACTACAAGCACCCGGTGCAAGTAATATAGTGCCTCCCTTTCTGCTGGATGTACGGCCTCCTTGGTCGGAACCAGGATAAACTCGGTGTCATTGTATTCCTCTTGCATCAACTATCTGGAGACAGGGACGCGCAACACATTTACTAGTTGGTGCTAGACCGCGAGGTCCGGACACCAACACTAGTTAATGGGAATCACATGATGACTAGGTTCATTTCTAACATGTGTAGTGAACACAACAATAGATTAACATGCGCAATAATAATTAGATCTAAATCTGTGGTCCTGACATTTGTAAGTATAGTTATGTGTATAATGTATCAGATGATTTTATCTGCGGCTTGTCTTTTTAGCTACTTGTTGATAGATTTTGCTAATCATTTAACGGTATTAGCTTATCTATTTTTTTAAGAAGTAGTAGAAGCACTTAGAATCCATTTTTTTGATAGGATAAGGATTTTCAACAAGTATATTCGTTTGTGTCTTATGATGAGTATGTCTTAGTTGGTCCAGACGGGAACAAAGAGTTGTTGTTTAACAGGGGAGCCTCGGTTGACTTTCATGATGTTTGGTGACGGAGTATTCTGGTACAACTTATGGTCGTACAGCTTTGCCTAGTGAGAGAACGAGCACAATCTATAGTCCAGCCAACTAGACTTTGGCATAAAGGTAGCAAGATCGATACTCAAGTTTACTGCTTATTTCTCAGATTTTACAGTTGACAATATACTGGTCAGCTAGAATGGTAAAGTAACATTTCACCGCATTAGAATCAATAGGAATCATCTTGCTATTGAAGTGGAAGCTGGGATCAGAAGGAATTTGACATCAGAGACCATAATTAGAAACGACATCTGCAATGGCAGTCCACCTAAGGAGATCAACGAGCTTTTGACTATGATCACTAATAATGTACACAGATCTCTCTACCATGTGCAAACTAGTTTAATACCATTGTCAACTTATCATGCTGCATTTAAAGAGATGTTCGATGTGATTAGATTTGTTCTGCACAAGAATCTGTTGATGAACTTATTGAATGAGCTACCCCACTAGAACACCTGGAGATCCGCTGTGGTAAAAAATGAACTTTTGGAGTAATGTTTCAAACATAGTCCTAATTCTTACAAGCTTCTCACTGTACTTCCCAATCAAGTTGCCCTTACCAATGCTCAGATGAAAGGTTTACCCTTCTTGGTCTTCCTATAGGTGGGCAAACTGAGTTGACCCAAGATCAACTAAACTGGATATATTTGACTTCTTGAGGAATCGTCCCGCTCACAGAATGGAGCGCTTGCAGACTTAAGATTGCCCAACAGGCTCTCAATCATCCAGTGATTTGTGATGCTAAAGGATCAGAACTAATAACTCATGTCAGGTTCCCTTTGGTGTTGCATAGTTGTTCTTGTTTGCCCATAATATGTTAGGCGATATCCCTATGGATAGTTTCTTTTAACCTTTTCTTTGAATTTATTTGAATTGAGATCTGTGTATGAGGGGAGCTAGTTTGATGTGTTTAGGTGCAATGTAATGGTCTGATCCTGTTACTTTAAGTCAGATTTTGAAGCGTTTTGCCCGCTAGGCAAGAACTTAACATCAATATGTAATAATGTAATATGATTTCCTATTGAACATCTTGCAATGAAGAGGAACCTTGTTAGTCGATGAGTGTGCATATGCTATGATTAATCTTTGTAACCCTGAACAAAACATGCAGTGAATTGAGAGCTGAAGAGAGCCTTTGATGATGTTGCTTTCATGTTCTTTGGACTTCTCATCAGGACAACATGTAGATGAAAGATGCACAGCGTTAAATGTTTGGTATGAACATGAACAGCTTCATCCTTGGTGGATCTTACCCCTGATTCGGAATCACATCTGTGGCATGTACAGTGACTGTCTTATTGTTCTGCAGCGTTGAATCTTGATTTGTTCGGACAAGAGCCCTGATGAGGTCTCAGGCTCTGTTTGGGAGGGCTCCGGCTCCTCCAAAAACAGCTCCGGCTCCGGCTCCTCTGGTGGAGCTGGAGCGGTTTTGGAAAATGTTTGGCAAAATAGCTTCATCTGGCTTCATTTATTGGACTGAGATTGTGAAAAATCTAAATTGCCCTTCTCTATATTTTTCTTTTATCTTTTCTTCTTTTTTTTTCCTTTTTTCCTCTCCTTTTCTTTTTTTTCCTCCTCTCCTTATCCAATCGCCCGTCCACCTTCCTCTCCTCTGCCCCGCGTCCCGATCTCCACCTGCGCCGCCGCCTCCCGCCCTCCGCCCGCGGTGCCGGCCCCCACGCGGCCCCTCCCCGCGGCCGCCGCCGGCATCCTCCTCCCCGCTGCCGCCGCCGGTCGCCTTCTCCCCACAGCCGCCCCCGGCCCCCTGCTACCCGCGGCGTCCTCCATCCTGGCTCCGAAGGCCGTGTCCTTGCAACCGCCGCCGGCCGACCACCTCCCCGCGGGCCGCGCCCCTGCGGTCGCCGCCGGCCACCGGCTCCCCGCAGGTGCGCGCCCCTGCGACGACCGCGGCCAGCCACCATCTCCCCGCGGGCCGCGCCCTGGTGGGCCCACCTAGGGGTAGAGCTGGGAAAGGGCAAGGAGCAGCCGCGCGGAGCCGACCGGAGCCACGATTTCCCAGCTCCGCCTCGTCCAAGCAGCTCTAGTGAGTGTGATTTTAGGGGATCCACTGAGCTGCATGGTTGGAGCCATCGCCCAAAACATCGTTTGGGAGGGCTCCAGCAGAAGTCAGTTTTGGAGCCGGAGCCTTCCCAAACCGTCCCTTATTATAGCAACTCATGGAATGTTTCCTCCTCGGGAATCACGAACCAGAGCAA
The DNA here is from genome assembly GCF_016808335.1 of Panicum virgatum. Lineage (NCBI taxonomy): Eukaryota > Viridiplantae > Streptophyta > Magnoliopsida > Poales > Poaceae > Panicum > Panicum virgatum. The sequence continues at coordinate 3,909,444 of NC_053136.1, forward strand.
ATCCAAAAAAGGCTACTCGTGGTTTTGTAAGTGGCTGTCGTATCGAATGTTCGGATATCGACTTAATATAAAAATAATTACATAAGATGCAATTAGGGATCTAGATGGATCTATTAAATATAATTAATGTACAATTAGCAGATGATTACTATAGCAATTAGTGGTCAAATTATGAACTAATTAGGCTTAATAGATTCGTATTGTGATTAAATCACGACTTATGAAATCATATTTGTAATAAATCTATATTTAGTGCTTCTAATTGGTGTTTAAACTTGTGATGTGGCAAGACTTAGGACTTAAACTGAAAAAACCAAACAGGAAGAGTGTGATTGAGCAATAAGATTCCCGTCGCTGGGAGGGAACAAAATCAAGCAAGGCAAGCTTTTACAAACGGCAGAGCAGAATCTGTCCCCACTCTGTGATTTAAAGAAGGCAGACAATTCCACAATTTGGAAAGCTGGAATTTCACAGGGAGTCGTGCACTTTTAGTGGAAATCCCACGAAATTCCAGCGTTCCAAATCGTGTCTTACATCCATCACTTGGGTTGATCAGGAACTAATCTATGATCCTCAACATGGAGAGAAGAGCAAGAACGATTGATTACTATACGGCTATTAGCAACTGATGACTACACTACCAGTCCTACCGAGATCACTGGTCATGGAGATGAAGCCTTCCTCTTCTCCGTTTCTTCTTGGCCGCCGCCATGGCATGGACACTGGGAGGGAGTCGGCGAGAGGGAGGGACGCCGGTTACCTCGCTGCAAAAGCACGCGCGATCCTGTCATCTGTTATGCAGGGGGTTGGCGCCGGTCGGCACGACCCGCTTGTCGTCGTCGTCGCCGGGCAACCCCTCGCAGGCGGCGCCAGCTTTCTTCTTCTTCCACTTCTTCCCCTGCTTCTTGCACCGCGCGACTCTGGCGGCGTCGAAGGCGGCCGTGGCGGCGACACGCCCGCCGCCGCCGGCACTCGCCCCCGAGAGACGCGACGCGGGCACTGGCGCGCCGGCGCTCGGAGCGCTGTGGACGGCGGCCAGGAGCGCCAGGAGCGCGACGAGGCACGCGGCGGCGGCGGCGAGCGGCGCCCACCGTCGCCTCCTCATGACGCCCGCCTGACTGAGGCCCTGAGCGCGGAAGGTGGCGGCGGCGGCGGCGGAGTGGAGCTGGACGTGCGGCCTACGTGAGCGGAGGAGAGGGATGTGCTGGTAGAGACGTAGAGTGGCGGTGGCGCTGGCGCAATGGCACCAGTGCAGCGTCGTCACAGTGGCGCAGAGCCAGAGTAGCAGCTGTTGCGGGTGCTGCCAAGAAGTTTCTGATGGCAAAAGATACTGGGAGTGAGTTCAGGTAGTTTATAACTTTATATATATATATATGCTCGTTTAGGCCGTGTTTAGATATTTCGAAAAAAAAAATTGCGATTGAATCTTGCGAATTTGAAATATTAAATGAAGTCTATTTACAAATTTTTTTGCACAGATGGGTTGTAAATCTCTTGACGAATCTAATGATGCTAATTAATTCATAATTAATTAATAATTAGTTGATGATTACTGTAGCATCACTGTTGCAAATCATGGATTAAGTAGGCTCATTAGATTCGTCTCGCGATTTACAGCTCATCTATGCAAAAAAATTTATAAATAGACTTCATTTAGTACTCTATGTATGTGTCGAAATATTCGATGTGATGTTTTTTTTGCGTTTATGGGGTGGGAAGCCTTGGCTCGCTGGTTCTCTCTCTGAATTTTCAGTTTTCTCCCTCTGAATTTCCCTGGTGAAGTCCATTTCTGTTTCAGAGTGTGATGACCGATGGTGTGATGGCAATCAAAACACATCAATATACACATTTGACACGACCACTCATACTATAAATCTGTCAGAAATCCTGCAAAACTCTTTATGCCACAGTGCATATACATTTCCTAGTACTGAACGAGTTCATCACTTGTTTTTCCTGAACAAAGACGATCTTTACGCGTGTCAGAGGCAGTGAGTGATACCTGATAAAGGGTGTGTTTAGTTCATTTTGCAAAAATGTGTAAAGATGTAAACAGGACATTTGAAGTACTAAATGAAGTCTATTTGCAAAACTTTTTGCATAGATGGGTTGTAAATCGCGAGATGAATCTAATGATGCTAATTAATTCATGTTTAATCAATAATTAGCGGATGGTTACTGTAGTATCACTGTTGCAAATCATGGATTAAGTCGGCCCATTAGATTCGTCTCGCGATTTACAGCCCAACCATGCAAAAAGTTTTGTAAATAGACTTTATTTAGTACTTCAAATTAGCAAGATTCTTTTTCACTTTAATGCGTTTACAATTTTTTTGCGTTTACATGTAAAAACTAAACAGGACAAAAGGAAAAAAAAAGAGGTCAAAGAGGGCATAGTACTCCGTACCACCCAAGTCCGCTAGGACATACCTACTACACCGATGAAAAAAGCTGCAGCAGAGCCCCATTCCTCTGGCAACAAACCGCATTGATGAGCCATCAATCCTCCTGTTGCAGCAGAGAACATTGAGAGGACTAGGAAGGAGCAGAGAGCGGCCAGAGAGACCGGCCGAGCGTGGTAGCTTGCCATGGCAAGGGCATTTCAGTTTCAGTTCACTTGTTTTGTTTCTCTGCATGGCATTGTTGCCCATCAGTGGAACTGGTATTCTAAGCATGTTTGCAACCCTAACCCTAAGGGTCTATCTGATAAGAACTCGGAACACATGGATTCTAGATCGATGAACTACAGACTTGTCGGTAGGCGGTAGCAACTGAATCCTTCTTCCTTGTTCTTGTTCCTTGTAACCGTAAGAGAATAGATGGTGCTCTCTACACTAGCAGTAGCAGCTGTTCCTCAAAAGGCTTCTACAGAGCTAGGGCTCCCGGTTCCGTCACGTTGCCACCACTGTTGCTGCCATCAGCTGCTTGAAAACGTACATGGCTCAGTTATATGCTTCCTCTCCATTCCGGCCCTGCTTGGTTGGCTTAGCACAAGTAGCATAAAAATTTTGATCAATAATTAGAGGTACTAAATAATGACAATTTGCAAAACTAATTCCACAACGCTGCACTACTTCGCGAGACGAATCTAATGAGGCCTTTGACCGCACGATTAGAGGATGGTACTGTAGCATCACTGTAGCCAATCATCGATTAATTGCTGTCATTAGATTCGTCGTGAAAAGTTACACCCATCCGTGAAAATGTTTTACAAATAAACTTCGTTTAGTACTCCATACATATAAGATTCTTTTCTCGAAAATTGCGCGCGCTACTCATGCTACCAGAACCAAACAGGGCCTCAATGTACTCCTAGTCCATCCTATAAGAGACAGATTGAATTAGGCTAGGACCACCCTATAAGGGACGGATTGAATTAGGCTAGGACCACCCCGCATTCTGCCCCTGCTGAGGAGCTACAACCTTGTGAACCCGGATATTTGTACCCAGAAAATGCTACCATATTAAAATCGATGGCTCATATCAGCCGCTAGGAGCCTGCAACTCAATCCGACGGCTACGGACGACAGGCTTCAACGCGTTGAAGCCTCGCCTTCCGCCGTGCATGCCCGCTACGGCAACCGCCAAGCCGCCGGGGTTCGAATCCAGAAGCGGGCGAACAAAAAAAAACCACCCCACTCGACGCCTCCTCTCCCAACCTCTCCTGCTGCCTCCTCTCCCCGCCTCCGCGCACACATCCACCGTCGCCGCCTCCCCTCAGCAGCGGCGGAGCGGGCCGACTGCCAGATGGGTGCAGGCAGAGTCGGAGGGGCTGCTGTTGGGCGTCGCGAGGCCGCGGCGAGGCGAGCCGGAGGCAGCGGCGCGGGGTGCCGCTGTCGCCGCCGACGCGGGGCCGCGGCGCGGGGTGCCGCTGTCGCCGCCGACGCGGGGCCGCGGCGCGGGGTGCCGCTGTCGCCGCCGACGCGGGGCCGCGGTGGGGGTGCCGGAGGTCGCACATCCGTGCTGCCGTCCGCAGAATAGCGCCACGGTTTCCTCGAGTAAAAAAAACCACCGCAGTCTCCTCTCCCTGCGGCTGCCGCCTCCTCTCCCCACCTCCCCCTCGCGCTCTCCACATCCCTCTCTCGCTGCCGCCGCCGCAGGCGCCTCTGCCGCCACCTGCTACTCCGCGGCATGGCCGACGAGGTCCGTCGGGACCGGCCGGACTCGCGACGCCGGGCAGGCGACAAGGGGGCCTGGTTGAGGCGATGCCAGATCTGGCGGGGGACGACCAGGTGCCACCCATCCCCCAGCAGGTAGAGAAGGGGCCGGGTCCTCGGCGACTAGCGTGGCCACCACCGGAGGGGAGGCTGCCGCAGATCCGTTGCCGGCCGGAGACCGCGTCGCGGAAGAAGGTCGCCGACGCCACGAGTGCCGAGGAGCCACGAAGGAGGGGCTGAACGAGGCGCCGGCGAGGGAGGGGCACGGCCGCGAGCCGCCCGGCAGGGTGGACGCGGTGGAACTGGAGGAGGGTGGACGCGACCTCACGCGGACAGCGGCGGCCCGACCACACGCGGAGGAGCGGCGCCTTGCTTGGGCAGAGATGCAGGTGGCAGAGGCCGGCGGAGCACGGTGGAGAACGCCGAAGGCGGTGCCGGCGCCAACACCTCTCCTGGCGCGGCGGCGTGGCTTGGCTTGGAGGTGCCCGACACCTCGGGTGGCGCGACTCTGCAGATCCCTGGTGGAGGAGGCTGAGGCTGGCAGCCGCGGCGACAGCTGATGGGTAGTACAGCCCTGGGCTGCTCGACTTCCACTCCCTCGACACCGAGCTCCTCACCAATGTGAGCGCGATTTCCTTGTCTTCTCCGTCGTATGAATTCGCGATTGGTTAACCCCCCCCCCCCCCCCCAAGCTATCCTGATTGCTTAGGAGCTTGCCTAATCTTCCGTCCATTCTCTAAACCTCTTAATACTTTGACAATTTTAAACAAATTAAAATGGAAGAAAATATCAGCTGGCCTCAGCTCAAGCTCCTTTGCAAGAATCAATGGCTCCAGATTCCACAACTTTACCCTATTTATTCAACTAAAACATAACTACTTATTAAGTTTGCCTTTCAATTTTGCATGTTGAAGACTTGCAGTGAGATCAGTAGCTCAACACCTTTCCAGCGTTTGGTATTTTAGTCATAGGCAAAGCACCAAGTCAGTAGAAACTTGGGATAAGAAAGGTGGGAAGGAGATGGCCAGATGGGTGTAGTTAGGAACATGTAGAAATGCAGATGCAATATATCACTATAACATTTTTGAATTATTAGACTAAACTTTTCTTACTATGACATTTTCTAATTAACAGACTTTAAACTTTTCTTACAAAAAATTATAGAAACTTTACCGTGTTTGCAAATAATGGGAATGAACTTTGTTTTAGGAATTTATGTCTATAAGACTTTTAAGTTCTTCATGATAAGGGTCTTCATGGTGTAAATATATTTACTTTACCTTATTATTTATATGCATGTATGAGCCAACAAGTGCTCAGATTTGATCCAACTGTAGACCGAGTTATGCATCTAGTTCTCTCATTTTGGAAGTATTTTAGATTCAACTAAATCCAGTGTGAAATAAGGAAAGTACTGGTTTAAAACTTTAAACTGAGTCCTAAATACAATGTCATTGGATAGGTTAATTGAAATGGCTCATTATTCTCTGCCTTAATTCTTCTTACTTCCTACGAAAAGGACACTTGCTCAGCGCATCTTGGAATAGTAGTCACAAATTCAGTTTACATCTTTATTTTTAAGTTCTTAATTAGGACTCATGGTCTGTTTGGTCCTGTCTTGCTTCATGTTTGTTCTTATTGTTGTGAGGTAGACCCACTCTTACCCATCCCTAACATTTAGTGATGCATTCATATTGATTTCTCCTCTGCATGATCAGTGTGAGAACCAATATATTTTGAGTCAAATATTGAAGTTTTGGATATATCAGAAATTATGTTGTAGCTAAACATATTGAAACTGGTTAGCTGATTTGTTTGTTTGGGTGGCCTAAAAATGGATGATTTTGAGACAGTAGCAATGTTTTGGATTTGAAAGGAAAAACATTATGACCTTGAATAATTTAGTACCTCAAGAACATTTTGTGTACTTTAGTTTAGTTTGGAAACATTATGTCTTGGAGGAGTGGGGTCACCTGATGGAATGCTTGGACTTGCCGAGCTAATTGGGGGTCACATGTTTCGAATTGTTTGTTGCTAACCTAGAATACCCAAAGAACAAGTCATAGAGTTTTGCTTCATAATTTTCTTGGTTCTTTTTTGGGAACCATATTAACTGATGATGTTTTGCTTCTTTCAATTTCCCCATCAAAGGTTATTAGTTGATTTACTTACAGCATGTTATGCACCACCATCGCAATTTACTTACTGCATGTTATGCACCACTACCGGTAGCATTGATGTAAAACGTGTTGAACAGTGTATCTTTTCATGAAGAGAGGTACATGTTTTTAACGAAGTTTGTTCCTTTTCAGTGTATCTGAAGCTAAGCTTCCAGAGTATCCACAGAAGACTGAAGCATTGCATGTACATTTGCAGGTAACATGTAGATATCATGCAAAGTTTTATCTATAGCTGATTTCCTTGCATCAGTGGGGTTTTATATTTGACGAAAAGGAGTTCTATTGGAATCAAAATGAATCACTGTTGACCAGGTTGGAATCTGAGAGGTCCCCATCCCAGATGGTGAGCAAATCGCTTCCTTCTCCTCTGATTTCTGTGATGCTCAGTCTGATCCTGTTCTCACTCTTGCTTTGTTCGTGCTCCAATTTGTAGAGGAAAGAGGATTTCCTGCCCATTGGGGGAGAAGATCTCAGTGAGGATCCATCATTTATTTGGAATAATCTTTCTTTGCTGATTGATTGTTTTTTTAAGCTTTACATTTTAATTTTGGATGACTCATGTTCTTTTCTTTGCACACATTTGAGCAGAAGGCCGGAAAAAGTATCCAGGATTTCAATGGACAATGGGGTTGGATCAGATGTTTTTTTCTTGATGCCACCTATTTAAATATATGTCTATGATATGATTTAATAACTCGGACATGTCCTAATCATTGATGCTCATGTAACTCCAACGCTCTTTTGTAGGACATGAGTTTGCTTGCAACAGCTGAACATGACTGATAGATTCCATTTTGCAAACAGTGACAGCCCTCCCATTTAGTATTGGTCATCCATCTGCTTTCGATGCAATTTTCGGACAATATTTTCCACTTCAAAGGTCTTTGGTTTGCAGTGCAATAATGCTTAATTCAAGTTTATAGGTTGAGTTGAAAATAGTATGGAAACTCACATAAATAACACTTGATTCACCTATCTCTTCTATCATGATTTTGTACCTTTTCCCATCAGTATGCAGTATTTATTTGCTGAATGATTGAATATAAATATGTTCCTTCGTCACTTTTATTGTACCTTTTATTGTCTCTTCTATCATGATGTTTGTACCTTTTATTGTCTATCTTGCTGAGTTATTTTCACAATTCATTCTAAAGCCAGTAATCTATTTGCACATGCATGTGCTACACAAAAATGACTATGAAATTAAAAAAAGTTTAGAATTTGCTTCTTATCCTTCGGAACTGATCTATAAGCGTATCAAAAGAAATACAATAAGAAAGTTTAGAGAATTGTTTAGCTGCTGTGGCATATAATTGACTGCTAAATTTTACCCGTTAAGCTTCCAGAACTCTATATCTGTATATTTGCAGACTATTCTGTACTGATCTATCCACTGCTTTAGCTAACTTTGGTTGTTTTCGATTCTTACTGCATCTTAAACATGTGATGCTGCACTTAAATATGTTTGTTTTTTTTTTACCCGTAGCGTTAGCACGGGCCAAGTTACTAGTAGTCAGCTTAGGGCGGCTGTCCTGCATGTCCGCGCCGTAAGCTAGTCGCTAGAGGGCAGCCATGGCGTCCATTCCACTGGACAAAGATTTGCTGCCAAGCTCAAAGAGCTGTTTCAGATTTCCATGGGATTCCTGAAAAAATCAGTAGATTCAGACTATTGTTTGGTTTTTATTAGGCTGCTTGGCTTGCGAGAAACTGGAGGACGTGCCAAATTGCCAATGCCTTGTTTGGTTATCAGACCAATGCCAATGCCCAATGGCAAGCACGCTGTCGTTCTGAATTCATCTCTTTTACCTTTCGCATCTTGTGTCATCATGCATCAGTTCCGTTGCGTAGCCCTTGTCTGGTTGCGATGAACTCCGGAGGTTGACGGGTCGGCCAGTGTGCCCGAGACGCAAAGCCTGGGACATCACTGCTGCTGCTTGAGACATGAGAGAGGTGACATGTAGATGTAGCCGCAGGAGCAGGACAGGAGCACTACTCCTCCTCCCTCAACACATGTTTCTGAACCCTTTGATTGAACGTTTCCCCCAGCATTCCATGGCCGGATGGCCCAATGTGCAAACCTAAAACCTAGCATTGTAGCCTACAAGCAGGCACCTCCAGGCTGCTGCAATCTCTAATACCGAATCGACCTGGATTAGTGAGCATCTAACGGAGCATGTAATCCGCTTGTAGAGTCTCCAAGACAATTCCTTGAAACATACATGTTTCTGTACGAGGAAGCAGCTGATCTACTCCAGCAACAACTGAAGCTTCAGAAGATGCATAGGCATTAGCTCAGACAAGAAAACGCAGTCAGGACAGAATTCAGAGGCGAATTATTGGATGCCATTAGGAACTCTAATTTCCATGAGCCATACAGTGCTTGCTTTAATTTAACACCGCAGGGATTACACAAATGAACCCTGCCGACTCCAAGGGCCTGTACATCACTGTAGGAAAATGAGTACTATGGCACAGTGCCTGGCACCAGCATCATTGCGTCAGCACGGCTGCACAGTACCCATCAAGCACGAAGAAGCACATCAGCTCATGCAGTACGGTGTGATTGTACGGTAAACGCCCAGTGTACCGTTCCACGATGGATGGCAGCACTGAAAATTCGCTCGTTAAAAAGTTATAAAGTTCGAAAAGAAAGGGAGCATTGAACACAATCTGTACTAACACTGGCTTCACAGTGTAAACACCAAAGCCAGTTTTGGAAAGAAATACCAGTAAAAGCTCAGCTTACATCAACCAGGGCCTCCCAGTTCATGCGCCCAAGCGACACACAGTGGTGATCAGAACAACGTATATCAAAAAAAGGCCCACTACCAGCACGATTTTTTTTTTCATAGGTAAAAGAAAAGGAGAGAATCCATCGCATGGACAAAGATTAATTAACAGATCACGCACATTAGACATGGTATCACCTACCAGAAATGTATTCGCTCGCGGAAAGAGATCAAAACAGGTGCTTAAAGAAATTACTTTAAGGAACATATGCTACCAACCAAACAATTCTCTTTCGGTTACATTTTACAACAGGGTAAAATAATCTAGTCTTCTTCCACATATCCCGTCTAGCAAGCAGCATGATACCAAGCATATCGAAGTTTGGTCGTGCAAACTGTCTTCCATCAATGAGGGGGCAAGGTGCTTCGGCTAGCTGATACAGATAACATGATGGAGCACAAGTTGCCGCATCTTATAGCTTCTAATAACCATACACAAGCACCATCCTAGAGCAATCATATTTCTCCTCGGTAGCCCCCGCCGCCAAAGTAGTCTTTCCTCGAGCCTGCAATTGCCATGGATTTCTGGTGCTCCAGCTTCGGACAGTCACCAACACGATGGCCAAGCCCACCACAATATGCACATCCCTTGACACCACTCTCCTTGGCAATTATTTCCTCATCCTCCAATGGGTCATCGAGCTCTGCCAACACCGGTGGAATCCTCTGCTTTGCCTCCTTCAGCAGATGCTTGAGATCAAGAAGCGTTGTCTCTGTTTGGTTCTTGTTGATGAAGGTAGTTGCTATGCCAGTCTTCCCACATCGACCTGTTCGACCAATTCGGTGGACATAGTTCTCTATTTCGGCAGGCATGTCGTAGTTAATGACATGCTGGATGTCAGGGAAATCAAGACCCTTCGATGCAACATCAGTAGCCACCAGAACATCCTTCTTCCCAGACTTGAAGGAGTCAATTGCATTGTGTCTTTCCTCTTGATCTTTTCCTCCATGGATCGCAACAGCCTCCACTCCCTTTAGAAGAAGGTACTCATGGATGTAGTCCACATCAGCCTTGTTTTCACAGAAGATGAGAACAGGCGGTGGAGTCTTTTGGAGGCATTCAAGGAGGTATATAATTCTAGCGTCTTCCTTGACATACTCGACTTCTTGAATGACATCAAGATTTGCTGCTCCAGCTCTCCCCACATTGACAGTAACTGGTTTCACAAGGGCATTCTTCGCAAAATTTTGAATCTTCTGGGGCATAGTAGCAGAAAAAAGAAGGGTCTGCCTTTGATCCTTGAAATGGTCGAAAACCTCCTTGATGTCATCCTCAAATCCCAAATCAACCAGCCTATCTGCTTCATCTAAGGTTAAGTACCTGTGCAGAGAATGAAAGGGACATTAAGTAACTTGAAACAATGTGCAAATACTGGTAGAATGGTAGAGATGCGGCGAGATTGCCTATTTTCAATCAAGCAAATTCTGAACTGAAAACATAAAGCTCTGAAACATGCAAAATTGCCTAAGCAAGGGGCCAATTTGCTTGTTAGATTACTCAGTTGGAAGAAACAAATTAGCTAAAGACAAATAATTCAGGCTAAAATCTGAAATCTGGTCATAGTGACCGGATTGTCAGTTAAGAAACTAACATTTTTACTGCAGCAATTCATAACAATCATTGCTAAACTAGATGCATCATTTTACCATAACTAGTACATGACAACTGCAACAGGAATACTTCAAACACTACTTTCTCAAGGTAGAATTTTTACTAAAAGAAAACATAACTTCACTTTACTTCAATAAATAATTGTAAAGCGGATTAATAATAAATTACAAATGCTGACTGGGTGAAAATTTTTGCTACTATGAGAGCATATGCTACTCTTTCCTTAGAACAGGGTGCAAATTTTTGCTACTTTGTGCTACTCCTTTTGCAAGAGGGATTTGTTGCATCCAACATGCACCATGTCCTACATGACATAATATGATATGTGATGGCATATTATACACTCTAGTACAAAGAAACCAAACCAAACAAAATTGAGTAGTCCTTCATAGCCTTTTACTGCTATGGCCACACTATGCGAGCAGGTTTCAGACACAGGGCTCATGAAAACAATGTCCAAGCTAAACTTTAATCCCAGCTACTAGAGGTTATAACTTATAACAGAATATTTTTTGTTCAGATATTCACATCCACAAACAGCTAAGCAGCTAACATTAATATATCCAACAGTTAAGCTATGGAAACAAGTTTCTGATGCAAAAATTAAACACTCACCTGCAGTTATCGAGATTCATCTTCTTCTTGGCAAGCAAATCTTTGAGCCGGCCAGGCGTTGCCACCACAATGTGCACGCCCTTCTTCAACACATCCAGCTGCGTCCTCATATCCACACCCCCAATGCAAAGCAGAGGCCTTATCTCCGGGTACCCAGCATCCTTGAGTGGAAGGAGGAACTGCTCAATCACATCATAGGTCTGCTTGGCCAGCTCCCGCGACGGGCAGATGATCATCCCAAACGGGCCCTCCCCAGGCACAATCGGCATCAATATCTCCTCCTGCAGCGCTACCATGATAAGCGGCAGCACGAACACGAGCGTCTTCCCCGACCCCGTGAAGGCGATGCCGATCATGTCGCGCCCGGAGAGAACCACGGGCAGCCCCTGCACCTGGATGGGCGTGGGCTGGACGATGCCCCTCTCGCGCAGCTTCCGGAGCATGGGCTCCGGGAGGCGGAGGTCGCGGAAGTCCCGCGCGGGCGGCGGGACGTCGTTGCCGTCGACGATGATGTGCCACTTGCGGCGGAGCTCGTTGGCCTTGGCGAGCGGCATGCGGCGGAGGCGGAGCGGCGGCTTCCACCCGGTCTCGATCGGGTCCGTGTAGACGATGCCCTTGGCGATCTCGCGGACGGACCTGAGGGACTTGAAGTCGGAGAGGTTGTCGATGACCTCCTTCTCCTGCTGGATGCGCTGCTCCGTGGCGGTCACCTCCGGGGCCGCGCGCTTGAGCTGCGTGGCCTTGACGAGGAGGCTGGGCTTGGCGGCGGCGTCGGGGGCGGAGGGCTGCGGCGCCGGCGGCAGGGGCGGGGGAGGCGGCAGCGGGAGGGAGGAGGCCGCGGCGGATGCCGGCGCCGGCTTGGAGAGGCGGAGCTGGCGGAGGCGCTCCGCCTCCATGGCCCGGCGCTTGGCCACCGGGATGTACTCCTCGTAGTTGTCGTCCTCGTCGGAGTTCGCCGCCGCCGCCGCGGCGGCAGAGGAGGCCGCGGTGGCCGCCATCGGCGGGCGTGGTTGGGGTTAGGGCTTGGAGGGGGGCTGCGGTGGATTTGGGGAATGGAGGAATTGAGCAGATCGGGTCGGGGTGGATCGGTCTCGCGTGCGGGGAGGAGGAGGAGATTTTTTTTCTTTTTTGAGTGGAAGAAGAGAGTTACCGACGTGAAAGTTGAGTCGGTGGAGGCCCACGAGGGATTAGGCCCAGCCCGTAAACAGTAAGGCACGGCCCGTCCAACTAAGGGCCCAGATTGGCGGCTCAGAGAGAGAGAGAGAGAAGGTAAGCACCATGACGAATCTAGCAAAAGAATATTTTACATTATCAATCTATACATAATACCTTAATGTTGCCATGGTCACACATAAAAAAAATTGACATGTAAAAATCCTAAGCGTCATTTATAATTGGGGAGAGTACTCAATTTCTATAAGCCACGACCATATGAGTGAGGATATAGGCGTTGTACCCGTCATATTGAATCTTTGGACGTATGCATGGAGCATTAAATACAGTTAAAAGAAATAACGCATTATATAGTTTATCTATAAACGACAAGATGAATTTTTTAAGTCTAACTAGTTTATAATTGAACACTAATTATCAAATAACAACGAAAGTGCTACGGTACGAAAATCCAAAAAATTTCGAGAACTAACAAGGCCTAAAGGGAAAAAGAAAAGGTGGGGGAGGAAGAAAAATGCTTGGTGCATCTAGTTCTCTTGAAGATAAAAGGCGTTGGAGCTTTGGTGACCTGTAACGAGAGGTAGGAGGGTAAAGTGTTTTTTTATTCCATGATGATGATCATTGCCAATGGGAGTTAGCAACTGATGTTGCACCACAACATCTGCAATCCTATGTTCACGTAGGTTTTGGAATTCAATCGTAATGGACAATTTTCAACAAACACACACATGCTTTAATTTCAGGGAAGACTAAACCGATGAAATTATAATTATACGAAGAATGTTGGCAAAAATGTAACACCGGTCTTCTTCCTCCTTACAAAATACTCCTCCGTAACACGACGAGCTCCATGACGTGACACACTATACGCAGGGGCGACCACAAATTAACCGGGGGTTAATTAGTAGTAACAGAGATTAACGAGCGCCGTGCACGACGGCGGCCGGCGGCTGGCCGGGGGAGGTAATAATTAATCAAGGCAAAAGACACGAGCGTGGAGGGGCGATGCGTCGCCGCCGCCGCCGCGGGCCGTCCGGGGTTGGCCGGCCTCAGGCCGACCGGCGGCAGCGCTGCCGCGGCGTGGCGGCGGCGTCCTGCTTGTTGCTGTCCATGACGGTCTCGAAGGCGCCGACGAGCGCCCGGACCCTGCTGCACTGGCGCATCTCCAGCAGCTTGCTGCGGGCCTCCTCGATCACGTCGTTGCTGCGCGGCGTCGCCTCCCACCGCCGCGGCTGCTCCGACTCCGCCCGCGCCTCCATCGCCGTCCTCACCCGGCTGCCCTGGAACTTCCTCGCCGCCCCCTTCTTGTCGCCCTGCTCCTCCTCGTGCTTCCTGATCGCCTCCTTCACCACCGCCACGAACTTGTCCGCCACCTCCTCGGCCGCGGCGGCGACGGGCTCCGCCGCCGGTGCGGGTGCCGCTCCTTTCTTGGGGGACTCCACCTCCACCTCCTCCGTGGCGGCGGCGGCGGCAGTCTCCTTCTCATTCTCCTTCCCCTCCTCCGCCGGTGCCGTCTTCGCGTCGCACTCATCCTCCGCCGGCGCCGCTGTCATCGCCCCGCAGTCATCCTCCGCCACGACCGGCGCCGCGTGATGGTTCATTTCGTGTATGATCTTCTCGGGGACGACGTCGGGGTGGTCGTGGCGCTCCTCCTCCTCCTGCTGCTGCTGCTCCACACCGGCCGCGGTGTCGCCGTTGCCCTCGTTGCGGGCGAGCTCGGCAGCAGCAGCACCACCACCACCTAGGCTCACGGCGCAGGCCGTGTCGGAGACCTTGCTGGTGGGCGACGAACCGCGCTCCTCGCCGGCGGCGAGGTCCTTGCTCCTCACGCGGCGCGACCTGCTGGAGCGGAACGCGCGGGCGGCGCGCTGCATGAGCCTCCTGGGCGACCACTGCGACGCGTAGTACGCCGCCATGGCCGCCGCCGGCGTGGTCGGCTTGGACTTGGCCTTGCCGGGCGTGGACGGCGGCGAGCCGGCGCCGGGCTTGGCCGCGTAGGACGCCGACAGCCCGGAGGGCGTGGTGGGCTGGGAGGCGGGGTGGTGCGCCGGGTTGGAGCTGAACGGCGACGGCGGGTCGCCGAGCTCGCTCGCGCACCGCGGCAGGGACCGCGACGGCGCCATGCCCGCCTGCTTACCAGCAGGGACCTGCACACAATGCCAGGAGATCCGTATCGTGAACTCGTGATGGAGATCAACCACACCAACAAAAAAAAATCCCCAAAATCCAAATATATATAGATATGGTTGCAACCAGGAGAGGGGATATTTCGTGCATGATCAAAGGAGTCCAGCACTCCAACGAGATCAAGAATTCGCCATCCCCCTGTCCCAAGGACGCGTAAATCTTTTGACTTGATCTTCAAGGTATCAATCATACTTAACATAAACACGACGCATGTACATCCACAGCACATTCAGATGGAATAAAAAAGTTTTTCTTTTTCACACATTGCAAAAATAATATTACAAAAATGTTACTACTAATAAACTCCACATGAAAAATAGAAACCGAGTCCTAAAGGCAGCAATGTAGTAGAGTGATCATGAGGAGATGCATGCATGTATGCATGAGACTTGGGTCATGTTTAGTTCCAAAAAAATTCTACAGTGTCCGTCACATCGAATCTTTACACACATGCTTGGAGCATTAAATGTAGTTGAAAAAATAACTAATTACACAGTATAACTATTTCATACGAAATGAATCTTTTAAACCTAATTAGTTCATGATTAAACACTAATTGCCGAATAACAACAAAATGTGCTACAGTACCAAAACTTAAATTTTTTTGCGAACTAAACACAGTCTTGGGAGATGAAATCACCTCGAGCTTGACCTTCATGCTGCAGGCGCGAAGTTGAGGATCACAGGATTGGCTCTGCATGACGGGGCGGCGCTAGGCTGAAGAAGGACGGGGCAGAGGGCCATTTGAAAGCCCTCGCAGAATGGCCGAGGCCTCGGGAGGCGACGGTGGTGGCAGGGGTGGCCAGCCCAGGCCAGGCAAGCGGGGGAGGGAGAAGTCGCCGAGGAGATCGTAACGGCCGGGATTAAGACGAGACCGCGGCCGCGCACGTGGCGGCGTCGCCGGCCGCTCTCGAGCCCCGCCGAGACTTGCACGGCCCGGAGGGTAATTCGGTTGCTCACCGGCTATCTTTGACCTCCAAACACACGGCAGGGCACGCTCGGCCACAACCCGATTCCATGCGTGATCCTGAAGAAAAAAATCACGCAAAAAAGGTTTTTTTTTTTTGCTATCGGTGACATCACAGATATTTGCAAAAGAAAGATTTTTTTAATAAATAAATAAACACGAAAGGAGCAAAGACAAAGAGGTATCGCCGTATCGGGCAGAAGGCAAAGGATTCCTTTCGTCTAGTTTTTTTAAATCGAAATTCCTTTCTTCTTGATGTACTCTACAGTAGAAGTTGACGAATTTAAAAGAGATATTTATGCCCAACGAACGCGGTTTTTCCGCCGGCGCGTCGCGTTCGGCCGGCGACTCTAGCGATGGTGGGGCTGCCATGGAGCTCCACCGCCCCTATCTCGGCCGTCGATTCGCCAGCGGACGGCGGGATGCGGAGGGGCACCCGGTTCCTTTTTTAATTTTTAGCCGCCAGCTTGACAGATCCAGCCTTAATCCCACTCGAGCTTGATTAACTAGCGCTAAACCGGGGGCGTGAGCTGCAGTTAAGCAGTTTGCTGGCGGGGGAGCTGTCACCTGGTGGGCGCCGGCTCGAGCGAGAGCTGAGAAGCGATGGCGGCAGCCGCGGGGTCGGGGAAGGCCAGGGTGGTGGTGGTCGGCGGCGGCGTCGCCGGCTCCATCCTCGCCAAGACCATGCAGGGCCACGCCGACGTCGTCCTCGTCGACCCGTAAGCCTCGGCTACTCGGCTCCGGCCCCTCTCCGTTTTTCTGTCGGTTTGGCCCCCTCCCCGTGCAGACCACATGCTTGCGGAAATGCCAAGTCGTTCTCTGGTGCTTGCTACCGTTTGTGCCCGTGCTCCCACGGGCGGATCGGGCCGTGTGATTCGGCGGGTTGATTTTGCCCCTGCTGACTCTGGATGCAAACAGGATAAGAGACCTGACTGGTGCTTGAGAATCCGGGAGAACGAAATGGGGTGCTTTTGTGCTATTCCTTCTAATCACAGGAAGGAGTACCTGGAGATCCCCTGGGCTGAACTGAGGTCAATGGTTGAGCCATCTTTCGCTGAGAGATCATTGATCTATCACAAAGATTACCTCACCGATGCAACCATCGTAACGTCTTCTGCAGTCAGTATCACTAATGATGCCGTCCTGACAGCTGACGGTCAATCTCTTCCGTATGATTATCTCGTCATAGCGACTGGCCATGCGTTGACTTCTCCTGGCAGCAGAGCTGAGAGGATAAAAGAATTCCAGAGAAGTAACTGCAATCAAGCCACATACTGAAAAACAGTTTTGTCGCCTTCCCTAACCTACTTATACTTTGTTTTGTATGCTTGCTGCAGATAATGAGAAGATAGAATCATCAGGTTCTGTACTGATAATTGGGGCGGACCAACTGGTGTTGAACTAGCTGGAGAGATTGTGGTAGACTACCCGGACAAGAAGGTGACCCTTATCCATAGAGGACCACGTCTAGTCGAATTCATTGGAGATAAGGCATCAAAGAAGACTCTTGATTGGCTGACTTCAAAGAAAGTTGATGTGCTTCTTCAGCAATCAGTTGACTTAGGTTCATTATCGGATACCGAAAAGGTGTACAAAACATCAGGTGGAGAAACAGTAACTGCTGATTGCCATTTTGTATGCATTGGTAAGCCACTGAGTTCATCGTGGCTACATGACACCATCCTTAAGGAATCTTTGGATAACAAAGGGAGGGTAATGGTGGAGAAGGACCTACGAGTGAAAGGTTATAACAACGTTTTTGCTATTGGTGACATCACAGATATTCCTGTAAGTCTATGCTTTGAACTTATTGTTCTCCTTTTTGCGACTGTTGCTGTCTTCGTATTGATTCCTCTTTTTTTTGGACCAGCTTGAATTTAATTCCATAGAATACCAATCACCCAAATTTATGCAAACTGAACATTCTTAATGAGTGCGTATCTATGTAGACTGATTATTCTCATTTGTCAGACCAGCAACAAATTTAAATTTTGTATACAGCAAGTGTTTGGTTGGCCTAAATGTGATAATACCAATGCTTTGCAAAGAGTGAATATTCTGCAAGAGGGCGTGCCTTTGTACACTGATATGTAGTCGCAATCAGCAGTTCACTTCTTTTGCCTTTTGACGCACACTGCTTTTCATGTAACCTGAAGCCCTTAACCATTTTCTTCATAGTATCCGTTAAAGTTTTCAGTTATTTTGGGAACTGTTCATTCCATCATAATTTAACTATCCTTTAACAATCATGACGATGGGGTAACTCTGTTCACAAAGGCCACTGCTACAAGAAAGTCATCAACTTATTCCATCTACACCCATGGCCTTACACCCCTTATGAATTGAGTAATCCACGATAAACTTATTCTTGGAGGTTAATAGTTTTTCTGCTAAAAGATATTAAAGTCTCATTGCCCTACTATTAAAGTTGTTCCTTAATTATGTTGTTGTGGGGAGAAACTTGTCCATATAGTGGAGAGTGATTACCGATCATTACAATTCATGTTCCTTCATTTTTATATTGTTCATGCCTCCGTGGAGGAACCTCGGTTAGAAAACAGGGGCCATAGAGCATCATCATCAATTTTTAATTTAGGAAATGGTGACTTGATCCAAAAACTATGAATTATTGAAGCTAATGTCTATTAATGTTCAGGAAATCAAACAAGGGTACCTCGCCCAGAAGCATGCACTACTGGTGGCAAAGAACCTGAAACTACTGATCAAGGGTTCCCCAAACACCAAACTGGCAACTTACAGCACTGGCTCTCCGATGGCACTGGTCTCTCTTGGAAGGAAGGAAGGGGTGGCTCAGTTACCATTCCTGACAATCAGTGGGTGCTTACCAGGCAAGATCAAGTCTCGGGATCTATTCATAGGCAAGACAAGGAAGCAGATGGGCCTGAATGGTTGACTTCATCCGTGGAAGCATGGAAATGAAACTTCCTGTGCCCTAGTTTTCAGACAAGGAAATGGAATTTCTTCAAATAAAGAATGTGCTGTGCTGATATGCCCTGTATTTGTGCAAATGTGATGGTGTGGTTGCCTGAATGGTGGTGAGCAAAGTGTGTTATGTACATGGCTGATTGGTAATGAACAAAGTGTATGCTATGTACATGTATTTTTATGGAAGAAAGTTATGTGTATGTATACAAGGACCCTTTTGGTCCAATACAATGTCATGTCATGTTCAAACAATGAGCGCATTTGTTTGCTGGTAAAAAGCTAACATGAATTCTCTTTGCTTGTTGGCAACAATGCCAGCAATGGCAATTTGATGCCTATGGGGCGGGCCTGTGGGTGGAGATTGGAGAAGATCCATGTCCCTGTCAGGGGCAGTGCCTATTAAAAGGCGCTCCTGGGCCCGAACTGGATGTAATAGAATGGTGCTTTCTCCAGAAAAAGGAAAAAAAGAGAAGGCTGGGAGCCTGTCTGACACTGGCATGCACTGCTGAGAAATGAGGAAAACATTTTGGTAAATTTCTTTTTTTTGGTATCATATTTCCTGTCTTTCCATGAGCCATCAAGTGAGTGAGACATGTCATTCTATGCATGGCCAATCCATTTGGTCTGGTCCTATGGGTCTGGTGCAGGCTACTACATATGTCATGTGCACCACTGCTCATCCGTTTCATGGATTCTGAAGCTTTGACTTTCGCGGTTTTGCCTATGCTTGGATCCTTATCGCAAATTGTAACTGCTTTCAATGGCGATGAACTAATGAGAAGGACAAGTGGACTAACCTCTCCTCATACTTTACATCATTGCAAGCATCATGCTCAGTCCTAATGTCTTTTTTTTTTCTTTTAAAAAAAGTCCCATTGTCATTATGCTGGGTTTCTCTCTCTAAGTCATGCTTCCGAAGCTACAGCCATGATGTTCACTCCCACACTCATTATCTTTCAGGACTTGACCTGGACCTTTATCTTCTTATTAGGATCATGGGATGCAGAAGAAAAAAGCTGAAGCATAGCACTAGAGGATTGCCGGACGAAGCTGGCTCTTGAAGCTCATTTTTTCTTTCTTTCTTTTCTTGTTTCTCACGCTAATTTCCTGGCTGCCCTGTGATCTGAATCCAAATGAACGTGACCTTAATTTGGGGGCAGGTGCGCAAGGGTGTGTTTAGATCTCTCAAAAACTCCAAACTTTCCATCACATCGAAATCACATCGAAATATTAAATATAGCAAATGACTCATGCATGAAGTACTAAATGTAAGTAACTAAAAAACTAATTGCATAGTTTTGATGTACGTTGCGAGACGAATCTTTTAAGCCTAGTTAGGTCATGGTAGGACAATATTTACCACAAACAAACGAAAAATGCTACAATTTATTACAGTGTCCGATGTGACTTTTTCTACCCGTTTTCCAGGAATCTAAACACAGCCCAAATTGAATACCTCAAGCTACGATTTTGCAAGGGCCAAAGCTACACCTTGCCCACTTGTGTGTGGGCCCACGGCCGGACAGGACGCGTTGCCGTCTGATTTGTCGAGTCTGTATCAGCAGGCTGCACCGCTGCAAGCCTGCAAGCGCCTACTGTACTAAACCAGCAGCCAGAAAAGAAATCTTATCATCTTAACAGCGCGCCTATCCTAATCTCCCCATTACCGCTCCTGATCACATCATATTTGATGCCATCACGCTAACCACCGCGGGAACCCTATTTTTTTTCTCACATCATCCCGACTCCTTGGAAACACGTACTGTACAGAAGAGCTGCGTATCATTACGAATAGATCCTTCCGTACGAGGCATCACGAACGCATAATAAGAAAAGGGAACTAATTTGGGTACAATAATTATGGAATTATGGAAATAGTTGTGCCCAGACCCAAAGTTCAGACAATCCCCTGGACGTGGGTTTCAGGTGACCTTTTCCGATCATTGGTTAGCTGCAGCCGACCCATTTGATGCTGTTGCCACCCACTTCATTAGTTTGCCCATTGCCCTTCTACAAAGGAAGCTGTATGTGTACCTGTGTGGTGACACGCGGGTTAATGCTGGGTTAGTGCTGCTTCACTAGAGGAATTTAATTAGCTCAAAGAGGCCACTATAAGCGCCCACGACCTAACAGACAAACCACGCACGCGCGCAACGAACCTGAATCGAGCACAGCCATCTTTGCGTCCGCCTCAGTATGTGGAGAACTTGTTTAGTTCGCGAAATTTTTTAGATTTTGATACTGTAACACTTTCGTTGTTATTTGACAATTAATGTCCAATTATGAACTAATTAGGCTTAAAAGATCCGTCTCGTGCTAATCAGTTAGACTGTGTAATTAGTTATTTTTTCAACTACACTTAATACTCCATGCATGCGTCCAAACATTCGATGTGACGGATATTATAAAAATTTTTTGGGAACTAAACAGGGTTAGTTCCTTTTTTTCCCAAGAAGATAAACCCGAATGCACCTGCCGTGTAATATAATTGTTCGAAAAAGGTAAATCGTAGAATTCATTTAGCGTGAACAGTGAAGAAATCTTGAATATTCACGCAAGGGGAAAAACAAACTAAACTGTTAACAAGATAGGGCTATTGGGTAAGCTAATCCATTAGCTAGGTAGCTGGAATTAGTTAGGTTGAATCAGCTAATTAGATTCTTGCTATCTGGATATATAGAATGATTTTTTGAGGGAAATATATAGAATGATTTTAGCTAGGCATTAACGGGTCATATCTGAATCCACACAGCTAAAATTAGGCTGTGTTTAGTTCGCAAAAAGTTTGTATTTTGATACTGTAACATATTTCGTTATTATTTGACAATTGATGTTTAATCGTAGACTAATTAGATGTAAACAATTCATCTCGTTCTAATCAGTTATACTATATAATTAGTTATTTATTTCAACTGTATTTAATGCTCCGTGCATATGTCTAAATATTCGATATAACGAGTACCGCAGAATTTTTTTTGAGAAAGTACTCTAGAAAGAAAGGTATATTACCACATTACAGTACATGTACAGTACAAGTCAACAATTCCCACCAGGTCCTTGTTTAGTTGCAATTTTTTTGGAATTTTGGTACTGTAGTACCTTCGTTTGTATTTGATAATTATTATCTGATCATAGATTAACTAGGCTCAAAAGATTCATCTCGCAAATTACAGACAAACTGTGTAATTAGTTATTTTGTTTAGCTATATTTAATACTTCATATATGCGTTCAAATATTCGATGTGATGAAAAATCACGTAAAATTTTGAAATTTTGGATGCAAAGGCCCAAATTGCCGCACGATCTCCCGTCTTCATTCCCTTGCCATTGCCGCACGATCTCCCGTCTTCGTTCCCTTGCCATGGTACGCACGGCCAGAAGAAAAACGTACTTTGATAAAAAAAAAGAAGAAAAACGTACTACTACCACGTTACGTTTGTCACGTGCCCGCGCACTCCACGTTTACCGTGCTGCGTCCCCTCCCCGCCCGGGCCCACTCCCCGTGCAAAAATACCTGAGCACGCACGCAGGCGACAGCCCCCGGACCTGGCCCGTCATAAATGGCCTCGGATCCACCCGGGGGGAGGAAGGAATCCAAGCCAAACCAGGACGAACCCCCCCCCCCCCCCCCCCCCCAAACCCCCACTCGCTTCTTCGCCTCTCGCCTCCTCCACTCCCACCTCGGCGGCGTCACCTTCCCCTCCCCGCGCGCGGGCAGCCGGGCAGGGCGTCCAATACGGCGTCGCGCTTGGGGCGCCTTCCGAGGCGGAAGCGGGCCCCCTCCCCCCTTATCGAGCTCTCTGGACCGGGTGCTCTCGAGCGGAGGCTTCTAGGATCGGGAGGTGATCGATCGATGCTGTGAGGTTTTGCTTTTTTTCCTCCTCCCGTTTCATTTTGTTGTTTGGCATGGGCCGGCGTGATTCGGCGGGTTTTGCCCATCGGTTTCGGAACGTTCGGTTTGTTAGAAGGATCATCGCGCGTCTCGGGCTGGGAAATGGAAGGGAGTTTCGGTTTAATTTCTTGGGCGTGGTTATCTTCAAACGGTTCAGCCCTTCGGGGAGCAGTTAACCTGATTAGATTTCAAACGAATGATGTCATCGCACTCCCTTCTTCAATGATAATGTCATGATCAGTGGAGTGTGGTCCCGGATCCCTTTTTTTTTGGCTTATCTGCAAAATATTGTCTGCGGATTAAGGTTATATTCAAGCTTGAAATTATGAGGTTATCTTTCCTCTCCTGTACCGAGCTTTGGCGTCCTACTGGCCTGTCCCAAATTCTCTCTGATTTGAAATTCTCTCTGATTTGGTCCTGTCCCAAATTCACTTTGATTTGGTTACAGATGTTGGGTCCTGTCTGTTGTTGATCCGGAAGGTGAGTTGGTACGTGGTAGTGGTACCACCAGCACCTCGGACGTGGTTGCTTTTGATACAGGCTTTAAAAGTTAAAAAAAATCAGGTGATAGAGCTCACCTTGTGCCCTGTGCTCTGAAAAGCGATTATGGTTATTGATTCTACAAGTGTGGCGTGCTAGGCAAAAGTGTATCTTAATAAGTAGTGACTAGGTTGTGAATGCTAAGGGGCGATTTGACTGTATACCTGTTGCCCTTACTAATCTTTAGGGCATAACATTCTTCCAGGGTTTATGTTCTATCTGCCATTTGGAATTGTCCATATAATTAACGGCTAGTATTAAGGATATCTGCTGAAACTTGAGTGCATTTTTCATTGCGCAGTGAGAGGGTGTTTGGATGAGGGATATTCACGTGGCAATTTATAGGACATGACCATCCAGTTATATATCCGCGAGCCAAATAGACCCTTGATCATACTTGATTTTTATACATTAAATTTCATAATCTCTCTACTTTTTTGTTGTGGTACTGGGGATAGTTTGCTGAAACCTTGGTCATAGTGGGATTGTTGATGCTAATATTAGTTCCAAAGTGGTTTATTATCTGCTTTAAAAGGTATCCATTCTCAAAATATCCAGGGGCATTTTTCTAAATGTTCTTGCTCATTATTATCTGCATCCATCCTCCAGGTTTTGTTGTTTGCTGACCTTTACCAAATTATCTACAAATCTGCACAAGTATAAGATACTGCAGAAGGATTCTCGTGGTGTCTATTGTGGACTAATTGCATGGAGGAATATTCAGACAGGAGATCCAGAACAGAAATTGCATTTCGCGGGAGGGGTTCCAGATTCTCTTATCAAAATCAAAGTCCTGAAGAGAGGACTAATCACAACAGTGATGGACCGGGAAGCAGCACTAGACTCGATCCTATGAAAACGGGAGTTACTGATAATCAAGAAAGACCAAGATATCTGCATGATTCGTTTAAATCTTCAAGCTCAAAAGTGGGGCATGCAAGTTCCTCCAAATTTCCACTTAGAAAGTTTGAGGAAAAGCGAAGGCAGCCTTTGTCGACAGGGGTTGACATTGCTGAAAGTGGTAGAAGAAAGGCTGAACCCTTCAAGCAGCTGGAGAGTAGTAAGAAAATCATTGTAGGTGATGAGAGTTCAGACACTCTGCGGATAGAATCAAAAGGTTTTACTACTGAACAAGGTCGTTTGTTAACACCTGGTCCAGAATGCTCTCATTTTGCTGGTCCTTCAGGTGTTTCTGCACATAGAGCCGAGTCCTTGGTCCGAACTGCTTCACTAAGTTCTAGGACACATAGACAGAAAGAGAAAGAGGTGAATTTGGGTACTCCAGGAGCATGTTCTTCATCTTTGACTAATCGGTCTACTATGCCTAGAAATTCCACCACTGGTGTGAGGCCAGCTTATGGTCATGTTAGTGGAGTACAGAGACGTGGTCTTAAAAACCTTGGTTGTACTTCAGCACCTGATGTTCAGCCTTCAGGTTGTTCATCTGATTCTGTTTATAGTAGGAGGTTTGAGTTCATGAGAAAGAGGGCTTCTGATCCTGAAAGCTTTTCCAGATCAAGGAGCTTTAGTGGACCGTCTAATTCAGATCACTCATCTCCAACATATATTCGCGATACTGGTCCCAGAATCAGAATGAATGAATCATTACTTTCTCAACAAATAATAGAAAGCAGAAGCAGAAACCAACAGGAATCAGCAGTTTCAGTTAGGACAAGACGACCTTCTCATGCCACTACACTGAGGGCTCCTGATGAACGAGCAGATGGCATGCTTTCTTTGCATGAGTCATCCACAAGGAATGGGCAATCAGCTCAGGAACATCTTTCACTGGAAGAAGTCTCCACCGAGAGTTCAATAAGACCATTGTTTGCGGAATTACCTCATGATATTTACTCATTTAGTCATTATCAAAGCTCGAATTCTCAAGCTGAAAGAGGAAGACCAAGCTCCCTTTTCGAAGAAAGTCCTCCACAAATGTTCCATGGACTCATGGGGGAGAGAGATGGTCATAGACGCATAAGCATGGGAGGAATTGCAGAGGTTGTTGTTTAAAATGTTTCCCATAGTGGTTCCAGCTATTCTATTATTGTTGTTACATCTTATGTTAGATTAATTCAGTTGTATATATATTGGTACTGTTCTCAATTTTGATAAATGGCCTTAACTTTGACTAAGGAGGTGGTGAGAGTATAAAAGTTTCAGGACTAAAATAGATTTATTTTCTGTAGGTTTTACTAGCATTACAGAGGTCTGAACAACAAGCTGAGCTGGCTTATGAGGTTAGTTGCCTGGTATTCGTTGCCCAAAAAACTTAAAGGCTAATCTGTTCCATGGTGCATTTCACTGAACTGTTGGATAACTCTCTTTTCTTTTCTTTTTTGCAGCAATTGCTGGTGCTGGAAACTAATCTATTCCTTGGTGCCTTTGCATCCCATGATAGACATAGAGACATGCGGATGGATATCGACAATATGTCATATGAGGTATTTTCTTCGTCGTTCAAACCTAAAGGCTGAAGGGGTTTTGCTAGAGATTGCTTTTCTTCCAGGAACATCCCTTATTTGGCATTTGAAGCTCTTGCTATGATTTGTGTACTACCTTTGGCCATTATGATGGAATCCTTGTTCATAACATACTTACACGAGGTGCTTGCATTTCCTTCTGATCAGGAATTACTGGCACTAGAAGAGAGAATAGGTTCTGTAAGCACAGCCCTTTCTGATGAGCAGTTTGCGAAATGCCTCAGAAGAAGCATATATTGTCCAGTTGCTACAGGAGTAAATAAATCAGTCATAGATGACATAAAATGCAGCATATGCCAGGTACTATGTGATCAGTATTTCTCTGTTGTATAAACAATAAACAAAACACATATAAAGATGAACATCAGGCACTTTTGTTTTCCCATGAGGAACTGATAAGGCAGTGGGGAAGTGAATATGAGTTACTGGGAACTGGTAATTTTGGACACTAAGTGCAATATGTTTAATTTTGGCATTGAACAATGGTCGTTAAGCATTGTTTACATTTCTCACTGAATTTAATTGCAGTTATTAAAATGTACTGTTACACTGTTTACTGGATTCCTGGAAATGTAAATAGCACTGTTTATGCTTGCTTCTTCAGTATCCTTGTTATCGTAAGTCTTAACTGTTGTACCCTTCAATCTACCATATTCAGAAGCGACTGCATCCACTGTTTTAATCCCACACCACCACCACACGACACCAATTTCAGTTAACCACACGCCCTTATCTGAAGGGAGCGGAGCAAAATATTCTGCCATGCATTACTTAATCAGGAAATCTTTACTGAAATTTACACCTGCCTGTTCCAGGAAGAGTACAAGGAGGGTGAAGAAATTGGGCGGTTGCCATGTGAACACCGGTACCATGTGTGCTGCATTGGCCAGTGGCTTAGGCAGAAAAACTGGTGTCCAGTATGTAAAGAGTCAGCAGTACCTTCGATGGTGGACTAATCCAAGGATGTTTCAAGCTAGTATGTATCTGGTGCCCATGACTGTACATGTGAACATGTGAATAATATGGGCTAGGTTCCCTCTAGTTTCTGAATATCAGATACTTGGATTCCGTATGGCCCTGGAACTCTGGAAGACTCCTTAAAGTGCTATTGGAATGGATCGAATCACTGGTCGATGATTAAATTACGTTAAGTTCAATCACGAGAGCAGCCCTTTCTTGTTGCAAGATGATGACCATTCCATTCCTGGAACCAGAAACACCTCGAAGCTTTTAATAAATGTTATGTCAAGCCTTCTCGCCAGTGTTGTAAATGGTACGGATATTTTCCGATCGTATTCGAATTTGATCAGGTCTGAAAGGATTTTTATCCGTTCGAATTCGATTCTGAGTATTCAATATCCGTAACCGACCTGTATCCGAGTACTCACAAGTTACATTTTATGATGTCGATACCCATTACAATCTTATCTAGCAAATACTAATATTATTCGTATTCGGCTCTGTTTTCGAAGAAAAATATGAAAACAAATACGATGTCAGTAATATCCTTCCGCATTCGATCTGTTTACATCCCTACTTCTCGCTTTATTTTTGTTGAGTGGGAACACTTGAGCTTGGAATGTCCCGCAAAGTTGCTTCGTAGAATTACAGTGCTTACAAGATGAAATTGACTGGGAGTATTTCCGCCCCCCTTTTTTTACTTAGGGGTTCCATAAATAAATGCTGCTGATATTATAAATTTTATTCTGCGGCCACACTCAGCAGCGTTAGAGAGAGAAGATCAGTAACCAAGATGAAACTGTTACGGCATACGGTAGCATTTGAAATTTTACTCTTTTCTTCCAAAAAAAATGCGTTGGAGTTTTTCATTCAGTACATATTTACATTTGAATTTTCAAGGGCTGCGCTAGATGCCAGAGATTCTGTGGCTAATGACAAACTCTCGGCCCATGTCACTTCTTACATGATATTGGTCGAAGCTGTTGTCTTTCTTGCATGATCGAGAGCTACAAATGGGATGGCGCCGCACCACACCACCGCCTGCCCTGTGGATATTGTCGCCCATATTGACCACGCCTGGCGTTGGCAAGGCAGGGGCGAAGCTACTTGAGCTTCACTGGGGCGGTCGCCAGCGGCGTCGTCCCGGAGGAGCTGCGCCAGCATCGCGGAGCTAGCCGGCGTCCTCGAGCCGGGATAGGTAGGCGTTGATGGCGCCGCACTCGCCAAAACAGAAGCCAACCGAAACAGCGAGGCGGACGCTGGCCAGCGCATCGCCGATTCGTCGTAGAGCAAGCAGGCCATGGAGCGCTAGACGCTTGCCGAACTGGAGCATCAGGTGGATGGGGCCTTGGCTCGGGTACGGTAGAAGGAACAGGCAGGAGGCAGCTACCGCCACTGCCACCGCCGGCGGCTGTCAGCTTGCCATCACTGTGCGGTGTGGGATGAAGTTGCGGCTCCCCATGGCGGCGCGGGTGTGGAGGGCGGAGACGCCGATGACGGGTAAGTGGGCTGCCGCGGGTTACCCGAATCAACCCGCTTCTGCGGAGTGGGCTGAAATACTGAATTATATGGGCCCAATGGGTTGACGTATCGGAGTTGCCCGCGCCGCTTGCAACATGACTCCTCCGGCACGCATCTTGCCGGCCGCCGCCGCCTTCATCGGCGGCAAGGCACCTTGTGACCTTTCAAAACCCCCCAATTTGTCTCTAATTTCCCAATCTGTCTCCAGGTAGGTCGCCATGTCCGCCGCCGCCTTCCCCAGCTGGGCGATCCTGGAGCCCTTCGTCTTCCGCCGGGACGACGACGCCTCCTTCCCGGACGAGTCCAAGGCGCCCGTCAGGGCGTCCGGCACCACATCCTTGGGCGCCCCCTTCCGCATCGCCTTCTCCTTCGCCGAGCCCCCGCGCGTCTCCCGCCTCTACGCGCAGCTGCCGGGCTTCCCGGGCCCCGACAAGCTGACGCCCCTGGCTTTCCTGGCGACCCACCACCGCCTTGCCCTGCTCCAAGTCTGCACCTTGCTACCCAATTTCGTTATAGTGCAGGACTTCTTCATCTTCAGCGCCTACCACGACCCTTCCTCGCTCCAACGGCTCCCTCCTTCTAGCGAGATGGATGCCCAACCTCCTCCTGGTCATCTTGACTACCTAGTCGAGCGGCGCCTGCTGAGAGACCGACACATCGGCCTCTTGTGCCGAGGCGAAGGCGAGCAGGAGTTTGTGGTGGCAGAGCTCCATCTCTCCAAAATCCGCAACAAGGTCCACGCTGACATCTTCTTTTTGAAATCAGCTGTCCCAGCACGATGCGGCGAAAAGTGGAGGATGAAGTCCATTTTACCCCCTGAAGTTGTTGAGGAATCCAAATTACCCCCTTGAACTGCAATACCAGGAATGGAACCCCCTTCAACTTTTAAAACCGGACAAATCACCCCCTGACTGATTTTCACGGTGGTTTTGGCAGTGGGCCCCACATGCCAGCCTGCGGGCCCCACATGTCATCCTCTCCTTTCTCTATCTCTCTCTCCCTCTCTCCTTTCTCTTTCTCTATCTCTCTCTCCTCTCTTCTCCAGATAGCCGCCGCCACGCCCCTCCCTCCGCTGCGCCTCCCTCCACCGCCACCTCCCTCCGTCACCGCCGCCTCCCTCCTCCGCCTCCCTCCGCAGTGCATCCCTCCCGCCGCCACGCATCCTTCCGCCTCCCTCCCTCCCTCCGCCGATCGCCGCGCCTCCCTCCGCCGCCCCGCCGCTGCCGCCCTCGCCGCCAGCCGCCCGACGCCGCGCGTCCACTCCGATGCTCGCACACGCTGAGCCCTTGACGCGTGGAGCACCTCTGCCTCGGCCGCCGCCGCCCAGAGCACCTCACCAGGGACACACGCACGAGCTCCATTGCGGCGGGAGCCCAAGGCGGTG
Organism: Panicum virgatum; assembly: GCF_016808335.1. Classification (NCBI taxonomy): domain Eukaryota; kingdom Viridiplantae; phylum Streptophyta; class Magnoliopsida; order Poales; family Poaceae; genus Panicum; species Panicum virgatum. Next base: position 3,938,850 of record NC_053136.1, read on the forward strand.
GTGCGCGGCGACGGTGGGAAGAGCTCTGTGGCAGCGCAACGAGAAGCGCATGAGCACCGTGAGGTGGCGACTGCGGTCGGGACACGGAGAAGGCGCCTGGAAAGGGGGTCTCACCGAGCGCGGCGGACGGCGCCGCCTGGCGGCGCGACGGACTGGCGGGGAGGCGGGTCCGGGCGACGGCAGGTCGGGACGACGGCCTGGGGAGCTCGGCGGAGTCACAGTGGAGTTCCACGCCAGTGGAATCGGCCGGCGGTGGCGTGGAGGCGTCGAATTGCGCCGGCGGCGCGAGCTCTGTGGCAGTGCGGGCAGGCCCGCGGAGGAGAGAGAGATAGAGAAAGGAGACAGGGAGAGAGAGATAGAGAAAGGAGAGGATGACTTGTGGGGCCCGCAGGCTGGCATGTGGGGCCCACCGCCAAAACCACCGTGAAAACCAGCCGGGGGGTGATTTGTCCGGTTTTAAAAGTTGAAGGGGGTTCCATTCCTGATATTGCAGTTCAGGGGGTAATATGGATTCCTTGACAACTTCAGAGGGTAAAATGGACTTCATCCAAAAGTGGAGCTCCGTGCGTGTGCCCATCCTCCACAGCGGCGACCCCGGCGATCTGCTCTTCTGGCAGACTGAAGGCGTCGTCCCCGTCGACCACTGGCTGTGCTGGATTGACTACTCCCGGGGCATGCTCTTCTGTGACTTGTTCGGAAAGCCCAAGCCTACAGTCTCCTTCCTCAGGTTACCTTTGGACAATCTCCCTAATAATTTTTACAACCGCAGCTTCACCCACAGCCGGATGTCCCGCGGCGTGTCCGCCATTGATGATGGCCGTGCGCTCAAGTTCGTCCATGTCGCCCGCAGTGATGGCATTGGCCATGGGGCACTCAAACCCGGTGCTAGCTTCACCATCACCTGCCACACCCTCAGATTAGACGGTAGCATGGCGTTGTTGAAGAACAAGGGCATGTTAGGCCGCATGAGGTGGATCGAGGACTCCACAGCCACCTCCGACAAGCTATGGCCAGCATCTGCACACAGGGAATCCCCTGATGAGTTCCCACATGACATTGTCATATTCCCCCAAGTGAACATCGACAGGCCACATGTGGTTCACTTCCTTACCAGCTCGTATGAGCCTTTGAAAAAGATGTGGCTGGTTGCCATTGACATGAACACTGCAACCGTGGAGTCTTCTTCTCAGTATATCAATGGGAAGGAGGATCTTGCAACTGTGGACTCCGACTTGACCACACTAAGGTCCACCTGTCCCATGCCCTTGCTTACCTGTGAGCTATCCAAGTACCTCAATCCCCCAAGGTAACATTATATTATATTGCTGCTGGCTTTTATCTACCACCTGCTTAATTGATTTTTGCTGGTTGCATATTTATTGCTGCATATATGCAATTTGTTCATCACTTTAATCTTGTTAGTATTTCACTACTGAGTACTGTAAGAGCAGCCTATTTCTCCAACTAGGACATTTAGCGATTACATTTATTCGCAGTTGGAAGGAAAGTATGCTACATATTTACCTTCAGTGTCTGTTTTTGGCAATTCTTTTCTATAGCATAACTACTTTATGAAGCACTGTTATATTGCCGCTGGCCTTATCCAAGTGTACCTCCTGCTTAATTGATTTTTGCTGGTTGCATATTTATTGCTGCATACATGCAAGTTGTTCATCACTTTAATCTTGTTAGCATTTCACTACTGTCAGGCCCAATCCTGAGGGAGTAGTATATATACATGTACATATACAATTAGAACGTACAACCAGGGCAGATAAGAAACGAAACGATGTGTCGCGCATGACTCCTCCCAACTGACTGACTCCCACGATTAACTAACGTTGATTGGTAGCCACGCCTAAGACTACACGATCTACAGGCCTTTTAAGTGATACCTTTGAGTTGGTTCAACACGTTTAATTTGTAGCTTTGCAATAGCTTTCAACCTTCAATTTCTATTTGTTTTTTTTTAATTTTCAAGCTTCAAGAAATATTTAAATGATATTAGTATTAGTATCTTTGTTACTGACTTGGCATCTAGAATTGCAAGAACAAGTTTTTGAGATAATACCATATATAGTACTAATATGTATAAATTGTTTGGCTAGAATTTGTTTTTTTATGCACTCGCTTATTGGCGAAATGTTCTACATATAGATTTATCATCACCATTAATATTTATAGGGCCCCATCTCCAATCTCGCATCGGCCCCCCTAAAACCTCAGGACCAGCCCTGCTACTGTAACAGCAGCCTATTTCTCCAACCAGAACAGTGATGTAGCCTGCAGGCTACTTAGCGAAAGATAAGCAATAGGCTTAGGAATGGTGGAGTTGTCAATACCTTCTTTCATATGGTGTTGGAAATAAATTATTAGCAGTTAGAAGTAAAGTATACTACGTATTTACCTTCAGTGTCTGTTTTTGGCAATTCTTTTCTATAGCACAACTACTTAATTTATGAAACACCGTTGCATGCTAGCCTGATCTTGCTAACAGAAGTAAGTTTAGTTTGAACATCCATTTAGACCACTTTTTTCACAGTATTTATGTACTGCAGGAAGAGGAAGGATGTGGAATGAGTCACGTCTGCCAACTTCATCGTACTTCTTATATACTATCTAATGGTTCAACAAGAAAGATCTATGTCATGTTTGTCAACAAAACTGAAGGAGCTATTTCATATCGTGGCCTATTACGGTCTACTTCATGCTGTATGAACAGATAAGTTATATCAAGTTTGTGGTGTGTTGCATACTTGCATAGGTTTGTCAAGAAATTGTGTGGTGTGTTGAGTTTTCAAGTATAATCTTTAAATTGTGTCCTTGCCTGTGCTATACCAAGTTTGTATGTGAAATTTAATCTGTACTATGTTACCACTTCTAACGCTATGGTGGTATATTTATGCAGTATATGTTGTGCTAACTTAATTGTTGGTATCCTGTTCATGTAAATTATTACAAATCATTGTCACCGCTATTCGTAAAAAAAATGACGCGCATCGTGGAGTCTGGCGCGCAATCACGGAGTGGTAGACATTTGCGTAGAAAACCTCACATGGCCAAGGGGCACAGTCCATACACTTCTTTTTCCCTTGTCTCTACAAATCCTTCTCCCTCTCTCTGAATGGAGGGACGGTATAAGGAATCTTTTGTCTGAACGGAAGCCCTCTGAAATTTGAACTCCACACCCCAGTTAACAACTACCTGGGCAGCAAGACTTTTTGTTCTTGTCACAATCACATCCATCCATCTAGAACGCAATGCAAAATAAATGAGAAACGATTTGATATAAAAGAGCACGGAAACAATGGTGATCAGCAAAATATGCCGGAAAGAATGCCACTAGGGACATGCACTAGGGCTCATCTGTACTTGCAATGATGGGATGCAAGTCAACGCTTGCTTGCTTGCTTGAGAATTATAATCCACAGAGGGGAGGGCAGGCGAGATGAGGGGATTGTACAGTCAGTACTCCCTCCATCCTGAAATGTAAGGCATTTTAGATTTTTGCAGACAGATTATGGAGGTAGAGAAAAGATACATATACCCCTCATCAGTGCATTATTCAGTTAATCAATTGCTTAATTTTTAGTGCGCGCACCAAAATTAAGGAGACTAGCATGCCTTTTTTTACTCCCTCAACCCACCATAATTGATTTTTTTTTACAAAACTAGCACCAAAACCAAAAAGATTAGCATGCCTTTTTGTCCAAAAGGCTCGATGATGCCTTATATTTAGGTACAAATTTGAACCCTCAAATATCTTATGTTCCAGAACGGAGGGAGTATATCTTCACATAATTAAGTAGGGGGTGTTGAGTGGACATTTGTGCCAAAATACGAATCATGGTGGCTTTGTGCTTGAATGAGGAGCAAGTGGCATTGCAATGACAGTTTGGGATGCTGATCATGAGCTTATAGTTTACTTGGGTATGATGATGGTGGGTGAAAGTGATTCGAACATCACAACACTTACAGAAATGGCAACATGAGTTGATAAGCTCAAATATCTCCACATGCATAAACAGTACAGATTTCCTATTGGAAGTCTCGCTGTGAAAGAGCCCGGTTCTATGAACATGCAAACCTAGGAAATCAATGTCACACAGGATAGAAGAGCCTAGTTCATCATCTTGATGAGCTCGTTGATGTAGTTCTCACGGTTACCGGCATCACCACCCTCAACATAGTGGTTCCTCTTCTTCAATTCAGGCCACCAAGTGGTGCCTTCAGCTTGAATGGCAACAGGAAGTTGTTGGCCTCCTTGAAATGTGGGCGAACGGTCATGATCTCATGGACAAGATCAGTGGCGGAGCTCGGCAAGAAATTTAGGTGGGGCATAATTTTTTATGTTATCTTACGGCCACCACGTATGAATGTTAAATATGGTCTATTAATTCAACAAATACCAACTAAACAAGAGTAAGAAATAAGAAAATCCAACAACCTATGAATTTGAAGACAAATTAGTTAGTACAATGTAAGAAAATCCAACTAAACCTATGAATTTGAAGACAAATTTGTTAGTGTATAATATATCATATATGATTATTTAAAAACAGCAGCACATGAGAACAAGGAGACATATCTAACCAGCTCGCCCTGCACTGTAGAACTGAGCTGCTAAGGCAGGCAGACAGGCAGCAGCGGGCACTAGGCGGCAGCCCTGCAGGTTTGCCTGGCTCCGTCGATGGAGACAGCGAACGCTGCTGCTCTACCGCTGCGCCTGACGAAGAAAAGAAGGGTATTAGGGGCTCCTCGTTGGCAGTAGGTGGGGCAGTTGCCCCACCATGCCGCATGAGGAGCTCCGCCTCTGGACAAGATCCTCTATGCATATGATGTTGTGATTCCCGAGGCCCTGGCAGGCAGGAAGTAGAGGGAAATGATCATTTAGATTCAAATTGAAACACACATATCTGAAGAATGATCACAGAGGCTTTGGGGATGGCTCACCGCCTCAATTACATTGTTGTTGCTCAGAGGAATCATCTGCTTGTTCAGCTTTTCATAACTTACTAAGTTGTGTCACTTAGGTCCATACCATTTGACGTGGCGCCACATGACATAAATATATGAAAAAAAATCCTTCAAATTTGTCATCTTCTATATCTCGATCCTCCTCATTCCCGCCCTGACGTCCACAGCGCCGCCGCCCCATAATCCGCCCTGTTGCCGTGCCGCCGCTGGGCGGCCGCCACATGAGGCCGGGGCCAGGGCCCTGCCCGCTCGTCTGCCCGCGCCCAGCACGCTGACGGCGACCGCCCACAACCGACCGGCCTCCCCTGTCAGGACGCCTCTAGCGCCGGGCCCTCCTCCTACTAAGGGCAACCTCCCGCGGCGAGGCCCCCTCCGAGTGCCGACTCCCGCGTCGGGCCCGCCTAGGGGTGGTAATGGGCCATGGCCCTAATGGCCTCTTCACAGCCCAATAAAGCCCTTAAAATTTTTAGTTCAAAAATACATATGTTTAGAGCCCGGCCCTTTTAGGGCCCGATCCTTAGATTTTCTAGTTCAAAATGTTGGGCCCTTTACCACCCCTAGGCCCGCCTCGCGGCGAGGCCGCCGCACTCGCCATGGTCCGGCTCGCGGTGAGGCCACCGCACTGCTGAGGCCGCCGCCCCGCGCCGGGCCCGCCTCCCTCCGAGGGTCGCCCCCGCGGTGAGGCCACCTCCAAGGGCCGGCTCCCGGGCTAGGGCCACCTCGCGGCGAGGAGTAGCAGCGCAAGGGCGACGTGCGCGGCCGCGACCAAGGCTATGAGGTGGGCGGCCTCGAGGACCAAGCAGGCAATGTGCGGGAGCCTGCCCAGCGAAGGGCTCTTCGCCTGCTCCGGCCATGGTGTCCAGCACGGTCATGGAGTCCATGCCAGCTATGGGTGGAGATGTGGAGCGGCCGCCAGCACTTGGAGGCCGCCCAGACCGAAGAGGAGAAGACCTCAATTGATCCGAAATGGAACTTACTTGTCAATTGATGGAAATGGTGAGCTTTGTGGCGGAACACCTCAACTTCATTTAGCTCCATGTTCCACAACTACTGCTGAAAAGAATAGAAAACAGTTGTCAAAATCCTTCGGGATCATTTTGGTTCAATGAGCGGGATTGTATTCATAGTTTTCGTTGTTGCTATCTTTCAGTTGATCCGAAAGAAACTCACACAAATACAGGGAAGCCAGCTCGTACCCATGGCAATGCATGAACAGACTCCCCTACCATGTGCTGTCAAATGGAAAGAAAAATCCTAAACCTTAAACTCTAAAGGTATTCAGACCGGTCTAACCAAAAATAAAATAAACCAAAATAAAACCGCAAGGAGTATGAAGGTTTTGAAAGTGATCGAGTGCTCTAGCCTAAGAGGAAGAGGAGGTAAATTAGACAATCTAAAAATCTTAACTTATAGCTCCAACTAATTTGCACAATAATTAAATTAAAATATGCTATCTAAATGTGCAGCTACGGTTCTTCTCATGTGAAACTCTCGTTCCAAAAAAATTATGCAATCTATAGCCAATCCTATCAAGATAGTACTCTATGAAAGTAAAGGCACACAAGGTTGCAATATAAAATGCGAAAATATAAAGGAGGGAGGAGAGGAAGCAAACTCTCGACACGAGAATTTATCCCGTGGTTCGGATTGCCACAAATGCGCCCTTACATCCATATTGTTGAAGCACTCACGAAAATTATCGCTTCCCGGCAATCAAGTCTTTCCTGCGGACACAACCACGGTCATTTTGATCCCGATTTCTATTAAGGGAACTCCACCAAGAAGGGTTGTCGACGCCGCTCCACAATAAGGCGGAGGGTCGAAGACATGCCGGCAAGCCACCGAGACTCCAAGGATGAACGGCGCACCGAGATACAATATAGTTCACTCTAGAATCAACTCAGAAGGCTCATCACCTTGCTCTCACACTCTCTCAAGAGCTAACCTATCACTAACACTCTCAAATGTGTGCTAAGGACTAAGAATTTGATCACTAAGCACTTGGATGGTTTGGCGAACTTCTTCAATGTGTCTAGGACTTCACTTGAGGTCCAACAACTCCAAAATCACTAGGGAAGCCATATATATAGGCTACCAACTCGAACTAGTTGTTTGTAGCCGTTGAGGCATTTCTGTCCTAGCCTGCAAATTTTTCAGTTGATCAGAAACATGTATTATTAACATACATTTGGCATTTCCTTGGACTGAATTATGTGTGGAGTACAGCAGTATGATTCCTAGGTCGTAAAAAGGCAAACGGGTCTGCACTTTCTGCTTCGCCACCTATTCGCTCTTCAAAAGTTTGCCAAAACCATCCTACCAAATAACAACCAGCCTCGTTTTGTTAGGCTTACCGTTTAAATAGGTGTCTGAAAAACAAAAATGCTTTGTGCAGTATGAAAGATAGTCTACTCCTATATGACAACAGAAACACCACTAATAGAGTAATGCACTGGCTGTTTCACTAAATCAGGTGACAAGTTGCCAACATGCACGAATGGCCGGTCGTTAGGTTTTGCTCAAACGAGCCAAGCCGGCAGCACGCTTCCCTCTTTCTTGTGCTTTTCATCTGTTCAGTTGGTGTATCATGCAGATTGAATGTAGTATGAGATTGTTTGATGGTACGTCATAGAGTTCCGCAAAAGCGAGGGAAAAAAAGTTCTCTCTCGGTGAAGGTTGTGTTCAATATTCAAAGACTAAAGAACTATGTACAAGATTTGTGCTTGGAGATCATTGCAATAATACATCATATCAACAATTAATTGAATACTCCTAAGAAAAAAAACACTAAGATATTATGCTCTTATATCGTATTCATATGGTATGTACTCCCACCCTTTTAAATTATTAGTCGTTTTGGCTTTTCTAGACATACAAAATTTCACCATGCACCTTTTTTGCGAGAAATTTTGTTATGCATCTAGACATAACTAGGGGTGGTAAAGGGTCCAAAATTTTGAATTAGAAAATCTAAGGCCCGGACCCTAAAAGAGTTGAGCTCTAATCTTATATAATTTTGTGTAAAATATTTAAGGCTCTTGTTGGGCTGTGAAGAGACCACTAGGTCATGGCCCATTACCACCCCTAAACATAACATATATCTACATGCATAGAAAAATTATATACCTAGAAAAGTTAAAACAACTAAATTAATTTAGGACCTGAGGCCGTGCATTCATCATATATATTGCTGAGGCGATGCCGTGCATTCATCTCTTTTGCGTGCCATGCATAGGCTGATGTCACGCACGCTTAACCCCAAACGCCACATGCATGCAAAAAAAAGCGCCGGCACATCTTGCCATTGCAAGTCTGTACACGATTATAGCAATGAAAAGAGCAAAAATGCAGGGGTGACAAATGATACCCGAAAGTAACAACGAAAGAATAATCAAACTATTTAATTTTTAGTTATTCAAGTAAGCACTGTCGTTTCATTTTCTAAAATAAGATATGTTCATTAAACGGTGATACATCATTGATGTAACCTAACTCAAACATCCAATTCTGATATTACATATATTCCAAACTCATTGTCCTTTTTAGTCTATGAATTTTCTTTGAGATGTACTGGTACCAACATTTTTTAATTTTAGTTTTAAATAAAAATAATTGAATAGATTATATTCACTATTTATGTTTGATTTTTCATTTTTTCACTTGTTATTTTGGCTCCTATTTTAAATATTCGTTAAAACCAAATTGCTGTATTTCTTTTTGGCAATTTACAGGCAAAAGTGGTGGATGTTTAATTTCTTTTTTCTTCAAGGTAAGGCATCATCTACACGTGAGACAGCTTACTTTCAAAGGACATGAGGGAACTTGCACGGTATGTAAATAAACCAAGAAGAAATTTCGTGTGTGTCGTGACATGCACAATCTAAGACTGATGATGTCCTTCACTTATTTTTAAGGATTCTGTTCAAATTCAACCTATGTCCTAAGGATTTGATTACATCTTTATTACTCTCACAATTTCGCTTTACCGTATAGTACCATGCAAAGATAATCGTTTTCAATCTCAGTAATATTTTTTTGAAATAAAACTATAATTTTTCTGTGGCTAGTAAAACCCCTCCCCGCCCCACCCCCCACCCCCAACCTCTCCCGTCCTTCCTCTCCACAGCCGTCCGCCCGCCGGGACCCGCAGATCCGACGGCGCCGATCGCCCCACCCCGCCCGCCGTCTTCCCCAACCCCTCACCCCGGTCGTCCACTCGTTCGCCGCTGCCTCCTTCCCCCTCCTCCTCCCCGATTGCGCCGCCCCGCGATTGGCCTCGCCAACCCGCGCCCGCCGCCGCAGTATAAATCCGGCCCGAGCGAGCCCTCCGCGCCGTCCCCACCGCGCTCCGACCACAACCCTAGCGGCGCGCGCCGGCATGGGCTAGGGTTCCCCCGCGGCAAAGATGGAGTGGGATAGCGACTCCGACGGCGGCGGCGGCGGCGGAGACGAGGATGAGGAGGAAGAGGAGGAGGAGGAGGAGGTCCAGGCCGGGACCGGGCCCCCGGGGTTCTCGCTGGCCATCGAGGGCGTGCTGGGCGCGTGCGGGATGGTGGTCTCCGACGCGCTCGAGCCCGACTTCCCCATCATCTACGTCAACCGCGGGTTCGAGGACGCCACCGGGTACCGCGCCGAGGAGGTGCTCGGGAGGAACTGGTAACCACCTGCCCCGTGCGCTCCAGTTTGGAATCCGAGCTGGGTTGGTTCTGTGATTATGACGGGGGGATTCATTCGTTGCTAGAGGAATCTCTTAGGGTGGATAGTTGGTCGACCACGGAAAGTTATTTAGCGTGCTTGCTGTTTTGTGGTGACCTGAGCAGTATCCCATAGCCCGTAGATAATATCTAGATTTATAGCGGCCGGCTGGAATCAAGTTAAGATGCTATTGAACTTGTTTGGTTTCCAATGTTAAATTACTGACAGGTAGTATTTCTTCCTTTCCTGTGTTAATTTAAGCACTGTAGCAATGAGGGAGTCTATTTACATGAACTGTAACAACTAGACTAATAAATTCATGATGGTTTTTGGTTTATGATCTATGTATAAACATGTTTATGTTAATGTATGATGTGCTGGTTTTAGGTTTCCCTTAGAGAAGGAGTTGATTCGAACTGTTAGTTGCTTCAAATCAATTTCAACTGCTAGTCCCACCAAGTTATATGCTAGGAGTGGCAATTTAAGATGAAAATGGCCTGTTTCCCTAATATTTAAATTTTATCCTAGGATATTAAGAAGTAAGGAGGTATGTATTTTGGCTCTGTATAATTCTTCGCACTATCCAATATTCCAATTCCCTGATTATAACTCTGTTGGAAATTCATTTTGAGATGGGGTCTGGCCTACTTATTTTCGTTTCATTTCTAGTTGATTATGTATGAAACTGTTTTTTTACTTCATATGTTGGCAGTGATCTTTATCTAGAATTACAATATTCCACTTTATATAACTAGAATGGATGCGTTTTGTTGGATAAAAGGGCACCAGTTAACAACTATTCCCTCCACTAATTAGCTTATCCCAAACATCATATATTTAAAAACGGAGGCAGTAGTAGTGGATAATTGATCAGAGATCATCTTGAGATGTTGTTAACCTATTATTGAGGACTTGTATATGGACTTGAGGCAGAAAATTTTGAATTATAGTTATAGTTGCTTGAACGTCTAGAGCACTGTTCTGTTCTGTTTTGTTTATGCTTCTCTTCAAGTTCAGCCTTGCAACAGAAGAGTTTCATCATCTGTCAACAGATTGCCTCATGGACTGCATATTACTGTTATGATTAGAATTTTGTCAGTATCTTTTAGAAAGACTTAGTGATGTCCGCCAACCTTGGCACCATACAACACATCCATGATGGATATAAAACTGTTTGCTCCTGGCGTCATATACTACTACAAGTTCCTAATTTATTTAGAAAACTGGGATCCTGCCCTTTCAATGTTAGGCAAAGTCATATCCAACAAGGTGATGGCAGCTTATTACCAGTGGTACCAGTAGCCAGTTTCCTTCAGTGACCAAATAGTTGCCTTAAGGAATTTAATGGATACATGTTGATGGGTTTGGATTTACATGAAAAATTGTAGAGGAAAGGAAGAAAAAGCTTTTGTTGATGGTTTAAAGATGGTACATATTTAGAAATTCTGTACAGGCATATGTTGTCTATGCTGACATTCGTTAGTTTTGTATGCAAATCAAATTTGGGAATTAAAAATAGAGGACTAGAAGTAACTGAGTTACAAATGCCGGCCTTAAGTACCATATTTCATGTGGGTTGGACAGTTAAGGCACACTACATGTAGTCTTTAGTTGTATCAGTAATGTCACCAGTAGTTAACTAATGAAAGCACACAGTGAACTTCTGAATAATAAAACTTGCTTTGCTGATATTGTCTCGAACATTGTGCTCATAAAATTAAGTATGGAATGGATGCAGAATGTTATTCTCTACTGCTACTAAAAGAGGGTTAATTAAGTTCAGTTGACCAAATACAGATTTCTTAATATTTTCTTTCACCTCTGAGCAAATTTGAAAATTTAACATCCTATGTTAGCCATTTTTTTTTGTACAATTTTCACTTGCTTCTTCTTTAGTATTATTGTTAAGCTGCCTTTTTTTTTATTGCAGCCGGTTTTTGCAATGCAGAGGACCATTTGCTCAGAGGAGACATCCCCTTGTTGATGCTGCAGTAGTTACTGGGATTCGGAGATGTTTAGAGGATGGGACCAAATTCCAGGGTGATCTGTTGAATTTTAGAAAAGATGGTTCTCCATACATGGCAAAGCTGCAATTAACACCAATATATGGAGACGATGACACAATAACACACTATATGGGCATTCAGTTTTTCAATGATTCCAATGTTGATTTGGGGCCATCTCCTGGCTCTGTAACAAAGGAACTTGTGAGATCTACATGGATTGCACCAGATAACACTCCCCCACCGTCTTCAGTGGGCAAGGGTAACTTATGGGAACATTCTAGTCTCTTCCTACTGAGTGATGAGGTACTGTGCCAAAAGATCTTCTCAAAACTGTCACCCAGGGATATAGCCTCTGTAAACTCTGTTTGTAAGAGACTGTACCACTTGACAAAGAATGAACACCTTTGGAGGATGGTTTGTCAGAATGCATGGGGCAGTGACGCTACTCGGACCCTTGAGAGTGTGGCAGGATCAAGAAGTTTAGCTTGGGAACGGCTAGCTCGAGAGTTGACCACCCTGGAAGCTGTTGCCTGGAGGAAATTGACAATCGGTGGTGCGGTGGAGCCATCTCGGTGCAACTTCAGTGCCTGCGCTGTAGGGAACCGTGTTGTCCTTTTTGGTGGAGAAGGTGTTAACATGCAGCCAATGAATGATACATTTGTGCTGGATTTGAGTGCCAGCAAGCCAGAATGGAGGCACGTCCATGTGAGCTCGGCTCCTCCTGGTCGCTGGGGCCATACCTTATCATGCCTAAATGGATCACGGCTGGTTCTGTTCGGTGGCTGTGGGGGGCAGGGGCTACTGAATGATGTCTTCATTTTGGATCTGGATGCACAGTATCCAACTTGGCGCGAGATTCCTGGCCTTGCACCACCAGTGCCACGGTCGTGGCATAGCTCCTGCACAGTGGATGGTACAAAGCTGGTGGTTTCTGGTGGCTGTGCTGACTCTGGTGTACTTCTAAGCGATACCTACCTCCTAGATGTTACAATGGAAAAACCTGTGTGGAGGGAGATACCTGCATCTTGGACTCCACCTTCTAGACTTGGGCACTCCCTTTCTGTTTACGACGGCAAGAAAATCTTGATGTTTGGTGGTCTTGCCAAAAGTGGCCCTCTACGGCTCAGGTCCAGCGATGTATTCACTTTAGATTTAAGTGAAGACAAGCCATGCTGGCGGAGCATCACTGGCAGTGGGATGCCAGGAGCTGGTAATCCTGCTGGAGTTGGCCCACCTCCTCGCCTTGATCACGTCGCGGTGAGCCTTCCTGGAGGTAGAGTTTTGATATTTGGTGGGTCTGTGGCGGGTCTTCACTCAGCCTCGCAGCTTTACCTCCTGGATCCAGCTGAAGAGAAGCCGACCTGGAGGATTTTGAATGTTCCAGGGCGGCCTCCACGGTTTGCTTGGGGCCACAGCACCTGCGTCGTGGGAGGAACAAAGGCAGTAGTTCTTGGAGGACAAACTGGAGAAGAATGGACACTAACTGAAATGCATGAGCTTTCTCTGCTTAGCTCATTAGTTTGAAGATGAAAAGCTTCCTTGAAGAGACATTTCTGGTGAACAGCTGCCTCTTCGTGTGTGTGACTCAGGCTGAAACAATTTTTTCCAACAGTGGGGCTACAAAAATAGGGTTCGCGAAGTGATTTTACTCTGTTATCTCAGGGCAGTTGTGGAGTAGCCCCTGAGGTGGATCGAATCTGATTACTCAATCTATGTCTGGGAGTCGCCTCATCTAGAAGTAGGAATAAGTTACCTCTGCTGTTGTTGTTTGTATGGTCTACGTTGCAATAGCATACATAAGCTAATCTCAGTTCTTATCATGTTTCCAAAGGGAGAGCTGGCGTTATGTAGCTGGAGCCATGCGACACACTCATTGTGTTATGATGGCGCACATGCTGACACCGCCATTGTTGAGAAGCGATGCTGTGGTCTTCTGGTTTTTGACCCATCGATTGCTGCTATCTGGAGAAGCTGTAACACTGTTGTATTTACTTATACTTTTGCATTACTTTGTGCTTACACCAAGTGATAGTGATACTTGTGACATTTTCTTTACCGTCTTGATTATCAAAGGATGAATCTCAATAATTCCATCTTATTCGTACATTTGCCTTATGCTAGGAGCCTAGGACCGTGTTAATGTCTTGACGTTGATGGTGACCTGATGCTGAATATCAATTTGCATTGGCCTCTTTCTCCGAGCTGGGATTGGTACGGGTGACCAACCGGCTGTTGTACGCTAGGGCAGGGTCAGGCACACCGCCAAGTTTATCCAATTACTTCTCTCAATTTTCTGTTCTGTGATTTTATCATCTGATTACATTCCATCGAGTAATTAGGGTTAACATTTCCTGCTATTTCTGGAGAACCTGCAGCACTGCCTTAGCTTCTCCCATCTCCCAGTTCTAAAGACACTTTTTCGTTTAACTGACTCTGACGCGTCATCTTTATCGAAAGGACATTGATGCGTAAAAAGACCACCTGATTTTTTATCAGAAGGGACATTGATACGTAGCAAAGACTACCTGAATTAAGTAAAAGAGACATTTGATGCGTAACAAAGACTCGGAGGTATGAGCTGCCTATCCAGACAAGCAAGGCATTTTCAAGCCACTTGATGATTGACATCAAACAGAATCAAAGCAGACACACCACGGAAGAAATCAGAGCAAAGGCAACGGCAGTCGAGCACGAAAGCTCTCGATAAGCCCAAGCACAGATCAGGAGGTACGGTACGGAACATGCTTACGAGCCCAGCACCCAGTTCCTTTCAGCGCCTTCCATTCCAACACGGAAGGAAGTCTCTTCCACATGCCCAGCAGCACAAGCAAGCAAGAACACAATCATGCAAATGCAATTCAAAGCTAGATTGTACCATCTTCAAATTCTCAACAATTGTCAAAAGAGGCAAGAAAATCAGCATGGTAAGTCTTAGGAGCATTTTTGCTGTTAAAGTAGGCTGCATTCCAGAGAAGCATTTTGAGATACAAGGATCTGCAAGACAGGAAGCTGATCTTCAAACACTGCTACCATAAGTAGGGAGCTAAATATTTACATTAAAGAACCTGCAACGGAGATGAAACCCGCTGCAAATCAACAGTAACAAAAGGCTTGCTGCTATATTTTCTGTACAGGAAATTTGGGCTGCCAGAGCACCTCCAAGGGTGGAGAGTTTTATTTTCTTCTTTTTTGTTTAAAACAAAGGAAAAATAAATGAACAGAGGTCGAGCAATTCTGATTGTTGCTGCATCAGACATCAGCACGGCTTTTCCTTTTTTTGCTGGTTGATCCTACAAGTGTGAAGGTCGGTGTCTGAACCTGGGATCCCTAGATTGAACAATGGTAGAATGTGTATCAGAGATGTTAAACAAACAAATAAAAAGAAGATAATGTTTGTTATAGCTGTAGTGTTGTTGTGCCAAGACACGTCCTATGCTTGGACATAGTTTTATGCTTAAGAAAGAAGGTTGCAAGATGGAGAACATAAAACAGAATTACATTTCTATTGGTTTTATGGTTTTGTATCTGCATGTGTACACCATCTTAATCATATAATATCTAACAATAGGGAGCAGGAAATAGCAAAATAAGTGCGCAGACCTGTAATGACCAGCCATTCTCCTTGACGCTGCAACCCTAGGCATGGCCCCTGTAACTATATATTCGTCATCAATTTCATCAAATCTAATTTCTCTTATGTCAACAGATCTTGTTGGCACTTCAAGGGCAAGGCTTTCTTGACTAGATCTATTGCTGCTCCTCGTTCCACTATCTCTCCTTTCCCTTGCTCTTGCTCTTCTTCGGCCTCCTGAAGATCTACGGAACGCCTTGCAAAAAATACAGGATGCCCACCAGTTCCTTCTAACCCTGTGGTAGACTTCATACTCATCTCCAGCTTCATCATCCCCATACTCGATGACATAATCTCCCAAGACTATACCATTAGGAACCTGTGCATGTATTGTACTCAAGACATCTATTATATCAGAAGACTGCTGCAAATTCTCCCAGTCAACCCGGCGAGCAGGATCAATTTCTGAAGGGCGTGAATTTGGATGTTTTTGCTGGGTGTGCTTCTGAAGTTCATGGAAGTTACCAGCATATGAGCATGAACTCTCTTCACAACAACTTTTCTTCTGGTTAAGATGCAAGCGAGCCTCATCAATAATAAACCACCCAATCACATCACCTCTGCACAACGGGCAGGCTGGGCTGTTATTTGCATTAGATGAAATGATATGAATGCTATTAAGGGGAGCCACAGTAAGAGATGAGACTTTCACATTGACTGGTATCCCATGAGCAACTTTGAACCTCTCAAGACAGTTTGAACGTGTCTGATCTGTGTCACATATGAATGGTCTACAGCCCTTCTCATATGAGGTACACCTCAGTAAGACTGCATTATGAGGGATATCGAGACAGATAGGGCAACTAACATCCTCCACCCAACTCTGATCAAATTTTATGTCCAGATCAAAGGAACTGGGCTTTACCACCTTCTTCATTAACAAATTCCCAGAACCCATGCTGAACTTTGTAGGTAGATCTTTGGCGCTATCAAGTTTATCTTCTCATGGCAGCCTGCACAGCATCAAGCAGCAAGTCGATTAGTATATGAGCCCTGTCATTTAACACATCATATGGATTTCCTGTAACCAATATAGCAGCAGACTTTGCATATGGGAACAAGAACAACCTTAGTATGTTTACATCAAAATTCGTACACGCTACTACAGTTTTTCAAAACTCTTGCCATGTAATCAGAAAAGGTGATGAACACAGTACCATCTTTTAAGAGAAATGTTGACTTCTCAAGAGAAATGTTGGCACAATCAGTTAGATTGTGCAGGTATGAACACAGTACCATCTTTTAAGAAAATTCCCAAAACCATCTAGCGAACTGTAAACCAGGAGAAATTGAACCGACGTTTGGGGGAAGCTGAAAAGGATATATCACGAAAGATTCATAATATTCCCTGAAGAAAAACTGATCGAAATCAATTGTCAAAGCCCATCGACTAAATCCATTCCGCAACAAAAAAAGAGTGGTTAACAAACTCTAACTAAATCCTTGCCCCTAAATCCCTCGCACGAACTCGAGACCAAGCCTACAAACCCCCAAAAAATCCACTGCATCGCATGAGAATTTCTGCAGACAAATCACACAAGAATACCGGGGGAAAAAACAATAACAAAAAAAAACAAGATGGAGAAGAAGAACATGGGACCGGCGCACAACAGCCGACCGCCCAAGAATCGCCAACGGGGAGGGGACAGGTCGGGTCGTACCGCTGCGTCCTGCTCGGCGGCTCGCTGCCGGCAGGTGCCGGAGAGTGGCCGAGGAACGGCGGCCGCCGCAGAAAGTGACGAGGTGAGGAGAGGTGAGACGTCTCCCTCGCCTCGCTCCGCGACGCCAGGTCTCTCTCCTCCCGTCTCTCGATGTGGAGACGAAAACGAAGGTTGCGACGTGGACGCCAGGCCACTGACGGCACCGCCGCCGCAACGGAGAGGACGAGGATCGAGGAGGGTGAGCTTTCCTCTGCTTTCTTGTTGTACGGGCCGTGAGGTTCTTGGAGCCTAGACGCGGGTCGCCGGAGGTTTCCCCGGCCGGAGCCTGGATGCCGGGGGAGGTAAAGGCAGACGAGGACTTGACGACCTGCAGGCTGCAGGTGGTTTGGTTTGTCAGCGCCGGTGGTTGGATTTTGGGAGCATTTCTGGGAGAGGAGGAAGAGAGGGAGAGCGAACTGAGACTCTGTGGCCTGTGAGTCCCTTTGGTATCTGCCATTGTGATGGACTCTGGAAAACGGATGAATTTCACATAAAATTTTTAAGGTTGAAAACGGGACGGGAAAATCCCGTATCCCGTCCCGACCGGCACCATATCTTGTAAAAACCGATCATATACTGTTTCCGCAAGAAAACAAGAACGGGAAAAAATCGGCAGAAACAGGAACAGAAACAAAAAAAGAGTCTTTTGCCGACTGCCGTCAGTTGTTCCCATTTTTTGCCTGCATACCAATTCAGAGTCCCAATTCCCTCTAGGCCCGGCCCAATAAACAAACCCTAAGCCTGCCTAATGCCTAGACCCCCACCCGCGGCCACCCCGACTCCAATCCCCCCACTCGGCCGCCACCCCCCATCCGGCCACCCCGACGGATTGGCGAATGGCGATTGGCGACTCCTCTGGTCCTCCCACTCGGCCGCCACGGGCCACAGCGACAGGCGACGGCGCCACCCCAGAGGCCCAGACCGAGATCCGCTCCGCTCGCCCGCTCCGGCGCTCACCTGGCGCCACGCCGCCGCCCCAATCCCTCCCTCCCTCCCTCCCTCCCATCGACCTGGCTTCGCGTCGCGCGGCCATCCAGGTCCGGTGTCCCAGCCGCCGGCCCGCTGCCCGCCAGGAGCAAGACTGAAGGAGCCCAGACCGGCAGCCGCCGCCCGCGGAGTCGACGCACTGGCGAGGCAGCGAACGGACCGGAGTCCCTGCGTCTGCCGTCTGCGGCTTCCCCTCCCTGGCCACGCACAGGTTGCAGCACAGCAGTGCTGTTGCATGCATGTGACGTTTGTGTGATGGAAATGACCTGCTGTTGGAGACTTAATGTTGCTGCAATGATGTTTGTTTATCAAAATCATTTATTCAGTATATTGTTTTGCATGTGAATGATGTATGGTTGTATCTATTGTGTCGAGCTAAATGTTTTGAGTAGTTACATGTGTTGTTCCCGATTTGAGGTACCGATGTGTTGTTCCCGATTTAAGGTACCGATTCCCGATCGTAATCGACAAATTTCCGACCGATATGTTCCGTTTCCGATATCCCGTAATATCGTTTTCGTTTTCCCGTCTGCTTTTCCCGTTCCCGTTTCTGAAAGAAAAAAAAACAGGAACAGTAACGGATAGGGTATTTTTCCGACCGTTTTCACCCCTAAAAATTTTTAAAGAACAAATTTGTTTTGCAGTAGTTTTTTGATACATTGTTTTGCAGTGGTTGAGAAGGGGGCCAAATATCTAGGCTTCACGGTTTTTTTTTAATAACATAGGCTTCACGGTTGAAAGTAGGAAGCTCATCACTTTGCACTTTTAAAGAGAGGTGCTTTTTATGCACTGTTTGTATTTCACGGCTCTCACTGTTTCGACTAATTTGGTGATTTTATCCTCTTAGACTTGCAGCAACAAACGAAACAAAATATATACAGTCTCTCTCTCTCTCTCTGCTGCAAGAATAAAATTCAGTACAATAGGATTCTTTCTTTTCGTGTCTTCTATTAGAACTAAAAAGATTTTTCCGGAGTGGGAAACCAAACACTTAAACGTTCACATCTCAACTACTGCAGATGGAATATCAACTCACCATGAAAACAAATGTACTGAGGTATGATGATGCACCAAATGCAACAAGCAAAGGAGAAAAATAAACATTATAACCAGTACTGCACTACGATGTGTGTCCAACAGATGAAACATCAAATCATCAATGCAACAAAGGAGAAAAATTAAATAAACATAACAAGCTATCTTATTATACAAAAAAGAAAAAGAAAAAGTTATCTATGGTGGTTCCACATACTACTGACCAAAGGCAACTTCCACTATTAAATTAGTCTTCTGGCATTCATATCCAGGTTTATGCATATCTAATGCCGGTGGCCAAGAGAATTGTTTCCCTAACCAGAACTAATGTGATCTCACACATTTGCAATAATTTACACGGGAGACAAGATTGCTGCCTGGTTGATCAAGCTAATGTTGTCGACAATGTCTGCATCAATAATGCATTAATCAGGTAAAGCATGCAATTTTTATTGGGAAAACGTCGTCAGGTAAAGCATCTACAGTCTCCAAAAGCTAGGAAAAAAGAAGGCCTAAAAAGTGCTGCTAACCTTTTGTCGAGATCGATCAGTGCTAAAATGCTAAGCTCCATAAGCATGATTCAAGCATCGAATTCCTACAATATTCACCAATCATTCAGAGTCCCCGTGCAAATGTTTGATAAATCAGTGCCTTCATTCTCAAAGATACATTCTTTTCAAAAATCTCAAAGATACGTCATACAGGCATGGATGGTATATAAAGTTATAAACACATAGTCCGATTAAGCTGAATGAATATATCCTCTGACATTGTTAAGACCTAAAAGCATTCTAAGGGTACTTTCAGTAACCTATAGATCACTAACTCACCTTTTGGTTTTCTAAGTTGAATTCTGTAAAGACAGAGAAAAGGTTAACAGAGAGCAAAAGGAAAGCGACTTGTGGTGTGGAAAGAATCAAAAGGATGTCAGCAGAAGGGCGGAAAGCCATGAAGACGGGAATGAGCGGTTTAGCGGCCTGGTTTCTTGAGGGGTAATCTACTAATCTTTGTTTGCAATGCCTCATACGACTCTTCTCGGAATAAAATTCCAGTGACTCTTATTCCAGTGGCTCTTAATGGTTCCTTCTTCTGGGTCGCTTTCGGTTCGACTTTGCATTGATAGACTTGATAATTATTCATTAATTAATATATTTTTAGGTTTGAGTAAGTAAATTTTACTCTCCCTGTCAGACATATTTGTCACCATTGATTTTTTGCTCAAACTTTGACCAACAATAATTTCTTAGTTTAGTTAAATAAAGTGAAATGGGTACAATTTGATATCACCTAAAGTACTTTAAGCATGCCTTGTATGATTCTCAATTTGCATGAATATCCATAGAAAATATAAATAGTTGAATGAATGAAAAAAATTAATGGTAACAAATATTTGAAATAGAGGAATTGGTACAGTTGGTTAGAAAGAAGACACCATCTACGAGTTATGAAAATGGACTCTCAACAGTGAGAGATCGAGGCTGGATTTTCCTTAATATAAAAAAATGAAAATGGAGGCTGCTGGGTTGAACCAAAGGCAACGGAATATTCTGATTCTCTTCTCTTTTATAAAGTCATCTGCAACAAAATGAGCTTCACATGCTGATTTTGGGAAAACACTTGTCAAAGTCAGAGCCAGGTCTAATCTAAATAATTGTATTTTTTGGTATATATTGTTTATCCATAATCAAACTTCGAAACTCTCTTCATTAAATTAAAGTTTCCAATGTTAACTTTTTCATGCTGTAATAATACAAAACAAGAACAACATAAAAGTTATATCCATGGGACAAATAAGAAGTTTCAAAAGGTGATTAGACTCTTTAATCTCTGAGGTATTGTTCACGAAGCATTAGCAAGTAGCTAGTATGTGCAAGTAAATTGTGACGACTAGGGAGACAGGCTACACCCTACACCTAAAGTCCTTGGTTCCTTTCATTTTTTTAGAAATAGCAAACCGAATCAACTTTTGATGATAGTGCCTCACAACTCAAAAGAGCAGCATAGATGTATCCATCAACGACTCAAAAAAGCAACCCGAACGTCACATTTGCTGGGTTGGAATGCGTCATGAGACTGATTGAGATAGGCTATTTAACGCCAACGGAATTGGAGTAGGAATAATCCGTTCTCTTTTTTTTTAAAATATGCTTTTTTTTGTCCTTCTCCCAAACATAAAAAATTAACTATTTGCTTTATTGTTCGAGGACACATACAGTAGTTCAAATAGACGAGCCCTAAAAAAATCATATGATTAGCCTTTAATCTTGTTGAAGGACCCGATCATTACAAGATGGAAGATCATAGTCATCCATCGTTCGGCAGTGTGTGCCGACGTGTTGTCTTGACCACACAATTTCAGTGAGGCTGACGCCAGCTATGGTTGGTGGATCGAGCTGACACGTCCTTTTTTTTTAAGAAGAAGAAGAGCCGACACGTTTCTCCTAGTACACACTTTTGCTTGTACACACGCGGCAAGCATGCCCAAGCATGTGTTGATTTATTTTTTTTTATTTTTTTGAGCATGTAGCTTCTTCAGTCACAAGTACCAAACATGTCATATTTGGGTGAAGCTAGTGCCTACCTCTAAATTTCAGTATGAAAGTCAAAACAAAAAATTATATAGATAAAAATTTAAAATTAAATAATTCTAAGAGCCGTAACTCAACACGCATGAACCACGTGCATGGTACGTACTCCGTATCAGCTGCAGATGTAGAATATATTCCTTCAGTTATGAAATGGTCACAGTTACGTGCAAGGAATGTATGGGTTAGGAGCTTACTCAAAGGTTTGACATTGTGCAAGCTCGATTGCTTGTGTACCATAACAAGCAAAATCCAGGATAATCACCTATAATTAATTGGGAAATGTTTACATGAATGCCTTCCAAGTGATTTTTAATCTTGTATCAACATCTGTTCTTTCTGGGTAAACACTTTGCATCAGCATCTTCAGATCCGGACAAAACTTTCATAACATCGCCGCCACCACATAGATGGAAGAAGTTGTGGACACAGGAAACCAGCAAAGAACAAGACAGAACTTCAAGTACCATTTTCAGGTTAAAGCCAGAGTACCATCAGATACATGGCTCAATGGCTGACAAGTCTACTTCAACCAAGAACGGCTCACAAGTTTGCAGAGAGACATAACACAAGCTCCATTATGTAACTGAAGAGGGCTCTTAATCTGAGCCTATCTCATTGCCGGACCAGGAGAGGCCTGTGATATCTTCCCAACGCTTCCTTCTACCTCAAAGGCACTTCCATTGCCGGCATAGCTCAGATCACCACTATCCATCGCTGAGTTCCGCTTCCCGTCACGGCGGGCCTCGAGCTCCATGCTCTCCTTGATCTGCGCCACCACGTCTGTCAACGTAGGCCGCTCTCTGGAGATTTCTTGCTTGCAATGGAGTGCCAGGTTGGCAACTTTCCAGACTGAGTTGACATCGTAGATGCCTCCCATGCTTGGATCTATGATGCTCTCAATGCTGCCTTGGTCGATGGGGACAACAGGGGAACGGCCGGTGATGAGCTCCAGGAGAACGACTCCGAAGCTGTAAACATGCACTGAGATCCCGTGCGGTACTGCACGTGCAGTAACTGCCGCTGACATGTGGGCCCATGTGCCGTGGGGCCCACGTGTCAGCGGCAGTCACTGCACGTGCAGTGACTGCACGGGAACTTCGTCCCTGTAAACATCACTCTTCTCACTGATCTGGTAATTGCGGTAATACCTGTGTAAGGGTAGAGTTTAGTTAATACTTGGTCTGACAGGTTACGAAATATTTCATTCCCATAAGGCAATGCTACTCGAGCTAATGCTGATGAAAAAGGTTTTTTTTTTGTTGTTGAAGCTGGAAGTGGATAGTATAATATAACTGTACACGACGTACTCAGGATCTAAGTAGCCCATTGTACCAGCTGGTTCAGTGGTGATATGTGTTTTTGAGTCGCTGAAAACCTTGGTCAGACCAAAATCAGCAATCTTAGCACCAAGATCTGTGGTCAAGAGGATGTTCCTACTCTTCACATCTCTGTGGATCAATGCTGGCTTACATCCAACATGCAGGTACTCCAGACCTGCGATAAAGTAAATGCGTACATTGTTGTAACAGTGTACAGGTATAAAGGTAATCCCAGAAGACGGTGCATTCATACCTTGAGCAGCATCAAGGGCGATTTGAAGTCGTTGCTCCCAAGTAAGTGATTTTCTAGTAGAAGTGTCTAGGCACATCAACAGAAGCTGAACACAATCAGTATAGATTTAAAATAAATGTTGGAGAAATGCATTCATTTCATAGACTCGGAAACTAGTGTGCATAAGCGCAACTGCTTTAGGAACTGTGAATAGCTTCTCTGAGAAAGTGTAGCATCCCTCTGTAATTTGAATGTAAAAATATAGCACAGAGCTTACTTCTAATTTAGGACGCCTAAAACCAGGATTATTTTATATAAGCATCTATATTTGAACAAATAAGATGAGCAACCTCTCAGATGATCCTGCAGATTCCCTTCAGGCATGTATTCATAGACAAGGGCCAAATGATTTTTGTCCTTGCAATAGCCAATCAAGGATACCAAGTTCCTATGATGTATCCTTGTCAAGTGTTGAGCCTGCAACATAATTCAGAAAACTGTAGTTCAGAAAAAAATTTGACGTTTCTTAAGAATGATTACTAAGTGTAACACTGTCTACAAAAACATAATATACTGTTTCCTAAAAAAACATAAGATACTTCAATATACCCGTTCATTGGAATTCTGAAACAGCTGGTTTCGCAAAGAAAGAGAGGGTGGATACAAGGAACATTTACTGCATTCTGTCAGCATATTTCGTAAGAGGGATATGAATGGAAAAGTGACACAGCTACTTCAAATTGATTTCCTTTTACCTCAGCAAGAAATTCTTTACTCCCTTGTGAAGATGATTCTGAACGCACTTTCACAGCAACTGGATTTCCATTCTCCAAGTAACCAAGGAAGACAGCTCCAAACCCACCTTTTCCAATCTCTTGGCTGAAGTTATTCGTAATATGCTTCAGTTCTCTGTAAGAGAATTCTCGGTTCTCAAGTAATGCTGTTTCATCTTTCAGACCATTAGCCTTTCTTTTAGCTGCATGCATATGGAGAGAGTATTAGAAGGCAACAAATGTCAGTGTTTAATGTATAAATAAATAAATAAACCATGATTTTTCCCTAACTGTATTACCTTTTTCCTTGCGTATTCGGCATAGCAGAAAAATTGAGAGAACAAATAAGGCCATAACAGCAACTATTGGAATGACTATGGCAGTAACAAGTGCCCCTTTCATTTTCTTCCGACCTGATCCACAGGTAGTAGTGGTACCATTCCCACATAAATTTGCATTATTACCAAGCCTGGTAGCATCAACATGTATGGAATATTCACATTAAGGGTATGCTTTGAACATAACCCGAATAAAGAGAGATGCTCTATAAATTCAGTTATCAATCAGATCTAAAACTAGGCAAGGAAGTAGCACTGTCACTGTTCTTAGAGTTGCCATTTTACTAAAAAGAACAAATAAATTAAAAAAACCCATAAATGCATTGGGAAAGAGTAGAGTAAGAATTGAAATTTTTTGATACCTTCTAGTGTGGATAAAAATTCCAAACACAAAAGCAGAATTTTGTTTATTACCGATGCTATGATATTGTTCTAATTTACTGACTATTATAATTACTACCTGGTAATGGGATACTTTTTGCTTCCTTATTAAATGGACAGTCAAAGAATCTGAGGAACAAGAGAAGTCCAAATAAAAAATGATAAATTTAAAACAGAAGTTACAATACTAAAAATTAAACTCAACCTGCGAGGGGCAAGCCGGATGTTACAATACTATGCCAACAGCTTTGGAATAAAACCACATCGTGCAAACACATTGAATAAATAACATGATTTATAAAACATACCTTATTGATAGAGTCCCATTTTGCGATTTTTGAAGAAGACTGTAAGGAATAGGTCCACTAAGATCATTGCTGGAAAGATCCCTATAAAGAAAATTCATGGCATATGAAAAGTTTATTCTATGAAAATTCCATAACTGGAGCAGATATTTAGTATGACTTACAGAAACACTAGTAATGGAAGCTGCCCAAGAACATCTGGAATGGAGCCATAAAAGTTGTTGTGTGATAAATCCCTGGAATAGGTAACAGTTCTTGTAAGAAATAGCTTTACACCCAGGCTACATAGAGACATGAAAATTTCACAAAATTACCGCAGTATACTGTATGAAGTTTAAAACAGTCTGTTCACTGATTCAGCCATAATCATTGCAGTTATATTAGGATTTTATGTGCAAGGAGTGATGATTTAGAATTTTGATAGTATTCCTGCCAATTCTTTTGGTGTAGACAGTTTTGTTTCCTCCAAGACATAAACTGTTTTAGTTATAGAACAGAAAAAAAGAAATAAACACATGAACAACCAGAGTGTGGGTTGGGTGGAAGGGGTAGTGGGGATGAACCACATGGGTGTAATTTGCTAGTAGTAAAGAAAGAAAAGGTTAATGTCTACAAGTGAGAAGGAAATCCTACAGGTACTGGAGTGCTTTCAGATCTCCAAAATATGTAGCGATGGAGCCGACCCAGCCCATTTGAAGACAAGTTTCTGTAAATAAATAAATAAGAGTGCAGAATAGTTAGATTCCCCTCTTGAGAAGTCATAATGTTTCTTTGGAGAGTCTAAATATTCAACCTATAACTATTCAATTTTTTCAAATATCACTGAAACTTACAGTGCTGTTATTCTTGAGAGACCGGCTGGAGGATAGGTACAGTTCAATCCTTCCCATGCAAAGGCTCTTGGAGAACATGGGTCACCCATCCAGTTTTTGCTCACACCAAAAGTTCCTTGGATTGCCATCATAGCTCTAGCTGGTATGCAAAACAAGAAATAGTTATATGAACATACAAGCTTTTAAGATACTGAGATGCCATCAAACCTATTTTTTCAATGAACAAGAGGGGCAAAGCCTCTTGAAGATACTGATACAAGCTTTTAAAATACAGATTATGTATTAAAAATAAAAAAACGAGTTACAACAAATAAAGTACAGAAAAAGGGGGGAAAGGAGCTAAGGTCAATACACCTAAAATGTGATACAAATGTAGCAGAGTTTTAAGATTGTAAGAAAACCAAAGTTGATACAGCAAGTAATTATAGAAACTTGCAAACCATATTAATATTGCAGTTTTAAATCCATACCATCTACAGGATCAGTTGCAGTCTCACTTATTGGTTTAATCAGATACATCTCCATAGCATTGAGTATAGGTGGGAGTGTTGCATTTTTTATAGCAACAAGTGAGATGGTATACCTTTCCTGCCCCTGAACAGTGCCAGAAATGGAATCAGCAAAGAGGAAAGGTGGGGTGTAAGGTTTTGAGTTCCATGTGCTGTTATTGACAATGATATCAAACTGTCGCAGTGCATTGCTTGCTACACTGCAAATCAGCAAAGTAGAAAACAAAGAAGTATCTGGAGCTGATATTGACCGAAGGATCAGACGGATCCCATGAGAAATCAATTCTTGAGCCATTGACAGGTGTTGCAGCAGTTTGCATGACGGCTGATGGCACACCGTAGGCGTCACTTAGGTAATTCTGAACAACAGATGTTGCAGATATCTCTTTCCAGCTTGGGATTGTGTCATATGTGGACCAGAGGCGATCATGGGGATCTAACGGGTACCTGTTTGGACAAAAGAAATATGCTATTGTAATACAGTTCATTCAGTCATAAAAAGTTGCATTAAAGTTGAAGCAAAAGATAAGCGTTATTCTCTAAAAAAAAAAGATAACTGTTATTTGTCTTAAAAGGAACAGCTCTTCTAAGACAATCCAATATATAAGATGGTTAAAATGAGAGCTCACATTCATTCATAAAGATAGTTCCTTTTGTCTTTCCTTCTTATTTTCAACAAGTTCAGAAGATATCGTGGTGTACGAAATGTTTGTGACATCATAGTTTCTACTTTTATCAACCAACAGGGTGATTATACTGACTTGGCCAGTTAAAATTTCATACATTCAAAACTAAACTCAAACTCACCGGACTATGGAATTGTCAGTGGGCCCCATGTTGAACCGATTAGAATTGATCAGCACAATATATTGACTAGAATTTGATTGTGGATAAAGAGTACTCTCCAATGGCCTCAAATCCAGCCCAGATATAAATGGAGTCCCCATCCCTTTGTTCACCAAACAAACTTGCAGGTAATCAGCAGGAGCTACAACTATGATGTCCATCCAATTAACTGCACTTGAACCTCTGAACTTAACTTCATGCCAATAATTTGCCCCCAGGTACAGATCAAATACAGGAAGCTTCTTCAGGCCATCGTAGTTTCCATAGTAGAAGGTTGCACGAACAAAGTACTTGTTTCCTGCAACCAAGGATCTCAAGGTGTAGCAATTCCGCGTGCCATCTGGAAAGAAGCGGACATTATAATTGCGCCATGCTAGTGATGGCTTGATGTAATCTGAAGAGATGTTGCGGTTTTGTCCTAAGCTGATAAAATCATGGTCTGAGACATATACTATGCTTGAAGTGAGATCTTGGTATGAAGAGTTATCCGGGATGCCACAATCAATGCTTATGAAACCTGTAAAAACAAAATATTAAGTAAAAAAGTATACTGCCAAGCACACCATCATTCACAAACTTATTATCATCGAAAAGGGTTTGTTCATACACATGGATTACACTTTTGACAAATTGTTAGATTTTCCTCTTTTACACGAGAAGGCTTTCCATCGAGCATTCATATGAGAGATTAACCATATCTTTCCATTGTAAACTATATGAAATAAGAGTTGCATAATTAGGGACAACGAACCTCGGATATCAGGCTGGCCACTAGTGTGCTTCAAGATGTAGAATAGGAGAACTGCAACAAATAGCTTCATGCTTCCTATTAACCCTTATGATCACTGGACATAAAGAGAGACCTTCCACTTCAGAGACAAAGACTATATATGCATATGTATGACCCATATCCATCAGGAGAGACCAACACATTTACAAATATTTACACGTTATATAAGGTTGTCCTATCCTGCTATCACAGGGCAAGAAAGTCAACAGTCAAGGAACTAGATGTCAACAGTCAAGGAACTAGATCAGGCTAATCATGCTCCAACCAATAGAGAGGCAACAAGTAAAGCACCCTTGCAGCTCCTATAATTGATTCTTAGGATGAGTACTGACCTCTATTAAACTAAAACCAATTCCACTCCAACTCAGATAGCTAATGGTGACGTAGCTTCAGTGTGCCGCTTAGTACCTCCTGTTGTTATCTTGTGGCGCATAACTTAATCATTATCCTCCATCGTCCTATTGACCAGATACAATAAACTGTTAGGATGATGATCATAACGAATCTTGCAAGTGTCATACAAAGCTAAAATCAGGGAAGAAAAAAAGTATGTCTGCCGCGGACTTGCGTAGTAATTAATAAGCCCTGAACCTTCTGGGCTTCTACACACTACATGCTTTGCCAACAACTGTGAGGGCAAAATAAATTGTGTGACTCCAGATGTTCACATCACATCATTCACATGGAGGCATGGAGCCTACCTGTACGGCTGTACCTACTGCGGAGCATACCTTTGCAGTCGCAACGCGCGGCAACATCGCCCCGTTTTTTCTACTTTTCTATTTTTTAAAAACATTTTTTACAAAAAATATATTCTTAGTTTCACAATTTACAGTTTTATACCCTGCCGCCCGGCAGGAGGGCGGCAGGGGTCCTACCGCCCCTCTGCCGCCCCCTGCCGGGCGGTAGGGACCTATATGTAATTAAAATTTGAGTGCTATCGCATGAAGGCCCCTACCGCCCGGTGGAGGGGCGGCAGGCAGCCCGACCGCCCGGCGGGGGGCGGCAGGCTCCCCCCAATATAAAAGCAGAGGTCCCCCCACACCTGCATTTGCAGCAAACAATATCCATAGAGGGAAAAAGAAGAGACGTGGGGTGAGGGAGAGAGTTGCAACAGCGAAGCCCTACCGCATTTTGGATCCAACCCGCAGGTAACCAATATTTCTCAACTTTGCCATTCTAATTTTTTTGTATTTTTAATTCTATGATTAGTGTTTTTTTATAATTGTAACCGCTTAGGGTTGGGATTAGTAGTTATAATTGAAGCCGTACCATGGTTTTAGAAACTGGTTTAATTAAAATTAAGTCTTTGGATGGTCAGATATGTCGAGCAAGGTGTCGTTTCAAGTTCATTACGGTGATTTCTATAGAATTACTCGTGATTCCTATGGAGTAAATCTATCAGCATTGGAACGGAGACAGTGCAGTCTAGATAAACCCCTAGAGAGGAGTTTTGGTTCCGTACGCAAATGGCTTAACGGGAAGTTTAATGTGAATCCAAAGACTCATTTGCTTACGGTTCATACCGTGACTTCCTGGGAAACAAATGGGGATTTCTGGGAGTTGACGCTTATAAGTAGTACGTAAGAATGGAAACATTACATGCACACAACTCTTCAAAGAGGGTGGCCTCTCGCAATGGTAATTCAGATTCACCAGAAGGTCGGTGATTTAGGTGACGGATCAACACACAGAACATATGACTGGAATGAAGAGTTAGAAGAGGATAAAAAAGAAGATAGCATATAAGTTCCAGAACCGGAACCAGAACCACAAGGTTTAGCAGATGAAGGCGAGCGGATACCTGGAATTGTGGAGGACATGGAGAAACAAGACCAGGATGCACAAATAATGGAGCAATGTGGGGACTCATCGGACGATGAGGACGATGAACGCTTCCCAGTGCTAGGTGAATGGCGTGAAGAGGGTTTTGGGAATTCAGTGATACAAGATATTAGATATTCGGAGTTTGAATACAGAGTGAATGAGGTCATACAAGGGGCAAAGTATCGTACCATTGAAGATGTGAAGGATGTTGTGAAGGTCTGGCTGTATCTCTGAGGAAGGAATTCAGAGTGTTGAAGTCTAGCAGCAAAGAATACGAGGTGAGGTGTGCATATAGAGCATGTACATGGTGAGTGCATGCCTACAAGGGGAAGTTCAAAACACACTGGGAATGTTCAATTGTTAAACCACATACTTGTAGATTGACAGGTGTTGTGGGACATCACCGTAATATCACATCTACTTTCGTGGCCAAGAAGATGTATGGGGTGATTCTTGACAAAATGGATTACGAGCCTGCATTGATAATTAGGGACATTGAACAGAATTTCCAGTATGTGATCAGCTATGCAAAGGCTTGGCGGGCTAAACAAAAAGTGTTTGAGATGCGGTTTGGCACTTATGAGGATTCATATGACAACCTACCTCGTATGCATGAAGCAATTGTGCACAGAAATTCTGGAAGTGCTTTTGATACATACAGTGTACCGAGCTTGTCAGGGGGGCCAAGCATTTTGCTGCGAGCTTTCTTCTGCATTGGTGCATGTGTGAGGGCCTTTATTTACTCCATTCCTGTTGTGTGTATTGACGGCACTTTCCTGATAGGGAAATATAAGGGAACAATATTGACGGCGATCGGAATTGATTGCAACAAGCAGATAGTTCTCATCGCCTTTGCCTTTGTTGAGAATGAGAACACAAAAAGCTGGTACTGGTTTCTTGAATGTCTGAAGAATCACGTTGTTGCTAGAAGGACTAATGTTTGCCTTATCAGTGATAGGCATGCAGGTCTCCCTGCAGCTATAAGGCAGTGTAACACCTCATGTGTTAATTCCTAGTAATTAGGAGTAATTATGTGTTTAACATCGTCATTAACACTAACTGTGCATGCATAAAATATTTTTTAATTACATTTTGCTAGCTTGTTAACACATGAAATGATGACTATTTTTCAAATCCAATGAAACATGTTTTTAAAAAAATAACTTTTAAATTTTTGCTCAAATAAACCTTTGCCTAAAAACAAAGGTTTAGAGTTTTATACTGTGAACAACTTTCATATTGGTGGATTTTGATGTTGCTATGCAAAAAGTGAAGAAAACTTTTAATTTTGCTTTGAATAGGACATTAATGCTTTGGTTTTAACATTTCAAATTTTAAACCATGATTTGATCTTCAAATGAAGTTTTGCCTAAAACAAAAGTTGGAGGAAATCAATTTTTGAACAACTTTCATTTTTGGAATTTTCCTAGTTTCTATATGAAATTTTGAGTTTTGGACGGTCAAAATCGAGCTGAGTTTCGTTGAATCTTTTTTCTCTCTCCCTGTTCACTGCTCCCGGCACCCATGGCCGCTCGACGCGAGGCGAGCGACTGCTCGCCGTCGCACTGTGCCTGCCCATACCGGCCGCTGCTCGCTCGTCCTTGCGTCGTCCTCGCCCTTATCTCAAGCCGAGCGGAGTCGTGCTCAAGTCGTCCACGGCGCCGTCTGTGCGCAGAGCGCGCGACGCGCGTCTCCGCCATGCCGTGCCGCCTCCTCTTTCTTCTTCTGCTGCTGCTCGCCGACCCCCTCTAGCTCCTCCACCTCGGGCCCCTAGCCGCCGGCGAGCCCCCTCGCCGGAAACCAGCCAGCAGGCGCCACCCCTCCCCTGTTTTCGCGACCAAGGACCCCAGACAGCAATAGAAACAATTCTAGGGGGTTTTCTGCGAAGTCTGTGACTCATATGAATAGTGTCGCGAAGGGTTGTTTTGCAATAATTGGCTGAAACTTTGAAAAATCATACAAAATCGCAGAAAAATCATAAAAATACAAACTTAAATTTGTTGGATTCTTTGTCCTAAGATCTACAACTTTCCTTTCAGGTTGATCTTTAGTTTCTAAATAGTTTTTCTCTAGTTTAAATGTTAGTTTAAGTGGTTGCAAGCTTTGAAAATACATAGTAAATAGTAGAAAATTGGTAAAAAGATAAAATCAGTTGAGTTAGTTTTGTTTTGACATGTAGAACTTAGGAAAAATATTTAACCTGCTGTTTGTTTAGTGTTTTTATGATGTATTGATTTAATCATGAGTAATGCTTGTTTTAGATTGTTTATTTAATATCTACGATTCGGAAAGTTGAAAAATTATGAAATTTATGCAATAGCTTACTCTTAGCATGATTAGTTCACTGTAAAAATTTCATGTCCAAAAGCTATGCACATGTGTGTAAATCTATTTTTTGTTCAGTTTGTCTTGTTTAGGCTAAAATAAATGCTTTATGTTAGCAATAAATGTTGGTAAATTGTTTTTACACTCTTTATCAGTATCTTATCATGCAAATTAATTTGTACTATCAGGTCCTTGCTGCATGTCAAGTGGTTGCCCTTGTTTGGTTTCTAAATATAGTTGTTCTTTTGTGTGTTGCTAAGAGGTGATTTCCTACATGTTAAATTCAGTAGATAATTCTTGTTTCCTGGGTAATCATGCTAACCATGCTAGAACTAGTTTGTTGCTTGTTTTTTTGTGTGCTTTGCTTGTGTTTGCTGGTTAGTAAATAAAGTCCAGAGCTTACTTCTTTTTGCTCTAGGTTTATGCTTAGTCTTCCTAATCAAGTTAGTCACACTTTTTGTAGGAAACACTTCAGGCTAAAATACTTGATTGAACTCTCATGTTGTAGCACCAACCCAGTTGCATTTTTAGTGTGTAAGCGGTGCTTGCTCGATAAATGATTGCCCAGTCATGTCTTTCCTTTAATTGCATTGCATTTGCATCATTGCATATCATTTAGGTAAGCTAAATGTGCGACATGTGGAACCGGAGGGCAATGTTGAAGCCGAGCCAGAAGATGGTGCACGGGTGGACCAATCCAGAAGATGGAAGGACCGACTGGAGTGCATCCTTGGACTGGGATGATGTCAAGCCTGTGCAAGACTACAAGCTAACTAACTGACTTTGTGTCAAACCCAGGTAAGCCCCGGAGCATAACCCCTAATTTGAGTATTCAATGTTTATTTAAGTATTTGTGCATTTACGTTTTTAGGAGTTATATGGAACCCTAGTATGCATGTTTCTCCCTGGGTACCTATGAGTCTATACTAGTATATAGGTGTCGTTAGTATTGCCATGCTTAACTAGGATCCGGTAGAAGTCGAGTGATTGCTGTCACTCGCGAGCTATAGGTTTCTGTTACTTATGGCAACGTGTCTTGAGAATGAATCAATGAGGAAAGAGAAATGAAGACCGGACGGAGATGAATTGGTTCTGGATATGAAATGGATGGAAAGTAAGCCTCCGCCTGTGTCGATTGAGGACCGTACCGTTGTTGGCATTGCTGACCGAGTTTGAACAGTACTAACCACATGCCGGAAGTAGGAGGTAGTCGAAACCGGTAAGCTAAATACCTGATTTGCAACGATACTTTGAATCGCGACCTGCTACTCTGGGAGTGGAATGATGGCGGGTGTTGGAGTGTATGTCGCCTCCTAGTTCTCTGGGAGTTCGCTGTGAGGGGCCCTTCACCCGGGTTTTGGCAGGAGTGATTCAGACGTCGGGGTAATGATGGGAACGGTTGACATATGTGGTCCGGCGTGGCTGCACGTGTCGTGTGAGTTAGGTCCACCTTGCAAGGTTAAATCGGATCGATTCGCCGTCTCTCTCGGTTAAGAGAACCTTGGTCACTGTGTCACATCGTAGTAAAGAAGTGAAAATGAGAAGAGAAGTATGATGAGATATGTTTGTGGTACTCTGTAAAGATTAATGTGATCAACTATGCTTGCTTTAGATGTTCAGGCAAATCTAGTTGGTACTTGATAAACTTAAATTGAGCTAAAATATTAAAAGTAAGGATCCAGTATTAGTAGCTTTTTAGCAAAACAAACTCCAGAACCAAAAAGCCTTGCATGTCTAGATAATGGGCTAAGTATACCCTTAGTCGGGTAAGCCTTACTGAGTATTAGTATACTCAGGGTTTGTTGTTACCCTGTTTTCAGGTATTTATTGTTGGTGGAAGCTGACCGGGATTCACGTCGGTGGGCTCGATGTGACATCCTCCCGACTTCGTAGATCTCGTGGTTTTCAAACTGAACTTTCTAAATTTCCACTGCACTTTAACTCTGATAACTTTTATTTAAACTTAATTGTAATATTTTGCTTTGTAAACTTAATTTTGAGAACTTTAGTCTGCTTGTAATCATTTGTGCTCGTCTTCGTGCAAGATTTCCGGTATTTTCGATCCTTAACCCAACAGGCTACCGGATTACACCGTTTTAAGTGCGCTATAACTTGATTAACGCTTAAAATGATAGTTAGTGCACTTAAGCCGGTTTAATTTGGGCGGTTCTGTCACATGCAGCTCCAAGAAGGTAGTCCATTTTCACCTCCTATATGGCCAGATGTTGTCAGTAGGTGGTGTGTGAGACATATGGCTACTTACTTTTATGAGCGGTTCAATAATAAGGATCTGATGAATTTGTTCAAACGATTGTGCACTCAGAATCAGCAGAGTAAGTTCGATGCTTTGTGAGGTATAATTGATGACATGAGCGCCAAATTGCTTAAGAGCCGGGCCTCATCATCCAGCAGGAGATGTTCTACAGATTCATTAGTTCGAGCTGCTAAACCATTTACACAGTGGATTGATGGTGCACCTAAAGAGAAGTGGTCACTTCTCTATGACACAGATGGGAGGCGTTACGGGATCGAGACGACCAACCATGTTGAGTGTTACAATATGGTAATGCGTCGTGTTCGTGGATTTTCTCTTGTTGGCATTGTTGAGTTCATCATGTATGGATGTGTAAGATATTTTAGAGAGTGGTACGCATCAGCCGCTTCCTTACTTCATGATCCAGGAGTGCGTTTTTGTGGAAGGGTCAATGAGTACATGGGAAAAAAATGGAAAAGGCTCGATTTCACTCAGTTATATCGATGGGCACAAAAGAGCAAAGGTTTGAGGTATCATGCAGGGACAGGACCGGACTGGGTGTCCGCAGACAAAGAGGTAGTTCAAGAAGTTTTGATAACCATTGACGGGAGGGTGTTCTGCAGATGCCAGAAGACAAAGGTGCATCACTTACCATGCTCCCATGTCATCGCGGCTTGTTCTGTATCTGGGTTAGATGCTGCGTCATATGTTTCTCACTATTTCACAAAGGAAACCGCTGCACAGACTTGGTGTCATGAGATATACGGCATCGGTATTCTAGGACCATTAACTCAACAAAATTCCCATCCAATGCTCATCCCAGATCCAGCTATGAAAAGGGGCATAGGCCGACGGCAGACACGTCGTATCTAGAATGGAATGGACGAGTCCGAGGTTGGAAAGAAGAAAAAACGTTGCAACTTGTGTGGAGCAGACGGTCACACTTACAAGAAGTGCCCACAGCTTTCAGTACCCACTGCTGCTGCCGAGGCTGGACCTTCCGGGAATCCGACGGATGGATCGGCTCCACCTACAAGAATTCGCCGCATCTAGTTGTGCACGCAACAGCTTGCAATGTATTTGTGTGTACGAACCTAAGTATATTATGTATATACTATGTCTAGATGTCTTGTTTAATTAGTTGGCAGTGCGTATTTCTCTCGAATTTGGTTGTAACGAATGAAACCTTGAATGTAATATGTTATGTGGTATTTTGTTTAACGTTCTATTTATATTTCGTTCATTGTATCTTATGTGGTATTGTATCATAGAGCCACACGAGGTTCAAGATTCACAAATAAATATAATCATTGCAATCAAACATAGCAAACATATGAGTATTGTAATTAAAGGTACAGGAGATCTGCCGTCCCGTCACAATTTACATCACAATCTAAAACCGATGAACATCATATGTTATAGATCATGTCATGAAATCATTTGGTCGTCATCTCAGTTGACAGATGGTGGTGATGCAGGTGGTGTAGCATGACTTGACGAACCTCTCTACTTTCCCTTTCTCTCTTTTCTGGTTCTAGGTTCATGTACAGGGGGTCAAACATCATTTGTTGGAGGCCATGGTTTTAGGGGCATGAAGTCATCCATATCGTCATCCCATTTAACACAAGTTAGTGCTTGAGGTGGTGCAACCATTGCCTTATGCTACAATATTTAGAAACAAGTTTAATACTATATTTCATTATCCAAAACTTAATTCTATTTTAATTTATAATTAATTTAAAAACAAGTCTGTAATAAACTGAAATTTTAATACTATAACATTAATTAAATTAAATTGCTTTGCAATATTAATAGATTCATACGTAACGTACATGCAGAATCACAAGTGCGGAATCCGGCAAGGCTTCGTTGTTGCAACTCCCTCCCTCACCCCACGTCTCTCCTTTTTCCCTTTATGGATGTTGTTTGCTGCAAATGCAGGTGTGGGAGACTTCAGCTTTTATATTAGGGGGAGCCTGCCGCCCCCCTGCCGGGCGGTCGGCCTGCCTGCCGCCCCTCCACCGGGTGGTAGGGGCCCCTCCACCGGGCGGTTGGGGCCTCCATGCGATAGCACTCAAATTTTAATTACATATAGATCCCTACCACCCGGCAGGGGGCGGCAGACGAGCGGTAGGGGTATAAAATTATAAATTGTGAAACCAAAAATATATTTATGTAAAAAATATTTTAAAAAATAAAAAAATAAAAAAGGCCAACATCGCCCCTCCTTGACCAAGACGAAGATGGTGCGCGACTACCCTCAGTGCGCATATCGGCGCGCACTCCACGAGCCGCCGCACGGCGTCCCGCACAGCGCACACGCCGGCCCAGTGGCCTCGGCACGCACGGAGCAGGGCTTAGGCGGCAGGGTAAGCCGCTACACCGAACGACCCCCGCGCGCGTCGACGCGCATCACCTCCGGCGGCGCCCCTCGCCTGCTCCCCCACAGGGATCAACGAGACGCATTTCATCGAACACCTTCGGCGGCGCCGGAGGTGGCGGCGCGGCAATTTTTTTTTTTTTTTGCGAGGGGCCGTCGACCTCGAGAGATCCAGCACTCCAGCCCATCAGCAGACCAGCCCATGTTTATTGGGCTGCCGTGCTGCAAAAGCTCGGGCTTCTTAGGGGGCCCACATACCTTTCAGCCCAGCCCGCTGATAATCTCGGGCTTCTTAAGGGCCCATCCATCGGTCACCGACAGATACTGGAAGTCCCTGATCTGATCAAAGTCAAAGCAACCTCTCCCTTGATCACGCGTCTAAAGCTAATCGTGAGAAACAAAATAATAGGCCGATTATATTTTTTGAAATTGCTACAATTCACTTGGAATTTGTGATTTTTTTTCTTTTCGATCCATTTCTATGTGCAAAACAAGAAACAAACACTGTTCTCTAGGAATCAACAAAAAGAATTGAATCTCGTATACATCCATCCTAATCAATATCACTTTTTTTTTGCTCTTTTGATTTTTTTATTTTCCGCCATGCCATCGAAATTCCGAAAGGAATCGAACCCTTCTCCTATCAAAGGTCCTCCGCCGGCGCCGGCCCGGCCTCCTCCGGCCGCCGCCGCCGCGGCTGCTGCCCCTCCAGCTGCATGAGCTTGGAGAAGACCCCGACCATGGGCGCTGTGTTGTACGTGCAGGCCTCCGTCTGCATGTACTTGCCGCGGTGGTCGGTGAAGACGTCCTCGCCGTTGGGCCCGCCGACGACGGCGCCGACGAGGTCGTGCGGGTTCTCCCGCCGCGCGCTGTACCACGAGTCGAACCCCTGGAGGCAGCCGATGAAGTCCCGGTCGTGCCGGAACGACGCGCTCGACGCCGCGCGGTGGTGCACCCGCCGCGGGTACGCCGCGCCGTAGCCCACCAGGTAGCTGGTGCGCATCGGGTTGCTGCCCAGGATGTAGTCGGCCTGGGACTTGGCGAACGCGAGCACGTCGGCGGCGTCGCCGGCGGCGCCGCCCTCCTCGCCGCCGGCGCCGCCGCAGCGGAGGGGCTCGCCCAGGGCGGAGAGCACGTCGGAGTAGACGGTGAGGAGGAAGGCGGCGCCGGAGGCGTACTGGAGGTTGTTCCAGGGGCGGATGAAGAGGAGCCCCGCCGGGGTGCGGCCGGCGTTGTGCTCGGCGCCGCCGGGGTTCTGGTTCATGCACGAGCACACGTAGTACTCCGCCTTGGAGCGGAGCTGCTCCACCACCGCGCGCTGCTCCGGGCTCAGCCGCAGCCGCCGCTCCTTCGCCTCCACCAGCAGCTGAAACATTCATCGGATCAACAGAGCAAAATCAGCAGCTGTCTGATTAAAGAAAAAAAAATTCAGTGTTCCAAGAACAGAACAACTGAGTCAGGTGCCATTGAAATTTGTAACGAGATTTGATTTCTCAAATAAATTTTAGAAATAGCAGAT
This sequence comes from Panicum virgatum, assembly GCF_016808335.1. NCBI lineage: Eukaryota > Viridiplantae > Streptophyta > Magnoliopsida > Poales > Poaceae > Panicum > Panicum virgatum. The sequence continues at coordinate 3,977,100 of NC_053136.1, forward strand.
CAATACTTCGAATGTATTTCATTTTTTCCAAACAAATTTTTCAAAAGAAAAAAAATGCTGCAAGACTTCTAGAAATCTGACATGAGAAAATCAAATCAGATTGCTTTGTTTCATGGTCAGTTCCTGTTAGTCAAATTTTGCGCCAAACACTATACTGCTGCTGACTCCAGGAGTAAGACCCTAAGACTAGTAGCTACTGAATGGAATGCCCAGTTGCTCCCTTTCATTGTCATGACCCTGATTTCAGTGTCAATGAAACATGATAGTGGAGGCCCACCCCAAATGTAAGGCCAAAAATATAATCCAGAAATTAGAATCGTGGCCACATGATCCTTCTCCCTGGATTCAGTTTGTCAGGGCTCTGGTTGTGATCCAACCACTTCAACTTTTTTCCAAACATGTAACTACTGTTAGTTGAATGGCCCATGGGTTGATGGATATGCCATCTTTTTTTTTTACTTAAAATTGACTCTAGTGTTGTCTTCATGTTCAAGTGCCGTCTCATGCTCCCTCTGTATTTGTTTTCTCTCTCAGATTATTTATGTGCTAACATTTGCTTTCATTAACAAATTTCAAAATGACACCGACCCCTCTGTCCAAGTGCACCAGCAAGATGGTTAGAATCTTCAGAGTTGGTTGATTTGCTTGCTTCAAAACATCACATTCCAAGCATGGTGAGAGGGAGGACAGGCTTGTGGATGCATAAAGAAATTAGAAATGTGCATGGTAAGAGATGGCTGCCTTGTATTCTAAGCATAGGGAGGAACCATGGTCAATGCTATCCATTTCTGTCAGGGTTAGGAATGCAGTCCATTTCTGCAAGACCCCCAATAATGCCATCAGCCTACTCTACTACACTTCATTAAAAAAATTCCCAGGGTTAGGAAAAACAGTCTGTTTCTTGAAGAATAATGCATGGTACCTAGAGCACATGAGAGGAAAAAATGTTATAAATGGCTGGCAAAGGACAAGATAACAGGTAGAGGAAAGATATGATCTGCTTGCTGATAAACAATTGGTGAGGCTTCTATATATGATCCCCATAGTTATGAACATTGATCCTCTTATTAATGAGCTAGATTTTACCGATGTATACATCTGGCATGTTCATGGTATATGGAGATTAATGTGGATGTGCTAAATTAGCACATATCTTTCCCCTCAAAGGAAAATACATAATGAAAATAAAAGCGCATACACACACCATGCATTCCTCTACAAGATGGAGTTGTTGGTTGTGGAGATGCTGTGCATCTCCATCAAATTCAAACCCAAGCAATGAGGGGGGCAGCAGGGCTATGCTTGTAAGATAGCCCAAGCAAAAGGGAATGGTGCACCAAACAGGCTTGCCCTTCATGCTAGCTTACAACAGGTGCTACTCACTTTGCAGGCATGCAGTTAAAACAAACATCCACATCAAAGTGCCCCAACCAAAAGGCGAAAACGATACGTTCGTGAATTCCACATGAAGTTCTTTTTTTTTCTACAATTTGATATGGATTGATGTAATTCGACAAAAATTCACAAATTTCAAATGAGGCGGGAGACGAGTAGATGTATATTTCAAAAAATAGGAGTGAGTATGCGTGCGGTGTAAGTATGTGAGTACCTCAGATGCCAGGACCTGGAGTCCAGCGTACTTGATGTCCCAGCTGAACTCGGAGACGGCCCAGCCGGTGCCGCCGAAGTCGTCGGCGTTGGCGAGGGCGTAGTCGAGGTAGTCGCGGCGGCCGGTGGCGCGGTGCAGCCAGAGCGCCGCCCACAGCAGCTCGTCCTGGTACCCGCTGGACGACGGGTAGTAGCTCTTGACCACCTCCACGCTCTCGTCGTAGCGCCCCCTGAACTTGTCGGCGAACTCGAACAGCTGCTGCGCGTGGTGGAGCAGCAGGTGCGCGTAGTGCGCGTCGCCGGCGCGGCGGAACACGAGGGACGCGGCGGCCATGGCGGCGGCGGTCTCGGCGGCGACCTCGGAGCCGGGGTGGTCGGCGTCCACCTTGTAGGCGCGGCGCGAGGTGGTCATGTCCTCGGGCCGCTGCCAGCAGTAGTGGTCGGAGTCGCCGTCGCCGACCTGCGCCCACAGCTCGGTGGGCGCGGTGTGCGCCTTGACGAAGTAGTCGGTGCCCCACTTGATGGCCTGCAGCGCGTGCGCGAGCTCGCCGGCGGCGGACACGCCGGCGCCGTACTCGAGGACGCCCCAGGAGAGGAGGGTGACGGTGAAGGCCATGGGGAGGCCGAACTTGACGTGGTCGCCGGCGTCGTAGTACCCGCCGACGAGGTCCACCCCCTGCTCGAGCCCGTCGGTGAGCCCCGAGTGGCCGCGCCACCGCACGCGCTGGTTGTACGGCAGCCGCCCCGACCGCTGCGCCTCGAAGTAGAGCAGGCTCTTGGACAGCGCGTCGCCGTAGTCGTGCGCCGCTGACGCCGCCGCCGCCGCCAGCGACACGGCGACCACGGCCGCGGCCACCACGAAGCGGCCGGAGACGTCGCTCATTGCAAGAACCGAGCCTGACGACCAACCACCAGCAGCCGGTGAGGAATATAACTGCAGTGAGACAGTAAGTAATGGCTGGCTGCTGATTAATTCGCTGCCAAATTTAGCAGGGCGGCCTCGGCAACGCGATAGATGGTCAGGCGAGCACGGCACGGCACGGCACGGCGAGACCGCCTCTCGCTCTCTCCGTCTCTGTCTCTCTCTGGAACACGGCAGGGCGCGGCGCATTTATACCCGTGGCCGCGGTTCGGAGGAGGAAGAAGAAGAGACAAGCAGGCGACGGGGGGTAGGAAGGCCAGCCGCGTGCATGTCGGAGCAGGAGAGAGGAGGTGCAGGTCGGGTCGAGGACGGAGCAGCGGGTTGGTGGACAGAGACCGGAAGGGTCGGGGTCGTCCTCGGCTTGGCATGGCGGTGCCTTCACAAGAGGATGACAGGGACGCCGGCTGCTCCTACGAGCAACTTTTTTTTTTTTTGCTACAACTTTATACATGTTGAGCTTCCTGATGATGTGATGTTGTTGAACTCTGTTCTGGTTGTGCCCGGGCCCACGTCTTGCTCTGTTCTTGGTTGGTCCAGCCCGGTCCACGTGGCGAAGCAGGGGCCGTCTAGGCTGTCCGGTCGCGGATCGACGGCTGGGATCCACGGATTCATATGTGAACAAAGAAATTATTACGGATTTTGTTTGTCTTAGCTGATTGCCTGCCACTACCATTTCAAAATATAAGGCATGGAAAATACTAGGTACAAATTAGCCATATATGGTGATCGGTTCTCGGACTAAGGGCATGTTGGAATGGTGACGGCGATACGCCAATTCGGCGTACTATATATAACATATGGTTTTTTATGGTCGATCCGGACATTGTTAGTGAATATTTTCCATCGCCCTGGCATCCAGTTAATAGATTGCCAAACTATTCCACTGTGGTCTTTTTCGTAGAGAGAAAGGAAAAGGGAGAATGGTTTGGCCCTATTTTTCTATGATCAGGTCTGAATGTCTGATGATGAGTAGTTCGTTGCGACGTCTCTGTCAGGTGTCAGTAAGTAACCGGTCGTTCGAGCCTCCATTCCTCCCCGCTGCTGTGACAAGTAAGCTTAGAGCCCAGGCAGAGACAGCACAACTTGTGACCACCAGTATCGGATGCTTTGGTTGGAATCCAAAACGAAAGCTCCTGGAAGGGAAAAAAATGCTTGCTTTTTGACGCATCTGATGAACTGCACGGACAACTAAAGATAGTCCACGTTTACAACAAGCTTGATTAGTTAGAGTTCGCGACAGCGTGTTAGGCGAGACTGGAGCTTGACAAGGAGAGTTAGACTTGGTATAGTAGTACCATAAATGTTATATACGGCAGCCATAGTGCAATGAAGAAGTTTAAAGTTTTCGCAACTGATAATTTTTTTAATTAGATAATGGATCGAATTATGAATAAAGCAGATCCCTGCCTCAGATTATATACTAGAAAATAGAAAATGATGTTCTTATTAAGATGAATAATCTTTTTATCCTATATTTCTTTTGATGTTTTTTCCTTTTTGCCAATCTACCTTGAAATAGGAGAAGAGTTGAAAGAGGCGTTTTTTTTTTCTAGGCGGGTTCTTGTGCTGCAACAACACTATTCATGCCAGCGGCATCATGATTTTGCGACATAACATATGTCAAATTTAACTTAATTTGTATATTCTCCTATTGCAAAACCTCTAGGATATATATATATATATCAAATCTACTTTATTCTCTATTTTCTTTACAGGAAAACCTCTAGTTCATCAACATTTGTTTTTGTTTTCCCATTTATTAGCTACTTTTTTTCTAGAATAGGGGCACAAGCAAGCTCTTTCCTTTGTTGTTCATGACGTTTGGCATGCACCCCTACCATGGCCGAGTGCTGTAGTCGACGCATTCAGGTGTTTGGATTTCAAACTCCGTAATACGGCCAAGGCGCTGAAAAGCTGGAGTGCCAAACACATCGGCTCGCCGATCGTCTTCAATTGGCCATCGCCAAGGAAATCGTTCTCCATTTGGATCACGCCCAGGATTTCAGAAACCTAGCGCCTCATGAGCTAGCTCTGAGAAGGAAAGCTAAACTTTGTTCGTTGGAACTAGCCTCACTACAGAGGACCTTGATCCGCCAGCGTGCGCGCATATCATATTTGGCGGAAGGGGATGCTAACACCCGGTTCTTCCACCTGCAAGCATGCCATCGCAGCCACAAGAATCATATTACTAAACTACGGGCGGATGATGTCGTGCTGTTCAAAGAGGAAGAAATGGCCGAAGCAGCCTTTAACCATTTTAATAACATTTTGGGGATTGAAGGACAACAGCTCAATAACATAAACCTGGAAGAATTAAACCTTCCCTCCATTCACGGTGAATCCATTGACCATTGCTTTACGGACGAGGAAGTTTGGCAGGCCATTGTTGACATGCCTACCGATAAGGCCCCTGGACCGGACGGGTTTACCGGTCTGTTCTACCGTACAGCCTGGCCGATCATCAAAGACGATATCATTAGGGCTTTCAACGCCCTCTGGTCGCTGGACGGTCGGAGTTTTTACTTGGTGAATCAGACATATTTGGTACTCCTTCGCAAGAGACAAGATGCCTCCTCCATAAGCGATTATCGACCAATTAGCCTGATCCACAGCTTTGCTAAGCTGTTCACTAAGGTGTTGGCGCGTCGTCTCTCACCTCTCATGCACAAGCTGGTCAGGCACAATCAGAGCGCTTTCATTCGCTCACGACTCATCCATGACAACTTCAGGGCGGTGCAGTTAACGGCAAAATTGATGCATCGTGCAAAAATTCTGAGTGTGCTTCTTAAGTTGGACATCGCCAAGGCCTTTGACACGGTCAATTGGCGCTTTCTGTTGGCCATTTTACAACATTGTGGCTTCCCCCGCAGGTGGCGGGACTGGATCTCTCTTATGCTTTCGTCGGCAAGCACCAGAATTATTTTGAATGGGTCGCCTGGGAGGAGAATCTGTCATGCTAGGGGATTTCGTCAGGGCGACCCGCTTTCACCCCTACTCTTTGTCATCGTCATGGAAATCTTAAATGCTCTTCTGAGATTGGCTGATATCAGAGGCCTTCTATGGGCGCTCCACCCCAAGGTCCGCGAGAGAACTTTCCTATATGCTGATGATGTGGTGGTATTCCTGTCGCCTGAGGAACAGGATTTGCTGCTCACTAGAGTCATCCTCAACATTTTTGAGGGGGCGTCTGGCCTTAAGACAAATCTATCCAAATGCCACATTTCACCCATCCAGTGCGACTTGGAAGCTTCGGTGACTCTTTTCACTCACTTCCCGGGGAAATTTGACCCGTTCCCGATACGATACTTGGGGATACCGTTTGGCCTGCAGAAATTAAGTAAAAATGTCTTGCAGCCCTTGGTCGATAAAGTGGCGTCCAGACTTCCATCATGGAAGGCCGGCCTCCTAAACCATGCAGGGCGAACTGTTTTGATCAGAAGCACGTTGTCGGCCATTCCGATACACACGGCGATGGTTGTGAAGATCTCTCCATGGGTGATCAAATGCATCGATGGCTATCGCAGGGGTTTCCTCTGGAGTGGGGCCAAAGATGCTAAACGTGGGCACTCTCGGTTGGCATGGCTGCGGGTATGCAGACCAACTGATCTTGGTGGGCTCAGCATTGTGGACCTACAGCGGTTGGGTTATGCCTTACGCATGAGATGGTTATGGCTAAAGCGTATTGATGACTCTCGTACATGGTGCGACCTCCCCGTGGAGTCTGAGAGTGTGGTCGACCAGATGTTTCAAGCGTCGATCTATGTCGAGCTGGGAAATGGACACAAGGCATTATTTTGGACAGATCGTTGGCTAGAAGGGAAGTCTATATCCGATCTTACTCCATACCTAACTAATGCAGTGGGTCCCCGGATCAAGAAACAAAGAATTGTAGCTCAAGCGTTGAATGGGGGTGCCTGGGTCCGTGACATAGCCGAAGCCTTAACTGTCCAGGTAATTCTGGATTACTTTCTCATATGGGACCTAACAAGGGATATACAACTTGATGAGAACTCAACGGACGCAATTTGTTGGAAGTGGACATCGGACAGGGTTTTCACTACCGCCTCCACGTACCGTTCCTTCTTCATTGGTCAACACCCGGTGGAGGGAGCTAGACTCCTCCGCAAGACACGTGCGCCGGCAAAATGCAAATTTTTCATTTGGCTAGTCATCCACGACCGTTGCTGGACAGCTGCTAGAAGGAAAAAGCATGGGTTGCAAGACGATGACACTTGCGTGCTGTGTGCACAAATGTCGGAGACGATTGATCACTTGTTAACTGCATGTCCGTTTACAAGAGAAGTGTGGTTTCGCCTGTTGCGCAGACTTGGCTGGGAGATGTTGGCGCCAGACTCTCAATCCACTTCTTTTGTTAGATGGTGGTTCGGTGCAAGGAAACAAATTCCAAAGGACAACCGCCGGTGTTTGGACACCCTCATTACCCTCACTTCTTGGTTGCTATGGAAGGAGAGAAACGATAAGACTTTTAATCGACGAGTGCGTACAGTCGATGACGTACTCACTTGGGTGTATGATGAGATTGACGCTTGGCTTCAAGTTGGTTTTAGGTGCCTTGAATTGGCGGTTTGTAGGCTAGGTAGGCTTTCGGGTCGCGCAACGGGGATCATGTAGTCATGTTCTTCGGATTGTTCTGTGTCGGTTTTGATTCTAAAACCAACCCTTGTGTAATACTTCTGTTTTCTTCTTAATGAAAAACGTGCTTAGGCACGGTCGCGAAAAAAAAAGAAAGAAGTAAGACCCTGCACCAACATTCCATTTTTAACAAACAAGCTAAGCGAGCGAGGTAGTTAGGTTTCATGATTCAAATTTTACCCAAGCTGTAGCAATATCAGTCAGAGTTCCTTCAACTGCACATCCTCCTTTTTTTTCAATAATGTATGTGCCTCACCACGTATTTCATTAAGAAAAATATATATTTTATAGTGATCGGAACTCTCGAGACGCCGGCGAACTGTCTTCAACGACACAACTCGCTGTTAGGAAACTATATATATTATTCCTAGATTCCATCATATACCTCGCAAAAATAAAGATTCCTTCGTATAAAAGTGGGACAGCCATCAAACGTCCTCGACCGGTGCAAGCAATATATGTGCATTATTGCGTCATGCATACGTCACCACACTACAGCAAGCAGGCAGCGAACGATCATGAAAAAAGGTCAAAAAGGGCAATGAATTGAAAAAGATTTGGCAAATGGCAATGGAATACCTACCTACACACGCGTGCATGGAAATGCAACGCGGGCGTGTCAACGTTGCAGGATTACAGTCAGTTGAAGCAACGTACTGCATGTCCGCGTCTTCGACGCCGAACCTCGACGACGATGGCTGCCTGAAGTCGTCACCGGTCAAGGTCGTCAGTTATCGCCTACAATAGCTAATAGACTATAGCTACTGTCTCTTGGCTTCTTCCTCCTCTTTCTCACACATGCATGCACAGTTTGAAGTCTCAAAGCAGGCAGGCAGGCCACTGCAACTAGATGATTGGTAGAATTCCAAGCTAAGGTAGATTGATCTTCAAAAGGAGAAAATGAACTCCATGCAGCTAGATAAGGTAGAAAGATGGTGGTGTAGGTGCATGATTGGGCATTTTTTGCATGGAGCCAAATTACAAGCCAGCACCAGGACTTTCATTCCCAGGACCCAGATGACCAGATTGGCAGGCAACAAATGTGTTCAAAGCCAAAAGTTTGGGTTGTTATTATGCAGAAAAAAGGAGAACACAAAGGTTGAATATGGGGAACATCCTTTTGTCTGCTGAATTAGTTTAACTGATGATGATGGTGCAGCATATAGGAAGGTTGTGAAAGTGTTGCTTGCATATATGTAAATATTTTCATTGCATGATATGCACCTGTGTGGTCTGATACTTTGACTTTGCTTGTAAACAAGAAAGAGGAAAGAAAGGTCGAGGCACCTACTAGCTGCCAGAAAAGGCCTAACCTTTTTTTTTTTACCTGCTGAATCACCTGTCAGCATCATATCAGTGGACGATCAAATTAAAGGAGAACAACACAGCAACCCTTGCATGCCTGAATGCATGCATCACATTCACTCGTTTTCGGTTGTTTGATTTACTAGCTATTTCTTGCGCGTACGTGTTTGGTGGATTCGATCGACTAAATTTAGTCCAACTCTGTTCATGTGTTTAAAATGACTTGCTTCGTATCGCATGGATGGATGCTTTTTCTCCATTGCCGGCTTGGGGAGTTCGGTGAGGGGATTGATAGAGAAAGTTGGCTGGGAGGGGGGCGCATTGTATCGTCAGACGGGCACCGCTTGTCAGCAACGCACTAACCACTGTAGTTGCCGGGCAGATGTCAATCGGTCGAATGGGATTTTGATCGATCTTCAGTTACAGAGTTGACATCAGACGATCATGCAGGAAACGTATTTTCTGCAGTACTGCATAGTACTCATTAACAATGGCCGACAGGAGGTGTAGATGCTTTATGTCCTTTGTTGATCTATTGTCCTTCATATACACTGTCAGACGATATGATATTCTTTAGGGTATATAAATCTTTTCTCAAAAACATCTAGCAACCAGTGGGGACGGGGGGTGATACGGAAAAAAAGGTCAAAAAGATATTTCAGCGATAATACATTTTTTTGGAAAAGGGAAATTTTATTGATTTCAAGCACAATACATCAAGGTGATATATCGTCTCAAAATTTTTCCGACCTCTGCCTAAGCGACACACAGCCTAAAAGAGTTTGACATAGATCCTTCCACACTAATGACGGTCAATCCTAAGACTAGACCGACACCCTTGTGCCCGGGCAAAAAAAAATCCTTAGCCACCTATGCCAAGAAATAAGATGCTTTTGAAGGATAGCCCATGTACGGAGTCAGTGCGTAGTTGAGTAGATAATTTGCAAAAAAAAAGATTTTTTATTATCAAACACCACTGTATTTCAGCGATAATACATAGTTTCTTATTTATTTTTATAGGTATATTTTTACCACCTAACCTGCTGGATCAAGTTGCTACAGCTACAATCATATTGGTGATAATAATAGTCAACAAAGATATGTAGAGATGACAATGTAGCAAGGTTATGCAAAGTTATACAAATCCGTATCAACCTAATATGTAGAGATTACTTTACCTTGATTACTTCATGTCCCATCCTTCATGTCCCATCCTCGATGTGACTGATACATATATGCTTTTTTTTCCAGACACCGTGTTAGATGTACGTTATTTCAAAGCAAATTTAGTTTGCTCTGCCGCGGTCTCCACATGCTTTCTCAAACGTGGTTACTATTTGCCATTAGATTTGGATTATTAGAAAAGCATGACTTCTAAGAACAAAACAAAGTGGTTAGCAGATGTGGTTGTACCCCTGTTGTGTCTTATTATTGAAGATATTTTTTTCAATAGTAGCCAACATGTTCATTGGCACCGTGTGTGTGGTGGCTTCATCAATCCTAATATTTGTTGGCACAGTTTCCTATAGGCGTTCACCAAGATATGTTTTCTACGTATACATTTATAGTATTGGTTGTGCATGAATATATTTAAGCATTTACATCTATACTGCATTTTTTTAAGAAAAAAAGAGAGAAAGAGAAAATAAGTCATGTTTCATAGAACAAGATTTTGACCAACATGTTTCATAACCCCACCATGAAATGTCTCTGGATAGTCTACGTAGGAGTATTTGATGTGTGCTAATGTACTTTCCTGTAATAAATTTTAAAAAGTGGGAGAAATTTATGTATTTGGGTCTTAATCTAAAAAAATTTATGTATTTGGGCCAGACTTGGGCTCACTCTTTTTTTTTTTGGAAAACTTGAGCTCACTTTTCAATTTTCATCGAGGAAAGGGCAAACAGAAGAAGTGGCATGCAACCGCAGCGGGTTCCCCGCCAAACTCGCGGCGTCCTCCATTTTCTTCGCGCCCTCTCTCTTATCCCACCACCACACCACCACCACCTGGCCATTGGTTGACGCCATTGACGCCATGCCCTCGTCCTCCTCCTCCGCCACGACCAGCCCCGCTCGGAGATGTCGCACACGTTCAACACGCAGCCCATCGTCACGCCGGCGAAGAAGAAGGACTCCCGCAAGGACGCCGCCGACGCCGCCGTGAGGCACTGCACCCCGCTCTCGTCGAGGGGGCGCGGCGCGGGGACGGCCGCCGTCGCCGTCGACGGCGACAGGGGCAGCCAGTACGCGCTCAAGTGGGCCGCCGACCACATCCTCGCCCGCGGCCACCCCTTCTTCCTCATCCACGTCCGCCGCAAGCCCACCTCCCTCCACGCCCACGGTAATCTCACCCCGGCCCCAATTTTCTTCATGTCCAAAATGCAATCCTGATTTGTTCTAGTATCAGTCAGATGTGTTGCTAGGTATCTGAATCTCTCTGATTGCTCGTGATGCGTGCAGGGGGGAAGCAGTTCGCCATATCGCACGTGCAGGATGATGTTCCGGCCGCGTTTCAGGCTCAGGTGGATCTCCATGCCAAAGATCTGATGCTTCCCTTCCAGTGTTTCTGCAGCAGGAGAGGGGTAATCACCATCGCCTACCTTTCCCTTTGATGAAAAAAACGCAGGATTTCAGTTATTCTTCTGCAAGTGAACTTAGGATGATATTCCTGTCAGTGTGATCATATAACGATTTATTTGGTACTCCATCCGTTTCAAATTATAGGTCGTTTTGACATATCTATATACATAATTTTTATCATGTATCTAGACATAGTGTTTATCTAGATGCATAACAAAAATTATGCATCTAGATTTGCCAAAACAACCTACAATTTGGAACAGAGGGAGTACCAAATACTGTAACATTTTTGTCTGACTTACTTCAATATCTGCAGTTGCAATGCAGTGAAATTGTCCTGGATGGAGCAGATGTGGCCAAAGCCATTGTCGATTTTGTGGTGAGAAACAAGGTTGACAAGTTAGTGTTGGGGGCAGCATGCAGAAATGCATTTACAAGGTGCGGTGCAAAATCTTAAACAGGCCATACACACACGATTCCTTTTTCTGAAAGGATTCCATCGTTTTCCATTATTTTTTTTCAGAACAATATGGAAATTGGATGTACCAACATCTGTCACAAAATGCGCACCGAGCTCCTGTTCAGTGTATGTGATAGCAAAAGGAAAGATTTCTTCTTTTAGGCCTGCCACTTATGCAGATGATAACAGCAAAGGAGATTTCAAATCCAATCTACCTGTCAAACAATTAGCAGGTGTGAAGTGTGTTTCTGTTACACCCTTATTCCTTGGACTGTACAATACTAATCTCGGATAGATTGTGCCATGGATGCTCATGAGGTGCATATGTGATTCGCAGGTGAACCAACAAACAAGTTGCATGATGGACATGATCCATCAAAGTGAGTATAAAATAATTCTGCCCTGTCCACATAAATGGTCGTCTTGTCGGCTGTATGCAAGTCTACTCATGCTGTCTTCCGATCAATATTTAGCCTACCAGTCTACAACATTTTTTTTTAAAAGATCCCGAACCGCAAGGTTCGGCGTACATTAATAAGAAGAAGAGAGTTGACCCTGTTTATAGATAAACCGGGCCCAAAAACTGCACAATCGAAATACAAACCTACCACTACAACACCTACAACTAGCAACACCAGCTGGTTGGATTGGGACATCAACCGGGCCTCACTCAACTTTGGCTGGTCGGATTGGGATATCGACATGAGCCACAAAGAAAAAGACTCCACCTGGCCGGATTGGGACATCGACCCAAGCTACCACAACCTATGCTCCATCCGATCGGATTGGGATATCGACACGAGCCATCACCACCTACACTCCGCCTGGTCGGATTGGGACATCGACACGAGCCACCATAACCCTAAATAACTGAAAAAAGAAGGAAAAAGAGAAAGAAAGCCCTTTCAGAAGCCGTCAACGCCAAGGAAAACCTCCATGCCGGAAAAGCCTGACATCGCATTCAAGAAGGTCAAGACGCCGAAGACGTCGTCGATGCCAACACAAGAAGGGTTGGGCTTTCACCCGCCACATCCGACATGGAAAACCGACGCCCATACCAATGGCCACAGACGAGAGCCAGGTCCGAGCCAACGATCCACGACATCGCCTTCAGGAAGGAAATGACGCCAATGGCATCATCGATGCCATCCCAAGGAGGGATGGGTTTTCACCCGCATTGTCACCACGGTGAAAAGACGGTCCGCGTCACCAACCCACCACCATGGTGTAGCTAGCGAGCCTCCGCACGGCCGCAGCCAACGACGCCACCACGGCGACGCTACGCCCGAGCAAAACCGTTGTCGGCACACGCCACCACGGCGCCGCCGACACACCGCAGTGCAGGTAGACCAGACGCCGCCGAGATCGCAGCCGCAAGCCGGGCGCCGAGTGCGGCCGTCGCTCACCCCCCCGGCCGCCAAGGCCGCGGGCGCCCCCGTCCACACCCACGCCCAGCAACGCACCACTGCGGGAGCGCTGCCGCCGCGCGCTAGCTGGAACAAGTGCCGCCACTCCGGCACCGGAGCGCCATGTGCCCAGTCGCGCCGGGCCGCGAGCGCCGCCGCGGCCGGCACCGCAGTGCCTCGTGCCCAGCCGCCGCGGGCAGCGAGTGCCGCCGCCTCCGCGTCCTGCAATGCAAGGCCGCGGCAGGCAACACCCCCGCGCACCACTGCTCCACGCCGCCGCCGCCGCACCCCGCCCCGCCGAGCGCCCCGCCGAGCCCCAGGGAGGTCAGATCCGGCGACCGGGGGTGCGGATCCGGCCGCTGGCCGCCGGGAGCGGCGGCCGCCGCCACGGACAGGCCGTCACAGCGCAGGAGCCGCGCCGCCGCCCCCCGACGCGCCTAGGAGGCTAGATCCGGCGGCGTAGGGTGCGGATCCGGCCGCCCGGGAGGTGGATCAGGCCGCTGGACGCCGGAGTCGGCCACCACGGCCATGACTGGCGAGCTACCAAGCGAGGGCGAGGGGGAGGGAAGGAGAGAGCGAGAGGAAGGTGGAGCCCCGCCGCCGCCTTCCTTGCGGCCGCACGGGCTTCCGGCGGCCGCTCAGGCGGCGGCGAGGCGGTTGGGGCATGGCCTGGGGCGCGGCGGCTCTCGGGGCTGGTTCTGCCCGACTTCAGTACTCGTCTGCAGTTATTTTTGTACATGCTGGTGGTTTCTATTTTTTTTTTTTTTCACACTACTTGAACTCTGCTCAGGCCTATACCAGCACGTGCCGTGATACCCATTTATGCCAGTTCTGATGGATCAACAGAAGACGGGAGCCTCATGTCATCAAATCAACAAGGACAGCGCGACTCTTCATCTCTACCAACAACATCTTCATGCCCAAGTGAATTCGTTAACGACATTCATCAACATGGCTATCATTTGTCTCCAGAATATGCTCGGCGATATATGGATGGAGATGCTCATAGTGCACTAAATCCTGGACACGTCTACAGTCCATTGTTGCCAACCACATGCTCTGAATCAAACTGCCACCATTTAACAGTATGTTTTCAACATTTAACCTGCTATATCTTGTTTCTGAAATACTAGTGTTAATTTGCAAAAATATTTACTCTCCCATATACACGCAAGGCTTATCAACAGCATGCAATTTGCAGGAAGATGATGATGCTGAACTAAGTCTCTTTAAGGTTGAACGGAACCAAAACAACAGTGATATGCTTCCGTGGAAGTACATAGAGGTATTGTTAGTACCTCATGCTTGATTGATGGTTGTGACTCACACTCAAATTTGAACTGAATCTGAAGCACTCTATTAGTTACCATATTTACATATTTGGATCAAACGTGTACTGAAAATCATGTGCAATATATTGAACAGGAACACAAGGAGCCGGCAAGAAACCCGGAAAGTTCCTCTTCCAACCTTCCATCTCAGAGAAACAGACCGGATGTAGAACCGTGTAGTCAGTCAGCAATTGGCCCAAAGCATAAACACTTGAGCCTTGACACTTTATCTTCTGACAGTCAACGCAGAGAAAGAATCACTGAGGAATTTATAGATCATGATTACCATGATATCACCCAACCGCTGTTGAAACGCTGGCCACCGATTCAGTCACCTAGAGAGGACAATATAGTTGGATCTGCTCAGGAAGGGTCTCACATACTCCCACTCACCCTTAAAGCCTTGCCAAGGCCAATCGAGACGAAACGGATGCTGGAATGTCTCCCTACAAGACTCGAATGCAGAATATTCAAGCCTGATGATATCACGAACGCGACTCAGCATTTCTCTGACGAGCTGAAGATTGGGGAAGGAGGCTACGGACCCGTCTACAAAGCGACACTTGACGGCACTGTTGTGGCCATCAAGATCCTCTATTCTAATATAACTCAGGGACTGAAGCAGTTTCAACAGGAGGTATGCCTGCCCACAGCTGATTTTGTCTGACCAAATTGTATCCTCTTTGCCACTCGCATTCCTACTTTCTAGAGTCTAAACTGCATAATCTTCTTCTGATAATTTTTGCAATTTTGATGTTTAATCTGTCCCGTTGTTCTTACAAAAGGCGGTAATCACTCTGTTTGTTGTTGTATCACCATCATCATCAATCAGGTCGAGCTGCTGAATAACATTCGGCACCCCAACATGGTGCACCTGGTGGGCGCGTGCCCGGAGTACGGCTGCCTGGTGTACGAGTACATGCCGAACGGCAGCCTGGAGGACCGCCTCTTCTGCCGGTCCGGCACGCCGCCGCTGCCGTGGCCGCTCCGCTTCAAGATCGCGGTGGAGATCGCCAGCGGCCTGCTGTACCTGCACAAGATGAAGCCCGAGGCGTTCGTCCACCGCGACCTCAAGCCGGGCAACATCCTCCTGGACGCCGGCTTCGTCTCCAAGATCGGCGACGTCGGGCTGGCGCGCATCATCCCGCGGTCCATGGACGGCGGCGCCGCCGCGACGACGCAGTACCGGGAGACGGCGGCGGCGGGCACCTTCTGCTACATCGACCCGGAGTACCAGAAGACGGGGCTGGTCTGCACCAAGTCCGACGTGTACGCGCTGGGCGTCATCTACCTCCAGATGGTCACCGCCAGGGAGCCCATGGGGCTCGCCTACACCGTCTCCGACGCGCTGGAGGAGGGCACGTTCGCCGACGTCCTGGACCACAAGGTGACCGGCTGGCCGGTGCAGGAGGCCCGGGCGCTCGCCGAGCTGGCGCTCAAGTGCTGCGAGATGCGGCGCAGGGACCGGCCGGACCTGGAGACCGTCGTGATGCCCGAGCTGATCCGGCTGCACCGGCTCGTCTCGCCGTCGGAATATCCTCCTCCTTCCATGGATCAGGCTCATCACCGTTCATCAAGTGAGAAGGTAGAGCTAATCAACACCACTTTTTTCTCTTCAATTGATCTTGAAGTTTGTAACTGATGCCGGATTTGCCGTTTAACTTGGGGTTTTCCTTTTCTATATTGTGAATGTGATTGCAGGATTTGCGTTTGGATGATGACCTGGTTCACATTCTGAGCGATGGGCCCATGAAAGGAGGAATATCATTTGCAATATAAACACCATGAGGACCACAAGTAGGTCTGATTGTACTATAAGTGCTTTCATTGGAATCTGCAGTGGTTTCTATGATTTTGTTTTTTGTAAATACCGCCTTAGCCCGGCAATTTTGGGGATCATTATGCTTGGAATTCTGCCATGATCAGGACAATGCATGAGTAGTGACAAAAATCATCAGCTTGGTATTTTTTTTAATTTTATGTACGTCCACTGAAGGATATTATCTATGAAAGATTCAGATGACAACATCGTTGTACAATTTCCCATGGTATAAATAAAAAATTGAATGCACATTTATGTTTTCTTGTGAATGGGGCATGCCAAGCACTTTGTAAACTAGTTCTAAGTTCAGTGAGCAACTCCATGTCGTTTTCAAATGGCGATGCTTGCTCATACCATTTGGGAAACCGTGGGTGCTGCAACGTCGTGGCGGTGGCAGCACCGAGGGAGATCGCCATTGCTCCGGTCCCGTCGAGGTACTGGACGCTGTGGAAGCTGCCCATGTTCGGCTGTGCCGGCGTGGCGGAGGTGCTCCGGGAGGTGGACGAGTGCCAGAGTACCAGGACGCCTACATCCGCCTCATTGCCTTCGACAGCTAGCGCCAGTGCCAGTGCATGTCCGTCGTCGTCCACAAGCCCGCCCATGCTCTGCCGGCGGCGGCGCCAGCTTCAGACTGAGTCCAGCCTCGCCATGGCTTAAAGCTTCAGATCATCCGATGCTAGGGTCTCCATGCAATGCAATGAAGAACACTATCTGGTTTCTGTGTGTTCCGATGTTGAATTGATGCACTGTTTTCAACATTGAGAATTTGAGATAAAAGATTTTGGGTGATAGCAAGGCGACAAAAACGGTTAATTGGATCTCTGTTGCTTGCACTGTCAGAACTTCAGAGATCTTGTGTTTGGTTGGCTTTTGGCTTTTTGAAAAGCAAAAGCAGGTTCAAAAGTATAGAACCAAACACACCCTTAAGGTTTTGGAGTTGAAACATGTGAGTTACAAGAACCTGGTAATATGAACTAACTTAAAACTAACGCAGAGGAATCAAACACAGCTTCCCATTGATGGATTTCATCCGATCTGACATTAGCAGCTGACAAGAAAATTGCCGTCAGTTACATCTGCAGATACCTTTTTTCCAACCTATACTGAGCTGAAAAGGAAGGGTTTACCAGTCGGTTACATCTGCAGATGGTCAACAAACACAATAGGACTATAGTAGCCTTCCAACACTTCTGGAAAAGATTGCAGTCATGCATGCCAAGCCACATTGGCCATGCACAGTACCAGCTCAGGCAGCACAGGAGTAAACCAACAAAACAACAAATGCAACAGTAGATAGAGAAGCATGAGTCAACATAACATTAAGGCAGATGTTCTGCTTCTTATGCATCATTCCTCCCATTCCCACAAGAGTCAGAAACATATTGCAATTTCTCCCAGATACAGCACAATCATTTTACTGACAAGACATGGTTAGCTCGGATTCGTCGACGTCCTTACGAAGCCTGCTTCATCCCACAGAGACAGGTGCATTATTCCTGATCCAGCCTGACAATCATCCTTCTTTGAGCAGCTACACGCCACAAAACTCATGATGCAGCCCATGATGCTCTAAGAATAACATGGACGGTACTGATGATAGCACTGTAACCTATGGAGTAAAAGAAAAGAAAAAAGAAGTTGCCTGATAAAATAAACCTACTGTCATGGGAAGATAGTTTCAATGAAGATTGTAAATGTCAACTACTTCAATGAAATTTCCAATGAAGAATCAATGCAACGATTCTGCTAAAAAAGAATGGGACCAAATATGCTCCCCACAAAGCAAATGTTAAGAGCTTCCAGTTGCTTAATGCCACAGATCCATGCAGAAACCAGAAGGCATGGAAGAACGCTTTTTGCTGTATATTGTCTCTGAGAAGCTGTCGACAAGCTGGCCAGAAAGGCTGACAGGGTCCTCAATAAGAGTATCCACGTAGACACTAACTATCTTCCTCTCATGTGGGGTGGCACGCAAGCTAAACCATGTCAGAAATTTCACCCTGAAGTTTGTTTCAATATAGCCCTCACATTCCAGCCACCTGACCACCCTGATACAGTACTCATAAGATGCTTCCGAGCAACCATCCTTGTGGCCAATGTCATCCAATTTACCTGATGTTCTTTTATTTGAAGAATTCCCTGGTTCCCTTTCAGGCCTTGAAGAGCCATTCTGAACAATGTTATCACAAGGATTGGGTTTGAAGCTCCTAGCACCATTCTCCTTGCCACTTTCCATACCTCTTGGTGCAGTGGGTGGCACCGAGCCAGAGTATCGAGGTGCAATGATCACCAACTCATTCCCAGGTGGTGCATTTGATGTGTCCTGTGATCTAGGAATGTGATCTACTGAGTTTGAGGACTCTATGAGCTTTACTGTCTGAACACAAGGATTGGGTTCCTCATCCAAGGCAGATGCTGAGAGCCCAGGAGCTTCTTCCAGCTCAGTGACTTCAGTTACCCTAGCTGCAGCCATCTGTATATTCTGCAAGTCTTCCATACGTTCACTGGGGTGATTAGATGCTTTATCCGAATCAAGGATCTCAGGTTTTTCACAATATTCAAAATCACTTTCAGGGGATTTGTTCAGATCAGCATAAACAGCAGTATTATTGTTTGAGTCCACACCCTCTGAGGAAGGATCAGACTGACCATCACTGTTTGTCTTTGGGCTCCCATTATTCTGTTCTAGTCCAGCTCCACCTGGGACCAAACCACTTGGGTCTTCCTTCTGACAGCTTGTCTTCATTCTAACTTCCCATGACCCCAACTCGATTGAGTTCTTGAAAGCAATAACCTTAAAGATATAGGTTGTAGCCGGTGCAAGCTCAGTGACAGGTAATTTTTTCGATTGTGGAAGAATTATGCCAGTAGGATTCGACAGGTAGGATTCAGTAACTGCCACTCGGTGCCATAGATTGAAGGAAGTTGCCTCTTGGGCAAGCATATGACATTGATATAAATCCAAAAATATTGTGACAGATGATTGGGTTATAGCTTCAAACTTTATGAAGTTTGGTGGTACCATACAAGGTCCTGAAAATGGAAACATGCACCAATTAGTCAATTCCATTTGTATATGTGATGCCAAACACAAAGGGTAAAGGAACATACGCTGAAGTCTTGAGTAGGCAGGAGATGCAGCAGAGAACATTGACTCCATAGCATTTATTGCTTGAACACAAAGTTTCTGAACTTCAGCACCAACAGTAAGTCGACTGACAATTCCACGACCCATGTTTGGAGCTCCAGACATAGGACCAACCTCAGCCTCGAGTTTCTTCAATGCTGTGTCAACAATCTTGTGCAATACCAAGTACTTTTCTGTTGCCATGAGGATTTTATGACTAAGAAAAATCCGATGACACAATACATCCAACCGCCGAGCATCTTTCGCTATCACAAGTTGTTTCTTCCAGGACCTGAGCAAGGGCATTTAATAGTCATGTGCTAGCTCAGCATGTTAACAATACCAAAATGGATCTACTAATTACAATTCACGCATTCCAATCGAAGGAACAAAGCATTACATGTGTAATATCAGTAACAAATCTATGAAAGAGATATTCCCCTTTTGCCTCTTATGGGATTATTCGAATTGACTGATTAACCTAATGGATATCTTCCCTCCTTTCCCTCTAGATAGATGCCTTGGATTGAGCATAATAAATATGATCTGTAAATTATAATTTCTCTAACATTCTCTTCCGCATGCTCTGTTCATCTTTACATGTACATCTTGCCTATTCCAAATGTAAGAGAGAGGATAGGAGAGAATAATGGCTTGTATTCCTCTAAACCCTATAAGGGTGGGATATATAGTTCCTATACATGGGCCTCTGTACATGGGCTCAATATACTCCAACACCCCCCGCAGTCTGAACTACCGGCGCAGCGGTGTTCAATACTGGACAACAAGAAAGCTAACACCCCCCGCAGTCTGAACTACCGACGCAGCGGTGTTCAAGACTGGACAAGAAGAAAATACAAAGGTCAAATACCCCCCGCAGCCACAACTAACCACCGGCTACGTTGAGGCTAGATCGTAACTCCGAGAAGGTCGAGGAGGGCAGTCCCTTGGGGGAAGATGTCAGCAAACTGGGAGGTAGTCGGGACATGGAGTACCCGAACATCGCCGATTGCGACTCTGTCGCGCATGAAGTGTAGGTCGATCTCCACGTGCTTCGTTCGCTGATGCTGGACAGGGTTGGTGGAGAGATACACGGCGCTGACATTGTCGCAGTAGACGAGCGTGCTCTTAGCGAGCGGACTGTGGAGCTCCGTTAAGAGCTGTCGTAGCCTGGACGTCTTTGCCACGCCGTTAGCGACAGCCCGATACTCCGCCTCGGCACAGGAGCGGGAGACAACCGGCTGCCGCTTGGATGACCAGGAGACCAGGTTGCCGCCCAAGAAGACGGCGTAGCCGGAAGTGGAGCGACGAGTGTCCGGGCAGCCAGCCCAGTCAGCGTCGGTGTAGACCACCAGGTCAGCAGAGGACGAGCGGTGAAACACTAGGCCGAGGTCCACAGTGCCACGGACGTACCGGAGGAGACGCTTCAGCGCAGCAAGGTGTGACTCCCGGGGATCATGCATATAGAGACAGACCTGCTGAACAGCGTAGGTGAGGTCCGGCCTGGTGAAGGTGAGGTACTGCAAGGCGCCGGCCAGACTCCGGTAGGCAGTAGGATCAGTCACCGGATCACCCAGATCAGCAGACAGCTTCGCCTGAGTGTCGACAGGAGTGGAGCAGGGCTTGCAATCAGTCATCCCAGCCCGCTCCAGAATATCAAGTGCGTACTGCCGCTGGTGAAGGAGAAGGCCAGACGGGCGAGGCTCAACAGTGACGCCCAAGAAGTGGTAGAGCTGACCCAGATCCTTCATAGCAAACTCCTGCTACAGAGAGGAAATGACACTCTGAAGCAATCGCTGACTGGAGGCGGTGAGCACAATGTCATCGACATAGAGCAACAGATATGCAGTCTCATCCCCACGGCGGTAGATGAAGAGAGACGTGTCAGACTTGGCCTCGGTGAACCCCAATGTCAGCGAGAACGTGGCGAACCGAGTGTACCAAGCCCGAGGAGCCTGCTTCAGACCATAGAGAGACTTGTTGAGCCGGCAGAACACATCCAGACGACTCGAGTCCACAAATCCCGCTGGCTGAGAGCAGTAGACAGTCTCTGACAGAGTGCCGTGAAGAAACACATTCTTCACGTCCAGCTGGTGCACAAGCCAGGAGCACGAGAGCGCAAGTGAGAGGACCGTGCGCACCGTAGCGGGCTTCACGACTGGACTGAAGGTCTCGTCATAGTCCACACCAGGCCGCTATGTGAACCCCCGAAGAACCCAGCGAGCCATGTAGCACTCCAGAGTGCCATCAGCCCGACGCTTATCCGTCCAGCTCTGTTCTCAAGGCGGTAAGGCGGACGCCTAGCAAGGTGGGGCGGCTGGACGCCTAGGCGAGCAAGGCGCAAATCGGTGGACGGCGCATGGACGCCTAGGCGTCGCCTTGAGAACAGAGGCGTCCAGATCCACTTGCCAGTCACCACATTGCAACCAGACGGACGCGGCACGAGATCCCACGTCTGGTTGGCATGAAGAGCCGCGTTCTCCTCTTCCATCGCGCGACGCCAGTGAGGATCCGCCAAGGCGTCGCGGACAGAGGAGGGTACCGAAGAGACCCGCGGCTCTCCCTCGGTGGCGGAGAGAGTCGCAGCCTGAGACATCATCCGCCGAGTCACCATGGGATGGATATGCCGAGGATCCCGATGGATGACTGGCGGGTGGATGGATATGCCGAGGATCCCGATGGATGACTGGCGGGTGGTACACCTCCGGCTCGGCTCGAGAGGGAGCCGGCGGCGGCTACGGCTCCATTGTAGGCGTCGTAGGAGCCTCCGGAGCAGCTACCGGCGCAGTGTACCGCTGCGGCGCCGGTGTCGGCGCCGAACGACGTCGGTACACCTGCACCGGCTGGGCGTACCGCGCAGGTGCAGGGGGAGGCACCGGGGCTGCGCGTGGCGCAGCAGGAATCACCGGAAGCGGTGCCGGTGTGCCGGGAAAAACTTCGGGGAAAGGAAAGACAGGTAAAGGTGGTTGAACCACCGGGTCAGTCGGAAAGAGGGACTCCAGCTCGGGGTCAGGAGAAGGTGTGGAGGAGGTGTAGGGAAAATCCGACTCGTCAAAGACGACGTGGCGGGAGATAAGGACGCGGCGAGAAGTGAGGTCAAAGCATCGGTACCTCTTGTGGTCAGGGGAGTAACCAAGGAACACACACCGAGTCGAGCGGGGCGCCATCTTGTGAGGAGCAGTGGCGGAGGTGTTAGGGTAACACGCACACCCGAAGACCCGAAGGTGGTCGTAGTGATGAGGGGTACCGAAAAGAGCGTGGTGTGGAGTGGGAGCAGGAGAAGCAGTGGACGGAAGACGGTTAAGCAAATAGGTGGCAGTGTGGAGGCGTACCACCAGGGCCAGGAGCAGGAGTGGGAGCCGGAGTCGGGTCCGGAGTGCCCCGAGCACCACCACCACGTCCCCTCCGCCGACGACGCCCTCGGCCTCCCCCACCCCTGGTCTGGCTGGTGAGAGGAGCACCAAGGAGAGGGTCGGGCGGGTCGATCCGGGGTCCAGATCCAGAGGGCGGAGCCTGGTGGGAGGATGAAAGCGCCATGCTCGGTGAAGGGGACGACGGGCGGGACAAGTAGGGCTTCTCTGCGGCGACCCGACGCGTGAGCGTCGGCCGTGGAACGCTCACGCTCCCAAGCGAGGGCAGCCGTGCGGGCCCGCTCCTGAGGCGCCGAAGCCTCGGACTTGGCGGCGAGGAGGGCCACGGCGAGAGCGTCGTCGGCCGTAGCAGCTCCGGCGGCGATTGGCTGCCCGCGGAAGGCGGCGGAGGCAAACGGTGCGTCCGCGGGGGGCATACCGAACGGCGTGCGCGACGGCGGCCTGCGCGGCGTGCGCCCGCGCGAGCTTGGCCTCGAGGTCCCACAGGGCGGCCGCGAGGCGGGCGGCGCGGTCGCACTGTTGCGGGAGGGCGCGGCGGCGCTTGGCCCAGACCCGGTCCGACGGCAGCGCGGCGACAAGAGCTGGCGGCGCCAGCACAGTAGGGCCTCGCGTGCCAGGAGGGGGCCCGCCCGCTGCAGGAGGCAGCGCGACGGTGGCGCAGGGCGCCCTCGAGGCGCCCAGAACAGAGGGGTCCGCGGGGCAGGCCGCAGGGGGCGCGCCCGCGAAGGCCGCGGGGCAGGCCGCGCCGGCCATGCCCGCACCAGCCGCGCCCGCGGCGTGGGCGGCGGCGGCTGCGGGATGTCGAGTAGAGGAGGCGCCCAGAACAGAGGTGGGGACGCCTTGGATCCACGCAGGAACAGAGGGGCTGCCGCCGGGAAAGGAAGAGAGGGGAGGGAAGGAGGAGAGGGAAGGGAGGGGCGGCGGCGGCGGCGGCGGCTGGAGAAGCATATCCAAGGGCAGGGGCGCCAGAGGCAGAGGTCCCCGCGCCAACAGGAGGAAGGAAGGAGGAGAGGGGAGAGGAGTGGGGAGGCTCCGGCGGCCGGCAGCCGACCATGGCGGCGGCGGCGCCGGCGGCAGCTAGAGGAGAAGGCTAGCTGATACCATGTAAGAGAGAGGATAGGAGAGAATAATGGCTTGTATTCCTCCAAACCCTAGAAGGGTGGGATATATAGTTCCTATACATGGGCCTCTAGATGGGCCTCTATACATCGGCTCAATATACTCCAACACCAAATGCTTAAAGTTCACCAAACTATGAACTCATTCACTCCACTTGAAACTAGTACAGAAAGATCCCCCCAAGGAGATATAACAAGAGCAGAAAATTAAATATGGTTGAGGAGCTATTTTCATAATTTGCAACCTAATAGATGTAGAATAAGGCTGTGCGTCCAAACAAACAAATCTTACTCCAGAGGGAAAATGGACGTCTCAGATGAGTAGCCACAGAAATAGCTCATTCCATAAAGTTAAACCGTGACAGCAGCA
This sequence comes from Panicum virgatum, assembly GCF_016808335.1. NCBI lineage: Eukaryota > Viridiplantae > Streptophyta > Magnoliopsida > Poales > Poaceae > Panicum > Panicum virgatum. The sequence goes on from NC_053136.1 coordinate 4,001,173, forward strand.
GGTTGCTTCTGAAAGTACCAAATTGAAATTTCTAATACTTGTTTCTCTACCATGAAATGTTTGTTTTCTCACAGCTCTACCCGGAAATATTTGTTTTTCACCAGGTTAAATAATAACAGTACAAGGTTCGATCCAAAGAATGGAATGAGTAAGGATTAAGGAAATCTAACAAGAGTTTGATGTTTTCACTTAGTAAGATCTACAAAGTATAGAAACTGGAAAAAAATGACAACGAAAAATATCAAAGCTGGCAAGCTGCATCATAATTAAACTGAGATTTCTGTATTGTTTGTCTATCAATGCAAGATTTACTGGAAGCGAAGACACGGAAACAGTCAGAAACTTTGTGTAACAAAAGGATGAGATACAAAACAGTACCCAAGCAAATCATTCTGTTTCCAACAGCGAGTGCAATAATAACCACCATCAAGTTTCTTGCATTGTCCACTCTGCAAAATCCCAGTTCTTTCATCCTTGAGAGCACATTCAAGATGGCATGAGAAACCACAGGAATCCTTTTGCAATGGTTCGTCTGAACTACAGAACAACCAGAGACTTGGGTCCTTGTTGTCATCATAACTGAAACAAATGCAGCATGTACAGCGCCTGCAAAATTTTTCCCTAAGAATAGCCCTGCAAGCTACATTTTGACAGTAGCGTTGATTATTAGTTGGCTCAGTTATATCAGATGCCCCTGAATTGTTTGCAATAATTGGTAGACGTGATGGATTTTCACTCTTTCTCGGTCGTTTTGCAGGGGACTGATGGTTAGTGTTGGGCTCAGGAACTAACTCTCTCTCTTTCTCTTGCACATGCTCCACTGGTCCAGACTGTTTTCCACTAACCACCCTGAAGAGATAATCTAGCATTCGCTGCTTGGATAAACCAGTATATTTCCTCTCCCTTCCAAGATCAGAACAAAGGATTTCTACAATCTCCCGACGGCTCCATGTCTGGAGCTTGTCAGGTGCAGTTTCCGGGCTCTTTGATAATCCACGAACAAGTTCTCGCTTTTCATCCACACTCATCAGTCGACATTTAGCAGGATCAATTGTTGTACCTGAGCAATATAACAACATATTACTATACGTTTTGTACATGTGAAACTAAATTCAAGATTTTGCAGCATTAGACTCTAGGTGCATCATCAATATCCATACAAATATAGGCAAGAGTTATGTATCAAATAAACTTTGTAAGCATCCATATTCACAATAAAATATCAACAAAGCTTGAGTAAATTAAAAAATTTATTAGATCCCATAAAGCAGTCAAAGAAAAGAGATACTGGCTGCAAAATTTTTAGGGAGTCATTTTGACATGATCCTAGAAACTAACAAACAAACAAGAGATGTGGTCAGAACAGAATTATGTGACATTAAGCTTATTTCGTTTGCCAATTTCACATTAACACGTGCTATATATAGCATGCAGGAGTACCTCAGTTAAGTGCCTCAAATTTTTTAAGAGATAACCAATACATTAGCTAAAAGCCTAAAACTACACTAGACAAAATCAAGAAATCAATTTAACCTGCATGCACAGACACCCCCATCTCCTTTTTCTGAGTCACCACTCACCAATGTCAAATGGTCCACGACAGTCTCTTACTAGCACAAACAATACTTTGTCAATTTGATTAACCATGTTAGCTACCTCCCAGTTACACTTGTATCTTGTGCTCTACCCAAACACAAGTACTTTTCCCACAATTTAATACTCTCTTAATTCCGACTCCCTGCTTCACTTCTACTATTATCTTTCATCAAAGAGAGGGGGGGGGGGGCAGAACGTTGAGTCCATGACAAAACAGGAAAGCATGCCAATCTATTCTATAAATAGAAGACTAACTCGACACTTAGTACAAAACATACGATACCAACTCTAGTTACATAATTTCCAAATATTTAGCCTTTATAACTGACCATTTGTGAGATACTATTCTATTGAACTCAGATTCTGGCACCACATTCAATACATTAGCTATTAGAACCTTCTACTTGTGTAGCCTATACCAATTGGATAGCATCAATGGGAGGCAAGACCGACTAGAGACACCCTTCAAAATCAAAACTTTTTCTTTGCCTACCTCAACCTGTACACAGCGTCAACGGAAACCGATGCACAGCAAGTATTCTAACAAACTTACCATCCAAACCCATCAAACTAAAGCGAACTATATGCACAACGCAAAAAAAGCCATGCATGCCATGGCGGAAAAAAAGGGCATTTTTGCAAGGTCAATGCTATCCGAATCATATCCGCTCAACATCCAAATCCAGGACTCCAATAGGAGCCCTCAGCAGCAGAACCACCGACCCGAACCTTTCTCCTCCCCCAAAAGAGATACTGCTACCGGTACCATCAACGAGGCACCAGCCGTGGACACGTACGTCCCCGGAAAACGACGTAAAGTCACCGAACCCCCGCCGCCCGGGATCCCACGGGCGGGACGAGCGCAATGCGAGTAGCCATCACCGCATGCACGCGAATCTGACGTTACCGGCCGCGGCGGCGGCGGCGGCGGCGGCGGCGGCATCCCCCCGCGCCACGCCGCCAGCCGAACCACACGCGGCGGCGACCGAACCAATCCGACCGGAAACTAGAACAGCGGAAAGCAAGCGCGCACCCACTAACCCCCGAACGCTAAATCCCGGATTCGCGGCGACGGACGCCTCGACGGCGCCAGCACGCGAGCCCAACCCGCCGCCGCGGCGCGAGCGAACCAGCGGAATCTCGACGCGGGGCGGGCACGGGACGGGAATCCCACCCCGCGGCGCGCAACCGCCGCCGCACCCGGCCGGCGGAACCCACCATCGCGCGGATCGAGCCCGCCCGCGGCGAGTGCCAGGGCGCGGGGCCAGCGGAAAACGACGTGAGGGGGGAGGGGAAGTGGGGGGGGCGCTGACCTCCGCGCGGGGGATCCATGGCGAATTGGGCGGGCGCCGGAAACGGCGAGGGGAGGCGGAGGGAGGAAGGGGGAGATCTCTCTCTCTCCTCCCTCTCTCGCTCCCTCACGTGGCTCCTCTCTCCTCTACCCGGCTGCCCTCCCCTCTCCTCTCTCTCCTCCCTCTGGCCTGGCTGCTGGCTCTGCTGCGTCGTCTGCTGGGTGTTTTCTCTCTCTAGGCGTACGCGAGGTTAACTCCCAGCCTGGGGACTCGGCACGCGGATCAAAGCGCCCGGTGACGCCGCGTGAAGGGGGAGATATCTCTCTCTCCTCCCTCTCTCGCTCACTCACGTGGACTCCTCTCTCCTCCTCTGCCCGGCTGCCCTCCCCTCTCCTCTCTCTCCTCCAGTCCTCCCTCTGGCCTGGCTGCTGGCTCTGCTGCGCCGTCTGCTGGGTGTTTTCTCTCTCTAGGCGTACGCGAGGTTAACTCCCAGCCTTGGGACTCGGCACGCGGATCAAAGCGCCCGGTGACGCCGCGCTTTTGCGGTGGACACCCCCGAGTTCCCGCGTATTCCGGAACTGCCCCCGGGCGGTCAAAGTAGATTAGGCGGAGCGGGAGTCCAGCGGTTGTTGGGAAACTTTCACACCGGCGAGAGCAGCCATGATGCGGTGATGATGTCTCCACGCCGTCTAGTAGTGTGCATGACGTAGAAATAAAATGTTAGAGGTAGCTACAAACTTAGGCCCCGTTTGGTAAGGTTTGCTGGGAGGGTGGAGCCGGAGTTGGAGATGTGGAGCGCTCCACTGCGCAACTGTTCGGCGCTGCTCCAGGTTAGAACTGCTGATGGAGACATAGGAGAACCCCTCCCAAACGGCTCATTAATTAATTGCACGTGAGGTAATGCCATTTTGATGTGTATAAGTAGTGTAGCGCCAAATAAATATATAACATTAATATGTTATCAATAAAAGTGTTGCTATATAACAAGTCCAAGAAAAAATAAGAGATTTTCGAGATACGGTTGCAAATCCTAACAATAAGGCATTTAATGCACTTGCTACCGTCACTCGAAAGTAAAGACACCTTAAGTTTCATTTCAAATGTAATTTTGTATAAACAAAAATAAGTATATTTGTAGTATAGCAGCGAAAACACCAGTGTGGCCATCAGGAAGAGAAAGTAATATGAAACACATCGGTAAAACTGCTAGCTCCTATTTTGTCAAATACTTGATTATTAAGAAATAATTCATCTTTAGATGCGCTTTCAAACTGCTTGCTGCTGCAGTTTTGGATACTAGTAGTTAGTACGTAGCTCGAAGACACGACGCGGCCGCGGGTTCTGATGGCGGCGGCGCACGCAAACCGCGCGTCGTCGTCCGCGTCACACGAAAGATGCGCGATGCGCTACAGTTGAGTACAACTACGAGCAATGCGGGGCGCCGGAACGAGACCGACGGCTGGGCCCGGGCGCGCGCAGCGCAGGCTCTAAAACCGCCGACCCACACCACGTCGTCGTAGCGCCAGCCAGCCACCACGTCACCACCCACCTGCCGCGCCACGCCAAAGCCCAGCAGCCAACGCTGGGGCTCGATCAGCCACCCGCTCGCTCCAGGGACCCCGAAGCGCGAATACGCGGGACGCGGAGGGTGTGTCTGCATAATACTAAGCCCCAAGCGCGCTAATCATCCGTCCTCGGCTCGCGCTAATCACCGTGGGCCAAGCAAGCAACGAGAGGGCCCGCCAGGGTACGGCGCACCCTGCGGGCCCCACCCGCAACCGTGCCGTGGGATAAAATAGTGTACTTTTATTTTATTTCGAGGAAAGATGAGGTAATAGTAATATTTATTTTGGGGGGTAAGCGGGGGTGTGGTGTTATAATTAATGGCGTTATAGAGGGGGTGGTGGCATGGTGGTGGGGGTGACGACTGTGAAGAGAGAGAGAGTATTTAATGGAGGGGCGTCGGAGCAGGCGCTTCAAGATTCGCGCGCCAACGACTTCTCTTCCATGCGGCCATCCCCCATCCCGTCCCAGGTCCGTTGGCGGGCCTCGGGCCCCGAGCTGCTGAGCTGTCGAGCGCTTGCTTGCGTGGCGTGGAGGGGCCGCTCGCAAAATGCTGCACGTACCACGACATGGCAATTGCATCTTCCATCTTGGTAGACTTGAGGAAATTGTATACTACTCGCAACTACTAGCACATTAGAAAAAGTTTAAGGCACTCTCGCTCTAATCACGTACAGTACTCCTACTACCTGCTAGCGTAGTCGTCGCCTATCATTGTCAGTTTGGCGCTGGGAGGAAGGAAGTCGTGTCAAGCCCGGCCCAATCTAATCTACCAGACCACCGCACCACCCCGTCACGATACAGATGGAGGGTAGGGCTCGGCCCTCGGCCGGCCGGCCGGTATAGAATACTGTGCGCGTGACAGCGGCAGCAGCGGGGTGGGTGCGCCGCGGCAGCTGCTGCTGATGCATGACCCTCACTTCCTTCAATCAAAGCAAGCAGTGCAGTGGCAGGGGCAAGCTGGTGCTGGCACTGGCGTCGCGCGGTGGCCCAGCACGTCCGCATCGTTTTCCGCCGGCCGGGGCCGGGATATGGATGGATGGATTGGGTTGGTTGGGTGGCCGGAATGAAACGAGAGAGTGTGAGCGCGGCGGGGTGAGTGGAAAAGCCGAAGCCACCCCCGGAAAGCTTCCATCTCTGATCTCCCCACTGGCCGGCCCGGCCGCTTGCTTTTGCAAAGCGAGGCGGATCTCCTCTCTCTCCCGTCCCGTTTTGCTGCCTCAGGATGTGGACGTGGTGTGTGCTGCGTTGCGGGCTTTGCGGCTTGCCTCATGGTCTCGTGGAGGGGAGGGAGCCATGGGCGATCTTGCCGTCCTGGCCTCCGGGTGGGGAGAGAGATCGCACGCGACGCGACCGGCCAACGGGGGCCTGGTCCGATACTCCCATGCATACTTGTCTGTACGTGGTGCCTGCAGCACCGGGCCGGGGGCCTTTAATTACGAGCTCTGCCCGCGTATGTGTCGTCGACCCGCGCTTGGCCGGCCCGCTGACTCCTGCCGAGGCATGACAGCCTGCACAAAAATACCAGCTTGTTTTCCCAAATAATACTTGTTACTTTCAACCACTTTATTTATTCCCAAATAATAATATTTGGCACTTCCTGTTCCCCTAAACATGATTTTCCATTTTACCCTCACAAGAATATTATAGAAAGAAATATTCTAAAGATACTAACCTTTTCATGTGCATTTTGTTCATTTCATACTTAAAAGATGAATTGCCTTGATAATCGCATCTTGGTCAGAGCTGTCCGTTCTTAAAATAGTGCAACTCTTATTTTTCGAAAAGTCCGACAATTTTAGATTAGATCAAATTTATATAACAAAATTGTTAATATTTTTACCTCGAGACGCACTAGAGTGTGCCGCTTCCACCATTGCTATGCTACTTGCTACCCTCACCACACACCTCTACAACGTACTCCCTCCGTTCCAAAATATAGATGTTTTGGTTTTTTAGATTCATATTATTTGCTATGCACTTAGATATAATATATGTTTAGGTACATAATAAAATATATGAATCTAGAAAAGTCAAAACGATATACATTTTGGAACGGATAGAGTAGATTACGAAATACACAACTCTTTTTTTCCTTTTCCCCCTCCTTTTTTACGTGTGCCGAATACCCTTTGGGATCGAAATATCTGAAGAACATGAAGTGCAGCTTGTGTTCCCTGGTGCTCACTGCTCTGCTCAGGTTGCGCCGCCCGTCGCGCAAGTAGGCGCGTCCATTTCCGGCCATCGCCGTCGCCGTCCGCCGCGATCCCCGCCCAAAGATCGCCGCGGAAACGCCGCTCTCGGGCGCTACGGACCCGGCGCCCACTTCACTGTGCGGATAAGCTCCGAGCTACGGGGAGGGCCCTCACGGCCCCACCCCTGATGGCTGATGCCATTACTAGCTCTCCCGTCCTGTCACGGCAATGACCACGATTAAAACACGTGCTGTTATTTTCAATCAATCGTACAACAAAGTGATGATAAACTTTGTCATGCTTTGGTGACGGTTTTTTCTCTCTCTTTTTTCCCCTTAAAAAAGTTCGGTTGACTGCCGGCCTTTTCTCTGCTTGTATTGTACAAATGGCGATCAGAGAGAGGCAGAGAGTGCAAGTGCGTCGGTCAAAAGTCAAAGTTAAAAAAAGGGTACGAGTAATACTAGCTCGTGTACCCTTCGTTTTTCACTGAAAAACACCCTGGAAATATCGAAATTGGGATTCAGATGTACCCAAAGCCACAGAGAGATTCAGATCCAACAACAGGAACCACCTACTGACGATGGTCAGACTGGCCGATTCTACTTTTGACTTTTTATTATCTAGAACTAGACAACTAGTAATGAATAGCATCAGGATTTTTATTATCTACTAGTACTAGCTTTCCCATGCATGCACCAAGATTTATGTAAGATGGAAGCTACGTGGATTTGTTTTAGAAATCGAAGAGAAGTGTGCAGATTTGTCTGCCCTTGATCATGGGCCCACTGCGTAACAGATCAGGGACTGATTTGTGGCCCGTGCTAATCCATCTTTAGAAGTTGACAAACGTAATCACTCGTTGTTGGATGCATTTGTTCATAAAAAAAATGGATACTAACTAGGATATGTTAAAATAACTGCCTGTCATGATTGGCCAATGATCGTTGTACATAAATCTCAAATCTGCAATCGAAGTAAAGCTGTTTTGGAAGATCAACAACAATACCCATTTACGCTTTGCAGATGTATTACTTTGCTCGGCTGTCTGTGGCTGGTGCTGATTTGCTGTCAGAGAAAAGTACTGTTGGCTGGTTGGTCATTTGTGGCTGGTGCTAATTTGGTGTGAAAGAAAAAAATAGTTGCCAACAGAAAGCGAAACAATGCAGTACTACGCATCCATTTGGACAAACAAACATTTTTGGTACGAAACAATTCAAAAAGTCTTCGAGATCTGAAGGTACCTACTGTGCAATTGGGAAGATACCATCCCGGCCCAATAGGATTGGAGGGCGGGCCATGGCAACACCGGCCCTATTTTGTCGTCCTAATTTTTTTAGAACAACTTTTTTGTATTAAAAACTTAATAAATTTCTGACGCTTTCGTGACATTTGTATCCTTTCCTCAAAAGTCAGGTTGCTGGCTGTCGACCTTTCTCCGATGGCGCAAATGGCAATCAGATAACTAGTAGGCGTACAAGTGCATCGGTCAAAAGTTCATGTAAAAGGTCAGTCTTCAGTTGTAACCACCTCAGAAAGGTCAAATCTTACGCCTGCTTACCTTGCTTTTTTTTAGGTCAAATCCAACGGCAATTTGTGTTTCTGCAGAGAGCTTATTGATTGAACGTCCAAGGCTATTCATTTGCAGAGAGCTCACTGCCGTAGCGCAGTAGATGGAGACCACAGGGTTGTTGCATTGCCAAGTTCAGAAAAATGTTCTGTGCAGAGACGATTCATCTCTGAACCACCGAGGAAGAAAAAAACTGCTATTCCTTGAAGCCAAACAGGCATGTACACGATCACACGAGATAAATCCTGATGCCGTGACTTGTCAAAAAAAAAAATTCGGGACAGCATTTTTTTTGTAAACTAAATGTGAGCCGTAGATAGATCCTGATGCCGTGATCAGCCGGCTATTATACATTCCTATCCCGCACGGCCGCGCCGCCGCCAGCGATCGAGACGGCGCAGGGCGCCAACCACTGCTACGAAAAGTATTTATTGGGATGGGTAAAAACATATTTTTTTTGACGGAATCACCAAATTAAAATCTTAAATTAAACGTAATGGCCATCATTTGAACACATCAGGCGCATTAGTTTAATGATTTAATTTGACGGTCCTTTCTCAACCCACGGGCAGATCGAAACAACACCGGTAATCCCACGCAAAGGTGGACACAGATGGTACAAGCACGACAATTACTTAAAAATATAACGAGGCGACAAACCGATATATAGAAGTTTTTACAAACCGCGTTCAAATACACACATAGCTTACATAACTTTATGAAGTAAATAATTTACAAACTTATCCATGGGGTAGCCAAGTTCAAACGGAAAAAGAATCTACAACTACGCTAGTGTTCTGCCTTTACACAACCGGTCGGACCGGCCAAGATGAACCTCCCTGCAACTACCGGTCAGATCGGTCCACAGACCGGTCAGACTGGTCCATCAAAACAGACGGGGCGCACCACCAACCCTCACATGCGCATCCCCGCGGCCTCCTAGTCTAACTGTCTGGTCCAACGACCTCCCATCCCTCTGCGTCTCGGCGGATGAACTTGACGCAACAGGGACAGAAGTCAACGTCTGGGTGCCCTGAAATAAATTGGTGACAACAAACTATGAGCAATTAATACTTAGCAAGACTTACCCGACTATTAGGTATACATAGCCCACATATCTAGACATGCAAGGCATTTGTCTAGTGGTTTATTTTGCAGAAGAAGCGACTAAAGTAATTTCTTATTTTCATTATTTTAGCTCCAGGTTCTATATGGATTAACTATAATCTAATATTTGCATAAACCAACTATAGCAAACATGGTAGACCAATAAATAATAATTCAATGTATTCACCAATATATACAATTCACATTCCATCATATTACTACGATGCAGCAAAGAGATCAAGGCTCTCATAACCGCGAGACACGACCAATCGATCCGATTTAACCTTGCAAGGTGGACCTAACCAACACGGCACGCATAAGTCTCGTCGGATCACACGCACCAATCCTTCCCCTCCCCGCCTCGAACTACAGGAACCAGTCCAATGACATATAGTCAGCTGAGCCCTACGTGAGACCACCAAAAGTAACATATGCAACCCCTTTCTCCGCGGCCACTCGACTACCCTAGGAGTTGGGTGTGGGTTCCTGTACTTTCGAAGCAAGGCAGTACTAGGCTTACCAGTTTCGACTACCTCCTACTCCCGGCATGTGGTTAGTACAATTCAATCCCCGATCAGCACTGCCGACAACAACCGGTCTTTAATCGACGCAGACGGGGCTAAGACACCCAGAAACCCTGTCCTACTGCCATATCTATATCATCATCCTTCCCCGTTCGGTCTCAAATTTCCATTCATTCCATATTAAATTCAATAACTCATGTACTGGAATATAATATATCCTATATCTCGCGAGTAATCGGAAATTACTCGACTTCTAAACATCCTATATCTCGCGAGTGACAAGAAATCACTCGACTTCTACCGAGAACTATTAAGCATATCATTACTATCGCCTTATACATACCAGTATAAACTCAAGGGAACCTAGGGATCATGCAACTAGGGTTCCAAATAACTCCTAAAATGTAATGCGCAAATAATAAATATATAGTGAGTCATAATTTAAAATAGTAGGTCATGCACCGGGGCTTGCCTTGAGACTGCTGCTCAGCACTAGAGTCAGCTGAGCCTTGGGCCAACTCCTCACGAACCTCCTCTTGCGGGGCTTGCGCCTGCAGCTCCTGTGGCTCCGCAACCACCTCGTACACCACCTCCTCTGCCGCGGCTGCTACATGTATGTATATGCATATGACATGAGAATGCATGCATGATTTATAAAGTTTATAGGTAAGCAATAACCCAATTAATTTCTAATCAATTGTACCAACAACCCCTCATTAAACCCTCTCAGCCACTGCCACATCGGTCAGACCGGTACCTAATACCGGTCAGACCGGTCCGATTTAACCCAAACACGCTACTGGTCAGACCGGTCCCTCCGACCGGTCAAACCGGTCCTACCCAGACCAAGAGCTAGAATTCTTGGCGCGGTAAAAATCGCCCACCAACTCTAAAACCCTCCTAGGAACCAGTTCAGGGATGCCTCTGGAGGTGTTTGACCAGAGCGAATCGCTTAAAATCGCCTAGAAAAGGAGATCGATCCATCCCTAGCTAGGATACCTTAAATGAGCCTTTCCCCCGCGAAGAACTTGATTCCACGGCACCCCAGGGAGAAAATCGTGGTGAAGAAGCTCCCCCACGATGACTTTCATCCTTCCTTGGCTTTGAATCGAGTGGAAATGAAGGATTGAGGATTTAGGGCTTGGGGAGAGGGAGAGCTTGGGAGAGAGCGAGCTGAGCACGGTGAGGATGAATGAGTTGGTGGGGGGAGAGAGAGAGTGGTTTAAATGCTGTGGGACCCAAAACGGTTGAAACCGGGTCAACCGGTCAGACCGGTTGCCCCGACCGGTCTGGCCCAAGCTGACAAGAACAATTTGGTTTAGTGATTTGTCGTGTGAGTTTGAAACTAATGGTCGTGATTAATTTACTTACAGAGGATTAACACATGGGTGTTATATTTTTTGGGGCGGGTAGCGCGCTCCTTGCTAGTTCTCGCTGCTAAAAATACCTATTTTTAGGGGCGAGTAGCGAAACCGCCCCGAAAAACACATTTGCTGCCCTCCCACCCCTGCAAATCCATTTTCAGGGGCGGGTCACCGCCCTACCCGCCCCTGTAAATAACTTTTCAGGGGCGGACAGGGGGTGACCCACCCCTGAAAATGGATTTGCAGGGGCGGGTGGGGGGGTGGCCCGCCCCTGCAAATGAATTTCCGACCTAACAAAATAATTAGTAATTTGTTTTTAATTTGTTTCGCGATGTTTTAAAATTTGAATTCCCACTTTATATATCTACCAAGCTAAGTCTATATTGTCCCATTCTGATTCAACACTCAAATAACAATGCATTCAAATAAAATTTCATAAGATAAAGGACTTGTAGTACAAGCTGTTCAACAATAATAGTAGCGATACATCCATGCATATTACAAATTTAAAGCTAATGCATTGCTCGCATCCGTAGATAGATAAGATAATTGCGGTCTCCAATCGTCCACCCTAGAACTTCATCAAAATACACTAGTGCACGAACAAGTGCACTCTCCTCCGCTTCCCATTGGTGGCCACATAGAGAACTACAAATGTCGAACAATGGAGTGTTAGGCTGACTTGCCCTGCAGAAGGAGAGCTTTGCTTGAAACCTATGACCTCTTGTAAAATATGGCTCTTCACCCATGCAAGTCAAACCTAAAGTCTCCATGACTTGATTCATAATAGTCTGAAAGCTAACTGATGCAATGGTATATTGATTATCAATGAGATCCTGCAAAAAGGTGATAATAATGTTATGAAAGTTGAAAGAATAATGCAACATTACTAAAGTTAATAATGACTAAAAAGAAAATCTCATACTCTGTCTTGTTGATTAAGACGACAAAACCTCTCTGTAGTCAGAATAACATTGGATTCTCTTGCCTGTAGCTGTTTAACTCGAAAATATGAAAAGTCGGGCAAAAAGTACCCATGATTCTTAAGCTGCTCTAGGCATGCCTCCACCGCTAGCTTCTCATAAGTTGTCCAAATGGGTGCCTCTCCACCCACTGCGGCAATTGAAACCATGGGTATCATCTGTAACACCCCGGGTGTTTACACAATATTTTAATTAGGTGCCTGCACAGTAATTGTGTGGGTTTGCTATACATTATGTGCTCGATTTAAGTGAAAAGGATCTTTTTGTAATTATGAAAGGTTATATGTGTAATTATGATTTTATGTAAGGTCCTTTATAAAGTTATTTGTGTTTATAGCTTTTATGGAGGGTGTTTGTGCAAAATTTCAGTGCATTTATTGCATGGCATCAAATTTTGCTTGAAGGTCTACATTTGAAGTGAAATTGCTTTGAAAAAGACAAATTTCCTGGAATTCAAAATCCCTTCAACAATTTTAATTTTAGCTCTTGAAGCTTCGGCCAAATAAATTTTTGCACAACATCAAAGTTGTAGATCTTGAAATTTTGAACAACTTTCATGTTGGGCACTTTTCCATTTGAGCTTTGGTTTAAAAGTTATCACTGGTTTACAATTTAGTCCCTGGAACTTTTGGAAATTGCAAAATCGCCCTTATGACCATCTCCCCTCCCTGCTCTGCTTCTCGCCGCCGGCCACCGACAGCGCCGCCGTGGAGCGCCTTCCCGGCTTTCCCGGCCATTACTTCGCCATGCGCTGGCTTCCACGCGTCGCCGGCGAGCTCCTCCCCCTCCTGTTGCCTCGCGCTGGAGCCTCCACCCCTCGCCACGCACCCCCGCCGCGCCCAGAACCTCCCCGACGGCCGCCACCGCGACGCCGCCGTGGAGCGTCCCCTGCAGAGCCCGCCGCTCTATTCTAGCGAGCTCCCGAGCACTACAAGAGCCCCAGAACTCGATTTCGTGCTTCCCTTCGCTCTCTCATCGCTCCCACGCCGCAGAACGCCGCCGCCGCCCTGCTTGAACCCCGGTGAGCTCCACCCCGCCGCGGAGCCGCCACCCCAGACCCGCTCCACCCCTACAGCCCCCACCCTTAGCACCGCCTCGACCTCGCGCAGCTCCCAGGCCACTTCCCCTCGCCCAAACCTCACCGGAGCACCCTCGCCGTTGCTCGCCTCCGCCGCCGACCCGCCCTGCTCCGCCGAGCCGCCGCTTCCGAGCCTCTCCCCGCGACCCTAGGCCACCCAGTGGTGCGCCTTGCACCCGTGAAGCTCACGCACCCCTCCACTCTCGCCGCCGGTGAGCCCCTCGCCGGGAAATCGCCGGTCAACCGCCGCCCCCTCTCTCTGACCCGGCCCAGGGACCTCGGGGTGGAAGAAACAAAACTTCAGGGTGTTATTTGAATAGACCTAGACTCATGTGAATAGTGCACTAAGGACTGCTTTGTTTTTTTTTCAGTGAACTTTGAAATTCTAGATCAATTCATAGAAAATTCGTAAAATAGCAAATCTTGATGTTTTGGAATCCTTTTGGAGAGCTCTATGCAGTAGAACCATAATATGTTAGGCTTTAGTTGCCAGTTTTTGCTGTATAAATGGTTTTGTGTCACTAGATAAATAAATACTAGATGTTTAGTCTTTTTCTTATCTGATGCTTGAAAGCTGTTATTGCTATGAAATTTTTGGTGGTAGTTTACTCATGTAACACTAGCTTTGCTATAAAAATTTCATGGTCAGTTCCCTTGTGTAGCTATTTATTTGTTTTAATCTTTGTTTAGTACACTTTATTTATGGTAAATAGTTTCTGTTTGTAATAAATCATGATTTTATTTTGGCATGTTCTTTTTGAGTAGATTAGCTTGTCCAGGAAGTTTAAGCTTCAGTTCATGGCTAGAATAGGAGTTAAAATTGAATCTTGTTAAACTGGTGTCTGTTTTGTTTAATTTATCTGAATTAATTCCGTGTATATAAAATCATGAAAAATTCACAGTAGCTAGATCGTCCCTGTGTAGATCTCCTGTTAAATTTTGAGCTTCTGTTTTGATCTATTTTGATCTGTATAATTCAGGCTTGTACTAGGTGTTGCCTGCATAAATGATTTATTGTGATTAAATGGTTACATGTATTCATATGATTTTTGCAGGATAGCTTAGTATGTTTATGTTCTGTTTAGTGTAATTTTGGTGTAATTTATTTCTATTTGTACTCTGAGTTGTTGATTTATTTGTAAACCATGACTTAATTGTATAGGAAATCACCCCCACTTGTTTATGAAGTTAGTCAACTTCTTTTGTGCTGTTGATCATGATGCCTTGTGTAGTTAAATTTGTTATTTAACTACTCTATAAACGATTGCCCATGTTTGTTTATAATGTTGTTCTTGCATTACATATAGATACGACTACTTTGTCAGACGGGACGTACGAGTTGATTCCGGAGTCTGACGGAGGTGATCTCGAAGCTCAAGTGAACACTGCGGAACTAACTGAAGCCCCGAACCAAAGTTCGGAAGAGCCTAGCGCTGAAATAGTTAGCAACTACCGAGAAGGCAAGCCCCGGACATAACCTATACTTCAAATTAATATCATTTACTGTATTATTTTACTTGTGCATTTACAGTTCATAGGAGTTGAATTGAAAACCTAGATGCATGATCCTAGGAACCAATGTACTGAACACTAGACTTGAGTTCGAGTAATTGCTAAGCTTATAGGAACGGTAAAAGTCGAGTGATTGCCTGTCACTCGCGAGCTTTATAGGAATTGCTTGTTTACTTTCTGTTATCAATATAAGGACGACGGACGGGGTTGTGTTCGATATCATGTCCTATGTGAGACCCCGTCTGTGTTGATGAACTTGCTAAGGTCGTGGTGTGTGGTAGTGTTGGTTAAGTTTTTGAACGTACTAGCCACATGCCGTAAATATGGTACGCGGTAAGCCTAGTAACCGATTGGACCGGGGAGTGGATATACCTGACACTCTCTCTTAGAGATAGGTTTATTTTATGTTGCGCAACACTACGACTTCTAGGGACAAGGGTGGACCGGGCACGGGTGGACCTTGGAGCCCTGTAGTCGGGGAGAGTGTTCCTATCCACGAGCCGGAAAGAAAGGCAAACGGTTGTTTGGAAATGACCCGACGGTATTCCAAACGTGTGTGTTGGGTTTTCCTTGCAAGGTTGAATTTCGATTCAGAATCGTCCGCCTCTCACGATGAAATGAGACTGCTTGATCTCTTTGCCACACAGAGTAATAAGAGCAACAATATTCTTATTAATCTTGATGTTTGTTTAGAAGTTCCACCATGTTTGGTTAGTAAATGCTTACATAGAATGGTTAATCAACTAGAATATTGAAGCTAAAACTTGAAAGTAAGGACCTACTCTTTATTGCTTTTCAGCAAAGGAAAACCAGAGCCTTACAAAGCCTTGCATAGTCTAGCTAAGGTAGGCTACTTATACCCGTTGACGGTTAAGTCTTGCTGAGTATTAGAATACTCAGCCTTGCTGTTGAAACCCCCTTTTTCAGGTATGAGTTTTGAGGATCAGATCGCTAGCTTGACCTATCCTTGCTCGTTGCCTCCTGGCTGGTCCGTAGAGTGGGATACGTCTTCGACCGGCAATGACTATGACGAGTGATACCATGCCTGGGCTAGCCTGGTATCCTTTTTGCGACGTGTTGTAGCCGTCGTGTTTTATCTTCCGCTGTTTAAACTCTGAACTTACTCTTATGTTTTGTATAACTGTTTTACTTAAGTTGGTTTTGTAATAATCTTTTGAACTGGTTTGTAATCTTTAATATGCCTGTGTTGTAAAATTGTGGTTGTAATATCTCTGGACTCACCTTCGTGCGGGGTATGCTTGTTCGATCCGAGAATCGGTGGTTGTATCGGGACGTTACCCGACAGACCAAAAATTGTTCCGTTTGAAGTGCGTTTAAGCTAATGTTGCCTTTATGGTGATGGTTTACGCACTTGAGCCGGGATAATTTAGGCGGTTCTGCCACATCATCGAGGAGGATGGATCCTCTCCTGCTACCATCGAGGACCACTCTATATGTCGAACAGGTATTTGAAAAGAAATATGTACCCTTTTGATATCTGGTTGCCGAACAAGCTCTTGTCGAGCCATAAAAGTAGTACCACCCAAACCTTCAACAACATCTTGAAGCCATTTAACAAGGTTGATAAGCTACATTGTATGTGATCAAATTTAGAATTATTTGAAGCTGCATTGTATGTGAGCAAAAGTATATGAAACTAATAATTGAAACTTACAACATTTGGAATTGATCCGCACGTTCGATCACCCAGTGGCAAGTCAACATCTTGGTGGAAGTGTATGCCTTGCTGCTGAGACACAAAATCGTCCATAAGCGTACGACCACTACCACGACCCCTACCACAACCGCCACCGCGGAACATCTAACAGTACAGGTTCACATTGAGTAAATATGAATAATTAAATTCATAGTGTAACAAAAATTCACTAATTCATATACTCTCATTCTCATTCAAATGGAAAAAGTTCTAACCCTATTACCTTACCCTAAGACTAACCCTAACCGTACAGGTTCTAACCCTAACCCTAACCCTAACTCTAACCGTAGGGGAAGGCATGGCACCTACCGTGTGGCTTGGAGAGGAACGAGGACGGGCGCTGTGACGAGTCGTGGCCGAGGAGAGCTGGCGGCGGCGTCAACGGTGTGGGTCCTTCTCCTCGGCGAGCTCCAGGTGTTGCGGCGGCGGAGGTCGGGGCGGCGGCAGATTCGGGCGTCGGCAGATCCGGGCGTCGGCGGCGGATCCGGGCGTCGGTGGAGGAGGCGGCGGTGGATCTCGACGTCGGCGAGGAGGAGGTGGCGGCGGTGGCGGCGGCGGCGGCGAGGAGGAGGAGGAGGTGGTGGTGGCGACTGCGAGGAGGAGGAGGAAAGGAGGAGGGAGTAGAGGAGGAGGTGGCGGCTGCGGTGGCGAAGAAGAGGGCGCGGAGGAGGAGAAGGAGGTGGTGGCTGCGGTGGCGGCGAGGAGGAGGAGGAGGTAGTGGCTGCGGCGGCGGCGAGGAGGAGGAGGAGGAGGAGGAGAAGAAGGCGGCGACTACGAGGTGGAGGAGGAAAGGAGAAGGGAGTGGAGGGGGAGGTGGCGCGGAGGAGGAGGTGGCGGTTGTGGCGGCGAGGAGGAGGGCGCGCGGAGGAGGAGAAGGAGGAGGAGGTGGCGGCTGCGGCGGCGGCAAGGAGGAGGACGAGGAGGAGGTGGCAGCTGCGAAGAGGAGGTGCGGCTGCGGCGGGCATATATAGGGGCGGTTTGTAGAGGCAAGTGGCGACCCGGCCCGTCCCAACAAACCGATTTGTAGGGGAGGGTGGCGACCCGGCCCGCCCCAACAAATATTTTTGCAAATTATTCAGAAAAATAGATTAATGCAGAAAAAGTAAAACACATGATAAAATTGTAAAATTTTCACCATAGGAAAAATAAAATATGTGTAACATAAGAAAAATATCAAAATCATATTTCAGAGCATATAATGAATAAATATTTTCAAACAATAATGTATACCTATGTCACACTACTATGTCATACAACTTAAGGCTAATTTTGTGTTTTCAACACTCTTTAACACTAAACATGTTGAATTGTATTTTTCATATTTTTTTACAATTCTACATGACAATACATGCTTATGGTAAAATTACACGTTGTTTTGAAGTATTTTGCATCCCCATTTGAAATAAATAAAATTTTCGAATAAATTGAAAAATTATTTGTAGGTGCGGCTCATCCCCTCAGCCGCCCCTGAAAATGCGTGCGGTTTGTAGGGGCAGGTGGGGGTTGAGCCGTCTCTAAAAATCCCTACAAATGCTATATTTAGGGGCGGTTGTTTCTACAGCACTCACCCCTGTAGGAACGGGTGATTTTTTAGTGCACACTCCACAGAGAAATCGAGACGTTGCTACGAATGTTTTTTAAGCTGTGAACCCTCCCACGCCCGGTTCTTCACTTCTTCCTCTCCTCCGACGCCGGCCGTAGCGCCGCCGCCAATAATGCACCGCCTCTCCTCTCCGGCGGTTCGACCTCTCCTCTCCTTCGTGGCCACCGCGCCGCCTCGCTGGTGGCGAGCGGCTTCTGCACGGCGAGTCTTCCCACTCATGGCGGCTCCTAATCCACCTGGACGTCGTGTTTCCCGGTGTGTTTTCTTCTTGTTTTCTGCGGTGGTTTGGGATCTGGAATGCGACCAAGTTTGGGGGATTTTATTCACCATTCTTGTGTTGATTTTTAAGACAAGAATTGGGAGAAAATCACTCCCCACATGAATCCCAAAGCATAAAAGCAGAGGGGAAAAGGCAGAAAAAAACAATACATCGATTTTCAGGCTTGCACATATATTACATTACGATTTCAATCCTGACACAAATATTCTTCTTGACAGATCTCCACATGGACATCGGAACATGGCGAGCGGCATTGTACAGAAAGGGGAAGAGTTGGATGAACAGGGCAGATGCCTCCTCTCCCCTTCTGCCAACGACGGCAAATGTGATAGAACTGAGGGAACTCTCGACATCTCTGTGTTGGGAAACGGGTAGGCTACGCTAGCATCACTACCGCATATACCCAAGATACTTGCGAGTAGAAGATCATAGATCGTTACCACTAGACGCGCAGCGCAGCGGAAGAAGTCGCGCGTCGATGTAGAGGAAGTAGTCGATCACGTCCCACGAACCGAGCTCCTCGTACTTGATCCCGGCAGCCGATCAGCGCAGCAGTCGTAGCAGCGCCTCCACGGAGTCCACACGTACGGGGATGAAACGCCGGGCGTCGGTGTGCTAGCACCGCACGCACGGCATGGGCGGCGGCCGAGAGAGAGAGAGGGGCGGCGACTAGGAGGTGGCGCGGCTCACCGGGGGGTCACCCCCCTAGCCCCTCCCTCGTATATATAGGGCGTACTAATGTGCTTCTATCTCATAGGCCCATTAGTAACCCTAATCCCTCTTGGATCAATATCCTCTTGGGCCTTTAAACCGTATTGTGATGATGGGCTCTTGGGCATATCACCAACAATCTCCCACTTGCACTAGAGACAATCATACAGGCAATCTTTCCAACATTCCAAACCCCTTAAGTGTGTGGCCCGTTAGGTTCATGTGTAGGTGGTCGTGATCGGAAATCATTTCCGAATCACAAGTCAATAGCGGCACCTAGCAGGGCATAGTGACTCACAAATACACATAAAGATCATATCGGCCGAACCTTAGATATACTCATACACCGATCCCTTTGCCACACGATACCAGTCAAGCTCAAAGCGAGATGCGTGCCACCTTTGTGATAGCTCGATCATTCTCTCGATCTAATAGTGGATTCCATTCATAACTAACCTTTAGTCATCATGATTAACTCTTTAATCACTTTGGCATGGCCATGCACTTTCAAATCCAACTATCTCGAGGGGCCCAGAGATATCTCTCCTGTTATCTAGGAGGGGCAAATTCCATCTTGATCTGCTCACATCCCATTCCATGTTTCATGACACACCTGTAAGCTACTTTTGTAACTACCCAGTCATGGAGTAGCGTTTAGCAGCCCCAAGATGCACCACTACACACAGTGAGAAACAATGACGATCTCAGGTCTAAGGATCTAGTAGGTATAACACTCAAGAACAACTGATGGCACATACAAAATAACAATCCCAACATTTTCTTGGAGTGGGTCAATCCAACACCATGTTCACCAACATGTGTCCACATCATTAATCTGATATCTCCATATCCATGATCCGTGAAACATGATCATCAATTAATGCATGTGCTAGTCTCAACGTCGTTGTTGTCCCACACAACGACATAAACTAGGGATAATTTAGAATCATATCATTGTCAACAAAGAGTTTCACGAACAAGTCACATACTTGATAATCAATGTAAAAATAATCATCCATGGAACAAATAACAATTATTTATCATTACATAAACATACTCATGACACAAAAATCTCCCACGCACACTAGAATCACTGATGTAAGTATCTAATACCCATAGATCTCATGTGCGCCTCATGCTTTGATTGTGGGAGAGGCTTCGTCAACGGATCAGCAACGTTTGAATCCGTGTGCACCTTGCAAACCTTCACATCACCTCTCTCAACAAAGTTACGGATGAGGTGATACTTCCGCAGTATATGTCTGGACTTCTTAGTTGTTCTAGGCTCCTTTGCTAGTGCAACGGCACCACTATTATCACAATAGAGGTCCACTGGACTGGACGCACTAGGAACAACACCCAAGTCAGAAACAAACTTTCTGATCCAAACAGCTTCTTTTGCAGCTTCGGAAGCTGCAATATACTCGGCCTCTGTCGTCAAATCAGCCACCGTATCTTGCTTGGAACTCTTCCAGCTCACTGCCCCACCATTGAGGCAGAAAACAAAACCGGATTGCGATTTGGAGTCATCTTTGTCTGTTTGAAAACTAGCATCGGTGTAACCCTTTACAAGGAGCTCATCTTCGCCTCCAAATATTAGGAACATATCCTTAGTTCTTCTCAAGTACTTAAGGATACTCTTTACAATTGTCCAGTGAGCTTCACCAAAATCTGACTGATACCTGCTCGTAATACTTAGAGCAAAGGAAACATCTGGGCGCGTGCAAAGCATAGCATACATGATCGACCCTATGGCTGAAGCATAAGGAATCGTACTCATCCTCTTTTGCTCATCAGGTGTCGTAGCACACTGACTCTTGCTTAGAGTAATGCCATGTGACATTGGCAAGAAACCTTTCTTGGAATCTTGCATATTGAACTGATTCAATATCTTGTCAATGTACGTGTCTTGGCTTAATCCAATTAGCCTTTTTGATCTATCTCTATAGATCCTAATACCCAGAATATAAGCCGCCTCTCCTAAATCCTTCATCGAAAAACTCTTTTTCAATGAGGTTTTAACGGCTTCAAGCATTGGAATATCATTTCCGATCAGTAATATGTCATCCACATATAGGACCAGAAACACAAGTGCGCTCCCACTAGCCTTTTTGTAAACACAAGGCTCATCTTCATTCTTGATGAAGCCAAACCCTTTAACTACTTCATCAAAATGAATATTCCAACTCCGAGATGCTTGCTTCAATCCATAGATGGACCTCTGAAGCTTACATATTTTCCCAGCATTTTTAGGATCGACAAAACCTTCAGGCTGTATCATATACACATCCTCACTTAGATGTCCATTAAGGAAAGCGGTTTTGACATCCATTTGCCATATCTCATAGTCATAATATGCGGCAATTGCTAGGAGAATCCGAACAGACTTTAGCATTGCGACGGGCGAAAAGGTTTCCTCATAGTCAACACCTTGGATTTGTCGGAAACCTTTCGCCACCAATCGTGCCTTATAGATGTGAACATTTCCATCCATGTCTAATTTTTTCTTAAAAATCCACTTACAGTCGACAGGTCTCACACTGTCAATTTGATCGACCAAGTTCCAAACTTGATTATCATGCATGGATTTTAACTCGGATTCCATGGCTTCAAGCCATTTGTCGGAGTCGGGTCCCATCATTGCTTCTTTGTAGGTCAAGGGCTCATCATTTTCCATCAATAATACGTGGCGCTCCTCCGTAATAAGGAGGTTGAGCTTGTCAGTAGCGCGACGTACCCTTATAGACCTTCGTGGGGCTGGTGCCTCAACTACGGGTTATGCAACATCTTGCACATTCCGTGTATGTTCAGTGGTTGCTGAAATAGTTTCGGGTGTTTCCTGAATTTCTTCAAGTTGCACCTTGCTCCCACTAAATCCTTTTGAGAGAAACTCCTTTTCTAAGAAAACACCATTACGAGCGACAAACACTTTGCCTTCCGCCTTATTGTAAAAATAATATCCTTTGGTTTCCCTAGGATACCCCACAAAGAAGCATTTGTCTGACTTTGGAGTGAGCTTATCTGACATCAAACGTTTGACATAAGCCTCACATCCCCAAACTTTGAGAAAAGATAATCCGGGACGCTTCCCAGTCCATATCTCATATGGTGTTTTCTCAACAGACTTACTTGGAACCCTATTCAGTGTGAACGCAGCAGTTTCAAGAGCATAACCCCAAAATGACAATGGAAGATCAGCTTGGCTCATCATGGACCTAACCATGTCCAACAAGGTTCGGTTCCTCCGTTCGGATACCCCATTCCATTGAGGCGTTACGGGCGGAGTTAGCTGCGGAATAATTCCACATTGCTTCAAATGATCACCAAATTCAAGGCTCAAATATTCTCCTCCATGATCAGATCGCAGAAATTTAATTGTCTTGCCTAATTGATTTTGTACTTCATTATGAAATTCTTTGAACTTTTCAAACGATTCAGACTTGTGCCTCATTAAGTAGATATAGCCATATCTACTAAAGTCATCAGTGAAAGTAATGAAGTACTGAAAACCACCTCTGGCTATTGAGCTCATTGGTCCACATACATCGGTATGTACAAGTCCCAACAAGTCACTCGCCCTTTCACTATGATCAGCGAAAGGCGCTTTGGTCATCTTTCCAAGCAAACAAGACTCACATGTGTCAAATGATTCAAAATCAAATGAGCTTAACAATCCATCTTTATGGAGTTGTTCAATGCGCTTCTCATTTATATGACCTAAGTGACAATGCCAAATAAAAGTGGGATTCAAATCATTTGGTCTAAGCCTCTTAGTATTAATGTTACAGACAGATTTATCCTCAAGATCAAGAACATATAATCCATTCACCAATGGACAATGAGCATAAAAAATACCATTGCAAAAAATAGAACAACGTTTGTTCTCTATTACAATCTTAAAATCACCAACTTCTTCCAAACATGAAGAAGAAATAATGTTCTTGCTCAAAGCTGGAATGCAATAACAATTATTTAATTCCAAAACTAATCCGGAGGGTAGAGACAAGTGGTAGGTGCCGACTGCCAACACCGCAACCTTTGCGCCGTTGCCGACACGAACGTCCAACTCGCCTCTTGCAAATCTTCTAGTCTCACTTAGACCCTGCAACGATTTGCAAGTGTGAATTATCGATCCAGTATCAAATACCCATGATTCACTAGAAGATAATGCAATATTTATTTCTATAACATTTATACCTGAAGTGGAAGTCTCACTTCCCTTCTTCTTCTTCTTTTCTTCCAAGTACTTCTTGCAGTTCCTAGACCAATGTCCCTTTTCATGACAGTGGAAGCATTCATCCTCAGAAGTAGGGCCAGATTTGGCCTTAGGTGCTGGCTTTAGCTTAGAGCCCGAGGACTCACCACCAGAACTCTTTTCTTTGCCTTTACCTTTGGGATTAGGAGGCGTCCAACGCTTCCTCTTTTTGTTCCCCTTCGAAATCATCATCACATGATTGGGATTCTTCTTAATGCTCTCATCTGCTGTCTTTAGCATCCCATGCAACTCACTCAATGTTTTATCCAAGCCATTCATCTGAAAGTTCATGATAAAAGGCTCATAGCTCGCCGGGAGCGACTGGAGAATAACATCAGTAGCCAAGTCTTGGTGAAGTTCAGAACCAAGTCTGTCCAAAGTCTCAATATAACCAATCATTTTGATCACATGAGGACTGACAGGGCTACCTTCTGCCAGCTTGCACGCAAACAAGGACTTTGAGATATTGAACCTCTCAGTCCTGGCTTGGTTCTGAAACATCCCACGCAGCCCCTCGATCATGGTATGAGCATCCGCATGCTCATACTGCTTCTGCAGATCAGGGGACATGGTGGCGAGCATCAGACAGCTGACATCAAGTGAGTCATTGCAGTGCTTCTCATAAGCTCTACGATCAGCAGCAGTTGCATTGTCAGGGAGATCATCAGGATATGGCTGCTCAAGAACATACTCCTTTTTCTCTTGCCTGAGAATAATTCTCAGGTTGCGGTACCAATCAATAAAGTTTGTTCCATTCAACTTTTTTTTCTCAAGAACAGAACGCAAATTGAAAGCAGAATTATTACTGGTAGACATGATCTACAACATTAAAGTAAAGCAAGATTTCAGCACTAAGTTTATGTAAAAGACTTTCATTAACTGATTTAACAAAAGACAACCTACTATATCAAAGTCATCTTCCCTCTAATGACATATAGTGGTTCAAGATCCATAATCACTAAAATCCTAGTGAGCTTTAGCATCACGGCTAGAAAAGTAGTGATACAGGTAAGCAACAAATTACTAATCACATCTCTATGCGACTCTTGTTTGTTGGGTGGCATCCAATGCCCCGGCCCCAACCCTATGCCTTAAAGCCCAAAACTGTTTTGATAGCTTTGTTGAGTAAACCAATACTATGCTTGTGAATGTCCGACATCCACCCTATACAAAAGTGATAGCTGAGGGTACTCTACTTTGGTAAACCTACCACACAACGATCAAAATTTATAGGTGCAGCCATTGGTAAAAGGCATAAAAAACTCAACCTTTTCCGAGGGAAGCTATTCTATCATGATTAAAGCATCCACCATATGTAAAAGCATGAAAGAATAGTATGACAGGAAAATAAACATCACAGGCATATAATCATATTATATTGTGAATAGTATGGCCTCTTGCATCACAATGGGCTCCATCGCCATGGCTCCAAGGTGACCTCCATTGCCATCCGTCCTGTCTTGTGGTGATCATCATCGCCATCGTGATTGAAGCCTCCATGAAAAGATACTAAGCCACTACATCTAATAGCTAGTGAAATAATTACATGAGGATTCAAACATCACAAGTCGACACGCAGGTCATTATACAATAATGGTGCAACCTCAACCCGGTTGTGTTAACTTGCGACATGCAGGCCGCACAAATCATCACATACATCATCACATGACATTGAGGCCATACCATTCACATTACACCCTGCAAAAACAAGTTAGGCGTACGACGTGTTCTACCAAAGTAGCGCTTGGGAAGCCGCTACAGCGAGAAAGCAACGGCGGTCCCGCTGGCCGGTCAGCGGGCGGGGGGTCGAGGGGGGATTACACAGATCGCATCTATGGAATCCCTATGAAAATCTCATCAGAGTGATCGCATCACCTCAAATCCGAGCCATTCATAATGCCTCAATTTTCACTAGGTCAATCACATTGACCGTGCAAACTTTGCACTTGAGAAGACTGCATCTACACATGACCTCGATCTGTTGGTTCAATCTGCTGACTATGCACACAGTTAGTCCCGATGGTGATTCCAGCCGGTAGGGACATGTCGTATGCATAACAGAGAAAGAACACAAACTAATCTTTTGTCACATGCCGCGCAATCAACTCGCTCCAGTTTTAACCCCTTATGACCAATTGATCTAATCAAACCGTGCAAAAGTAATAGATCCAATCTACTACAACAACATATCACCTATATGCAAAAGATCCAGACCAAAAACTACGCAAGATGGCTCTGGTACCACTGTTGGGAAACGGGTAGGCTACGCTAGCATCACTACCGCATATACCCAAGATACTTGCGAGTAGAAGATCATAGATCGTTACCACTAGACGCGCAGCGCAGCGGAAGAAGTCGCGCGTCGATGTAGAGGAAGTAGTCGATCACGTCCAACGAACCGAGCTCCTCGTACTTGATCCCGGCAGCCGATCAGCGCAACAGTCGCAGCAGCGCCTCCACGGAGTCCACACGTACGGGGATGAAACGCCGGGCGTCGGTGTGCTAGCACCGCACGCACGGCATGGGCGGCGGCCGAGAGAGAGAGAGGGAGGGGCGGCAGCTAGGAGGTGGCGCGGCTCACCGGGGGGGTCGCCCCCTTAGCCCCTCCCTCGTATATATAGGGCGTACTAATGGGCTTCTATCTCATAGGCCCATTAGTAACCCTAATCCCTCTTGGATCAATATCCTCTTGGGCCTTTAAACCGTATTGTGATGATGGGCTCTTGGGCATATCACCAACACTCTGATACTAAACTAGACAGTGATGGTGAAGAGGGCTGGTCAGCACAGATACCTCATTTCCCTGTCGACGGTATATTCCCTCTGTATAGGTTTCCAAGGAGCAGGCACCGTGATGGCTCTATATACAGGGGCACGGATAGCTGGAAAGAAGAATTTGGTACTGCAAACCGTAACGAGAGTAAGTGATCAATATCTCTTCTCCCATTTTAGTTTTTTAGTATATTTTGCAGGCAGCATTAACTTATATATTCTTTGCAGAAACCTTGAGGTTAGTTCTTCTTAATTTTGTTTATTTTTACTGGTTGAATGCCAGCGCTTTGCAAAGATAAATGGAAATCTTGTCACTTGTCAGTTGCTACTTAGGAGTTGCATTGTTAGATGTTTGCAGAAGTAGGAGACATCTAAACCATCACGCCCTAACTATATTGCAGCGTGCGAAATTGGTCGATATCTATTCAACATGAGTTTGGTCTAGGGACAAGGTGAGATGGGATGGTACCATCCACCTTTTGTTTGGTTGGATGACTAGGAATAACCACATAAAAACTCTGGTCACCTTTTCTGGTTACAATATAACTCGTAATTTGTTTATGAAGCTCGGTTGGTGGCAATGATGTTATCAGATCCTGCTGATTGCGTCCTCCGTGTTGATGGAACTTGCATGTGGCATCCACCTCGCCCGATGTTGCAGATTTTCTCACTAAAGTTGCATAAAGTTCATGTGGACGGTGGCTTGGTAGAGTTGTATAGGATATATAGCAGCGTGAGATCGTCTGGATCCATTGCTTAATCATGTCATCAATTTCAGTAGGGATGATCCCATCATTGTGGAGCAGGTGAACATCTGTGATCATTTGTAAAGTTTTTTAAATTGCTATATCTTTTCAGAATATAAGACCAAACACACCACATGGCACAGAACTGATCATGCTACATTAACTTAATCTCTTTTAAACCACTAAAGTTGGCAAAGAGCGTGAATGTTGTATTAATTATGCTCTTGGACCATTTAATAGAAAAGTAGGTTCTGTTTGCACTCTTGATTTCCCTAATAACTAGAAATAGCATACAGTTATTGTACCATAGATTTTAGTTAATATTTGGGTTACAGCTGCCAAACGATGCTTCCATCTGAATAATCTGTCCGAAAGTAGAAAAATAATTTTGGGTTGTATATAAACTACAAATAAATATACCGAGTCTTAGATTGTGAAATGATGGTTTATGATGAAAACAGATCCATATCACCTGTTACACCAAAGAAAATCAAATCTAATACTTTCGGCTCTTGGCTGCTACTTAATACACCACACAAAAATGATTTTCTCTTGTTCATCATATGCATGTGGAGGTGAATATCATAAATATCGAATCATTACGAAATACATTTTCTTTTC
This sequence comes from Panicum virgatum, assembly GCF_016808335.1. NCBI lineage: Eukaryota > Viridiplantae > Streptophyta > Magnoliopsida > Poales > Poaceae > Panicum > Panicum virgatum. The sequence goes on from NC_053136.1 coordinate 4,028,659, forward strand.
TCTATTCATCAGACACAGGTTTTCTTTTTTTTTGAATATTTGGGATTCAAAACAAAACCAATTTAACAATGATCTTGGTCTTCAATTGTAAAGTATCCCTTATTCCCTTTTAAATATGAGTGAAACATCAATAGGGAAGCATTTTGCTTGAACTAATACTTCGATATGAAAAGATTCTAAATAGTAATAATTTTGTAGGGTTCTCTCATCAACATGAATGGCCCTAAGCGAGGGATGCAATTAATAGGCACTATTCTAATAGAATATGACTTGAGGATCAAGACTGGCAAACATGAAAAGGATGATCTACAGCTGATTGATGGTGCATCAATCATCGATGACATTGGCACTGAGGACCGGGAAATATTCACAAGACGAATTCATGGCGAGTATGGCACAATGGAGATAAGTGCATCACGTCTTCTCTATGCAGTTGAGGCGACCATAGAAGTTCTCATATCAGAAGTGTATAGAAGCTTCAATTTGCATCTTGGATGTTTTACGAGCGGGTTGCAGGAACAAATTCAGCTCTTTGATGGTGACATTGGCGAGTCATGTGGCTTAAAGAGATCTGTGGTTGCTGTAAGGATGCATACTTCTGTGGATTTGAAGTTCAAGGTAGGTTCAGAGTCATCCAGATCTGAGCATTGCTGTTTCTTCAAGGCGAACCAACATGGATGTGTTAGTAAAGAGATAAAGACTAATCTTGGTTTGATTTCAGTAAAGGTGACTTGGTCACCTTTGCCTAGAGGACTAGGTGTAGTGTTTCCTGCCTAATATAAGGTTTTATGGTGCCATACTTCTATATCAAAAGTTACCTCTGTTATGAGGAGGCCAAGAGAGATTAGGCAACCATCAAGACTTGCAAGGTTGTAGTGGCACCGGCAGCAACCGAAGCGGGCCAGAAAAAGGGAGTTGGTCCGGGAAAAAGAAAGGAAAAGGGAGAGGGGTTGGGCCTCCAGGGCTGAAATGGTTTAGGAGAAAAGGAAAATGTTTTTCATCTCCTGAAAACAACTCAAACACATTCATATGAATTTAAATTAGGAGAATTTAAATTCATATGAACCCAAACAATAAAATAGATGCAATTCAGCATGAATGCATAACAACCAAAACGACCTCATTTAATTTAGAAGACAACCAATTATTTTCCTTATACTAAATTCCCTGTAACGATAAGAAATGTTGGGAAAATTTTAAAATTACATGAAAAACATTGATTTATTTTTAATTTTAATCACATCCTGAAATCCAAAAGTTTCAGGGTGTGACAGGAACCTATTCCCTACCTCGATTTGGGCCGGGTCGCGGCGAGGGGGCGGCGCTACGAGGGCAGGCGGCGGCGGCCACGGCGGCTCTGATCGGCGGCGCAGCAAGGCCGGGGAGGAGGGGCGCAAGGGCGGCGTGGCTTGTGGTGGTGGTAGGCGACGCGAGGGGCCTATTTATATGCGGAATAAGGCGGTGGAGGAGGGGGGGGGGCGCGACGGCCGGCCGGCGAGCTCGAGGACGAGCTTTAATGGCGGCGGGACCGGAGGTGGCGCTGTGCTGCGCAGGTGTCGAGGCGAGCAGGTGGGGCGGTGGCGCGTAGCGGGGAAGACGGTAGCTGGGGAGGTGCTCGGCACAAGTGGGGTTGACGCGCGGCAGCTGTGTGAGCTCTGCTAGTATCGTGCGTCGGCGCTATGCCGGGCGGCGCGACGAGTGCATTACGATGGGACGGGTCAGGCAGGCGTGAGCGGATGAGGCGGCGCTGTGCTTGACGATGGGTGGCGCGACGAGCCTCCGGACGCGTGGTGCACGTGGGAGCAGGGGGGTCGGGCGCGCGTGGGCAGGGAGCAGAGGAGAAGGAAGGAGAGAGGAGAAGGAGGGAGAAAAGAAAAGAAGAAAAGGAAAAAGGAAAAGGAGAAGAGAAGAAAATGAGAGAGGAAAAGGAGAAGAAAATGAAGCGCTGAACTACTGACTCAGTCCACTGTAGCAGCGTGCACTGTTGCTCCAGTCAGTAGCTGGTCATCATGACTCGTCGCCCATGCGCGCGGCGCTGAGTCTTTAATGCTTGCCTTGGTAACTGACGAGCCGCCTCGGTAACTGGCGATCCACAGTGGGGACTGACAAAAGCTGCCCCGTGCCCAGCGGCAGCAGAGCACGCCTCAACCACTCGCACTTAATGCGGGTGGGTGAGGGAGCTTCCAGCGGAAGGCTTGCGCCCGCGCCTGCGTGACACGTGGCGGCTCCGCACCCCTCCCGAGCAGCTAGCTGAGCCGAGAGCTCACGGCGCTCCGGATAGGCACGTGGAGGTCCCGGACCCATCTGCGGGAGTCCGGATGGCACGTGGAGGTCCCGGACCCACCTGCGGGGGTCCGGGTCCGCGGCCACAGGTACTGAGCATTTCCACCTCTGGGACACGTGGTGACACCGGACCCGTCCCCGAGCGGGAAGCGGGTCCGGGACCGTTGGTCCGATGAGATGGAGTCGGACCCCAGGGGTCCGGCTGCTCAGCTCATTAGGGCATAATTACGGATAACTATGCGAGTCTTGGCATAGTAGGAGTGGATACCCCAGTTGCAGGGTACCGACAGAGGCCCCCGGGCCTGCCTCGGGAGAGGCAACGAACCCGCAGGTGGGGCCACTACTGTGAGCAACTTGGCTGCTTCTGGCGCCCAGCGGTGCACGCCGCAAGGGTCTTATCCCGCGTCGTCCATCCTTTGGGTCACCTACTGCATCATCACGTTTGGACCTGCACATGACTCAAGGTAGATGCTTAGTAGCGTACCCATGGGTCCCAAATCCTGTTGGTTGTGATCCTTTGAGATAGACAGCTAGACTCAGCGAACGGAGCTCAAGGGGCCGGCCTTTAGGTTAAGAGAAAGTCCGGACCTCCAGGTTCCCAGTCCTAGGTACTACGGCACTCATTCACAGGAGGTGGTGCGTGCAGGCTTAGGGTACGGAACCAGGCTAAGCGGCTACACGGCTCCGGACCTCCCCGGAGAATGAGTGCGCTTCCCTGAACCTGTAGGTTCCCAGGGGTCCGAACCCCTCTCTTCCATGAGGGGTCTCAAGCTAAGGCACTAGCTAGCCAACTCAATTCGGACCACAATCACCGCACAAGAGTAAGAAACCACATGGGGGTTAGCGCAAACAGAATGCGTAGATTGAAATTGGAATGTAACATCCTTAAAGACGAACTAAGAATAAACTTTTCCTTTATAACTAGATGTACATGAGATGTGCGATGTAAGCCAGAACACGGGTTTATGAGGCCGGAGCTGTCCGGACCTCCGGGCCCCCAATCTTAGGTACTACGGTACTCGCCCTAGGGAGGTAGAGCATGCAGGCTTAGGGTACGGAATCAGGCTAAGCGGCTACACGGCTCCGGACCTCCCCGGAGGGTGAGTACGCTTCCCTGAACCTGGTTTGCAGTGGTCCAGACCCCTCCACGGGGGAGGCTCACCGGACTGGACCACACGGAAGTACTACCTAGTTACAAAGGAAAAAGGCTTTATTCCCTGCTGGGCCTCTAAGGGTAGGACTTACAGAGATGTACAGTCGGGGGTGCGACCGGAGTCGGCTTAACATCAGAAAGAGCTACCAGAGTCGGCTTAGTGCGACCGGAGTCGGCTTCTCGCCGGAGCGGGCTTGGTGCGACCGGAGTCGGCTTTCCGCCGGAGCGGGCTTGGTGCGACCGGAGTCGGCTTTCCGCCGGAGCGGGCTTGGTGCGACCGGAGTCGGCTTTCCGCCGGAGCGGGCTTCCTCACATGAGTGAGGTATGCTGCGAGCTGGGATTTGTTGAAGCTGTGCTTCCCCCAGACCTGCTTGATGACGAGTTGGGAGAGCATGACTCGCTGTCGCCATCCTGCTGATGCGGGCTCTTGCCGTGCGAGTTCTGGCCCCCGGGCACTCGCCACCTGAAACATGGTGATGCCGAGCCGATGATCAAGCGAAAGCCAAGCTGCCCCTACCTAGCGCGCCAAATGTCGAGGTGTGGCAAACCACAGCCGGGTGGCGGAATACACCCGCCTAAGCCCAGAGGGTGAGTACTCGGGGGTTATCTAGTCCTAGTCAGGACAGCTCAAGACCATCCCTGGTCAGAAGATACGCACGAAAGCCGACGACAAGATCTCTGGATCTGAGACATTGAAGGCCAAAATGTAGTTTATAATACATCACCGGGCCCACCTGTCGGGGCCCCGCTCAGTGTACGTGCTCCCCTTAGACATATAAAAGGGAGAGCACGCCCGCTAGAACACAGGTTCACACAGACATGAAGCCAGACACAACACAAGCTCGGATTCACTCCAAGCAATCCCATTCTCAACCTCTTGAGAGCACAAGCAATACAACACACAGTGGACGTAGGGTATTACGCTCCGGCGGCCCGAACCACTCCAAACCTGCTGTGTTCATCGTGTTCTTACACCTCTAGATCGAGCACTCCTTGACTGCCCCCAAGCACATCCTACACTTAGGATTAGGTGAGTGCATTCCGCCACCCGGCTGTGGGTCTGTAAACCACGACACGCGTGATTTAACTTGAGGAATTTTTGGGATGTTACAAACCTACCCCACTTAAAATGAATCTCGTCCTCGAGATTCGGCTGGTTCCTAAAGAGATGGGGAAACTCCTTCTTCAGGGCATCTTCGCGTTCCCACGTAGCCTCTTCTACTCCGTGCCAGCTCCATTATACTCTGCAAATCTGTACTTCTGAGTTCCTTGTTCTTCTTGTGACCGTGTCCAGAATTTGGACCGATACCTCCTGGTATCGCAGATCTGGCTGTAAATCTTTGCCTCTACTGGCACGTGTTCTACTTCGTGTACCCTCAAACACTTTCTTAGTTGTGAGACATAGAACACTGGGTGTATGTCTGACATTCCTTCTGGTAGTTGAAGTCGGTAGGCTCCTTTTCGACTTTCTTTAGTACTTGGTACGGTCCAATGTACCGGGGGGCTAACTTTCCATGTACTTGAAATCTTCGGGTCCCTCGAATAGGTGAAACCTTAAGGTAGACAAAATCTCCTGGATTGAAACTTATTTCTCATCTCTTCTTGTCCGCGTAGCTCTTCTGTCTGGACTGGGCTGCTTTCAACTTTTCGCGGATTTCTGCTACTCTTTCCTCGGTTTCCTTTATGAGGGCTGGTCTGACTAATGAACGTTCTCCCACTTCTGACCACATCAGAGGGGTTCTGCACTTTCTCCCATAGAGAGCTTCAAATGGCGACATGCCTAGACTCGCCTGGTAACTGTTGTTGTATGAGAACTCTGCATAGGGTAAACTTTGTTCCCAATCTTTACCATAGGTAAGGACACATGCCCTTAACATATCCTCCATAATTTGGTTTACCCTTTTAGTCTGTCCATCAGTCAGCGGGTGACAGGCCGAACTAAAATCTAATTTGGTCCCTATGGCTTTATGCAGACTTTTCCAAAACTTGGAGGTGAACTGGGTTCCTCGATCTGAAACGATTCTACTAGGTACACCATGCAGCTTTACTATATTATCCACATAGAGCTGGGCTAGTTTTTCTCCTTCATAGTTGGTCCGTACGGGTAAGAAGTGAGCGACCTTGGTGAGCCAGTCCACTATTACCTAAATGGAGTCGTAACCTTTCTGGGTCTTGGGCAGTCCTACCACAAAATTCATTCCTATCTCGTCCCATTTCCAAACTGGAATAGGCAGGGGTTGTAGTAATCTTGCTAGCTTCTGATGCTCAACCTTGATCCTTTGACATGTGTCGCAATGGGCCACGAACTGGGCAATGTCTGATTTCATTCCATTCCACCAATACTTTTGTTTTAAATCCAAGTACATTTTAGTGGATCCTGGGTGAATGGAATATGCCGAGTTATGAGCCTCGTCCATGATCATTTGCCGGAAGTCCCCTTCTTTGGGTACACAAATTCTATCTTTATACCACAAGGTTCCCTTACCGTCCACTCGAAAATCCGGTGCTTTGTTTTCTCCGGTATATTTGCGGATTTTCATTAAATCCTTATCCGAACTTTGGGCCTTTCTGATTCTGTCCTCTAATGTAGGTTGGACACTTAGCGTGTGGCCGGAGCCTCGAGGGACAACGTGCACATTCAATAGTGCCATTTCTTCTTGCAGATGGGCATTCTTGGGTCCATAAGATTTCTGACTTAAGGCATTGGCTACTACGTTAGCTTTTCCGGGGTGGTAATGGATTTTCAAATTATAATCCGTAACCAGTTCCAACCATCTTCTTTGCCTTAAGTTCAAATCCAGCTGGGTGAAGATATACTTCAAACTCTTATGGTCGGTGTAAATCTCACACTTATTTCCAATCAAGTAATGTCTCCAAATCTTAAGAGCATGCACTACGGCTGCAAACTCCAGATCATGTGTTGGGTAATTCTACTCTTGAGGCCTGAGCTGTCGGGAGGCATAAGCTACTACCTTCCCGTCTTGCATGAGGACACATCCTAACCCTTGGCGGGATGCGTCACAATAGATGACAAAGTCCCGGTGGATATCTGGTAGGGTTAGTACTGGAGCGGTTGTCAATCTTCTCTTCAATTCCTGAAAATTCCTTTCGCAGGACTCTGTCCAAACGAACTTCTTTTCCTTCTTAAGCTGCTCTGTCATAGGCCGGGCTATCTTGGAGAATCCTTCAATAAACCTCCGATAATACCCAGCTAATCCAAGAAAGCTTCTGATTTCACTAACATTAGTTGGTTGCTGCCAATTGGACACCGCTTCGACTTTCTCAGGGTCGACTGCTACTCCTTCTGCGGTCAAAATATGACCGAGAAAGGCCAGAATTCACATTTGCTGAATTTAGCATAGAGTTTGTGCGCTCTCAACTTTTCTAAAACTACCTACAGATGTTGCTCGTGTTCTTGGACATTCTTGGAGTAAATAAGTATGTCATCGATAAAGACTACGTCAAACTTATCTAACTTATCCATAAACACCTTGTTCATGAGGTTCATGAAATAAGCAGGAGCATTAGTGAGTCCAAAGGACATCACGGTAAACTCAAACTGTCCATAACAGGTGACAAAAGCTGTCCTTGGGATGTCACTTTCCTTGATCTTGAGCTGGTGATATCCTGATCTCAGATCAATCTTGGAGAAGTACTTGGCTCCTTTTAGCTGATCAAAAATACCGTCAATCCTGGGGAGAGGGTACTTATTTTTTATGGTGACATCATTCAGTGCACGATAATCCACACACATCCTCATACTTCCATCCTTTTTCTTGACAAACAGGACTGGGGCTCCCCACGGGGATGAGCTAGGTCTGATAAAACCACTTTGTTGCAACTCTTCTAGTTGTTTCTTCAGCTCTGCTAGTTCTGGTCCTGCCATCCTATAGGGTCTCTTGACTATGGGAGAGGTCCCTGGGACAAGGTCAATGGAGAACTCTATGTCCCGGTCTAGTGGCATTCCAGGGAGTTCATCGGGGAAGACATCAGGGTATTCATTCACAACTGGAACTCCTTCTAAGGATTTTACTTCCATACTGAAAATCATTGGGTCTGGTTCATTTCCCCGAGTATGGCAGGTCACTTGTATCCCATCTGAGTTGGTTAGGTGTACTACCTTGTCAGCACAACCTATGAGACCATTGTGTAGGCTTAATCAGTCCATTCCAAGGATCACATCTATTCCTTTGGACTTAAGTACTACTAGATCTATTAGAAATTCTACCCCACTTAAGTTGATCCTTACCCGAGAACAATCCAGTTGACACTTGATGTCACCTCCAGGCGTCCGGGTTAATAAGGGTGTTTTTAGTAGTACCGTTGGTATTTTATGCTTATCCACAAAACTTGATGATATGAATGAGTGTGATGCTCCAGAATCAAATAATATTGTTGCCAGAGTTGAGCTAACTAGGAACTCACCAAGTACCACTCCTTGTGCACCCTGAGCCTCCTGGGCTTTGATGTGGTTGACGCGGGCTCGTCCATACGGCTGCTGGCTGTTGTTGTTGCTGCCGATGGGAACACGGTTGGCTCCGGATACAGGTGACCTAGGCCCATTCACCGAGTTGGAGAAGGCCGATGCAGCAGGATTGTTTTTGGCATATGGACAGTTGGCAATGTAATGCCCTGTCTCACGGCAGTTGAAACAGACCCTAGCATTGTTGTTGGTGGTGGTGACTTGGCTTGCATTGCTCTGCGGGGCCTTCATGGTGTTCTGTCTCCTGAACTGCGTGTTAGGAACCTGGGAGCCTGTCACTTGAGACTGGGTCCTATACTGCATTGGTGCCTGAGATCTTGGTGCAGTATAGCTGAAGCTTCTCGGCTTTTGGAAGCAGTCCTGCTGGCGGGCCTTGCTTTCCAGGAACTTGTGCTTGTTATCCTTCCTTTCTTCAGCTTTGGCCCTTTCTGTGATAATGTCCTTGTTCATCAGAGTATTGAAGTCCGGGTAGATCTGGGGGGTAAGCAAGGTCCGAAGTTCTGGGTTCAATCCCTTCTTGAACATGTCCTGCTTCTTTTCATCATTGTCCACTTCTTCTGGTGCATAGCGGGCAAGCTCGATGAACTGGTGGGTGTACTCCTCCACTGACTTGTTTCCTTGCTGCAGTTCACGGAACTCATCCGCCTTGCGCTTCATGGTGGACGAGGGAATATGATAGCGGCGGAACTCTTTCACAAATTCCTTCCAAGTGATGGCAGAGGCATCTTCTGCAGCGGCACAGTAATTCTCCCACCAAGCCAAGGCAGTTCCGGTGAGCTAGTGGGCTGCCAGAAGAACCTTGTCTCGATCTTGGCATTTGAACGGCTCGAGCTTCCGCTGGATCACCCGCAGCCAGTCATCTGCATCTAAGGGATTGCTGGATCCGGCGAAGGTGGGTGGCTTGGTTCTCAGAAATGCCGTCAGCTTGTCATTCATGGTCTGCTCTCGTTGCCGCTTGTTGACGAGGGTATTGGCCAGGGTTTCCAGTATGAGGGTCTGATTGTGTATTATCTGTGCTAGGTCCCCGATAGGTGGTGGTGGTAGCAGTGGCACTTCCCCTTGGCTTCCTTTGTCTTGCTGGTCTACCTCTTGCTCCTTCTGATTTAAGTCTTGTCCGTGCTCTTCTTGCGATCCTCCTGCGCCAGGGGCTGCAGGGGTCCGACTGTGGGAGGCCCTCGAACCACATCGGGAAGCCATCAGTTGATTGGGTAGAGTCTTTATGAGATTGGGATTAAGTGATGTTTAAGTTATTTAGTTCGTATTTTTAAAAAGGCAGAATTTACTTCATGCCGAAAAGCACACAAACAAGCACACAGAACAACATGCACGAACAACTTTATTACAGCAAGGGGGGTACAACACTGGGGCAAGACCAAAGCGCGTACTACACATCCGGGTACAAAGACCACAATTAAGGGTACAACTTAAGCCATAGGGGCTGGGGGTACAACACTGGGGTGGCTTCGGAGCATGCTACTCGCGGGGCGATCCTTCTTCTGAGACGGAGTGTGCCTCCAGGGGAATAAGCAGTCCTTGCTCGCCATCTTCTAGGTTTCCGTTTTCCCGGGGTTGCTCAGCACCTCTCCTTCGACTGCATCACTGGATCTTTCGGGATTCTCGGGTGGAGCTTGTGGGGTCCCAAAAAGTGGTTCCCATCCTATGATGGGTGTCCCAAGTAGGACATGGTTTTTTCCAATCGTCGGGACTAGTGTTCCACTTCTGGTCCATTTTTGCATACGCCGGTCCCGGGCCTGCCTGAGGCTCTCCTGGGCAACTGCTTCGCTACTGACCGCGGCTGCGGCTGTTGCCTCGGCTTGAGCCACCCGGATCTGATGTATCCTTACCGCGAGCTCTGCTTGCTCGGCCCGGTGGGTCTGCTCCCTTAGGATGCTGGTTTGCTCGTCAAAGAGCTGATCCAAGGAGGCTTGGTATAGGGGTCCTCTTCATGGCGGCGCTGTTCCAGGCTTCGCATGCGAGCTTTCCAAACTGGGGTTCTGATGGCCAGAGGGAAGAACCTCATTGGCGTGGGGGCGAGGTGTCCTTCAAAGATCCGGCACAAATAGCGGAGCGCCTTCCTGACGACCAAGGGAAAGGTGTCTTGGTACCTAAACCCTATGGCGGTCACTCGCCATGGCTGGATATCGGGGTAGCGGTCACTTTTGGCGATGACCAGGATCACCCTGCAGCGGAGAGTACCATGGTGCTCGTACTCCCTACTGTAGTACCTTGGGCGTTCCGTAACGCCAAGGCTCTCCAGGGCATTGATCAAAAGATTGGGGAAACCAGGTGCAGCTTGGCAAATGCCCTGGTCCATCCTTCCTCAGTCATCTGAAAAACAAAGATAGGTTGAACAAGCTTTGCACGAATATTTGGGTACAAAAGGGGATAGACGGTCTTTATTATTTCAACAGTGTGGGGTACATTTTTCATGGATACATGATTATTAGGATAGAGGTTCTAGTCTACACATACTATTCTCTACTCATGGGGATGCTTCCTCAACTAGGTGCGGCGCTTCTTTGGTGGAAGACAATGCTCTTCATCTTCGGTCTGAGTACCCTTATCCCAATGGGTATCTTCGGGTTCTTCTTCTTGTGTCCTGGGCACCTCATGGTTTTGCCATTGGGCTTGGAAAGCGGCTAGGGAGTTCTCGGCTCGTATGACTCTTATCCGTTGGGCTTCCATATCTTGGATTGCCTTTTCCGCCCTGCTGATTTGGTGCTTCAGTTGTGCCGCCTGTTCTTGGTAGAGTTGGTCTAAGCCGGTGAGGTAGATGGATACGTGGGAGAACGTATCTTCTAATTCTTCTTTTTTCTTCCCAAGTCCTCTCATCCGGGCAATCCAGGAGCGTCCTCTTCTAGTAGGCGGGAAAAATCCCATAGGAGTCTGCTGGAGATGATGCTTGTAAACCACACGCAGGCGTCACAGGGCTTTTCGGGCAGCCTTTCAGTAGGTGTCTGGGAAGCAAAAACCAGTGGTGGAGATGAACCAGGGTGCCACGTCAGGATAGCGGGTGCTTTTTCCCACGAAGATCATCAAGTCGCACCGAAGGGTGCCCCTGGAGTCGTACTCCAGGTAAACGTACTCCGGTGGATCCACAACTCCAAGGCGTTCTGGACTGAGCAGCAACAACTTAGGGAGGCTAGGCTCTGCGGGGCAGATTCTGCCACTCCACTCGTCGTCGTCAGCCATCTGGAACCAGGCAAAGGCCAAAGGTAAGTGTTGTGTGGAAAGAGGGGCTAAGCAAAAAAAGTTCTAGGCGGAAGGGCTTAGAAAAGGTCCTCGGTCTTAGAAAAGATTCTCGGTCCTAAGGGTCACGTCCTACGGCCAACCTATAGCTCTGATACCACCTGAAGCGTCCCCACATAAGTAGAGACTAAATGTGATACAATTATCAGTCCCAGGAGACTGATAACACATTTATTCATCAAGTGGTACAGTCCCCGTACAAACCTCCGAGGAGGCGGACAATCGATACAAACGATAATAAGCAATAAAATAGCTACGGTGATACACCAAAGTACGACCCAGACGGTCTCCAGCTCGGGCTCAGAGTGATGCGCTAGCAGAAACATCTTGCAGAGGGCCAACACCACAGGCAAGGTTGGGGTTCGGACGCAACCTCTACTCAACGTCGTCAACAGCGTAGTCCGGGTCTTCTTCTGAAGAAAAACCACAAATATATATCGGGTGAGCACAAAAGTACTCAACAAGTCCAACCCCATCCACGGAGGGGGTATCACAGATATGCACAGGATAAATCAAGGACGAGGCTGAGGTTTATTTGCAGTAAAGCTAGATTTTACATATGCAGGGGTTTATTTTTGAAAAGATTTTAATTAAAGCAATTCTTTACTTGACCGTATACTGAGTGGGGTTGATCCTACACAAAGGATCCAAGTATTAATGCTACCGGACTCCCCGTCCGCCGTAGCTCTCGGCACAACTGCCGGACATCTTCCGAAACAACTCACACCGTGAAAACATCCCTCCCAAAAGTCTAGTTGTGTGACCAAACCATAACTCGCCCAATACCATGGGCATAGCTATTCGAATAGGTTTTAAACTCTGCAGAGGTGTGCAACTTTACCCACAAGCGGGGTACCACAGCACGATCACCTTAGGGTCGGTGCAGATCCCAACAAAGCTATTACCCACCTTAGCTAGACCTGACTAGCCAACACGGACTTCACCAAGGGGCATTGACCTAACGCCGAGGTTTAACCGGGGCATAAATCACCACGACCTTATGCCTTCTCCTTGGTCGCCCGTTGCTCTCAGCTCTCCTGATGGCTATTAGACTAACTAGTGGGGTTTATGCTAAGCCGTTGCCACATACAACGGTCGAGTGGTTTGCACGATAGTTGAGCTAGGCAAGATGACACATCAACTCGGTCCTTAATCGTGACGAGATGGATATCTCCAAACTCCTTGCTCAACCACGAGGGTACGAGCCTCCGATATGACAATCCACATGGGAATGCCATCCATCCATCCCATCCCAACATTCTCTTCTTTAATTTATCAAATATCCCATTTTTCCCTTACACAGAACTCACGCATTTTCCTTTTTCTAAAACATGTTGGAACTATTTTTATAAGCACGAGATCGTAAAAGGCATTCTAGCAGCCATTAACATCCAAATATAATAAATCATATTTAGACATTAATTTAGGTGGTTTAAGGAATGGTAGTAACAAATCAAGGGGTGGCTATCCAACCATATTTTCAGCAGTGAAGCATATGCAATTTATAAAACAGGCCAATAGGTTGTGTTTATAAAACTGGATCGAAATATGCAATCAAAGGATGAGATTGAACTTGCCGTCTTCGAATCCTTCCGGGAGTTCCTGATCGAGGTACTGTCCTTCGGGTTCGGGGTCACAGTACTGGTCCTCGCATACCTGCTCATGGTACTGCTCATCGACGGGCTCTTCCTCGGTCACTCCGTGATCTACGGCGCACACAAACAACCACACAATAAACATAAAGAAAATAAATGTTTTATCGTCGAGCTCGAATCAGAGAAAATTAAGATATGAAAATAGGAATAATATTTTCGGGAGATTTTCTAATGGCATGGCCGAAACTATTTTAGAAATGGCGTGGTAAAATTTCGGAGTGATTGGAGGATTTTTGGCGCATGAAATGATAGGTCGAAGAGGGTTTTAGGGGTTAAACTGGGATTTAGGGCTTATTTGTAAATATTTTTGAGATGTCAAGGGCTTGATTATTATTTTGGAAAATATCTGGACTACTCCAGAAATGGCCAGGGGTATATTTGAAATTATGTTTATATGGTGGAAGGGTTGGTTTTGAATAAAATAATAAAGAGGGGGCTTCTTTGTGAAAAGACTAAAGAGAGGGGGGTTCTTTAAAGAATAGGAGAAAGAGGAGGGGGCTAAGGGCAAAACGCCCTTCTTCTTCCTCCTTCCACGGGAAAACAGAGGAGGGGGCACAGGGGGGCGGCGGCTCCCTGGGCGCCGGCGGTTCCGGTGGCCCTGGAGGCCGGCGGCGGCCGGGGAGGAGGGGAAAATGGAGAGGAGGCCACGAGGAACCTATTCCCCACCTCGATTTGGGCCGGGGCGTGGTGAGGGGGCGGCGCTACGAGGGCAGGCGGCGGCGGCCACAGCGGCTCTGGTCGGCGGCGCAGCAAGGCCGAGGAGGAGGGGCGCGGGGGCGGCGTGGCTTGTGGTGGTGGTGGGCGACGCGAGGGGCCTATTTATAGGCGGAATAAGGCGGTGGAGGAGGGGGGGCGCGACGGCCGGCCGGTGAGCTCGAGGACGAGCTTTAATGGCGGCGGGACCGGAGGTGGCGCTGTGCTGCGCGGGTGTCAAGGCGAGCAGGGGGCGGTGTGTTGGAAATATGCCCTAGAGGCAATCATATTTCCTTGTATTCATGGTTAATAAAGTGTACCTTGAATATTCATGGATGACAACTTGTATTGATTAATGCTTATGTGAAGTATTTGTGAAACTCTATACTTGTATGAATATTCTAAAATGTTCCTAGTCGGAGTTCATGTGAGGACACACATGAATATTAGACTAGTACATGTATTAGTTGATTGACTACGTTTCACAAGTCATGGACATGGGGATGTCAAACTAATAATGTTGGCTCATGTGATACATGAGACTGAACTGACCCAACACGAGATGATGACTTCTCATTACACAATATGTACGCTGTGTCCTAAGATCTGAGATCGTCGTATGTACTCAAAATGTGAACTGACTTACTTAGGAGCCATCAAACGCTGCACCGTAACAGGGTAGTCATAAAGGTGGCTTTCGGGTCTGTCAAGAAACATGCTGTGAGACATAGTCAGTCAAGATGAGATTTGCCCCTCTCTACAAGAGAGAGATATCTCTGGGCCCCTCGAGTGATTTGGATCAGGAAATGCATGGCCATGCTGGGGTTAAGAGTTAACCAAGTATTCCGAATAACAGGATCGAGAAAGAGCGGTCGGCTTTAAACTAGACCAAATATCGTGAGGCAAAGGGAACATTATGTATATGATATTGTGGCGGTTTGTCTGATATGATCTTTGTGTGCGCCTTCACGCTCCTTCACGCCTAAGCCCTAGGTCGCCTTCGCGGATCTAGCAATCCGGATCGCGACGCTTCTTCCCGTACGTGTGGATACCTTGGAGGTTCTCGCAACTGCACTGCCGGCTTCCATCTGTTCGACTACATCGACGCGCGACAGAAGTTCCGCATCCGCGCGTCTAGTGGTAATCCCGTGATCTATAACTGCAGTAATCCTGGTTTATGCGGTAGAAAATTTTTGTTTCTACTACCTCATATTCCTACAGCGGTATCAAGAGCCAGTGCTGTCTCGTTATAGATCCGGATATGCGCATATGGAGATATGCGTAGTTTCAGATCGATCTATGACCTAGTTTCGTAAACTAGCTGCGAAGGTTGTGCAACGACATACTCCTACCGGTCGGTTTTCCGGCATCGGAGTTAAGTGATGCACATAAACCAGGTCACTGCGGTTGGGGATCAATGTGATTGGTCGAATTGAAACTTAGGGCATAAGCCGGATGCATGAGATGCATAGGGCAGTAGATTGGATCTACTACGAATTCCGTTTTGTTGCAAAAGCGTGTTTTACAGTAAAACAGTCATAACTTTTGTATACGAACTCGGATTTAGGCGAACTTTATATCGATTTGTATCTACAGAAAAAGTTAGACTTGATTCAGAACAGAAGCTCTATTTCCGCAAAATTTAGATTTGCGAAATTCGTCCCAGAAGATAGAGTTTGCGGCAATTTTAGTTCGAACATCAGAATCACATAACTCTGTTTTGCATGTTTTGTGATCGGTATGGCTCCTATGTGTATGCGATGCATGTGTGTAATTATTTCATGACCTGCGTGTCGTGATTATGACAATTCGGCCGGAGGCATATGAATTGTTGCATTTGATGTAATGGCCTGCGTGCCAATCTGTGATGATCCAAATCGTGAATGTAATTTTATTTACTAGCTATTAGGTGTAATAGCAAGTTCTAGTTCTTGGAGTTTTCATCACATGAAGAATGGTGCACATGTACATGGAGATGGAGATCAACATGATGAACAAGTTCCATGAAGATGGAGATCTACATGGCGAACAAGTTCTATGGAGATGGAGATCACCATGAGAACAAGGGCCATACTGATTCACAATTATGTGCTTGCTGTTCTTGACGTTTTACTACTACGTGCGTCATAGTAGAAGTAGAATGACCCCTCACAAATTTCGAGCTACCATACCCTACCAACTAAACCTTGCACTGTCCCATGTCTTGTATGATTGGTGGTGGGTCTATGAAATTAGGGCGCCACTAGTTTTCCTTGACTAGACAGGCTGTATCCACTGGTTTTCCTTGACTAGACAGGCTGTATCGGATACATGCACGCATAAAGGGTTGGTGAGCTTGACAAGGTCATCTTAACGGTTAAGGACCTTGGGGCATAAAGGTTGGGAGCGAGACATGGAGATATCACCCAACAACAAGAGTCATATGAGATATGATTAGCAAAGAGTTGCTTACCGATCTATCTAGTCTTCTAGCGGTGATGCTAAAGCTCACTAGTCGACTTGATAGTTGTGGGTCTTGAATCGCTAAGAATCAATAGAGGGATATTGATTTTAGTGGGAGTAAATTCTATTAATTGCTTAATATCGTTTACACCATCATGAATACGTTTGTCTTAGTATTTTGCATTATTATTTTGTTGTAGATCATGGTCCGCAATAACACCCAATCCTTTTCATTGTGTTTGGTCCTTGAGAAGGACAAACTGAATGAGACTAACTATGCGGATTGGATCCGCAACCTGAGAAATGTTCTCAGGGCAGAGAAAAATGAAGATGTTCTAGATACCCCATTACCAGAAGAGCCTGCTGATGATGCACCTGCTGAGGAAAAGACTGCTTACAGAAAGGCTTGTGACAACAACCTTGAAATAAGCTGTCTTATGCTCGCTTGCATGGAACCTGACATACAGATGCAGTTCGAGACAAACCATGAGGCACACGATATGATCGTGGCGCTTCAGGGCATGTTTCAAACTCAGGCCAGGACTGAAAGGTTCAATGTGTCCAAAGCCTTTGTCGAGAGCAAGCTGGCAGAAGGCGCTACAGTGGGTCCGCATGTAATCAAGATGGTTGGTTACACACAAAGGTTGGAGAAGCTAGGCTTCCCACTTGGCCAAGAGTTGGCCACTGATTTCATTCTCGCCTCTTTACCGCCAAGCAATGGGAACTTCATCTCAAACTACCATATGCATGGGGCTGAAAAGGGCCTGACTGAACTGTGTGGCATGCTCAAGACAGCAGAGAGTGACATCAAGAAGAGCACAAGCGGCAGCCATGTGATGGCTGTCCAGAACAAGCCTATTTTCAAGAAGAAAGGTTCTTCTTGGAAGAATAAGGGCAAGGCTAAGGTTGCGAACCCTAAGCCAAACCCTGCACCCAAGGCTAAACCTGGACCAGCTGCAGATAATGAGTGCTTTCATTGTCACGAGAAGGGACACTGGAAGAGGAATTGCAAGCTGTACCTCGCCTCGTTGAAGAACCGTTCTTCCACCTCGGATACGCTTGTTGTTCATATTACAGAAATATTTCTCGCTGACTCTCATGTTAATTCTTGGGTATTTGATACCGGATCGGTTGCTCATATATGCAATTCGATGCAGGGAATGACAAAGAGTAGAAGCGTTGAAAGAGCAGAAGTTGACTTCCGCGTCGGCAATAATGCAAGAGTTGCTACTGTGGCCGTCGGGACGATGCAACTTCACCTACCGTCGGGATTTATCTTGGAACTTAGTGATTGTTATTTTGTTCCTAGTTTGAGTCGAAACATTCTGTCTCCTTCATGTTTGATGAAGGATGATTATTCTTTTGTGAGTGAAAACAATGGTTGTGCTATCTCTAAGAATAATATGTCTGTGGCTTTTGCGTCCATTGTGAATGGGCTATTTGTTTTAAATCTTGATGATTCACCTATCTGTAATATTAATGTTAAAAGGCCTCGGCTTGCTGATTTGAATCCTACCTATATGTGGCATTGTCGTCTCGGTCATATAAGCGAGAAACGCATGAAGAAGCTCCATTCGGATGGACTTCTAACTTCGTTTGATTTTGAGTCATACGAGACATGCGAAGCTTTTTTGCTAGGCAAGATGACCAAGACGCCATTCACAGGTTTTCCAGAGAGAGCATCAGACTTACTGGAACTCATACATACTGATGTATGTGGACCAATAAGCTCGATTGCTAGAGGTGGATTCCAATACTTCATAACTTTCACTGATGACTTGAGTAGATATGGCTATGTCTACTTGATGAAGCATAAGTCTGAAACTTTTGAAAAGTTCAAAGAATTTCAGAGTGAAGTTGAAAATCAATGTGGCAAGAAAATTAAAGCTTTACGATCTGATCGTGGAGGAGAATATTTGAGCCACGAGTTTAGCAATCATCTAAAGAGTTGCGGAATTGTTCCACAACTTACGCCGCTTGGAACACCTCAGAGAAACGGTGTGTCTGAGTGACGTAATCGAACTCTGTTGGACATGGTTCGATCAATGATGAGCCAGTCGGACCTACCGTTATCGTTTTGGGGTTACGCTCTAGAAACAACAGCTTTCACATTAAATAGGGCGCCATCAAAATCCGTAGATAAGACACCATATGAGATATGGATTGGCAAGACTCCCAGTTTGTCTTTTCTAAAGATTTGGGGTTGTGAAGCATATGTCAAACGACTCCAGTCTGACAAGTTTGCACCCAAATCGGATAAGTGCATATTCGTGGGATACCCAAAGGAGACCTTAGGGTATTACTTCTACAATCGATCTGAGGGCAAAGTGTTTGTCGCTCGGGACAGAGTTTTCCTAGAGAAAGAGTTTCTCAAAGGAGAGAAAAGTAGAAGAACGGTGCAACTCGAAGAAGTTCGAGATGAGCCAATAGGACAAGACTCTACAAGTGACGCTAATGTAGCTGAACAAGTTGAGATGTCTATGGCAACAGAAGCACCTCCGCAACCACGAAGGTCAGCAAGGCTCCGCGTAGTACGGGAATTATTAATGTTAGACAATGATGAGCCTGCGATATATGCAGAGGCGATGGCAGACCCTGACTCCGAGATATGGCAAGATGCCATGAAATCCGAAATAGAATCCATGAAGGAAGATCAAGTTTGGAACTTGATAGACCCGCCTGATGGTGTGAGAACCATATAGTGCAAATGGATCTATAAGAAGAAGAAAGATATGGATGGAAATATTCACATCTATAAAGTTCGACTTGTCGCAAATGATTTTCGACAAGTTCAAGGAGTTGACTACGACGAGACTTTCTTGCCCGTAGCGATGCTTAAATCTGTTCGGATTATTCTAGCTATTGCTGCATATTTCGATTACGAAATATGACAGATGGATGTCAAAACAGCTTTCCTCAATGGAAATATGACCGAGGACGTGTATATGATGCAGCCCGAGGGTTTTGTCGATCCGACCAATGCTGGAAAGATATGCAAGCTTCAAAAATCCATTTATGGATTAAAGCAAGCATCTCGGAGTTAGAATATTTGTTTTGATGAAGTAGTCCAAGGGTTTGGCTTCATTAAAAATGAAGAAGAAGCTTGTGTTTACAAGAAAGAAAGTGGGAGCTCTGTTGCATTTCTAATCTTGTATGTAGATGACATACTACTGATTGGAAATAATATTCTTATGGTTGAGTCCGTAAAGACTTCACTGAAAAATAGTTTTCGATGAAGGATTTAGGAGAAGCAGCTTACATACTGGGCATCAAGATCTATAGAGATAGATCAAGGAGGCTTATAGGATTAAGCCAAGATACTTACATTGACAAAGTGTTGAAGCGGTTCAACATGGAAGAGACAAAGAAAGGGTTCTTGCCTATGTCACATGGCATACATCTTAGCAAGACTCAGTGTCCTACGACGACTGATGAGCGAGAGCGCATGAGTAAAGTTCCATATGCCTCAGCAATTGGATCTATCATGTATGCAATGATAAGTACACGCCCAGATGTTTCTTATGCTCTAAGTGTTACGAGCTATGAAGAACATTCTTAAGTACTTAAGAAGAACTAAGAATGTGTTTTTGGTCTATGGAGGTGAGGAAGAGCTCGTTGTAACGGGTTACACCGACGCTAGCTTCCAAACTGACAAAGATGATTCAAAGTCCCAATCAGGTTACGTGTTCACAACAAATGGTGGTGCTGTTAGCTGGAAGAGTTCCAAGCAGAAGACGGTGGCCGATTCTACGACAGAGGCCGAGTACATCGCAGCTTCGGAAGCTGCGAAGGAAGGTGTTGGGATAAGGAAGTTTCTTATTTAGCTTGGTATGTTCCCTAATGGCTCTAGCCCGCTGGATCTCTACTGTGATAACAGTGGAGCCATTGCGCAAGCCAAGGAGCCAAGGAATCACCAGAAGAGCAAACACGTTATGCGGCGATTTCATCTCATTCGAGAGTTCATCGATCGGGGTGAGATCAAGATATGCAAAATACACACGGATCTGAACATTTCAGATCCGTTGACAAAACCCCTTCCACAGCCCAAGCATGAGAGGCACACAAGAGCAATGGTTATTATATACATTCTGGATTGACTCTAGTGCAAGTGGGAGACTGTTGGAAATATGCCCTAGAGGCAATCATATTTCCTTGTATTCAAGGTTAATAAAGTGTACCTTGAATATTCATGGATGACAACTTGTATTGATTAATGCTTATGTGAAATATTTGTGAAACTCTATACTTGTATGAATATTCTAAAATGTTCCTAGTCGGAGTTCATGTGAGGACACACATGAATATTAGACTAGCATATGTATTAGTTGATTGACTACGTTTCACAAGTCATGGACATGGGGATGTCAAACTAATAATGTGGGCTCATGTGAAACATGAGACTGAATTGACTCAACACGAGATGATGACTTCTCATTACACAATATGTACGCTGTGTCCTAAGACCTGAGATTGTCGTATGTACTCAAGATGTGAACCGATTTACTTAGGAGCCATCAAACGCTGCACCGTAACAGGGTAGTCATAAAGGTGGCTTTCGGGTCTGTCAAGAAACATGCTATGAGACATAGTCGGTCAAGATGAGATTTACCCCTCCCTACAAGAGAGAGATATCTCTGGGCCCCTCGAGTGATTCGGATCAGGAAATGCATGGCCATGCTGGGGTTAAGAGTTAACCAAGTATTCCGAATCACAGGATCGAGAAAGAGCGGTCGGCTTTAAACTAGACCAAATATCGTGAGGCAAAGGGAACAACATGTATATGATATTGTGGCGGTTCGTCTGATATGATCTTTGTGTGCGTATAGGAGTTGACATGTCTTGGTAGAGGCCACTGTCTACTATTGGGCCGAGTAAGAGTACCCGGACCATGTCTATTCGCATATGAGCACATAGGGTCACACACTTAAGGGAAAGAAACCTGATAAGGATGAGATCCGAATTAGACTGGGCTTAGGTGCACTAATGGGCCTTTTCGGCCCAAAAAAGAGCGCCCAAGGTGGGGCCCAAGGCAGCCCACCTAAGGGGCTATATAAACAGAGGAGGAGGGGGCGCCTAAAAACCCTAGACCTTGTACTATTCACAGGTACTGTTCACGTGAACAGTAGCCGACGTGAACCGTAGCTGCCCGCTCCTTCGCGCCTAAGCCCTAGGTCGTCTACGCGGATCTAGCAATCCGGATCGCGACACTTCTTCCCGTACGTGTGGATACCTTGGAGGTGCCGCATCTGCTGCACAAGGACGAGCCGCACGTGAGGAGGTTCTCGCAACTGCACTGCCGGCTTCCATCTGTTCGACTACATCGACACGCGACAGAAGTTCCACATCCGCGCGTCTAGTGGTAATCCCGTGATCTATAACTGCAGTAATCCTGGTTTATGCGGTAGAAAATTTTTATTTATGCTACCTCATATTCCTACACGGTGGCGCGTAGCGGGGAAGGCGGTAGCTGGGGAGGTGCTCGGCGCAGGGGGGGTCAACGCGCGGCGGCTGTGCGAGCTCTGCTCGCAGCGAGCGCGAGCGCCGAGGCGGCCGCGCTGTGCCGGGCGGCGCGGCGAGTGCAGGACGATGGGACGGGTCAGGCAGGCGTGAGCGGAGGAGGCGGCGCTGTGCTTGACGACGGGCGGCGCGGCGAGCCTCCAGACGCGTGGTGAATGTGGGAGCAGGGGGGTCGGGCGCGCGTGGGCAGGGAGCAGAGGAGAAGGAAGGAGAGAGGAGAAGGAGGGAGAAAAGAAAAGAAGAAAAGGAAAAAGGAAAAGGAGAAGAGAAGAAAAAGAGAGAGGAAAAAGAAAGAGGGGCGCGGCAGAATTCGCGGCGGCGATCGCGGAGCCGGTCGAGCACGCGCGGCGGTCGGGCGCAGCGCGTCGCGCAAAATGAGGAAAAGAAGATGAGACGCCAATTGAATTCGGGTGTCGGGACGGCGAAAATCGCCGGGAATGATTTTGGGAGATCAGGAGCTCGGACGGGAAGGGATTTAGAAAAGATTTGAGCTCAACGATGCAAAATAAAATTTGAAAATTATTTTTAGCACGTGATTTAACTTGGTGAATTTTTGGGATGTTACACAATGTGACCCCAAAACCAAGTCCTTCGCCTTCATCCACTGCTGGTTGGAGGTTAGGCACACCGAGAAGTTCCTATCTCTGCAAGAGGCCATGAAGCAATCAAAGAGGCCAAGCACATCAGACAAGTGTGCTACACCAGCTGAAGATGAAGGAAATGAAGGAGGTCAAGACTCGACACCAGCTAACTCTTGCATGCCTCGTGCCAAGCAAGATCGACCTCCGGGTCGGAAACAGTCGAAGGAGAAGGTGAAGAGGAATGGACGAGGAGTTGATGAGTGCATAGAGGTCTGGGGCAGCTTTGTTCAAATGAAGATGGAAGAAGCAAAACAAAAAGATAATAGGTGGAAAGAAGCTACCAGGATTGAGCAGAAGAAGCTTGAAGAATCTACCAGGATTGAGGAGAAGAAGCTAGAGATGGAGGAGCGGTGGTTGATATGGGAGCAAGAGCAAAAGATTATGTTCTGTGATCTCAGCTCGATGGACGAGAATCAGAGGGTCTACGTTCGAGCGATGAGGGCACAGATTGCAGCTGCAAAGGTTGCCTCACTCAATTCGGGGGCAAGCGAGCATGCTAGCGGCGCGTCTGGGGATGCCGTAAGCTCCGCGTGATCCTTTGCCGAGGTGTGTCCCCTTCCATCAAGCGAGCTGAATAATTTCTAAATGAGATATTACTGATTTTATTTGACACGTTTGTGTTTGTGTCAGACCTCCATCAAGAGCTTGTTCAAGGACCCCACCCAAGAGCAGAGGCTGCAGCTAGCTAGAAGATGAAGATGACACCATGTTGTTTGTTTAGTGCCTGGACACCATGTTTCTGTCATGTGAACATGAGATATGATTCTGAGATATTGTACTTGAGATATGAAAATAAATAATTTCATGAAAGTGATATGTGATTCTGTGATAATTAGAGCTGAGATGTACTTTTAGATTACCAGTGCTTGATATGTAGACAGGATGCTGTTCTGGTCTCAGATTGATCAGGTTACAGCTCTAATTTTATTTAACTGAATTTTGGATGGTAGCCTGAATGTGTAGCTTTTTTACTTAACTGAAGCTAACAGCTTAAGTGTGTATGAATTATGTGTCAGCAAGTTATATATGTCTATTTGAAATAAGACCAGAATCACTGAACAAAGGATGACTAGCAAGTTATCCAACATGTTGTTTTCAGTGATTCTGTTATTGTAGCAGCTGCATCTTTCAGGTTCAGAGTTGTTAATTATAGCAGCAGCTGCATCATTGCTACAATAATCTGACTCACAGTACTACTGACAGCTTCTTCTTTTGCTCCATCAATTCTGAACCATGTTTGGCAGAGCACGGCCTCTTTCAATCATTGACAAAGCAGTTTTGACAACAAATTCAGAAACTGGTCATGCTGACTATCACTACATGACCAACTTGTCTCATCCTCCATTTCAGGGTGTTCATTATATATTGAAAAGACAGACAATGACCTAGACAGACCTTCAGAAAGAGATGCAATTTTCTAAATTTTCTGAAATGCATGCAGAGCTTAAAACGGTGTTGCTGCTGCAGACACACAATTGACTGCAGGCATGTAACAAATTATACTGCAGGCATGTAACAGTGACTTGATTGCAGTTTCTGCCAGTGTATCTGAAACAAACAAAAATATTCTTTGGAATATTTTTTGTAAAGTTTGCAAGTACTCATAGCTATCCACTGAAAGAGAAGAGCATTACAATTCTGAGAGCATTACAATATTTGTCTGCATTACAATTCCTCCAAATTCCAATACAAATCTACAAGAGGACAGCTACTGGAAAAGAGTACAGTTACAAATCTCAATTATAGCTACCTAGAACTATGGATCGCCCACAAACGCTCGACGAGATCGTTTCGGAGCTGCTCATGTGTCGATTTATCCTCGATCTCTTGATGCATCTTGAGGAACTCCTCCAACAGCTGTGGATCACGATGCTCGTAATCCTTAGGGTCCAACACCTTGGTAACAGTACCTTTCTGATTGTAGTTGAAATCATCCTCGTCCTCTCTCTCATCTTGATTGCATAGTGCACAGTTACATCAGATTATAGCAAGCCTTGCAAAGCAAACAATTCAGAAGACTGGTAAATGACTTATTAACAGTATGCCATTCTGGGTTGTTTCCTGCATTTCTTCTTAGGGAACCAGAACACTTATCACAAACACTAATATTCCAGAACCTTTGCAAGCATATCAATCTAATTCATTGTTAGGGTGAAATCAAAAGGAAAAACACTTATCACAAACACTAATATTCCAGAATGTTTTCTCTATTACATCTCAGTCACAACCGGTAACCGTTTATGCGTTCAGGGGCGCAAACTATTTGTGAACCTTTGCAAGAAATATACACATCCAACTTAGTCTTTCCAGAAGGCATTCAGCAAATATAGTGGCCATATATATGCAAGATTCTTGATAGTTGACACAAGAAAGCCAAGAAATATGCAAGATTCTTGATGGTGGACACAAAAATGCTTACAAATATCAATTACTAGTCAAAATATAGTCTTTCCAGCAGGGCTAGTAGAGGCACGAGATAACATGATGCTACTTCAGAAAGCCAAGAAATTAAAGCCTGAGACAGGAGATAGGAGGTTGACACAATCTGTCGTTCTATCATTGCACATCAGAGACAGGAGGCGAGATCGCAAAAATTGAGACACGAACACGATGCAAAAGGCTTCAATTTTTTTTCCACCTCAGAATTTGCAAAAGCTCCGAGTACTGCACTGCGCCTAGTAGATGTACGGGACGACGGGCTCCTCCTCGCACCGACGAGGGCAGGGAGGCGGCGACGGGCAGGGAGGCAGAGGTGGTAGGGAGGTTGGGGAGGCACGAGGCAGCGGCGGTGGGAGGACCGTAGCGCGAGGAGGTTGGGGACCGCAGCGCGCCGCCCGGGTCGCCCCCCACCCCGCTTCCTCCTCCTCCTGGCGCGAGGGCGGCGGCGCCCGGACGACGAGCGGGGCGGCGATGGGGTTGCGAGCGCCGGCGGTGCGGGGTACGGAATGGACGAGTGGGAGTGGGAGAGGGGTGTGGTTGAGAGGATGACAGGTGGGGCCTAATTGTCAGTTGGAAAAATGGAAGCCCAATTTACTAAACTTGTTGGAATGTGGGTGAGTAAAATTTACTGACTCAAATTTAGCAGTCCTACTGGAGTTATAGTTGGAGTTATTCTAAGTGGGCCGAGCCGATGAAACTTGGCACCCAAGTAAACACAGTTTTTTTCTTTTTGGGTTGGAGTGGGCGGGTTGGTTGTTTGGCCCACTAAGTAAAATTTGTCTGCATTTCATTTTCCACAATAACAGCTTGACATAATAATCAAGTTATGGGGATGTTTTTCTTTTCTAATAGGAATATATTCCACTTTTTTTTAATAGGAAATATTCCTTTACTCAGTGGCTCTAGGCAAGTCGCCAGATACCAGAGCAAGTACAAAGTCTGGAGCATAATTCATATACATACATGATCCCTTCTCTAAAGTACACCCATAGCTAGCTAGACTATCAGCCACCTTATTATATGATCTAGCACATACAGAGACAGAACAAAAAAACAAATTGAGACATCATAAGCTCATGTATCTGCCTAAACAAACATCCATTTGGACTTCGATCAAAGTCTGTTGACATAAGTGCTCTTCCCACAATTGATGCATCGGTTTCTAGTACTATTCTTGTCATTCCCAAATCAGCGGCTCGTTGAAGACTATACTTAACTGCTAGAGTTTCAGCTTGCAAAGCATTTGCAACTCGAGAAAAGCTTCCAGCTCCCCCTTCCAGAAACTTACCTTCACAATCCCTGACGACAAAACCCCATCCTCCAGCCCTTGTAGATTCAAAGAAGGAGGCATCCACATTAATTTTATAATGATGAACAGGAGGAGGCTTCCACTTGGGAGCTGGAATATTTGGCTTTGTTATGCACCTGTTTGCCATCTTCTCAAATTCCATCATGTGGAAGGAAACAGAATTACTGATTTCCACTGCAGTGGCCATCCTTTCACCCACATTCGCCTTATTACGCGCTGACCACCAACGCCAAAGCCATATAAACACTCTATTCTGATCCTTTTGCTCAAAACTCAATATTCCCATTACAGTTTCCTTCCCAGATCTGCATTGCTCTAGTTCAGCCCTTATATGCTCCAAGTTCATCATTCGCCAACATTCCTTAGCCATCTTGCATTTGAAAAATAAGTGGCCACAATCCTCATCTAATCGATAGCACACAGGGCAAATAGTTTCAGTTTTTACTCCTCGCCTAGCTAAGTTTCGCCTTACAGGAAGGCTATTATGTGCCAGCCGCCATATAAACATGTTCACTTTGTTTGGAAATTTCAGCTACCATATTTTGTGCCAGTTACACTCTACATTACTACTCGCAGCCATTGATGATGATACATCCCTTCCCAAATTTTGATCTCGAATCTGAATAGCTAGCTTATAAGCTGATTTTACTGAAAACTTCCCCATTGGATAAAAATGCCATACCGGCCAGTCAACCATATCTACATCAATTGGAATTGTCAAAATCACACTAGCATCCTCTGGCCAGAAAGTATCAGTGACCAATTGTTCATCCCAATCCCCTGTGCTAGGATCAATCAATTCCGAAACTTTGGTCAGGAGGGATGAACCTCTTTGTGTGATTGGTTTTCTTATGCATCCACGAGGAATCCATGGGTCAGCCCATATATTAGTATTGTTACCATTACCAATTCGCCAAATCAGACCTTGTTTTAGGAGCTGAAGTCCCTGCAAAATACTACGCCATGAGTATGAAATGCCTTCTCTTGCTGTGCATTGCAAGATAGTAGTGTTTGGAAAATATTTCGCCTTTAGAACTTGGCCACATAGAGTATCGGGGCTGGTTAAGAGTCGCCATGCTTGTCGTGCTAGCATTGCCATATTAAACAAATGTAGATCACGAAAACCCAGACCCCCCATCTTCTTTGATCTCGTCAATTTCTCCCAGCTTAACCAGTGTATCTTATTCACTTTGTCTTGTTGGCTCCACCAATACCGACCAATAATTGTGCTCAATTCATCACACAAGCCTTTTGTTAGATCAAAGCATGACATCGCAAAGGTCGGAATCGCTTGTGCTACTGCTTTTACAAGGATCTCCTTCCCTGCTTTAGACAATAGCTTTTCCTTCCATCCTTGAATACGTGCCCAAACCTTTTGTTTAATGTATTCAAAAGCTTTCTTTTTTTGATTTACCCACTGAAACAGGAAGCCCCAAGTACCTCTCAGCGCTTGCCTCCTGATTGATGGACAGAATTAATCTCATTTGTTGTTTTGCATGATCTCCAGTATTTGGGCTGAACAAAATAGATGATTTATCTTTGTTTATTACCTGACCGGATGCTAGTTCATATTTACACATAATTTGCTTCAGTGCTTGAGCACCAGAACACCTTGCCTTCATGAGAATTAAAGAATCATCTGCAAAAAATAGATGATTGACCCGAGGGGCTTCACGACGTATTTTAATTCCTTCAATCTTCCCATCGGACTCAGCTTGCTGCAACAAAGCTGATAGACCCTCTGCGCAAAGAATAAATAGATAAGGTGACAATGGATCGCCCTGACGCAAACCCCTTTGAGGGAAAAAACGATCAGTGTACTCACCATTCACCTTTATGCGGTATGAAACTGTTATGACACACTTCATGATGAGATCTATCCACTTGGAAACCCAGTTTTTGCATCATTTTCTTCAAAAAGGGCCATTCAATTCTATCATAAACCTTGCTCATATCGAGTTTGATAGCAGCCAATCTACCAGCCCCTCTTCTCCTATTATTTATGTGATGGGTCAGTTCATATGCCAAAAGCACATTGTCCGTGATCATACGGCCTGGTACAAAAGCACTTTGCGAAGGAGAGATAATATCCAGTAGGATCTTTTTCAGTCTATTTGCCAGCACTTTAGAAACCAGTTTGTAAAGAACATTACACAAGCTGATTGGCCTCAAGTTCTTTAATTTCTCTGGTTGCTTGACCTTAGGAATGAGCACAATAATTGTATCATTCCAGCCCTGTGGCATATCACCGCCATTCAGCACCTCAAGCACCTCCTTCTTCACCCGTTCACCAAGAAGTTGCCAAAATTGCTTGTAGAAAATTGATGGCATCCCATCAGCTCCCGGCGCTTTCAAGTCCCCAATACTCTCTAAGGCTGCCCACACCTCATCGCCAGTGAAAGGCGCTAATAAAGCTTCATTCATCTCCGGTGAGACACGGCGCTGAACACACTGAATAACATCACTTTCACGGTCACCTGCCTGAGATAAAAACAATCAGTATACTCCACTTGAATAACTAGTGAGCTTTCACTTCTTGCATCTCAATCAGCTTCTCTAAGAGAGTGCAGCAAATAAGGATGGCAGCGGATCGGGTACGGGTCGGATATCCGCGGATTTCGGGTTTGCGGGTTTCGGGTTCGGGTTCTAATATTCGCCCACGGATTTGCGGGTTCGGATACCCGAAATATTTCGGGTTTGGGTCGGATTTTTAATTGGACCCGTGGAGCTCCATTGGGACCCCGAAAACAATAGCCCAATAAAGCCCACCTAACAACCCTAGGTATATATTCCCACATCAGACCCTCACTCAGTCACTCGTCACTCCCTCCCGGCAGCCTCACCCGTCGCCCATTCCAGCGACCCGGCGGCTGCCTGCAGCGGCGCAGCCAGGCTGCCAGGCACCCACCCGCCCCGGCCCCGCCCCCACTGCCCGTCGGGCGCCGGCCTGCCGGCCAAGCGGCCACCCGCCCGCCCCGGCCCCCACTGCCGGCCGGCCTGCCGCCAGGCGGCCACGGGCCACTCGCCAGCCCTGACCCCCACTGTCGGCCGGCCACGAGGCAGCGGCCGCCGACCAGCGAGAGCAGAGCGCAGCAGCGCCCAGCCTAGAAGAGAGCGGAGCAGAGGCAGAGCGCCCCGTAGAGCGCAAATCAGAGGACCCCGCGCCCCGCACCCCGGCTGTCGCGCAGAGGTTTCTAAAAAATTCGGGTTTGCGGATTACCCGTTGGGTTTCGGATATCCGAGGGTTTCGGTTTTGGGCATGAATTCTCACCCGAATCAGAGTTCGGGTCGGGTTCGGGTTTTAAGTTCGGGTTTCGGGTTTGGGTGCCCAGACACCCCACCCGATCCGAACCCGACCCATTGCCATCCTTAGCAGCAAAGAAACTTCTCTGATGCATACTCAACAAGCAAGAGAGTGCAGCAAACAAAACTTAATTGTTAGGATGCAGCGATAATCCCTGATTGTGTTAATTGGCTGATCCCAAATACAAACAATTCGGCATACACGTCATCAAGATGATTTCAGACATTTGCTCAACATATCTTGTTTTTTGAAAGCACCCAGAAGCACTGGAGAGTCATTTAAGATTTTGGACGCCCACACTGGCCGGACTCAACGTAAACGAGGCTACCCGAGTAGTCTCGAAACACGCCATACTAAGTCACTCACACCACACGCACACATACATGCCTCAGCATCAGGTGGAAAAAAATCCACACCTGGAGCGCGCGCCAACCGAGCTAGGCTCGGTCCCCCAAATTCCAACATCACATTCAACTCTTCTTGTGCATGGAGCCATACTTGGCAAGCCATTTTAGTTAGCCGGACTGGCTAGCTAAGTTTGGCTAGCGAGGTGTTCAATTTGGAGAGCCGGATGACTTGACGAATTGGATAGCTAGTTTGTTGGAGAGCTATTTTGGTGTGAAGAAAATTTGGCTAGTTGAGCTATTTTGATTAGTCTCTTGAAGATGCTCTAAGAGTATTTCAAGATAACATCTTCATGTTGCTGCCTCAACGATGCATATAATTGTCAGGCAATATAGAAGGTTTGTAGGTTTTCTTCTACGAAAGCACCAATTGATTCGGTCATTGTTTTTTTTTTATTATGGACTAGTAGAGGCTCATGTGCCGCACGCACATGTTTCAAATAAAATGCAGTACAAGCCTAAAGCGGATCAAAGAATCAATTCTTATTTTAGAAAATAGGAAGAGAAATCGGTAGCTTATCTATCTTTGGTGTTTGCTGGGCGGAACTGGGCCACACGGTAGTCAATCTTTGGTGTTTGCTGGGCCGAACTGGGCCACACGGTAGTCAGGCTAAGCAGAGAAGGACGGACGAGAGCCGTCGGATGCAGTGGACGGTGGATAGAAGATGCCAAGTGCTCGCCGCCTCGCCGCCTCGCCTGGTGATCCCAACCCCGCCGCCGCTCCGCGCTCAGTTTAGCAGAGTACGAGGTGCCCAAACACGCCTCATCCGACGTCCTAGTATTGCCACCGCTCCTGCCCCAATGCATCGCCTCTCCTCCTATCACTCGCGGGCTCTCCTCTCTTTCATGGCCTCTGGCCCGCGCTGGTGTCCACTAGCGCTTGCGCGAGGACTTTTCCGACTCACGGCGGCCCCCAATCCACCTGTCCGTCGTGTTTCCCGGTTTGTTTTCTTGTTCTGATGCTAAAGATTGCTCGTTTATTTAGTTGGGGTGGTTGTTCCATCCTGTTGAAGTGTTGATCTCATAGGAATCCCAGGGAATCGATTTCGTACCATATTATTATTTGTGTCGGATGCTGGAATTAGCTTTTTACGCGCGTTTTGTGGTAGATCTCCACATGGATATCGGAACATAGCGAGCGGCATTGCAGTGAAAGGGGAGATGGATAAACCAGACAGACACCTCCTCATCCCTTCTGCCAATGACAAACGTGATAGAACCGAGGGAACTCTGGACATCTCTGATACTGAACTAGACAGTGATGGTGAAGAGGGCTGGTCAGCACAGATACCTCGTTTCCCTGTCGACGGTATATTCCCTCTGTATAGATTTCCAAGGAGCAGGCACCGTGATGGCTCTATATACAGGGGCGCGGATAGCTGGAAAGAAGAATTTGGTACTGCAAACCGTAATGAGAGTAAGTCATCAATATCTCTTCTCCCATTTAAGTTTTTTAGTATATTTTGCAGGCAGCATTAACTTATATATTCTTTGCTGAAACCTTGAGGTTAGTTCTTCTTAATTTTGTTTATTTTTACTGTTGAATGCCAGCGCTTTGCAAAGATAAATGGAAATCTTGTCACTTGTCAGTTGCTACTTAGGAGTTGCATTGTTAGATGTTTGCAGAAGTAGGAGACATCTAAACCATCACGCCCTACCTATATTGCAGCTTGTGAAATTGGTCGATATCTATTCAACATGAGTTCGGTTTAGGGACAAGGTGGGATGGGATGGTACCATCCACTTTTTGTTTCGTTGGATGACTAGGAATAACCACATAAAAACTCTGGTCCCACTCTTTTGCATTGTGGTTTCCTAAAAGAACTTTTCTTGGGAGAAAATAACCTAGTAAAAATGACATAGAAAGCTTCCATGTAAATGAAAAAGGGAACTTTCCAATATAGCCGTGGAATTTTGAAACTCCATGTTTACCTTTTCTGGTTACAATATAACTCGTAATTTGTTTATGAAGCTCGGTTGGAGGCAATGATGTTATCGGATCCCACAGATTGCGCCCTCCATGTTGACGGAACTTGTATGCGGCA
Organism: Panicum virgatum; assembly: GCF_016808335.1. Classification (NCBI taxonomy): domain Eukaryota; kingdom Viridiplantae; phylum Streptophyta; class Magnoliopsida; order Poales; family Poaceae; genus Panicum; species Panicum virgatum. The sequence goes on from NC_053136.1 coordinate 4,060,276, forward strand.
TCCACCTCGTCCGCTGTTGCAGATTTTCTCACTAAAGTTGCATAAAGTTCATGTGGATGGTGGCTTGGTAGAGTTGTATGGATATATAGCAGCGCGAGATCGTCTGGATCGATTGCTTAACCATGTCATTAATTTTAGTAGGGATGATCCCATCATTGTGGAGCAGGTGCACATCTGTGATATTTGTAAAGTTTTTAAATTGCTATATCTTTGACCAAACACACATGGCATAGAACTGATCATGCTACATTAACTTAATCTCTTTTACATCACTAAAGTTGGCAAAGAGCCTGAATGTTGTATTAATTATGCTCTTGGATCGTTTAATAGAAAAGTAGGTTCTGTTTGCACTCTTGATTTCCCTAATAACTAGAAATAGCATACAGTTATTGTACCATAGATTTTAAGTAATATTTGGGTCACAGCGCCAAACGATGCTTCCATCTGAATAATCTGTCCGAAAGTAGAAAAATTATTTTTGGGTTGTATATAAACTACAAATAAATATACTGAGTCTTAGATTGTGAAATGATGGTTTATGATCAGATCCATATCACCTGTTACACCAAAGAAAATCAAATCTAATACTTTTGGCCCTCTGCTGCTACTTAGTACACCACACAAAATTGACTTTCTCTTGTTCCTCATATGCATGTGGAGGTGAATAGCATAAATAATCCTATCATTACGAAATACATTTTTTTCTCTATTCATCAGACACAGTTTTTTTTTTTGAATATTTGGGATTCAAAACAAAACCAATTTAACTATGATCTTGGTCTTCAATTGTAAAGTATCCCTTATTCCCTTTTAAATATGAGTGAAACATCACAAGGGAAGCATTTTGCTTTAATTAATACTTTGATATGAAGAGATTCTAAATAGTAATAATTTTGTAGGGTTCTCTCATCAACATGGCTGGCCCTAAGCGAGGGATCCAATTAATAGGCACTATTCTAATAGAATATGACTTGAGGATCAAGACTGGCAAACATGAAAAGGATGATCTACAGCTGATTGATGGTGCATCAATCATCGATGACATTGGCACTGAGGACCGGGACATATTCACAAGACGAATTCATGGCGAGTATGGCACAATGGAGATAAGTGCATCACGTCTTCTCTATGCGGTTGAGGCGACCATAGAAGTTCTCATATCTGAAGTGTATAGAAGCTTCAATTTGCATCTTGGATGTTTTACGAGCGGGCTGCAGGAACAAATTCAGCTCTTTGATGGTGACATTGACGAGTCATGTGGCTTAAAGAGATCTGTGGTTGCTGTAAGGATGCATACTTCTGTGGAATTGAAGTTCAAGGTAGGTTCAGAGTCATCCAGATCTGCTGAGCATTGCTGTTCCTTCAAGGCGAACCAACATGGATGTGTTAGTAAAGAGATAAAGACTGATCTTGCTTTGATTTCAGTAAAGGTGACTTGGTCACCTTTGCCTAGAGGACTAGGTGTAGTGTTTCCTGCCTAATATAAGATTTTATGGTGCCATACTTGTATATCAAGAAAATTGGCCATTCAACCTTATATAGAACTTATCAAAAGTTGCCTCTTGTTATGACTTATGAGAAGGCCAAGAGAGATTATGCAACCATCACGACTTGCAAGGCTGTAGTGGCACTGGCAGCAATCGAACATTCAGGTTAACAGTATTCTGTCTGCCTGTATTTAGAGTTGGCAGGCTTGGTTGTAATCAGGACTTGGGTTGTAATCAGATTTATCCATTTTTTTATAAAAAAAAGAGAACAGAAACCACTTTGACCATGGGCAAGTAAATTACACGTGGAGAAATTTGACCATAAATTGTTGGGGCCCGGATTGGCCCAAGAGACTTGTTGCGCTTGTGCAGATGAGATCATGGGCTCGTTTTGGCTCTGGCCTAGATCATCTGGTTAGAGACAGGCCTGCGTAGCGTTTTGCTGGGCTTGCTGGGTGCCAGTGGCTTTTAGCAGGCGCGGGCTAGCTATAGTTGGCAGGCCGGTGGCCTTGCTTGTTTTGAATTCTTTGGCGCCAAAGATGGTGGGTCTTGTTCGTTGTCAGTAACCATTGTTCGGCGCAAATCTTGGTCAGACACAACCGACGATCCGTCTTATTCTCCAGGCTGCCGTCTCTCGTCCCCGAATCAACACTCCGCCAATCACGGCCAGCGGGCCCATGACCACAAACGGCAGTGCAAGAACTCCCTCAATGGTCGACACCTGAATGTTCTCGCCGGAAAGGCTCACCTGACAACGGCGACCCTAACTGGCAACGGCGGCATGAGGTTGAAGGCAAGCTCACGTCATCCGTAATGAGTCGTTGCCACGCCTTCATGAAACGCGCGTGGACATCGAAACGCCAAAAATAGCACGGGCGCGTAAGGGGTCTCTCCCAGACTCCTACAATTCTATTGGGTGCTGGGTAGGTGTTAAAGAGTTGCTTTGAAAGCTAAGCCAACGGCAATTTTGTTTATTTGTTGATCTGTCCATTTGTTGCTCATGAACACGTGTGGTACATATTCTTCATGATCTGTCCATTTGCTATATTCTTGATGAAATCCTTATAACATAGACTAAATAGGTTATATGTACAGTGATATATGATATTAGTTTGAAATCCTTCTAATTATTGATTAAAAAAACCCTTTTAATTATTGATACTACTTTTAAACACGTGCCTGGGCACGTGCATCCCTACTAGTTGGTGTAACAGTGGAAAACAGAGGATCAGACTCGAATAAGTATAGGAAATTTACTTAATTATTTTTTTGCGAAATTTACTTAATTACTTTACTACACACTGACGACTTAACTTACCAAAGCCTGTTATTATCCACTAAATCGTAACTCGTAATTGTTTGCATGACCAAAGGTTTTGCCTTCTTTTTTGCCCGATAGTTGGAATGGAAGGAAAGAGCTCCGCAGCGACCACAAGGATTGAGGAGGAGGAAATCTGTTTTCCATATCCTTTTGTTGGTTTTTTTTTGGAAAAGGAAGATTTGATTAATTTCAAAAACATTACATCAAGATGATACAACACAGCTTGAAATCTTGGCATCTCCTTTTATTGTAAGTGCTGAATACCCTTTGGAATCGGAATATCTGAACCTGAGTCCAGTTCATTTTGTGAATAAGCTTGAGCTACGGCGATAGCCCCACCTTGATGTCACGCGCTCCCATCCTGTCACCATAATGATCACGATTAAAACACGAGTTATTGTTTTCAAATGTATAGTAAAATACTACTCCCTTCGTTCCAAAATGTAGGTCGTTTTGATTTTTTTTAGATTTATAGTGTTTGCTATACATCTAGATATAATATATGTCTAGATGCATAACAAAAACTATGAAACTAGAAAAGTCAAAACGACCTATATTTTGAAATGAAGGGAGTAATAAACTGGCAAAACTGTCATGCTTTGGTGACACTTTTTTTCTTCTTGAAATTACGTTGACTGCCGACCTATAATTTCTATGTGCATGTACAAATAGCAACCAGAGAGATCAAGCTCTTTGATGGCACCATTGTGGAGTCCCGTTGCTTGGAGAGGATTGTGGTTGCAGTGGTGATGGGCGCTCAGATGGATTTGAAGTTCTAGTTAGGCGCAGGGTCTTCTAGTTCCTTGTTCCTTCGCACAACAATGGACATCGGCCAGCTGATATAGACTGATTCTGCGTCAATCTTGGTGAAGTGGCTTGGTATTTTCGTTTTTTTTTTTTTTTTGAACCTAGAGGTTGTTCATCTGACCTTAGGGACGTTTTGTTTAAAAGCTGGGCGTCACGGTTAACAATCTAGGTGGTGGCAGCAGCACTGGACCACTAGTCTAAGTTCACGGATGCCAATTGTTATGAAAACAGAGTTCAGGCGTACCCAACTAGTGTAATAATTGTACTCTAATTGTACTGTCTAATTACATTTTGATTCAGTGGCCATGCATACTCCACAGTTTCATGTTGACATCGCACAGTGCAGCCTATTGCACATTTTGTTTCTTCTCAGTTTTGTCCTGCACTAGAATTTCCCAGATACACATCCATGCATTTCCAAGAGGGAGATATGACAGACGACAGTGATACACATTCAAAGAGAAGTTACAACTCACTGCTTCAGAATACCAGACTCTGTACGCATGAACAGATATTTGTGCTGCATCGGCCTGTACATCAACCTTGTCCAGATAGTGGAGAAGTTACAACTCACTGCTTCAGAATACCAGACTATACGCATGAACAGATATTTGTGCTGCATCGGCCTGCACATCAACCTTGTCCAGATAGTGTACCGTGCACGTACTCAAAGGACGAAACGGAAACGTAAAAATCTGCTAATGAAGTGGCCTGCCCTTACTAAACTAGGTTGGGAAAGGACCCTCGATGGCCTTTGGAGAGACCTTGAACGCATCTTTGCTCTCAAAGAAAAGAGACTTTCTTCTTCTGTAGACATCTGCATCTGTCTCACTGAAGAAACAACGACATCTGTAGAACTGGGAGTAAAAGTCGTGGTAAAAGGCTGGATGGGTACCCTCTCAACAGATCTCACCTGGTTTAGCTGTTTTTCAATGAACTTCCTGACACCAGGGAAATGACTCAGAAAGTCTCCATGGGATGGATCTGCTTGTTCTTCATCTGTTTCTTCTTCGATTTCTTGCTCTTGCTCTTCATCTGCTTCTTCTTCGATTTCTTGCTCTTGCTCTTCATATGCTTCTGCTTTGATTTCTACCTCTTGTTCTCCATCCTCTTCTTCTTTGGGTTCTTCCTCTTGTTCTTTATCCTCTTCTTCTTTGATTTCTTCTTGTTCTTTATCCACTTCCGGAAGCCAGTTCTCCAACAGCAAAGCAATAAGATCAGATCCTCTGTCTCCTCCTCCCACTGAAAATTCATCCAGAGGACGTTTCTTTCTCTGACCCCCTCTCTCTTGTCTCGATCGTGACCACTTCATGCCAGCTTTAAGGCCCTTGGAAGAAAGTATCTTCCTGTTATAATAGTCACTAGGGTCCTCAACCATTGGAGGCTTTTCCTCCGTGGCAGCTTCACGACAGGCATCCCGCAGTACGATCCTGACCTCTCTGAATACTTCAATTGATGATCCTACATCATCACCTTGTCGGTTTTCTATTCCCGGTGGAACTGTTCCATTAAGTCGATGTTCAGTGTCTCCCATGTTCTTATAACAGGACTCACCATATTCATTAATCCAGAATGAGTTTTTCCTTTCCTGGAGAACTGATCCAGAATGATGTTCAGGTGCGCCATCTAATGTAGTCTGGTCGTAACTCAAGAATGATCTGCACTCTGCTTTCAAGACACATTGTATGCGTGCTGCCTTGGCAATATGGACTGCCAAAATTCCAATTGCTCGCTTGAGATCTCTGGATCTTTTCCCCTGACACTTGTACAGTGTCTCAAATGCATATCTTAGAGCATCCGGGCCCATCCAAGTTTGCCCAACACTGGTACCAGGACTGAGAAACCTGTAATTTTCTGGAATAGATATAGTAGTCACATTTCCCAGCATGTACGGCGTCTCAGTTCCCATTGATATTTCAAAGGCTCCATTCAAGCCATCCCTCCAACCCCTAATATACAAACTTCTGCCAGCAAGCAACAAGGTAAGAGAGCGTCCCAGGTACTTGATGGTGAGATAGAATGTACCACCAGCTGGTGTGGAATAGATAATGAGATTGGGTCCATAAATTCTCGATACGTCAAAACGTAAGCCATATTTGAAGCACCAGGCACGGATGGCTCCAATACCGCCCAGGACACTTTTTAGAGACTCAAATTCAGTTCCATCATCAGACTGATCTAAGCATATGGTGGCCCTATTGCTCACTTCCATCTCATCAATGATGTCCATAATAAATTCAACCTGAAACAAAATACCATCTATAACGGATCAGTACTTTTTCAGGTTTTCTAAAAAGATGAATATGCAGGCCATAGGAACACAACAGGAATTATGAGAGATTTTTTGCCTAAGAGTTTTCCATTAAAAAATTATGGATTCAAATTACAAGGAATTGGCACTTCCATATTTGACGAACTGACCAACCACAAAGTAAACTGTACACAACTACATACTGCTCCTACGTCTTTCAAAACCTATGCACTACTCAGTGACATTCTTAATATTCACAATCCTCTTGTGCTTCAGGTATTTGTTCCTGATCTTAAAAATGTTCCTTTTAGAACCCACATGGAAACTCTGAAGGGTCAATATATTTTCAGGTGAGCTTAATGTCATTTTTAATATTAAATAAGTTTCTTCCCGATAAAGAACTTTAACTGAGATGGGACTAGAAAGCATGTAGTTGAACAATATGTCATAAGAATTGAACAAACAGGTATTGATGCACTGTCAACCATAATAATGAAAGAACTGAAGTACTCGGACCTGAGCTGACCAGCTTACCAGTTTCATGTCTGTTATTGGGAGGCCCATGCAACATAGAAAGGTTGGAGAATAATCAGGTGTACCAGAGAAAAACAGCATCAAAGTATCCATCACGGACCAATCATTGGCACAAAGTAAAGTTGCAGAAGTATCACTAAAACCCATCTTCATCATAATCCAGGACATGGCACAGTAAAGAGCTGTTTTGAAGATAGAACTTGTAGCTTGAGAGTTCTGTTGATCACTGTTATACATACGGCAAAGGTTCCCGTTCCTCTTTGCATGTAAGGCTTGATAAGTGTGACAACCATGCTTCTCTGCCTGCAGTTATTCAATGATACCAGAACAAACTTTAGTTTAATTCGGAAATGGCATTTCCTTCGTTTGCAAAGAAAAGAAGTGGAACTCGAGCAGAAAGAAAAGTTCAAGCAGTGTAGTATGCCAGCTATTATAAGATACAAGGTCACGAACAGGAGAACCTGATCACTTTATTCAACTTTACCTACAAAATATATTAAATATGCAAATGGATAGCATGGACATGGGAAGCCACAATGCCATGCCATCTCTTTTCCTTTGTACCACTATACAAAAAATTATGTCCAAACATTTTTCTGGTGAAAATTCCAGCTTTCATCAACAAGGTTCCCTATGTAAGTGTTCTTTCCTCCAACATCAATGAGCACTCCAACAATGCAACAGTAAAACCAGGATAATTTAAGGTTATACCGTTATATAGTATTTTTGTACCCATTCTGACTCCATGCAAAGTAACATAACAGTAAGATCATATACAAACTGCCCATTGGAGTGCCAACATGTAAGCAGTTATGGGGACAAGGTGGAAAGCAGGGAGGGCATGCAGCTTTCATCAAACAGTAGTTGGATACGAGCTCCTACCATTCTTCGGTCTATCATGGAGCAGCCATTGTAGTACTTGGGGAACTCATCCTTCGCCAGCCGCCGTTCCATCAGCTCCATTGCCCTCCTCGCGAGGTGCGGGCGCCCCAGCTTCACGCTCACCGCCACCAACAGCCACAGCAACACTGCACAGGCACCCGGGATTAAACAAACAGATGAAGAAAGCATGCAGCATAAAAAGGAAGCTTATGCAGGGTGAATAATGTACACCAATGATATCAATTGGACAAACAAAAATGTCTGGTCATATATGCAAACTGTACTGATTGAAGATAGCTTTCAGTTTATGCAAACTGTACTGATTGAAGATAGTTTTCAGTTTCTACATACTATCTGTTTTGCCAGAGCAGATTACACATGTACACATACGCTAACCCAGAGATGGAATTCCTATAAACAGTTAAAGTAAAGATCAGATCGACAAATAACCAATATGAAATTGAATTGCCAAGTCCCTAAACCACAGAATTAATTGTTAAGGGTACAAGAATCAATAAGTCAAGGGTAGTTTAGTCTTTTCCTATTCTAGGGTTTGGGTGTTCTCATGTATATATTATCCACTTTGGGGCTATCCAATACACACACACACAGTGCAGTCATCTTCTTCCTCTCCCATTCCTAACATGGTATAACATTAATAACGACTCCCAGGACCACCAGGAGCCAGAGTAGCAGATTAATAAGCAGGACAAACAGAAGACGAAAGCATGCCATGTAAAAAGGATGTTAATGCAAGGTCAATAATGTACAGATATCAATTTGCAAAAAAAATTGTTCATATTCACAAACTCTAGCTTGCTTTGTTCCAATTAGGGGTGGTAAAGGGCCTTAAAATTGACTTAGATTATCTAAGGGCTGGGCTCTAATCTTATACAATTTTGAGCTAAAAATATATAAGGGCCAACTTGGATTGTGAAGAGACCACTAGGGCCATGGCCCATTACCACCCCTAGTTCCAATCAAGGATGTACAGCTTGCTGTATCTGTATATACACACTATCTTTTGATCTTTTCTACCAGAAGTACATCGGTAGATTATAAAAGTAAAGATTTGCTAAACCCAAAGATGAAGTTCATATAGACAAATCAAGCTAATATTGCTATCAGTTTTCCAAACCCAAAAGATCGACAAATAACAAATCTCGTAGGTTCATAAGATTTGAAATGTAGCTACTTATTACTCCCTAAACCATATAATGCTTAACAAACTAATAATATGACTGTTAAGATGTTCAATAACACAGTCCAGTGCTATATATCGAGTTTCCAAAGCGCCCTAACCTGGCCACGAGCCTCCATTGTGGTAGCTCCACCTGCTGTTCTCCGGGTCGTATCCAGTGACTATCTGCCATTCCTGATTTTCCATTGCAGGGTAACAGATTTTGAGTGGCATCTCTCTGATGAGTTCTTCCCAGCGCTCCTTCACAAGATACAGTATAGCTTCAGCCTGTTCCCCAGCTGCTAGTGACGACAGAATTGCAATGAAGTTGCCCAGGAAAAACCAGCGGAAATCCATCCTCGCAGGACTAACATTGCCAATGAAGTATCCACCATGGCTAGGGATGAAGTCAAATATCCAATCAGGTATTGATTCAGGTATCACATTGAACTTGTTCAAAGCTATCTGCGAGTACTCTTCAGTCTTGTAGCGGTATATGTCATTGAGTCTTTGGAAATCAAGCCAATAGTAGCTGTGCAGATGGCAGCTCAAAGCTTGGATTCTTTTGGTGATGTGGTTCACAAAGTCAGCATCAGAATCTTGTTTCAACATACTTAGGGCACATCTCATAGCCATGAAAAAGAGAGACTGGATTTCAATTGGATAGCCATATATACCCTGCAAGGATTCAGTCAATAGTTCAGTAAACAAGATACAGGATAAAACATGGAAAGAACTTTCAAGAAAAGCACTAATAACTTGTCATCCCAAGATCAAGGGCATCAAACTGATTCCCTAAAGGATGAATATGTAGTGATTAGGTCACAAACCACAGGGAATTAAGATAAACTACCTGCAGCCTACTAAGCATGTTCAATAAGAACAAAGCATGGGTTCAAACAGAAAGGAAATTAGCACCTAAATTGAGAAGCCTAAGAATTTGATGACATGTTTACTATACACAAAGTACACTGTTGTTCACAACTATATAGCATTCCAAAACCTATGCACTATTTTGTAGCATTATTAATGTCCACAGCACTCTTGTGTTTCAGGTTTTTGGTCATGATCTTAGCAGTTACAAGACCATCCTACAAGTGAATCCTTCTATAAAACTCATATCAAAACTTCCAAAGTATCAACAGATTATCAGACAGGCAAAACAGTTTCAGTTCTGATTGATATTGGACTTGAAAGAATGCAGTAGAACAGCAAGATTCTAGAGAACCTGAGAAAACAGGCACGAGGTGTATTGTCAACAATAACACTGAAAAACAGAAGTAGTTGGATATGAGCTCCTACCATTCTTCGGTCTATCATGGAGCAGCCATCAGCACAAAGCAAGGCTGGAGAAGTATCACACCCCTCTGAGAAACACAGCCTGAGAATAAGGTGCATGGCCCTTTGGCAGTTAGGGCTTTCAGCCAGAGAATCCCCTGTCCATCTGGTGTAAGCACGAAGAAGAATAATCCACCATAAGCCAGAATCTACAGAAGCAACCCTCCCAATGGCAGAATCCACATTTGGGTTATGCTTCGGCAATAATTCCAACATTCTTGCATGCTCATGGCAAGCAGCAATGCGTAGTGAGGCTTCACCATCTTGACATATCGTATCAACATTAGTTCCTTTGGACAACAAGTACTCATCTGTTTCCCAGTAACCTGGATGAAACATATGAAAATAATCACATAATTGACTTGTATGATATCTCAATAACATGTGTTTCATAATGAAAAATCAATCATCACCAAGATCTCAATATTTTAATAATTGATCATTTTAGAATTTTTATAGACCTGAAAGCTAAAGCTAAATTAACATCGATTATTGAAACTTAAGCTGTCCTAGAAACTCACCTATATCTGGATAGGTGCAGCTGTGACCACCAAGTTAATGTTTTCCTACGGCTTGATACATTTGCAGACCTACACTAATAAAATAAAAAACTAACTACTAGTTCCACTCCTGCCAGAAACAAATGACGGCAGGAGCATAGGTTTTGTGATTACAGATTACCGGATTTCCTTTGCTCTCTTGTGCATTTTGTGTCAGCACATGGCAAAATTCTAAAGGCTGGTCTCTGTAGTTCAAACTACATTCACTCGACTGCTAAACTAACCAGACATCACATTAAACTGACAAACACTCCTTTACAAATAAAGATAATCGCACTAGTTTCTAGCCTAGCCGTGCCGCTATCTCACCTGGCTATCAACGCCTTGGCCGCGCTGCGCTGCCGGATCCCCTCCCACTTGCGGCCCCGACGGGTCGGCTGCTCGACACGCGCCCGGCGCCGCGGCACCCTCGCCGTCGCCGCGCATCACGCTTGGCCACCGCCCACCCAGGCGGCCACGAGCCCAGCGAGGGCGGCGCGGCGGTGCCCTCGCCGTCGCCGCGCATCACGCTCGGGCGCTTGGGCGCCGCCCACCCACGCGGCCACGCGCGCCTCGCCGCCAGTGCGACTGGCAGCGGCTCTGATAGACTGCTATACATGGCCCCAAGCCCAAATCCAAGCTGGACCAAGCTCAATTTCTAAGCCCAAATCCAAGCTGGGCCAAGCCCAATTGCTAATCCCACCCACGTTTTCGTTGCAGCAATCAACCAAGCACGAGTCCCTCTCCTAAGCTCGCTACTAACAATCTATGGTTTCCTCAATACAAATGCTGTAACGCCTATGCCTGCCGCCGCCCGGATCATAGTTCCGACGATTGATGGGGGGCATCTGCTCTTGTTTACCATGACACGTGATCAATCCCAATCGAGCATTAGGAAGCACACTCAACCATCAATCCCCATAGTTGCGCGACTAAACAACGCAAAACCAAACCCATCAAACGCATGCAGAACTAGTTACCATCAGCATTGGTCGCGTTTGGGTTGCAGCCACAGTCCTTGACCGGCATGTCGCACATCTCCAAACAGTTTGTCCACGCGGCCAGGTGGAGCGGCCCGTAGCGCTTGCTCTCTGCCTCGTCCAGACCTGTCCTCATCAGCTTTTCCGCGAACTCTGCATGAACCAACAAGGCTAGGAGCTAGTAATCTCGATCGAATTCCCTCAAAAAAAAAAGTAATCTCGATCGAATTCTCGATGGATCCTAACCCCACCCCCACCAAGGAAGCCCACATCGAGAAAACGAAACGATCAGATCGCAAATTCGAAACCACGCCAGCGATCGAATCGAGAGGACTTACTCCTCGCGCTGACGACGTCTAGCTTCATCACCGCAACGAGGAGCTCCCGGAGCGCCAGATCGTTCGCGTTTGTTGTCGTCGCGACCGCCGGCAAGTCCCAGTACTGCGGCCGCGAGGAGCGCCCGCCCGAAGTAAGGGGTCCGTCGCCGGAGGAGGAGGAGGAGGACGCCATGGCGGGAGGGGAGGTAGAGCACACGGGCCGCGAGGAGCGCCCACCTCCTGAAGTAGGGGGTCTGTCGCCGGAGGAGGAGGGTCCGTCGCCGGAGGAGGAGGACGCCATGGCGGGAGGGATAGAGCACACGGGCTCTGGAAGGTTCGAGAGGCTAGGTAACTAGGTTGGGATGGTAGTTTGGTTCGAGACGAGGCTGAGAGGGGAGGAGGAAGAGGAGGAGAGGAGCGGGGGGAGAATGGAAACGAGCGGGAACCGGGAAGAGCCCTGAGGGAGGAGAGGAGGAAGAGGGGTGCCGGCCCGGCCCGGCCGCATTGCCGCACTATGCCAGGCTGGACCCGATGAAACTTACGGGCCAAGGCAAACGAAGTGAGCCAAGTGGGCCGAGCCCGTGAAACTTACGGGCCAAGGCAGATGAAGTTTTCGGGGCTTGGTTGGTTGTTTGCGCAGATTTTCACTCCAGTGATTTTTACTGTGTTATAATTGCGCAGTTAGAAATCCCGTATACTAATATAAATAATAGATGGTTTATTTACATTTCTTAAGGATATTTCCCATGAAAGCTTGATACTAGAATTTAGTTCTGCGCATGCTTTCTTCTAATAGAATAGATGGAGCGGTAAATTCCTATTGAATAACTAGGGAACTTTCACTTCGCGCATTTGCCTGACTGTTAGCCTGGCCAAAAAGGCAGTGCTAAACAAAATTCCTCCTCCAATTTTACTCATGCATACTCAACAAGCAACAGATTGCAGCAAAGGAACGCAGCGACAATCCCTGACTGTGTTAATTGGGCGATCTCAAGTGGAACACAGAAATAATTTGTTATACACGCCAACAAGATGATTCCATACATTTGCGCAATGTAGAATTCAGACAAGCCTTTCGAAGCAGAGTAGTATAATGAACGAGTAATTCAGCTGCTGAATTTCCACTACGGACAAATTGAGTGCAAAAACATTGGCCATGTAATCCAACCTGTAGGATATGTGATCAACAACATGACACCGCAGCACATCTGATACTGCACTGCAGCTTTGTGAAGTGTGGGAGCGGGTCAGAGTTTTTTTTTTTTTAGGAAAGGGTAGGAGCACTGCCGTGTCATTTAAGGTAGAGGAGACGTTCTGGGATTACATGAGCAGACAGCAGACACTTGGTTTTACAAGTCTGATTACAATTACAGGCAGACAGAATACTGTTAGCTTGATGTTCGATTGCTGCCAGTGCCACTACAACCTTGCATCATGTCTTGATGGTTGCCTAATCTTTCTTGGCCTCCTCATAACAGAGGCAATTTTTAATAAGTTCTATACAAGGTTGAACGGCCAATTTTCTTGCTATATATGGCCACATAAACCTATTAGGCAGGAAACACTACATCTAGTCCGAGAGGCAAAGGTGACCAAGTCACCTTTACTGAAATCAATGCAAGATCAGTCTTTATCTCTTTACCGACACACCCATGTTGGTTCGCCTTGAAGGAACAGCAATGCTCTGCAGATCTGGATGACTCTGAACCTACCTTGAACTTCAATTTCACAGATGTATGCATCCTTACAGCAACCACAGATCTCTTTAAGCCACATGACTCGCCAATGTCACCATCAAAGAGCTGAATTTGTTCATGCAACCCGCTCGTAAAACATCCAAGATGCATATTGAAGCTTTTATACACTTCTGATATGAAAACTTCTATGGTCGCCTCAACTGCATAGAGAAGACGTGATGCACTTATCTCAATTGAGCCATATTCACCATGAATTCGTCTTGTGAAAATGTCCCGGTCCTCAAGCCAAATGTCGTCTATGATTGACGCACCATCAATCAGCTGTAGATCATCATTTTCATGTTTGCCAGTCCTGATCCTCAAGTCATATTCTATTAGAATAGTGTCCATTAATTCGATCCCTCGCTTAGGGCCAGCCATGTTGATGAGAGAACCCTACAAAATTATTATTATTTAGAAGCTCTTCATATCGAAGTATTAGGTAAAGAAAAACCCTTCCCTTATGATGTACCACTCGTACTTAAAAGGGATACTTTTACTATTGATGACCAAGATCATTGTTAAATCGGTTTTGTTTTGAATCAAAAGTATTCAACGAGATAAACCTATGTAGCATGGTCAGTTCTATGCCATGTGGTGGGTTTGGTCTTATATTCTGAAACGAATATAGCAATTTAAAAAACTTTACAAATGATCACAGATGTTCACCTGCTCCACAATGATGGGATCATCCCTACTGAAATTGATGACATGATTAAGCAATGGATCCAGACGATCTCACGCTGCTATATATCCTATACAACTCTACCAAGCCACCGTCCACATGAACTTTATGCAACTTTAGTGAGAAAATCTGCAACATCGGGCGAGGTGGATGCCACATGCAAGTTCCATCAACACGGAGGACGCAATCAGCAGGATCTGATAACATCATTGCCACCAACCGAGCTTCATAAACAAATTACGAGTTATATTGTAACCAGAAAAGGTGACCAGAGTTTTTATGTGGTTATTCCTAGTCATCCAACCAAACAAAAGGTGGATGGTACCATCCCATCTCACCTTGTCCCTAGACCAAACTCATGTTGAATAGATATCGACCAATTTCGCACGCTGCAATATAGTTAGGGCGTGATGGTTTAGATGTCTCCTACTTCTGCAAACATCTAACAATGCAACTCCTAAGTAGCAACTGACAAGTGACAAGATTTCCGTTTATCTTTGCAAAGATTTGAAGTGGTGATGGATACTTGGATGGATTTGAAGTTCAGGGTAGGGGCAGACTCATCCATCTCTGCTGAACACTGCTGTTCCTTCAAGGCGAGCAAGCATGGGCGTGCTACTCAGGAGAAAACGACTGATTTTGCGTTGATCTCAGCAAAGGTGACTTGGTCGACTTTGATCCGTGGGTTCTAAGCGAGAATAAATTTTCTGTCTAAGAATTTGGCCTCCGAATAATAAACAAACTAAGAGTTCAGAGAGTCGAGTTGTGGCTGTTTTGGGTTGTAATCAGACTGGTGTAGCAAGTGTTTGAGTTGATCATATGATTAGATTTCTGTACCCAAACCTTTTTCGAAGGTTGGCAAAAATATGCATGTCGATTTGTATCTGCTCTGTGCACTCTGATGAGACAATGCAAAACCTTAGAAAGGTTTATCGATGTCAAAAATTTTAAAATCATTTAATTATTCTCCATTTTTTTTACTCAAAAAACCTATCTACTTCAATTTGCAATGTTCAAGCACAAAACTCACAGAAAAGCAAGTCACTGTCTCTAGAAAACAGACTATATATGATCTTGTCTCCAAAAAATAAGGTTGTGTATCATCATATCATCTACATGTGTGATTTTTTTAGAGAAGAAGTCTACATAACCCCCCAACTATCAAGGTCGGAGCACTTAACCCCCCCCCCAACTACAAAACCGGATATCTAACACCCCAAACTATCAAATACCGTGCACTTAACCCCCCTTGGGCGGTTTTGCTAAGCGGTTTCACCACGCTGGACGTTGACGTGGCCTCCTGACGCGTGGGGCCCACTTGTAAGCGACACATGAATCCTTCCTTCTTCCTCTGTTCTTCTCCTGTCGCCGTCGCGCCGCCGCCAGCTTGGCGCGCCTTCTCCACCTCCCTGGCGGCGCGGCCTGGCTGGACGAGTACATGGACGCCTCGTCGCCTCGGCGTAGCTGGAGGGGCGCGGGCCTCGCGGGCGGAGGGAGCAGAGGGAGGACGAAGGAGGAGGAGGGGGGCGAGCTCCACCGCCGTCGACCTCAGAAAGAGGGAGGTAGAGGGAGGGGGCAGCGCCCCATGCGGGCGTCCACGGTGAGCTCGGGCGCCGCCCCGCGCGAGCGTCCACGGCGAGCCGTGCCGAGCTCGGCCGCCGGCCCGCGCCATGGCCCTGCGCTGGCCGAGCTCAAGCTCCAGGAGGGCCAGCTCCATGTGGGGAGCTGGAGTTTCGGCGGCTGCGGGCCTCCCTGCTTCGCCATCGAGGCCGGCGCGCGCGAGCTCCAGCTCCGGTGGCCGGCGCGCGAGGGAGCGGAGGGGCGAGGAGCAGAGGAGGGGTGATGCGCTCGCGGCGAGGCCCCTGCGCCGCGCTAGCGGCGAGGCCCTCCTGGAGAAGAATAGAGGAAGAAGAAAGGATCCATGTGTCGCTTACAAGTGGGCCCCACACGTCAGGAGGCCACATCAGCGTCCAGCGTGGCGAAACCGTTTAGCAAAACCGCCCGAGGGGGTTAAGTGCACGGTATTTGATAGTTTGGGGTGTTAGATATCTGATTTTGTAGTTGGGGGGGGGGGTAAGTGCTCCGACTTTGATAGTTGGGGGGTTATGTAGACTTCTTCCATTTTTTTTAGTAAATTTAGACGATTTTTTTGTCGTGGTTTGTACAGATTTTCACGAAGGTTGTAGTTTTCACCAAATATGTTCCCATATATATGATACCTTGTCTCCGGAAAACAGAGTATATATGATCTATTGATCTTGTCTCCAGAAAGCAGGGTATCTATGATCTTTGTCTCTTGTCTCCGAAAATCAGAATATAGATCTTGTATCTACTAGTAAACAGAAAATATATGTATATTTTTCGACGAACGTAAAGAGAATATATGATCTCCAACTTGATCAGAGTAGTGAGTAATGAGAGCGTTGTGAGTTGTGACCCTCCAGTTACAATCCAACACTTGCAAATATTCAGCCGGAGGTATGAATTTGGCACAACACAAAGATGAGTTAACATTCAGTAGGAAACTGTCGCTAGCCAGTAGCAGGAGCTGCAGCAGCAAACAGCCCCCACGAGCCAACAAGAACTCAAAAGAATTTGATGTCAGAAGCTGTATGATAAAACTGGCATAACCGAAAACCAGAAAGTGACATCGAGTGCAGAAAGAAAGCTAAGTAGGGTAACGAATACCGTCGGTTGGAACCTGCAGGCGAGTTTCACAATGCAGAATGTTAACCAGACTTTGCATGAGCATTACTGATAGTAATTCATGGGAAGGCACCTACACACTGCTAACACAATGTTTGTTCTGTCGATGGGGGAGGCTGGTAGGATGCCCGCGTCCGCCCCTGGCGACCGCGCGGCGACTGCCGGCGATGCACCGGCCGGACCTCCCGGCTAGCCGCCACCGTCCGCCACCGCACTCACCACTCCACCCACCACCACCCCCACAGCCCCCGCCAGCCCTCTCCCAGCGCCGCAAGCCCGGCATCGTCTTGAGGCCCGGCGCAGCATCAGCGCGTCGCAGAGGACTGGAGCCACGTCCAGGCCTGGAGAATCTTTGCAGGAAGAGCTACTCCGAGATTTTCATACAACCGCTGTTCCAGGTGCAATCGCTCCTGCCCAATCTGCTGCTTCCCTCTGGATCACACCTGCATCCCGTGCCTCTCGCTACAATCTTGCCTTTGTCCATAACATGTTAAACTACACCATAGCTGCTGCTCCGAGTCGTCTTACGGTCGTTCGCGTCCGCGCTAGAGTGTTCCGAGTCACTGTGTCCTGTCAGAATGTGGCGAACGTTCTAGCTATTCGCGGTCGTCTGAGTATGGCTGGTTCTGTTCTCCTGGTCCATTCCACCATGGATGCAGCAACTCGAGCTGCTCAAGCTACGCCAGACGAAGCCGGGGAAGACGCTGCCTTGATTGCACAACAACCAGCCACCAGGGTGAAGGCGAGTTCAAACTCTGGCACTGGCAAGTTAAAGAGGCACTGGGCTCGAGGACATTTTGGTGGGCAGCGCCCGGCGCCCCAAATCCCAGCAGATTCACCACACCTTCCTCTCTCTGGAGGGGTCTTGTCTCCCGGTCAAGGAACGCCTGCACCCACGCCGCTCCGCACGTCTCTGCCAGCTGGGGAAACAACCTTCAATGCCCCCCAACCACCTTGCGATCCTTATCGCCGCGCCCTCCCTACACCAAGGTTTTAAATCGCCGGCTAAGACGTTTAGCGGCAGAGCTGCCATTACGGCGTTTAACGGGCTATATCCGGAATTTAGCGGGCTATAGCCGGTTTTAGCGGGCTAAATGCCATAGCGGCCGCCCTTTCTAGAAGCTATAGTGGTCTATAGCGGAAGCTATAGCCGGCTATTTAAAACCTTGCCTTACACCCTCCAAGCCGCCGCAAACACTACCGCCTCGCCCCAAACCAATCACCACCACCTCCGGCTGCTTCCGCTGCCTCGCGACCGACCACAAGATCAGCGATTGCCGTGATCCCATCCGCTGCCGCAACTGCCGCGGCTGCGGCCACCGCCTCCGCCACTGCACCATGCCGATCGCCCGCGTGCTCACGCCCATGTCACCCTGTTAATGGTTTGGGCTGAAATGAGTTTTGTGGATTGGGTTTTAAGATGGATTTATGTTTGGGTGGGTTGAAATGGGTTGAATTAAGTAGTGGGTTGGATTGGAGTGGGTTCTATATAAATACGGGTTAAGATAGGTTGGAATGGATTGAAATGGATATTTTGTCCAAAATAGTATGGACCCTAAAACTAAAAATTCACACCATATAATTTTTGAAATTGACTTAAATTTATTGAAGATGGCTCAATATGACTCGCAGATACTCTTGGTAAGGCAGTGTGGTTAGATCTAAACGTGAGCCCCACATAAAGAGCCGGACCACAAAAATAAAACATCGCGTTCACACTATAAAATTTTATCGCAATTGACTGAAACTTGTTGGACATGACTCAGTATAACTGGCAGCTACTCTGTGTAAAACAGTGTGGCTAAAACTAAACGTGGGTCTCATGTCAAGAGTCGGACCCTAGATATAAAACCTCGCGTTCACATTATAAAATTTTATCGAAATTGACCAAAACTTGTTGGAGATGACTCAGTATGACTGACAGCTACTCTGTGCAAATCAGTGTGGATAAAACTACATGTGGGCCCCACATCAAGGGTCGGATCCTAAAAATAAAACCTCATGTTCACACTATAAAATTTTATCAGAATTGATTGAAACTTGTTGGAGATGACTCAGTATGACTGTCAGCTACTTTGTGCAAACAGTGTGGCTAAAAATACACGTGGGCCCCATGTCAAGTGTCGGACCCTGGAAATAAAACCTCGCGTTCACACTATAAATTTTTATCGAAATTGACTGGAACTTGTTGGAGATGACTCAGTATGACTGGCAGCTACTCTGTGCAAAACAGTGTGGCTAAAACTACACGTGGGCCCCACGTCAAGAGTCGGACCCTGGAAATAAAACCTCGCGTTCACACTATAAAATTTTATCGAAATTGACTGAAACTTATTGGAGATGACTCAATATGGCTGGCAGCTACTCTATGAAAAGCAGTGTGGCAAATACTACACGTGAGCCCCATGTCAAGAGTGGATGCACTAAACTAGTTGAAGAGAATTAGACGCAGCAGTTCGAAACCGGTTTGCTTGGGTTGAAACTATTGATTTGGTTTGCTTTGGGAGTAAATAGGAATTAGTTTGGATTGATTTGGGTGGAATAGCAAGTGGATGGAGTTGGTTTGGTTTCTAAAGCATATTGATAATGAAATAGTTTGGTGTGGTTTTGGATTGATTTCCAAACCATTAGCAGGGTGACGCCCATGCCACATCGCCGCCCCACCATCGCAAAACCCACGCCGCGCGCCGCCGTCCACCCTGTCCCCTACACAGCGCGCTCTGGCTCCCCACCATCGCCACCACCGCCTTCCGCTGCTTCACCACCACCACCACCACCAACCCCCATGAACACACCCAACCACGCGCTTGCCTTTGACCCACTGAGCTTCGTCGCCTCCTCATGCACGGATGCCCCGAATTCTGAGCTGCCACACGGTCTGGCAACTGCCGTGGAGACCCTCCATGCTGGCTCGGTGTTCCCGCGTAGCCCGCTCAGGAAGCGGGATCCGGCCGCCGCGATGCCGTCTCCGGGCCCGACCACAGTGCCCCCGTCTCAGATCTACCCAAGAGCTGTCGACGTTTGGATTGATGCAGGAAACAACATTTTGGGGGGCAGCATTGCACCGATTATGGTGATCAAAGTCTGGCCTCGCAATGCACAGTTAGGGGACAATGGTCAGCTCCTACCGTTGTTTGGGCCGCCACCGATGAATCCAACCCAACAACAGCCGGCTCAGCCTGAGCCAGCGCTCCCGCTGCAACTAGGACCAAGCAACGGTGCTGGGCCGCAATCCAACAACCCTCCAGGCCCTGTTCAAAACAACGCTGATACTGCCGCCATTATCCTGCGGCTGGCCGCGCTTCTTGCAGCCACCAAACTCGTCCTGCAATCCCCCAGTACCACCACCACTGCATCGCCGCCTTCAACCAGCTACTGCTCCACCACCTCGGCTCCACTAGCCATGCTCCCAGACAACATAAACTCCCTGAACCTGGTGGAGGATAGCCCCCCTGCTCTGCCGCCATCTCCTGCTGCCTCTGTTTCTCGCAGCAGCAACTCGGCAGGACGCTGTGGTCGCAGGCCAAGGGTTGGCATTCGGATGTCTGCTTTGAAGAACAAACGCAAGAGTGAGCGCCTAGCAGCCAAAGCTGGTGGCAAGTTCGTGGACATGACCGAGAAAGCTGTGCAGCTCAAGGCCCTCCAAAATGCCTTGGTGCCTTGCTCCTCATCACTAAAGAACGCCGTGCAGAAGAAAGGCATCCTCAAGCGCTCCAAGCTCCCAATTTCAGCCTCTGACCTCCGCAGGATGGTTTCTGCAGCAGGCTTGGGTGCAGGACCAGGGGCTGGAGGGGTGGTGCCTGGACCATCCATATGACACTCCACTGCTTCATGCTCCCCACCGACGAGGTTGCCTGCTCTCTTTTGAGATCTCGGTGGGGCTGGGCTATCAGCAGGATGTCAAGATGTTCCTGGTCTTTCGGTTGCACTGTGCTTGTGCAGGGGCTTGCTTCTCCCTGTCGTCCTTGTGCCTCCTTCACACTGCTTTGTTGTTGTATTGTTTGGGCTTTGTGCCTCGGGAATCTGTGTTGTAACTCTTGGAGGGATCCTGGAGGTAGCAGTCCGTTTATCCCCCGATGTCTAGCTCTTTGAAATCGTTTGGTGTTGTGTCGTGGAACGTTCGTGGTTTAGGCGACTCGGATAAATGCAGCATTGTTAGGGATGAACTGATCGCTGCCGCACCCTCCATCATTTGCCTACAAGAAACCAAACTCCATGACATCACCACCTTTAAAGCACGTAGCTTCCTACCTCCCTCCTTTGCCAGCTCCCTTCATTTTATCCGTGCAAACAACACCCGTGGGGGTATCCTCGCTGCTTGGAATGTTAACTGCTTTTCCCTAGAATCCTTCGTGGTCTGCCAACACACACTCACCACGGTGCTTGCCTCCACACAGTCCGAGCACCGTCTCTCCGTCACCAACGTCTTTGCACCGGCGGACCACCGGGACTCACTTGTTTTTCTTGACAATCTCCTTGTGCTCCGGCAATACATTTCTGGGGCTTGGGTCATGGCTGGGGATTTCAATTTGCACCGCTCCGCTGCTGACAAAAACTCGGGGCCCGTCAATAGTAACCTGTGCCGTGCTTTCAATGACACGTTGGACCGTCTTGAGGTCACTAAGGTCCCCTTACTTGACCGGCTCTACACTTGGAGTAACAAGCGCCCTAACCCCACCCTTGCATGTTTAGACAGAGTTTTTGATAACGCGACCAGTGCAACCTTTTCCCTAACACGTCGCTAACCTCACTGGTTAGGGCGACCTCTGATCACACACCAATCCTCCTCAACATCGCCACCACCATCCCGAAATCCTGCCTTTTCCGCTTTGAAAATTCATGGCTGCACAGTAGCTCCTTCCTGCCTTCGATTCTCCCAGCCTGGAATGATGCTCTAGTTCATGCTGATGCCGCCGCACGGCTTGCGTGTTGCCTCAAGACGACTCGGGCTGCGGTAAAGGTTTGGGCTCGGCGTAACAGGGCGCCTCCTTCTCTTATACCAAACTGCAAGTTCATTATCATGCTCTTTGATTACTTGGAAGGATGTCGCAGCCTGTCCTCAGCTGAACACGATGTTCGGTCACTCTGCCAGACGAAACTTGCTCAAGCACTAAAGGAACAAGCTGCTTACTGGAAGCAACGGGGGAAGAGGAAAGCGGTCAGGGAAGGTGACTCCAACACCAGCTTCTTTCATGCTCATGCAACCCAGTGCCTCCGGCGAAATTCAATCAAAGTGATCGAGGTTGATGAGGCATAGATCAGCTCACACGACGGCAAGATCACTGCCTTGACTCAGTATTACAAAAAAGTCCTGGCTGAGGAGGGGAATAGCACGTTCAGCTTTGATCTGGATATGCTCTACCAAGGATGCCAACGTGCCAGCGAGAAGCTTGTTGAGGAATTCACAGCTGCTGAAGCTCTACAGGCAGTTCGTGCCATGAACAGATGTAGTGCACCAGGGCCAGATGGTTTTGGACCCAGTTTTTACCGCGCAGCATGGAACACTGTGCAAACTGATGTTCTGCACTTCCTGCAAGCTTTTCATCAGGGGGAAGCAGATATTGCCCGGATCAACCGATCCTACATGGTTTTATTGCCCAAAAGGCCTGGGGCAGTAGCTGTGGATTGCTTCCAGCCGATTTGCCTCCAGAACTGCAGTATCAAGATTGCCGCGAAAATTCTAACGACCAGGCTGCAACGCGAGATTGCCTCCATGATTGATCTCAATCAAATAGGCTTCCTGAAGGGTCGGTCAATAGCAGAGAACTTTGTGTATGCAGCCGAACTGCTTCAGGTATGCCACAAACGGAAAGTGCCTACCCTCGTCCTCAAACTCGACTTCGCGAAAGCATTTGATACTGTCAATTGGTCAGGCCTCCTCCGCATTCTTGATGCCCGTGGTTTCCCTGAGCAGTGGACATCTTGGGTTCTGCAGCTGCTACAGACCTCTCACACCGCCGTGTTGGTGAATGGATGCCCTGGTCCGTGGATTACTGTCAAGCGTGGGCTCAGACAAGGGGACCCCATGTCGCCGTACCTGTTCCTCCTTGTTGCCGGCGTTCTACAAGCACTGATCCGGAATGATGGAACTGTGAGGCACCCTCTTGACCCTAGCCAAATCTGCCCGATATTACAGTACGCTAATGACACCCTCTTGCTACTCCGCGGTGATTTGGCAGATGTCAGTAAGGTGAAACACATCCTGGACCAATTCGCACTTGCCACTGGTCTGCGCATCAACTTTCACAAAAGTACAACGTTTCCGATGCACATGGACGAGCAGTTTGCTGCTCAATGCGTTGCGGCCCTAGGCTGTCGTCAAGAAACATTCCCACAGGTGTATCTGGGACTTCCGCTGTCCTGTGACAAGCTTCGAGTTTCAGCCTTTGACCCATACATCTCCCGGGCTGATCGATACCTAGTCGGGTGGCAGGCAAGCCTTCTTAATCCAATGGGTCGTGTGGTCCTGATCAATGCTGTTCTTGACGGCCAACTGACATATCTGATGGGGGCTCTGCCGCTCCCCCTGGGTGTAATCGAGAAATTAGACAAGCGGCGGTGTGGTTTTTTGTGGACAGGAGAAGGAGACTCACATAGTTCTAGTTGCTTGGTTGCCTGGGATAGAGTCAGGGACGGGAAGGCGCAGGGAGGTTTAGGGATCAAGGACCTCGCCATTCAGAATAATTGCTTGCTACTCAAACTGCTCCACAAGCTGCTTGATGGTGAAGCCTCTTCATGGGCGCTCTGGGCGCGGCAGCAGGTAAACATGGCATCTCTGGAAGGAAATTTGCAGGGGAGCCACTGGGATTCTCTTCGGGACCTGTTGCCCATCTACCGTGCCATCACCACAGTTGCAGTTGGGAATGGGAGAAGCACCTCCTTCTGGCACGATGTCTGGTCAGGGGACGACAGCCTTGCCGATCGCTTCCCTTCCCTGCTGAGCCACTGCACAAGCACGTCCCAGACAGTGCAGGAGGTCTGTGCTTCGGGGCTACAACAGTTCCTCGTTCCCCGTCTAAGTGGAGCAGCGGTTGCAGAATTGGATTTGATAAAAAAAAACTTACAGAGAATATTTGCCTCACCGAAACTCGGGACAAAAGGCTGTCGCCCATGATCGGCCTGGACGGCTCCCTCCAAACGTCAACTCTCTACAAGCTGCTCAAGTCAGGTCAGGGAACGCTGGATGCAGCTGCCAAGTTCATCTGGTCCCGCACTACTCCACCTCGTGTTCAGTTCTTCGGGTGGCTACTTGTTCATGACCGTGTGCAGAGCAAAGAGAACTTACACAAGAAAAAGATAGTGGATGATGCTGTATGTGATCTGTGCGGGCATGACGCGGAGACCACCACACACCTGCTCTTCAAATGCCCCATGGCCTCAAGCTTCTGGAGGGCCGTGGGGATTCAGATCCCACCCGGCTTCACCGTCAGCTCTCTACACACTCTGTAGGCGCCGCCTCATGTACCTGCCGCGCACTTTGAAACATTAGTCCTCTTGTGTTGCTGGCAACTGTGGAAATGGCGGAATGGAATCGTCTTCCGGCAGGAGCACGTGACATTACACCAACTCCTTGCGGGATGCAAGGCAGAAGCAAGACTCTGGATAGCACGGCTGCCCCGGCAGGATATCGCTGTTGGCGATCAATGGTGCTCCTTCTTTTCTTTGGCAATGTAAACCCAGGAAAAACTGAAAATGTAAACTTTGTACACATCCTGCGGGCCGTTTTGGGCCACATTTGAATGAATCAGGTGGGGGATTCTCTCCCCCTCCGTTGACCATCAAAAAAAAATTCATGGGAAGGCTTCGAACTCACCCGCGAGATGATTGAGCACCAAATTCCCATGGAGTGAACGAACAGGGGAGATGATGAACAATCGTGCAAGAAAATGGAAGCTGTTCAGACTTCAGAGTTGATAGACCGGAAGCCGCCGTGCAGTGGAGCAAGCCTGCCCACGGGAATGCTGCTCTGCACTTCACGGTTGCTTGCCTGTGAGAAACCAGAAACGCGGAAGGTTTATGCAGCAGTGACCTCACCATCCGGGGTTCCTCCTTCGCCGCCATTGCCGCCGTCTGCCCTGCCTCCTCGCTCCTCGATCCGGCGGGGAGGTGCCGCGGGGAAGAGGAAGGGGTCGGGGAGCGACGAGGGATCCTTTTTAACAAAAAAATGACTCGGCAGGGGGTTTTCTATGAAATTCCTCCCCACCTGGCACCCATCCAATGAATCTGGGCCGCCTAATTCCGATCGGACAGTCTAAACCAACCCACCCGGGATGGTATCTCGTTTACCGTCCACCCCTGGACGGTAGTTGGTTTGCCGGCCACCCCGTGGGGCCGCTCTTCCCGCCCCACGGCCGCGCCAGTCCACCGTCGCCGGCGCCGGCGGCCGTCGCGCTCGTCCGGCGGCAGCCTCGATTCATACACCGGACGGGTTAGGTACGGATGGCCGCAAGATCATCCATGAGCCAATTCCTCCTCCAACCTGGACTCCTCGTCTCCTTCCGCTCCATGCCTCCGTCCGTCCATGGCATGCTTCGCCACTTCGCCGGCGCCACCAGGAAAGGAAGAACAAAACTTTGACAAGTCCCACTTGCGATGACAGTTGACAAATGACAAGTGCTCAACTGAGACAATGTGCGCAGGAAACTCAGCATGTGTCACGTCACCTAGCACAGAGCAATGAACCCCTGTCAGTATTTTCATCTGACTTCAGCATTCAGTGCTTGTGAATTTGTGATGTGGTACTTCACAAGTTAAATCCAGACTGCATCTTGGAGGTGCCTGCAGCAATGTGCTGGAAAATTATCAAGACGAATAGCAGCCGGCTAGCTTTGAGAGGAAAAATAGATATTGTTGGTTGGAATTTGGAAACTGCACGCGTGCAGCACAGATGCCCACAAGTTAATGGAACTTCGACGCGCATAACTCAGTAGGCGTCGAACTCACTGGAGATGGTTGAGCACCAAATTCTCGTGGAGTGAATAGGGCGGATGAACAATCCTGCATGAAAATGGGAGGATGTTCAGAGTTCAGAGCTCGAAGGCCGCCTCCTGATTCGGTGTGTCGACTTGAGAGGGGGAGGAATGATCCTTTTCTCCTGCACATGGCCCAGCAACTAACCGGAGAGATTTCAGAACGGGGTCAATGGAGGGAGATAATAGGGATCATGGAGTCTGTTCATGGGAATGCTGCTCCAGCTTCACGCCTGCTTGCCTGGGAGAAGCGCCCAAGGTTTATGCAGAAGTGCACCTGTCACCATCAGGGGATCCGCCGTTGCCGCCATGTCCGCCGGACGAGGCTCCGCTGCAGTTGGCCGCCGTGCAGTTGAGTCACTGCGTGTGGGGCCTGCACGAGTGGGGCCCATGTGGCAATGACCCAACTGCAGGGGAGGTAACTGCAGCGGATCCGGTTCCATGTCCGCCACCCCACCTCCTCGCTCCTCGCTCCAGCGGTGGGGAGATGAGATCGAGACGTCGCCGGGAAGAGGAAGGGGTCGGGGAGAGGAGGAGAGGGGTCTTTTGCAACGAAAAATGGCTCCGCAGGGGGGTTTCTAAGAAATTCTTTTCCAGTATTCATCGCCTCCAACGAATCTTGTCCGCCCAGTCGCGATCTGACGGTCAAAATCAAACTGACCCTGGACGGTATCTCAATTACCGTCCACCCAGACGGTATTTGGTTTGCCGTCCCCATGAGGTGGCCACTCATGCCGCCCCGCGGCCGCGCCGGGCCACCGTCGCCAGCGCCGGCGGCCTCCGAGGTTCCGTTCACGGCGGCCTGCACCCAATTTCTTATGATCGAGCCTGCGCTTCGGAACATGAGCTTCGATGGGCTGAAGCTGTGCGCCGGCGCCGCGTCTTCTCCTTGGCATGGAACGCGCTCGACGCTCAAGCGCGAGCTCCGGCCGGCGGCCGGCATTGTCGGCCCAGACACCGTGGGGGTTAGGTCCGGATGGCCGCAATATCATCCATGATCCAATTCCTCCTCCTACGGTCCTACCTAGAAGGCTACAATCCTCGTCTCCGTCCGCTCCATCATGCCTCCGTCCATGGCATGCTTCGCCAGTTCGCCGGCGCCACCAGGCTGTTCTTGTTCCCGAACGAGCGCGAGGCTAAATTTGTGTACAGATCACCGAGATTAGGGGAATGAGATGCGTCAGCTTGCTTTTCGGCTAGATGTGTCTTCCGTTCATACGATTACGACGTTACGAGAGTCCGCCTTCACACTCGCAGGTCGCAGCAGAACACTCATTCTGAGTTCAGATTCAGACTGAACCATCTCAAGTGACATGTCAGAGGAGGGAAACGGCTTGATTATTCGTGATGACGGATGGAGACAATCCATCCAGTTCTATCCTTCATCATCATCATCTTCCATCTATCAGCTCGTGGTTCCAATTCATCGGAGGAAATTGTCAGCCCGCCCGGCGCCCACGCCAGCCATGTTTTATTAGTGTTTCAGAGAATTCAGATCCGTAACATCAGACCATGTTTTCTGTCAACCCTGGTCTGCAGTTGCTAATTTCATTTCCTTCGCAAAATTGCATCATTCTTTGTAGTTAAGATAAAACATCCTACAAGTTGAGGTCTGGTTACAAATGGGAGCCTGAAGGTGCAGAAAGATGCTGAACAAGTGACGTCGAGTGTAGAAAGAAAGCAGGTAGGATATGGAATGCCGTCAGTTGGAACATGGAGGACTTGGGAGAGAAGGATCATGGAGTCTGCTCATGGGAATGGTGCTCCGAAGTTGTCAGTTGCTAGCATGGGAGAATCGCCATTACTTTAATCAGAATTCAGCAGCGACCTCACCCACTCACCCTCCGTGGCTCGCCGCTGCCGCCATTGCCGCCGCCACGCCGCCTCGATCTGGCGGGGAGACGGGGGATGCGACGGGGAAGAGGAGAGGGGTCGGGGAGAGGAGACTGGAGAGGGTCTTTATGCAACAACAAATGTCTCGGCAAGGGGTTTTCTGAGAAATTCCTTCCCACTATACTTTCTCTCGAACGAATCTGAGCCACTTATTCCCGATCCAACAGTCGAAAGCAGACCCACCCTGGACGGTATCTCATTCACAGTCCACCCCTGGACGGTACTTGCCGTCCACGCCGCATGGCCCCTCTTCCCGCGCCGCGGCCGCGCCAGTCCACGACGCAGCATCCGGGCGGCGGCGGCGGCGGCGAGGCTTCAGGTACCGGTTCAGGCTAGGTCTGGATGATTGCAAGATCATCCATCCATCGCGTCCTCTTCACCTCCTCGATCCAACCTCGACTCCTCCGTCCATTTGCATGCCAGTTCGCCGTCGCCGCCAGGCTGTTCTTGTTCCATGTTCCCGAACAAACGCGAAATTTCTAATCAGATCACTGAGGCCAGAGGAATGAACGCGCGCCAATCATCGTTGCCTTCCTGTGTTCCCAGCTAGATGTGTCTTCTTGTTTATGATCACTGCCTTCACACTCACAGATCAGTCTGCCTGAGTTCAGATTCAGACTTTCAGAGTTTCAGTCCGAACCATCTCAATCAAGGAGAGGAGGCAGGAGGGAAACGGCCTTATTACTGACGGATCAACTGGCTCTGTCCTTCAACATCGTCCTCCGTGTACAAACTCGTGGTTCCAACGGAGGAAATTGCCAGGACGCCCAGCAAACGGGATAGTGATAGTCTGATAGAGATACAGACGCCACGCCGTATTCCATCAGTGTTTCAGAGAATTCAGACCTGTAACGTCAGGCCATGTTTTCTTGCACTGCAGGGAAAGACGGCACATTTTTTTTCCCCAAAGTCACCTTGTTTCCACCGATGTTCGGTCCATATACAGACATGCATAATTGGATCTTGGGCAAAGATCTTAAGAGCAGTAGCATCCACCGATCTAGTTCCTATCCATAGCCTACAGAGCTGACATGAAGCCAGTATCATCACTGCATCGCTACATGCAGAAGACGAAGACGAAAAAAACAAACAAGGCGTATCTGCCAGGCACGTGCAGGTCATGGGCCATCTCCACAGCAACACGAAGAATTTGTGATCTGATATTTTACACTTGAAGACAGTCTGCAACCTGGAGGTGAAAAACAGCAACAATTAGGATTACTAAGCGTTGGTTGGAACATGGAGGTGAGTCACATGGTGCAGAATGCCAACCAGAAAGTTTTCGAACTCAATGGAGATGATTGAGAAGAGTGAACAGGGGATACGAACAATGGAGGTCTCAAGGACCGAAGGACGGAAGTATTAGGAGATAAGGATCATGGAGTCTGCCCATGGGAATGCTGCTCCACACTGCACGGATGCTAGCCTGGGAGAAGCGCTAAAAGTTTTAAGCAGAGGTGGCCTCCACCCTCCGGGGCTCTCCGTTGCCGCCATGGCAGCCGCCCCGCGTCCTCCGCTCCTGTCAGTCGCGGGGAAGAGGAAGGGGTCGTGGAGCGGGGAGGGGTCTTTTTGCAAGGAAAAATGGCTCGGCAAGGGGGTTTTCAACAAATTCCTCCCCAATATGCATCTCGTCAGACGAATCGAGGCCGCCTATTCCCGATCGGACGGTCAAAACCAATCCTCCCCGGACGGTATCTCATTTACCGTCCACCCCGGACGGTGTTTGGCCGTCCAACCCCCGCGTGTCCGCTCTTCCCGCCTCTGCGGCCGCACCAGTCCGCCGGCGCCGGCGCCCGCGGCCTCCGCCGGGCCGTATGCGGCGGCCCGAATCCAAGATCCCGAGTTGAAAGTTTACGCGCGAGGCTGCGCCGCGGATCCGGAGCGACTTGACGTCTCGACGGACTGAAGCCAAGCGCGGCCGCACGGGCGCCCCGGCTTCTCCTTGGCGTGGAACGCCGAACGAGTTCGACGCTCAGCGCGGGCTCCGGCCGGCGGCACCGTCGGTTCAGACACCGTGCGGGATGACCGTAAGATCATCCACGAGCCAACGTCCTCTCCGCCTCCTCGATCCGACCGCGACTCCTCCCGCTCCGTCCGTCCATCGCATGCTTGCAGGTTCGCCGTCGCCGCCGGGATGTTCTTGCTACCCGAACAAGCGCGAGGCTAAATTTCTGTTCAGATCGAAGGGGAATGAAATGCGTCCGCCTGCATCCGGCTACATGTGTCCTCTTGTTTCTATGATGATCACGAGCGTCCGTCTTCACAGTTCACCTCGCAGATCACTATTTCTGAGTTCGAGTTTCGAACTGAACAAATCTGAATGTGAGGAGACAGGGAATCAGAGAAACGGTCTGATTATCCCTGAATCCTGATGAATCATCCAGCTCTGATCGTCCTCGTGTGTTAGCTAGTGCTTCCAACCTGAAGAAATTGCCAGCCGGCCTAGGCCAGTAATAAACAACTAACGAGGGGCGAACGGGATAGCGATAGAGATACAAACTGCAAGCCATGTGCCCGTGTTCCATCAGTGTTTCAGAGGATTCAGGCCCGTAACATCATCAGGCCATGCTTTCTTGCACAGCTACCCGACCGGTATCATGTCAGAGGCACCTTTCCCTCCCACCAGTGTCAAAAAGAGAAGCAACCATGGGCATCTTGGAGATTCCATTTTTACCCCGGTCAAATCTTTTGGAGTATTGAGTAATCAGTCAAGCGTCAGCAGATTTGTCAACTTTAACGCGAGCAAGCATGGGCATGCTACTGCGGAGAAGAAAAAAAATGAAGCCCACAGAGACATGCATAGTTGGTGTAACACTCAGGAAAACCGCGGACGGTCCGCTAGGGATCGGCGGACGGTCCGCCAGAGTAACGCCCAGATATTTAGCTGGATGTGGACCCGGTCGTCATCTCCTCCTTCCTCATTCCCACCCCGACCAGAGACGAGCGCAGCTCGTCCGCTTGCGCCGCCGTCGCCCCCTTCCGCCGATCTCCCTCCTCCGGCCACCATACTTCGATTCCTCGCGCGAGAACCTTCACCGGCACCTCCTCCACCTTCCCCAACCCCTAGCCCGGCTTCTCCCCGGCCGGAATCGCCCAACCACCGCCGGTCACCATTGGAGGCGCTTGAAGCTTTGCTCCACCGTCGATCCGCTTCTCCGGTCATCCCCCGCCCGAACCGACCACGAGAATGGAT
Source organism: Panicum virgatum (assembly GCF_016808335.1). NCBI lineage: Eukaryota > Viridiplantae > Streptophyta > Magnoliopsida > Poales > Poaceae > Panicum > Panicum virgatum. The sequence goes on from NC_053136.1 coordinate 4,091,094, forward strand.
TCGTGGTGAGTAACTTGTGCCCCCTGGCCTTTTTCCCCTCCCGTTGTGCACCGCCGGCGCCGGTGAACCGCCGTCGCCGCTGCCGCCGTGCTTACTACCGCCTGTCGGGTGGTCTGCAAAAGTGAGTCGCGGACGGTCCGCCTAGGAGGGCCGGACAGTCCACCGGTCAGGTTAGAAGTTGTTCAGAGACGATGTTGTCTCTGGTGTTTTCGTAGGATTGAACTGCAGACGGTCCGCTATTGGAGAGCGGACAGTCCGCCGTAGAGATCAAAATTTATCCAGAGATGATGTTGTCTCTGGTGGGGTTCGCAGGGTTGAACTGCGGACGGTCCGCTACTGGAGAGTCGATAGCCCGCCGTATAGTCTAGAATTTTGTCCAGAGACGTTATCGTCTCTGGTGGAATTGGCAGAATGAACTGCGGACGGTCCGCCAAAGAGGACCGGACGGTCCGTAGTAGAGATTAAAATTTTGTTCAGAGGCGTCGTTGCCTCTGGTAGTATTGCAGAGTTAAACTGCGGACAGTTCGCTATGTTGGAGCGGACGGTCCGCCGTATAGATTGAAACTTGTCCAGAGAGGTAGTTGGTTCTGGTGGGTCGGCAGAGTTGTACTACTGACGGTCCGCCACTTGGGTGCGGACAGTCCGCAGGGCAGTCCAGTTTGAAGTATAGTAGCTACATCATTGAGCTGCACTCAATTATTTCATATGCATTCATGTAGCATCCACCGTTGAGGACGTCGTGTATGAGGTGATAGCGGCACCACAGGAGCAGCCGGAGCAAGCCCAGGAGGAGAGGCGTGAGAACCCGGCCCAATGCCCGTCTAACCCTAGCTCTGAGCAGCAGCCCGAAGGCAAGCCTCGGTGCACATCCTATTAATTTAAATTATGACACATATCTATGTATTTATTACTTGTGCATTACGTTTAGGAGTTGTTTGAAACCCTAGTTGCATGAACCCTAGGTTTCCTTGAGTTATACTAGTATGTATAGGACGATAGAAATGCTATGCTAGATAGGGTTCGGTAGAAGTCGAGTAATTTTTGGTTACTCGCGAGATATAGGATAATTTTATGTTTCCATATATGAGTTATTCATCTTGGGATGAAAGTCTTGGAATGAAAGAATGAATAGAATCTGAGACCGGGCGGAAAAGGTGTAGTTCCGCATGTGTCGGTTAAGGACCGAGCCATTGTCGGCCCTACTGATCATGTTTGAACTGTACTAACCGCATGCCGGGAGTAGGAGGTAGTCGAAACCGGTAAGCCTAGTACTGCCTCGCTTCGAAAGTACAGAACTTCATCACTACCCCTTAGGGCGAGTCGAGTAGTCGCGGAGAAACGGGATGCATATGTTTACTTTTGGTGGTCTCTCGTTGAGCTCGGCTGACTACATGTAGGTGGGGCGGTTCTGTAGTTCGAGGCGGGGAGGGGAAGGGTTGGTGCGTGGGGTCCGATGGGGCTTTTGCGTGCCGTGTTGGTTAGGTCCACCTTGCAAGGTTAAAACGAATCGATTCACCGTCAGTCGCTCTCGGACATGGGCACCTTGATCACTGCATCACAGCGTAGAGTGAGAGTATGTATGGCGTATGGTTATATTCACTTGGAATGTTATTATATGCTTTACCATGTTTGCTCTAGATATGCCAAATTTAGATGATGGTCAAGATATATAGAATCATGAGCTAAAATATGGAAATAAGGATTCACTTTAGTCGCTTTTTCCGCAAAACTAACCACCAGCCAAAAGCTTTGCATGTCTAGATATGTGGGCTAAGTTATACCCACTGGTCGGGTAAGTCTTGCTGAGTATTAGTTGCTCAGGGTTTTTGTTGAAACATTACTACATGACACGCAGACGTAGACTTCTGTCCCTGCTGCGCTAAGTTCATGCGCCGGGATGCAGAGGGATGGGAGGTTGTGGAACCAGATGTTTAGCTAGGGATCTCCCTAGGGTACACTTTTGGTAGTTGTAGGCCCTCCCTCTATTCGAATCTTAATTCCGGTTTTGTAAAGTTTTATAACTATATATGTATTCAAACTTGGTTTGTAAAACTTAAGGTAGAATCTTATGTATATTGATGTATTTTTCAAATGTTTGTCATGCATGTACCATCTGCGCTCACCTTCGCGTGAGACTATCGGTGTTGTTTCGATCGGGATGTGGGTTGAGAAAGGATCACCAAATTAAGCCGTTAAGCTAATGCGCCCGATGTGTTCAAATAACGGCCATTACGCTTAATTAGAGTTTTAATATGGCGGTTCAGTCACAGCTGGTATCAGAGCCGAAATGCACCGAGGGTGGTACAGGCATGACTAATTTCAAGTTTTTCCAAAGATATAAAAATGAATTTTAGCGTAGGGCGAGCATGCATCATATTTTTTGTTGTGTTTTGGGATTTGTCCCGTAGGAGTTGTTTGGGGGAGTGAGTTTAAGACCTTAAGGACCTATGTAAGATGAAGTTCGGGTCGTGAGGTTTCATAGGCTTGCCGTAAAGTGTAGCGGAAGTGTCGTCGACCGGACCGGAGACATGGTCTGGTAGTTTAAAAACCGTGTTCAGCGGACAGTCCGGTAATGATATGCGGACGGTTCTGCCGGCTATTGAGGAGAAACACACAAAACCATCTGAAACTGAGTTGAGTTGACATTTTGTAATGCGGACGATCTGCAGAAACTCAAAGGACGGTCCGGTTAGCTGGATTTTTGTAAAGCGGACGGTCCGTCCTTATACAGCGGACGGTCCGTCCTTGTACAGCAGACGGTCCGCCATACATTTTTCGGCTGGACCAGGGCAGCCCGGTCAGACCGACTGGTTGAGTCGATCGAACCGCCTGGCCCCACCTGCAAGCATCATCCAGAATTGTTTTGAAGCTCTACATTCTGCATTGTGCCAGGAATAGAAAGATTAAGCAGGATTGTTTTAATTAAACTGAATGATGGAACTAATCTTGTCATGGTTAAATGTAGAATGGCAGCACCCCCGAACCCTCCTGATTTGGCCCAGGCCATTACGGCCATGCTCACCGGACGCGACGAGCAGACGGCACTCCTCCGGGAGATTGTTGAGCAAGGCAGAGCACAGCGGCATGAGCATCACCACCAGCCAGCTGCCCCTGGGTATGAGCAGTTTCTTAACACCCAGCCACCGCTCTTCCATAAGGCGGATGAGCCACTAGAAGTGGATAGCTGGCTCCGGACCATCGAGTCCAAGTTCACCCTGCACCAGTACAATGATGGGGACAATGCAGGATTTGCAGCCCAACAGCTCAGGGGTCTCGCACGCACTTGGTGGGACAATCACATGGCCATGTTCCCCGAGGGCACTTTGTTCACCTGTGCCCAATTTAAGGAAGCGTTCAGGGCGCATCACGTTCCAGCGGGAGTGATCAGGAGGAAGCTCACGGAGTTCTTGGCCCTAAAGCAGGGCAACAAACAGTGTGATGCAATATGCCCAGAATTTCAACACACTCTCACAGTACGCTGGGTACCACGTGGACACGGATGAGAAGAAGCAGACGTGTTTCAGGCAGGGGCTTAGCAGTAAGCTCCAGGATCGCCTGGCGATGTTCAAATTCAACACTTTTAGTGAGCTAGTCAATGGGGCTATCGTTCAGGAGGACGCCCACCTAGCTCATAAAGCAGAAAAGAAGAGAAAGTCACCGGCAGTGGGGTCTTCTAGCAGTGCTCCTCAGAGGTTCCGCCTGGTGCAGTCGAGCCCACAGCGTGCCCCCTTTCAGCACCAGCCACAGCAGCAGTGGGGATACATGCCCCCTCAGTACACTCAGCCACAGGGGACAGTCAGGCCTCTTGCCCCTCAGCAGAATGAGCAGAAGGTCTGGGTGCAGCAGCCGGGGGTGCGCCCCAATTTGTTTCCGCACTACAACTGTGGGCAGCCGGGACACTTTGCCCGGAACTGCCCGATGCCACCAAAGCAGGGCCAGCAGTCCGGTCAGCAGAGCCAGAAGCAGAATGTGGCTCATTTCAAGCCGGGGCAACTGCACTACACCAATCTCGAGGGTATTCCTGAGGGAGCTCCAGTGATGACGGGTACGTTCTCAGTTAACGATCACCCTGTCACAATATTATTTGATTCTGGGGCGTCTCATACTTTCATTAGCAAAGAGTGTGCAGTTAGACTTGGGCTGGAAGTAGAAAATATGTTGGTTCCTTATAGTACTCATTCACCTGGAGGGCAATTACTAACCAACCAAACGGTCAAGCAAGTGCCTTTACGGCTTCAAGGAAAAAATTTGTCACTCATTTAATTGTGTTACCAACACAGAAGGTGGATATTATCCTTGGTATGAATTGGATGAATTTTCATGGGATCCTTCTAGACACTTTGTCATATTCTGTGCATATAAATTCTCATCTCCATGGTTCTATGACCCTATCTCTAAGGGACCATGAGTTAATTACTCCAACTGTGAGTCACACCGAGGGCAAGACTTTGGCTGACATATCAGTGGTGTGTGAGTACTCGGATGTTTTTCCGGAGGATTTACCCGGGATGCCACCGGATCGCAATGTTGAATTTGCAATTGAATTGCAACCGGGAACGACACCAATTTCCCGAAGACCTTATCGGATGCCACCCAATGAACTAGTGGAATTAAAGAAGCAATTGCAAGAGCTGCTCGACAAAGGCTATATTCATCCTAGCACTTCGCCCTGGGGCTGTCCAGCACTTTTCGTTAAAAAGAAGGATCAAAGCCTCAGATTGTGTGTTGACTATAGACTTCTGAATGCCGTCGCAATCAAGAATAAATATCCACTTCTCCGGATTGATATTTTGTTTGATCAGCTATTCGGGGCCAAAGTATTTTTCAAGATTGATCTCCGCTCGGGTTATCACGAGATCAAAATCCGAGCCGAAGATATTCCTAAGACGGCTTTCTCTACCAGATATGGACTTTATGAATATCTGGTGATATCCTTCGGGTTAACAAAAGCTCCGGCACATTTCATGTATCTCATGAACTCAGTATTTATGCCCGAGATGGATAAATTTGTCGTGGTTTTCATCGACGACATTCTTATATTTTCCAAGAATGAAGAAGAGCATGCAGAGCATCTTCGCATTGTCCTTCAGCGTCTTAGGGAGCACAAGTTATACGCCAAATTCAGCAAGTGTGAATTTTGGCTCAAAGAGGTGCAATTTCTAGGCCATGTCATCTCGGAGGATGGTATTTCTGTCGACCCCAGCAAAATCCGAGATGTGCTAGATTGGAAGACCCCTGAGACAGTTCCAGAAATTCGAAGTTTTCTTGGGCTAGCAGGATATTATCGCCGGTTTGTACCGGACTTCTCCAAAATTGCTAGGCCCATGACCGAATTGCTTAAGAAAGGGGTGAAGTTTGTTTGGGATGACAAATGTGAACATGCTTTCCTGACCTTGAGAAAGTTATTGACGTCGGCCCCTGTCTTGGCTCAGCCGGACGTTACTCGGCCTTTTGATGTTTACTGTGATGCATCAGGTACGAGTCTTGGCCACATTCCCATTTCTGCCTTTGGCTTAGCCTGATATTGCTCTGGCCTTGACATTTTTGTGTAATGCATTAGGTACGGGCCTCGGCTGCGTCCTTATACAAAATCAGCGGGTGATTGCTTATACTTCCAGAGCTCTCAGGCAGCATGAGGAGAATTATGCTACTCATGACTTAGAGCTAGCAGCAGTGGTCCATGCGTTAAAAATCTGGCGACATTATCTTCTGGGTAATCCGATTCATATATATTCAAACCACAAGAGTCTCAAATATATTTTCACCCAAAGCGAGCTGAATTTGCGCCAGAGACGGTGGTTAGAGTTAATTAAGGATTATGACCTGGAGATTCATTACCACCCAGGCAAGGCAAATGTTGTTGCTGATGCATTGAGTCGCAAGACAAGTTGCAACTGCGTCTCAGCTACAGTTTTGCATGAAACTTTGTGTCAAGAAAAGGAGAAGATGAATTTGGCTATTGTAGCTGAGGGTACTCTTGCTAACATTGTTCTAACTCCAACCCTCCGAGATCAAGTTATTGCGGCTCAGAAAAACAATATTGGCATGGAAAAGATTAGGCAAAGACTCAGAGAAAATGACCCTCGAGTGGCACGCTTCCATTTAGATGGCGAGGGTGTTTTATGGTTTAAGAACCGGGTGGTGGTACCTAAGGATTTAGAACTCCGGAAACAAATTCTTGATGAGGCTCACCTTTCTAGCTATTCCATTCACCCGGGCAGTACCAAAATGTATCAAGATCTCATGCAGCGGTTCTGGTGGACTAGGATGAAACGTGAGGTCGCCAAATATGTGTCCGAGTGCGATATCTGTTGAAGAGTCAAAGCAAGTCATCTCAGACCTGCTGGTATAGTATGGACTTCATTGTTGGTTTGCCTCCCACGACAAAGGGATATGACTCTATTTGGGTTATCGTTGACCGCCTCACCAAATCCGCTCATTTTCTTCCAGTGAAGACCCGTTATTCATCTCACCAATATGCTGAGATATATATGGCTCGGATTGTAAGTCTTCATGGTGTACCCAAGACAATCATATCAGATAGAGGCTCATAGTTTGTTGCACGTTTCTGGGAACAGTTGCATGCATCTCTGGGTACTCAGCTTATTCGCAGCTCCGCATATCATCCTCAGACCAATGGTCAAACTGAGCGAATCTATCAAATTATGGAGGATATGCTTAGAGCCTATGTACTCTCTTACAGCAAGAAATGGGATGAGTGCCTACCTCTGGCAGAATTTTCTTACAATAACAGTTATCAAGAAAGCATCAGAATGGCCCCGTTTGAGGCACTATATGGGCGAAGGTGTAGAACTCCAGTGAATTGGTCAGAAGCCGGGGAAAGGAATGTATTCGGCCCTGAAATGGTCAGTGAGGCAGAAGAACAAGTCTGGTTCATACAGAAGAATGTGAAAATAGCACAGTCTCGACAGAAAAGTTATGCAGACAAGAAACGTCAATCCGTCTTATTTCAAGTGGGAGATCATGTCTACTTGCGGGTATCTCCAATGAAAGGAGTCCAGCACTTCGGAGTGAAGGGAAAGCTCGCCCCTCGCTATGTTGGGCCTTTTCCTATCATTGAGCGGTGCGGGCCGGTAGCATATCGCCTGGAACTTCCTGCCCAATTATTCGCGGTTCATAATATTTTTCATGTCTCTCAGCTCCGGAAATGCCTCCGTGTTCCAGAAAAGGTGATTTACATAGAAAAGTTGCAACTGGAGCCCGATCTTGTCTATCCGGAGTATCCAATCAGAATTGTTGACCACAAGACCAGGGTCACTCGGAATTAAACCAGTGATTTCTATAAAGTGCAATGGAGCAATCACTCCGAGCGGGAAGCCACTTGGGAAACGGGAGAATTTGTTCAATCCAAGTGTCCGGAGTTGCTACAAACTTATCGAGGTACCTAACCTTTCGCTTCTGTTTCAATTAGTAACTTCACTCTAAATCTCGGGACGAGATTTCTTTAAGGGGGCAGGATTGTAACACCCAGGAAAACCGCGAACGGTCCGCTAGGGATCGGCGGATGGTCCGCCAGAGTAACGCCCAGATATTTAGCTGGATGTGGACCTGGTGATCATCTCCTCCTTCCTCATTCCCACCCCGACCAGAGACGAGCGCAGCTCATTCGCTCGCGCCGCCGTCGCCCCCTTCCATCGATCTCCCTCCTCCAGCCACCATACTTCGATTCCTCGTGCGAGAACCTTCCCCGGCACCTCCTCCACCTTCCTCAACCCCTAGCCCGGCTTCTCCCCGGCCGGAATCGCCCAACCACCGCCGGTCACCATTGGAGGCACTTGAAGCTTTGCTCCACCGTCGATCCGCTTCTCCCGTCATCCCCCGCCCGAACCGACCGCGGGAATGGATTCGTTGTGAGTAACTTGTGCCCCCTGGCCTCTTTCCCCCTCCCGTTGTGCGCCGCCGGCGCCGGTGAACCGCCGTCGCCGCCGCCGCCGCCGCCGTGCTTACTGCCGCCTGTCGGGTGGTCTGCAAAAGTGAGTCGCGGACGGTCTGCCTAGGAGGGCCGGACAGTCCGCCGGTCAGGTTAGAAGTTGTTCAGAGATGATGTTGTCTTTGGTGTTTTCGTAGGATTGAACTGCGGATGGTCCGCTATTGGAGAGCGAACAGTCCGCCGTAGAGATCAAAATTTATCCAGAGACGATGTTGTCTCTAGTGGGGTTCGCAGGGTTGAACTGCGAACGGTCTGCTATTGGAGAGCGGACAGTCCGCCGTATAGTCTAGAATTTTGTCCAGAGACGTTATCGTCTCTGGTGGAATTGGCAGAGTGAACTGCGGACGGTCCGCCAAGGAGGGCCGGGCGGTCCGTAGTAGAGATTAAAATTTTGTCCAGAGGCGTCGTTGCCTCTGGTAGTATTGCAGAGTTAAACTACGGACAGTCCGCTATGTTGGAGCGGACGGTCCGCCGTATAGATTGAAACTTGTCCAGAGAGGTAGTTGGTTCTGGTGGGTCGGCAGAGTTGTACTGCTGACGGTCCGCCACTTGGGCGCGGACAGTCCGCAGGGCAGTCCAGTTTGAAGTATAGTAGTTACATCATTGAGCTGCACTCAATTATTTCATATGCATTCGTGTAGCATCCGCCGTTGAGGACGTCGTGTATGAGGTGATAGCGGCACCGCAGGAGCATCCGGAGCAAGCCCAGGAGGAGAGGCGTGAGAACCCGGCCCAAGGCCCGTCTAACCCTAGCTCTGAGCAACAGCCCGAAGGCAAGCCCCGGTGCACATACTATTAATTTAAATTATGACACATATCTATGTATTTATTACTTGTGCATTACGTTTAGGAGTTGTTTGAAACCCTAGTTGCATGAACCCTAGATTTCCTTGAGTTATACTAGTATGTATAGGACGATAGAAATGCTATGCTAGATAGGGTTCGGTAGAAGTAGAGTAATTTTTGGTTACTCGCGAGATATAGGATAATTTTATGTTTCCATATATGAGTTATTCATCTTGGGATGAAAGTCTTGGAATGAAAGAATGAATAGAATCTGAGACCGGGCGGAAGAGGTGTAGTTCCGCCTGTGTCGGTTAAGGACCGAGCCGTTGTCGGCACTACTGATCATGTTTGAACTGTACTAACCGCATGCGGGGAGTAGGAGGTAGTCGAAACCGGTAAGCCTAGTACTGGCTCGCTTCGAAAGTACAGAACTTCATCACCACCCCTTAGGGCGAGTCGAGTACAGAAACGGGATGCATTTGTTTACTTTTGGTGGTCTCTCGTTGAGCTCGGCTGACTATATGTAGGTGGGGCGGTTCTGTAGTTCGAGGCGGGGAGGGGAAGGGTTGGTGCGTGGGGTCCGACGGGGCTTTTGCATGCCGTGTTGGTTGGATCCACCTTGCAAGGTTAAAACGAACCGATTCGCCGTCAGTCGCTCTCGGACATGGGCACTTTGATCACTGCGTCACAGCGTAGCATCGAGTAGGAGTATGTATGGCATATGGTTATATTCACTTGGAATGTTATTATATGCTTTACCATGTTTGCTCTAGATATGCCAAATTTAGATGGTGGTCAAGATATATAGAATCATGAGCTAAAATATGGTAATAAGAATTCACTTTAGTCGCTTTTTCCGCAAAACTAACCACCAGCCAAAAGCTTTGCATGTCTAGATATGTGGGCTAAGTTATACCCACTAGTCGGGTAAGTCTTGCTGAGTATTAGTTGCTCAGGGATTTTGTGGAAACATTACTGCAGGACACGCAGACGTAGACTTTTGTCCCTGCTGTGCTAAGTTCATCCGCCGGGATGCAGAGGGATGAGAGGTTGTGGAACCAGATGTTTAGCTTGGGATCTCCCTAGGGTACACTTTTAGTAGTTGTAGGCCCTCACTCTATTCGAACCTTAATTCCGGTTTTGTAAAGTTTTATAACTATATATGTATTCAAATTTGGTTTGTAAAACTTAAGGTAGAATCTTATGTATATGGATGTATTTTTCAAATGTTTGTCATGCGTGTACCATCTGCGCTCACCTTCGCGTGAGACTATCGGTGTTATTTCGATCGGGACGTGGGTTGAGAAAGGATCGCCAAATTAAGCCGTTAAGTTAATGCGCTCGATGTATTCAAATGACGTCCATTATGCTTAATTAGAGTTTTAATTTGGTAGTTCCGGCACAGTTGGATCTTGGGCAAAGATCTTAAGAGCAGTAGCATCCACCGATCTACCTATCCATAGCCTACAGAGATGATATGAAGCCCAGTATCATCACTGCATCGCTCCATGGCAGAAGACGAAGACGAAAAAAAACAAACAAGGCGTATCTGCCATGCACGTGCAGGTCATGGATCATCTAGTCATCACCACTGCAACACGAAGAATTTGTGATATGATACTTTACACTTGAAGATAGTCTGCAACCTGGAGGTGAAAAACAACAACAATTAGGATAACCAAGCGTTTGTTTCAAGAAAAAAAAAAGGATAAACAGAGCGTTGGCTAGAACATGGAGGTGAGTCACATCACATGGTGCAGAATGCCAACCAGAAAGTTTTCGAACTCGCTGGAGATGATTGAGATTGAGAATGAGCACCAAATTCTCATGGAGTGAACATGGGAGATGAACTACCGCGCTTGAAGATGGGAGCTGTTCAAAGTTCATAGCTCGAAAGGAGCCACCTCTTGCTTCAGTGTGTCGACATGCCAAGGGGAGGAGCGATCCTTTCTCCTGGACACGTCCCAGCAACTAATCGGAGAGATTTGATTTCAGAACGGGGGTCAATGGAGGCAGAGGGCAGATAAGGATCAAGGGTTCTGCCCATGGGAATGCTTCTCCGCGCTGCACGGCTGCTACCATAGGATAGGCGCTAAATTTTTTAAGCAGAGGCGGCCTCACCCTCGGGGGCTCTCCGTTGCCGCCATGGCCGCTGTCGCGGGGAAGAGGAAGGGGTCGGGGAGTGAGGACGGGTCTTTTTGCAAGGAAAAATGGCTCGTCAGGGGGGTTTCAAGAAATTCCTTCCGAATATGCATCTCGTCCAACGAATCTAGACCGTCTAATACCGATCGGACAGTCAAAACCAACCCGACCCTGGACGGTATTTGGGTTACCATCCACCCTGGACGGTATTTGGGTTACCGTCCACCCCGCGTGTCTGCTCTTCCCGCCCCTGAGGCCGCGCCAGTTCACCGGCGCCGGCGCCGGCGGCATCCGCTGGGCTGTAAGCGGCGGCCCGAATCCAAGATCCCGAGTTGAATGTTGACGCGCGAGCCTGCGCCGCGGATCCGGAGCAACTTGACCTCTCCAGTCTCGACGGACTGAAGGCAGGCGCGGCCGCGCGGGCGCCCCGGCTTCTCCTCGGCGTCGAACGCCGAGCGAGCTCGACGCTCAGCGCGAGCTCCGGCCGGCGGAATCGTCGGTTCAGACACCATGCGGGATGACCGCAATATCATCCATGCGCCAACGTCCTCTCCGCCTCCTGGATCCGACCGCGACTCCTCCCGCTCCGTCCATCGCATGCTTGCCGGTTCGCCGCCGCCGCTGGCTGTTCTTGGCTTCTTGCTACCCGAACAAGCGCGAGGCTAAATTTCTGTTCAGATCACAGGGGAATGAAATGCGTCCACCTGCATTCGGCTACTACATGTGTCTTCTCGTTTCTTTGATGAACACGAGCGTCCGCCTTCACAGCTCACACTCGCGGATCACTATTTTATTTCTGAGTTCGTATTCAGAGTTTCGTACTGAACAAATCTGAATGAGAGGAGACAGGGGATCAGAAACGGTCTGATTATTCCTGAATCCTGATGAATCATCCGGCTGATCGTCCTCGTGTGTTAGCTAGTGCTTCCAACCTGAAGAAATTGCCAGCCTGCCTAGGCCAGTAATAACCAACTAACGAGGGACGAACGGGATAGGGATAGAGATACAAACTGCAAGCCATGTGCCCGTGATCCATCAGTGTTTCAGAGAATTCAGACTCGTAACAGCATCAGGCCATGCTTTCTGGCACGCCGGGAAAACACGCCCTACGAGCACAGCTACAGCGATCGGCATCATGTCAGCGGCACCTTTCCCACCAGTGTCAAAAAGAGGAGCAAACATGGGCATCTTGGAGATTTCATTTTTACCCCGGGCAAATCTTTTGTAGTGAGTAATAAGTCAAGCGTCAGCAGATTTGTCAACACTTCAACTTCAAGGCGAGCAAGCATGGGCATGCTACTGGGGAGAAGAAAAAATGATTTTGCGTTGATCTCAGTGAATGTTACTGTCAACTTTGATCCGTGAGTGTTCTAGGAGAGATGTCACACCCTGAAATTTTTGGATTTCAGGATGTGATTAAAATTAAAAATAAATCAATAATTTTCTTATAATTTTAAAAAAATTCCCAACATTTATTTTCTTTACAGGGAATTTAAGTATAAGAATATATATAATTGGTTGTTTTTCTAAATTAAATGAGGTTGTTTGGTTTGTTTTGCATTCATGCTGCAATGCATTATTTTATTGCTTGTTGTTCAACTCGAGTTTAAATTCTCTTGAATTTAAATTTGAATTGAACTCGTTTGATCTAATTCCCAAAAAAAATACAAAACCTTTCACCCTCTCATTTCTCTTTCCAGCCCAGCCCAAAACCTCTCTCTCCCTTCCCCTTCCTTTCTTTTTCTTCTCCACGCCGGCCCAACTCGCTCTGCCGGCCCATTCCTCACGCGCGGCTCGCTCCGCCTCCCCCTTCCTCTCTCTGCCACCGACAGGCGGGCCCCGCCTGTCGGGGTCGTCTCCCTCGCGTGAGTGACGCGGACTCAAGGAGTCCGGCCGCCGCACGCCACGCGCCGTCCGAGCCTTGCGTGGCCCGCACGCCGAGGCCGCCCGCTCGCCCCTATTTAAGGGCTACCGGACCCGTCTTGGACCCCCCCCGACCCGCACCGCTTCGCGCAAAACCCTAGCCGCGCGCGCCTCCATTTGGAGCCCAAAAGTCGGTGCCGCTGCCGATCCGCCGCTCCTCCTCGACAAGTTCACCGCCCGGAGTTTCGCGAGGTAGCAAGGGAGCTCTCGGACCCCTTTTTCCCCTCCCTCTCGCTCTCCTCCGTCCGCGCGAGCTCGCCGGAGCCGTGCGCGAACCCTGTCATCGAGTTCGCCGTGCCGCGTTCTTGCTCCTAGACCCAAAGCCGAGCCAAATCGAGCCCCAGAGCGCCGAATCGGCTACTCCGGCGACTCACCGCCGCGCGCCGCCGACCGCCGGCACCCAGCGCAGCTCGCCTCGCCCAGAGCCGCCCCGAGCCACGCGCTGAGCCGCTAGCCGCCCGTCTAAGTGAGGAGCCGCAGCCGAGCCGGTAGCCGCGCGCCGAGCCAGCCTCCCCGCCTCTCCGCTGTCGGATGACGATCCGACGGACCCGATACGTCCAGATCGGGTCAATACCGGTCAACCCGAGCCGGCCCCCTCTGTTTTGCAGAAAAACCCCTAAGTTTCTAGGAAATTAACCCGCCGTCCATGCTAGTTCAAAAAGATTTACAAAACAGCCCTTTATTTTATGTTTTGACCCCTGTTTTTTTTAAAAAATAGAACCCGCCATCCCTGAGCTGCTGTTTTGCACACTAGCCCCCAAGTTTAGGGTTTAATTACGTTTTAGCCCTTCGTTTCTTCACCCAGAGCCCATGTTCTTCCCAAAACTTTTACAATTAAGCCCCTAGAACCATGTTTTGGCTATAACTTCTCTGTTTTAGTTCCGTTTTCATCAATTCTTACGCTCACGTGATCCTTGTGACGTGTGCAATAGCTTTATCACCTTGTTATCCTCTGTGACCACACTTTGTTGTGTCTCATAAATCTTTTCTGTTAGACCTTAACCCTTTAGTTAATCGCGACTAGATCCCTGAAGCACCGTTTAGTCTATAGAATTGTCGTTTTAGTTCTATTTTCCGCGTTTTTTGCGCTCTCGTAACCGTAGCAGCCAGCCCGATCCTTTAGTACAACCTTTTAATGCTTTTATATGATTGGTGTACTGTTCTTAGTGTTTTTTGTTTGTTGCTTTGTATGTTTGCTCGATGATTGCTTCGAGTAGAAGGATCGCTTCGAGTAGAAGGATCGCTGTTCGAAGATTGAAGAATCAAGATTTCCAAGTGAGCCAGAGCGGAAGAGCAGTAAGAGTAGCTTTTCGTTGGAGAAAGGCAAGTGACCCTAACCATCTTTCTGTCTATGCTTATTTACAAGAGTATTATATTGATTTAATTGGAACATGAAGAACCACCCAAGAAAACCGTATAACCACAATACTACATGGCTCTGGTCTTGGCTGATTAATTAGAGACTCTAGCTTGTGACAGTCTTACCGAAAGGGCAAGAGGGGATGCATCGATGGGGTATAGCTCGGTCCTCTTGGGGCAATTGGTATTGTTTAATGGTCCTTTGGCAATGTACCACCTCATTAGGACAGTGTTATGACCACTTTGGCTTGAAACCTTAGCGGATTGTCACGGGTTAGGGAATCTTTGTAAAGGCCTCGTAGCGTCCCTATGCAATCACACCTCGGAAGTGTGATGCTGTGCCTAGCTAGCACATTGCGTGGTTGGGTTCAAAGTTCTTCGGAACTTTTACGCGAATTGTGGTGAAAGTGTACAATCTCTGCAGAGTGTAAAACTGATATATCAGCCGTGCTCACGGTCATGAGCGGTTTGGACTCTCACATGATTAATTTAACTTAAAGATGAGCTCAAATCATATTCTGGTTATTTGTTGTGGCCTTGCTGAGTACCAACCATAAGTGTACTCACCCTTACTTACTGCTGCTCAGAAGGAGAATGTTGTGGTGAACTCTGTTGAAGATGTTGCTGAGTTCTAGGCGTACGCAACCCCAGTCGATTGCCTGTGAAGTTTGAAGCCTTCGTTTCCAGGATAAGCTGTATAACTCTGATAGTCTTTTAGTTATTGTTTTTCTCCTTTTCGTGATACTGTTACTGATTATTCACTTATAATGTCTCTATATATATGAAACTTGATCCTGGCATACATATGGATATGCATTCGGTTTTGTTCTTAAAACCGGGTGTGACAAGAGAATAACTTGTGTCTAAGAATTTGGCCGTCCAATTCTAAAACAAACTAAGTTGAGAAGTCCAATTGTGGCAACTTTGGGTTGTAATCAGATTCATGTAGTAAGTTTTTGAGCTGATCATATGAGCTCATGTAATCAGAATTTTGGCTTGGCCTCATTATCTAACCCGGTTGAGGTTTGGTTACACAATGGCGGAGCTTCATTGGGCCAAGGGGGGCCATGCCCCCCGGCCAATGAAAATCTCCACTGTGTGAATAGTAAAATGGCTACTGTTCATTACTGTAGCAAAAGTGTGTCCCCCTCATTCTTCTGAAATTAGAGGTCAAGCTCCACCAGTGGTTACACTCCTTTTCCGTAATGTTTGGCGAGAGTGCTGATTGTAATCCTGTTATTTTTGAGTAATGAAGCTCTCGGGTTTGTCTAAAAAAAATATGATTTGATTTCTCGAACCAAACCTTTTTCCAAGATTGGCAAAAAATGTGCATGTCGATTAGTAGCTGCTCTGTGCACTCTGATGAGTCAACGCAATCTTTAGATAGGTTTATCGGTGTCAAAAATTTCAAAACCACTATCTTCCTTTCTCGTGAGTTAAAAAAAAAACTTGATTCCCTTCAGTTGTTGCAATGGTGAAGCAGTAAACTCAAACACATACAAAAGCACAAAACTATATACCATAGAAAAGCAAGTCAACCTTGTCTAGAAAATAGAGTATATATGATCTTGTCTCCAGAAAACAGAGCATAGATGATCCTGTCTCCAGAAAACAGAGCATATATGATCCTGTCTCCAGAAAACGGAGTGATCTTTTTCTCCAGAAAACCGAGTAAAGAAAACAGAGTGCATATGATCTCATCCCTAGAAAATAAAATATGTGATATCCAACTAGTTCGAAGTTCAAAGTATGACATGGATCGATGAATCTGAGAACCCTTACAAATCGAAAATTAGGTTCTGTACATCACAGACCCAAACATGGTAAGCCACATCCGGAGCGTTGTGACGCTCCGAATATTCTAGCCCTGCAAACATTCAACCGGAGGCTTGAATTTGGCACAACATAAACCCAAAGATGAATTTCAAGTTTCAAACAAAAACTCATCCAGTCTGAATTTCAAAACCCAAAGATGGGTTTTGAGTAGAAACGGTTGCCAGCTAGAAGCTGGAGGAACCACAAACACCATCACAAGCCAGAAAGAACTCAAAAAGAATTTGATCTCAGGTGCTATAGGATAGAGCGGGCATAATAAATAATCAGAAGAAATGCATACCAAATCAAGCACAGATTTAAGTTCAAACATAACTTATTCATGCATATGCCCCATACTGCTGCAGTGCAACTGTTTTGGGTAAACACAGACCCAATCCAGTTCATGAAACCAGATACAATTTCGACACAAACACCACAGACACTTCAAAGACGACACCCTTCACAGCAGCGACCTGCTTCCAGGAACAGCAGCAGCTTCAACAACCAACCGATGGCTTACTGGCCACCACGGAGATGAAGCACCAGGTGGAGGGTGGACTCCTTCTGGATATTGTAGTCAGCAAGGGTGCGGCCATCCTCCAGCTGCTTGCCGGCAAAGATCAGACGCTGCTGGTCCGGGGGGATGCCCTCCTTGTCCTGGATCTTGGCCTTGACGTTGTCGATGGTGTCCGAAGACTCCACCTCAAGGGTGATTGTCTTCCCAGTCAAGGTCTTCACGAAGATCTGCATGCCTCCCCTCAGGCGGAGCACCAGGTGGAGGGTGCTCTCCTTCTGGATGTTGTAGTCAGCAAGTGTGCGCCCGTTCTCGAGCTGCTTGCCGGCAAAGATGAGACGCTGCTGGTCCGGGGGGATGCCCTCCTTGTCCTGGATCTTGGCCTTGACGTTGTCGATGGTGTCGGAGCTCTCAACCTCCAGAGTGATTGTCTTCCCAGTCAAGGTCTTCACGAAGATCTGCATGCCTCCTCTCAGGCGGAGCACCAGGTGGAGGGTGCTCTCCTTCTGGATGTTGTAGTCAGCAAGTGTGCGCCCGTCCTCGAGCTGCTTGCCGGCGAAGATGAGCCTCTGCTGGTCCGGGGGGATGCCTTCCTTGTCCTGGATCTTTGCCTTGACATTGTCGATGGTGTCGGAAGACTCCACCTCAAGGGTGATAGTCTTGCCAGTCAAGGTCTTCACGAAGATCTGCATGCCTCCCCTTAGGCGGAGCACCAGGTGGAGGGTGCTCTCCTTCTGGATGTTGTAGTCAGCAAGCGTGCGCCCGTCCTCGAGCTGTTTTCCAGCGAAGATGAGACGCTGCTGGTCCGGGGGGATGCCCTCCTTGTCCTGGATCTTGGCCTTGACATTGTCAATGGTGTCAGAAGACTCCACCTCGAGGGTGATGGTCTTCCCAGTCAAGGTCTTAACAAAGATCTGCATCTGCAGAAGAATAACCAAACAGCAGGGTAAGTATCTAGCAGTAAACTAACAGACTTCTCAAACAAATAGCAATAACATGGAACATACTAATAGGTCATGCTTGTACAATACATGGGTTCTATAAAACCAACAAACAGCAGCAGCAAGTTATCATCCAACTATATCAAAACAAGTACAGGAGCATGCATGATCATCAGGTACTTCAAAAAACCCATCGTACAGTATGTAACAGAATTTATATTCAAACTTTATGAGCATGCATAGCAGAATTTATCTTCATCCTTTATAAGCATGCATATCTAGCTACCATGTCATAGAGAAACAGCAGCATATCTAGAACTAAGCATATATATACATCCATCATCTTAAACGTGAACACATTTGTGAGACAAGCAGATTCAATTTTAATAACACAAGAAGATAGCTGACAAGACTTATTCTAATCTGCTCTGATCTACAGAAAAACAGCAGCATATATCTGCAACTAAGCATATATTCATGCATCACCTTAATTTTGAACACGTCACACAGGCAGATCCAATTTTAGTAACCCACAAAGATATGTATATGTTATTCTACTCATAGCAACAGCTGAATCAGACCAAAAAACGCATGCTACCAAAATCGATCGAAACCAAGCTCATAGACCGAGCTAACACCATGGAACCATATTATAGATGCACACATTCGGTAACACGTACAAAAGCGAGAAAAGCTGGTTAACCGCATCATCATCAGAAACGAAGAAAAGCAGGAGTAGGTCTAGCTAACCCTAGGCAAACAACCCGGAAGATCATGAGAACGGTCTCATCTACGAAGTACTACCCGGAAAATCATGAGAACGGTATCATCCACGAACAGCATGGGAACACCCCCACAATTCCACCTAAATCGCACGAGCGCCGCAGGCATAGCAGCAGAACCTATCAGATCTACACAAAAATTCCACCTCGCTGCCATCAACACTACAAAATCGCATGAGTCCTAACCACCGATCCAACCAATCAGAGCGAGGAGCTACAGAGCCGATCGATCTAGACGAGCGAGGGGGGAGGAGGAGGGTCGCCGTACCTTGGAAGCGGGGTGGAGGGATCGCCGAGGCACGCGAGAGGGGGCGGCGCGCTCTGACTGCGAACGGCAGGAGACGAGATGAGAGATTGGGGGAAGAGGCGAGGAGGGAGGCGACTATTTATGGCGGCGGGGGAAGGAGAGGGGCGAGAGGTGGGGAAGGAATCCCGTGCCGTGACGGTTCCGTTCCGTGTGAGAGGAGCGCACGGCAATTTCCGGGCGGGTCCGACGCGAACGGACTGGGGGTTCGCTGGTTGGTGGCCGTTAGCCCGTTAGACTTGTCGACGCCGTTAATGCGCTCCTCCTCGACCTCGCACGTCGCCGACATGCATGGCCCACCACCAGATTTTTCTCACCGAGAGGAGAGTCCCGTATTTTTTTTGTTTTCTTTTTTTTCAGAGACTGTTTTTTTTTGTTTTCTTTTTGGCAGAGCCACCGCCACCCAAGGTACTTGGACAATTTCTTATGGGTGGATTCATTTTTATGTTTTCAAGAATAACACAAATTCATCAAGATATTTACTTTTCCGTGGGTTCTACTTTAGCTAGGCGTATGACTTTTGCCCAAGAATCTCTGGCCTTATTTGGTTAGGGATGAATCTTTGACCACTAATTAGAGATATTAAATGAAGTTTAATTATAAAACAACCTCCACAATTATGGTACTATAACTAATAAGATATTTGACCACATGATTGGAGGATGATTAGGGACAGGCATCACTGTAGCCAATTATGGTCGAACTTGGCACATTAGATTCGTCTCAAAAAGTTACACATGTGAGAACCGCCCAATTTGCACTCGATTTAAGTGAAAATTATTGATTAATCCATTAAGATGAGAGTTAACACGTGTCCGTCTCTCGACACGCCACGTGTTAATCCATATTTTAGAGGCACTTAATCAACACAGTTCACCTAAAACAATCGCAAATCCGGTAGTCCCGGTACACATGCCCAGGATTAAGCACGCGTACTGTTATACAAGCACGTACATTACCGATGATCCACAATGAGCAATTTTACACATTTAATATTACAAGTTCGATATAGGTGGGTTCAATCTTCCTTTACAAGTCTTGGGCTCACGAACGGCATATTAAACCGAAACTTAAAGTTTATTGAATTTACATACTCTCACGGAGTTCGATTACGATAAAAATATACTAAGATAATGGTGACTTGCTCAAGGACACCATCACAGCCACAAGGACCTACTCCTCCCCCGTATTTGGATTAGCGGGGTAGAAGTGGCTGAACACCACTTCCAGCTCACCTGCAACTAGGTTTAGAAGGCAACCTGAGTACAAAGGTACTCGCAAGTCTTACACGAATAATTAAACAAGGATCATGCACAGGCTCAACAAATGAGGCTTTAAGGTTAAATAATTATTGCATAGGCATAAGCTCTCTAACCTAACACCTAGCAGAATTAATTATTATTGTCCAACCACAGATAATTTTAGTTGACTAAAAGCATGATATGAAATACAATTGATCATGTAAGTAACAAAATCATTTTGAACATAATCGAAACTCTCTACAAGGAATTCGACGAACAAGGAGCTTGCTCATAACCGAGAGCGCGGCAATTTGAATTAATTAAAACCTTGCAAGGGTGTACTACTTTACCCACACAACGCGAGGACCATGCGGCTCACCCAACCGATCATGTCAGGCGAGGGGGTACTCACATCAACTGTTCCGAACAAGACTCATTCGTACCGTTATATTGGATATGTGGTAGCACAAAAAGTTGCTCAAAGATGATGGCATCCACGGACGGTCCTTATACGATCCAAGCGGACTATGCCCATGTGACTGCTTCTCTAGGCTCTACCATTCCGCTCGAATTTCGATACTACCACTCCAATATTACCCCAACGAACCAGTGCAATCAAGGATTATCGGTAAGTGTGATACTCCAAGACATTTCTTCCTAGCAAGCGATATAAGTAATCTATGCAGGGCTAAGCATCTAGTCATGTTAAATTATTAATTGACTAACAGGTGTCAAGAACATGGATAACAATTCAAGGAAGGTAATGCAGAAAATTAGGTATAAAAATGAAATACATACATTATATATATATGGTCTATTTAGCATTCCGGGTGTTGAATAATATTCAACACCCACGGCGGAGCACCACCAGCACTCCAGTGAGGGAAAATTACGGTGCAACAATGTGAGGGTAGTAAAATTCTTAGATTGTATGCTTTCAATGCATAATTGGCCATGAAGACCCTGATTTGTCGCGGTTATTGACTGTATTAATACATAATTGACTTTCAATGTGACTGATTGAGGGAAAATTATGGTACAACAATGTGAGGGTAGTAAAATCCTTAGATTGTGTGCTTTCAATGCATAATTGGCCATGAGCGTGTCATATCTTCCTGTGTTTGATGTAAATGTTTACATGGAGTATAAACTGGAATCTGCGGAAGTAAAAAACTAGGACACACTTATGTGTGGGGCGTGGCATCAACAATTTATTGTTCCAGTCGTGTGTCTTATGGGCTGTCTTGCCCCGCGTATCGCTGAAGTATAAATTGGATTGTTAGGTAGTAAAAAGTTGTGAATGAAAGTAGTTTTTCGAAGGTACAAGCGTCGTGTGGAGTGCATCTGTAGTGAATCTTGACTGCAATCACAGAACATAAAAGCAAAAGAATGGAGTCTGCGGTAAGAGCAAATTACGGTGGCAATTGGGAGGGGTAGTAAAATTTGTAGCAATGTGTGTTTTTAATGCGTAATTAGCACTGGAGACTCTGGTTTGTCACAGTTATGGACTATATTAATGCACGTTTGACTGTCTCGCATGTTATTAAAATACTGTTGTACCGTTAAAAATGATGCCATCCACAGATGTTTGAGTTGGGGTCACATCAGCAATTGCAGAGTTGTTGGAATAATGCAGATGGAGTGTAAAGTGGGATGTGTGGAAGTGAAAATTTTTGCGTTTTGTCGATGTTACTATATACGCACAATTTTACAAATTACTCTGTTTTCGTCAAAAGTAGTAAAATTCGTGATTTGTATATACTACCTCCTTTTCAGACCTGTAACGTGCACTCGTACGTTTTCATACTTAATGATGTGCTTATATATACTCCTCAAGATTTGCGCGTACATCTAATTCCTGTCCACGTATATTCCTATCCAACCTGTATTGCGCATCTGTTTTAATGACCTTTTGATTTGCTGGTGCTACTAGATATTCTGGGCGTGTCCAACGTACCTTTTGATTTGTCGGCACCACAGATATTAGATGAGCCGTGGAAGAAAGCACTGTAGTCGTGCGCCATGTTTGATGAGCCGTAAATACAGGGCATGCAAATCTTTTGACCATATATACACCATGCATGCATGGAATCTCTATTTATCCATTCAGGTAAAATTGCAGCAAGAGAGGGATTTCAGGGATAGTTAAAATGCATGCATGTTTATTAATGTGAGCGAGATTAGGGAG
The DNA here is from genome assembly GCF_016808335.1 of Panicum virgatum. Lineage (NCBI taxonomy): Eukaryota > Viridiplantae > Streptophyta > Magnoliopsida > Poales > Poaceae > Panicum > Panicum virgatum. The sequence goes on from NC_053136.1 coordinate 4,113,040, forward strand.
AGCAATACACTCATGCATTTGTATTTGGGAGAGATATTCTTGCATGAGTGCAGACAAGCGGTTGCTTTGCCTCATGAGTGAATAGCCATGCATCATTATTTGGTTTAAAAACGTTGAGTTCAACAAGATTAATTAATCCATTTGTATCTAAGGAATATTTCTTGTTCAAAGAGGTAATTTTCAAACATAGAGAAGTAATATCTACAATAACTATAAGTAATTTTTGAAATTTCAAATAATATTTTAATGAGTTCTACAAGATTACTCCATTTGAATCAAAATATAATTTCTTATTCAAAGAAGTAATTTTTCAAACATAGAAAAGTAATATCTACAATAACTTTAAGTAAGTTTAAACTTTCAAGTAAGTTGTAGGAGTAATTTTCGAAGAAAATAATTTTCAAACATAAAAAAGTAAGTATCTTCAATGACTTTAAGTAATTTCCAAAATTTAGGGCAATATTTATCAGCATCTTGACAACAATGATCTTTTGAACTTCACAATGTGCGACCAAACAAGAAGTAATATCCGGTATATGTAATCACATATCTTAAAAATCACTAGATGATCACACAAAATTTGATTCAACAAAGATTAAGTGATGTACAAGCTGAACCGACAAACACATTAATTTCCCACTTTTTCTTGGAGTGAGGACAAAACCGTGTGGATTACCCACCACTTGCTGCCATTCACCATGAATCCCATGGCCGCGAGAGGGAAACAAAGCCAGTAACCATAGGATCGCAAAAATGATTTTTTGTTATCTTGAAGGGATGCTCCTGCAAGAAACCTACTAGTAGTATTAGTTGATTGAATTGAAGCAGATAGATCAGAATGTGAGATTGCTACCCGCAAAAAAAAAAAGAATGTGAGATTGCTAACCAAGAGCATGCAATGGAGATTTTGCAGGATATCCACCGCCTACATGTTTCCTTTTGATTTAATCTGCTGGAACACGCACAGAAGAACGAGAATTTTTAGTGTGTTTGATTTTAACTAACCTGGTGTGGTACGTAGTGCCCGATCTCGAGGGCCTACTGGATCTCGGGAGCTTGCTTGTGCAGCCATCCACGGTCATCCATTTTCACGAGGTTCACGCTGCTATCATGGATTCGGTCGTCATAGGGAAGCAGACGTCGAGGAAGCTCCGACCATGCCGCCATGCATTGAAATGGCGGGATGGGCACGGGGAAGATCGGCGCTGTCTGGAGCTCTAGTTTTTAGGAGGAAGAAAGGAGAGAGAAACTAAGAAAGGATGTGGAGTTTTATTGGCTCAATTAATGACGGTGGAGTAAATTGATGGTAAGTAGCTACTTTCTTGACTGTAAAATGTAGGCCAAAGTATTACAGGGTGTAGGTTTTTAATTGCATTGATGAATACGGTACGCACTGGTGGGGTAGTAATAATTACTAATGGTGAGCTGTGGATTTTACTCGTCAGAGAAAGACCAGCGCCGCCGGTATTCAACACCCCGTGTGTAAAATAGACTATATATATGGAAAATCTATTCTACACCTGCGTGTAGTTACTCCCACCGCAATTAGGCTTGTGTACCAGGCCACATCGTCACCTTATCGGGTACTGAAACCTAAACCCGATACATCTTGCTTATCCGGATGAGTATGCGCGGTTATATCCTAACGCTATTTTCGGATCCCGCGGCCGCTTCCATTGTTTCGTCAAGCACACGTAAACGAGGTAATTCTCCTCACGCGGCTATTCAGCGGCGGCTACGCACACTTCTCGGCAGGCAGCCATCATTCGCCAGCGGCCGTACCAGACAAGATCATCGCGGCAACGGAGATACGCATCAAGGATTCAAGGTTCGTCTTCACCGGTGGCAAAGGTCGACAAGCTAAGGTCACAATCAGCAGCGTGCCGGGGCCATCTCTGTTAGTCGGTTAGGGCGAAGCTGCACGGGACGTACATACTCATCCCGATATGAATCACGTCTGAATCTACATGTTTCTTTTAATTTATTTGTTTGAAACTGCACAGGATGTATACTTTTCCCGATACGAAGCAAGTCTGAATTTACATACTTCTTTTAATTTTTTTTTACAATCAAAGGAATACAGTAGGTTTGTTTAAAAAGGTATTTCCGGCGAGTATGCATCCATACTCCTTGTTTAACTGTGCCTAATAAGTATGGGTTCATACTATTCTAAGATAAAGTATGGGCTCATACTTCCTTGGTATATTAACTTTTTTTACGTATTCATATTTAAGGAAAAAACGTATGCATGGATACGTCCCGTTCTTGAGCAAAAAGTATGCGTATATACTTTTTTTTTAGACCAAGTATGCGTAAATACTTGTTTGAATAGACACCTAATTCCTGCTGATACGCATGCATGTGCTAAATGCACCTACTCAGATTATATGTATTAGACGCTCATGTATGCTTGTGCATGTAACCCCTCAAGCGTTAATCACCTATAATTAAATTTAATCACAGCCGTTAATTTTAAATTTACGCGACAAAAATTACTAGTTGAAACTTTGATGTTTAACTCGGGCCAGATCGGTCCAACCGGTGTGAGTAACCGGTCAGATCGGTCGAACTTGTATGACCTATTTAACCCCACAATCATTAAAACATGAATCTCACTCCCCCCCTCACAGCTCACTCTTCCTCTCTCCCTCACGTTCACTCTCTCTCCCTCCCTCCCTTACGAGCTCTCTCTCTCCCTCATGAGCTCCCTCTCTTTTTTTTTTTGACGCCTCTCATCTGGGTACAGCTGTAGCATCTGTTCATACACGCACGCACGCACCACCCTACACACGCACACACCACACACACCACACGTGTACAACCAGACCTACAACTACACACAGATACGAAGACCGCGTCCTTCTAGAGATCACCGAAACCTCCAAGGATGAGCTCCCTCTCTTTCTAATGCCCTAGAGTGCAAATCCTCCATCCCAAATCCATCTCAAGGCCAAGGAGACTTCAAGATGGCGCGTAGCACCTTCTCCTCCACATGCTCCTCCCCGGGGTGCCCTTGATTTCAAGTTCTTCGTGCAAGGAAAAGCTTGTTCTAGGTATACAAACTTGTGCCGGCCCGATCTATCTTTTTAGGAAGTTCTAAGTGATTTCCCTTGGTCAATCGTCTCTATATGCATCCCTTAACTAGGATCTAAAAGGGTTTCGATTTTGGTTGGTTATTTTTGTCCCAAGAAGGATTTTTGTTTTTGGCGATTTCTGTTTTTGGCTGAAAACGTGCTTGTCGGAACTTTCGACGTTTGTTGGAACTTCCTTCAACTGGGTCGGAACTTCCTATCAGTACTGTACTTGTAAAATGCACAGAAAATTACAGAAAAATGCAAAACTAATTTTGTTAGTTTCGTATCTTTATGCTCTATATGATAAAACTATGAAATGTGTTATTTGACAACTTTTTCTTTGCATTTTTAATTAGGCTATATAAAATGCTTTTATGGTTTGATAAATGCATAGTTGGAGTTAGCCGCATGCTAAAAATATAAAACCAGTTGGATTAGCTTTGTTTTGACATGCAGTACTTAGGGAAGTTAGGGCAATTTGTTAGCAATTGTTTTTGGGATATCGGGTGTTCTAAAATTGAAAAATTATATTTGCATGTAGTACTTAGGGAAGTTAGGGCAATTTATTAGCAATTGTTTTTGGTATATCGGGTGTTCTAAAATTGAAAAATTATAATTGCATTCCTCGTATCATATGCATGTGCATACGTGTAGCAGTCGTGGTGGAGGTGACTGTATACAAGGTGGTTGCGGAGCCACAGGGGCAAGCCCCACAGCAGGAGGTTCGTGGGGAGTTGGCCCAAGGCCTAGTTGACCCCGGTGCTGAGCAGCAGACTCAAGGCAAGCCCCGGTGCATGTCCTATTATTTCAATTTATGAATTAATATATATATTTATTACTTGTGCATTACGTTTCAAGAGTTGTTTGAGACCTTAGTTGCATGATCTCTAGGTTTTCCAGGACCTTATACTAGTATGGATAGGTCGGTAGCGCTGCTATGCTTAATAGGGCTCGTTAGAAGTCGAGTGATTTTTCTGTCACTCGCGAGATATAGGCTGTCTTTATATTACATTATATGGTTTACTATATATTCAATATGAAATGAATGGAAATTTGGAGACTGGACAGGGAATGATGATGATGTATAGGTATGGCAGTAGGATAGGGTTCCTGGGTGTCTTAGCCCCGTCTGTATCGGTTAAGGACCATACCGTTGTTGGCCCTGCTGATTATGTTTGAATTGCACTAACTGCATGCCGGGAGAAGGAGGTAGTCAAAACCGGTAAGCCTAGTACTGCCTTGCTTCGAAAGTACAGAACTTCATCACCACCCCTTAGGGCGAGTCGAGTAGTCATGGAGAAACGGGATCATGTATTTACTTTTGGTGGTCTCTCATTGAGCTCAGCTGACTATAAGTAGGTGGGACGGTTCTGTAGTTCGAGGCAAGGAGGGGAATGGTTGGTGCGTGTGGTCCAACAGGGCATATGCGTGCCGTGTTGGTTAGGTCCACCTTGCAAGGTTAAATTGGATCGATTCGCCGTCAGTCGCTCTCGGATATGAGCACCTTGATCACTGCGTCACATCGTAGTGTTATAATGGAATGATAATTATATATGTGATGATGAATATATTGAATTATTATTTATTGCTCCACCATGTTTGCTATAGTTGGTATGCAAATATTAGATTATAGTTAATCTATATATAGAATCTGGAGCTAAAATAATGAAAATGAGCAATTACTTTAGCCGCGTTTTCTGCAAATAAACCACCAACCAAATGTCTTGCATGTCTAATATGTGGGCTAAGTATATCCAATAGTCGGATAAGTCTTGCTGAGTATTAGTTGCTCAGAATTTGTTACCACCAAATTTTTACAAGCCACCCAGACATTGACTTCTGTCCCTGTTACGTCAAGTTCATCCGCCGGGACGCAGAAGGATGGGAGGTCATTGGACCGGATAGCTAGACTAGGGGGTCGCGGGGTGCGCATGGGCAGGTTGGGTGTGCACCATGTCTGTTTTTGTAGCATCCCGAAAATTTACTAAAATAAATCATGCGCTAAAATTTTGCTTTGTCGTTGAGCTCGAGATCCCTCCTTGAAACCCTAACCCCAGTTTTTCCGGAAACTTCCCTGTTCCGCCAGATCTTTCGATTCCCCAAAGACCCGACACCCGTATCCAGCACCCTGTTTCCCCTCGACCCGCGCGCCCGGGCGCCACGCGTGGCCGACCGCGGCCGCGATCGGCGCCGACGCGCCCGCCCCTCTCTCTTTCTCTCTTTATTCCTCTCCCCTCCTTTTTCCTTTTTCTCTCTTTCTCTTTCCCTTTTTCTTTTTCTTTTTCTTTTTCTTCTTTCCCTCCCTCTCTTTCCTCCCTCCTCTGCCGCGCGCTTGACCCGGCCCCTTCTGCCCCCTGCTCACCCGGCCGCGCCCTCCACCCGGACACGCCATCCGTGGACCACGCTCCGGCCACGCAGCACGCCGGCCCGGCCCTGTCCTCCTTCCCGCGCGCGCCCGCCCTACAGCTGCTCGGCGCGCCCCGACCCGCGCCCCGGCCGACGCGAACGCCCGCGCACGCGCAGGCCCGGGCTCACCTCAACGCCGGCCACGGAGACGAACCACGCCACCGGTCCCGCTCACACCGCTCGCGCACGCACGCCCCTCCTACCCGGCCCGCTCGCCTGCGTGCACGCCGCAACGGCGCTCGGGCCGCCACCGACCGCTCCCACGCACGCCGCCCGGCCAGCCCGTGCGCCCGCGCGCGCACGCGCACGCAGCACTCGGCGCACCGAGCTGCGACTCAAGCCGCTCGCACGCAGCCGTACCGAGCCATCCTCGCACGCTCGCGCCACGCCGCCGACCGTCGTTGACGTGGTACAGCGGCGACGACCCCCGCACAGCGCCACCAGCGACCCGCCCGTCGAGTCCCATCCCGCTCGCCGGCCCCGCTTGCACCGCCACCGCCTTAGCTCGCCTATAAAAAGGCGCTCAGCACCGCCCCTTCGCCCCACAACCATCCCCACCATCTCCGGCCCCCACACCTAGCTCGCAGCGCCGCCGCCTAACTCCTCCATCGCCGCCGCCTCGTCGATCCGCCCTCACACGCCACTTCAACTCAAGGTGAAGCCGGGGATCGGACCCCGCACCTCTCCATTTCGTTTTCCCCCTTCCCCCATCCACTATCGTGGCCTAGGGCCGCCCGCCGAACACCACCGCCACCCGTTGCCGCCGCCGCCGTGGCTAGACTAACTCCGGCCGCCTCGGGCCGAGCCGCGGTCGGGAATCAACCCCGCGAGCCTCCCTGGCCCTTTTCCCCTTACCCCGGAGCCGCTTCGAACCCTTGGCCGCCGGGTTTGGCAACACCGGCGAGCCGCCGGCCCCTCCCCTGTTTTTCAGCGCGGGGGAGGAAGAAGACAGGCAGTTTTGCCTTGAGCCCCCTCCCCTTTCCTCTATTCATTAAAGAAACCCCACCCCTTTAAGCCCTTTTTCAATTAAAACCCCTTCTTTTGTTATATTCTCAAAACAAACCCCCACCTTATAAACTAAATTACTAATTAAACCCTGACCTTTTTTAGAATGACCCAAGAAGTTTCTAAAATATAAACCAAGCCCCTGCCTTCTTAAACTTAATTACAATTAGGTCCCTGGACCCCTGTCTGGGCCCTAAGCATTCCTTTGACCTATTATTTCATGCGCCAAACGACCCCGGATTAACCTAAAATTTTACCACGCCTCTCTTAACTCAGTTTTGGCCATACCATTCAGAAACCATTCAAAAATAATATTCTATGCTCGATATTTCGTGTGTTTCCGAACCGAGCTCGACGACATATCTTTGTTCTGTGTATTGATTGTGTGCTTGTTTGTGTGCGCTGTAGACCACGGAGTGAACGAAGGAGAACCCGTCAACGAGCCGTACTGTGAGCAGGAGAACGAGGACCAGTTCCGCGACCCCGAGCCCGAAGGACAGGACTTCCCCGAAGGCTTTGAAGACGGCAAGTTCAATCCCATCCTTTGATGCATGTTTCTGTCCTAGTTCTTATAAAACACAACCCAATGTCCTGTTTTATAAAATTGCATATGTTTTGCTTGCATGAAAACACGGTCGGATAGCCACCCCTTGATTTGTTATAATCAATCCTTGACCACCTAGATTAAAGTCTGATTCTGTTTGGACGTTAATCGCTGCTAGAACGCTTAGGACCTCATACTCATTACAACTTGTTTTTATAAAAAAAATGCGTGTGTGTGGGAAGGGATAAAATGTGGATTTTCAAAAGATGAGTATGGACGGGATGGACGGCATTTCTGTGTGAATTGCCGATTGGTGTGCTTATGCCTGTGTGGCAGGGCAAAGAAGGGAGATATCCATCTTGTCGTGACTAAGGACCGAGTTGATGTGTCATCTCACCTAACTCCACTAACGTGCAAACCACTCAACCGTTGAGTGGGCAACGGCGTAGCATAAATCCCACTAGTTGGTGTGATAGCCATCAGGAGAGCTGAGAGCAACGGGTGACTAAGGAAAAGGGATGAGCCCCGAGTGACTTATGCCCGGTTATACCTAAGTGAACGGTCAATGACCCCTTGGTGCATCCCGTGATGGCTAGTCAGGCTTAGCTATGGTGGGTAATGGCTATGTTGGGATCTACACCGACACGATGGTGTTCGAGTTGTGGTATCCTACTTGTGGGTAAAGTTGCACACCTCTGCAGAGTTAAGAATCTATTCGAATAGTCCGTGCCCACGGTATTGGGCGAGTTACGGTGTGGTCACATAACTAGTGTTTCTTTGGGATGGGCTGGTGTGAGTTGTTTTGGAATTGGTTCCGGCAGTTGTGCCGTGTGCTACGACGGACGGGGAGTCCGGTAGCAGTTTTAAAACCTGAACTCCGTGTTAAACAAAAACTGATTTCTAAAAGGTTTTCTATAAAACAAAACCCTGCATAAAATGTCGTTTTTCTGCAACTTAAGCCGTAACCTTATCCTTGATTCACCTAAGCATATTATTCTGTTATAACCCCCTCCGTGGGTGTGGTTGGACTTGCTGAGTACGTTTGTACTCACCCCATTTTCCTTTTTACAGAAGAAGATCCAGACTTTGTGCCAGACGACGCCGAGTAGGGTTATCGTCCTGCACCCAGCCTTGCCTGTGGACTTGGGTCACCCGCCGGAGTTTCCGCATGGCGCAAGACCTTGATGATTTTCTCTTTGTTTTTAATATAGTCGCGTGTGTGTGGATTGTAATCCTCGCGATAGTGGCATTCCTCTGCTCACTACCGCGTAGGGTTGTACGGTAATGAACCATCTGATGTAATAAATGTGTCATCAGCCTCCTGGGACTGGTGCTTTGTAACACATTTAAGTCTTCTCTTATGAGGGGACGCTTCAGTTTTGTTGGACCGGTCTAACCGGTGTAGCGAAAATGGCCTCTCATGCCATATTTCAATATAATGTTTTGGCGATTGATGACACACACAACACTTCAACTAATATATGTGTTAAGATGATCATTATTAGGCTTATAGGTCCAAGGGATGAAAAGATACAAACCCCCGAAGAAATCAGGTCGAAAGGACCAAGACAGAGGTAATTTGCACTCACCGGTTAAACCGACGCGAGGCAAATTACATACACCGGTGCAATGAGCTCAGAGAAGACTCAGTCAGCAGAGTGCACCGGATGAACCGACGATGGGAAAAATGATGGCGTCGGTGCAATGGACCCAGAAGCTAAGGCTAGGGTTTGGCGTCGGTTGAACCGACGATGCCTGAAGACAAGCGTCGGTGCAGTTGTCCAGAGACTCCGTTTTGGGGGTTTCTGAGCTTACATACACCGGTTAAACCGACGATACTTTTCAAGAGCGTCGGTGCAATTGATCAAGTAGTCATTGGAGCAGTAACGGCTAGTTGCTGGGAAAAAGCATTCACCGGTTGAACCGGTGATGACAAAAACTGAGCGTCGGATCAACCGGCGTTAAGGAATTTCGTCAGCCTTTTTCCAACGGCTAGTTTGAGGGGTTGGGCTATATATATGCCACCCCACGCCTCATTTGTGTGGGATGGAGACTAAGGAAGCATAAAAGAGTTGAAGATCCTCTCCAACCACCTTAGAGCTTCATTGTACATCATATAGGCTTAAGCACACTTGTGAGAGTGCTTAGTGCTTGATTAGGCTTAGTTCTTGAGAAAACTAGCTTGAGTGAAAGCCTTGCTGCGGCAAGCATCTTGTGTACTCGTCGTGTGACCCTCCGACTTGGTGTAGAGAGGCGACGATACTTTATATGAGGAAGGAGACCCCTCTTGGTGAGAAGCTCCGATAGTGAAGACGGTGCTGTTGGTGACACTTCGAGAGAGACGGTGGCGGTGGCCTTGTCTTGGTGACTTGGGGTCACTTAGCCTTTGCTTGCCGGAAGCCTTGGTGGCGAACGCAAGACGGTGATCAAGCGAAGAGACTCGGCATCACACTTGTTCTTGTTGGACAAGTGGCCGTGGACGTAGGGATGGACTTGGTGTCATAACCGTACCATGTTAAATCGTGTGTCTTGGTGTCTTCATGGGAGTTTGCATATTCTCTCCCTTACCTCTTTATTTACCGCACTTCGTTTCCACATTTACTCTATCTTGCGTACCTTTACTTTTTTAGTTAGTTTGATTAGGATTGACTATAGGTTGCAAGTCTTTTGGGGTAAGTAGAGAGTAGCATAGATAAATCTTAGTCATAACTAGCATGTGTAGAATGTGTTAGGTTTATCTTATACAAGTAGTTTGAGCCCTAAGATTAGAAAGCGAATTAGCGACCCTATTCACCCCCTCCCCCTCTAGGGTCGGACACCCCGGTGATCCTTACAACCGGTCTGTTGTACCGGTCTGACCGATTGTGCAGAGGCAGAACTCTAGTGTAGTTGTAGGTTCTTTTCTGTTTGAACTCAGCTACCCTGTTGTAAAGTTTGTAAATTAGTTTAATTTATGTAAGCTATATGTGTATTTTGAACTCGGTTTGTAAAAATTCTGTTATATCGGTCTGTCATCTCTTTATATTTTCAAGTAATTGTCGTGCTTGTACCATCTGCGCCCGCCTTCGCGTGAGACTACCGGTGTTGTTTCGATCGGGCCGTGGGTTGAGAAAGAACCGTCAAATTAAACCATTAAGCTAATGCGCCTGATGTGTTCAAATGACGGCCATTACGTTTAATTTAGAGTTTTAATTTGGTGGTTCCGTCATAGTGCACATACTTGTTTATTATATATAAACTTCTGCAAAAGGTTGGCCAATAGGATGCAACAAATGGAGAAGATAGTTACGTACAGCCTCAGCAAACGCGCCGCAAATAAGGTGATTACCGGACGGAGCTCAACCTGATTAGAGGGTTTGATACGGGCAGAGGTGGGGTGCCCGTTAACCTGGACGATAGGAAGGAGTAGCTACACGTAGACGTAGATAAAACTCGTCCTATATATATATAGTAGGTTTATTGAATACCTGGATACCCTGGATATGATATGGAATAACCAATTCCATACCCGAGCCTCCTTCGCACCCGGTTTTCCTTCGGCCCGGTCTGCGCGCGCCACCCCTCCTTCCGGTTTGACCACCCCCTCTCCCCTCCCACCCACGACACCCAGCACGCCCTCCTCCCGCCCCGCAGCAACTGCCCCGCGGCAACTCGCCATCACCGCTCCCTCCTCTCCCAGCGCCCCCAATCCTAGTGGCGACCCTCGCCCCTCCCGGCGTCCATCGCCGCTCCTTCACCCTCCACAAGCGCCCCAACTCCTTCATCCCGGCGCATATCGGCATCCGCGACCCGCGCGCCTCCTCGATCTTCGCGCTCACCATCGCCTCCCGCCTCCCACCGCGGGGAGCAGAATTGGCGGCCGCCCTCCCTCCCCTTCATATGCGGCGGCATAGGGGGACATGGCCGTGGTTGGAGCAGCGGAGCAGGTGCGCGAAGCGGCGCGGCGGCGGGGGCGGAGCAGCGGTGTGCGGCCAGCGGGCGGGCAGCTGCCGGTGGTCGCGGCGGCTGGCTCCCGTGCTGCCCCATCGAGGACGCCCCCCTTCACGGGTTGCGCGGCGCGCGTTGCGAGGGCCAACCCCGTGCGGCGCGAGGCAGGTCCAGGCGGCCTAGCATGCGGGGGCAGCGAGCGGCGTGCGGCACACGGGCGCAAGGAGTAGGGCGGCACGCGGATGGTCTAGGCGCGGCCCCGTCCCGCTGCTACCTGGGTCGCGAATGCTTGGAGACAATCCTGATGACCTGATCTAGTTTTTCCCCTCCTTCAAATCGACAATCTCTTGCAGTGGGGATCATGACGCGAATGGCGGCATCCACTCTAGGCATCGAAGCTTCCTCACACTCACCTGAGCTGTCGAATCCTTGGGGGATTCCTCTCCATAGGCATAAGGTTCCCCACTATCGCCATCCCCATTCGAATCTTTTGTCGAGGTTGTTGTATTGACGGTGCTGCTCTGCCTTGTTGCAGGTGTCCGATCGAGTTGGATTTCACCTCCAATAATTGTTCCTGGTGAATGCTAAACAATCTAGGCATCACAGTTTGGCCAGTGCTAGATCTAAATCTCAGCCTTGACTTCGGTTCGATGTAAGGTTCCATTGAAGCATTGATCTACCAGGGGAAGAGGTTCCATTGAATCGAGGATGCCTGCAATGGCATAGGGAACCACCGGCATGCTCCACTCTCATGGACAGAACTGACACCGTACAAGCACGCAGGTGAAGGTGCATACCCTGCATCCCTACATCGCCGCTTTGTCCCCGGCTTGATTCATCCAGGTAGAGATGCTTTTTTTATCTGCTAGTTGCCTATTCTTGATCTCACATGTGTAGGAGCTTAATTTTATTTTCGAAACTCTTTTTCCTTCTCTATTTTCCTATGCACAGATAGATCTTGCTGGTTGCTGCAATCAAGATCGAGTACACATGCAGGTCCGTCAAACAACCAAGAATTCATCTTTTTTTACTGCAATATCGATAAGTAATAATAACAGAAAGGTGGATTATTTCTTTTCATGTGAAAGCAAGCTCAGCCCTGATCTCACTTGGCGTTGCAGCTTGCTGTTTCTGCATTGGTACTTAAATTCGGACTACTTTATTTATCTACTCTTAGTTTATCTCACTTGTGTGCTATCTGAAATATCAGGAGCTGTTGCATCTGAGTATTGGTTTTGGGCCTAATATTCCAGGGCGTTGTTGGTGCAGTAATGAACCTAACCGCTGGTGCTGGTCCCATGGTGTGGATATCTATCATCTGGGAAGATTGGCTAGAGCATCTTGTGTTGTGCCTCCTTCTGTTTAGGTGCCATGGTGCTCCTCGACAAGATTGGCTAGGCATCAGAGGTGAACTCTATTCTTTTTGTTGAGGCAAAGTTGGGATCTTGAGCTGGATCTTTAGCCCTGCTATTTGCAGAGCCTTTGATTTGTAAAACAACTGCTGTTGGATTATGTTAGCTAGTGGTTAGGATTTCTCCAAATGATAGCATATCCTCTTTTTTAGTATGTGATTCCATCTTGCACGGCCATCTGTTACTCGGGTATGGTATGTCTCCCATTAAACTGAATTTTCATTTGACATGCCATGGCCTCAACGTAGTGATAGAATACCTCTGTAATATACTTGTTGTGCACACAGCACAGCCTTGCCAACTTGAGATAGTTAAGTTCCTTATTAATGCTACTAAAGTATTTGAAATGCACCATACTCTGTTTTGTATAAATCACATTTCCTGGACACAATGGCTACTGTGAGCATAGGATTGTGAGCTTGAGGTAACCAAAGCCTTCTGCGCGCTCTGCTCATGATCATGTTGTTTGAACTGATTATACTGTGTTGATTTTTTCCCTTCTTAACAATCATTTTCAGTTGACAGTTTACTATAGGATATCAGGGTACCCCTGATTGAGTTCAGATCTTCCTAGAAGGAATAAAATGGTTCTTTTATTTTTGTTACTCCTTGCTCATTCCAACTTCTGTTCCATAATGTTTTATACCTTTATGAAGTCAATCTATAAAAATGATGCCATCGTATTCAAGTGTTTTGTATGGTTTTTTCAGGATTTGAGTGGACACCGTGATCTCCATTGACAGTGCCATCTTTTGGCGGCACCCATCATTACCATTAGATGTTTAGGGATAATTTCCCTTGATCATCACTTGATGGATTTCATGCAAAGAGCATATGTTGTACAATAGATTCTGAGTGTAGATTCTTATGAAAGTGTAAGTTCGGTGTGGCATAACAGAAATATGACTCCACCTTTGTGTGTTTATAGTAATTATGAACCTGCTTAGAAAAAATGTGTGGTGCCTGTAAGCTCGTGGTCCTAAATCAGACATTTTATGTTTTGTCTCGTAGTTTCTGATGTAAAGAATAATTAGTTTAATCCAGAGTTGACGCATTCACCTGCCAATACAAACAAAATGCTTTTCAATTGGCCCTAGTATTACTGTGTCCGGCAACTGCAAAACCTTTTTGTTTTCCAATCCCTGAATCAATTTTCGTATAATTGTATCGAGTCCTTGCATGTTTCTATTTCCTTACAGCACGTGAATTATCTGGGCTCACCTGCAAGACACGCAGCAAACAATTAAGTGCATAATCCGTCTATACAATCTGCTCACACGCTAGGAAAAAAGCATGAGAAAAGGGGGCGTACAGCTGTAGAGAAGGGAACGTGTCATGTGTACGTTGGAGTGCGGCGTGCATACAGGACCGGTTGGGCGGAGATGGGCGGGGCGTTCTTTGCGGATGAAAAACCGGACGCGGATGGCGGGAGCCTGGGCACGCGGGCGCGACGGTGGGTGGGCAGCGGGCTGGCTTGGGTATGGAATAACTATTTCATACCCAGGGTAGAGATTAGCCCTGTCATATATATATATATATATATATATATATATATATATATATATATATATATATAACCCAATATTATCCGGCCAAATAACTAACTAACTCAGATTAAATAGGAGCAAAAAATCATGCTTAGCTGCTTGCCTTGGTTAGCTTCGGGCTCGACCACGAACTGGACTCCAGGTTCAGGCTCAACGGACTCGGTGGGCTCCACGGGTTCGACCTCCGACGGTTTGGTCACTATAATGCATGAATGAGATGCATGCATTAGAATGATACCATAAATTATGCAAGAGGATATGGCATAAAGAAAGAATGGCACAAAATGTGATGATACACAACGTAAACACATGCGACAACAACGATCACTATTGTAAACGCGAACGAGGAAGCTAGAGCAAGAATTAAGAAATGAAGTTACACGGCAAGCATAAATCATAAATTCAATTAAGCATACAGAGGACAGTACAAGCAACTCATGAAAACTGGATTTGCAGTAAAAGTATTTTTCTATAAATACTTACAAACATTACAAGTTTCAGCTGTCCTATACAAGTAAATTCAGAAAAGGCATCCAAACTTGATTGAACAAATCTAAGAAAATTACCACGGATACTAGGCAAGAACACAAGGCTAACAGAACTGGTTTTACCATTTTATCACTTTCCAGCAAAAAGTTCTACATTAAACCATTTTCAAACAAAGCATATGAAAACATGCTAAAATCTTAACAAACAGCAGGGAAACATATGAGAAAGTTGCACCATTGGAAGTTACACTTCACAAGGAGTCTAGCAAAATTTGGTTTGACATTTTTAGAGCAGTACACAGTTAACTAAGCATTTTAATCACTTTTACAAGATAAAACTATAGATAAATCTACAGCAAGATAACATGCAAAACAATACTTTTCCTAAGTATATCTAAGCTAGAGGAAACCAATAAAATAAGTTCCATATTTTTCTGATTTTTCTATAATTTACTATGATTTTTAAAATTTTCAGCCAAATTATTGCAAAAGAACCCTTCGCACACTATTCATATGAGTCTAGTGTTGTGCAGATAGACCCCTGAACTTATTTCAATTGTCCCATGAGGTCCCTGGTCGTGATTTTGAAGCAGGGGAGAATGGGGAATGGCGATTCCGGTCATGGGGGGGCTTGCCCGCGGCAAGGGAGGGGTGGAGGAGCATGAGGGCGACGAGGGCTACTTGTAGGTGGCTCGGTTGGGGCTGGGGGCGACTAGAAAGGCGCCGGCGATGGGAGCAGTGCTCCAGGCAGCGGTGGCGGCGACGCACAGCGGCGCTCCAGCGATGGGGACCGGGTCGAGGAGCTTCAGGGGGTCCAGGGCAACCCGTTCAGTGGCTCGGCTTGGGCGGGGATGGTCGGAGGTGGGGGGCGCGATGTGTAGGGCCATTGGCGGCCATGGAGGATTTGGGGGGAAGAAGTGGAGGCTAGGGTTTGGGCAAGGGGCCGGTCGGGCGTGGTGGTTAAAGGGGAGAAGGAGCGGGCGGCCGGAGCGGATAAGGGCACGTGCGGCACGATGCGCGAGGATGGCCGACGCGTGGCACGAGAATGGCTGGTGCGAGACTGACACGCGGCACGCCGTGATGCGCGCCCCGGCGAGCTCAACGTGCCCAGCGTTTTGGGGTCGTGACAAAACCCATCCGTGAAAAGGTTTCGCAAATAAACTTTGTTTAGTACTCCATGCATACATTCGTCTTTTTGAAGAAAAAAATTCAGGGTCTAACCAAACATGGCCTCTAATGAATGAAATCAGCTCCATGGACTCTTGCTCCTCATTCAGCCACGTCACCTCGTATTCGCCCCCATTTGATCTTGATCGGACCGTCCAAAAAAGGGCATTGCGGTTTGGTTTCTAGAGCCTTCGTCTCGGGTCGTCTCCCCGTGCGCGCAGGGTCGGCCCTGAGCCAGTGCGGACGGTGCGACCGCACCGGGCCACCAAGAAATAGGGGCCTCCAAAAATTGTTATGCTAATAGGCCTGTCAAGTTATAGTTGCTAATAAATCTTAGGTCGTGTTTAGATGCAAAAAATTTTAGTAAAAAACATCACATCACATGTTTTGACACATGCATGGAGTACTAAATGAAGTTTATTTACAAAAATTTTTATACGGATCCGGTGTAAATCGCGAGACGAATTTAATGAGTCTACTTAATCCATAATTTGCAACATTGATGCTACATTAATCATCTGCTAATCATAAATTAATTATGGATTAATTAGGCTCGTTACATTCGTCTCGCGATTTACAACCTATCTATGCAAAAAAAAATTATAAATAAACTTCATTTAGTACTCCGAAATAGTAAGATTCTTTTTCAAAAAATTTACACCTAAACATCTAAACACGGCCTTAGTACGTCTAGCTAAGTATAGGATGTGCAGCTATATAGCACAGTTTATTAGTGACAACAATTTTTTTAATACTACTCCCTTCACTCAGTTATGAGCATGTTTTTCATTAAGAAGAAAACAGTTACAGACACAGTAACTAAGGGCACCAAGTGTTTTTTTTTCGCGACCGTGCCTGAGCATGTTTTTCATTAAGAAGAAAGCAGTTACAGACACAAACTTGATGCAGCCAAACAGAACTTGACCAACACAAGAGCACAAAGGACTAAAAACAGAGAAATACTGAAAAAACACAGACACAAGCGGGAACACACAACAACACAGACAGCAGCAAGCAACACGGAGAGGACAACGCGCTCCACCCAGAAACCAAATAAACCCACACCACAGCTACAACCGAAACCTGCAAAAAGAAACGCCAAAACACTATGGTTGCACAGCCTCCGTCGCAGCACTAAGATCCCCAGCAGCAAAGCATCTGCCAAGGTGAAGAAGAACCACGGCGGCAAAGCATCCGCCCAAGCCAGGAGAGGTGGCAAAGCATCCACCGATAGGCACGAATAGAGCAAACCCCGATGGCAAAGCATCCGTCCGAACAAAATAGAGGTGGCAAAGCATCCACCTAAATGAACTTCGACTAGCAAGGCGGCAAAGCATCCGCCAGACTGAAGCAACCTGAGCAACCAAAAGTGATGGCGAGGAAGATGAAACAAAGGCAGGATCAGCGGGTCAGGTGACGGTGGCAACCTCCGCGACGCCTGAACAAGGTGGGTAAGGTATGCACTCCATGGCCCCAAAGCTGGCAGAGCACAGACAGCAAAGCCTTCAGGGAGAAAATGACGCCATTGGCGCCACCGTTGCTGGACCAGAAGGTCAAGGTTTTCACCCAGAAAACTTGCCGGAGAGGAGGGAAGAAGGGGGAACGGATGACGCCTTCAACAAGATAGGCGGTGCCCGAGAGCGTCGCCGTCATCGACCCACAAGTGGGCATGGCTTTCGCCTGAACCCTCTACCTTCCCTCAAGAACGCGACGCCATGGAAGTTGGGCAAAACGAGCGAAATGGAGCCAAGGAATCCCACAAAGCCAGACGCCACGACCGCCAAAGGGCCACTAGAGCCACGACCGCCGGCGAGGCAGAAGAACGACGACTCCCAAGGCAACACAGCAACGCCTCCAGAGAGGGAAACGACGCCCGCAAGCGCCGTCGTTGTTGGTCCAGCACGGAACCAGGCAGAGCTTTCCCCCGAAGCTCTTGGGAACGAGTCGAGGCCGCCCGCCACAAGCGTCAACCGGCGGCGTCAGGCCACCGCAAATCCACATCCACTGCTGCTGTCGCGCCAGTCTACCGCAGTGCCGTGCGCGCGCCACCGCCCCCACGGCGGTAGCGGGCCACGCCAGCCGCCGCTGCCGCCGGGTCGGAGCCCCAACCCGAGGCACGCCGAAAAGCCGCCGCCGGGTCGGAGCCCCACCACGAGCCGCTACCGCAGGCCAAGCCACCGCGGCCTCGCCATGCGCGAGCAGGGCCGCCCCCGCCGCCGCCGAACCAAGCACGCCGGCCCCCGCAGCCTCACCAGGGGAGCCGAGGAAAAGCCGGCGGTCCAGCCTGCGACGGGAGACAGCATATGCCCGGCCGCGCCGCCGCAGCCGATGCCGGGTTGTGCCGCCGCCGACACAGGCGCGGGAGCCCCCGATGCTGGGTCGCGCCACCGCCGCCGAGCCCCGGCGCAAGGAGGCCCCGAGGGGGCAGATCCGGAGACCGAAGAGGCGGATCCGGGCCCGCACGTGGTGGATCTGGCCGTTGGCCACCGGAAACCGCCGCCGTCGCCATGGGTGAGCCCACCACCAAGAAAAGCGAGAGGAGGAGTAGGAAAGAGGAGGGAGGGGGAGGGTGCCCCGCCGCCGCCTTCCTTGCGGCCGCGCGGGCTTCCGGCGGCCGCTCAGCCGACAGCGAGGGGTGGGAGGCAACGCCGGAGGGGCGGCGGTGCCGGGCGTCGGGGGTACGCCCGAGCCGCCCCAAGGAGGAGCGGTCGGGCGCGGGCTAACTTGAATTGCCTTGCAATTAGGCACCAAGTGTTCTTATGAATCAATTAATTTACGTTAACCATCCTCTCCTTGTTTCTGCAATTTCTTTTTGGCGAGACTTATCGCTTTCAGCGATTATTAAATGTTAAAGTTTACGTTGAAAAGCAACAGATTGATGTTTTCTCCTTCTCGAGGTATGTATGCTAGCTTCGGAGTTACTGCTGGGGATACCGAAAGGGCTACTTGCAAACTCTCAAGGCAAAGACTTAATATAGCAATCAATTTTGAATTTTTCAATTTTAGAAATATAGCTATCATAATTGAATGAAGGAAGTATATCCTGTATTCTTATGGTAAATGGGGGCCTCTATTTTTTATTCCGCACCAGGCCACAGAAAATTCAGGGCTGGCCCTGCGTGCGCGCCGTCTTCGCACAGGCGCAGTGCTTCAGCTAGTGGCCATCGACATGCCAGCGCGCCGCCCGCCCCAATCCCCTACTCCTCCATCACTACTGCCGTGTCCTCCACCAGACCACCCTCCTCTCCCACACAAAACAGAGCCACAGTTCCGCAACTCGCACAACTGCCGTTGCAGATCGACACGACGACTAGGAATCCCAAGAGTAAAGGGTAGGGATGAAAACAGGACGGGAAAATCCCGTCCCGACCGACACCGTGTACCGCCTAAACCGACTGTCAACCGTTTTCGCAAAATAACCAGGAAAATAGGAAAAACAAGCAGGAATAGGAACAGGAAGAAGTCTACATACCCCCCCCCCAAACTATCAACGTTGGAGCACTTAACCGCCCAAACAAAAAACCGGATATCTAATGGCTCCATCTATCCAAAACCATGCACTTAACCCCCTGGCTGGTTTCCCCTAGCGGTTTGGCCACCGTGGACGCGGATGGAGCCTCCTGGACACAAGGAGAAAGCTAAAGCATGGGAGCACCTCATGGGAGAAGGCGTGCAGCAAGAAGAACTCGCCGCCGGCCTGCTCGGCGTCCACGAGCCACGCGTCGAAGGACCCCGCGCAGTAGGTGTTGCCGGGGAGCACAAGCAGGGGCGGCAGCGGGACCCCGCCGCAGCCGCGCGCGGTCGATGCGAGGCAGGGGAGGAAGCTGAGCATGATGACAGGCTGTTTCTCTTACAGGAAAAAACATCAGTGCACATGTGTCTCTTTCAAGGTTGGAAATAGCGGGCTATGAAGTTTAGCGGTAACCTTCTCTAAAAGCTATAGAATAGCTATAGCGAAGCTATAGCGGGCTATAGTGAAAGCTAAATCATTTAGCGGAATGATAAAATAATAAATAATCTCATACAAATTATAAGTATTGTTGGTCTAACGCCTAAAATTTGAGTCTAACACGTCTCTTAACTACTCAACAGTACCCAATTGACATTTAACGTTGCTAAGTCTCATAAAAACATATTTAGCAGACATTTAGCATGGCTAAATCTCATAAAACCTCCTTTAGCGGATATAGCGGACAAATGTTGTATATCGTAGCGGTAGATCTCCTAAAAAACTATTAGCGGGCTATAGCGAGGCTATAGCGGGCTATTTCCAACCATGGTCTCTTTGCATTAGCATTCCTATAATGTTTTGAACTGAACTTGTCCAAATTTACAGCAAAAGACATCAGTTCACAGGAATTGCTCAGCTCCCAGCACTAACCCTGAGTAACATCAGTGCACAGCACTAACGTAAGTGCACTTGCTGTGACATGCTGTCATGAGCACTAAATATTTACAACAAAAGTTAACTTCAGTGCACAACACTAGGAATGACATCAGTTCACAGAAGACTGGTTCTATCAGAAAAGAAGTATCCTCAGTAGCTAGACATTTTCAGTAGTTGTCACCAAACAATAGATAAGAAATCCCTCTGGTCCTTGCGATGCTATTTCTGGCTTGGTGAAGTGGTCCATGAGAAGATGTTGCAGCTGCTGGTCTTGGTGCTTGAATAGTTGATGCATTAAATGGCATTTGTGTTTGAGCAGGAGCTGCCCTTGTTGCATGAGCATGAGCTGGCCTTGTCGATTGATTTGGAGCTGACCTTGGACCTGCAGCAGGAGCTGTCCTTGGGGCTTCAACAAAAGCTCTAGGGGCCTTTGGTGCTCTTCCCTTCAAGATGAGGATATGGTTTTCACTGAATCAACCATTTGCACCTTTTCCAAGAGCATACAGCTCTAACCTTATTCTTCTCATCCTTTGGAAACAGAAGGTGCCTATGTGTTATTAATCCATACTTAATCAGAGCTTTCTTGAACTGTCTGCTTGACCTAAAAGCCATTCCAAGAGCAAATACAGGCACATGAGTTTTGCTGTCATACTTATTCTCAGTGCTCTTCCACCTCACAGTTTCACCATCACTATCTTCTCCAAATGAATAATCATCACTAGAGTTCAAATAATCACTGTCACCATCTTCTAAATCCTCATGTTCAGCCCCTAAATCTACTTTTTCCCTCTTATTTCCATTCTAATCTGCTTGGCAAACTGCCTTAGTTGTTCTGTTTCTTCATCATCTCCAGAGCTGTTCATATCCTAGAGTTGGTAGTCAGCATCTGACTCATCACTACTGTTGCTGTTGGTCCCATCTTCATCCATTGATATGCCACCTTCTTCTACTGTTGCCTTGCTCTTGCCCTTGTCTGTAGCTGCTGCTAGAATAGGTGACATTGTCTCAGAGGTTGACACCTTATCAAAATCCACTTCAAGTGCCTCAACTTCCAAAACCACCCCCTCTACATATATATCAGCCACTCCACCATCAGTAATGTGCTCAGCCATTTTGCAACAAGCATTGTCATCATGCAACAATCTTAGACCCTCATCCATATCCAATCCAGGAAACAACCAATGCATCTGCACTCCACTTTCCACAGACCTAAAATCAGCAAGGTGCCCTTCAATCTCAGGTAAAGAAATCTTGTCCAATTCAATATGGGCAATCCCAGTTGTTCCACCAAAGTACTGCAGGTGTCCTCCAACAGTCAAGAACTCCCCTCCATAGTGAAATTTGATGGCCAAATTTCCAAAGGGATCCATGCTGCCAAAATAAATGAGATTAATCACCTACCAAAGGTCAAACTCATATAAATGTATCTCTCAAATTTTAGATATAATCAGGCTGACATTCAAAAAAATGTACAGACCCCCTTTCTAATCCTAATCGATGGAATCACACATACTACCTACTCCCAACTATACAATCAGTGAAAATGCATCAACAACAGGGTACCTCAACCGAAAAGCGCAAAATTTTGAATCAATTTTACCACAAATCCATGCCCTAATTCACGTGCCCACAAAACCCCAAGTAAACCCCACTGACAGACCCTTGCCCTAGTTCTAATCACCAAAATCAGAAGGAGCAGAGTGCGGGTATTGATTTCGAACCACTAACCTCGAGTCTTTGCGCATCACAATCACCAGGACCTTGCGCCGATCACCACATCGCCGTCCGTGTCGCCAGAGGGAAGGGAGACGAACAGACGAGGGCCAATGGGATGAAGTCCACGAGTGCTCCCCTGCTTTAGGCCTTTAGCTTTCTCCCTGTGTCTCTTACAGGCTGGGACCACGCGTCAAGATGCAAAACCGCTAGGGGAAACCAGCCTGGGGGGTTAACTGCACGGTTTTGGATAGATGGGACCATTAGATATCCGGTTTTTTTGTTTGGGGGGTTAAGTGCTCCGACATCGATAGTTTGGGCGTATGTAGACTTCTTCCGAAATGGTTGGAGTGTTTTCCCCACCATATTCACGGTTTCCATTTTGAGCCAGGAAAATTCCCGCAAAAATTCCCATTTTTACAGACCGCAATGTTTATTTACAACCTCAAAATAAACCCATAGCAACTTACAGCCACAGGCCCACCAGGTATTCCCACAAGCCCCGCATCCATGCACTCGCAGGAGGCCTTGGCTTGCATTTATAGCGTTTCTGTACATGTTCTTTGTTGTGTGCTTACGAGGTGGGATTAAAACTTGTAGTTGCTCCTGGGTGTGTTGTACGGTGGTTGTGCTACGGTGCCGAGCTGTGCTCAGTTGCTGTGTGGGCCGCCAAGGCCTTTGAGGCTAGGGCCGCTAGGAAGACCACGTGAAAGCAGCTGATTTACTAAAAAAAACGTGAATGCAGCTGACGGGTTTGTCCTTTTATTTTTTCTAGTAATTCCATCACAATTAAAAAGTAAAATCCCTATTATTGTGTACGTGTATGTCACGGAATATGGTGTACTTGTGTTAGATTTATGGTGCTATATACTCATCTATCATCTATTATTTGTGTATATGCTATGCATGGTTGGTATCCATCATATTGAGTTGGATGTATTAAGTGGTTACATGCATATGTTTTCCGATTTTAATTACCGATTTCGGACCGTTACCGACATGCTCCCGATCGAATTATACCGTTTCTGATATCCCGCATAACCGATTTCGTTTTTACGACCGAGCTTTCCCGTTTCCGTTTCTGTTTCCGAATAAAAATATGAAAACGGAAATGGTTATAGTATTTTCCTAACCATTCCCGACCGTTTTCATCCTTAGTAAAGGGGCAGAGGGCCTCTCCTACCTCCGGCGTCTGGAACGCCAGCATACCACTGGATGAAGCGCTCCATAAAAGAATGCAACTATGAGATTAGTGCCGATCAAACTAGTTCAATTTTGATTAACTTTATAGTAAACAATATTAGCGTTTAAGTCTTCAAATAAATTTATTATAAAAATATATTCTATAACAAATCCAATGGTATTTATTTTATATCATGAAGATTAATATTTTTTATATAATTTTAGTCAAAATTTAAATTGTTTGACTCTTCGTACAACGAGAATTGCCTTCTTTTGTTTTCGTACAACGAGTGGTATGTGCGATTCGAGGTCTGCCGTTGCCTCAAAAAAAAAACCAGCTGCTCCCCACAAATCATGGATGCTTCCGCACGCATGCATGTCGCCCTGTAGGCAAGGAGAAAGTCCCCCCACCATGCGAGCTGTCGCCAAACCATTTTCGCATAGCTGCATGTAGCCACCAAGTACAACGCCGATTTTTTTTAAGAACAACTCCGATTCTTCTTTGCAGCGAATAGGATATGCTTGCAAATAGGATCAGCCGCTGTAACAGCAGCCACTTGAAGAATACGGTCTGCAGTCGGCAATCACCGCTGTAGCAACATGTGACGGAACCGTCAAATTAAAACTCTAAATTAAGCGTAATGGTCGTCATTTAAACACATCAGGCGCATTAGCTTAATGGTTTAATTTGACAGCCATTTCTCAGCCCACATCTCGATCGAAACATCACCGATAGTCTCACGCGAAGGTGAGCGCAGATGGTACAAGCACGACACATATTTGAAAATACAACAATATATACGAAATTCCGCCATAAGTTTTTCAGACCAAGTTTAAATACCTGCATAATCAACAAACTTTACATCACCGAATCTAGAGTTCGAACATATGTAAAAGGCTTACATCTGCCACAAGTGTACAACGAGAAGTCCTCTAACTAGGCGTCGGGCTCCACAACCTCCCATCCCACTGTGTCCCGACGGATGAACTCAACGCAGCAGGGACAGAAGTCAATGTCCGGGTGTCCTGAAATAATTATAGCAACAAATTCTGAGAATACTAATACTTAGCGAGACTTACCCGACCAGGGGTATACATAGCCCCAAACTAGACATGCACGGCTTTCTGGCCAGCGGGTTATTTTGCAGAAAAGCATCTATAGTTGAATCCTTCCTTTCAATATTTTAGCCATATTTTCTATATAGAAAGACTCTCATCTAATGGTGGCGTATCTACAACAATCATGTTGGAGTATTATAATAATGATTAAAAATAGTTCCATCATTTATCACTAACATTTCTAATTCATTTCTACGAGGCGACAAAGAGATCGAGGCCCTCATATCCGCGAGACACGGCAAATCGATTCGATTTAACCTTGTAAGGTAGACCTAACCAACACGGCACACTTAGGCCCCCGTCGGACCACACACACCAACCATTCCCCTCCCCGCCACGAACTACAGGACCGCCCCACTAGCGTATAGTCAGCCGAGCCCTACGAGAGACCACCAAAAGTAAATACATGCAAGCCAATTCTCCGCGGCCACTCGACTACCCTAAGGGGTGGGAAGGAGTCCTGTACTTTCGAAGCAGGGCAGTACTAGGCTTACCGGTTTCGACTACCTCCTACTCCCGGTATGCGGTTAGTACAGTTCCATCCCCGATCAGCACTGCCAACAACGGACGGTCCTTAATCGACACAAAAGGGGCTAAGACACCCAGGAACCCCTTCCTACTGCCATACCTATACATTGTCATCATTTCCCCGTCCGGTCCCACATTATCCATTTATCTCAAATCAGACTCAAATATTCATGTACTGAAATAGCCATATATCATATATCTCGCGAGTAACTGGAAATTACTCGACTTCTAATCATCTTATATCTCGCGAGTGGCAGGAGAGCACTCGTCTTCTACCAGAAAACATTAGGCATAGCACTTCTATCGTCCTATACATACTAGTATAACTCAAGGAGACCTAGGAATCAGGCAACTAGGGTTTCAAACAATTCATAAACCTAATGCACAAATAATAGAGACATATAAAGGTGTCATAATTTGAAATAATCTGATGTGCACCGGGGCTTGCCTTCGGGCTGCTGCTCAAAGCTAGGGTCAGAGGGGCCTTGGGCCGGGTTCTCACGCCTCTCCTCCTGGGCTTGCTCCGGCTGCTCCTGCGGTGCCGCAATCACCTCATACACGACGTCCTCAACGGCGGATGCTACACGAATGCATATGAAAAAATTGAGTGCAGCTCAAATGATGTAACTACTATACTTCAAACTGGACTGTCCGCGCCCAAGTGGCGGACCGTCCGCAGTACAACTCTGCCGACCCACCAGAACCAACTACCTCTCTGGACAAGTTTCAATCTATACGACAGACTGTCCGCTCCAACATAGCGGACTGTCCGCAGTTTAACTCTGCAATACTACCAGAGGCAACGACGCCTCTGGACAAAATTTTAATCTCTACTACGGACCGTCCGGCCCTCCTTGGCGGACCGTCCGCAGTTCGTCTCTGGACAAAATTCTAGACTCTACGGCGGATTGTCCGCCCTCCAATGGCAGACCGTCCGTAGTTCAACCCTGCGAAACCCACTAGAGACAACATCGTCTCTGGACAAATCTCGAACTCTACGGCGGACTGTCCGCTCTTCAATAGTGGACCGTCCGCAGTTCAATTCTACGAAAACACCAGAGAACATCATCTCTGGACAACTTCTAACTTGACCTGCGGACTGTCCGGCCCTCCTAGGTGGACCCTCTGTGATTCCTATCTTTTGACACCACGCGCCGCCACCAGTGAGGCCGGCGCGGCGCCACGGCGCGCCGTTCCCGCCGACGGTGGCCCGAACGACAGCGAGGCTAGCACTACACCATCTACTAGACGAGGCGTACACGGGCATGGGTGACACACATGGAGAAATCGAGCCGAACCTAGTCGGCGACGTGCGGCCCGTGGCAGCAAGAATGACTTCGTCGAGAACGTGCGTGGAAACAATGTGAACGTGGAGGAACAAGGAGAGCATGAGCATTAGCGACTCACTTACAATCGATTTGAGTCCTTGGGCGAAGGAAACGGTGCTCGGACGATGGAGTTCCATGGCGAGGTCGAGTTTGGGCGAACTTGAACTGGCGGCCGGGGAATCCGGGATTCCCGGCGAGGTGGGGATTGTGGATGTGGTTGGAGGGGTTGAGGAGGGAGCTAGGGAGGTGGTTGAGCTTTGGGTGCGGTGGATTTGAAATCCATGGAGGGGAGCTCGCGAAATCGACCGGCGAACGGGAGGAGCTCAAGCTCCGTCCATGGCGTCGGGAGGGAGAGGGAGAGTGAACTGAGAGAGAGAGTGAGGGAGTGGACGCGGGGTGGGTGGAGGAGGATGGGCTCGCCTTCAATGCGGCGTACGGGGTGGCCGGGGAAGAGCTCGATGGCCGGCACGTGGCGGCAATCGACGATCCTCGGTCACGGAGCAGGTGAAACAGAGCCGTCGCGGACCGTCCGCCGCCCCCAAGCAGACTGTCCGCGAGGCAGGGTGTTACACAGCATTAACAAGACTGAACTTTTCTTTTCATATTGTGGGTCAGAGATACATATTATATTACTCATCACTAGAATTTTCATAAAACGTTTGCCTTGCCTGCTTGTTGGCATTGTACTTCTTTAGATCTTGTATAGTGAACGGTGCTTGCCAAAACTATATACTCATTAGCTATCTTGTGGTAAATAAATCATTAGCTATCTTGTGGTAAATAAAGCACCTCGATGTTCTCTCAATCTGAATATATTCAAATTTTCAGAAAAGATTTTCTATATACCCATTAGCTATGAAAGTTTCGGTTACTGCCTTCATTTTCTTTTCACGTTTCATTTCTAGAATTGGAAGGCGCATCCAAGGAAAGCATGCAGAGAGTTTTCGCATTTGTTATCAGATCTGAAAGACACATCCAAACAGGGATACAGAGAGATTACAAGACTGGATTTAGAAGGCACGTCGAGTAGCAAAACAGTACTGCATGATGCTTGCTGTTCTCCACTGTAAAACCCAAAAAAAAGTAGCATAAAGAATGAATTTGCAAAGTGAAATGTGCGCTGTCATTTTTTATATGAATAAAGAAATACTACTTTTGCTTACCTAAGTCTATTATCAATAGCAACGAATCTGCTTATTAAAGACATAATACTATATACGGGTGCGTATTAAAGTCAATCACAAGGATTTGTCAGTCTTTCCAAGATGTTCATAGGAGTAGGATTTGCGTACGTGTATTCATAGGGGTGAGTGTGCGATTGTTGCGACTTTCTGAGTTGTATTGTGTAATCATAAAAAATATTTTATACGGGGTGCTTATTAAAGTCAATCTCGAGGATTTGCCAGCTCGGTATTCGAAAATACTCATAGGAGTAGGGTTTGCGTGCGTGTGTTCGTAGGAGTGAGTGTGCATGTCTCTCTATCTACTTGTCAATTTGCCGTACTGCATTTCTGAAGTAACAACTCGCTACTTCTGAACTTGCCAAGTTACGGTCTGGACAACAATTTGCTGCAGTTTCGATTTAGAATCATATATCTTGAAAAAAAAAATCTCTGAAAAATTCCTGGGAAACATGCTGTCCATTCTTCAGTCAACTATTCCGTATCTGAAGAGCACGGACGCTGCACCGAGCTAGGTTGTTCCTTCCTTCCCCATCGACAGCGCTCCCCGCCATGCTCCGGTTGCGCAACAGACACTTGCT
Source organism: Panicum virgatum (assembly GCF_016808335.1). Taxonomy (NCBI): domain Eukaryota; kingdom Viridiplantae; phylum Streptophyta; class Magnoliopsida; order Poales; family Poaceae; genus Panicum; species Panicum virgatum. Next base: position 4,140,629 of record NC_053136.1, read on the forward strand.
CCTCCCCGGCCGCACCCCTCCCCAAAGTCCTCTCGCCCGCGTCACCAAGCACATGCCGCCGGCCTCGCCGCGACGCGGTGTCCTCAGTGGCGCTTAACGCTGCCGGCCGCCGTGCCGCCGCCCTCTTTGAGGACCACGCCGCCACACCTGCAGCGCACCCCCGCCGCCCGGCCGTCGAATGCGCGCCCACCAGCACATACGCCCAGCTGCAAGAGCAGCCGTCCGTTGATCGAGCGGCGTGCGCCGCCGGCGTCCACCGCGTGTGCTGGAACACGTCGCCGACTAGGAAACCGGGAGGTGGAGGCCTGGACGGCGCCGCGGGGCGGCCCGGGCGAGAACCCCGGCGTGGACGGGACTTCGTCTACCGTCCGGGGGTGGAGGATAAATCAAATACCGACCACCCCTGGGCCGCTCCTGGACGTTGGATCGGGATTCTACGGTCGTGATCGGCAAGGTTGGTAGCGCCGCCCCGTCCACTTTCCTCGCGCGACGCGCTGCCCGCCGAACGCTGAGCTCTGATATATCGATCCATGGACAGTTGCAGACTCCAAATCGACCTCCTGCTCTTCAGCTCTTGCATTGCCAGTGCCCGTCAATCTGGGTCCAGCAGCTCCCGCGCTGCACGAAGCTCGCCGCCGGCGCCCGTGCAGAGGGAAGACGCGGCGTGCATAGCGGCGGAGGCTGCTGCAACCATACGCGAGCAGCACGCCGACGCCGGCACCTGCACGCCGCCGGGGACTTCGTCCACTTCACCTTCCCAAAGCCCTCGCGCGCGTGTCACCAAGCACACATCGCCGCGCACTGCACACGCATGCCGCCGCCGGCCGGCCTCGCTGCGACGCGGTGTCCTCCAGGTGCTTAATGTTGCCGTGCCGTGCCGCCGCCCTCTCGAGGTCCACGCCGCCACCGCGGACGCACCCCGCCGCCCGGCGGTCGAACGAGCGCCCACCAGTACACACGCCCACAGCAGCCAGCCATCCGTCGAACGGCGTGCGACGCCGCGAGCCCGCGACGGCGTCCACCCATGGCAATTGATGACAACACCTTCTCCCTAGAAAGCTGGAACACGTCGCGATCTATTCTGGTCCCGGGAATCGAATGGCAGAGCTCTGGACGGCGCTGCGCAGCGACCGTGCTGCCCATGGCGCCGGCCGGGTCGGACACCAAGGGAGGACGGCACTTCGTCTACCGTCCGGGGGTGGACGGTAAATGAAATACCGTCCACCCTCTGGCCCCTCCGGACGTTGGATCGGTTTCGTGCGGTCGTGATTGGCGTGGATGGCCGCGGCCCTCTCCGCTTTCCTCACACGACGCGCTGCCTGGCCGCCCTGGCGTGCCCGCCGTTTCCTTCAACGAAACACTTAGCTTGATCCATCTCACAATCTGGGCCTCAACGCTGGAAAATTGGTCGTGGACACTCGAATTGACATCTTGCTCTAGCCAGTGCCCGCCCATCTGGCCAGCAGCTCGCCGCCGGCGCCCGTGCATGCAGAGGGAAGACGCGGCGGCACGGCGGCGGAATCTTCACGATCGACGCCGGCGACTTCGTGCGCCGCGTGCAGACCGAGGCGCCAGGCCCGGCCGCGCGCCGAGAGCAGTAGCTTAGCTTCCCACGTCTTTCATCGTGAACGTGCGCGGCAGCAACTTGCACGAATTGCGCCGCCCTCTGCACCCACGCCGCCGGCGCGCGCACGACTTGCTCCGGCCACCCGTCCAGGCGCCGGAATCCAGTGGCCGCGCCCGTGGCGCGGACAACTGCGTCCGGCGCCCACCGGTCGGAACCCGTCGTTCACCAGTACTACACGCCCAGCCGTCCCTCGAGTTGCGCACGCCGCCGCCGCGACGGCGTCCACCACGTCTGTGTGATGAAGGCGCTCGACGACGGCACCTTCTTCCTGGGAAGCTGGAACACGTTACGGACTATTCCGGAGCCAGTAGGGCGGGCGGTGGCCGGTGGAGACCTCGACGGCGCGGCGCGGCAGCCGTGTTGCCAACGGCACCGGCCGGATCGGACCCCAGGGGTGGACGGTAAATGAAATACCGTCCACCCTGGGCCCATGTGCGGCCGAGATCGGTGCGGACGGGGAGCCAGGCCCTCTCTGCAGTCCGCGCGACGTGCGCCGCCGCCGACGGGTGGCTTCGTCCGCTTTCGCGCAGTGCGCAGGCCGGTGGCGCTAGGCGCGGCCATGCTCCCATCGCGCGTGCCGAGAGGTCGAGCGGTAGCTTCCTCCCGTGCCTAGACGTGAAAGTTCGCCTCCACGCGCCGCTCGGATGCCATCGTGGAAGCACGCCGTGGTGGTGATCAGCACGATAGCTCCACCAGCACGCGCTGCCGCACCTCGCCATCGTGCGCCCGCGCGCGGGCTTCAAACAGCCGCGCCGCCGCCGCGACGGCGTCCGGCCACCGGGCATTGTTTTTAGTCGAATGCCCTTTGAGCTCAATGGAAGACGCAACAGGGTAAGCTTGGCCTTTTGCCATCAGTTTCGGGCAAGCAAGCTGCAAACCTAACAAAGGGGTCCAATGCGTCCACTTGTGGCCACGCCCCGAGCAACCGTCGTCCGTCGAACTTCGCACGACGCGGACGACTTGTTGAATCCAACAACAGCAAGCTTGCCGGTCAATCGCGCGGCCGCGGCTTGCACGAAGTGCGATCGATAGCAGGCAGGTTAGGCACCGCGCCGGCGAGACGTTCTGGCTGCGCCGCCGCCGTCCGCGCGGTCTGGACCTCCTCCGTGGGCGGAGAGCCGGAGAGGAAGCACCGAGCTTGGTTCCTCGACAGACAGCGACGCCTTGTTCTCCGTGGCGGCGGCGTGGCTCTTCCTGCCGTGCCGTGCCGCCGCGCTCTCAAGATCCACCGCACGCCGCCACGCCGCGCACGCTTGGCACGGCCGTCTAGCCGCCAGCCCGCGACGCCCTCAGAGAACCTAGTCCGCCACCCACCCAGCGGGCAGCGGCCCAAGGCGTCCACCAGTACACGCCCAGAGCTGCCGTACGTCGAACTGCGCGCGCCGCCGCGACGGCGTCCACGCCGTCAATACGGCGACGGCAGCATGTCCGCGGCAAGCTGGAACACGTCGCAAACAATTCTGGACCCGGGAAACAGGGCGGCGGAGACCTGGACGGCAGGGCGGGGCGACCGTGTCGCCAATGGCGCCGGCTAGGTCGGACCGCAGGGTGGACGGTATTTCGTCTACCGTCCGGGGTGGACGGCAAATGAAATACCGTCCACCCCTGGGCCTCTCCCGACCGTTGGATCGGGATTGTGCGGTCGTGATCGCCGCAGATAGGGACGCACGCAGTCCGCGCGACGTGCTGCTTGCCGTCGTCCCCTTCGACGAAGCGCTGCCAGGCCAGCGGCATCCGCGAGCTTCACGCCGGCACAGGCACCTGCGAGGCGCCGCTGGCGACTCCGTTCGCTTCCACGCCGTGAGCAGGCCGGTGGCGCCGGACGCGGCCATCCCCTCGCGAGCGCCGTCGCTGGGCAGTAGCTTCCTCCCGTGCCTCGTCTTGAACGTGCGCCTCCACACGGCGCTCGAATGACGTCGAGGAAGCACGCCGTGGTGATGCGGCGGCGGCGCACCATGCACAGACCATGTGCAGAGGGGCCATGACCATGAGGACAAGAGATGCATCTAGGCATTGGTAGGATCCGATCCAGTTTCAGAGTTCAGTTTCAGTTACATGGCCTGAAACTTCAGCTGGCTGATCGTTCACTCTTTATCGGTCCACCTTGTTTCACCATCTAACATTCACTACCGTTATTCGCTCACGGTATCATTTGACTTTATTTATTCACTCTTTATTTTACCTTGTTTTCACGGCGCTGTGCTGCTTCTGCTGCTACGAGACCTGCGAGTGCTGCCTCGACTGCCTCTGCTGCTGCTGCAACTAGGCCGCAGAAGATTTGGCAGCCTGCTTCCTTTAGTCTGGTTTTAAAGAACGTAATAGAGCATGTCGTAGTAGATGAAGAGAGCATGTTCTGTCAGTATGAGCATTCGTGTGTCCTGAACAAGATTCTACTATGGTACTGTAACCAACCATTGGTTTGAACTGCCGCATCGTATTATCCGATTCAGATTCAGATTCTGAACCCATCTCATTCGTTAGCGTGAATTTATCATTAGAACCGTCTGTCATGTCTGCGAGCCCACACACGTATCTGCTTTCAAGTGTCAAAATTAGCTTCGCAACTTAGCAAAGGCATCGTTTGAGAATCTGGTGAAAGGCTACTAAGCTTGAACAATGGACCTCACCTTCTATGATCAATGTGAGAGCACAGCATCCACCAATTCGTTCGGTACCGGACAAGCAATATGAACGTTAACATCTGGAAAACAGAGCAAATGGGAAAGAGTATATATGCTTTTATCAGCTGGATAATCTCAAATACAGTTTATTTGTACCGAATTCGTCGAGAATGTCTGCTCAAGATCCAATGGTTTTGATACATTTCTTACTGGGCTCCCATTTGTTAGGAATTTCCAACTGAATTTTTTTACTGTACTAGTTGGCAATCGAATCCAAAACAAACTTTATAAAAAAAAATCTCTGTAATGAGTACTACCTGCTACTCTGCTTGCATATCCGGTTCAGCTGCTCTGCTATGCATGCCCCACTGTCGTGCAGAGCCGTTGCTTCACATTTTATTTCTTATTTGAAGTGCAAATTTCGCCGTCCCTATCGAACACAATCGGTAAATCAAAGATAAACAAATAAATGATGCTTTCATGTGGCACTGCGTGGACAAAGTTCAAGGGAGTTAAGGAGATGGCTATTGTTGGCTCCCCCTGGAATTGCTCCAATCGCATCAGCAGTTATAACTTATAACACCAAAATATCAGTAAATATCAAACACATAAATAGAAGAACACTGATAAAGACGATGCGTCGAAGTTGACTGCGTCTTTTCAAACACCGAAAAAGCAACCAGATGGGTAACACAAGGGCACCAGTCCAGATATAAAGCTAGTCTTATAAGTTTCATAGAACGCACCTCAGAAAGATAAAACTTTTTAATTACTTTGAAATGAGAAGATTCTACATTGGATCCCAGTTCAAGATTCAGAAACACCCAAAGATTCAGAACCATAAACAAAATGCAAACCACGTATGAAATATGAATGGTCGATCTCAATTCTCAACCCTACTCTTGGCCTCGTTCACAGTTCGTAGGCAGGTGCTGAAGTTGAAGAGCTAGGCAGCTAGCAAAATGTCAATTGCTGTGTACATGGTGTGTTCAACATAACAAACCACCCTGGGTTCCTACAGTCTAGTGTGTACTCTATGTTTCTCAGATTACTGCACTAGTAGTCGACTGATTTGGAGCATATTTAAAAATAAAACTGAAGCTGTTATAAAAAAATTTCCTCATTGGATGACCAATTGTTAGTGGTCCCGTGCAACTCCTGTACCCTTAAGCTTGGTCGTGCTAGAAGAATTTTACAGTACAAACATCAGTGGGCAATGGGGGGGGGGGGGGGGGGATTCAGAGCAAGGATCTGAATTTGGTCAAGGCAGATCCCTGTACTTGACAACATCAATCTTGTCCAAATCATACTCCTTGCAGATCCTTGAAATGGTATCACAGTCCAAACCTTCATCCAAGTTTCTCCTTTCAAGGAACCCATCGAGCCTTTTTGATGGCCGCAACTTCTGTTCAATGAATATGAAAATGCATTAGAAAATAGCAGTAACTGAAATCTAACAAACTTATTTAAATAATTTTAAGATCATCTATTAGAACCACATTCCAACCACTCTTTGTCCCACCTCTCTTAGAGAACATGTATCGAAGAGATATATATATGCACCAAATATGACTAGATTACTATAGTTATTAAAGACAGAACTAAAAAGGTTTGTTTACCCTTGATTGTGGTTTCATTTTATAACGAATTGGGAACTGATGCAGCCACATGTCATCTTAGCTTGATACTAAAGAGGGCAAATTTTGAGTACTTTGGGTAATATATTCCTAAAAAGAATAGTTTGGATAATAGTAAAACAAGTACAGGTAAGAATGCTACACCAAATTCTCAGGCTCTATGAAACTCATGAAAAGAAGTATAAATCTTAAGAACAACAAAGCCTTCAGCACCAAGCACAAACTTGGTAGGCGGTAAAGTAAAATCTTTGTGAGAGAGAAATCTCAGGGTCTGTTGCGGTAAAAGAAGTGCCAAGTTTAGCTTCCAGCAGCAAAATTATGACATTACGCGACAGAAAAATTTAGGTTTCCCATGATGGATTCGTATCAACAACAACAACAACAACATAGACTTTTTTCCCAAGCAAGTTGGGGTAGGCTAGAGATGAAATCCGAAAGAAATAAGTTCAAGGTTCAGGCACATTGATAGCTAGTCTCCAAACGCTCCTATCCAAAGCTATATCTTTAGAGATATTCCAATCCTTAAGGTCTCTCTTAACCGACTCATCTCACGTCAGTTTAGGTCTACCTCTACCCCTCTTTACATTGTCGACCCGCTCAAGAACCCCATTATTCACCGGCGCCTCAGGAGGCCTTCGTTGGACATGTCCAAACCATCTCAGCCGATGCTAGGTAAGTTTCTCCTCAATTGGTGCCACTCCAACCCTATCCCGAATAACTTCGTTCCAGACTCTATCCCTCCTTGTGTGCCCGCAAAACCACCGCAACATCCGCATCTCTGCTACACTCAGTTGCCAACATTCAGCACCGTATAGCATCGCCGGACGAATTGATGTCCTATAGAATTTGCCTTTTAGCTTTTGTGGCACCCTCTTGTCACAAAGGATGCCAGAAGCTTGCCGCCATTTCAACCAGCCAGCTGAAATTCTATGCCTAACATCTTCATCAATGTCGTCATCCTTTTGTAGCACCGATCCTAAATACCGAAAAGTATCCTTCTGGACCACCACTTGTCCATCTAGACTAACGTCTCCCCCCTCATGCCTAGTCGCGCTGAAATCGCACATCATGTACTCGGTTTTGGTCCTACTAAGTCTGAACCCTTTCGACTCTAACATGCGTCTCCACAGCTCTAACTTCCTATTAACCCCTGCCCTACTCTCGTCAACTAGCACCACATCATCAGCAAAGAGCATACACCAAGGGATCTCACCTTGTATATCCCTTGTGACCTCATCCATCACTAAAGCAAATAAATAAGGGCTCAATGCTGACCCCTGGTGTAGGCCTATGTTAATAGGAAAGTCAGTGGTGTTGCCATCACATGTCCGGAACAATGTTTTCAAATCGGCTGGTCGGTCCTGGTCGCCTAGGGACCGACCAGGCGATTAATCGCGATTAGTCGACGACCAGGTCGACCTGGTCGAGCCTGGTCGTTCCCTAATCGTCCATATGTCTACATGTTCAGTATATACTATATAGTGTATATATAATTATATATATACAATATAGTATACAGCAAGCAATTCTGCAGGTTTTGGTGACTTACTTTTGATATTTGCTCTCCAAAACTCCAGCTTCTTGTCCAAAACTCCATATTCTTCTTGCTGAATCCCTGCTGCTGAAACAAAAAAATGAAGTTGTTAGGAGAAAGTGAGAAACCTTCATGCTGCTGCTGCCCTGGTCGAGAAATGCCCTGGTCGACCGACTAATCGCGATTAGTGGACGACTAATCGGACGACTAGGTTTCTGGTCGCTCTGGTCGGGTCGGTGGTGCTGGTCGGACTTGGAGAACCGACCTGGGCGATTAATCGCGATTAATCGCGATTAATCGCGATTAATCGCGATTAATCGGATGACTTGAAAACATGGCCGGACAAACATCGTCGCATCCTTGTACATATCCTTAATGAGGGTAATGTACTTAGTTGGGACTTTGTGCTTCTCCAAGGCCCACCACATGATATTTCTCGGTACTTTGTCATATGCCTTCTCAAGGTCAATGAAGACCATGTGCAAGTCCTTCTTATGTTCCCTATATCTCTCCATCAATTGTCGTATTAAGAAAATCGCCTCCATGGTTGACCTTCCAGGCATGAACCCAAATTGGTTTTGGGTCACACTTGTCACTCTTCTTAGGCGATGCTCGATAACCCTCTCCCAAAGCTTCATCGTATGGCTCATCAGCTTAATCCCACGGTAGTTAGTACAACTTTGAACATCACCCTTGTTTTTGAAGATAGGTACTAATATACTTCTCCATTCTTCCGGCATCTTGTTTGACCGAAAAATGAGATTAAAAAACTTAGTTAACCATACTATTGCTCTATCTCCTAGGCATCTCCACACCTCAATGGGGATACCATCAGGACCCATCGATTTACCTCCCTTCATCCTCTTCAAAGCCTCCCCGATCTCTACCTCCTGAATTCTCCTCACAAAACGTCTGTTGGTATCGTCAAAAGAGTCATCTAACTCAAGGGTAGGGCTCTCACTCTCCCCATTAAACAACTTGTCGAAGTACTCTCTCCATCTATCCATGATCTCATCATCCTTCACTAGCAGTCGATCTGTCTCATCCTTAATGCATTTGATTTGGTTGATGTCCCTTGTCTTCCGCTCGCGGATCCTAGCCATCCTATAAATGTCCTTCTCCCCTTCTTTCGTGCCTAGCCGCTGATACAGGTCATCATACGCCTTACCTTTTGCTACATTCACAGCTCGCTTTGCAACCTTCTTCGCTAATTTATAGCTCTCGATGTTGGCTGCACTCTTGTCAAGGTGGAGACGCTTGAAACACTCCTTCTTCTCCTTAATAGCCCTTTGCATCTCGTCATTCCACCACCAGGTGTCTTTCCCCTCATGTTTGCCTCCCCTACTCACGCCAAACACCTCTGAGGCCACCTTCCGAACACATGTTGCCATCTTTAGCCACATGTCATCTGCGTCTTCTCCTTCCCAAGGCCCCTCACATAGCATCCTTTCCTTAAACGCTTGTGCCGCTTCCCCTCTAAGCTTCCACCACTTTGTTCTCGCAATCTTGGCACGTTTGTCCCGGTGGACACGTACCCGAAGACGAAAGTCCGCCACCACAAGCTTGTGTTGAGGGACAACACACTCCCCAGGTATCACCTTACAATCTAAGCAATCACGTCTATCCTCCCTCCTAGCAAGGATAAAGTCGATCTGGCTCGAATGTTGTCCACTACGAAACGTCACAAGATGGGATTCCCTCTTCTTAAACACGGTATTCGCTATCAACAAGTCATAGGCTAATGCGAAGTTCAACACATCCTCCCCCTCTTGACTCCTGCTACCATACCCAAAACCCCCGTGCACTCGCTCGAACCCTACATTAGTCGCACCCACATGGCCGTTGAGATCTCCTCCTATGAAGAGTTTCTCGCTGGTAGGCACGGTACTAACCATGCTATCTAGATCTTCCCAGAACTGCATCTTGGTGCTCTCACTAAGGCCTACCTAAGGGGCCTAGGCACTGATCACATTCAAAACCGAATCTCCAACTACCAACCGGATTAGGATAATCCGATCGCCTTGCCTTCTAACCTCTACGACTCCATCCTTAAGGCTCCTATCAATCAAGATGCCTACACCATTCCTACCCGGAGTTGCTCCCGTGTACCAAAGCTTGAAGCCAGTATCCTCAACCTCCTTCGCCTTCTGGCCCTTCCATTTAGTCTCCTGAACGCATAGAATATTTACACGCCTCCTAATTGCTACATCAACTAGCTCTCGCAACTTACCCGTTAGGGACCCTACGTTCCAGCTATCTATACGAATCCTAATTGGCTCGGCTAGCTTCCTTACCCTTCGCACCCGTCGAGGGAAGTGCGAAGACCCTTGCTCATTTTTCACTACACCCGGCCGTAGATGTAGCGCGCCATTCAGGTGACGACCCGACCCTTGCTCACTTATCATCGTACCCAGGTCATGATACGACGCGCCCTTGGGGGGATGGCGACCCGGCCCTTGCCCATTTATCACCACACCCGGGTTCCGATGTAGCGCGTCGCTAAGAGGGTTCCGCCCCAACGAGTTTCTTGTGGGTTTCAAATCCATTAGAGTGGCTATTTTTATGCTGGTTTGCCAAAACCTAACGCAACCCTCCTCCTTTATCCGGGCTTGGGACCGGCTATGCTGAGACGACTCAGGAGAGAGAGTCTTCCAGTCAACATAGGCGGAGTTCCATGATGGATTCGTATGAATCTATAAATTCATTAGAAAAAACATTTAAGAGGCATTGAACACATCTAAAAAGGTGGCTCACGGGGAACATTTGATATAACACACTCACTACAGCCAGATCAATCAAGCAGTGTAAGAGGCTACCATGGCAGCTTTTGACAACTGCTTCATTGAAAGTTTATCCTAGGGCCATCCAAAATGGTCACAATAGGTTAGGTGATTGGACCTCGGTTTACTATTATTCTTGAGGTATCTGATGTATATGGTTAGTATGCTCCATTTGTAATGCAAGATTTGATTCCATTCAGGAAACACTACACATACTGAGATGTGCAAGGTATTACTGGAGCAGAAAACACTTAAGTTCAATGTACAGGTAAATTCTCAAAAGACAATCAAATTTGGAGTTGTAGTTGTCCATTAGATTGTCTCATTGCAAAACTGACCCAAGGATATAACAATCTGTCTTGCTCATTCAGAGTTAGGGCAACTTACCGAAGGAGAATACCGGGCATTTTCATTAGGGTTACCATCCTTTCCTGAACCAATCTCCTTCTCAAGAACTTCCCATTGATCTGAGCAGTCCGAAACTAGCAACTGGAGCCTCTCACTTCCCTATACCAAAATAAAAATCAGGCAAACCTAAAAAATAAAATAAAATAAACTCAATTGTGTTATCATCACGATGTTTAACTAACATAATAAAGTGGTACACTGAAAAAATTGCAGCCAATGTAAAATATTTCCCAATTTTCTACCCTACAGGACTAGTCGCCACCAAGATTTACAGGGGATCTTTCTTTTTGCAAATGGGAAAGGGTAACTCACCATACACAAATACAAATTTACAGAAATTTGAATGATTGAAAGAGTAATGAATACCACAACACTGACACTAAGCAGCAAAAATGACTTAAGACTAAGTGGACGACTTCACAAACCTGTAGAGCTCTCCAATGAGAATAAGCACGAAATAATACCCAAAAGAATGGTATGTTTGGTAAAGGTAGTACCTACAATTGAATAAATCAAGTATCAGACAGTTGCACCATGTCATAGCCAATAGAGTTAATACCAGTTGTACAAATATGTAAATTTGCAAGGTGCACCGTATAATTAACATTATAATTTTTTAAGTAATGTGCCATAATGCAGAACACAATAAAAGTAAAAAAAATCTAAACTAATAATATATGCAGAGAACATTTGAATCATCCAACTGACAGCATTGTTATGAATTGCTAGTTGACACCACCCCCAAAACAAGTAACTGCAAACCTACCATGAAAACACTAGTAACTGGAAGCAAACAAACTGAGCCATAAAGAAATTTCTTGTGAACTGACGCACCCCTGGTCATCATGAAACAATCCACAAGCAAAAGTGTCAGAAAATATAAAAATTAGACTAGACAATGTGCTAGTGTGTGTTGAAGGGCATCAAGCATTCACCTAACAGCAATATGCCGCAACCTTCGACGCACAAGACGAGAATTTATGCTGCAGTAAGAATTTGTGATTTAGAATTTTAGAGGCATAAATACAAATGAAGGTGAGTATGTTAAAAATTGCTGGCCAGCTGTGCTGAAACCTGGCAGTTAGAAGACTTTAACAAGAGATGCATGGTAATACTAGTTCCATAGTGATTCTTAGTGTTTTTTAGGGCAGTGATTATTAAATCTCACCAGTTAGCTTCTAAATCACATCAAACAAATGATGTGGTACTGCATACATGAGGGAACACAGTTACAAACAAAGACTGAAGAAAAATAGATATTACAAATGACTCATTTCTTGGCTCTTGGGGTCATATAACCTTGCATGCAAAAAGAGCATAGTATCCTTACAAACAGGAAAGCATAAGTAAGCACGGAAGTGAAATTTTAACATACACTAACTCTATTGTACCAAAATAATGACGAGTTCTCCTCAGCTTACAAAAAAGGTGTATGAACACGCTAAAAACCTTGAAATGCAAATAAAGCAGTAACTCACAACTACAATTTTCAAACAGTTCACAGAGAAACACAGAAGCTAGGACAGTTCAAGTTTCAAATTGCAAATACTTATAGATAGCTAATCCATCTATTTGTCTAACATATGTAAGTTATGTCCATAGAATGGAAAGAATTGTATTGTAAATTAAAGTTGCAAGAATTGAACTCTAAAACCAAGAAAATTAAAGGGCATTTAAGACATGTTCATCAGGCACATCCTACAAGATGCCGAAACTAATATAAGTATGCTAAACTTTCAGTTGCTGGTTTGCATGCAGTTGTGAACATGTAACATATCATAACGATTACCCAAGATATGTACTTTGCTACTTAAATGTGTGCTTTCTTTGTTTTCCTGCTCAATGTACTTTGCTAGTTTTTTCCATTGGGGGCAATGTATGTGTGCTACTGTTATAATGTATGGTAATTGCACTAACAACAGATACTATACAATGAAATCCACAAAACCTGAGGAAGATTCTAGTACAGGGCACATTAATTCGACAAGTAAACTCACAAGCGCCAGCACCTTCCTACCATTTGGACAACAGAAAACAAAATAAAACGACAAACATATAGAGCTATTGGCGCACGTTATGCTTCAGGCAAGGCAAACAGAAATGCAGGTGATTATCAACATAGCTCACCTCGCCGGATGCACGATCTCGAGCGCGCCTACATCCTTGGTCACGGACTTCAACAGCACCTCCGACGGCCGCACCCGCGAGAGCAGCTTCAGCCCGAAGCTACACCAGAACAGAACAAGAGCGGAAGGCGCGTAAGCCCGACAGCGAGACTCATTTCGCCATTTCCGAATCCACGGAGCCCCAATCCAAGCCCAGTGTTAAACCCACACCCACGTCCAACTGACCTGTGGATCCGGCTCTTCATCGACCCCTCCGGCGCGCTCCCGAACCCGATCCACGCCCGGTTCATCTGCGCATCGGAGCCAATCCATCAGAAAACCCCGCCCAAAACCCAAATGCAGGGCCGACTGCAACAACCGGCACGGGCGTGCGTGGGGGTGGGTCCGAGCACCTTGTCTGCGACGAAGTCAACGACGGACTCGGCCTTCTCCGGCGCCGTGCGCCCCCCGGAGGTGATGCCGCGCCAGAGGTCCCTCAGCGTCGGCGGCGGAGGCGGGTGGGCGCCATCGCCGGCGGGCGCCGCGGCGGCGCGCGGGCGGGCGAAGCACCAGGCGCGGCCTTTGACGGGGAAGACGACGACGCGGGCCTGCATCGCGCGGCGAGGTGGGAGACGGCGTGGGGGCGGTGGTGGCGACTCCTGCCGAGGCGGAGGCGGAGGCGGAGCGCACTGACTCGGAGAAGGAGGCGGCGGTGGTGGGGACGGGGAGTCAGTGAGCCGAGGAGAGACGGCTTCGTTTGGCCCAAGCGGCCCCGATGGGCCGCCGAGCGGAGCGAGCGCGTTTGAGCCGTTGGATGGGGAACGAAGGGCAAGATGAAAATTTTTGCAAGATTTGTACGCATACAGGTCGCTATCCGTACCATCGTCACGCACCGGCATGTACGGATGTACCATTCGCAACAGTTGGGGCAGTAGAATTAGGAATTGCTTGATAATGTTTGGTTTCCTGATAGTATCCTTGTATCTTGCTACACTTTTCCCAAGTACTCTATACATGATGAGTTTTTTTTTTTTGGCAAGCCTCGTCTGAAGTGTGCCCAACAAATTGTTAACTACAAAAACTTAGCAAAGTTTGCTTAACTATAAGTACTTGCCTGACTTTGATGGTTTGCCACACATCTCCGCCACAGCAAGGGGTCACAGCAAAGCATCGACGACCATCAGCCACAGATACCAACAGGGGGTAACAAACTAAACAAGGATACGGTAAACAGGGTAACATTCACAGAATTTACAGAGTTTCGTCAGGACGGGGCACGGGTCGGCAAATGCAGCCGGCGAATGTCTGAATGTTTGCTGCTGAATCCTCTCCTGACGAGGTCAGAGGGAAAGTAGATGACTACTAACTAGCAAGGGAATGCTCAGAGGGCAGGTCTGGCGTTTACATGTCACGGCCTAAGCAATCAGTCATTCTTATCAGGCTTCATCGAATATGGGTCTGGAGTCACTTGCGGAGACACCGCTGGAGATTCTGCGGTCAGATCAGGACCCTTGCCTAGAATCCCACCACCTTCGGTTGAGTCTGGCTCCGGAACCTCTTGCTGTGTCACAACTGGAGAAGCCGGAGTCAAGTCAGGTTGCTTCTCCAGGGTCCCTGCGTCACCGGTTGAATCTAACTCAGGGACCCCCTGTGGTGCCGCAACTGGAGAAGCTGGAGTGAGGTCAGGCTGCTTCTTCAGGATCCCTACAATACCAGTTGAATCTGGCTTGGGAGTCTCTTCTGGAGCTGCTCCTGGAGAACCCCCAATCTCCTGTGGAACCTCCACTGGAGGGGCTGGAGTCCCTTGCTCAGTCTCAGCTGCGGTAGATGGTGGAGCCTCAGCCGGAATGCCTGGTGTTGCCACTGCATCAGCTGGACGTGCTTGCCTGCGACGTGGCCTCAAATACTTCATGCAGAATGCATCGACGTCCTCCTTGTAGTTCTTCCTCACGAAGTTCTCCAGGCACTTGAGGTAGGAGAAATCTGAACGGGATCCATCCGTCGAGACCACAAAGAAGCATCGAGTATCCTGGAAAGTTTGGTGCTTGTCGACCTGTCAAGGGCCATGAGGAAATTACCAACCATGATTCCAAAATTAGACTTTGGTATTTCTGATATGGCATATTAGATAAATGATCACGTAGTAAATGCAGAACCCAAAAGTAACATGAGAAACCATACCATTATATAGTCGATTGCACCAGACACCTTTGATTGCTTTTCAGGGTGGTTCTCAAGAACTTTCTCCTGTATGAACTTTTCATCTTCAGGCTGAAGTCTAACACCGTCACTGAAAAAATTAAGACAGATAAAATAAAATTTTACATTGTCTAATAGAAACTTAAAACTTAACTGTATATTATGAAGCACATAAAATGAGCCAGTAATTTGAGTTATTTTACCATGCTTCGCGGGATATCCTTCTGATACGCATCAAAATGGGTTCAACTTCTTTTATCATGTTTTTCTCCTCAGTTGTTAGTTCGAACCGTTGTCTTGGTGGAGGTGGGCCCCTCTCATCTAGTCTCCTTGGGGGCCTCCCAGAATTGTTTCTTTGGCCACTCCAATTACCAGATGTGCCACCCCATCCATCTGATTTCCAGCCTTCGTTGTTACCAGAATCAGTTGTCTCATTCCATTTACCTTGTGAGTTCTCAGCAGGGGTAGCAGCATTCCAGCCATCCCATGAATCTGATTGCTTCGCATCTGCATTACCCGCTGGTGTTGCAGCTGGATTACCCCAGGAATCCTCTGCAGCAGAAGTCTGGACCTTTTGTGCTCCATTTTCCCAGGAATCATTCAGTGTGTTGTTATTCTGGATTGCCATATTACCCCACGAATCTTGCTGTGAATTGGTGCCCGTTAGAGCTTTTTTGTCCAAGGAATCCTCCTGCATGTTATTATTGTCAGCTGCACTCTTACCCCAGGAATCCTGTAGTGCATCAGTTTTCTCCCATGACTTTCCATTTGATTTCCCTGTACTCCATGGATCAGATTCTTTCAGGGCTTCCGAATGCTCATGAGTCCCCATATTATCTCTGTTGCCCCAACTGGATCCTCCATCAGACTTGGTATTTGATCTTCCAACTCCCTTGCCAGTATTCCAAGCATTGTTTGATGGGGACATAGCCATGTTATCCCAGGAATCGTCAGCATTTGCCCTCTTCCGTTTGTAAGTGCTGACCCGCTCCGCCCATTGACTCTCACCACCATGTGACTTCTTTTTTTCTTTGTCGTTGCCCCACGAGTCCTGATCTACATTCAAGGTCTGCTCATTCCAACTGCTGGGCTGCTCCTGCCAGTTGCCATGGCCACCATCAGACTTCTTTTTGTCCCACATGTTGCTTGACGGTGGCGTTGTCTTCTTACACCAAGAGACTTGGTCCACATCCATCTCCTGTAACTTGGAAGAGCATTTTTGCTTCTCCCAGGCACTATCACCTCCATCTCCTTTCTGTTTGTCCCACGCATTTTCTGATGCTGATGCTGGCATGTTGCCCCATGGACCATGGTCCTCAGGAGTGCTGGACTTCTCCCAGTTATTATCACCTGCACTTGATTCCACTCTAGCACCCTTATCAGCCCAAGTATCAGTTTCAGCTTGTTCTCCATTTGTCTGCTTCTCAGTGCCCCAACCTCCCCAATCAGTGGAATTGTTCTCCACCACTGCATGCACATCCCAGCATGAATTATCTTGGTCGAGTGGTTTGGTAGCTGCTGCTGCTCCATTGCACCAACCTCCCCAGTCACCCGAATCATTACCAGCACTTCCATTTTGTTCCCAACTCGAGTTCATTGTTGCACCATTTTCCCATGAGCTGCCCTTCTGAATATCACGCTCTTCAAAATTATCCTCAAAGGTGAGCTTACCAAGGATCCCATCTGGTTCAGGCGATAAGCATACATCATCCACTGCATTTTCTGCTACAAGGTAGTCAACATCATCCAAGAACGTGTATCCTGCCTTTTCTTGGTCGGTCCTGACCAAGGCTAAGAAATCATAGAGCCCATCACCATACTCTTTATTGCTTTTCAGCTGCAACAAAGAAATCAAAACGTCTTAGTGAAATTTCCATATGGTTAGCCCATATAACCCAGCAGAGGTTTCTAGTGACATCAAAAACATTTTGGCCCTTATTAGATATGGGCTCAATCTTCACTACTAATATAAGCTGTAAGTTCTGGTCGTGAAGAGTAGCATACCTGATTTTCGTTCCAAAGAATCTCAAATGATGAACCAGTTCCTATCGCGGCGTGCTTGCCCCATGAGCACGATGAAACCACACATCCCAATGAATCAGACTCACATTTTTCCGCAGCCTTCTCAAAGCATTTCATAGGAGTCTAACAAAATGAAATATGCTCTGTGAGAACACATAAATGTATGATTTATTTTATTGAATATGGAAAAGATATTTCAAGTACAAACTTACAAACAAAGTGGACACTGTGAAAGGCACTTGAACTTTTAGTGAACGGAAGGTTGCCTTATAGCCACCAGTATTGAACCCATATAAGTTTCCAGTGCATGTCATACTGTTTGCCACAAGTATCAAATGGTCCTTGAGAACTCCTTTAGCAACCATTTTTACAGTAGTTGAAAGCCGCTGCACAAATAAGCAAGCATTCTTAACATCGTTGTGAATGATGCAAAACTGATAAGAAAAGAGATCTCACTGTAATAAGTATTATATAACACTTGGGCTAACTGGATGTGAATTGCAACATAAAGTACCGGGTCGCCACACGCCTCAGAATATCTAATCTCTATATACAATTCTTGAACTAAAAGAGGGCCAGGGAGCGTGGACACGTCGCGCGCAATTCCCGACCATCGGATCGGCCAAGTGGACGGCCTAGATCGTGTTTCCCAGCCATTTTACAAAAAATCCCTTGAACTTTAGAGTAATCAACCCGCGGTCCGGCCTCCTCTCTTAGGAAATTTTGCGAGAAAGCACTCAACTTTTCTCGAAATCAACCGGCAGTCCAACAATCCAAGTTTAGGGAAATTGCAAAGAAAACCTTAAGTTTTCATAAAATCAAAGCGTCGTCCTGGTCCTCTCATGATTTTTTTAGAAAAAATCCTCGGATTTTAATTAAATCAAACCACAACCCATTCTATCCGTTACTTCTACACGGGCAACATTATACGTACAATTTGAACATCAAAACACGTTGGAATCAAAAGTTGCTCAACATAGAATTTTATCAAGAAATAAAAAACTACAACTTTATTATAGAGTAAATTTTAAAATTCAAAACGCTTTCGCAATTCGTTTGCACAAATGCTGACATGCAACCCGTTGTACCTACAATTTGGACACCAAAACGTCTTCAAATCAAAAAATGATCAATATAGAAGTTGCCTAGAATTTCAAAATCTACGACTTTACTATATATCAAAGTTTTGTAAATTCAAAACGTTTTCATAATTCGTTCAGCATCTTATTTTGCTAAAAATATAATATTGTACCACCATTCTTCTATGGCTTCTCATGCTACATCCACAATAACACGTCATATTTTAATATAACCACTACTTCCTTAAAAATAACATGTTTATTAATTGCAACATGATTTCACAAATACATTAAGTTTCTGACTAATTGTGCTCCGCCCTCCCTAATAAATATGGCAACAAATGTCATAGCTCCATTTCGATACCCAAAATAATATACTACATAACAATAGCGTCACCATAATAGAATACTCAAAATATATACCAAGTGCAACAGCAGGCTACAGACCATGACACCTAAGCGAAAATAACGAAATGATGGATTTATCTTAACTATGTTGCTTAAAAAAAACTACTGCTAAAGTCCGCATCAACTACACTAGGACGCGAGATACGGGCCCTGCGCGACAAAGCCACAGGCTTTTCTAGTATATGTGCTATTTATGATCAACTACAATAGATAGACGTTAATCTTAAAACAAAACAAGATCTACCAACAAATTATGCTTGCCCAATTGGCCACACGAAATAGTACTAGTAGATTCATCAGAAAAAAATGCTATTTATACATTTTCCTAATGTACCATAAATTCTGTCAAATTTGCATTCTAGACTTCTAGTGATGATCAACTTAGGGAAACCACAAAAAAGATCACAGATGGGAAGAAGAGGCAGTCCTACCCAGTGTTTGTAATGCTATTCACCATGCAGTGAACCCTAACTGAATCAACTCTGCAGTTTTTACTAAGAAACACAGGAAATTAGGTCACAAACCTGTACAACTTGATCAAAGGCACATGAGATGCCAAGAAGTTCTCTCACTTGTTGAATACCATAAGGAATAGACCTTCTTGTGTCAATGAGATTAAGGACAGGTATGCAGGCATCCATTGTTGTTCTCCAGGCATCACCATTGTGTACAGCTTCATCTTTTTCTACAATGATTTCTAATGCTGGCTCGCCCTTTGGTGTCTTCCGTGTGTTCTTTACCCAAGAGGTCGCATCCGATTCAACCCAGACGATTTTAGCTGCTTGAATACGAGGGTCACCTGCAGAGCAAATGAGCAGAATCACTCTTCATTAGCAAGAGACTAATCGGTACAACATCCATTTATTACTATAATTATACGCAGATGGTAGTAAGATTGACTCATTCTCTGCAAAATGTAAGATATCTAGTAGGTCAATGGGTGCATATACATCTCATCGGAATAAGGTAGGTTCCGTGTATCTGAGTAGATAAACACCAAAAGGAACATTAGAAGCCAAAATTGGGAATTTTGTGATTCTCGTTCTTCAGTGAGTGAAATCAGAATTCACTGATTGTAGAGACACCGTGTGTTTAACAAACAGATTGTAATTTTCATTGTAAGTTTTCTAGTTAACAAAGAGAGGTAAAACAACCTTAACAAATTCAACAGATTTTGCAGAGTTCACAACTCAGAGTGCCATATTCTGAAAGGGGGGGGAGTAGTGTTTCTGCTGCCTAATACTCGAGCGATTTTGCCAAGTTGCTTTCGCATGCTGCCTGCATACCTCATAACCATGAACTGGAACTCAGGACACAAGCCAAAAGTTTTGAACTGCAGAAAAGGGACCATATGACTAGAAATATAGAAACATAGTCCATCAGAAACAATTGCTCTTGGATCAAAGATGTTTATTGCCAGAGGATATAAAGCCAAAGTTCATGTTCTATGAATGTTCCAGCGTTAATAGAAATAAACAACCTCGATCCATTGGAAATGATAAGTACAATACAATCAAGATAACAATCATACCATTCCCCAACAGGTATCAACTAAACAACCTCCATATCCTATATATGTGCCGGCATTGTGAAAACAAAATTAGGCTCAAAGCTTTCCTTCCAAAAAGATATGAACAAGAACAATGAACTTATATTTCAATAGGGTTAAGGGTAATTGGAAGATATTCAGTAATTTTTTAGGAAGAAGCTTAGTTTGTAGAACTCACTGTACCTTTTATAATTGTATCCAAAAGCACTGAACACACAGAGTCAGCTATCACATTTACTGCTCTCTCAACAGATTCAGATAATATGGTGTTGTCATCAGAGAAAGAGAACTGCACACATGGAATCATATGTAGGTATCCATCAACTGGATTCTGTCCGAATGAACAATCACTGCAAAGGATTCAATCGAAACCCTTAAGATTAACTCTAATTAATATAAGAAATAAAAGATCATGTCACAATTAATAGCAACGAGCCATTAAAAGCTCTAGAGAGAAAAGACCGTGCCTCAGCCCTAAGGAGTATCAACTCTCTGCTATAAACAAGACCAAACCCAATCCACTGAAGGTACTAGGAAGCAAATTAAGATTAGATACAATGCAACTAACAAAAGATGGTTTGTTTCAACTTTAAGTATACTTAAGTTGTTTAAGCATGTTCTTGTATGATTGTTATAGTCTTATAGAACAGATAAGCTCACACCCAACTAACAAAAGGCAGATTCAGAAAATATCTGATTTTCATGCTTCTAATGCTAAGCTGTTATAGCATCACTTCCCCTTCTTTTTTGCTAATTATAGGATCATGAATTCAATAGAGTTTTAATCTTTACGCAAAAATAATGAGATAGCTCCATTTCCAACACAGACTGAAATTATATTTCTCATGTGCTGCAGGAGTACGTCTTTCTGATTATATCTTATATGTCCACTTTACACAATCTAATTCAGAGGATCTGTGTGTGAAATGTAGTAAAAAGAGTTAGAACGCCCCACCTAGCCAACCCGACCATAAAACCCAGGTGTTATAGTGGGAGGGGTGGGGGCTTTTATCCTCAGTCCAACATTCCCCCTACTGCGTGCGAGCCGGGCGAGCCGCGGGGCTGTGCCACCTGTCCGGTCTCAGCACTTCGGTCTCAGCGAACGCAGCCAGGGAAATCGCGCAGCGGAAATGCGTGGCCGGGAGGGATCGAACCCAGGACCTCGGCTCTGGTACCAAGTTAGAACGCCCCACCTAGCCAACCCGACCATAAAACCCAGGTGTTATAGTGGGAGGGGTGGGGGCTTTTATCCTCAGTCCAACAAAAAGTATGTAGGATGTCACCCCTCATCAAATCACCTCCCTATACCCTGACCATTCCCCTTCAAATGGAATAGAAGTGGGCTGCAATTATATTTGTTAGCTGGGACTCCAACTCGGGGCCCTTGTCTATGACACCATAATGGGTTTCATAAGGTTCACCCAGAAGATTGTGCAAACAAGTTGGTAACACTAAGGCATCACCAATATCCCATAGCCAGTAATAATACTCTAACAGAAGGCAATCTAAACAAATCCTGGACGTCATATTTTGGGTTGAACAGGTGAAAGGCTAACGCTCGCAAGATATAGTAGGAAATAAAGAAAAAAAAAATACCATGTAGCGAAAGTGATCTTTCTGAGAAGGTGGCAAAGATGTCCTTTCTTCTTTCCATATCTCCCAGAAACTTCTTCGCATTTTTGGAGAATGTCTTGAGTATTAATGTTTATCCTTTCTAACTGTGCCTGCAAGAGAGACATTCACATATTTTTCAGTAACAGTTTGTGTGAGAAAAGCCAGAATACATCATATACCTTGTCTAGGTGAATATGGCCTACAAGACTTGGGGCAGCTTCAGATGTTCCATCTAAATTTATCTGCTTCTGATGCCTGAAAATACCATCAACATATTTTTGGTGTTTAGCCCTACTGACTCAAAAAAATCACAAAAGGATGCACCAAATGCGAAAGCATCCTATATGGCTATATCTATTCCCACTTTAAGAATAGTCATACCATTCATTTAACTACTTTGACTAGACCAGATAATGAACTAGCCTATTTAGTTTTCTCATAACAATCTCTTGCAGGCCTGTCTAACCCAGCTGCAGTTGCATACCTAATAAACAGTCAAATGCTAAGTTGACCTGTTAATTTGCATAGCATTGCACAAACTAATGGGGAAATCAGGGGGATTAAGGAATCTTGACATTACTGCTTATTTGAAAATGGGAAATAAACATCCAACTCCAAGTGACTTTGACAGCTTTGTTTTATGGATACTTACTCAATGCAGATATCAGTAGCACAATCTGCTATTGTGACTCTCCTAAGACAACTTTGTACTGTAAGAGCAGCCCGTTCCTTGCAGAACTTCTTGGGACAAGAGCAGTCATTCAAAAACAGGATAACTTTCCGATCTTTCATATCATTTTTGTAGCCAGTTTTAGCCTGAAGTGTTTCCTGTTACGGATAAGATAATACAATAAACTTGTTAAGCATTAACAACTACAAGATCCTTCAGTTAAAATGCCAAGAATGTTTATAACATTACACCTTCATTAACTCCCACGAAGCATTGTTACTCTGAGACGAATCCAAGACAGCCTTGTATGCAGGGTTCGAGATAGCTGTGGCGGCTAAGACACCCACAGGTTCACCAGGAGGTAAGGCACTTGGAAAATCTGTCTCATCATCTTCCTTGTACTTAAGCTGTATGATTGAATTGCTGCAGGTGTTCCTCACAGTTCCATCATAGCATATAACTACATCCCGCAAGATGGCCATTAAATTCTTGAACAGAGTTCCAGGTTCTGTCAACCCTCTTGAGGAGCGGACCATAGCTTCTCTTGTGGATATAGCATGTATTAACTCTTCATAAGGATTGAGACCATGAAAATAAGAACTTTGCACAAGACCATAAGCCTCTGGGGGGTGCTCATCTCCACTGTCTGAGTGTTTATTCACAAAACTTGAGAAGCAATCCTCTACCAGGCGGCTTGAGTATAGCTTTCCATCACTATAAAGTTGTAGTCCAACAAAACCCAGTTGTTGAACTACTTTTGACATCGCAGATTCTTTTTTAGGATCAATCAGTAACCCCAAATTAGAGCACTTAACGACAAAATCTGAAATCTGCTGTTTGACACTCTTCAGATTGTTTTCAACACGCATCTCTACAAATTGACTTTTAGAGAATCTTGATTGTTCAAGGATGATAGACTGTTTCTGAATGTTTTTCTGTCCGTCTTCCAATATAGCCTTAGGAACATTAAAATCTCTCAGGCTTACACTAAAACCCTCGAGAAGTAAAAATTCCATAAACAGTGGCTGCAACACATTGAGAAATTGCAGTGCCTCTCTCGGACCCTTCTCGGAAAGAAGGGACGACACCAAATCAGTGAATGAATCGTGAACATATTCTTTGTCAAGATCCAGCTTTATAACAGTACTGTCCCTGACTAAGTGTGTTTTTCCTTGGCAAGTCAACTTAGCAGGTAATGCACCTTGCACTATTTGTGTGATTGTCCAAGCTGGAATCGACTTGATTACAGCAGGAGGCGGAAGTGAAAATGGTATGAACATTGCCAGCTGATTTGCTAATTCTTTGTTTAACATGGTTCTGGAAGACATGAGCTTCATAGCAACCAGACTGTCATTACCTAGCTGGAGATTAACCATGCCACTGTGTGAACTAATCAATTGTTTTTCCACACTGAAAAGCTCCAGGGCTTCAGCTTTTGCAGCAAGTGACTGTGGATAATATATGTGGACACAGTCACCATCGAAGTCGGCTGAAAAGGGACCACAAATGAGAGGATTGATTTTGACTGTATGATCGTCATGCACATATGCATAAAAGGCCTGGAGAGAGTGCTTGTGAGTACTGGGTGGTCTATTAAGAAAAACGACATCCCCATCAACTATCCTCCTCCTGATCGTTTGGCCAACTTTGAGTGTGGTATGCCCCTTCGATCCTACAGTGATGGCATAGTTTGCTTGACCATCTCTGTAAGTCAAACAAAGTCCTTTGTCAACCACATCTTGCAGCCTGTTGATGTTGATGTCAGTTACTTGTTCCTCAAAAGTAATTCTTTTTGCCACTTCAGACGGAAGCCCTATGACATCCACACCAATGTACGGATCTCCAGTAAGAACACTGCGTGATGAGAAACCTGACCCTTTGCTGATAAATAATGTCCTCATTCTTTCCAACCACTGTTTTGTTGACAATGCAGCTGAATCGGTGCCAACAGCAAATCGTGTATTGTCTTGGGGACCCTTCAAAACAAGATATGGAATTTATCATTGAGAATAAAGAAACACAATACTGTTAGAAATTAAAAGGTTGATCAGAAATAAATACAAGCGGCACTAAATATCGATCAACACAAGAAGGTACTGCAAAACTGCAGGGTTTTGTGTAGTTCCAGATGTTCAACAGATTTAGACTTTGTTTGCCATAAATCATCTACGTCTAGATCCTGTCACATACCCTTGTAGTGCCCCTTAGATGGATGTATTTTCCAATAGCAAGTTGTAGTTCACATGATTCATCTTCATGTGACTCGAAGTTTGGGGAACCAGATCTTGATCTTTTTATCTGCTCTATCTTTTGAAGCACCTTCTTCAACAAAGCTATTGAAATATCCTGATACGAAACGGATAGGACATCAGACAATTAAATCAGTAGGTAAAACAACGAGTTTACCAGGTAAGTTGACTAGAAGACTCACATAGGACATGATGCTCTGCCCATCAGTAAACTCTGGAATATAGAGACAGTTTGGGGGTACTGGTAGGTATTTCATCACATACCCAGACTGAACCGTGTATCCCCGTGCAGCTAGCTTTTTCCTAGTATCATCTGGAACCTTCTTCAGTATATTCAGAGCCTAACAGATAGCAAAGGAGTGAATCAGTGTGTTGTTCAAACAACCTGGGTTTCACCAGAGCTACCAAACAAGTCTCAAAAACAAACTGTATGGGAATATCACCTCTTCTGGAAGCAATGGCCTGTGGCGCGAGCTTCCGCCATAATGATGTCCATATTTATCAAGGAAGTTCCATGAGCGTTCGGTCATATGTTTCCTTGGCGGCGCTCTCAACTCTAACCGAATTGCACCATCTGTTGTCTTGATTTCTTTCAAAGACAGTGCTGGAAGATCCTATAAGAAACAAGTTCTGATATACTCAGTAAACATGAGTGAACTCATCCAGACTATACATGTGTCAACAATCGCATATTGGCACCAGACCAGCAGTAATCAGGGTTGTAAATTAGAAGCCATCCACTAATCAACAAGGACATATGACTATACTTCACTGCTAGTGTTATGTTTGTCAGCTATATTGAAGTTAGTTATTCAGGAAATATTGTCAGATTAATCACACTTCATCCCAATGTGACATGGCATCTACTGAACTAAAAATCATTCCAGTTCGAATATCCAGTTATGTTTTCTTTCTCAAAAATAATAACATCCAAATCAAAAGCTTCATTGCAAAATTACCCACCATGCACTTATTAACTAGACTTCAAGAACATGAAGAAGATGTGCAAATGAGAACACTGGGTCAGCACAAATATGCCAATTGCACAAGCTACGATGTCTCCAGCATCGGTAAACACCAAATGGACTATATTATTCAGATCACAGAGCTAGGTAGTTGAATTTGAAACATTGATATACTTGGTTTCAGCTTGGGCATTTATTTCCACATCTTTACATATAGCAGTAACCAGTCCAACAATTTCTATTTACTTCAAGGCAAAAGAAAAAAGAGGATGATTTCAGCGTGTACCCGGCAATAGAAGCATGCTGTTGCTAAACCATTTTCCTTTCCCTTGTTTTGCTTAACCTGCAAATGTGAAATGGTTCTCATAAAAAGTAAGCCAAAGTTAAGCATCAAAGTATAACAGATAGGCCCCAAACAAATCACGGTGACAGGTATTAGGAAATTACAAAGTAAAGTTGCATTGTTTTGGTCTCCAAGTACCTTCCCTTTCTTTATCCGAAGGCACTTCAAACATATCAAGCTCAATAGTTGCCTCAGTTCACTGACATGACAAGGATGGTATATGGGTACAGGTAGCTCAATGTACCCAAAATGCCCTATATAAGAAGAGAAACATATTTGTTAAACAAGAAAATGGTAGTCTCGCTATCTAGAGCACAGTGTGTTAAGGAGATAATGAATGAAAAGCCATGGCGCACCTTCGCATTTGTCATTTTCCGAGGCGCCACAAGCTTCGCATTTTCCAGCTTCAAGGGGCAACCCAAGGAATGGATTTGCAAGCTGACTAGGATGGGTGACTGGGCAATCGTTTATAGAGTAGGTGCACTGCAGAAACAAACAAAATAGCATCTGAGACATCTTTTAAAAAAAGAAACATATAACAGAAAAAATAAATCTGGGAATGTCGCAGAATAGATCTCTGCATGACTGTCCATCAAACAACAAATGTGCATAAAAGGATGGGGGTTCCAAATACATTGCGATGGGAAGATAAATGCAACATTGATTAATTTTGTCATTGAGATATGCACTGACAAAATTGGTCAGTAACTCATCCACATTAGGGCATTTCTCTATTATCCTACCCAGGGTTTTTAAGGCGACGCCTAGGCGTCGCCTAGGCAACAAGGCTGTTCCCCATCGCCTTGCTTAAGGCTCGCCTTAGGGCTCCCCATCGCCTCGCCTCGCCTTACCGCTTTAAAAACCTTGATCCTACCTCCAAATATGAAGACACATCTCTGTCTCTGTCTCTCCACTAGAAAGACATTACCATGGAAAGGCCAAACTAACAGTGCTAATCTTTCATACATCTTAGTACGCTAGAATTGCTGATAAAAGCACCAGCGAAGGAGAACTTACAATCTCTTCTTCCGTGGAGAGGCTAAGTTTAATGCTCTTTATAGCACCTTCGGCGACCAGTATCGCCGACTGATCCTCCTCCATCTCTCTGAAACCAGTAAGCGCACAAAAGGCGCCACGTGCACTGTTAGCTAAACAGAGAAAAAAAAAAGAAGAAGGCGAGAACATCAACAAACTAAAACGGCCTATTTGTCCATGCTGCCCCAAACGAAATGCAAATCCACACGAATCCAGAAATGCAGGGGAGATCAAACGAGGCAGGTAAATGAGGCAGGACCTCTGTGCGCAATCGCATGACAAAACCGCACAAAACTTGGCGGCCCTCGGCCCGAACAGCCGCAGCAAGCTCGTACAAACCGTGGCGAGAATGATGCATCCCAGCAAAACTCACACGAAAACACCAAAGCAGAGTGATCAGATCTCCCGGCACCATTCTCATGCCTCGGCGCCCTCCACCAACCCAAAAAAAAAACATTTTTCCAACAAAACACATGAAAACTCTGAGAAAAGGGGGGGGGGGCAAAACCCCACGGTACAGTAGCGCCCCCAAAACCCCCATTCCCAGGGGCACCGCCCGCGCAATCCCCGGTCGCCGGACCCCGACCCCATCCCGCATTGCGCAGTTACGACCGCGATTCGGCTCCCCCCGGGCGTCAATCACACCCCGCACTCACCAGGACGCGCCGCCCCTCGCCGGCGCCGCCCGCCCGCCCGCCGTCGCCGTCGACCTCTCCTTCCCCGCCGACGCGGCCGCGCTAAAACCCTAGCCGCCCGCGGGGGGGGGGGGGCGGAGGAGAGGGTTTTTCTGCCTCGCTTCGGAGACGCCGAGGCGGCGATGGCCCCTGTGCGTCCGCGAGGGAGAGGGGAGCGTGGGGGAGGGAGGGGCGGAGGAGCGAGGTGCGAGGAGGTGGACCGTGGACGGGTCAGCCGAGGCGCACAAAAGGAGGCGCCGACGAGCAGGTGCGCACAAAGCTGGCGCGGACCGCGTGGGGCGCCGCGCGTGCCACTGACCGGTGGGGGCACCCGTGGGATGGACCCACATGTCCGTTGCTAGGGTGCCGGGCGCGGCGGGGGTGACCGCAGCCGATTCGGCCCGCAGCTCGCCGTTTGGGAGCCGTGACCGGTGGCGAGCGTTGATGGCCGGAAGTGGAACCACTTCCCGTGGTAAGGTGGGTCTGACACGTAGGTTCAAGACGTTGTATCCTTTTTTTTAGGAGAGTATCCTATTTTAATAATTAATTGTATAATAAAAATATATTATTACTCACTCCGTCCTTAAATATTACTCTCTCTATATTTCTAAAAGAATAACTTAGGTCTGCAGAAGTCAGATAATTTTAAGTTTGACTAAATTTATAAAAAAATTACTAACATTTTTATCTGTCATGACTTAAAAGAAACATCTAGATTTCTTCCCAAACTTTTATCCTATTTTCGATTGTCAATTGCCACCAGCTTGATTCACTCCATGCGGTTGTTTTGCTGGATCATATTTACGCCTTACCATATCACAAGGCCATTAATTGTAGGCAAAATTAGATCTCTCACACTGAAAGATGTCTGTTTTAAAATTTTGCCATTGTACATATTAATACCAGCAAAAGATTCTTCCATTTAGAAATTCACCAATCTATCAACTTTCATGACCTTTACCCGTTTTTCTATTTTTTTTAATTCCACTGCCCCATGGGAAACGATTGTCTCGCCCTTTGTTGGATCGAGTAAAGGCCCAAGCTAGCATTCCGCATTCAGCTGGTCTTGCGGATGGCTTTTTGAACAAGAATGGTAGGAGCTCCAACATTCGAAGGCGGCAAGTTCAAAGAGTGGCAGGTGTATTGGCTACACGCATTAGTTGTTCGGGCGAGTAATGCCGGGGGTAAGACAAGCTAAGCAAACTGGCTATTCATTTCGGTTTTGAGCAGACAGGTATAAGGTAGCAAGTCAAATGGGTCAAATAGTTATGGTAGGCAGAGAGGCAAGAGCATGAAGCAAGCAAGCCGGTAAGCTAGCAGAGCAGGCCCAAGACAAGCAAAGCAAGGAACTCGGTTAAGCCTGGAAAGCCTCTTTACTTTACATGAAAAGATTTGCACCGCCGCCACTCCATCCTGCTCCCGCTGCCGCCTCTGGCTCCACCCTGCTCCCGCCGCCACCTGCTCCTCCCGCTCCCACAGCATCCTGCTACTCCATGCTCTCGCCGCCACCTCCACCCTACCGCCGCCGCCGCCTGCTTCTCCCTACAGCTGCTGCCGCCACCACCTGCTCCCGCAGCTCCGGCCCCACCGCCGCTGACCTCCTCGTCGACTTTGTTGTTTAATTTGCGGCGGCGGTGAGGGGCGGCGGTGGTTGCTGCGAGAGCAGGGTCAAGGAGTTGCCAGCGACAGCGAGGAAGCCAGGGAGGAGGAGGCGACAGGAGCAGGGACGAGGACGAGGAGGAGGAGGGAGCAGGAGCGGCGCGGGATCAGGCTAGAGGAGGAGGAGGAGGGAGCAGGAGCGGGCGGGATCAGGCTAGAGGAGGAGGAGGCGGGAGCAGAGAAGGCACCGGCTGTAGCAAATGTTGAAGGAGGAGGCGCCGCCGCACTAGGGAAGGGCACAAACAGGAGAGCCAGGGTGCGGCTTGGCATTTACTGGATTCAAGAAGGGAAAAGGGCAAGACAGTCATTTCCCATGGGGGCGGTGGAATTAAATAAATAGAAAAGCTGGTAAATAAAGGTAACGGAAGTTGACGGAATGATAAATTTCTAAATGGAAGGATCTTTTCGCTGGTATTAATCTGTACCAGGATGTTTCGATGGTAAATTTCTGAAAGGAACATCTTTCGGTGTCACAGACCCAATTCTGCCTTAACTCTAAAAAATTTCTCCATCATCAATATTACTTCATTTGCCATCAAATAAAACTTGAACTTCCAACATTTATAGCAAAAAAGTAGCTCAAACTTTAACATCACAGATCCAACCTACTTCATTCGTCACAGATAACCAAAAAGTACCAATTAAAAAAATCACAAAGATTTCGACCTTCAACCGTCTCGTTCTCGCCGTGTCAATCCAACTCTCCTCCTAGTTTTCCACTAAATCCTAACGTTTTACCACAGATCACATGCCATTGATAGCCAGAACTTACTTTCAATTGTTCAAGTGTCAATGCCTTTTTGTTTAATCTTAACATCACACATTCAATCAAATGGCTAAAGTTTCCACTTCTCGCTATCATTTCTCAAAGAACAATTCTCAGTCTTTCCATACATTGCCTAGCCGAAATGTCTCCACATTACAAAATGCTCCTCTCTCTCTCTCTCTCTCTCTCTCTCTCTCTCTCTCTCTCTCTCTCTCTCTCTCTCTGTTTGAACCACTGAGAGGGAACGCAAGTTATTGTGGTGCCAGCCCGTTGTCATAGTCACTACCCCTTCGTGACCCGTTCTGCAGGTTCCTCTCAAACTCCCTCAGGTAATCTAGGAGCAAGACAATCACATAGAGGATGAACCCACCGGAGGAGTTGCTGCCCCCTCCGCCTCCTCCTCCACCACCACCACCGAACCGGAACGGCGGGAACCCGACACCCCCATCATCAAGCCTTGGCTTCACCTTTTCTGCAATGCAGGATCATCATCAGATGAATAAATTGGAAGGTACGAGCCAATTAATGCTAGCACAGCTTTGCTGTACACTGATTAGACTTCAATTCTGCAACGATGGTAGGACAGACACCTTAAACAAGGCTTGTACAGATGACTTCCATTACCTTTCACTGAACCTGATGGTGGAGAGGTAGGTCCTGAATATGATTTGCGTTGCGCAGTTTGTGTCTGGTTTGCGCAGCAGGTTATGTTCTGCAGAGACATTTAACACACGCCCAACAAGCTTCAGCAACTTTAACAATTCAAATCTGACCACCACACTCCATTATAACAATAAGGAAGGAATTTCTATTTTTTTCCTTTAGAGATAACTACATTTCCTGTCTTGAAATTCAAGCTAGGTCCAAACTGAACCTCGAAGTTCAAATATTCAGCACTCTTTGGCAAAGTTTCCATATCCTTAGTTCCCTGGGTGATAAATCCAATTTCTAATTGAGATGTGTTTGTCACATTCAGATTGGAAGGTTTCCAAATTTGCAGTGATGTGATGCCTGGAATATTTTCCCCAGCAAACTGTATGCTGTTACCAATAACTTACAAACAACAATTATATGCCTTTACTTGTAACTTTAAAACGGCAAGCTTAAGCAGCTTTGCCATTTCAAACTTGATCACCAGAATTCAAGGGTTTTCAGAACTGTCTTTTTATTGAAACAGGTACTGGTTCTGTCTAGAAATAAATACATCTCCTACCTTGAAATTCAAGCTTGGTCTAAAGTGGACTTGGAAAGTCCAAAATAACCAGCCCTTCATTTTTTTCCTTTCATCTACCCAGGTCTGTATTCTTTATTTCTCAAGCAAAAGACCCCCTATCCCTAGCTCCCAGCTGTGAGTGTGTGACAGATATGGTTTCTTTATGAGGCACTGATGTCACATTATGACAATCTGATTCTAAATCTCTGGTGACGTCTGGCAGTACTTGCTTCAAGAAAATCTCCTTAATTCTTGAAAATTCAAGAAATCATTTATTAAGTTCACCAGAAATGAAAGAAAATTTTATCACTTTTTTTTTGTTGAGAGCCAAACTGTACACTATTTGATCAAGATACAATAGGAGGAAAGCAGAGGAGAAAGCATGTCATAGCCATCTAATGCATGTTATGCTTTGATCTAAAAGCATGTCATGGGCTCAGAGCCATACTAAAGAAAACTTTTGCTGGATCATAAATAAAAAGCATGTAGGCGTGTCTTACCATAGAAGCTCTGGCTGAAATTTTGGAGCCGCGAATAGCCTTGTGAAACTGTGAACCGCATAGAGATCGTTCTCCCCAGCATTGTCCTACATTGAGGAATCAACAATGAGAGTTCTGCATGAATTTTTGTAAACAAAAGACAGACTATTCTAAACAGCAAATACTCAACAGTACACGATTATACCAACAATAGGACAGCAACTGTCCGCCGTAATCCTCAAAATGAACTAAAATTGTTGGAAGACAACCTGCCAGCAAAGCGCTCAACTCAAACTCTCCATACCAAAGTTTAGCACTGGACAAAGCCTAGATTCTAGGTAATATTAGCATGATACTGAGAATGCTATTTTTTTCCCCCAAAACCCTCCTCCTCCTGTAGTCAAGTTTTTGTGAAAGTTGTTGCTAGTCAGTGGTGCAGTACAAAGACAGAATTCCATCCAAACCAATTTTCCAATGCAGCTACAGCGTTATCTCCTTATTCTGAAAACGAGCAACAGTTTGACAAACTCACGTTTCCTACGAGTGAACTCAAAATGCCCACCACTAGAAGGTTACACAACCGTCAGTAAAAAGGGGTTTAGCATTTCGTCCATGTTCCTAAGCGATGCTCCGCATATGACAACACTTATTTTCTTTTCCTTTGAGTAATGGAAAAGATTATTTTTTCCCAATATAGAATACAAAATTTAGCACAGGCAGCAATTCGTGGACAAGAGAAAAACGGCGCCGGGATTAATGAACAGCACAAACCTCCCCTAATCCCCTGGCGTGCGATGCGCAGCGGAAGAAGCGAGCTCGGAGCAGACGCCGTCGCAATCGGAGCCATGGCGATCACCGCCAAGATGCTAGTACCAGCCTGTAGTGGCCTGGGCGAAGATGAAGAAGAATGGAGCACGCAGCTTCAGACTCGAGGCGAAAACAATTGCGTGCGCATGCGGAGGAACGAAGCCGAGCAATGGGAGGAGGGGGAGCGTGGCTACCTTGCAGCCGCAGATGAAGGTGCCCTCGCGGTCTCCGATCCACCGGGGGAGAGTGATGGAAGAAGGGAGGAGCCTGGGAGAGGGAGGGAGCTCGGGCGATGCCGCAGTGGCGGGTGGCGGCGTGCAAGCGAATGCGCGAGTGACAACTGACGAGCGGCTAAGGTTATCCGCTGTACTGTTACCGGGGGTCCACTTGGAATTAGCTACAGCCCAACTGCGAGCCCAAGTAATAAACAACCAGGCAGTTGGAAAGCCCAGCGGGCCCTCAACAATTCTAAACTGAAGGTAAACCCTAATTAGACTGTTCGTTGTGCTGTGGCTGGTGCTGATTTATTGTGAGAGAAAAGTACTACTGGCTAGCTGATGGCTGGTGGCTGATGCTGGTTTGGTGTGAGAGAAAAACACTGTTGGCTGGATGCAGCGAACAGAGTGAATGTTATCCAACTTCTTCAGTTTGGTACTTAAAATTTAAAGATTAGATTTTTAGGTCTTTCACTATCCCTAATCAATCGTGGAGCATCGAGTGTACTTTGGCAGGTTTTCTGTATGAAGTTTTACAAACACAGGTATGCACTTTTAAGGTTTAGCAGCAAATCTGGAGAAAATCGGTAAATGTTGAAAGCTTGAAAACCATAGAAGTGTTAGGATTTTTTTTTCATATATAGATATAGAAGTTTATAAAAAAATCTTTAAAAAACTCACCATTCCAAATTATGATACAACTCCAACAAAATTTTGAATCCGAATTCCACGTTACTTGATTGATAAAAAAACACAAAAATCGAATTTCGGTAGGTTAAGAGTTGGACCTTTGTCCAACATAGTTTTCATACTTTAGCACTTTTATATGATATTTTTTT
The DNA here is from genome assembly GCF_016808335.1 of Panicum virgatum. Taxonomy (NCBI): domain Eukaryota; kingdom Viridiplantae; phylum Streptophyta; class Magnoliopsida; order Poales; family Poaceae; genus Panicum; species Panicum virgatum. The sequence goes on from NC_053136.1 coordinate 4,174,126, forward strand.
CTACCGAAATAAGATCTTACTTGCATCACCTAGGCTTATAGATTCGTTAGGATCAGAGCTGATCACTTGTTTATATGGTCTTGATATGTAATTTCTTTTGAAATAAAGATATGTAGGAGTAATTCACTAGGACAAAATTATATGATCTTGACCGTGCGTGGCCGAACAGCCGGCATCGGCAAGATCCACAGTCACAGCTCACTCACCAGCGTACTCGCCCCCCACTACTCTTCCTCAACCTCCATCCCCCTCGCGGTGGCAGCGACTACGCAGCCTGCACGCCCGCACGCCGCGAGAGCATAAAGCCCCTCGCGCACCCACAAGCCCTTGTCGTTTCCATCGCTCCAAATTCAACGCCGCCCCACGTCGACGACGGGGCACCGCCACCTCCCGGGCCCGGGAGCCATCAATTCCCTCCATTCCTACCCCCAAATTCCTGCATCGCTGATCGAGGGGGACGCGCATTGCCCGGCATTCGCCTCCGGTTCCGCGGAGGCCTCGCCTGATCAGCTCACGGCGGCGCCCGCGGAGCGAGGGCGGAGGGGGGGAGCGGGCCCATGACGTGCGCGCGCGCCGAGGACGCCGTCTCGCCCGCCGCCGACTGCGTGGCGGCCGCCCCGGTGTGAGTGGGATTCCCCTTCGTCTGATTTGTTTGTTGCATTCCTGCTCGCGCTGAATCTTTCCTGGGTTATGCGAATGCCGTGATTTCTCTCTTCCAGAGGAGGCGGCTTGATCCAGAAGGCGGGTGTCGGAGGCGGCGGCCGGAGCGGCCAGGGTCGCGCGCTGCAGCGCTCGGCGCATCTGGCAACGGGGGACTGCGACTCGCCGGCGCCGGCGGCCAGCTGCTCCGGGGTAAGCTCTCACTTCTCAGTTGACTTGCTTCTTCCTCCTATTAGCCCAGGTTTATCCTGCACAGAAATCACAATTTTTTGTTTGGATTCGGTACGACATTGTCGAGGAAAAAAAAAAGTTAAAAGTCAATTTTTTCGGTGGACAAAAGGGAAAACTTAACGGCGGATGCAGCAGAGCTTGTGTCCTTTTGCGGGTGCCGTGGTGCGGAGGGCACTGTCCGCTTCGGCCATGCTGTGTGCTCCCCTGCACAGTCTCATGGGGGGACCCGGATGAACTGTCCCGTTACCTCGTCCCTACTTTCCATTGATTACCTCACTCTGTTTAGTCAACCAACTATCTTGTTGCGTATTGGTTCTTGGATTGGTTTCTTCCGATGGAATTAATGCCCCAGTGTTTGGTTTACTTCTTTGTAGGATGGTATAGGTAAGAGCAATGGTAGTGGGAAAAGAGAAGATAGCCACAGGATGCGGCAGTACAGGTCACAGCTTGAGCAGGAAGTGGGTGGTCCTCATGAACTCTGTGATCTGTTTGTTTGCTATACTGTAATGGTGTTGCCCGACGTGATTTACTAACCCTGTGAAAATTGCGCAGGTCAAGAAATTGCAGAGGCAGCTGGAAGAAGAGGTTGATCTGCATGTGGCATTGGCGGATGCCGTTACGCAAAATGCTGCGCCTGTATTGAAGTCCTCTGTGAAGCTTCCACACAAGGTGCATGGTTTGCATAACCCTGATGATTATTTTGACACATTTTATTGTGCTTATTTGGTATCATCTCCAAGCCAGTTAAGGCATTCAGTAACCGTGCTTGTCGAACCTTTCATTCTGCAGGCACAGGAGCTACTAATTAACATCGCCTCCTTGGAGAGTACCGTTTCAAAGCTCGAGAAAGAGTTAAATGATCTATACTACCAACTTTGTCATGAAAGGAATGAACGGCTACTTGCTGAAAATAATAAAGGATGCTTGCCATCTACATCCTCAGATGACCACCAGTCATTGTCAACTTGCACGTGTACGTGGGAAGAAGTAAGTATCATCTGAGTAAATATTCCAGCGCGCCTTCTTTCTGCTATGGGAATCATTTATAGTTTCTTTCTATTACCAATCTTAGCACATATCATCGTTGAGAGATTTGAAGTTTGGAGGATCTGAGTCAATGAGGTCAATGCGTCAGGACTTATTCCCTGAGCCTGAAGATGTCCAGGGTGTGGGAGAAGATCCTGAAGGTCAACAGATAGTTTCTTTAAACAGACTGTTAGAAAAGCACCGAGATTCTTCCTTGAATAGACTTCCTGAAAAGCGCCGGGATGAAGAGGTTCTCTTTCATGCCTACCTCTATAGTTTTAAGAACTAACTTTGAAACATATCGGAGTATTGAGAATTTATTATCTTTCTCCAGACGCCAGAATCATGCTCCATGGAAAAAGAAGGCTTGGAAGATGAGAAGCTTGACATTTTATCCTTTGAACAGTCCATTCTGAAGATAACTAGCATGAAAGGAGGAAATCTTTGGAACAATCCAAATGAGCTATCTGAGGAGATGGTTCGCTGCATGAGAAACATTTTCCTACGTTTGTCTGAATCCTCGAAGATATCGCCAAAGGTGTCTTCTGATTGTTCATCTTCCTCAGCAGAGCGTCTATCAGGTTCTACACTAGCATCTTTCTCAGATTCATCCATAATACCCTCAATGCTACGGAGTCCTTCAGTTGATTCGAACCACAACGACGAGACAATGAAGGAGGTCAGGAACTTCGATCCATATAAAGTTAATGGAAAGGAAACCCGAAGGGATATTGGAAACTATCGTTCAGCAGCTGAAGTATCTTGGATGTCTGTTGGAAAGGATCAACTTGAATATGCATCTGAAGCTCTGAAGAAGTTCAGGTTTGCTGCTGCAACCTTGGCTAAACCTACAAGTCCAAATAGATAGATCACATGTTTACAAACTACAAATATTAGTGCATATATACAAGATTGTTAGAATACAAGACAATTTGAATTTTGTTTAACCTTGTAATTCCCAAAAGGAATATGCAAACAATTGAACCAGTCTGCGGACTTGGATTGAGGGAACAAAAGGATGCTCTATGTACACTTTTGCTTGCAGTAATAAATTAGGTTTCAAAGTTTATTGATAATTTTTCTCTCATTTTTAGCTGTTAAAGAATTCCAGTCAGCATGTAATTTGCTAGTTAGTACCTGAATGCTTTAGTGAACACACCTTTTCATCTCCATTGTGGGACACTTCTTGTGGCATTTTGAACTCTGGATCTTAAGAAGTCCCAGTGAAAGTTAATAGATCTTAGCAGGTGTTTGGATGAGGAGTACACTCTTCACATTGAGATATTAGAATCCAAATCCTCCCTATTCAAACAGGAATCTGTGAATTAGTGAATCCCCTACATCTCATGGCAAACATTTTCTTGTTCCACCTTTTCTAATTTTACATGGTGTGGATGCCACTGCCCTACATTCTAGACCATGCGTTAGTTCGTTATTTTGAATGTTGGTGATATTTAAGCACATCCTTTTTTTTCTTCCTATTTCAATGTTTGGCAGATTTCTTGTGGAACAGTTGTCAAAGGTTAACCCTAGCTCTATGGATCGTGATCAGCGGCTAGCCTTTTGGATTAACTTATACAATGCTTTGATAATGCATGTAAGTAATAATATGACTTGTTACTTTAGACGCTGGCTTTCCAGACAAGGGTTACATTTCTATTTACAATTGGAAACTGGAACTTGTTTCAACTCATTGAATATGTTGTTTATTTCATTTTGTGCAATGCTCTCACTCAATTGCTTACCTGTACATCTGTTTATCTGAATCCATCAGGCGTATTTAGCATATGGAGTTCCTCGAAACGACATCAAGCTTTTTTCGCTCATGCAAAAGGTTCGACCCCAGTATTACCCTCCGCTATTAGCCTAGGATCATACATCAATCTGTTAACCATGTGAAATTGTTCAGGCCTGTTACACGGTTGGTGGCCAATCCATCAGTGCAGCAGAAATAGAGTTTGTGATTCTAAAGATGAAGACTCCAGTGCATCGGCCCCAACTTGTATAACTCATTTGTCCATCTCTGTCTTCACCTTTTGGTTTTATTGTATTCTCTCTTATTGTTCTCTTGCTTTTTTTCAGTCTTTGATGTTGGCTCTGAATAAGTTCAAGGTTACTGAGGATCACAAGAAGTACTCAATCAATGAATTTGAACCCCTTGTGTTGTTTGGACTTAGCTGTGGAATGTTCTCTTCTCCTGCTGTAAGTATGCCAGCTAATTTTAGTCCTATTAAGATGTGCATATGGTTCAGCAAATGCTGCACTTAAATAAGTTTTTTGAGAAACTAAGCCATGTTTGTCCTTTATTGTGCTGTGCTATCCTTGTCCTAGCCAGACATGCCATGCTTCAGATTTCTTTGTCCAATTTATCGTTGATTATAAGAATGCTAAAGCTACGTTCTTCTCTATATTCGCATTGCTGAATCACTCTTTGTCGTACAGGTGCGGATTTTCTCTGCTGCAGATGTCAGGCAGGAGCTCCAGGAATCTTTGAGAGACTATATTCAGGCGACTGTTGGTACAAATGACCGAGGGAAACTGTTGATCCCAAAGTTAGTGCAGAACTACGCTAAGGGAGCTGTTGAAGACTCTCTGCTTGCAGACTGGATCTGCCATCACCTCGCACCTGATCAAGCGGCGGTCATCCGAGATTCTTCTTCACAGAGGAAGCAGCGGCTTCTTGGAGTGCGAAGTTTCACTGTTCTTGCGTTTGACACAAAGTTTCGGTACCTTTTCTTGCCTGACAGCATTGGCTCCCGGAAGCCAGAAGCAAAACAGTCTTACAAACTTCCTGAGCCGTGTTCAGAATAGGTAATAAAGCTCAGTTGGTATATTTGGACCATTAAAAACCATTCTTTTTGCACAGTGGATCATCAGATTGGTGGTTGTATATGATGTAAATTTTGAGGAAGTAAAGTAAATCACGCAACAAGCTCATAAGATGCGGTGTGTTTGCAGAATCAGGTTTCCTCTGCAGAGTTCGTGACAGTTTGGGGTTGTATTGGGTTTTGTTGTGTTCAGTTGTCTTTCATACCGAAGATAGCATATCTTTTTGTTGTTTATTTATTCTGCATACATTTTCTTTTATCCTTTTGTAAAGCTCCTTGTCTTGGTCAATTGATCTGTGACTTTTGCAAAAATAAAGGTGGGCATAGAGTTCTTTCTGATGCTCGTTCATTTCACTGCAATGCTTTACTATACCTTCTCTGCTACAGTGCTTCACTGCTACTTCTAGAATGGAGTGGGCAATTGCAAAGTAGTGGTCAGCGGTATTTGATGCTTATGTCTCAACAGCTCTCCTTCCACTTTAATGCATGCAGTTCAGCTTGAAAGGGATTTGCCTTCTTCCATTTGAAACTGAATATTAAGTATAGAGAAAAAATAATATGTTGAAAATAAGTTTTTTTGTGGTTTTCTACACCACGTAAAAATTTACAAACTGCTTTTATGTTTATTTTCCATAATATTGGAACCATTGTATGACGGCGCTGACGATGTCTTTGTATGCAGGTTTGACATTGCAGATTTAGTAATTAAAAAAGTGTCCTTCGCATAAAAAACACAAAGAAAATGTAATCTTCTACTGCCATGTTCTAAATTACAGGTCGTTTGACTTTTTCAACACCAAATTTGATCACTCATTTTATTTAAAAATTTGTGCAAATATTACTTCTTTTGCTGTGACTTGCTGTGTCAATACAAGTTTTTCAAGAATGACTTAAATTTGACTATGTTTGAACAATTTTTTTTTGAATAAGATGAATGGTCAAATTTCGTATAAGAAAGTCAAACGACATATAATTTGAAATGGAGGAAGTATGGGCCAAGAAGGCCCAGATTGCTTAATTTCACAGATCCAACAACACCCGCGTCGCGTCTGGGCCTCTCATGGGCCCACCCGTTGGCCCATGTTTATTCGCTTCCTACTTTCCTAGGCTCCTAGCAGTGTGTCTCCGCTCCCCCTCAAAAAAAAAAAAGCAGTGTGTCTCCGCGTCCTTCCCCGGCGAGACGAACTCCCGCTGCCCCACGTACCGGCGAACGGCGGCGTCGCTGCCTCTGGACACCCGCGCAGCCGCGCGGAAGACCATTAGGGCATCTACAAGGGTCAGATGATCTCCTCCTTTGCTTTTTTTTCCTAGCCCCTGCAGGGTTTGGAGCTGAACCTTTCTCGATTCGCTGGTTTACCGGTAGTTTCGATGCATCGATTCAGGTTCCGAGATCCCTGTAGATAGGGTTCAACAGAGGACTCTATTTGGAGGTTGCACAATCACGCATTGGAGGAGTCCCTGGTCACGGGAATGGGGCCTTCACGTTGGGAGCCAGTGACGAACCTGCCATTTCAGTGCCGGTGACCTGTGGTTTGCTTTCATGATTTCACCCCCGGTGCCCATATGGCTAACCAAGTCCTTTTTTATCTGAAATTTATGAGAGCGAGTTAAATGGCAGCTGAGAATAAGTTGACTATATAAGACCGAACAGTGTATTTATCTTTATTAATCATGCACATTATATAGTCCACAGAAAGGCAAAAATGTAGATGGATTGTAAAATTGTATCTTGTTTCTCAAGAATCACCGTGGGCAGTAGTTCAGGAAAGGGGGCAAGGGAGTGGAATTACAAAAACACGGTGGTCGGTTAAGCTGTTCAAAAAGAACTAGTGTTATCATTTAACAGAAATAGTTCTTGTGAAAACCATGCATCTACTCTGTGGTCTGTACTGAAGTAAGATTATAATGTAATTTACTCTATGTTGACTGAATTTTGTATCCTCAGGTTGGCGTCTATGCTGTCCAAGCAAGAAACTACTTCCTGTATTTTTGGTCTCATGGAAGGATTATGGTTGACACACTGGCAAGCAACTTCAAGCACCTTCAGCATTTGCTCCTCATACCCTGTGCCCCGGAGTGTTGAATCCAGAACTTCAATCTGCTTTCCTTCAGATCTCATTTCCAATACCCACTGGACGAGTTCTTTTGACACAAATGAGATTGGAACAGGCCGCTGGCCTGTGAGCAGTTCAAGCAGGACTACCCCAAAACTGTAGATATCACCTCTCAGAGTAGCCACCCATCCTTGCCCGTACTCAGGGGGGATGTAACCAAGAGTGCCAACCAACTCAGTCGTGACATGAGTTTTGTTGGGAAAGACCAATCTGGATAGCCCGAAATCTGCAATGTAAGCTTTGAATTCTTTGTCCAGTAAGATATTACTGGATTTGATGTCACGATGAACAATGTGAGGCTTGCATACATCATGTATGTAGGACAGACCCTGGCTTGCTCCTTGTGCAATCTTCAGCCTCATTGGCCAATCAAGAAATGTGCTGGTATCATCATCCCTGTTGTGAAGCCAGTCATCTAGGCTTCCATTCTCCATGTAGGAATATATGAGGAACCTTGAGTTTCCCTGGATGCAGTAACCCCAGAGTGGCACAAGATTGTCATGCTGCGCCATTGAGAGTGCATCAACTTCTGCACTAAATTCCCTATCCACAAGGCACATTTCATTGTTGAGCTTCTTAATGGCGACCTTGGAGCCATCAGGTAATTCAGCCTTGTAGACTAGCCCATAACCTCCACAACCTATGATATTCTCCTTGTCAAAGTTATTTGTAGCCTTCACGAGATCAGTGAATGTGAGCCTACCATTTTCTCCCTTGCTTCGTGAAACCATCACCAAGGATTGCTCTGAATTGAAGTTGGATGGCATTCCTTCCGTAACATCCTTGTTATTGCCCCTGCTCCTTGTCATGAAACTTTTAATCCTGAAGAAGAAAAGGAGGCGAGCTAGCAAGAATAGGATGGCAACCCCTCCAAAAAATACACCAAATGCAGGTGCAAAGATGGCTGTCTTATTGCGTCGTTTATTGGAGGTCAACGGTGCTTCAGCTGAATCACAATGATTTACAAGTATGGGACCACACAATTTTGGGTTGCCATCAAAGCTAGAGTGTGGAAACGTGCTAAGTTGGCCTACAGTTGGAACAGATCCTTCGAGGTCATTATTGGAAACATTGAACTTAGAAAGGAAGTGCAGATCATTCAGTGCAGCTGGAATTTTACCAGTAAGATTATTGCTTGACAAGTCGAGCACCTGCAGGTTTGTGAGGTTGCAGATCGCTTCTGGAATCTCTCCAGATAACTTGTTGGTGCTCAAACTAAGTGAAAGAAGCGCTTTCAATTGGCCAATCTCTTTGGGTATCACACCAGTTAAGTTGTTGATGCTTAGATTCAGGACCTTAGGAAAAGCACCGGGCATGCGGTATAGAAGTGATGGACTTGTATAAACAGGGATCTCAAAGACCTTCGGTGGAACACTGTTTGTTTTTAGCATTGGCATCTCCACTAAGGCCATTGGAATTTCCCCGGTAAGGCTGTTGTTTGATATGTCTATATAGAAGAGTGAGTTTAAGTTGCTGATCCAGTCAGGTATTGGCCCAGTTAGCTGATTGTTATATAAAAATAGCATCTCCAAATTAGTGAGCTTTGATAACCAAGGAGGTATTTTTCCAGACAAAGAACAATCATTGATGGAAAAAACCTTGAGATTCTCAAAACCGTCAATTGCATCATCCTCTGGCATGGCTTCGTGCATGAAGTTGAATCCAATCAGCAAGGTTGTGAGGTTCCTGCAATTCCCAAGGATCTGAAGTGAACTTGTGATATTTGTAAGGGAGATGTTAACAAGTGATAGAAATGAGAGGGACTTCAGATTGTCAATTTTTTCTGACAACTGCCCATGGAGCCCATTGCTGGACAGCCGCAGTGCGGTTAGATTGCTACATGAATAGATGCTCTCTGGAATTGTTCCAGTAAAGTTGTTCCACACAAGATCTAAAGTTTTTAGATTGGTCAGTGTGGAGAAGTTTACTCTAGTGAGTGCTCCATTGAACTTGTTGTTCTTGAGGTCTATGGTTACAAGGCTTGTGCAGCTGCTCAAAGTTGATGGAAGCTCTCCAGAGATGTCATTATAGTCCAAATGAATCTCCTCTAATCTCTTGAGCTCGCCTATAGAATCTGGGATATTGCCGCTGAACTCATTCCGTCCAAGGTCAAGGGTGACTAGATTTCTGAGTTTGCTGATGCCACTTAGTGATCCTTTCAACTGATTATTTGGAAAAGAGAGGTGCTCCAATAAGGTAGCGTTGTGGAGCACATCTGGAAGAGTCCCACTCAAGTTGTTGTGCCCAGCACTGAGAGATGTCATCATGGAACAATTACCGAGTTCTGAAGGGACACTGCCATTGAACTGGTTGTAGCTGAGTTCAAGCACAGCAAACGATGGCGCGCTGAAACAGAAGGTAGTTGGTATCTTCCCAATAAAGCTGTTATTGCTGATATTGAGCACAACAAGACTCTTCGTCACCTCCCATGTGGTGGACGGGAAACGCCCTGAAAACAAGTTACTCGAGATGTTCAGTACCTTGATAGGCCTTACAGGGGTTGCAGATGACATCTCTTTGAGGTCTCCACTGAGTTGGTTGAAGCCGACGTCAAGGATAATGATGCTGCTGGACAACACCAATTCCAGCGGCAGGCCACCAGAAAGCAAATTGTAGGATAGATTGAGATGCAACAGGCCAGTGAGATTGCCAAGGGATGATGAGATTGATCCCTGAAGGTTCCTCGAAGCCAAGAAGACGTCGGTGACCATCCTATCTGGACTGCAAGTGATCCCTTCCCATGTGCAGCAGTCTGTGCCATTCTTCCATGTCAAGGTGAGATTTCCAACCTGTGAGAGCCCGCCAAGGAACCGGAGGAGTGAGGTGCTCTCCTGCTCGGTGCATGAACTTGTGAGAGAGGGGAAGAGGAGCAGAACAAGAGCAGCAAGGCCAATGAAAGTTCTGCCGAATCTGTTGCTGTATTTCATGTGTGAGAAGTGGATTGCCCTCATGGCTTCTTTCCAGAAATCAGGATGGAAGGTGGAAGGAGAAGCATAGGGCTTCTTTCCAGAAATCAGGATGGATGGAAGGAGAAGCATAGGGCTTCTTTCCAGAAATCAGGATGGAAGGAGAAGCATAAGTTGTCTCCGTTTTTTTGAAAGTTTGTTTTCAATTTCCAGAAACAGGGATCTCAAAGACCTTCTGTGGAACAGGGTCTGATATAGAAAGAGCATGAGGACAAGCAGGACAAGGTGCTGTCTCCGTTTTGTTTGATCCTTCTGAATCAGTCACCAAAAGGAAATCTGGGTCAAGGGTTAGGTGCTACAGTGTTTTCTGAGCTTTTTTTTTTGAAAGTATGTTTTCTGAGTTCACACCATGATGTTTCGTCTGAGCCTTTGTTGGTAAGTTTGACTTGACAACCATGCGCAAAACAGTACGATAATACGTGTAATAATGATCTATTGTTGTTTCCTTTATAAATTGTTACATCCTGCCTTATTTTACTCCACCTGACATCATTTCTCTCACCAGCTTCACTATTAATTCAGACAAAATTTGAGCCAAGGATGTGCCACCATCCGGTGATCAGGAAAAGACATGATTTGCGAGTCCTGAATTGGTGAGGATCATGGCAAGCATCCATTAACAAAAGACTAGTAAAATTCAGAGCAACCATTGACGTCGCGATCAACTTGGCCGCAGAGGTGCAAGTTGTGTGCAAGATAATGGCAGATCAATGGAGGAATTGTCGCCGAGTGCTCTTTTCTTCTTGACCCGAGGCGTTTACTTTCTAGCCGTTGTCGTCGTACAGGAGTAGCTGTTGCTGATGTATACGTCTGCGAATTGCAACTTTCCTTTCTCCCTGCCCCTGTGGTTCACGGTGGACATTGGACAAGTACCTGTTTCTAGGGGGGTCGAGGTGTATAAACTACAGAGGAATCATCTGATCTGATGAAGACTAGGCCAACAGCTCCGAAGAAAAAATATTGCATGGATTTGTTTTTTGCGGCTATGTTTTAATTATTGTGGATGATTTTTGTTTGGAAGGTGATGAGTAACTGACACTGTACTTTTATATTTGTTCATGTTACTGTAGCTAGGGCCTTACGGTGCCAGTGGCTGATATTCTGCCAAATTTGCTTATCTTGCATTTCCCTTTTGTTTATCTGTTCTTCATTTATTTATTTTGCACTTGCAGTTACCAAACCAATCAGAGACTGACTTCTGCGAAATTAAAGTACGACCTGATGCTAACTCCCTATGAGGAACAAATACAAATTGGAGAATTTTCAAAGGCGTTGAGTCATAAAAAATAAATTCGTCCTCTCAACAGGCCTAAATTCTTCTGCGAATTTTCTATCTAATGATTTTCAGTTTCCGGAAGAAATTTCAAGGGACTTTTATAGGAAACCTGAAAAAGGAGAACTAAAAAACACCATGAAAGGCACAATAACAGAACCTGGGCCTACTGCTCACATACGTTCTGGGCCCGTGATTTACTGGGCTCTACCTGGGCTCACAAAAATACTGGGCTCTATCCAACCCGTCCTCTCATCTCCCCCGTTGGTGACTAGTGAAGTGGTGGAGGGCGACGGACGGCGAACGGCGGCGCCGCGGTCTCTCCGCCGAGCACCCGGCCGGCGGCCGCAGCTGCAACGGTCAGTCTGGCCTACGCAGCTTAACCCTCCGTTCGCTAGTTGAACCAGCATCCATGTGTGTTCGTAGCTTCGTAGTTCGCGCTACTGAATTTGTCGCCCATTGCGCGGGTGCGGCGCGGCGCGTTACTGTGTTATCCCAAACCGAACTCCCGATCGGGCATCGGGGTTTAAGCATAAAACCCAACGAAGATGTGGTCGCTGCAGAAATGTGGCAGAAAAGGGCAATGTTAGAACTTGGTGATTAGCTTCAGATTTAGAGCTTCTGTTGATCCCCATTGTTTTTGAAAAAAAAATCACTGTTGGCATAGCTGGCTAGTCCTCGTTTTCCTTACCTTTTCACTGTCTATTGCATGTACATGATTAAACTGGTGATATAACAGCCTTTTCCTAATTTTGTAGAATATATGATGCATATAGGATTATCTTTTAATACCTTGTGTTGATTTTTGAGTTAACATTAGTTATGTAATTGGGCATTTCCCAAGCAATTAACTCCTGAGAGTATGTCGGATCCCACTCTTCAATCCAATTCTTCTTTGGTGTGGCTTTCCTAAATAACATGCTGCAGATAAGCCGTGAAATGTCTTCTAAATTTTCTTTCTTTGTTTCTCATGCTACAAAATGATTTGGGAAAAATGGAAAAAGGCAATCAATGAATTACAAAAAAGTTGCCTAAAATGACAATATGTCAGAAACTGTACAAAAATAACGGACTACAAGTGAATCATGTTAACTGCGTTCTATCCTAACTGAATTTTGCATCCAAAGGTTGGGGTCAATACCGTCGAGGCAGGAGACCACTTCCTGTATGGTCGGCCTCATGCATGCATTATAGTCAACACACCTGCAGGCAATTTCAAGAACCTTCAGCATTTGCTCATCATGCTCCATGCCTCGTAGATCTGGATCGAGGACCTCGATCTGCTTTCCTTCTGATGTCATCTCCTGCACCCACTTCACAAGTTCTTTCGATGAAGACAAGGCCGTAACAGGTCGTCTTCCTGTGAGCAATTCGAGCAGGACAACTCCAAAACTGTACATATCACCTCTCAGTGTCGCGACCCATCCTTGTGCATACTCAGGAGGGATGTAGCCCAGAGTGCCAACTAGCTCAGTTGTGACATGAGTTTTGTTGGCGAGGACTAATCTTGAGAGGCCAAAATCTGCAACATAAGCCTTGAATTCTTTGTCAAGTAGGATGTTACTGGACTTTATGTCACGGTGGACAATGTGAGGCTTGCAGATATCATGGATATAAGAAAGGCCCCGGCTTGCTCCTTGTGCAATTTTGAGCCGCATCGGCCAATCAAGAATTGAGTTGGCAGCGTCGTCTCTGTTGTGAAGCCAATCATCCAGGCTTCCATTCTCCATGTAGGAGTATATGAGGAGCCTTGAATCTCCCTGTATGCAGTAACCCCACAGCGGCACAAGATTCTCATGCTGCGCCATAGATAGTGCTTCAACCTCTGCTGTGAATTCCCTTTCCATGGGGCACATTTCACCATTAAGCTTTTTGATGGCCAACTTGGTCCCATCAGGTAAAGTGGCCTTGTAGACTAGTCCACAGCCTCCACAGCCAATGATGTTTTCCTGTTGGAAGTTATTTGTGGCCTTCACAATGTCAGCAAATTTGAGCTTGTTTTTTTCGCCTTTTCCTCTTGGCACTATCACGAGTGACTGTTCTGAATTAGACATATGTGAAATTGCTTCTTCATCTTTGTTGTTGCAGGGCTTGCTTTTGGTTATCAAACTTTTACCCTTGAATGAGGTGAGGAGATATACCAGAAGCAAAAGAACAACTCCAAAGAACGCACCAAATGCAATCCCAATGATGATTTTCTTTCTGGATTGTGTTGTCGAGATTGTTGGCGCTTCTGCTGAGCTACAACTGCGAAGGAGGATAGGACCACACAACTTCGGATTCCCTTCAAAGCTGTTATTTGAGAAAGTACTAAGTTGGCCTCCATTTGGAATAGGCCCTTCCAGGTTATTATAAGAAATATTCAACACAGAGAGAAAATGCAGATTGTTCAGTGCTTTGGGGATTGCACCTGTAAGATGGTTGCTGGACAAGTCTAGCACTTGCAGATTAGTTAAGTTGCAGAGTTGCAGTGGTATGTCTCCTGATAAGCTGTTGGAGCTGAAATTGAGTACAGCGAGTGATTTCAACTGACCAATTTCTTGGGGGATAACACCAGTGAAGTTATTGTTAGCGAGTTTCAACAATTTTGGGATAGCACTGGTTATCCGGTACTGGTGTGATGGCTGTTTGTAGACAGGTAGCTCAAAGACCCTTGGATCCAAACGGGTTGCAGTCTTTTCTGTTGTTAGCATTGGCATCTCCATTAAGGCTGTTGGAATTTCCCCTGTAAGCTTGTTATTTGATATGTCTAGATGGAAAAGTGATTTTAAGCTTTTGATCCAGGCAGGTATTGGTCCACTGAGTTGATTTGTATGCAAAGTCAACACTTGCAATTTTTCTAGCTTTGATAGCCAAAGAGGTATTTTTCCAGACAACGAGCAATTAGATAGGGAGAGAATCTGAAGATTCGGAAAACCACCAATTATTTCATCTTCTGGCATGACCTCTCCTTTGAAGTTGGTCCCAATAAGTAGGGAGGTGAGATTCCTACAATTCTTTAGGATCTGAAGCGTATTTGTGATATTTGTAAAATTGTTGCCAGCAAGTGACAGGAAAACAAGATGCTTTAAATTGCTTATTCTTGGTGAAAGCTGCCCATGCAATCTGTTTCCAGATAGCCGCAAAGCAACCAGTTTGCTGCATGAGTAGATGCTTTCTGGAATTGCGCCGATGAAGTTGTTGTACAGGAGATCTAATGTTTTTAGATTGGGCAGGTTGAAGAAGTTGACCTTATGAAGTTCTCCGCTGAAGTTGTTACCCTTGAAGTCAATAGTTATGAGATTTGTGCAGTTGCCCAGAGTTGATGGCAGCTCCCCAGACATGCTGTTGTGGTTCAAATGGAGCTCCTCTATCCTCTTGAACTCACCTATTGAGTCTGGGATCTTTCCATTTAGCTTATTGCCTCCAAGATCAAGATGAACTAGATTTCTGAGGTTGATAATGTGTTCACTATCAAGTATTCCCTCCAAACCATTGTTGGGAAAAGAGGTACTCTAGTGATGTAGCATTGAAGAGTTCATCTGGGAGTGGCCCACTGAGGTCATTGTGCCCAGCCTTGAGCACTTTGAGCATGGGACAATTACCAAGCCCAGGAGGAATGCGTCCACTGAGTTTGTTATAACAGAGTGCAATCACAGCCAGGGCTGGCGAGCTGCTGCATAGATGGTTCGGTATCTGCCCAGTAAAGCTGTTGTTGCTGGCATTGAGTGCAACCAGACTGTTCATCACCTCCCATGTAGTTGATGGAAACTGCCCTGTAAACAAGTTGGTTGAGATGTTCAATACCTGCAGAGGCCGGCTAGGGGTTGACGATGGCAGTTCATGCACTTCTCCATCGAGGCTGTTGAAGCTGACGTCGAGGACAATGATGCTGTTGGAGGACATCAGTTCCAACGGCAAGCCACCGGACAGCAAGTTATGGGATAGGTTGAGGCGCAGCAGGCCCCCGAGCATGCCCAAAGACGCCGAGATTTGCCCTTCAAGGGACTTCGATGTCACGGAGACATCTGTGACTGTCCTATCTGTGCCACAGGCAATCCCTTCCCATGTGCAGCAATCCGTGCCGTTCTTCCATAACAAACCAAGGCCGCCATCCTGCGAGAGCCCAGCGAGGAACTGGAGGAGGGAGCTCTTCTCCTGCTCAGAGCAGGAGCTTGCTGGTGGGAGAAAGGCGACAAGGAGAAGAGCAAGTCCAAGGCCTAAGTAAGGAAAGGGAAATCCAGTGCTGAGCTTCTTGTACGAGGAATGGAGCTTCTTCTGCATGGCTTCCTGATGGAAGAAACCAGCATGAAAACAGATGCTTGAACCTGATGCTGGCCAGATAGACAATGGCCCAATGAGGAGAGAGCGTGAGGAAGGAAGAAGAGGAAGGAGACAATAAGCAGCCCCAGTTTGATTCTGCCTGTTTATCTGTCGCAGAAAAAGAAAATTGGGCCAAGTACTGCATGGCGCTGCTGTGGGCACACATCCACACCATTTTTTGGCAGCAGGTAGCAGCTTCCTGCCTCGTTCATACGTTCACACGGTCAGACCTTCACGTTTGGATTGAGCCAGAGTAGTATAATAACCTAAGAAAAAAGCACAACCCTTTGGCGCTAACAAAATGACTGCTTTTGTATCCACCAACCCATCGATTATGTGATTGAGCCGTTATATGCTACATTACTTAAGATAATGATTCTGATTTCATACCATACACTTGCGTCGTTATCTTCATTATTTCGGTCTTCACTTATTGCAGCTACTCTTCAGTGCTAATGTGGCCACTTTTTTTTTTGAAGAAATAATGTGGCCACTTTTTGGCCCCAACTCAGCCTGATGGTTGATACTTCTCTGGTCTCATTTTCTCTCTCATCAAAAGTTTCGCTTGCTAAAATGTGGTGTTCATGAAGCCATGTGCCGATTTTTTTCCCCTCTGAGGACCCACTTATACTTTTTCTTCTCCTTGAGTTGACATCAGGTGTCGGCTGGCAATTTGGAAGTGTATCACATACGTATACATATCAATTCTGTAATCGAAACTGATGGACTATGGATAAAAGCCCCCACCCCTCCCACTATAACACCTGGGTTTTATGGTCGGGTTGGTTAGGTGGGGCGCGCTAACATAGTATCAGAGCCGAGGTCTCGGGTTCGAACCCACCCGGCTACGCATTTCCGCTGCGCGATTTCCCCTGCGCGATTTCCCCTGCGCCTCTCGTGTGTTGAGACCTGCTGCGGGCTACGCCGGGCACTAGAACCTGCTGCGGGCTACGCCGGGCTCGCACACCGTAGGGGGAATGATGGACTATGGATAAAAGCCCCTACCCCTCCCACTATAACACCTGGGTTTTATGGTCGGGTTGACTAGGTGGGGCGCGCTAACAGAAATGACGCAAATTGGAGCAACCCTGTCCAGTTGACACGTGAGAGGCTGCTACATTTTGTTGAAAAAGTTCAGCTCCTTTGTGCAAAGAAAATGGCTGCTTTGGTAGCCACCATTGATTATGTGAATACTGAGTTTTTAAAAGATACTATTTTTTGGATGATGATATGGTATTCTTTGACATGTTTGCTTTTACCTGCTATTCAACGTTAGTCTTTTGCTTATTCCAGTAGAGCCAGTTTGGTTTCTATGTATAGCCTGATTCCTTGTTAGTAATTGGCTCACCAAAGGATGTTCATCGTTGACTAATGTGGTGTGCAAGAACGGAATGTAATACTCCCTCCGTTTCAAATTATAGCTCATTTGACTTTTTTAATCCAAGTTTGGCTGTTTGTTTTATTCAAAAATTTGTGCAAAATATCATTTCTTTTATTTTTGGGTTCCTTTATCAATACAAGAACTTCATGAATGTCTTAAATTTGGCAATATTTGCATAATTTTTTTGAATAACACGAGTGGTCAAACTTAGATTTAAAAAAGTAAAATGAAATACAATTTGGAACTAAGGTAGTACTTTTTTCCCCTTCGTGACGAATCGATTTCCATTTTCCTCCTCGAATTAGCATTGTTAGGTGCTTGGTGGTGATCTAATTTGCAATGAACTTTTGGAGAGGCAATGAATTAGCAATGAGCTACGGCATGAACAGGGGAACGCCAAGAACTAGAAGCGCGCCGCCGCATGCTGCCGGCTGATACTGCGTGCTGGATGGATGGGGATGCCGTGGTTTCTTCCTACTTCTGCATGGTTCGTAAACACGTGTGAAACCATTTCGTCAAAAATTCAAAGGACTTCCAGATTGAAACTGAAATTGCGGTCAAGCATTCGCGCCGCTTTATCCCCAGTTGACAATCAGACATCTCTACTGCTTTTCTGAAGTCCATGCTTGGACCAGACATCTTGTTTCGCCTAATGCTTTGAAGAAAAAAAAATTGAACCAGACATCGCTGGGAGCTGGCATTTCAAAGATTGCTTTTCTGAATTCTGTTGATCAGAGTCACAGAGCTGAATGGCAATTGACAGTACCGGAATATTTCGTAAAATAGGGGGTGTTTTGTAAAATGTAGGGACAGTTTGCATAATATTGGACCCAATTTAGGGAATATTTTGTAAAATCTAGGGGGTCTTTTGCAAAATACCAGACACTTTTATTAATTGCGTTCCAAAGTAGGGGTTTTCTGAATATTAGTACTACCTCTGTTTTAAATTGTAGTTTGTTTGACATTTTTGAGTCTAAGTTTGATCACTTGTCTTATTCAAACAATTTATGCAAACATTGCCAAATTGAAGTAATTCTTGAAGATCTTGTATGGTTAAAGCAACTCAAAACAAAAGAAGTGATATTTTGCATAAATATTTGAATAAAACGAATGGTCGAACTTGAGGTCAAAAGTCAAACAACCTACAATTTATCCCTTCGTTCTAAATTATAAGTCATTCCAAGAATCTTGAAGAGTCAATTTTTTTTAAGTTTGACCAAATTTATATGACAAGATAATAATATTTATGATACCAATTAAATATCATTAGATTTTTTGTTAGCTATATTTTTATAACACCTATTTGATGTCATAAATTTTTATATTTCTCTCTATAATTTTGGCCAAATTTTGAGATGGTTTAACTCTCCAAGAATTCATGGAATGACTTATAATTTGAAACGGAGGGAGCACGTAAAATCTTCTGGCCGCCGGCGATTTTTTTTATTTACGACAGCGCGTTTTTTATTAACAGGAGATGGCCGCCGGCGAGGTCGCGCTGCCATCGTCGAACGCCGGCTACCCCATCGCCCATGCTTCTTGCAGCCTCCCTCCTCCCGCAGATCGTACACGCCCAGACTCTGTGCCAGCGATGGCACCCGCGGCGCCATGCTTCTTCCATCATCGGGCGGGCCGCAGGCATCACAGGTGAACTCAGCAGTAGCCCCTCGCACCCTCCTCCTCCCTCAGCCAACCAGTCCATGTCCACCACCACCACGTCTTGTTCCCCGGTCATGCCGCGGCCGCGCGTGCGTCCGCGGCGTCCTGGGGCTGCGCGACGCAATGCTAGTTCTGGCGCGTGGAACGCGCCGCCGCCGTCTCGGTCAAGCGTAGCAGCGCGCTCAAGCTGCTCGATGAAATGCAGAGGCGGGGCCCGTCACTTCGGCTCCATGGCTTGGACGTAGACGATGGTTGTCCAAAGGTTCGTACGGACACGTGCGCCGAGCAGGTCGTCGACGACGGGCGCACGGTCAGATAACAGGTATGCTGCAATTGCCTGGTTTCCTCACCGTGTCAAACTTCTTCTGCATGGTTGGTACTCGCACTGTCGTGCTCTGGGTTATCGAGATTCATGTCCAGATTCATTTGGCGACTGCAGTCACAAAACCAAACACAATAATGCACAGCACTGCCATTTCATTTAATACTTGAACCAGACACAGAGACACTATTGGCGTTACTCATTCCACATCTTAATTTTAAGCCCCAGTGGTTCTGAATTCTATGGATCAAAGCCAAAGAACTGGATGAAAGCACCTGAACGCATTAGTATCAGACTACAAGTACTTCAGCTAGTAAGGAAGTCCGTGAAGATGGCAGTTGTTTTCTCTTGCTTTTACTTTGCCATGGTGCCTTCAGTAACTGATCAGAGAATATGTTACGGAGTACTTCTACAAAGAACAGGGGAAGGGGGGGGGGGGGGGGGGGGGGGGGGAGGGATGGATGCTTTTCTTAGAAAAAAAAAAACATTGAAAATGTGCAAGAAACTGTACATGATGCACTACATCGGTACTCACTTAAAGCCAAAACTAGTAAATTCACTGAAAAGAGATCTGACATATGTCTATAACTCTATATGCAGCTGAACTACAATGTTATCATTTGTAGACTGACTTTTGGGTCTGCAGGCCACCATCAATGCTTTCCAGATATGAGACTACTTCCATGACACTTGGCCTCATAGACGGGTTATGGTTCACACACTTACAAGCAACTTCAAGCATCTTCAGCATTTGATCTTCTTGCCCTGTGCCTCGTAGCACTGGATCTAGGACGTCAATCTGCTTCCCACGAGACCTCATCTCCAGCACCCATGGGACAAGTTCTTTTGATCTGGACAGGAACGGAACAGGTCGTTTTCCTGTAAGCAGCTCAAGGAGGACAACTCCAAAACTGTATATATCACCTCTTAGAGTAGCTACCCACCCTTGGCCATACTCAGGTGGAATGTAACCAAGAGTGCCAACCAATTCGGTCGTGACATGAGTTTTGTTCGGAAGGATCAGTCTTGACAGCCCAAAATCTGCAACATAAGCTTTGAATTCTTTGTCAAGTAGGATGTTGCTGGATTTGATGTCACGATGGACAATGTGCGGCTTGCAGACATCATGGATGTAAGAAAGGCCACGGCTAGCTCCTTGTGCAATTTTGAGCCTCACCGGCCAGTCAAGAAATGTTCCAGGATCATCATCTCTGTTGTGAAGCCAATCATCCAAACTGCCATTCTCTAAGAAAGAATATATGAGGAACCTCGAGTTTCCATGGATGCAATAACCCCACAGTGGCACAAGATTTTCATGCTGGGCCATGGATAGTGCTTCAACCTCTGCAGTGAACTCCCTTTCCATAAGGCACATCTCGCCGTTAAGCTTCTTAATTGCAAGCTTGGATCCATCGGGTAGCTCGGCCTTGAATACTAGTCCATAGCCTCCACATCCGATGATGTTCTCCTTGCCAAATTTATTTGTTGCCTTCATAATGTCCGTGAATGTGAGCTTGTTTTCGTCTCCCTTTCTTCCTGGCATCATCACCAATGAATGCTCCGAATTGGAGTTGAATGATAGCACTTCTATGTCGCTATCATCGGTGCTCCTGTTTTTGGTCCTGGAACTTGTTGCCCGGGACAAGGCAAGAAGACAAACAAGGAGTAGGACGGCAATAGCTATGAAAAATATAGAAAATGCAAGTGCAAATATGACCTTCTTATGTTGTTTCTTGGAGGTGAAATGTGCTTCTGCTGAATTGCAATGGCGAATAAGTGTAGGACCACAGAGCTTTGGGTTGCCATCAAAGCTAGCATTTGTGAATGTACTAAATTGGCCTGTGGTTGTCACAGGCCCTTCCAGGTCATTGGAAGAAACGTTAAACTTAGAAAGGAAGTGTAGATTGTTCATCTCGGTTGGGATTCGGCCAGTTAGATGATTGCTTGATAAGTCAAGCACCAGCAAGTTTGTGAGGTTGCAGATCGATTGGGGGATTTCTCCATATAATTTGTTGAAGCTCAAATTTAGTGAAAGGAGCTCTTTTAAGAGACCTATCTCCGGAGGGATCACACCAATGAAGTTATTGTTTCCTAGATTGAGCACTTTTTGAAAAGCATTGGCCTTGCGGTATTGAAGTGACGTATCTACATAAATTGGTAGTTGAAAGACTCTCGGATCCAAACTTGCAGCAGTCTTGTCTGATTTTAGCATTGGCATATCTGTTAACGCTGTAGGAATTTCCCCAGTCAAATTGTTATTTGATATATCAACATAGAACAGGAAGTTTAGGCTGCTTATCCAGTCAGGTATTGTTCCAGTTAGTTGATTGCTCTGTAAAAATAACATCTCCAAATTTCTGAGCTTTGATAACCAATGAGGTATTTTCCCCAACAATGAGCATTCACTTATTGAAAGAACCTGAAGATTCACAAAACCATCAATGCTGTCATCGTCAGGCATGGTCTCATGCATGAAATTGTTTCCAATAAGAAGAGTGGTGAGATTCTTGGAGCTCTTTAGTATCTGAAGTGCATTTGTTAAATTTGTAAAACTGTTGCCAGTAAGTGATAGGAAGGAGAGTGACTTCAGATGGCTTAGTCCCTTCGATAACTGGCCATGGAAATTGTTTGAAGATAGACGCAGTGCAGTTAGTTTGTAGCATGAGTATATGCTTTCTGGAATTTCGCCACTGAAACTGTTCCGCATAAGATCTAAGGTTTTTAGATTGGGTAAGTTGGAGAAATTGACCTTGTTGAGTTCTCCGCTGAAATTGTTGTTGTTGAGGTCGATGGTTGTGAGATTTGTGCAGCCGCCCAGTGATGATGGTAGCTCTCCTGACATGTTGTTGTGGTCCAAATGGAGCTCCTCCAATCCCTTGAGCTGACCAATATAATCTGGGATATCACCAATGAAGTTGTTGCCTCCAAGATCAAGTGTAGACAGATTCCTGATGTTGATTATGCGTTTACCATCAAGTGTTCCTTGCAAATAGTTGTTAGGGAAAGACAGGTGCTCTAGCAAGGTAGCATTGAAGAGTTCATCAGGGAGTGTCCCAATGAGGTTGTTGTGGCCAGCCTTGAGCACTCGCAGCATGGAGCAGTTACCAAGCCCTGGGGGGACTGTGCCACTGAATTGGTTGTAGCTTAGATCAAGCACAGCAAGAAATGGAGATATGTTACAGAATTGTGTCGGTATCTGCCCAGTAAAGCTGTTGTTGCTGGCATTGAGCGCAACCAGATTCTCCATCGCCTTCCATGTTATTGATGTAAACTGCCCTGTAAACATGTTACTTGAGATGTTAAGTACCTGTAGAGGCTGGCCAGGGGTTGAAGATGGCAGCTCGTGCAGCTCTCCGCTGAGTTGGTTAAAGCTGACATCGAGGGCAATTATGCTGCTTGATGATAACAATTCCAGCGGCAGGTCACCAGACAGAGAGTTGTAGGACAAGTTAAGATGCTGAAGGCCAGCGAGGTTGCTCAGAGATGCTGTGATGCGCCCTTCAAGTCCTCTAGAAGCCAGAGAGACCTCAATGACTGTCCTGTTTCTGTTACAGGTGATGCCTTCCCATTTGCAGCAATCTGTGCCTCCCTGCCATGACTTGGCTAAGCCGACATCATTCGACAGCCCAGCAAGGAACTGCAGGAGAAAGGCCTTCTCCTGCTCTGTGCAGCAACTTGTGGGGGTGGCCAAGCAGATGAACAGCAAAAGAGCAAGGCCAAGAAAAGGTATGGGTAATCTTCTGCTGCATTTCTTGTATGAAAAATGGAGTAATTGCATGGCTTCTTATTGAAACTACCACTGAAACTAGATGCTTAAGCTGTGTCCTGCCTAGACAAAATACCAATGGTCGAGAAACAGCATCAGGTAGAAGGAGGCTGCTCTTGCTTCCATCTTGCAGATTTCTTTCTAGTCGTGGTTAGCACAAAGAAAAACAGAGTCAATGATAAGACGCCATGTGACTGTATTTTATGCAACAGATAAACCTGCTTGTTTATTCAAACTTTGACATTTGATTGATGTATGCTGCAATCATCCATGAAGAAGTCCAACTGACCAATCTTTCTGACCATACGGAATATTTTTCTGTACTCATCCTTGTATCCATAATCCTTGTTGAATTTCTTACAGACTGCCGTGATTTACCTGATCTGAGATCAAAATCATAACAATTTCACGTTTGCACTTCACAAACGTGTAGTCTATAAGTCTAGCCCTTAGTACAGTTAGTACTGACAAAAGTCTGAAATAAAAAAAAAATGCTTGATGCAGACAAAAATCTGAAATTAAAACAAAAATACTCGATGCACCTTCTGTTTTTGTAGGATGATGCACACCCTTTTGTTATAGCAGGAAAAAGGCATATATTTTTACTGACATTTCTTTAGTGGCAATGGCTGGCAATTTGCCTGCCTGAACTCATTAAAATACAAGACAGGTGCGTACAGGTTTAACGAGGGTGGGTGGGAGTGGGGTGGATACTTTTCTTCTACAAATACTTCGAAATATGCAAGAAACTGTACGTGATGAACTATAAAACTAGTCAGACTAAAAACTAGTACGTCTAGGGAATATACATTTATTCTATGCAAATATTTCCATTTTTAACTGGCTAATACCTTTGCTTCTTGACTCACTCTTGTGGCCCCCAGGATAGCATGGATGGTTTCAAGCCTGTACTTATTGTTAGAGTGAAAATTGTAGAGACAAGCAAATAGTGAATGGGCAATCTTCCATTGATCTCATAGTTACATATATATAGGGAGAGATTTACAAGACACTAATTCTAGGATTAAGTGTAGCCCTTAATCCTCTTGTAACAGCCAGCAATAAGAATGAGTTATTGCCTTTAATCTTTTGCTGTTACTAGTCTTGCTTCATTGCTGGTGAAAATGGAGCTTTAACTCCATTTAGTGAGAGCAAATTCTCTTGTTTTGTAACACTCCCCCTTTTGGCGGAACCTTTGAGATCAACATGCTTTTTAATTCCTTTGAAAAACCCTGTGGGAAAAAATAGGAATAATTTGATTTATGATTACTCTATCATAAACCTGCAAGGTTTAAGGAGTAAGGTACGCCTTGATTATTATCTCTAGAAAACCCCCGGTGGGGAAAACATGAGATAAGGCATATGCTTATATCAAACATTGTCTCATTAAAAATTTTATATGAGAAAACCTGATGGTAAAACTCATAAAAGAAAAGAGTGCAATGTGATGCGTTTAACAATGTCCATCGTTCAGAGAGTCTCCCCCTGAAGCTTGCAAATCTCTGAGCCGTCTCATTCCAATTCCCTTAACACATTTCTCAAATATGGAAGTAGGTAGAGATTTGGTGAAGAGATCTGCTAGATTATCACAAGACTTTGTCTGTAAGATGTTTATTTTTCCACTCTGCTGAAGCTCATGGGGATAAAACAACTTAGGGGCAATATGTTTAGTGATATTGCTCTTGATGTAACCTTTTTGCATTGTGTGATACAAGCAGCATTATCCTCATAGATAATGGTAGGTGATTCTGAGGAATCAATGCCACAAGATCGCTCAATGTGGTCAATCATTCTGTGAAGCCACACGCATTCTCGTGACGCCTCAAATAGTGCGATGATTTGTCGAGGTAGCCACTAAAATTTGTTTAGATGACTTCCATGATATGGCAGTTCCTCCGTGAAGGAACACAAAACCTGTATGTGATCTGGCATTGTGGGGATCAGACATATAGCCAGCATCAGTGTATCCAACCAAACTAGGATCATTAGTTTTCTGGAAAAACAAGCCAAGATCCTTCGTGCCATTCAAGTCCGAGGGTCGACAGATTCACTTTGAGATCCATCGCCCAGGAAGGGAAATTGGAACCATCAAGAGCAAGTATATCAAACTCTTTGGTTGCCATCTCACCTACAATGTGATAGCAAAATTTTTTGAGAAATTATGGGTATTTAATTTTATGTGAATTCAGAAATGAACTCAAACAATAAATTAAATTTCCTTCAATTTTGATATAGATTCTGAGTACGAGGGATTTATATAACGCTGAGGCATTTTCAAATCCATTTGATCTCATACTTCAAAGAATTATTCAAATTTGAAGAGATTATTGCATTGAATTTAATAATAAAGGGCAATGAAATTTAAATTTGCAAAGAACTTGTATGTAATAAAGGACATGGAAATGCATAAAGTGCTGAGAACAAACTTATATATAAATTTCGGAGAATTACATATTGCTGAAAGCAAAAGAACACTCTCTGATTATTTGCGGAATGTAAATAGCTCAAAGTCTAAGGACTGAATTGCAAAACATATGTTGAAATGAAAATTGCTGAAAAAAATAAAGTTTATTGGGCGGTGGGCCGAGACAATCTCGATTTCAGCCACCGCCGCTTCGGGCCCAGTGAGGCCGAGGGTGGTGGGGGGCGCTGGCGGGGCTCGGCGCCGGCCTGTGGGCCGGCCGGCCTAGGAAAGCCGCGGCCTTATGGCCCGGCTGAGGGGAGCTAGGGTTAGCTCCAATCCACCAGCCGCCGCCGAAGCCTCTGGCGCTCAGCGCCTAGGCCACCGCCGCCGCACCATGCAACCGCCGCCGCCGCGCCTTGCAGCCGTCCACCGTCGGGAGCGCCGCCTGCGCTA
This sequence comes from Panicum virgatum, assembly GCF_016808335.1. Taxonomy (NCBI): domain Eukaryota; kingdom Viridiplantae; phylum Streptophyta; class Magnoliopsida; order Poales; family Poaceae; genus Panicum; species Panicum virgatum. The sequence continues at coordinate 4,199,511 of NC_053136.1, forward strand.
TGCGTGGCCAGCGCGACTGAGGCCGCGCGCTGGTGCGCCGTGCCGCCGCCAGAACATCGTGCGCACCGCCGAGGCACCCCCTCCCCCCACCTCCCTGATCCCTTTCATGGCCCGCTCAGGCCTCCCCCTTACCTGAGGGCGGAGGGGGGGGGCGATGCGGTCGGGTTGAGCAGGAGGTGGTGGAGGTGCGATGGCGGGCTCAGGATCGGTGTAAACCACGTCTACCGCCGCAAGGGAGCTCTCCACAAGGTTGTAGTACGGCGGGAGCCCACTGCGCGCGGCCATTGTGCAGAGGGGGTTGACGCTGTAGCGTTCCACGGCCGGCGTCGGCGCGTACGGTGGAGTCCACGGCGTGTACTCCGGAGTGGCCTCGCGGCGCGGAGCTGAAGATCCGGCGCCGGAACAAGGGTAGAAGGACCAGCCATGGTGCGGGCAGAATGCCGACACCATGTGCTGCCCCTCCTGTGGCTGTCTATGAACCACCATCGGAGGAGGGACTTGGAGAGTCCCAATGGCGCTGCTGGAACCGCTACTTTCGGCACGTGCAAACCTGCGGGCAGCAGTGCTACCCACGTGGTGCCTTCCTCCATGGCTATAGTAGCCGAAGGGAGTAGCATGAGGGGCGTAGCCCCTGCCATAGTGTGGGCGGCGCACTGGAGCCCGCTAGAGCGCATCGAGCTGTTGGTGGAGCAAACGGCGAAGGTGGTGGGCGCGTGGGTGGTATGAACGTGCATCTTTGGAGAAAGATAAACCGCGAGCCATTTCTTACCGTTGGTTGGAGCTCAGCGAGAACAAAGGTGCCGATAATGTGTTAGAGTGAAAATTGTAGAGACAAGCAAATAGTGAATGGGCAATCTTCCATTGATCTCATAGTTACATATATATAGGGAGAGATTTACAAGACACTAATTCTAGGATTAAGTGTAGCCCTTAATCCTCTTGTAACAGCCAGCAATAAGAATGAGTTATTGTCTTTAATCTTTTGCTGTTACTAGTCTTGCTTCATTGCTGGTGAAAATGGAGCTTTAACTCCATTTAGTGAGGGCAAATTCTCGTGTTTTGTAACACTTATGAGGAAGAAGAAGACTAGAAGAGGCAAGAGGCAGTTTGCATCCGCTATTCTGACTCTGCCCTGTTTATCCATTACACCGAGGGAAAGAAAAATCAGGTCAAGAACCGGATGCCCCACCGTGGGAACACATGGAAACAGTGATCTGCACATTTGCCACGGAAGGTCGCAAGCTTCTTCCTAGCTGGTTCGCACGGTCTTAGGCTGAGGCAACCCTGTATATTATATTGGGAGAGCCAACTCTTCTGTACTAAGAAAAACGGTTGCTTGATGACCACCGTTCACTATCGCACTGTTCGGCTGGTGGATTGAGCCTTCAACCCTACAGTGATTCTCTCTCACACTACTCCAGTCCAGCCTCCAGCCACCAGCCAGATAATAGTGTTTTTCTCTCACACCACTCCAGCTCCAGCCTCCCGAACACGGTGTATGTGATTATTTAGCTGTCACGTGGCACATTTGATTCTGCATGCTTCCCAATGTCAGCCTTGTCTTATTGCAGCAATGCTTACAGTTCTTGGGTGCCCAGCCAATGATCGTGACTTCGTGAGGCCAGTTTTTGACTTTGGTTTCTTGGCATAAGTTGATGCCCCGATTAATGATCTTATTTGTTTAACGGCTGCCATTTTGGACTTTAGGGTGGTCGTGTTTTTTTTTTGGGGTTGCGAGAACCAATCAAAAGGATTGCTTGTTGCTTCTCAATACGATTTTTTTTTGTTCTTCTTAAGTTAGCACTTGTCCGTGAGTCAGTCTGTAATTGGAAGTTTGGAACGATGTAAATTGCCGCATACTGTTGCGCATTCTGGTGCCAGCACCTCCCGACTCTGAAAGACGCAGTGGTTTCTGAAGCCTGTTTATGATCAGGAGCCAAAGAACTGAGCATCATCAACATCCAAGTGCACGCATTGCTCACTAGTGATAGTGACTGAACCGAAATCGTCATTCCTCATTTGATTCTACCTTTTCAGAGTGCCTTAGCAACCTGATCAGAGTACACACAGTAATAATCTGAAAAGGATTGCGCAACCTGTTCTGAATTTTATGAATTCTGAAGCGCATGCAGAATTTTCACATGCAAGTTGGATGGGCAGCGCTAAAAAAACGGGAGGCAGCAAATCACAGAGGAGTGTTCCCTCCAAATTCACGAGATATTTCTGGGGGAAAATAATTCGTTGATGAGTCAGCGCACAAGAAGTCAAGAACGATGCGCTGCGCCCTCTAGATCATTTGATTGTTTCGAACAACATGACGTCGGAGCGAATAAGAAAAGCACGAACTAGCTTAGGCCGCGCAGAAGACGATGGCAAGCACGCTGAACGCAAACTCGCCGAGCACGAGATGCTTGGGCTTCGGAAGCCTGCGCCGCCGTCGCCGCCGCACGTCGCCGGCACGCACGACGCGGTCGAACTTTGAGGCCCCGGCACATCTCGTTCGGCGAGGGCCATCATCAGAGCGGCCAGCGGATCGCGCGTTTCAGGCAGTCATCGTAGCAGTCGTCTGCGAGTTTCTTTTGGATGTCGTGGCTATGCTGGAAGGGCGGTGAGGTGGCCGGCGCCGGCGCCGCGACGTCCTGTCGAGGGACGAGGGGAGACCGGAGAGCCGGACGACGGAGGCGGAGGCGGAGGGGACGGGGGTTTATTTGAAAAATATTGGATCCAGACTAGGGCTTTATGCAAATATATATAAGGGTTTATTTGAAAAAATCGGACCGTAACTATGAAATCGGAATGGAAAATTCGGTTCCGACCGGCACCGCATCCCGTATAAACCAATCTTATATCATATTAACAACAAAAACAAAAATAAGAAACACGAAAGACATAGAAAAACCTAGCAAAAACAGGAACAGAATCAGGTGAGCACTTTTCCTGATTGTATTCAGGGTTACTGAATTCAGCTGCAAAAATTGCCAACAATATTCCCATATTTATTTAGCTCATAAAACACACATTAGACTGACATTGCGTACACCACACAACTCAGCCAAATGGGCCACGCTTGCATGTTATTGTTACATAGTACTCCAAGGAAAAAGAAGCTGGTGGAGGATGGATAATTTCCTCAAAAGTAGTTTCAAATGTGCAAGAAACTGTACAACATGCACTGTAACACTAGCAAACTCAAAACTAGTACCTCTACTGAAAAATACACTGATTTTATACGCTGAACTACTATGATGTTATCATGTTTAATTGGCTAGTTGCAGTGCTGCACCATGTCTTGACTGACTTTTATGTCTGCAGGGCCATCATCCACGCTTTCCAGACATGACACTACTTGCATGATAGCTGGCCTCATAGAAGGGTTATGGTTCACACACTTGCAAGCAACCTCAAGCACCTTCAGCATTTGCTCTTCATGCCCTGTGCCGCGGAGTGTTGGATCCAGGACGTCAATCTGCTTTCCTTGAGACCTCATCTCTAGCACCCATGGGACAAGTTCTTTTGATGTCGACATGACTGAAACAGGCCGCGATCCTGTGAGCAGCTCAAGCAGGACAACTCCAAGGCTGTATATATCACCTCTCAGAGTAGCCACCGACCCTTGCCCATACTCAGGGGGGATGTAGCCGAGAGTGCCAACCAACTCGGTTGTAACGTGTGTTTTGTTGGGAAGGATCAATCTTGATAGCCCAAAATCTGCAAGATGAGCTTTGAATTCTTTGTCAAGTAGGATGTTGCTGGATTTGATATCCCGGTGGACAATGTGAGGTCTGCAGACATTGTGGATGTAAGAAAGGCCATGGCTTGCTCCTTTTGCTATCTTCAGCCGTGTTGGCCAGTCAAGATATGTGCTTGCATCATCATCCCTGTTGTGAAGCCAGTCATCGAGACTGCCATTCTCCATGAAAGAATATATGAGGAACCAGGAGTCTCGCTGAATACAGTATCCCCACAACGGCACTAGATGGTCATGCTGAGCCATGGACAGCACTTCAACCTCTGCCGCGAACTCCCTTTCCATTAGGCACATTTCACCATTGAGCTTCTTGATGGCAAGCTTGCAGCCATCAGGTAGCTCAGCTTTATAGACTAGCCCGTAACCACCACATCCAATGATGTGCTCCTTGTCGAAGTTATTTGTAGCCTTCATGATTTCAGAGAACGTGAGCTTGTTTTCTTCTGCCTTGCTTCCCAGCAGCATAACCAATGCGTGCTCTTGACTCGAGTTAGATGAATTTGTTTCCACATCTCCATTTGGCTCTATTGTACTTTTGGCTGTCAACCTGTTTACCTTAATAGTGACAAGGAGACACCCCAGCAACAAAAGAATGGAAATCGCTGCAAAGAACACGCCAAATGCAATTGCGAAAATGGCCTTCTTATTTCTTCCTTTTGTGGGTACCAGAGGTGCATCAGCTGAACTGCATCGACGACCGAGCATAGGGCCGCACAGCTGTGGATTCCCATCAAAGATAGAATTCGGAAATGTACTAAATTGCCCACCAGTTGGAATTGGCCCTTCCAGGTTGTTGTTAGAAATATTGATTGTGGAAAGGAAGTGCAGGTTCTCCAATTCAGATGGGATTGGACCTGTGAGATTGTTGTTGGATAAGTCTAGCACCTGCAGTTTTGTGAGATTGCAGATAGATGTAGGTATTGGTCCAGTTAAGTTGTTGAAGCTGACATTGAGTGAAACGAGGGCTTTCAACTGACCAATCTCCGGGGGAATCACGCCCATCAGTTTGTTGCTGCTTAGATCTAGCATTTTAGGGAAAGCAACCAGTATGCGGTACTGACGCGATGGACTTCCATAAACTGGCAGGTCGAAGATCCTTTGATCTAAATGGGCTGCTGTCTTCTCTGAAGTTAGCATTGACAAATTCATTAATGCTGTTGGGATTTCCCCTGTAAGGCTATTGTTTGATAAGTCTAAATAGAAAAGGGAGTTTAAAGCGTTGATCCACGTTGGTATTCGTCCACTGAGTCGATTGCCACCTAGGACCAATATCTCTAAATTTGTTAGCTTTGATATCCAAAGAGGTATATTCCCTGACAATAGGCATTTTTCAATGTCCAAGACCTGAATATTCTCAAAACCATTAAACGTGTCATCCTGTGGCAGGATCTCTCCCCTGAAGTTGGTACCGATAAGCAGGGTTGTAAGATTTGTGCATCCCTTAAGGATCTGAAGTGTTTTTGTGATGTTTGTAAAATTGTTTCTACCAATAGATAGGAAAGTGAGAGCCTTCAGGTTACCTATTCTCGGCGAAAGTTGCCCTTGTAAGTTGTTTCCAGATAGCCTTAGTGCAGTCAAATTTCTGCAAGAGTATATGCTTTCTGGAACTGTGCCGGTGAAGTTGTTGTACAGAAGGTCTAAAGTTTTTAGATTGTACAGTGTAGAGAAATTGACCTTCACAAGCTTGCCACTGAAGTTGTTGCTCTTGAGGTCAATGGTTCTGAGATTTGTGCAATTTCCTAGTGATGATGGCAGCTCCTCTGACATGTTGTTGTTGTCCAAATGGAGCTCCTCTAATCTCTTGAGCTGTCCTATAGAATCAGGGATATTGCCGGTGAACTTGTTCCCCTCAAGATTAAGGGTTGTCAGATCTCTAAGGTTGGCCATGCGTGTATCATCGAGTACACCATCCAAATCATTGTTAGGAAAAGATAGGTGCTCCAACGAGGTAACATTGAACAGCTCATGTGGGATTGACCCACTGAGTTTGTTGTGGCCAGCCTTGAGCACTCTTAGCTCGGAGCAATTACCGAGCCCTGTCGGGATGCGACCACCGAATCCGTTGCAACAGAGTTCAAGCACAGCAAAGGATGGTGATATGTTACAGAAATGACCTGGAAGTTCCCCTGTGAAGCTGTTGTTGCTGGCATTGAGTGCAACCAAATTCTTCATCCCCTTCCATGTTGTGGAGGTAAACTGCCCTGTAAACATGTTGCTTGAGATGTTCAGTACCTTTAGAGGTTGGTCAGCGGCTGAAGATGGCAGCTCATGCAGGTCTCCCATGAGTTGGTTGAAGCTGACATCGAGGACGATGATGCTGCTGGACGACACCAATTCCAGCGGCAGGCCACCAGACAATGAGTTGTGGGACAAGTTGAGATGCTCCAGGCTGGTGAGGTTGCCAAGATATGGTGAGATGCGCCCTTCAAGCCCCCTAGAAGCCAGTGAGACATTGATGACCGTCTTGTTTCTGTTGCAGGTGACCCCTTCCCACCTACAGCATTCAGTGCCTTCCTTCCATGACTTGGCGAGGCCGGCATCCTGGGAGAGCCCGGCGAGGAACTGGAGCAGGGAGGCCTTTTCCAACTCTGTACAGGAACTGGTGGGAGACGCCAACGAGATCAGCAGAATAGCAAGGCCAAGGTAAGGTATGTGTAACCTGCTGCTGCACTTCTTGTATGTAAAATGGTTTGGCTGCATGGCTTCCTGTTGAAACTAGCATGGAAACAAGAAAGCTTAGCTTGTATATGTCTCTAGATGAAGGACTAATGGTCTAATCAGGGAAGAGCATGATGTAGAAGAAAGAAGAGGCTGTTGCTTTAATCTTGGTTATCAGTTCCTAGTTGTTGAAAGAAAAAATGAAGTCAACGATTAGATGCTACAGGAAATCATCCTTATTCTGACTATAGTTGACGTAGCAGCCCACTAGTTGAACGTTTCATTTATGGCTGCATGATACTCTGTTGAGAAGTCCAACTGACCAAGCTTCCTGGGTTTGAGATCCTCTGAGGCTGTGACTTTGCCACGGACATGTGGGCCTGATGATGCCGGGCCCACATGTCGGTGACAAAGTCACCATGAAGTCAGACTGCAGAGGAGCTTCTCTCGCTTCCTGACCGTACAAAAGATAAGCCTTTTTATTGTCAATCCTTGAATCCTTAGAAGCATACCCAGTGTGCCCAACATCACTTGTGCCTTGATTTACCTCTCAGGATCCGGCATCACTTGTCCACCGGCTAAACTTGACCAACCTGCTGTCTTGCCATTAGCAATAGCAGTTACATGACAAAATCTGTAGAATATTCATATGCTGGTAAGGAAATTAGATGGACAGAGAGGAAACCGAAGGCAACATGTATATGTGTTGCCCCAAATTCACTAGACGTTTCCTGGGAAAATATGCTGGATTTTCTGAAGTCAAGTAGCTTATGCTTCTTAGAACTCAAGAACAATGCGCTGCTCAGATCATTTGATTGCCATTGGAGGAAGAAAGCTGGGCACAAGAACGCAGGTCTGCTCAGTAAAACGGTCGGTCGTCCTCGTAGGCCCGCCGCGCCGTACGCCGCCGGCAAACACGGCGCGGTTGGACTCCGGACGAGGCCCCATCTAGTCCGACGCGGGCGGCGAATTGGCAACGCGCATGTCGGAGCCGCCAGCTTATTACGCATTTCTGGCCCTCAATGCCAGGAGTGTTTGAGTTTCCTTTGAATGTCGAGCTTGTGCTGGACGGGGAAGTGCGGCGGCCGGCAAATGATAGAGGTGGAAGAGGGCTTATCTGCATAAATCGCTATTAATAGTAATCGCTATTAAAATTAGGGGGTACTGTGCAAATTGTAGTGGTCTTTTCGGAAACAGTCGTGTCGCGATTATTAGAATCAGGGGTCTTTCGTAAAGGTTCGCGATCCGAAATAGGAGGTTTTGAAAAATATTTTTTCCCCTTTTTCTTTGTCACAAGTCTCCTGGCCGGCACGGCGGCCGACGAGGTCCCGGCGTCCCACTGGCATCGGCGGGCGCCGGCAACCCCATCGCGACGCGCCTCATGCACCTTTCTGTAGACCGAACACACACCCAGGGATTTTGCCGGTACCCGCAACATTTGCTGCATGCTCTGCTCGCCGGCCGCCCGGCCGGGCTTCAAGCATCACACTCACAACGGAAGTATACAGTAGCGGCTCCTTCCTCTCCGGCCACCACCACCCGCGCGCCGTGCTCTTGCATCCCGAGCTTATTCCCTAGAGCCGTCACGGACGGCCTCGGGCTCTTCGGTGCAATGCTGATCCATGTGGCGCGGAACGAGGCGCCGCGGAAGCAGCGCGCTCAGGCTGTTCGACGAAATGCGGCTGAGGACGTCGGCACCCAAGTGGCGTTCCTTCTGTAACAAGGGCGGCTGTCCTAAGGTTGCCCCGGGCGCAACGGGAGTGGGCAAGCTGAGGAACATTCCAGGCTTCTGCGGTATGCGGCAGTTTGTGGCTGCGTGCTGCAAGCCTTCAAAATGGATTTTCTTTTTCACCATGCCTGACTCCTCTTGCATGGTTTGTGCTTTTACTTCAGATCGTTGAAAACTTGAAATGCATTCATGTTTAGTTTGCCATCCTACAATGTTCTATACCCTGGTCAGCATGCAGCTTTATCCCAAGTAATGACCAGAGACATCTATTACTCATCCGGAACTACAAATTGTTGGCATGCTACTCATTCCGCGTCCTAAGTTACAGTAGTTTCTGAATTCGGTGGATCAGAGCCATAGAGCTGATTAACACTTAGCAGCACCTAGGAGCATTGGTGCTAGACTGCCAGTACTTGGGTTAGTAATGTACTCGATAGAAATGACCAGTTTTTGCTTCCTTCTGTTTTCACAATGCTCCAGAAACTGAACAGCCATACATGTTACATACCATCTCAAGTAAACGGATGGAAGCTACTCTGTTTGAATACTTTACTCAAAATCTTTCAGAGGTCTCAATATGTACAAGAAACTTTATAAGATGCCCTATAACTAAAAACTAGTACCCCTAGTGAAAGATACATCTAATCTATTCATTCAGCTATAAGATTCTCATGTATAACTGGAAAACTGCATCTTTTCTTAAATGACTTTTGTGTCTGCAGGCCAGTATTGATGCTTTCCAGCCATGAGACTACTTCCATGATAGGTGGCCTCATGCTAGGGTTATAGTTCACACATTTGCAAGCAACCTCAAGCACCATAAGCATTTGCTCTTCGTGCCCTGTGCCACAGAGTGTTGGATCCAGGACCTCTATCTGCTTTCCCTGAGACCTCATCTCCAGCACCCATGAGACAAGTTCTTTTGATGTCGACAGGACTGGAACAGGTCGCATACCTGTGAGCAGCTCAAGCAGGACAACTCCAAAGCTGTATATATCGCCTCTCAGAGTAGCTACCCATCCTTGCCCATACTCAGGAGGAATGTAACCAAGAGTGCCAACCAACTCGGTCGTGACATGAGTTTTGTTGGGAAGGATCAATCTTGACAGCCCGAAATCTGCAACATGAGCTTTTAATTCCTTGTCAAGTAGGATGTTACTGGATTTGATGTCACGGTGGACAATATGAGGCTTGCAGACATTATGGATATAAGAAAGGCCACAACTTGCTCCTTGTGCAATCCTGAGCCTCGTCGGCCAGTCAAGAAATGTACTGGCATCGTCGTCCCTATTGTGAAGCCAATCGTCCAGACTGCCATTCTCCATAAAGGAGTATATGAGGAACCTTGAGTTTCCCTGGATGCCGTATCCCCACAGAGGCACAAGATGGTCATGATGTGCCATGGACAGCGCTTCAACCTCTGCATTGAACTCCCTTTCCATCACGCACATTTCACCATTGAGCTTCTTGATGGCGAGCATGCTGCCATCAGGCAGCTCAGCTTTATAGACAAGCCCATAACCACCGCACCCAATGATGTGCTCCTGATCGAAGTTATTTGTAGCTTCCACGATGTCAGAGAATGTGAGCTTCTTTTTGTCTCCCCTGATTTGTGGCATCATGATCAGCTCGTGCTCTGAGCTGGAGTCAAATGAAGTTGTTTGAACATCTATATTATCCTCCCTTCTATTTTTGGATTTTAAACACTTCAACCTGATTAGGACAAGGAGAAGCCCCAGCAACAGAACAATGGCAATCCCTGCAAAGAACACGCCCAATGTAATTGCAAAAATTGCCTTCCTTTTTCTTCCTTTTGTGAAGGCTGGATGTGCTTGAGCTGAAATGCATTGATAAACTAGCATAGAGCCACACAACTTTGGGTTCCCATAAAAGCTAGAATTCTGAAATGTGCTAAATTGGCCACCAGTTGGAATAGGCCCTTCGAGGTTATTATTAGAAACATTGAATGTGGCAAGGAAGTGCAGGTTCTCCAATGCAGCTGGGATTTCACCTGTGAGATTGTTGTTGGATAAATCTAGCACCTCCAGGTTTGTGAGATTACCGATGGATGGGGGCACCGGTCCTGTTAAGTTGTTGCAGCTGATATCGAGTGAAATGAGGGCTTTCAGCTGACCAATCTCTGGGGGAATCACACCCGTGACTTTGTTACTGCTTAGATTTAGCACTTTAGGAAAAGCGATCGGTTTACGGTATTGAAGTGATGGACCTTCATAAACTGGCAGATCAAAGATCCTTGGGTCCAAATGAGCTGCAGTCTCTGAAGTTAACATTGGCATAGTCATCAGTGCTCTTGGAATTTCCCCTGTAAGGCTATTGCTTGATATGTCTAAATAGAAAAGGAATCCCAATGTGTTGATCCAGGTTGGTATTGGTCCACTGAGTCTATTACCCTGCAAAAATAACATCTCCAAATTTGCTAGCTCCGATATCCAAAAAGGCATTTTCCCTGACAATAGGCAATCAGGAATGGCCAAAACCTGAAGATTGTTAAAACCATCGATTGTGGCATCATCCGGCATGGTCTCGTTCATGAAATTTAGCCCAAGAAGAAGGGTGGTGAGGTTCTTGGAGCGTTGTAGTATCTGAAGTGCATTTGTTATATTTGAAAAACTGTTGTTTGTGAGCGACAGGAAGGAGAGGGATTTCAGATTGCCTAGTCCTTCTGATAGCTGTCCATGGAACTTATTTGAAGACAGCCGTAGTGCAATCAGGTTTCTGCATGAGTATATGCTTTCTGGAATTGTGCCGCTGAAGTTGTTCCGCATAATATCTAAGGTTTTTAAATTGGGAAAGTTGGAGAAATTAACCTTGTTGAGCTCACCGCTGAAAATGTTGCTCTTAAGGTCAATTGTTATGAGATTTTTGCAGTTACTGAGAGTCGATGGCAGCTCCCCAGACATGCTGTTGTAGTTCAGATGGAGTTCCTGCAATCTCTTGAGTTGACCTATGGAGTCTGGAATCATGCCGCTGAATTTGTTTTCTCCAAGATCGAGGATGGCCATATTGCTGAGTTTGATTATATGTGTGCCATTAAGTGTTCCATGTAAACCATTGCTGGAAAAAGAAAGATGCTCCAACAAGGTAGCGTTGAAGAGTTCTTCAGGGAGAATTCCACTGAGGTTGTTGTGTCCAGCCTTGAGCACTCTGAGCTTGGAGCAATTACCGAGTCCTGGGGGGATACCACCACTGAGCTTGTTGTAACAGAGTTCTAGGACAGCAAAGGATGGTGATATGTTACAGAAATGACTAGGAATCTGCCCAGTAAAGCTGTTGTTGCTGGCATTGAGTGCGATCAAATTCTCCATCCCCTTCAATGTTGTGGAAGTAAACTCCCCTGTAAACAAGTTGCTGGAAATGTTAAGTACCTGTAGAGAGTGGCCATGGGCTGAAGATGGCAGCTCATGCAGGTCTCCATTGAGCTGGTTGAAGCTGACGTCAAGGACAATGATGCTGCTGGATGTCACCAATCCCGGCGGCAGGCCACCGGACAGTGAATTGTAGGACAAGTTCAGGTGCTGCAGGCCGGTGAGGTTCCCAAGGGACTGCGAGATACGGCCCTCAAGGCCCTTGTAATTCAGCGAGACAGTGGTGACTGTCCCATTTTGGTTGCAGGCAATTCCTTCCCATTTGCAGCAGTCATTACCTTGCCAAAACTTGGTGAGGTCGGCATCCTGCGAGAGCTCTGTGAGGAACTGGAGGAGGGAGGTTCTCTCCAGCTCTGTGCAGGAACTGGCACAGGACACCAAGGAGATGAGCAGAACAAGGGCAAGGCCAATGGAAGGTATGTGCGGTCTGATGCTGTGCTTCTTGCATGAGAAATGGATTGATTTCATGGCTTCCTGTCTATTGAAACTAGCATGGAAACCAGCTCATGCTTGAGCAGCGTCCTTTTCTAGACAAAGTACCAATGGTCTGATCAGGGAAGAGTATGAGGTAGAAGAAAGCTGTGGCTGGTGCTCATCTCTTGTAGTCGTGATCACTACAAGGAAAGACGGAGTCAAGGATTAGTTGCTATAGGAAAATTCCCATTATGATTGTAGAAAAAATTGCAATATTAGGACCGCAAACATTGATTGTACCTTATGCAATAGGGAATAGACAAAGCAGTTATTGTTCACACTTTGACGTCCCATTGGCGGCAGCCTGCACGGATCCATCAAGAAGTCCAACTGACAGAGCTTCCTGGCCGAAACATTTCCTTTTCTCAGCCATCCTTGAACCAATCATTGTCGAATTACTGCCGTGGTTCATTCACCTGATCCCGCCAATCCTTGTTGCATTGCTGCCGTAATGCCGTGATTTACCTTATATGACATCACTTGTCCTACCAGCTTCACTTAACGAACCTGTTGTCTTGATATTAGTAGTCGTTACTAGTGACAGAATCTTATTTTTTTAAAAAAAAATAGAAGCACTGCATGACGCACCTTTTGATTTTGCAGGATGATGGTGGCGAACAAGAAAATGTGCTCATTTTCGAAAGAAGCTGAAGATCTGCAAGATTCGATTGTTAAGAGGCAGTAGGACACGGAAAGCATCATTCCGGGAGGCGCTGATAATAATTTAGAGCAATCATCGGCGTCGCGGTCAAGGTGTGGACGCTGCTTGGAAAATAGAAGGCGCAAGTGGAGGCAAGAAAACAAGAGAGACACATGTACTGGAGGTGGTGGGTGAGGGTGACCTGGTGCCCTATTCTTCTGGTTCCTGACCTTGGTGGCTTGGCTCGAGGCGTTTACTTCTTTGGTACCTTGCTGATGATGCAGTGATGTGCACGCCTGGAGCTGCTTTCCATGGCCCCGTTGCACAGATGCGCGATGGATCTTGTCTCTTCTTGCTGACCCAGTGACCCCTGACCGGAATTCAAGAGGGCTCGACGTGAACCGGATAGCGTGTGATTTCTGATGGATCAGAGAGAGAGAGAAATAGTTGAGTTTTGAAGCACCCCTGGAGAGTGCCACAGTGGATATCTTGAATGCCTGAACTTGTGAACACGGCCTATCGATGAACTTTTATCCAGGTAGTGATGCTAAAATTTTGTTATTTTTTTGTGGGGCGTCGTCTTACTCAGTTTCAACTTTCAAGAGTTATCTGTCGAGATTATGTTGATGGTGCTTGCTTGGTTAGTGGGCGCAGTTCCACATTATAAGTTGCTCTTTAGTGGTTGCTGAATGATTATCTGTCAGCACGGGTTGGCTGTACTTTCCTTGCGGTGTTGATTGCAGGACAGCAAAGTTTGCGGCAGCACTAAGCCCTGTCGAGGCTCCAAGTTATCCTTTTTTTTTTGAGGGGTCAAGGCTCCAAGATTTCGCTGAAAGCGGATTCTAATTCTACCTTTGCGACGAGGCTGCTGAGCTGGCGCTGCATCCCTCGCTGTCTGTCTGCTCGTTTCTGCACAATACTCTTATTTTTTTGGAGGGAGTTTCTGCACAATACTCGTATTCGGTCAGGTTTCCTATCTTCACACTTGCTCCATTTGTTTTGTTTTCGTCGTACCTCGTGTCTACTTAACATGCATAATTTATCAGGTTCGGTGCCAGCAAAAGATTGAGGTTTGAGCGCGTGGCAGGTCCAGAGCTGAAGCCGAATGGCGTGCCGGCAGGAAAGCGGTACCGGAATCCACGGCGGCCAGGTCAGTCAGCTGGTGGGCGTCCGCTGCGTGCGCCGTACGCGTCCAGACCATGGCAACGCGAGCGGCGGCAACGGCATGCGCGTGGGCGTGGGCACGCGGCCCCCCCGGCTTGCCTCGGGCTCCGTTCACACCGCCCCCGCACGGCGAGACAGAAACCGGCGGCGACGACGAGGACGAGCACGAAGACCGGACGCGCGTATCCGCTGCGGCCGGACGCGCTGTCCGTGTCGCGTTCGGGCTCCGTTCTCTTCTCTTCTCTTCCCCCCGTCCTGTCGTGTTTGCTGACGCATCAGGAATGGATCCAGGACCAAGAGCGCGTCGTCGGTCGCTCTTCAAAGTCCGAGCTCTGAAAACGGCAAGGCGGCGGCGTCCACAAGTAGAACTGCGGGTTCACACTGCATCTAGAGGGCCTTAAACTTTGATCTAGATAATTTTGATTTAAAAATATGAAGACCAAGTTCGATTGTGAAGACCTCACTAAGACTATGATCCGCTACCTAACTGCATCCGGACTTCGGACTTCTAGACCTCGCCACGACGCCAGGACCGGGACACCCGGCTCGGATTGGCCCCTTATCCTTGGCACCACGAATTTGATTCTGATAATGAAGACTATAACGCACGAACCATGATATATGATGGTGAAAAAATTATTAAAAACATGCTTAGTTAGCTTTCAGTTTTCGCTCAACCAAAATCCAAATATGTTGATAAATTTGGCTAATATTTGATCCATATCTAAAAATTAGCATTTCAATATTTAGATCAAAATCATGATAAGTTACTAGAACTTTTTAAAACTTAACATTAACTACCATATTTTAGCATTAAACCAAATAAATACCTAAACTTTTTGCCCACACTTTGGCATGCTCTGATTTTGGGAAACTATGATTTTGGCTCGCTATGACTTTAGCCGGGCAAAAATTAGCATCCAACCAAGCATGCTCTAAGTGAACTACTCATGGCCAGGCCCAACCGAACTACTCATGGCCCGGCCCGGTTCACAGCCTTCTGCAACAGCCCTTGGGCTGAACCAAATCAAAGACCCTTGTCCCTCTGCCATACACTCTGGGCTCCATTGCTCTCCCTCCCACTGTGCCCTCGCAGCCTAGACCATACGCAATTGTTAGGAGTAACGCGTGCGGCTGCCATCCGATTCATCGCAAAAGCATAGGTACGTGCGGCCCGTTCGCTTATTTTCATTTTCGACGGCCCAATAGTGATTTATGGCCCAGCTGTGCTTCTGCTTCCTTCCAATTTCTTCATCCCGTGACTTCTCTGTTCTCGCTACGCCGCCGGCCGCCGGTGCCACTTCATCGCTGCATGGTTCGCCCCCTCTCCTTCTCCAACAATTCCGGTGAAGTGCAAATTTGCTCGACCTCTCTTCAATTTTGCTTCATCCGCCTATGTTTCACTAGATAGCTTTTTGTATCCCTAATTCTATGTTGGAGACGGTTTAAGGGTGATTCATCGAATTCGTGGAAGGATTCTTCATATATTAGGGAATCAGATTGATAGGTATGATTTGTTCCCCAATCTATATTCCATCTATTTACTGATATTTTTCTCATCTGTTTCCTCAGTTCATTTTTTTTCAGGTTGTGTGATTCAATTTGAGAATATTGGTTTGCAGATGCAATTGGTAGATGTGATCAATTTATTCTATCCCATGACGTACCTAGTTGCTTGCTAGTTTTGCTTACCCAATTGTTGTACGCAATCATGGAAGTGTTACTAGTATGTTGTGCTTGGTTAATTCCTTCACCCAATCTTGTGCGTTGGATCTCTTTAATTTGCATCACGTAATAATTCTAGGTTGGTTGTTTTCTTATGTTGGTGGCTCATCAGTCATCACTGTCCCAATAAGGCTTGCAATATCGAGTTAAATTACTCTTGTGGATTTTATAACGACTCATCTGTGCAGTACCAAATACGTTGTGAAGAAAACAAACGCTGGATATAGTTTTTGCACCATGTTGAAGTTGGTTCTACTGAATACTGAATTTTTTTGGAGTCTCCCCCTAATTTTTTTCAAATACATTTTTGACATCCCAATTCTTTAGTTTGGTTTGTTTTCCGATGCCATTGAAACATGCTCCAGGTCATATAAATTCTAGATAAGAATTACTGTCGCTCATTTAGTAGGCTTGATGTTCAGTAAGTTATTTTGAAATCTGCAGTTTCAAATATCAATATTAATATATCTTTTTCATGTTTAATTGCTAGTCTGAGCTTTATCAAGTGCGTATATTAGCAATCATTTTATGTTTAGTTCACAACCACTTAGTAACTCAGATTTGTTCCAAGTGTTTTCGACATTTTTTAATCAGTTCATAACTGTCATTCCACAAGTTTAAAAAAAATTGTTCCATGGATCAGATCTTTTTATTCAATACGATATAAGTTTTTTTGTTATATCTGATTTTTACATTTATTCTACCAGTTTATATTGTTTATTTCACGGATCAGATTTATTTCACGGATCAGGTTTAATTCATGTATTGTTCTAAATGAATAATATTTTCCATTGGAACAATTCTCGTATTTTGTTCCAAAGGAATTATGTTCCGTTGGAACAAATATAATAATTAGCAACTACTCCCTCCATCCCAAAAAATACAAGTCACACAAGAATTCAAAATTTGTCCAAAAATAAGTCATCTTACCCTATTTAGAAAGTGTGTGTGCATGTAAATATAAATTAATGTCAAATATGGATAATAAATAAGGATAAACATGATCATTTTATCTTCTTGTTAAATTGTCCTAAAATATTTAGGGTGACTTGTTTTTTTTGGGACCGAGGGAATACCTTTACTTGTAGTTTGTAATTATATTTTCCCGTAAAACTCAGATTTAGAATTAAATTCTCCTTTTAAAATTAAGAATCTTAAATTTGGTTTTAGATATCAAACTATATGTGCAGTTCGGTTTTTGGTTCCCTTTACATGCTGGTCTAACGAAAAACAACAAACGACTCACGAGCAGAATGTGACGGAAGAACGTGGACAAACGGGTTTGAAGCCCACGAAGGATTGAAATAAACGGAAGAAACGGCCCACAAAAACTAACTCGGGTGGGTGGAATCGGAGGAGAGGAGCTGGCACGCGCTTGTGCGATCAATTTCATCGCAGTAGCCCGCGTTACCTCCAGTAGGACCCAGAGGAGCTGGCACGCGCTTGTGCGATCAATTCCATCGCAGTAGCTCAATGTTAGAGTCGCTTGGGTTACTGGCAGTCAAACTATCGCACAAGGCCTAATAACTACTTTTTGTTCCGGAAAAAAGTTCTCGAACAATTTGTTTGTATTGCTAGAACAATTAAAAAATTGTTTTGGAATAAAATAAATTTGTTCTAAAATAAATTTGACTATAGATTAATTTGGTAGGTCAGTTTAGGCCCAACAATATAAAATTTGTAGTAGGTGATAGTTTGCTGGGGTCACCCGCGTGACCCCAGCAGCGCTTATAGGACCCCCTTCCTCTCCACGTGAAAACAAAGAAGGTGCGCGGCGCACCAGCGGGCGGCGACCGTTCCGGCCACCGCTACAACGCCGTAATCGAGATTCGAGAGACGAGAATGGTGGCGGCAAAGGTATTGCGAGGATGATGCGGGGAGCTGTCCCTCAATCCGTGTGCTTGCTTAAAATGCCGGCTTCTGATCATCTAGGGTTAGTGCAGTTCTTGTCGTTCCTGCTGTTGGAAATATGCCCTAAAGGCAATCATATTTTCTTATATTCATGGTTAATAAAGTGTTTCTTGAATATTCATGAATGACAACTTGCATTGATTAGTAATTATGTGAAGTATTTGTGAAACTCTTTACTTGTATGAATATTATAAAGTGTTTCTAGTCGGAGTTCATGTGAGGACACACATGAATATTAGACTAGCACTTGTATTAGTTGATTGACTACGTTTCACAAGTCATGAAAATGGTGATGTCAAACTAATAATGTGGGCTCATGTGAGACATGAGATTGAACTGACACAACACGAGATGATGACTTCTTATTACACAATATGTACACTGTGTCCTAAGACCTGAGATCGTCGTATGTACTCAAGATGTGAACCGACTTACTTAGCAGCCATCAAACGCTGCACCGTAACAGGGTAGTCATAAAGGTAGTTTTCGGGTCTGTCAAGAAACATGCTATGAGACATAGTCGGTCAAGATGAGATTTGCCCCTCTCTACAAGAGAGATATCTCTGGCCCCCTCGAGTGATTTGGATCAGGAAATGCATGGCCATGCTTGGGATAAGAGTTAACCAAGGATTCCGAATCACAGGATCGAGAAAGAGTGGTCGGCTTTAAGCTAGACCAAATATCGTGAGGCAAAGGGAACATCATGTATATAATATTGTGGCGGCTCGTCTGATATGATCTTTGTGTGCGTATAGGAGTTGGCATGTCTTGCTAGAGGCCACTGTCTACTATTGGGCCGAGTAAGAGTACTCAGGCCATGTCTATTCGCATGTGAGCCCATAGGGTCACACACTTAAGGGAAAGAAGGCTGATAAGGATGAGATCCGAATTAGACTGGGCTTAAGTGCACTAATTGGCATTTTAGGCCCAAAAGGGGGCGCCCAAGGTGGGGCCCAAGGCAGCCCACCTAACGTGCGTGAACAGTACCTACTATAGTAGCCGCCCCCTTTTCTGGCCGCCCCTCCTGTGCGCCAAGCCCTAGGTCGCCCTCGCGGACCTAGCAGTCCGGATTGCGGCGCTTCTTCCCGTACATGTGGACTTCGTGGAGGTGTTGCGCTTGCTGCATAAGGACGAGCCGTTCGTGAGGTGGTTCACGCAACTGCACTGCCGGCTTCCATCTGCACTACACCAACGCGCTACAGAAGTTCCGCAACCGCGCGTCTAGTTGTAATCCCGTGATCTATAACTGCAGTAATTCTGGTTTATGCGGTAGAAAATTTTTGTTTTTGCTACCCCATATTCCTACACCTGCTATCTATGTCGCATCAATTTACGGAGATTTCTTTCAAGCTATATGTTCGATCTAACTGGTAGTTTTTTGTTTGTTTTTTTTTGTTGCGATAACCGGTAGCTAGCTGTTGCGGCAGTTCTATCACAAGTAGTAGCTAGTTTATTTAGGTCCCACGATTCCATATATGCTGGTATTGATAGATAGAAAAGGAAGTTTGACCTATTAACCCATGCTGGTATTGACCCACTGATCGAGTTGATTGTTGTATAGGAGTAGAAGCAATGCTCGCAAATTTTTGAGCTTAGACAGCCACTTTGGTAAATTTCCATAGAGTGAGCAGTCATTTATGGAAAGTCCCATGAGATTCTTTAATAAGCTATAAAATGTTATCATAGTCTGGCATGATCTCATGCTTGAAGCTGACCCCGTGCATCAACATATATAGTGAGATTTAGGTGAGTGAGAGGTAAGGATGCAAGTGTTTATTACCAAACAGAGTTTTTTGGGTCAGCTAATTAATTATGATGGCATCCCACTCTAGTTTATTTATCCTTCCAAAACATTTACGTAGAATACCATTCTTGTTTAATTTATTAACTTTTGGATCGACCCAATGATCCAAAATATATATAACTTGCATCAGTAAAAGGCACTACAGGTATTTCATTTGCAAAATTAAAGCCGTAGAAAGTATTTGCAGATGTTGTATTGGCAATTAAAGACGTTTTAATTTGTGGTTGGTTTGTATATGATCTAAACCTAGTAATAGTTTTTCGTTTTTCATGGTTGTACATGTACTGACAATTGATTCACCAAAAGTCCAAAATAAATTTATAAATGTAGTAAAGGGCCAAAGACAAAAACTATTGGACTTTGGATAAAAGTGATGCTCACTGCTACAAAAATCTTTTTCGAGGCGGGCAAAAAGTATTAACCGAGGCGGTTGCAAAACCCGCCTCGGAGTCATGGTCATGGTAAATGACCTATTTTCCGAGGCGGTTGCATGCCCTCCTTGGTTAATCGAATAAAAAAACAAAAAAAAGAAACCCGTGGATAAGCCCGGTGAGCCCATCAGTGGGCCCGCCGAGCCCATCCACGATCCGACGCCTAGCGCCCGGCACACCGCCGCCGGCGCCCGCGCCGATGCCGGATCCGGGCCCGCCGCCAGATATAGCAACCGCCGCCAGATGCGGGCCCGTAGCAGACGCCGCGCCCGCGGAGCCGCCGCCCCGCGGCTGCAGCCGCTGGCGCCGCTGTATGCCTATATCTCGAGCCCGC
The DNA here is from genome assembly GCF_016808335.1 of Panicum virgatum. Taxonomy (NCBI): domain Eukaryota; kingdom Viridiplantae; phylum Streptophyta; class Magnoliopsida; order Poales; family Poaceae; genus Panicum; species Panicum virgatum. The sequence continues at coordinate 4,219,515 of NC_053136.1, forward strand.
ACAGCCGCCACCACCCCGGCCAGGGGCGGAGCCAGGATGGTGATTTTTTCATTGTTAGGGGGGGCCAACCATACAAATTTATATAAAAATTTAATCAAAATTTAAATTTGTAGTGTAAATTTGGGGATCATAGAGGGGCCAGGCCCCTGCCCGCCCCCCTGTCTCCGCCCCTGACCCCGGCCGGCGTTGTGGCACGTGCAACGTAGCAGCCGCCGCCGCCGAGTCCGCCGCTGTCCCGGCCGCCGCGCTGAGCCGCGGGAGGGGAGGGAGGGAGGGAGACAGGGATAGGGATGAGAAGTGACAGCTGGCTAGTGAGGGAGGTGGGTGGGTTAGGGTTTTGTTTTGTTTATATACTTCTCTCGGCAGTCAGGCTCATTTTGCTTCTATTAGGCTCGGTTCTATTTAATGAATTTTGCGAGGCGGTTTATTTAACCGTCTCGGTTAATTAAAAAATGACTGCATCGGTTAATGCCTGCTATTAACCGAGACCATTTCTTATTAACCGAGGCGGTTGGAATTCTGCCCGCCTCGAGGCCATTTTAAAAAGTCGTGGTTAATGTTTTTTTAATAGTGGCTGATGGCACGGGGAGCAAAGGATAAGTAGTCCACAGTTCTAAATTGCGCACATGACTTATATGTATATTGTAGACTTGAAACTTTTACCATATAGCTTTGTCTGAAGCTTATTTTTCAACGCAGGAAAAATAAAAGTTGTGATGAACAAACATCTTTACAGACATAGAATGACAGCCGCCTATCCTGATTGGTGACAGTGCCAACAGAAGGATCACCACCAAGTGGAAGCTCCGCACCTATCCTCATCTGATCCGATCCAGCTTTTTTGAAAGAGAAGATGCCATCACGATATGTACTGGAAGGTTGTGCCGGTCCTGTAAAGTGATTTATCTGCTGGTTCACTTCAAACCTTGTATCTATCCGTGGTTCGCGCATATACTTGCGTAAGTTACCACAGTGACAACAATGTTGTCACAGCCCCAATTTTGAGCACCGGTCAGACCGGTGAGACCGGCCGGTCTGACCGGTAGAGCTCGTTGGGGCGCGCATCGCGGCACGCCGCATGTCAGTCTCGCCGCCGGCCATCCTCGGGCCACGCGTCGGCCATCCTCATTCACCGCACGCGCACATCCTTATCCCGAGTTGAGCCAGCGCCTGAGCCATTCTCCTCTCTCTCGCTCGGCATCGTCTTCAACCTCCAGACGCCAAGAACGGAGCAAGCAGAGCCACCGTCAATCCAAAAATTCACGACCTCCACCCCATGGTTTTCAAATCCACCACACCCAGAGTCTCTCCACCTCCCTAGCCCCCTCCACGGCCCCTCAAACTCGAGCTCCGATCATCATCTCGCCGGGAATCGCAGAGCTCGCAGCCGCCAGTTCCAGCTCCACCCGGACTCGACCTCACCGTGGAACTTCATCGTCCGGCCACCGTTTTCACCACCCAACGGCTCAAATCGACTGTAAGCAACATCCTGAAGCTGAAGCTCTCCACGTTCCACCACGTTCCCTAACTTTCCACGCTCGTTCCTCTGCCTTGCCGCCGGTCGGCGCCACCTCCATGCCTCCGGCCATGCTCGGCTTGCCTTCTCCTTGTACACCACCCATGGTTTGGTGAGCGCAGTCTTGTAGATGGTGTAGGGCCAGTTCTCGTCGCCAGCGATGAGCTCTGCCGCCGGAACGCTGCCGTGCCGCCGCTGCATCGTGGTCGCCGCTTCGTGGGCAGTCCGCCATTCAGGACCGGTCTGACCGGTTCAGTTAACCGGTCTGACCGGTGGTGGCCGTGCGCCGTCTGTGGCCGGTCTAACCAGTTTAGTTAACCGGTCTGACCGGTGGGAGGCCAATCAGTTAGCTCTGTTAGATGCTTAATTCAGCTGAAACGTCATTTCATGCATATCATTTTGTGCCTAGTCACAACATCATGCTGATCCTTGCATCTCGTTCATGCGTTATAGTGAACCAACCGTCGGAGGTCGAACGCGTGGTGCCCACCGAGTGCGTTGAGCCTGAACCCGGAGTCCAGTTCGTGGTCGAGTCCGAAGCTAACCAAGGCAAGCAGCTAAGCATGATTTCTTGCTCCTATTTAATTGAGTTAGCTAGTTGCAGGTGAGCCAGAAGTGATGTTCGGCCATTTCTATTCCGCTGATCCAAATGCGGAGGAGGAGTAGGTCGTTGTGGCTGTGATGGTGTCCTTGAGCAAGTCATCATTATCTTAGTATGTTTTTATCATAACCGAACTCTGTGAGAGAATATAAATATAATAAATTCTAAATTTCTGTTTAATATGGCTTTCGTGAGCCCGAGGCTTGTAATGGAAGTAGTTTGAACCCTCCTATATCGAACCTGTATTGAACTCTGGTAATGTAAAACTGCTCTTGTGGTTCATCGGCACTGTGTATGCGATTGTATAACGGTACGTGTGCTTAATCCTGGGCATGTGGCAAACACGTACCGGGACTACCGGATTTGCAATCGTTTTAGATGAATTATGTTGATTAAGTACCTCTAAGATATGGATTAACACGTGGCGTGTCGAGAGACGGACACGTGTTAACTCTCATCTTAATGGATTAATCAATAATTTTCACCTAAACCGAGTGCAAATTGGGCGGTTCTCACAACGGGTATCAGAGCCGAGGTTCCATAAAGTGAACCTAAAATTTGCTTAGTGGGTTGAGAGTAAAATAAAATTTGATTACTTCTACTAAGATTTATTTTAGTTAAAAATTTGAACTTAAGGTAAAATGCTAACTTTTTTTCTTCATCTTAGAGCTACTTCTTCCTTATTGCTTCACTTTTTTAATTAAGATATGCTTAATCCCTCTTGTCTTCATGAGTAGCGGGAGCGTAGGAAAACCCTTTCGCCCTCTGGAAACCTTTTGAGCCATTTACCGGGGTTAAGAAGATGGGAATCACCCATTGTCCTAAGTGCTAGTAGGAGGGTTGTAGCGCTGCTGGGCAATGCGGTTGTTTCGGGTCGTGAGTGAGTGCTAGAACGTTAAGGCGTGCTCACGATGTGAGGAGACGTCATGTTGCATTCATACCTCGCATGCATGCATACTCTCTCTTCTGGTCTCCAAATTTGTACTGAGTCAATCTAATGTGCTGCTGTTAAGATCTTGCCTAGTTGATTCTGGTTAATCTTAGTGGACCAAATCTGTTTTTCCTTTTAGAATTGCTACTCCTGTGTTGATCGTGTTTTAGATTTTTATCTACACATTGTCTTTCCACCCTTCCTTCAAGTATCCTTCTCTATCTTTCATTCCTGACCGCTAACTATTTTGTTTATTAACAGGATGATGTTGGGTTCGGAAACTGAGAGGGATGGTGCTAATGGTTCAAGTGGCAATAACAACTGCAACAACGATATTCCCCTTCCTGAACCTCCCATTCACCCAACACTCGCAGACGTCCTGACTCGACAAACTGAACTCATGGCACACATAGTCAATCAGATGGGCAATGCCGGCAATCATGGTCCAAGGGCTGAGCCTCAAGTGAACAGGTTCGGGGAATTCTTCCGCACCAATCCGCCCATCTTTCGTGGCTCCAAGGATTCTCTTGATGCGGATTTCTGGCTCAATATCATTGAAGAAAAGCTTGGTCTTATATTGAGTGTGAGCCACATGAGAAGGTTTTTTTTGCTGCTCATCAACTTCACGATGCCCCTGGGGCTTGGTGGCGGAACTTCAAGGCATCTCACCCTTCTAACCACCGCTTCACATGGGAGGAGTTCCGCACAGCTTTTCGCTCCTTCCATATTTCTAAGGGTATCATGGACATCAAGAAGAAGGAATTTCTAAATCTCACTCAAGGAAATCGTGATGTGACGACCTATGTCAATGCCTTCAACACTCTCTCCCAATATGCACCTGAAGAAGTGGCCACCGATGCCAAGAAGCAAGAACGCCTGTATGATGGGCTCTCTGAAGAGTTACAAGACAAGCTTTCCACTACTAAGTTTGAGGATTTCAATGACTTGGTAAATATTGCCATTAGAGCCGAGCATAAGATGAAGAATCTTGAGGAAAAGAACAAGCGTCCCGCTCCTATCTTGGCAGGCGGTAGCTCCTCACGTCCACCTCCTCCTCCACCTCGGGCGCCGGGTGCTCAAGCTCCACGTCCTATGTGGATTGTGCGCCACCCTCAACCTCCTCAAGGACAAGCTCCTAGGCCGGCCAATGCCTATTGGAACAATCCAGGTGTTGCTGTAAAGGGTCCGTGCTACAATTGTGGTGGCATAGGCCACATCTCCAAGAATTGCCCCTCTCCGAGGCGTGGCAGTGCCTTCAATGCACCTAGTCCCAACAATACACCTCAAGCACCGCGTTAGGAAGCCAAACCACAACAAGCTCCTAAGTTTGGCCATCTTAACTATACCACTTCTGAAGAAGTTCCGGAGGATGCTAAAGTACTCATGGGTACACTCCTAATCAATTCTCATCCTGCAATTGTTCTTTTTGATTCTGGGGCAACTCTTTCATTCATCAACAAGAACTTTATGCTGCATAGTAAACTTGAGATGCAAAACCTACAAGTGCCATACCATATAGAATCACCGAGTGGAGAGATCATCTCTAGAAACTTTGTGGATAGGGTTCCAATTCTCATTGAGGGAGCTACGTTTCGTGCTAATCTTCTCATCCTAGACAAGATGGGGTTAGATATGATTCTTGGGATGAATTGGTTGGGTAAGCATGATGGAGTTATCAAATGTGGGCCCCGCACCATCGATCTTTTGCACCCCTATGGGAGTAGAGTTCTCCTCTCTCTTTCCAAGATGGAATCCCATCTGTATGCTTTGACGAGTACCAAAGCCACTGCGTTGGAAGATATTTCTGAGGTGTGTGAGTATCCGGATGTCTTTCCAGAAGAATTACTGGGTATGCCTCCTGATCGTGAGATTGAATTTGTCATAGAGCTCAAGCCCGGAACAGCTCCTATCTCTAAATGGCCTTATCGAATGCCTCCTAATGAGCTAAGAGAGTTGAAGGAACAACTCAAGATCTTGTTGGACAAAGGTTTCATTCGTCCAAGCTCCTCTCCTTGGGGATGACCGACTCTCTTTGTAAAGAAGAAAGATGATAGTTTTTGGATGTGTGTTGATTATCGTCCGTTGAATGAGATCACTGTCAAGAACAAATATCCTCTTCCTCGGATTGATATCTTATTTGATCAACTCTCGGGAGCTCGATATTTCTCCAAGATTGATTTAAGATTAGATTATCATCAAATCAAGATCCGGAAAGAAGATATTCCAAAAACGGCTTTCTCTACTAGATATGGTCTCTATGAATTGACTGTCATGTCCTTCGGCCTCACCAATGCGCCGGCTTATTTCATGTATCTGATGAATAGCATCTTCATGGAGGAACTTGATATCTTTGTGATCATCTTTATCGATGATATTCTCATTTATTCCAAGACCCAAGAAGATCATGCTCGTCACATCCATATTGTTCTTAAAAAACTTAGAGAACATTGTCTTCATGCCAAGTTTAGCAAATGTGAATTTTGGCTTGAAGAAGTATCTTTTCTTGGTCACATCCTCTCCAAGGATGGTATTGTTGTAGATCCTAGTAAGGTGTAAGATATTTTTGAGTGGAAGCAACCTCAGAATGTCCATGAGATCCGGAGTTTTCTTGGACTTGCGGGATATTACTGCCGGTTCATAGAGAATTTTTCTAAAATTGCGAAGCCTATGACCGATTTACTGAAGAATGGGGTCAAGTTTGAGTGGTCCCCAGCCTGTGAAGAATCCTTTCAAACCCTCAAGGATCGTCTCACTACCGCTCCCATTCTTGCTCAGCCAAATATTTTCAAGAGCTTCGATGTCTACTGCGATGCTTCTCGCATCGGTCTTGGCTGTGTTCTTATGCAAGAAGGCCAAGTAGTGGCCTATTCTTCTCGTCAACTCAAGCGGCATGAAGAAAATTATCCTACCCATGATTTAGAGCTTGCAGCCGTTGTCCATACTCTAAAGATATGGCGTCACTATCTGCTTGACAATCATTGCAATATCTACACTAATCACAAGAGTCTCAAATATATTTTCACTCAATCCGATCTCAACATGAGGCAACGTCGGTGGCTTGAATTAATCAAGAATTATCACATTGAAGTGCACTATCATCCCGATAAGGCAAATGTTGTCGCTGATGCACTAAGTAGGAAGGCTCAATGCAATTGCTAAGTATGATTCCTTGCTCCTATTTAATTGAGTTAGCTAGTTGCAGGTGAGCCGGAAGTGGTGTTCGGCCACTTCTACCCCGCTGATCCAAATGCGGAGGAGGAGTAGGTCGTTGTGGCTGTGATGGTGTCCTTGAGCAAGTCACCATTATCTTAGTATGTTTTTATCGTAACCGAACTCTGTGAGAGCATGTAAATATAATAAATTCTAAATTTCTATTTAATATGGCTTTCGTGAGCCCAATGCTTGTAATGGAAGTAGTTTGAACCCTCCTATATCGAACCTGTATTGAACTTTGGTAATGTAAAACTGCTCTTGTGGTTCATCGGCACTGTGTATGCGATTGTATAATGGTACGTGTGCTTAATTCTGGGCATGTGGCAAACACGTACCGGGACTACCGGATTTGCGATCGTTTTAGGTGAATTGTGTTGATTAAGTACCTCTAAGATGTGGATTAACACGTGGTGTGTCGAGAGACGGACACGTGTTAACTCTCATCTTAATGGATTAATCAATATTTTTTACCTAAATCGAGTGCAAATTGGGCGGTTCTCACAAATGTGGAGCCTTTGAACAAGTGATGCTCCATAGTTGCATTGGTTACTCGGGATTTTTGTGTTTAAGGATATAAGAGAGTGTCCAGTCAAGCCGGTGCGTTGCAATTGCAGGTGCCAAAGAGCTGCAGAGTTTGGTAGCTTGGCGGGCTAGCCTTTCTCTCTGGTCGTTACACGTCTCTGGTTGTGCAAATCTTTTGTTGGGTGTAAATTGTAATCATGTACGTGGCACTGTGTTGACTTTGTGGTGTATATTCTTTATTTATTCATTTTATCTTCCTCAATGAAATGATACGTAGCTCTCCGCATATTAGAGAAAAAATGTCCACCCAGCTAAACTGAGTGTTATTGGATAATTATACATGCTTGGACATATTTCTGAGATTTGTCAGAAACTCTATTTTTTTCCTTCCTGTGTAATACGCTCTTTAGAACCATAGGCATCGATATACTTGTAACCAGCCTATGATTTGGGCCCTATATGTGTGCGGGGCCAGCTTTTTTTAAAAAGAGTAACGTAAGATCCTCGTACTTTCAAAATGCATATCTGGCTCCTTAAATTTAGGATCATGTGTCATTTAGATCCATATACTCTCAGAATGCAGATGAAGCCCCCTAAACTTGGTTTCGGATGTCGTCTAGGTCCATGTACTCTCTAAAAAACTTGTCGCACTCACTAAACTAAAACTAAAATCAAGGGCTTGTAAGATAAATTATTGATCGAATAATGGTATAAGCTGACAGGGCAATAAAACAAGTCTGAAAATGTGGCAATGAAAGTAATGACACTGCATTTAAATAGTTTAGTGGCCTATATGATAGCCGAAGTCAAGTTTAGGGAGTACGATCTGCATTTTGATATATAGTAGGGACCTAAATGATATCCGAGCCCAAATTTAGGAGCCAGATATGCATTTTGATAGTAGGGATCTAAGTGACACAGCAAGACAAGCAAGACAAGTTTAGGAACCGGCTATGTGCTCTACTCTTTTTTAAATTCCTCGCCATTCATCACCTGATTTTTTTTTTTTTGAGATTAGCTATTCATCACCAGATAGTCCATCGCTTTTGTCCTGACCTCTCGCGGCCTAGCCCACCTATATGAGCCCAATCAAAGGCCCATCTCGTCGCCCGCACCTCCACGAACGAACACGCTGGGCGCCCTTGGCGGCTCAGCGCCATGGCGGCATGGCGCTCGTCACCGGCGGGGCGTCACCCGGATGGCCTAGGTTACATCAAGCGCGCTGCGCTCCAGAGCTCAGAGGTAACTAGTGTGGCGAAGGTCTTGCAGATGTCATTTTGGAGCTGTTGCTCTTAATCCGTGTCCTAGTCCCAAAGTTAAGTTGGGCATGTCATTTATCTGGGGTTCGTTGGCACTAGCAGTTGCAGTCATCTGCTACCTCTACTGGATGAATCCGTGCGTGTAGCTTTGAAAATTCGCTTGCTGTCTGATGGTTTTGCTGAATTGAGGTCCCTTTTGTCTTGGTCTGGCTAATGTAGGTAGCTTTGGTAGTTAAGTTCTACTGTAGTTTGCTCATGTAGTATATTTAGTTTTCTTTTGTAGTTTGGAGTAATAAGACGATTTAGCACAAAGGTCTCACAAGTACAGCTGCTCCACATCAATTCACAAATCTTACAGAGTAAATGTTGTAAATGCAGCCACACATGCTCTTAAGAGACACATAGTGTTACACTAACACATAACATTAACATAGTAGAGTCAGATATACTCATATTTCAGTACAGATTGTTCTGCGACTCTGCTGGTCATCCATTGAGTATAGGACATGGGCTAAATGTTGCTAACTATCTCTGATTTGAGGCTTATGAGAGGTTCTGATCTTCCTGCTGCTGGAGCCACTCAATTGCATTTCTGAAGTTTCAAGCTGTGGCTGTTTATTGCTAGGTTCAGTTCTGTACACAGTACACTGAATATCCATAAGTCATAACCCAGGACACATTATTGTAATGCGTTTCAGTTTATGTAGCTTCAGCCAAAATAAATATATCTGGATAGGACCATCTGGTCGTATAGCACTCCAACACCGAAGAACATACCAAAGGTCACTGCAATGATGACCTTGTCAATGTACTCTCCTGTGGAGATAATGGAGACTGGAGTTGCCTTTGCTGAATTACAATGGTGCATCAGCGTAGGGCTGCACAGCTTTGGATTTCCAAAAAAGCTAGAATCTGGAAATGTGCTGAATTGGCCTCCAGTTGGAACGGGCCCCTCTAGATCATTGTTGGAAATGTTGAATCTGGAAAGGAAGTGAAGCCTCTCCAGTGAGGAAGGGATTGGACCAGTCAAATCATTGTAGGACAAGTCTAGCACCTGCAGATTCCCGAGGTTGCCAATTGATGGTGGGATATCCCCGTGAAAGTTGTTGAAGCTCAAGTTGAGTGTAAGGAGTGCTTGTAGCTGACCAATCTGTGGGGGGATCACTCCACTGAATTTGTTGTTGCCTAGATTCAACATCTTATGAAAACCACTAGTTGCACGGTATTGAAAACCGCCAGTCATGTAAATCGGAAACTTAAGTATTATTGGGTCTGAGTGAGCTGACTTAAGTGTTGGCATCTCCATCAGTTCTGTTGGTATTTCCCCCGTAAGATTGTTATTTGATATGTCAAGATAGAAAAGGAGGTTTAAGCTGTTAATCCAGGTTGGTATTGGTCCACTGAGTTTATTGTTGTCTAATACTAACCCTCGCAACTTTTTGAGCTTAGCCAGCCAGTTAGGTAAATGTCCATACAGTGAACAATCGTTTAGGGCAAGGCCCTGCAGATTCTCAAAGCTATGAAATGTATCATATTCTGGCATGGTCTCATTCTTGAAGTTGCCCCCAATTAGCAAGAGAGTGAGTGTCCTTAACTTACTGAGGATCTGAAGTGCATCTGTGATATTTGTAAAATTGTTGTGAGAAAGACCTAGGAATTTGAGGGACCTGAGATTGCTTATCGATGATGAAAATTGACCATGGAGATTGTTGAACGATAAGCGCAACGCAACAAGGTTGCTGCAAGAGTAGAGACTGTCTGGAATTGTGCCAGTGAATTTGTTTGACCTGCAATCTAAAAATTTTAAATTAGATAGGGTGGAGAAGTTGACACGTTTGAGCTCTCCTAGGAAGTTGTTGTCCTTGAGGATGATAGTTGTGAGATTTGAGCAATTGCTAAGAGCTGATGGCAGCACTCCAGAAATGTTGTTGTTGTCTAAGTGAAGCTCTTGCAGCTTCTTGAGCTGCCCAATAGAATCTGGGATCTTGCCATTTAGCCCATTCCACCCAAGATCAAGGATGACCAAATTGCTGAGTTTGCCTACATGATCAAGTGTTCCTTGCAAATGATTGTTAGGGAACGAGAGGTGCTCAAGTGAGGTAACATTGAAGAGCTCAGCTGGGAGGGTCCCAATGAGTTGGTTCTGGCCAGCTTTAAGCACTCTCAAACGGGAGCAATTCCCAAGCTCTGTGGGTATCCTACCATGGAACTGGTTGTAACTGAGGTCAAGGACCTCAAAGAATGGCTTGTCAACACAAAGCGTGCTTGGAATTTCCCCAGTAAAGCTATTATTGCTCATGTTCAGAGCAGCTAGATTCTTCATGCTACCCAACGTGGTGGATGGAAAATGTCCTGTGAACAAGTTACTTGAGATATTGATTACCTTCATTTCGCTGTCAGGGGTGGATTGCAGCTCATGGAATTCTCCATTGAGCTTGTTGAAGCTGACATCAAGGACAATTATGTTTCTTGATAGTAGTTCCTGTGGGAGTCCACCAGAGAGTGAGTTGCCAGAGAGATTGAGCCTCAACAGGCTGGTAAGATTGCCAAGTGAGGGTGATATGTGCCCCTGAAGGCCCATAGAAGCCAACGAAATGTCCATGACAGCTCCATCCATATTGCATATGATGCCATCCCACAAACAGCAGTTTGTGTCATTCTGCCATGAAGTGGGGAGGCCAGAGTTTTGAGAGAGACCATCGAGAAACCCAAGGAGGGAGGCCGCCTCCTCTTCTTTGCAGGAGGTGGTAGGAGATGCCAAGAAGAGCAACAACACAAGAGCCATAACAAGTAAATGTATGTGTGTTATTTTGGATATTCTGTTGTTGCATGAAGACCAAAGTGGCTGCATGGTGTTTTCCTTGAAACAAGGACCTCCCGAAGACATCCTGTTATATAAAGCACCAACAACTGAATATTAAAAAGCATGTGAGAATCTTGGTCCGATATTTCTTGTATTCCATTTTTTTTCATTATTAGATGCTTGTAGCTTTTTTCTGGCGCACGTTCTGACATCAAGATGCGTATGAGCTTTCTTGACAGTGACACTGAGTTTTGACTCTGGTTCTCAACCCCTTTTGTGGTTTCTTAGTCTTTGTGCTCTGATGGTTACAGAATGATTTAGTAGTTCTTTCAGTGAAAGAGAAGCACTGCATATTTGCAAGGTAGGTTGTATTGGTATTTAATTTGCTAAAAGACTTTGTATATAATCTAAACCTTGTGATAATACTTTTCTGTCTCCAATGTTTTTCATGGTCTGAACTGAATACTGATTCACCCAAAATACATTGTATAATTACAGTGAAGCGCCAAAGATGGAATGTTGGAATTTGGATGTACCACACTGTTGAGGGTTTGGGTGAGAAAATGAAAACAGAGTAGCCCATATAGTCCTGATGTTGATGGTAAGGGGAACAGAATAAGTGATCCACGGTGTTATATTGAGTATTTGTCATACAGGTACGTGCTGAACTTAAAATTCTCCAGGTATGTTAGCAGTTTGAATCTTAAGCCACGATTCATGGAACACATCAACTTTGGTAATGTTGCTTTCTCTGCTTGAACATCGGATAAGAGGGTTGGTAACAAGTATCTTAAATCATTGCAGTGGTGTATTCCCTTCGCTGACAAGTGCGCTCTAGGTGGTGATGGCCATTCTAACATGTCTTGATCTGATCTGCTTTTGGAAAAGATGAGACCTGTACACGATCCACGTGAATGCATCTTCCCAAGCTAAAGCTTCCAACCGCGATGGTTTCATCTCTCACTCATGGACCGGGACTTGTCCGGCCTTCGTGTCTCCACACCAGCGCAGCAATTCTTGCTGCCTGCTGGCAATGGATTCTTCACCTCGTCATTGTCTTGCCCGTCGGCACATGGATATGGCATCCGGTCCTGTGAGGTGACTGGCAGATTGGGTCACTTCAAACTTTGTATCTACCCATTGACTCGCGGATATACTTCAAAACTGACCATCCGAGGATCTTATGCTGAAGGGAGAGAAGGTACGTGTCCAATTGGCATAGCGAATTTGATTCTTTTCTTCTTCCTCTCGATCTTCCTCAACCTGTCTTTCTCCTTGTTCTTTTCAGAATCCTTATCGTCACGTTTCATCAGTTTTTCTTTTCCTGAGAATCTTAGCAGATTTGGTTCCCACTAGCAGATATGGCCCTCAAGGCCCTTGTAAGGCAGCGAGACAGCGAGACAGTGGTGACTGTCCCATTTTGGTTGCAGGCGATTCCTTCTCATTGGCAGCAGTCGGTACCTTGCCAAAGTTTGGCGAGGTCGGCATCCTGCGAGAGCTCTGTGAGGAACTGGAGGAGGGGAGGTCATCTCCAGCTCTGTGCAGGAACTGGTGCAGGACGCCAAGGAGATGCGCAGCACAAGGGCAAGGCCAATGGAAGGTATGTGCGGTCTGATGCCGTGCTTCTTGCCGCACGACTCGGGCTCCGTCCGCCTCGCACGGCGAGACAGAAACCGGCGGCGAGGTGAGGGGCGGCGGCGACGAGCACGAAGACTGGACGCGCGTATCCGCTGCGGCTGGACGCGCTGTCCGTGTCGTGTTCGGGCTCCGTTCTCTTCCCTCTTCCTCCCATCGTGTTTGCTGACGCATCAGGAATCCTGAACCAAGAGGCGTCGTCCGTCGCTCTTCAAAGTGCGAGCTCTGAAAACGGCAAGGCGGGGGCGTCCTGCGCGTTCACACTGCATCCGGTCTTCGGACTTCTAGACCTCGCCACGACGCCAGAACCGGGACACTCGGCTCGGATTGGCCTCCTTCTTGGCACCACGAACGAGCCATGATATATGTGGCTTAAAAGTATGCTTGGTTAGTTTTCAACTTTTATCCAGCGAAAATCAAGATGTGCCAATTGATTTTTTTATCTAAAATTAGAATTTCTATATTTTGAATTAAAACTATAGCAAGTTACTATAAATGGTATGCATGTAGTAATGAACAATGGTCCCACAAAAGGAACAGAAAGCACGAAAAAAGAAAAAGAAAAGATCAAACTACCCGATAGCCGATCGAGGGAGCTCCTATATAACCTGTGGGTGGAAGTTGGTTAGGCAATATAATTTTAAGATCCTTAATCTAAATTAAATATCTAAATTGAATATTTTAAATATCATATTCAACATTTTTTGAAAAATAACAACATCTAAAAATAATATATTCAATATTTTTAAAAAACGCATCAAAATATTATTTTAGAAATAAGTACTGCATTCAATTTTATTTTACAAACTATCTCAATATCTTGAGAGACTAGATTCAGCATGTACCGATATCTAAATCCAACATTTTTCTCAATCCTTCACATCTCCACAGCGGCACGTGGCCGAGGGCGGAGGCGCAGATAGAGGCACGCGGGCGGCAGGGGCATTTGGACAGCCTCGGCAACGGCGCGAAGCCCCAGCTGGGGTACAACTGTACAAGGGGCAGCTGCGGCGATGGGCGTGCGGCCAGCAGCGGCGGCATACGCTAGGCACAGGGTGGTAATGGGACATGGCCCTAGTAGTCTCTTCACAGCCCAACAAGATCCTTAAATTTTTTAGTTCAAAATTGTATAAGATTAGAGCCCGGCCCTTTTAGGCCCCGGCTCTTAGATTTTCTAATTCAAAATGTTGGGCCCTCTACCACCCCTAGGCACACCATGGGCAGCGGGTGGTGACGGCGGTACTGCCGAGCACCGAGCAGCAGCAATGGTGGTGGCGGTGCATGACGGAGGCAACGAATCGAACCGAGCAAAATCATTTTTACAAATTTCCAACATTTTTTTTGGAAAGGAAAAACTTTATTGATTTCAAGAGAATACATCAAGGTGATACATCAACTTGAAATGTTCCTGGCCTCTGCCGCAACGGCACACAACCTAAAAAGAGTTTTAACATAACCAGGTACACTAGTGACCGTCAATCCTACGACTAGACCGCCACCCATGAGCCTGGGCAAAAAAATCTTTGGCCACCTGCGCCAAGAAATGAGATGCCGCTACAAATCTCCAACATTAGAATTGGAAGTTATATAAATATAAAAAAACGGAAGTTATCTAGCTTTACCGCCGAACTACTCATGGCCCGGCCCGGTTAACAGCTTCAGCAACAGCCCGTTGGGTCGGACCAAGTCAAAGCCACTCCTCGGCCCATACACTCTGGGCTCTCGCAGCTAGACCGTACGGGCCCAGTTTGTCTCCTTCCACCCTCCTCTGCACTCGAAAACAAGGCAACACGCGCCACGCACCGGCGGCCGGAGAGGGGGGCGGCTTCCCGTCCCGGCCATAGCCACCGCACTGTACTCGAGACTTCGAGAGGTGAATCGTGCGCGGAAGGTCCTGCAAATATTAGGCTATTCGCACTCGTGGTACTCCAAATTCATTCTCTAAAAGGAATATTTTATCCTGGCCATCAAGATTGTCTTCTCTATATCCAGTTTCTCCACGCTCATTCATCCTCTATATATCTTCTCTATATCAACTACCCATCCCTTCTATAGTGACTGACAGGTGGGATCCACCTTCCCATCCTTTTCTCCACCGCACCCTCTCTCTCCTACCTCTCCCTCACCATCTCTCTGGCCTCCCTCTCCGGCCGGGCGAGCGCGCCGGCGGCGGCGTGGCCTGCTCCCTCCGCCGCACCACCCCGCCCTCCCTCCGCTCACGCTCCTCCCCACCGCATGTGCCCGAGCTCGCCGCGACCGTCCGCAGCCGTTGAGCTTGCCGCCTCCGCCTCCTAGGCTCCTCGGCACCGCCTGTTCCCGAGCTCGCCGCCGCCGCCCATGAACGTCGCGGCGACCGGCCTGGCCTCCCTAGCCTCCCATGGCTTCCCGCGCGGCCCGGCCTCCCTCGCCCCTCATGGCCGACGCGGCGAGCGGAGAGGCGGAGGCCCTGCTCCACACCAGGCCACCGCCGCCCCATTCCCTGCTCGGGGTAGAGGGAGCTCGTTGCAGTGGGAGGGCGTCGCGCGCGCGGCGCGGTGAGACAGGGCAAGGCAGGCGTGGCGGCTTGGCGAGCCGGGGCGGGGCAGGCGCTGCGACGAGGTAAGGCACCAGCTGCGCGGCGGGGCGGCTCAGTAATGCGCGTGGCGCGGCGCGGCCTCGTCCTCGGCAGCGCACCTCGCGGCGTGGCACTGCCCCCGACGGCGGGCCTCGCGGCCAGCGCGTGGCGCGGCGGGGCCGGAGCCGCGCCTCCCCTCCTTCCTCCTGCCTCGTCCCGTGACGTGCGGCGCCGTCTTGGGCGGTCGAGTTCCGCGCCGCCGCGGACTGCGGGAGGCCGAGCTTTGGCGCTACCACGCTAGCTTTGGCGCGCGGGAGCCCCGTCCGCAACGATAGCGTGCGGGGTAGCGCGTCCCGCTGCAGCAGAAAAAATGCGCTATTCGTGCGCTACAGACTTACAGCGCAGGGTAGCGAGTCCCACTGCGGACAGCCTTACGCAGGGACTGTCGCGCAATCCGTGTGCTGCTTGTTTTAAGATGCCGGCTTGCATTGTGATCATCTAGGGTTAGTGCTGTTCTTGCTGTTCCTGTGTATGCTATCTGTGTCACATCAGTTTCTGGAGATTTCTTTCGAGCTTATGTTCCATCTAACTAGCTAGCTTAGTTGAGTTTTAGCCCGCTGCGAAATTTGAGATCTCTTGCGACAGTGCTGGCAGAAGTAGTACCTAGTTTAGGGCCTTGTTTAATTGCAAAATTCAAAATTCCAAAACTATCACATCGAATCGAATGAGAATCTTATATGCATGAAGTATTAAATCTAAATGAAATAAAAAACGAATTGCATAGTTTGCTTGTAAATTACAAGACGAATCTAATAAGTCTAATTAAATCATGATTAGACACTAATTGCTACATTACCATTTGCAAATGACAGATTAATTAGTCTTAACAAATTCGTCTCGCAGTTTACAGATGAGTTCTCTAATTAGTTTTATGATTAGTCTATATTTAATACTTCAAATAAAAAAAAATATTTCAAAAACTTTACAGGCGCAACTAAATAAGGCCCAGGTCTTTGGACTTTGGAATGGGACAATTCGACACACTGATCAATAGGTTGTAGGTTTGTTCCCTAGTTTTGTCGCCACTTTCACCACATTCTTTCCCCGATGATGCAAAGTATATATGTAAATAAATACAATACATTTTGTTCAACATTCTCGGAGAACACACATATATACATTCAGTTACAAATAACCCTGACATGAGTCACGCACTAAACAATAACATATCAGTTTATTATTCCAAAGTAGAAATTGTTCCACGCCTCCGGCGTTCAGTCCATTCCTCTGTTTTCCTTTTATTTCTCGCTTTACAAGCAGAGCGCCCGGCTTAACAGTTAACATGACTAACAAACTTTGAACCTGACAAATCAGGTAATCAGGTTGATCTTGCTGCTGCTGATGAGGCGTGATGGAAATCGTGATTCTCTAGGTATTTATTGCTAGGCTCGGTTCGATTCGGTTCGGTTCTGTACACCGCATATCCATAAGCAGGACATGTTATTACAACCTGTTGCTGCTGAAGTAGATTCAGCCAGAATAGATGATCTGGATAAAACCATTTGGTCATATATAGCACCCCGACTCTGAAGAACATACTGAAAGCAATCACAAAGATGACCTTATCAATGTAGTGTCCCGTGGAGATGCCTGGGGTATGGAGCTGCATCTGCTGAACTACAATGGTGCAATAGGGTTTCCAGCGAAGCTAGAATCTGGAAACGTGTCGAATTGACCTCCAGTTGCACTATTACAAAAAAAAAATTCGAGGCGGGCAAAAAAACATTAACCAACGTGTTTTTTACAACTGAGGCAGTTTCAACATCACGGTTACTCATGGCATTAACCGAGGCGGTTTTGCTGCCCGCCTCGGTTAATATAAAAAAGCCCGTCTGGCCCATCCAGGGCCCACCAAGCCCATCACTGTTGCGCCAGCTGCCACCGCCGCGTGTAGCCGCCGGGTCTGGCCTCGGCGTCCGCCTGCCGCCCGCGGCCGCCCGAAGTGCGCATTCGCCGCGCCCGCCGCCCGCGGCCGCGTTCCACCGCATGTCTCCGCGCTCGCCGCCCGCCGCACACATCGGCCGCGCCAGCCGCCTCGTCGGCCTGCCTCGCTGGCCCTGGATTCGGCCTAGGTGGCCCCGTATCCGGCCTTGGCGATCCGCCCGAGCCGCGCTTGCCCTCCTCCTGGCCGGACCTCGTGACGAGCCGCGCCGCCGCTGTGGAGTGGAAGGAGGCGGAGGAGCCGCCGACGCCGTCCGCCCTTGGGCTGACGGATCCATGCACCGCTACTGCGCTAAGCCACGTGAGGGAGGGAGGGAGGGAGTGAAAGTGCATTTTGCCCCCGAAGTGGGTTTTGGTGTTAATGACACGCACAATTAAGTAGCGAATGCATTAATCGAGCAAAGAACTGGTTCAAAAATCATTGAAATAAAAAAAGAGCACTTAACGATGCCATATATGCTAAAGAGATGGTGTTTGAGCTTCATTGAAGATCTTTTATAAATTTCTATTTCGAATTTGAGTATAGGAAACACCGTACTATTAAGAGGGATGCGGAAAGTTGAGTTGAAGATGCCAAAGTGCCCTTGAGATGCTACATATCCTTTGAGAGACACTTTGCACACACTTGAACACTTATCCCTGCATTTTCAGTAGGGGTCGGAAGTTCTGACACTTGGGTCTGAAGTTTCGACCCCACCAGAAGTTGCATGTTTCTTCCGATGAGGGGTGCTCGGCCAGCTGATTTAGCTGGGGTCGGAAGTTCCGGCCATGGGGTCGTAAGTTCCAATCCCCTCTCAGAAGTTTCATGTTCCCTCCGACAAAGGGTGCTCGGCTTTTGGTTTTAAGTGCGTCGGAAGTTCCGAGCCCTTGGTTGGAAGCTCCGACAATCACATAACTAGCACTGTAACAGCTACTTTCTAGGGCTCGGGTATATATACCCCTTCGTCCCCTCTTCACTTGCTGCTGCTCTTTCCCGACTTAAACACACTCTTGATCTTCCAAAACCTCTTCCAAATCCTTTCAAGAGCTAAATTTTGTGAGGATTCAAACTAGGGCTTGGGTGAGAGCAAGATTTGAGTGTGAGCTTGAGCCTTTGATTTGTGTGAGCAGCCATCTTCTTCTCATGAGCACTTGAAGCATCTTCATCAGTCGATTCGTGTTTATGACTCTTGAATCTTGCTTCTAGACTATTAGACGTTGCCCGTGGAGCGTCCTCTCGTGTGTGTGCGCCTCGGGAAGTTTGTATTACCCCAATCCTTCACAAATTTGCATAGTAAGTGACTTAATCCTCCTTAGTGGTTGGTTGAGTGAGAGAAAGGTTTATTGGACAACCCTGCTCTTTGTGAGCTCCTCAATGGAAACATAGTTTCCTTTGTGGGAGTGAACATCGAGAACAAATCTTGTGTCTCTTGTTCTTATTGTTCATAACTTGTTCTGGTTGATTTTGAGCTTGTTTTGTCTCGATCTACTTTTGTGGACTGTTCCGTTGTGAGAGATCACTTGTAGATTACTCTAGGACCTATTGGCGAACTTCTGATTCAAACACTTTTTCCAAGTTCTTCTGAAAACCTGTAGTTCGTTCAAATTCTTTACTCTTGTCGAAAGTTCCGTCACAAGTGTCGGAAGTTCCGATCCATCAGAACTTCCTACAATAGGGTCGGAAGTTCCGACAGACTGATCCGCCCAAGAATTTTTTAGGTTTTACAAGTTCGTCTATTCACCCCCTCCCCCTCTAGGCATCACCAAGATCCTCTCAAGGAGGGGCGGCACTAGCGGAGGAAAGGGAGGGGTTGCACACTGCATGTGAGGAGTGGGAGGGGCTGCGGCCTAAGGGAGAGAAAGAGAGAGAAAGGAGAGAATGAGTATGTGAAATCCTAAGTGTTGTACATATACGTGTGCTCACAATTGGGCGTTTGGGGCTAGCGGGCTGGGTCTAATTTACCGAGATGGTTCAGTTACAATGTTCACCTAGATTAATATATTAACCGATACATTTACTTTAAAACAATCACCTCGGTTAATGTCTATTAATCGAGGCGGACACTCCGCCTCTGTTAATTGATTTTGCGAGATAGTTTTCTTTAACTGCTATGGTTAATAAAAAATGACCGAATAGATTAATTGCAGGCATTAACTGAGGCGGTTAGAAATCATGCCCGCCTTCTAGGGTCTTTTTAAAGGTCATGGTTAATATTTTTTAAGTAGTGTTGGGACACAACCTTCTAAATCATTGTTGGAAATGTTTAGTTCGGAAAGGAAGTGAAGGATCTCTCAAAGTGGAAGGGATTGCACCGGTCAGGTTGAGTGTAAGGAGTGCTTTCAACTTATCAATCTTTGGAGAGGGGGGGGGGGGGGGGGGAGTGCCACCAAAAGTTAGAGTGTTTTGGTGGAGGGTGATGCATGGTTACCTCCCAACAAAGAGTGAGCTAAAGAGGAAACACGTTGCCAGTGAGGATCATTGTGAGACTTGTGGAGAACCTGGCGAGGACCTGTTCCATATAGTGGTTCAATGTACTTATGCCGTTCAGTTCTGGAAAGCTGTGCGGGAAATGACTGGCTGTAAGTTGCCTCCGCTGCACCCAGTGACCTGGACAAGGGACCTCTTGGCTTCTGATGTATGCTTGCAAAAGGATGCAGCTCTTATCATCTATGGGGTTTGGTCCCTCTAGACAGGGCGGAATGCGAGACGTCACGGAAAAACTCGGTGGAGTCCTGGAGCAGCGGTAAGGCATGTTGCCACCATGGTGGAAGATCTCATGTGTCTAGAAACTCAGGCAGACAAACCAACAAGAGTGCCGGGCCGCTGGTCTAAACCGCAAGAGCATTGGATTAAGGTAAACACTGATGCATCTTTTGTGGCGTCCTCCTCGTCCGGGGCAGGTGGTGTTGTTGTCAGGGATGCGGATGGCCGTCTTCTCCCCGCGGCGGCCCAAAGGTTCTTGCATATCCCTGACGCCCTAACGGGGGAAGCTATAGCAGCACGAGACGGTCTACAGCTAGTTGGAGAGCAAGGCCATGATAATGTTATTTTGGAGGTTGACAATTTAACATTGGTGAACCTGCTACGATCCGATGATGGCGAACGCAGTGTGATCGCAGGACTCTGGCAGGAGATCCGAGAGCTGGGGAGGGGTTTTCGCTGTTTCAAACTTTTGCATGTAAACAGGGAGGGTAACGTGGCGGCTCATGTTTGTGCAAGCCTGTCTACGGACTCGAGCCCTGAGCTTTTTTGGTCGGACTGTTTCTCGACTAGGCTAGTGGAGGCAGTTCAGAATGATTGTAACCCTTCCATATCGGCGGCCGGTGGCGACATGCGTGCACGGCGCGAGCAGGGAGGTGCGGTCCGTGCGCGTGGCCTGCCGTGGTTCGCGGCGCTGGTGGCCGGCGAGTCCGGATCCGGGGTCTCCGCGTCCGGATCCGGCGGCCATGGTGGCGGATCTGTGGCGGTGGCGGCTCAAGCTTCAGGTCCTCGCCCTGGGCGGCGCGCCAGGGCCAGCGAAGAGTGCTGGCGGCCTTCTTCCCTTCGGCACCTGGCGGTGGCTTGGTGATATGGCCGGGGGTGGCATGCACGTGGTCTCCCGTCGATGCCATGGAGGTGCGGCTCGCGGCGAGGAGGTGCGGTGGTGCGGTGTGGCGCCGGCGCGTTGCCGGGTCGCGAGGACGGCTGAGGGAGATGGAGCTTCGGCAACGGGCTTTGTGGAGCTGTGACAGTGGCGTCCCTCGGTTGGGGCAGCCGCAGTGATGGTACCGGCTTGAGGCGACGAACGCGTGCAGTGGGGTGCCGGCACTCCGGGCGAAAGCCCTCGCTAGATTCATTCTGGTGAAATGGCGACGGCGCCTCCGGGCGTCGCTCTCCCTGGTGAGGGCGTCATTTTGGAGTTGCAACCCTCCTGCACGAGGTCTCTGGATGAAAATCTGGTCCAGCTCATGGACCAGCGACGGCGGCGCCTGTGGGCGTCGTGACCTCCTTGGAGGCGTCGTCTCTAGAGACACCGTTCGGCGACTTGGCCGGCCTGCTGCTCGCGATTTACTTCGGCTGGTGGTGACAAATCTGTCGGAGGGCGTGCGGAGAAGGGGGTTGCCTACCTCCTGCTCTTCTGTTGGTGGTCGGGGGTCATCACTCGGCTGTTGTTCGCCTGCTTGCAGCGTTCCGCGGCGCCTGGAGCTACGTGGCAGTCTCCAGTGCGGTACGGGACAGCGTTTGAAGGACGGCGCTAGCGGCAACAACAATCAGTGACGACTTGGCTTGCAGCGGATCGCGGCGGGGTGTTCAGCACGGCTGAACCCTTCTGGTGCGGTACAACATCGGAAGACAGCGCGGGCGACATCTTCGGTTTTCTGGCTTGAGGGTGGCGTCTTCGTGCGAGGGGGAAAGCAACGTGATGATTCGAACCACGGAGGTGGTCTGGCGGCTTGGTTTAGTTCCCGGGTGGGGGGGGGCGGGGCACCTCTTCTTGCTGCCTCAACGGCAATCCATGAAACGAGTACGGAACGTGGTGCCGTGTGGCGGGTTGGAGGTCCCCGCACACGAGAGATGCGTGCTGAGTGGCGGGTTGGAGGTCCCCGTGCATGTGAGAGTGGCGTCCAATGGCGGAAGTGGCGAGGCCCCCGCGCGTTGGGTTGCTCCGGACTTGGTGTTTTTCATGCCGTCGGGCGGTCGGTTTGGGTGCAGCAGCACTGCGGCGTTGGATCCTGCACGGCAGTGGCCTCCTGGTGTGGTGGTGTCTGCCCCTTCTGCTCCTCTATCAACGCTGGAACACTTCAGTTGTTTCGATAGCCGCAAGAGTGTGATGGTAGGTGGAAGCTGCGGTTGTGCCTTTTCTCCTCTGTCGTCGTTGTGATTAGAGTTTTGCCGTGTTGATGTCCCAATCCAACCGGCCAGTGAGTATAGTTGAGCGGTAACCTGTGTTGACGTCACAATCCAACCAGGCGAGTTTGTTGTTTTCTTTTCTCTTTATTTCCTGCCTATGGCCTCCTAGGGCCGTAATCTTGTAATTACCTGCTATATCAATAGAAACACACTCGTCGAGTTCCGTTCGTTCAAAAAAAAAAGCTCTTGCGATTTGCTCAAAAAAAATCGGGGGTGGGGGGTGGGGGGGTTTGCACCAGTAAATTTATTGTAGCCAAGATTAAGTATTCTAGGGGAACCAGTGGTAGTATGGTATTGAATAAATGGAGGCATATAAAGAGGCAACTTAAATATAATTGAGTCTGAGTTGGCTGACTCAAGCATTGGCATCTCCATAAGTGCTTTTGGTATATCTCCATTAAAACTGTTATTCGATATGTCTCGATAGAAAAGGAAGTTTAAGCTATTAATCCATGCTGGTATTGACCCACTGATTTGATTGTTGTATAGAAGCAGTGCTCGCAGATTTTTGAGCTTAGACAGCCACTTTGGTAAATTTCCATAGAGTGAGCAGTCATTTATGGAAAGTCACATGATATTCTTAAAGCCATAAAATGTACTCCCTCTGTTTTTATTGACATGTCGTATTAGGTTTGTCCTAAGTCAAACTTGGTAAATTTTGACCAAAATTATAGAAAAAACTAGTAACATTTACAATACCAAATTTATTTCATTGGATCCATCATGAAGTATACGTTGATAGTGCATAAGTTGGATAGCATAGTTGTTGCTATATTTTTCTATAGATTTTGACAAAGTTCGTCAAGTTTGATTTAAGACAAACCTAATACGACATATAAATAAAAACTGAGGGAGTATCATAGTCTGGCATGATCTCATGCTTGAAGTTGACCCCCGAGTATCAGCATAGTGAGACCTAGGTGAGTCTGAGGCACTGCAGATTTGCAAGCTTTGTATTGGTATTTCATTTGCAAAACTAAAGCTGTAGAAATTATTTGCAAATGTTGTATTGGTAAAGACGTTTTAATTTGTAGTTGGTTGTACATGGTCTGACTATTGATTCACCAAAATAAATTTATAAATGTAGGGAAATGTCAAAGACCAAAACTATTGGACTATGGATAAAAGTGATGCTGATGGTAAGGGGAACAAGGATAAGTAATCCACGGTTCTAAATTGTGCACATGACTTGAAACTTTTACCATATATTAGCTTTCTCTGAAGCTTATTTTCAACGCAGGAAAAATAAAAGTTGTGAACAAGCATCTTTACAACAATAGAATGACGGCATCGTATGCTATGCAAACTACCTTCGTATGCAAACTATGAAAACTCCAATCTGGACCACCGGATCAAGATGGGGAGGGGGCAGGGGGAGGGGGAGGGGGATCTTGATCCGGTGGTCCAGATTAGAGTTTCTATAGTTTGCATACGAAGGTGGTTTGCATAACATACGTTGCATAACATAGTTTGCATACGAAGGATCTTAAAAGCTGAATATATATAGCCATGAATTACTAGAGTTTTTAGGCTCTAAACATCAAATGAAAAAAAACTCTAAAAAAAGAAAACTAGAAGACTAAGCTTTAATTTTCTTCGTTCACGTTTTATCGTTGCCAGATCTTATCGCAGCACCAAACAATCACATCAATCGTATTCTTAGAAACTGAGTGTAGTTAGATAATTGTATGCTTGGGCATATTTTTGAGAATAATCAGAAACTCTATTTTTCTTGAGTAAAGTCCACAGTGGGTCTCTAAATTTGTATTGTTGTGTCATCCCGTTCCCTAAACTTATAAATTGACTGTATAGGTCATCAAACTTATTCATCTGGATTATTTCGGTCCTCAAAGTTGTTCGACTGTGTCATCTCGGTCCCAACACTTAGAAATCACCAGTTTAGGTCCTCAAACTTATTTAGTTGTGTGATCTCAGTCACTAAATTTGATTTTGAGTCTCATCTAGGTCAAAACAATACGATCTAAAAACTCTATATTAAAAAATAATTCATAACTTTTTCATATAAACTCGAACGAAGACAAACTTTATATCAAAGTTGTATCCCTTGACGCGATCTGTAACTTTGTAGTTGAAAAGTTTCTGAATTTAAACTATTTAGAGTCTTAAAATATTATTGTAAGTCCATAAATTTTGAAATTTAATACTAAACGGCTTCAAATAAAAAACTTTTCAACTACAAAGTTGTAGACAGTGTTGAGGGCTATAATTTTGATATAAATTTTATCTTCATTCGAGTTCATATGAAAAAGTTTTGAATTATTTTTTAATATAAAGTTTTTAGATCGTGACCCAGATGAAATTCAAAATCAAGTTTAGAGACCGAAATGACACAACTAAATAAGTTTGAGGACCTAAACGTGTAATTTCTAAGTTTAGGGATCGAGATGACCCAACCGAACAAGTTTAAGGACCTAAACAATCGATTTGCAAGTTTAGAGACCGGAATAACACACACGAACAAATTTAGAGACCGGTGATGGACTTTACTTTTTTTTTCTTGAAACGATCTTTAGAACCGTATAGGCATTGATGTTTTTCTAACCAGCCTATGATGGGTTCTATACGTGTGCGTGGCCGGCCCATTTTATTTTCTTTTTAAAATTCGTCACCATTCATTCATCTCACAGCCCATCACTTTTGTCCTGAACTCTCGCGGCCTAGCCCACCTATATCGGCCCACATGAAAGGCCCATGTCGTCACCCGCACACCTGCACGACCTAACACGCTGGGTGCCCTCGGCGGCTCAACGCCAGGGCGCACGTCACCGGCGGGCGTCGCCCGGACGGCCTAGGGTTACATCCAGCACGCTGCGCTCCATAGGTAACTGCGAAGATCTTGCAGAGATCATTCAGTGCTGCCGCTCTCAGTCTGTGTCCTTGTTTCAAAGGTGGGCATGTGGTTTATCTGGGGTTCGTTGGCTCTCGCAGTTGCAGGATGAATCCGTGCGTGTAGCTTCGAAACTTCGATTGCTTTCTGATGGTTTTGCTAATTTGAGATCCCTTTTGTCTTGGTCTGGCTAGTGTAGGTAGCTTGGGTAGTTAGGTTCTCTATTTAGTTTGCTTCTGTAGTTTGGACTCTGGAGTAATAAGACGATTTAGCACAAAGGTCTCACAAGTACATCTGCTCAACATCAATTCACTGGTGTTACAGAGTAAATGTTGTAGATGCAGCCACACATTCTCTAAGAGACACATAGTGTTACACTAGCTCATAACAGTAACACAGTAGAGTCAGATACTCATACTGCAGTACAGATTGTTCTGCGACTCTACTGATCATCTATTGGGTGTAGGGCACGAGATAAATGTTGCTAACTATCTGTGCTTTGATGCTTATATGAAAGGTTCTGATCTTCCTACTGCTGGAGCCACTCAATTGCATTTCTGAAGTTTGTAGCTGTGGCTGTTTATTGCTAGGTTCAGTTCTGTGCACAGTACACTGAATATCCATTAGTCATAACCCAGGACGCATTACTGTAATACATTTCAGTTTATGTAGCTTCAGCCAAAATAAATATATCTAGATAGGATCATCTGATCGTATAGCGCTCCGACACCGAAGAACATACCAAAGGTCACTGCAATGATGACCTTGTCAATGTACTCTCCTGTGGAGATAATGGAGACTGGAGTTGCCTTTGCTGAATTACAATGGTGCATCAGCGTAGGGCTGCACAGCTTTGGATTTCCAAAAAAGCTAGAATCTGGAAATGTGCTGAATTGGCCTCCAGTTGGAACGGGCCCCTCTAGATCATTGTTGGAAATGTTGAATCTGGAAAGGAAGTGAAGCCTCTCCAGTGAGGAAGGGATTGGACCAGTCAAATCATTGTAGGATAAGTCTAGCACCTGCAGATTCCTGAGGTTGCCAATTGATGGTGGGATATCCCCGTGAAAGTTGTTGAAGCTCAAGTTGAGTGTAAGGAGTGCTTGTAGCTGACCAATCTGTGGGGGGATCACTCCACTGAATTTGTTGTTGCCTAGATTCAACATCTTATGAAAACCACTAGTTGCACGGTATTGAAAACCGCCAGTCATGTAAATCGGAAACTTAAATATTATTGGGTCTGAGTGAGCTGACTTAAGTGTTGGCATCTCCATCAGTTCTGTTGGTATTTCCCCCGTAAGATTGTTATTTGATATGTCAAGATAGAAAAGGAGGTTTAAGCTGTTAATCCAGGTTGGTATTGGTCCACTGAGTTTATTGTTGTCTAATACTAACCCTCGCAACTTTTTGAGCTTAGCCAGCCAGTTAGGTAAATGTCCATACAGTGAACATTCGTTTAGGGCAAGACCCTGCAGATTCTCAAAGCTATGAAATGTATCATATTCTGGCATGGTCTCATTCTTGAAGTTGCCCCCAATTAGCAAGAGAGTGAGTGTCCTTAACTTACTGAGGATCTGAAGTGCATCTGTGATATTTGTAAAATTGTTGTAAGAAAGACTTAGGAATCTGATGGACCTGAGATTGCTTATCGATGATGAAAATTGACCCTGGAGATTGTTGACAGATAGGCGCAACGCAACAAGGTTGCTGCAAGAGTAGAGGCTCTTTGGAATTGAGCCAGTGAATTTGTTTGACCTGAGATCTAAAAATTTTAAATTAGATAGGGTGGAGAAGTTGACACGTTTGAGCTCTCCTAGGAAGTTGTTGTCATTGAGGATGATAGTTGTGAGATTTGAGCAATTGCTAAGAGCTGATGGCAGCACTCCAGAAATGTTGTTGTTGTCTAAGTGAAGCTCCTGCAGCCTCTTGAGCTGCCCAATAGAATCTGGGATCTTGCCATTTAGCCCATTCCACCCAAGATCAAGGATGACCAAATTGCTGAGTTTGCCTACATGATCAAGTGTTCCTTGCAAATGATTGTTAGGGAACGAGAGGTGCTCAAGTGAGGTAACATTGAAGAGCTCAGCTGGGAGGGTCCCAATGAGTTGGTTCTGGCCAGCTTTAAGCACTCTCAAATGGGAGCAATTCCCAAGCTCTGTGGGTATCCTACCATGGAACTGGTTGTAACCGAGGTCGAGGACCGCAAAGAATGGCTTGTCAACACAAAGCGTGCTTGGAATTTCCCCTGTAAAGCTATTATTGCTCATGTTCAGAGCAGCTAGGTTCTTCATGCTACCCAATGTGGTGGATGGAAAATGTCCTGTGAACAAGTTACTTGAGATATTGATTACCTTCATCTCGCTGTCAGGGGTGGATTGCAGCTCATGGAATTCTCCATTGAGCTTGTTGAAGCTGACATCAAGGACAATTATGTTTCTTGATAGTAGTTCCTGTGGGAGTCCACCAGAGAGTGAGTTGCCAGAGAGATTGAGCCTCAACAGGCTGGTAAGATTGCCAAGTGAGGGTGATATGTGCCCCTCAAGGCCTATAGAAGCCAACGAAATGTCCATGACAGCTCCGTCCATATTGCATATGATGCCATCCCACAAACAGCAGTTTGTGTCATTCTGCCATGAAGTGGGGAGGCCAGAGTTTTGAGAGAGACCATCGAGAAACCCAAGGAGGGAGGCCTTCTCCTCTTCTTTGCAGGAGGTGGTAGGAGATGCCAAGAAGAGCAACAACAAAAGAGCGATACCAAGTAAATGTATGTGTGTTATTTTGGATCTTCTGTTGCATGAAGACCAAAGTGGATGCATGGTCTTTCCTTGAAACAACAAGGACCTCCCGAAGACATCCTGCTATATAAAGTACCAACAAGTGAATATTAAAAAGCATGTGAGAATCTTTATTCAATATTTCCTGTATCCCATTTTTTTCATTATTAAATGCATGTAGCTTTTTTTGTGGCGCACGTTCTGACATCAAGATGCGTATGAGCTTTCTTGATAGTGACACTGAGTTTTGACCCTGGTTCTCAATCCCTTTTGTGTTTCTTAGTCTTTGTGCTCTGATGGTTACAGAATGAAGTAGCAATTCTTTCAGCGAAAGAGAAGCACTGCATATTTGCAAGGTAGGTTGTATTGGTATTTAATTTGCTAAAAGACTTTGTATATAATCTAAACCTTGTGATAGTCCTTTTTTGTTTCCAATGTTTTTCATGGTCTCAACTGAATACTGATTCACCCAAAATACATTGTATAATTACAGTGAAGCACAAAAGATGGAATGTTGGAATTTGGATGTACCACACTGTTGAGGGTTTGGGTAAGAAAATGAGAGCAGAATAAGGGGAACAAAATAAGTGATCCATGGTGTTACATCAAGTATTTGTGATACAGGTACGTGCTGAACTTAAAATTCTCATATCATGGAACACATCAACTTTGGTAATGTTGCTTTCTCTCCTTGAACATCGGATAAGAGGGTTGGTAACAAGTATCTTAAAGCATTGCAGTGGTGTATTCCCTTCGCTGACAAGTGCGCTCTAGGTGGTGATGGCCATTCTAACATGTCTTGATCTGATCTGCTTTTGGAAAAGATGAGACCTGTACACGATCCACGTGAATGCATCTTCCCAAGCTAAAGCTTCCAACCACGATGGTTTCATCTCTCATTCATGGACCGGGACTTATCCGGCCTTGGTGTCTCCACACCAGCGCAACAATGCTTGCTGCCTGCTGGCAATGGATTCTTCTCCTTGTCATTGTCTTGCCCGTCGGCGCATGGATATGGCATCCGGTCCTGTGAGGTGATTGGCAGATTGGGTCACTTCAAACTTTGTATCTACCCATTGACTCGCGGATATACTTCAAAACTGACCATCCGAGGATCTTATGCTAAAGGGAGAGAAGGTACTTGTCCAATTGGCATTGCGAATTTGATTCTTTTCTTCTTCCTCTCGATCTTCCTCATCCTGTCTTTCTCCTTGTTCTTTTCAGAATCCTTATCGTCACGTTTCATCGTTTTTTCTTTTCCTGAGAACCTTAGCAGATTTGGCTCCCACTAGTGGTCTGCACTTTTTTTTTTTTTTAGAAACACTAGTAGTCTATACTTTGTAACTCTTTTTTTTTGTGTCACGGAGTATGGAACGAAGTATGAGAAAATATCATAGAAACGGTTAGTTAGGGTATTACCCTGCCTCCAAAATACAAAGCATCAGTATCTCTGTGGATGTTTGTGCAAAATATGATTTACTTGACATGAATTTTGTTTCCCCAGTTGATGGGTGTACACGACAAATTATGGCAATTGCAGAAATATATTTATTTTGTTCACTATTCGCTATTAAATTTAGCAGGCCTTAAATGCAATATTTTTCTGGAAGTAAGATAAACAGAGATATTAAAGTTACACGGGATCCTGACAAGATTGTTAGTATTGGAGCATTTAGATAGATCTCACACTTTTGCATGCTTTTACATCGTCAGGAAGGGGGTTCGACTCTTCATGGGAGCGAATTTCAGGTTGAGGTTAAAAAAATCCCCTCGCCTGCCTCATGTCCAAAGCACTGTGGAGCCCGGCCTAACTCACAAGGCGACGGGCCCCCGTGTACGGGTGGGGCAGGGGTTCGGGGATTTTCTTGGCCTGCTGTGAGAAGGTCATTCTACCTCTCAAAAAAATGCCGTGGGGGCGGTCTTACCCCCCGCAGGTCAAGTTTTTTACATCGTCAGGAAGGGATCACTCATCAGGTTTCACTGTGAATCTCTTCCAGTTGCATTACTCTGAACCCGAGTATGAGCTAGATTTGACGGATTGGTTATTTTGTGGGACATGAGCAACCAAAGTCATAACAAATGTAAAACGAAATAATAGTGTAGCAGGACAAGCCGGAAAACTATGATAACACCTTCATATAGCACCTGTACAATAAATTATGTGCCAAAGGAAATTGCAGAGATGATATGGCAGATCCTGTATCCATCTTCATGCATTTCAGTTACAGATATAAGTATAACGTGCTTTTTTTTAAGTGATCCAAAAACAGTGTCATGGCACACAGTTCTTGAATGAATCCGACGAATGAAAGTTCTATCTGTACAGCTTCTTTTGTAAAAACACAAAATGTTTTAGGTTTCCGTGTACCATCGCTGCTCTTGAGATTTCTGTATGCAGTTCTTTTTTTTACTAGAGTCTGAGGTGCGCCTCCGGCGCACCATTTCTTCGTCTCAATTTGAATCTTTAGGTTATTGTTAGTATGTAACTACTCCCTTGGGTTTGCGTTTGTGTTTGCTTTGCCGTAGTTTTAGGTTTGTATATATAGGAGATCTTTCGTTGGGGCATGAAATTTTTTCCAGAATTTAGTAAACAACATTTCAATTTAAAAGAGGATCCCAGTGATAAGAATTAAGAAAATACACATGAAAAGATCTGCTTCACGACCAACTAATCATATACAACATGGATTAATTAAACCAACTACATGTCTTTATCAAACTATTACTCCAAACAAATGTAGGTTGATTTCAAAAATTTGTTAGTGTAACCTAATAAATATAGTTACAAGTATGTTACAAATAATTGTAGTTGCCTTCCCATATGCAACACAACTACAGTCTATAGGGCCACACTGCATATTCATATACCTCCTGGTCACACTTTAGAAAGATTCTTTAAGATTCTCAGTTGGTTCTCCAGCGCTGAATTGGCAATTCCAAGCTTACCGCATGTATCTTTGGATTTCTCAGGGTTAGAGTTCTACCAACGTATGGGGAACGAGAGGAGGAAGGCTAGGGGTCCAAGGGGCAGCACAGGAGGAAGAGAGAGGGAAGAGAGGGAGGGAGGAACGAGAGGAGGAAGGCTAGGGGCGAACAGCCGCCGCCGTCGTGAATCTCGAATTTGTACTGTGAATCTCAAATTTTTTCTTCTTCACGTTGAAATATTCTGAATATAAGGGGCATGTGTTTACTGTAGGACGAGGAAGTCCCAGGACTGTGGATTGATTTCGATAAAGTTCAGGATTTTTTTGCAAAATTTGTCAAGCCTGCTTGCCTGCTTCTGGACGGACGGATCGGCTCTGATCCAACGGCCGGAAAAAGAGGCCACGTAGATGCGCTCCGGGGCGCGAATTTCCACAGGAATAGAGGTTTTCGTTATGGTTGCTCTTGGGACTTTTTCCTTTTAAAAGCTTGGCTGCTCAAATGTTTCACTGAAATCTTCTTCTTGGTCCCTAAACGTTTGGGCTGACATACGCTGCAATCATCATGTTCTTCTAGGGCCTCACTTTCTCGGCCCAAACGTGCAGCAGTTTCTACGGCCCGACTGTCACGTTCCGCACGTCCGCAGCCCAACTAATTTCTTTTTTTTTTGAAGAAACCGGCCCAACTAATTTCCAAGCCCAACCAGGAGCGGAACGGGCAGCAGCGTCTCTCTCGCTCTCCGCCGCTCCGGCCGGCGGCGACGCGGGGGCCGGGTCGCCGCCGCAGCAATCCGCGGCGACGCGGCGTTGCGCGCAGGAGCGACGGCCGCGGCGGACAGCTGCCGGAGCGGGCCATCAGCTCCTGTGCGACGCTCCCGCGAGGTAAATCCTATGCTCCAAAAAACTTGTGGGGTTTGCAAAAATTGGGGAATGCGGAGCCCGCGGCCGTCCGGTGGCTGTGAAAATTTTGTTGGGGTGTTTTGATGGAATATCTGATCCAGAAAATCATGGCTAGTGCCTAGTAGAGTTACGCTGGATCCTGACAAGGCAAAAAGATTCAAGTACTGACGTATTCATATTGCGTCAGTTAAAATTACTAACTCACATGGCACATGGTTACTCACTTTAATACATCTCCAACCATGGGATCACAACTCACTATTCAATTATCACCTCAGAATAACTTCCAGTTTTACCTTTTGGTAAATCTGAATATGAGTTAAGTATGGTTCCACTAGTGGAGGCTTGTAGACTGAAGCTCCTGCTAAACCTGAATAAGCAAAATCACCACAAACCGGTATGCAAACTGAAGTAGCACTAGCCAAAAAACTTGGATAATACTATCTGATCATACAGCACCCCTACACAAAAGAACGCGCCAAAGGCGATCGCAAAGATGACCTTTTCGATCATGTCGCCGTTTTGTTTTGCAGAGAAAATCGCTTCTGGCGAATCACAGTGGTGCGCAGGCATAGGACCACACAACTTTGGATTCCCGTCGAAGCTAGAACTTGGAAATGTGCTCAGCTGGCCAGTGGTTGGGATAGGCCCTTCTAGGTCGTTGTTGGAGATATTGAATTTAGAAAGGAAATGCAGATTGTTTAGTGCGGTCGGGATTGCACCTGTTAGATGGTTGCTAGACAAGTCCAGTGCCTCGAGGTTTGTGAGGTTGCAGATCGATTGTGGGATTGGTCCAGTTAATTTGTTGTAGCCCAAATAGAGTGAAAGGAGCGCTTTCAACTGACCGATCTCTTCAGGGATCATACCACTGAAGTTATTCATGCCTAAATTCAGTGTCGTAGAGAAAGAAATAAGCATACGGAATTGTCGTGATTGACTCTTGTAAACAGGAAGTTCAAAGGCCTTTGATGCAACCTTATCTGCTTTTAGCACTGGCATGTCTACTAAGGCTGTTGGAATTTCCCCTATAAGACTGTTGTTTGATAGGTTTATATGGAATAGGAAGTTTAGGCTGTTGATCCAGTCTGGTACTGGTCCAGTTAGTTGATTTCCATACAAAAGTAACACTTCCAAATTTTTGAGCTTTGAGAACCAAAAGGGTATTTTTCCAGATAATGAACAATGATTCAAAGCAAGAACCTGAAGATTCTCAAAACCATCAATTGTGTCATCCTCTGGCATGGCCTCATCAAAGAAGTTATGCCCAATAAATAAGGTGGTCAGATTCCTGCAACTCCCTAGGATCTGAAGTGCACCTGTGATATTTGAAATGGAGTTGTTAACAAGCGATAGAAATGTGAGGGACTTCAGATTGCCGATTCTTTCTGACAACTGGCCATGAAACTTATTTGAAGATAGTCGTAATGCTTTCAGATTGCTGCATGAATAGATGCTCTCTGGGATTGTGCCATCAAAGTTGTTCCGCAAAAGATCCAATATTTTTAAATTGGGTAAGTTGGAGAAATTGACATTGCTGAGTTCTCCGCTGAAACTGTTACTTTTGAGGTCGATGATCATGAGATTTGTGCAGTTGGTTAGAGTGGATGGGAGTTCCCCATACATGTTATTGTGGTCCAAATGGAACTCCTCTAATCTCTTTAGTTCACCTATTGAGTCCGGGACATTTCCATTGATACTGTTCCCTCCAAGATCAAGGGTGACCAGATTTTTGAGCTTGCTGATGCCACTGAGTGATCCTTCTAACTGATTGTTAGATAAAGAGAGGTGCTCCAACAAGGTGAGGTTGAAGAGTTCATCAGGAAGAGCCCCATTGAGGTTGTTGCTCCCAGCACTGAGAGATGTCAGCATGGAGCAATTACCGAGTCCTGGAGGGATGCCTCCACTGAATTGGTTATAGCTGAGATAAAGCAAAGCAAAGGATGGTGCACTGAAACAGAACATGGTTGGTATCTCCCCAGTAAAGCTGTTGTTGCTAGCATTGAGTGCAACCAGACTCTTCATCACTTCCCATGTGGTGAATGGAAATTGTCCTGTAAAGAAGTTGCTTGAGATGTTCAGCACCTGCAGAGGTCTCAGGGTTGAAGATTGCAGCTCCTGAAAATCTCCATTGAGTTGGTTGAAGCTGACATCTAGGACAATGATGCTGTTGGAGTACACCAGCTCTGTCGGTAGGCCTCCAGATAGCATGTTGTTGGACAAGTTTAAGCGCAGAAGGCCAGTGAGGTCGCCCAGGGACGGTGAGATGTGCCCCTGAAGACCTCTGGAAGCCAGGGAAACATCAGTCACCGTCTGGTTTGAACTGCAGGTTACACCTTCCCATTTGCAACAATCTGTGTCATGCTTCCACGAAGTAGCGAGGCCACCCTGGACGGAGAGCTCAGCGACGAACTGGAGCAAGGAGCTCTTCTCCTTCTCGGTGCATGAGGTGGTAGGAGAGGCCAATGAGAGAATTAACACTAGGGAAAATCCAAGCACTGGTATGGCTAACTTGCTGGTTTTGCTGTTGCATGAAGAATGAGGTAATGTCTTCATGAGTTCTCTTGTGACACTATCAGGAGTGTTCTTGCGGGGTATGGTTTGGAGCAATGAATGCCCAATATATATGTTTTATTTGGAGACGCTCGCCCTTTAAGTAATCAAGTATTTAACGTGCAAGAGATGGCGAGCCACTTCAAAATTCGTCTATTCACGACCTGTGCTGTCATTCCAACAAGGTCAATCTGTCGCTGTAGAGACTTGACCGGCCTTGCTGTCAAAAGAAGCAGGACTTGTTGGCCGGTATCATGGACCTGTCTGTTGCTATTGTTCGAGAATGACAAACACCGGTACCAGTACCTGCACAGAAAATTAACAAAAGGTTATGTTTGCATCGGAGTACCAGTACCTGCAAACAAATATTTTATGAGTCTGTCAAATTTTCGTTTTGCGACTTTGCTACTGACTATTTTTCACAAGAAAGTTATTGTTAGCAGGTACTGTTTGCAGAAAGATGTCATTCTGGAGATCAAAGAATTTTGGGCAATAGTTTTGTCTGTATATACAAGTCAATGATTTTGATGGAGAAAAGAGCTTTTTGACCTGATATGTTTACTTGCTGCTCTTTTACTGGCTGTGGAGTCTCGAGGATGGTTTTTGCCCATCATTATCATTCATTGACATATCACTTGGCCTGATTTTTTTTTTTTTGAAAGCACCCAGGAGCACTGGGGAGTCACGTAAGAGGTTGGGTGCCCACACTAACCAGACTTAATGCAGACTAGGCTGCCCGAGCAGTCTCGGGATGCGACTACCGAGCAAACTCACACACACGTACACACACCCACACACGCACACCACTTGCTCGGTCCCAGTGCGACACTCGTTGCTCCCGATGGGAATCGAACACGGGTGGGCACGCTCGCACACGCGAGCGTGCCACTCGAGCTACGGCTCGTTCGCACTTGGCCTGATCTTGGTGTAGGTGAAACATAGTACACAGAATGTCAGAGTCAAGAGAGTCGGCAGCCGGCTTGACTACATGTCGATGAGCACTATCTGTGCTAATCCTTTGACTAAGGGGTCTGTGTCACGGACTTTGTGTTCCTTGCAAGTTTTATGGATTTTTTTAAAGAAATAGTTGTCCAGATAAATCTCGCTTTCTTTTCTCGTACCAACTGAATATGATATTTCTGTTTGTAACTTTGTATGCTGGAAGTGGGAGAACCTTTTTTTTTGGAAGGAAGTGGGAGAACCTGGGATTGGAGAAAATCCGAGAAACCCATTTAAGAACGTGGAGAACTTTTTTTTTAAAAAAAAAGAAAGACAGGCTGCTGTGGGTCGTGTGGGCTACTGCATACGGTCCACACAGCCAATAAAACTATTCTACGGCCCAGCTACATATGGAGGCCATGCTGATTGCTGGAGACCTGGAGTTGCTGAAGCTCATCGTCCCCAGCACCACGCCGGAGCTAGAGACCACGGGAAGAGGATGCGCCGCCACATAAATATTGTGCAAACTAGAAAGAAATCGTTGCAACCCCAGTTTTTTTTTTGGCAGACATCGTTTGTTCCAAACAAAATGACAAAATACTGCAGGCCTTGGAAAAACAGTTCCAAACAAAAGAAAGAAATGATCTAGACATACAGAAGAATAAAATGATCTATCTAGACCTAGGAAAAACTGTTTCAACCCCCCCCCCCAACCCAACCCACCCAATAAAATAACAATCAATTTCTAATGGTTGGGGGTAAAATGGATGGCTCACGTCGCTCGATCGGACGGCTGATAAGTGAGGAGGTACCTAGAGGTACCCAAAAGAGAGGTACCTAGTATGCACCTGGTGCATACTAAATGGTGGGCCAGTATGCACCAGGTACCTCCTTTTCTTGTGGGGCCCGCGCAAAAAATAATAAGAGGGGTAATTGCCATTCCGAGATTAATTTTTTGTCTCAGGGGTAAAGTAGTCAATCTATATTGACCGGGATAATATTTTGGTAGTGTAGTTTTGATTGAATGTTTGATTTAATATAGTTCGATCCCACTAAGGTTGATCCCTAGGCCGGCCCTAGGGTTCTGGCGGTTGATCCATAGCCTAGGGTTCGTGGCGGACCTAGGGTTCCTGCCATCGAAGGGGGCGCCGTCCGGTGAGGGAGGTTGCGGCCATGGCGTCGTCAAGCTCGCGTTCGTCACGGTGGTCCACGTCATCGTCCAGAGAGAGAGGAGGCGGGGGCATGGAGAGGTTCACGGCGCCGGTGCCGTACCGAGTAGGTCCGTATGACTACTCCCCGGAGGTGAAGTGCCTCTACAATAGGAAGGCACCGTGATGGGCATCATGGAGCGACGATAAACCCGGCCGGAGGTACTACATATGTCCTTCAGGATTGGTAAGCATTTCTTTTCATTTTCCCCTTGTTTTTGATCTGCTATGCGATTGATTTTCTGATTTGCTGTGCAATTTGAGTGTAGAAGCCCAGGGATTGCGGTTATTATGTGTGGATTGATCGTCAGGCCACCCAGTATGAGCGGATTTTGTTGTGTGATCTTCGTGATGATGTTTGGCGGTTGAGGAAGGAGAAAGCAGAGGAGGAGGAGGAGCAGGTTCAGAGGGTTCAAGAGGAAAATGGAGAGCTTAGGCAGATGATAGTGCAACTAGAAAAGGAGAAGGATGAATTAAAGAATAAGATGGAAGTAAAGGAGCAACTGGAGATCAAGGAGAACAACTACTTCAGTTATTTTAGTAGGTGCATTGTAGTTTTTGCTTTGTTAGGACTATTGTTTGTTCTGATGTATTCGACAATGTGACTTGTTCTGTCAGAGCATGGGGTTTTGTGGCTCTTTTGTGTTAGTGCCAGATCTTTTGGTGTAACTGTTGGCTTAGCTTGCAGCTATTTCAAAGCAAAAAGAACTGGTTTGCAAATTGCAGTGGAAAACATCAGTTCCTAGCATCAAATATGTACAGCAAAAGGTTGCATTCCCAGAATTCATGGTTACTCGTGGAAGTGCATCATGATAACTTTCACCGGTGAGACCATTGAAATCACCGGACAAATAATGAGTAATCGTCCGTTGAACATGTCTGGTCATCTTGTTGCATTCCTAGAATTCATGGTGCCATCACAGTGGACCATGATAGACTACACCGGAGAGACCGTTGCTATCAACGGCAAACGACTCAGGTATGTCCGGTGAAGAACTGTCCGTTGAGAACGTCCGGTGATCACTGGTCAAAACTGTGCGTGGTAAAAATAGTTGGAACCGCATATCGGCCAAGTCCATAAAATTGTCTGGCCCTTATTGAATGGTGTGTTGGAACAACTCGACTTATAACGTAACATAGTTCTGAAGACCAAACTGCTTGTTTTTCTGAACTTATTTGTGTGCAACAAAAAGCAAACTCCTTCGGTTGCTAGGTGGCTCGTGATGTTTAGGACATGTCAAGAACAGCAAAACTCACTTATAGCCATAGTATGCGAATACTTTAACCAACAGTGCTTAATGGAAACGCTCTAATGCCAGTGTTACTTTGCATCGGCTGCTATGCTTGTTGTTGCATTCCTAGAATTCATGGTGCCATCGCAGTGGATCATGATAGCTTGCACCGGGGAGACCGTTGATGTCACCGGATAGAGACTCAGGTATGTCCGGTGACGCCCCGTCCGGTGAGAATGTCCGGTGATCACCGGTCGAAATTGTGCATGGTAAAAACAGTTGGAACCGCATATCTGCCAAGTCCATAAAATTGTCTGGCCCATATTGAATGGTGAGCTAGAACAACTAGACATGTAACATAACTTAGTTCTGAAGACCAAGCTGCCTGTTTTTCTAAACTTATTTGTGTGCAACAATAATGAAATTACTTTGGTGCCTAGGTGGCGTCCGGAGCACTAAAACTCACTTATAGGCATAGTATGCGAAAACTTTAATATCTAGTCTCTAACGGAAAAAACTATAATGCGAGTCTTTGCATCGGCCACTGTGCTTGTTGTTGCAATCCTAGAATTCATGGTGCCATGACAGTGGATCATGATAGCTTGTACCGGAGAGACCGCTGGGATCACCGGATAGAGACTCAGGTCTGTCTGGTGACTCAAAGTCCGGTGATCGTTTCCGGTAATCACCGGTCGATTGTGTGAATGATATAAACAATGGCAACCATATATCCGCTAAGTCCATGAAAATGATCTGGGCCGATGGTGGAAAAACTAGACAGATAATGGGACTTAGTTCTGAAGAGCAAATTGTAACATAAAATTCACGCCAACTTGGGCATCGACAAAAAAGCTAAGCTTGAAGACATATGCAACATCAATCAAGCTTGTAGATCTTCAGCTTCAGAGCAACCCGAAGATCCTCCACCATATTTTCGATCTGATAATTTACAAGGGCATCATTTAGAAGTTGACACTGCAATTCAGGTGTTTATGTAATGGAAGAACCATCACCTTCTCAGACGGCAGCGCCTTGACTCTGTCATAATCTTCAGGTTCTGGATCGCTGTCTTCGTCACACTCCGCAAAAATGTGCATTCTTGGAAATTTAAACTCATAGGTCACCTTTCTCCCCTTCATCAATAGCAAATAAGAGTCAAGACATGAACAAATGTTATTGCTAAATCTTCTAAATAACATGTAGTATGTTTAATTCAAGAAATTTGATTTATTGTGCTATGGAATTCAATCTCTGTGTATTGAAAACAGAGTATCCTTAATTCAACTAGTTTGCTTTCTTCTAAGCCACTTTTGCAGAACTTGTTTGATTTGTGCAGATGGAACAAATTTGAGTGTAATAAAGACATAGTGACATGGTAACAGCAAAACTCCAAATTACATTGAAGGACAGCTAGTCAAGTAAACACATGCAATTTATTAGCAAACAGTGCCTAGTAATTCAGAGCATATCCTAACTTGAATCTGCAAATTATAAATAGAGAGTATCCTTGATTCAAGAAAATTGCTTTCTTCTAAGCCTCATTGGGAGAACTTGCTTGTAGTGTGCAGATGGATCAAATTAATAAGACTTACTGACATGATAAAAGCCCCAAATCACACATACTGTAGACAAGCAGCTAATAAATAGGAACACTTTCTACTATCAAAGTCCGGAATTAATTACATTGAAGGACATCTAGTCAAGTAAACACATGTTGTTTATTGGCAGACAGGGCATAGTAATTAAGAGCATATCCTATTTTGAATCTGCAAATTAAAAAGCAGAGAGTATACATTTTCAGTGCATACCCTAACTTGAATCAGTTGAGCGATACACCTAAGTAACTAATCTACGAATTTAATGCGCATCATTGGGGGAAAACCCTAACCTCGCATACCCAGTTGAAGTCCTCGATGTAGTCAACCTTCTCCGCCTTCTCGTTCTTGTCCAACTCCTCCGCCCGCCGGTGTGCCGCAAAGGCTTCAAATCCTGGAGGTACCTCGGGGGCATCGGCGCACATGTGGCGACTCGTGCCCGCCTCAAACGTCGATGGAGGCCTCGGGTGGTTCGCATTCGCAGGACGCCTAGCCATCGCAGATCGCCTCGCCATCAGTGCATGCCTCGCCATGGCCTCACGGTTCGACGACTCCGCCGAGGTGGAGCTACGCGTGATTCCGTACACCGGATACAAAATGTTTGACCGGTGCATCTGACCTGTGTACACCAGTCAGACATGTGCGTGGAAACAACAAACCAATCAGCTTTAGTGCCAAGCTCAAGAATAATGGTCCGGTGGTAGTCATCTCTGATCACCGGTCAAACACATGCAGGTCGAAGTCACATGCACTAATATGCTTTGAATTGATGCTACTCGTATGAACTCAGGATCATGTTACTGCGGTGAGTTGTGAACTCATTACATCAAAAGATCAGGGACTAACAGAAAACTTGCACCAAAAGCTTGCAACAAGTGGAATTGTTCATGACTACAACAGCATTATACCAATTAGATAAAAATGCACACCTCGCTTGAGAATGCGCAATGCGGTTCACAAACAAAACAATTCGCACCAATCATCCAGTACTATGTTATCATGTGATGAACACTAACGTAACAAGAAAAAACTAATGAGAAGAAGGCGGAGTACAACCGCACCTATGCCTAGATGACGAAACACGGCTGCCGTGCGATGGATGAATCTGGTGCCGGCGGCAGCAAGGGGTCCACGAGGTCGTAATGTGATCCTTTGGGGAAGCAAGAACAATTGCCGTGGCGGCGGAGCACGGCTGCGCCGACTAGGGCAACCCCGCGGACAGGCTACCCACGGTGAAGTGGGACGACGTCCTCTGTGTAGGGCTATCGACAACGAGGGAGCGAGGGCAACGGCGGGGAGGCAGCCCTGCGGACAGGCACCGATGGTGACGTCCTCTAGCGGCGCGCGGATGGGAAGGCCGACGGCGAGGGCGTGGATCCAGTCGGCGAGGGCGACGGCGAGGGCGAGGGCGAACGAGGCAGCCTTGCGGATAGGCAGGCTACCAACAGAGACGTCCTCTGGCGGTGCACGGATGGGGAGGCAGACGATGAGGGCATGGATCCAGTCGGCGAGGGCGAGGGCGAGGGTGAGGGCGAGGGCGAGGGCGAGCGAGACAGCCTTGCGGATAGGCAGGGTACCGACGGCGACGTCCTCTGGCGGCGCGTGGATGGGGAGGCCGACGACGAGGGCGTTGATCCCGTCGTCGCGGGCGATTGCGAGGGCGAGGGCGAGCGAGAGGGAGACGAGCGGGGGTTATGGCATGGAGAACGCGCGGGCGGCACGGGAATGTGCGTGCGCTTTGTGGTGGGGTGGGATTTTGGGTGTGGACAAATGACCATAGTACCCTTGGCGGATAAAAATTCTCAAAAGCAATTAATTTAGGGAAGTACCTCCAAACCACCGTAAAAAGATTCATAAAATAAAATAAAAAGATGTCTCCACTAGAGGGCGAAGGCAACAGAACAAAGGAGGATTGATCTCAACTGGTGGTGGTGGTTGCAATGGAGCTCGTTACTTGTTAGCGAGCTACTCCATCCGTTCCAAATTATAAGTCATTTCAAGAATTTTGGAGAGTCAAAGTTTTTCAAATTTGACCAAATTTATATGACAAGATAATAATATTTATAATACCAATTAAGTATCATTAGATTCTTTGTTAGCTATATTTTCATAGTACACCTATTTGATGTCATAAATTTTTATATTTCTCTCTATAATTTTGGTCAAACTTTGAAATTGTTTGACTCTCCAAGATTCTTAGAATGACTTATAATTTGGAACGAAGGGAGTACCTATGACACTATGACATTACGCTTATGATAAGCTAATAAATCTATGTAATTTCTAACCATCACTTGGGTGATTAAATTTAAAGTGATTAGCTTCTCAGTATTACTTCACGAGCTTTTGTTCCATTACACATGGCCCAACTTTTTTTGATCCTAACATATGGCCCAACTAGGTTGTTCTATTTATGTGTGGCCCAAATTCACCTTGGAAAAAATGGGTCCATGGGCCATGCCACACCGTCTGCTCCAACTTATCTCCGCCACTCCCATAGTCCCATGGCGGCACGACGCACGAGGCCGCAGCAGCAGCGATGCGCCGCGGTCGACGGCTCCCGGCGGTGCGCCGCGGTCGACGGCTCCCGGCGGTGCGCCGCTCCCATGCCCTCGACTGGCGCGCACCACGGCGGCAGATTCCGGAGCCTGGGGCCGCGGCAGGTCCGCCTTTGTGCGCTCCCGATGTTGGTAGGGGTGGGAATGAAAGAAATTTCGGTGGGTTGATTTATCTGATTATCTCTGATCTTTTTTTTAGAGTTTAAGAGACCCACAGGGCTCCCGTCTTACGTAAACACGAAGACAGATCGTTTAGCATGTAGCATAGCGAACAGGCCGGAACCAACCGTGCCTGTAGAGAAAAGGCAAACAAGCCAGGCGACGAGCTCAACCAGCTCAAAGTCACAACTACGCAAACAGAACTAAAAGGATAAACATCTTTCTGACAAAACGAGTAAAGGACACCAACGAGTAAAGGACACCATGCGGAGGAGCTTCAGAACTTGATGCTCCGCCCTGCTGCCACAAGATCACCGAGGAGGAACCCGCGCTTGTCGATGCACAACCTCAGATCATCTTGGGACAACGCAATCTCCCAGCTCCATTCATGTTGTTGCCAGAAGCGAACCAGATCCCGCGACATGCCTTGTTTCAGCCAGAAATTCTCCCAGGCCTTGTCGCGATCACCATGAGCTTGGACAGCACCTGCGCCATCGACTCCATTACTTCCTTTGGACACAGAATTAGCCAATTCTGTGCCATGATAGCAATCCTCATCAGGATCAACCTGACATCTCGCCAAGGAGTGTTCTGAAAGCAAAGCTCATTTCTTAGTTTCCACATACCCCAAAGAGTAGCAGAGGTAATCACATTATGAACCAAGAAACGTTTGTTACTCAGCCACATAATTCCAATCGAGATAAAGTTGGCTCCAATATTGACACCTAAGCATTCAGAAATTAGATACCAGATCTGTCTAGAGACAACGCAATCAAAGAAGAGGTGATGAATAGACTCATCCTCTGAACAGAACAAGCACCTAACATCATCTAGTTTCTGCCTAATGTTCAAGTTGTCTCTAGTCAGCAGCTTATTTTTTGCTAGCAGCCAGAGGAAAAAATGCACTCTGGGAGGTATTTTCAAAGACCAAACAGCAGAAATATGCACTGGCATCACTCCTCTAAAGTTGATAATTTTATAGAGGGACTGAGAGCTATAGATACCATTAGAGGAAAAGCGCCAGATCATAGTGTCTTCTTCAAAGGAGAAGGTAATCGTAGATGCTAACTGAACTACTTCATTCCAGTCATCCATCAGTTGTTCACTAACCGTTCTTCTAAAGGAGCACCTGAGGTTAGTCCCATCCCACAACTCGCACACTGTATGAGACTTTTCATTAACTATTTCGTACAGCTTCCAAAATTGAATGGCAAGGCTGGAGGAACCAAGCCAGTTATCCTCCCAGAACTTCACCTTTTGACCATTACCAATCTTCCACATATATCCCAACTTAGCCGCTTTCGCAGCCCACATTATTCCTTTGAAAAAGTTAGACGCCCCACGGCTACTAGAACACAAGATGTTTGGGTCATTAGTGTTATATTTGAAGTCTAATAAAAGCTTCCAGGTTTTCTCCCCACCTTCCTGATATCTTTTCAACCAGGAACCAAGGAGACACATGTTCAACTCTCTAAGGTTGGGAATTCCTAGTCCTCCAAACTTTTTACACATAGACACTGTCTCCCAGTTCACCAAGTGGTATCTATGTCTATCTACACTATCATCCCACAGGCAGTTTGCCATATGTGTGTTAAGTAACTGTAGCGCCCACTTTGGGAATTTGATAAAGGAGAGGAGGTAAACAGGAATGCTTGCTAAACAAGTCTTAATAAGCATAACTCTAGCAGCAGAAGAGAGAAGCCTCCCTCTCCAGCTACCAATTTTTTTAAGAATTTTTTCTACTAGAGGCTGCAGCTCTTCTCTTTTAATTTTGTCGAAATGGAGAGGGACTCCTAGGTATTTCAAAGGAAAAGAACCTACTGGACAGCCAAAAATATGTGAGATCTCATGAGCCTCACTAGGGTTTAAATTCATGGGAACTATCTCACTTTTATGAAAATTAATTCTCATCCCAGAGATTTGTTCAAACAGGCAAAGACAAATTTTCAAATTTAAGAGGTGTGACTCCTCACAATCAAAGAAGAGAATAGTGTCATCAGCATATTGCAGAGAAATCACACCATTAGGGGTAAAATTAGTGAGCAGCCCTTTAATCAACCCCCCCTCAGCAGCCTTTTCTAACATCCTGTTGAGGACATCTACCACTAGGTTAAACAAAAGAGGTGATATGGGGTCCCCCTGCCTCAACCCTTTCCCTGGGTTAAAGAAGGAGCTCTCCTCCCCATTTAGGTTAACACCCACTGAGCCGCCATTCACTAAAAGTTCAATCCAGTTTATCCAAACTGGGCTGAACTTCCTAGAATTCAGAACTTCAAAAAGGAAGTCCCAGTTGACTCTATCGTAGGCCTTCTCATAGTCAAGCTTAATAATCACACCAGGTTCTTTGGAGGAGTGAACACTATGAACAATTTCATGAGCCACCACTACACTCTCCAAAATGTACCTACCTTTTATAAAAGCACTCTGGTTGGTGGCCACCAACCTGTTACATACTTTACCCAGCCTCAAAGTTAGGACCTTCGAAAAAATTTTGAAACTGCAATTAATGAGACTGATTGGCCTAAAGAACTTCATATTGTTGGCGTCCTCAACTTTGGGAATGAGGGTCAACATAGCAAAGTTAAGTCTACTAAGGGACAACTCCCCCTTATGGAAATCCAGGAACAACCCAACTAAATCTTCTTTGATGAGGTCCCAAAATTTTTGGTAGAACAAGAAGGGCAGCCCATCAGGCCCAGGGGCACCCTCTGCATAGCAGCTGAAGATGGCCTCTTTAATCTCAGCTTCTGAGAAGGGGGCACAAAGGATGTCATTTTCCTCCTCAGTCACTAGGTCACGGGGAGACCAAAAATCTCTGCTAAGAGTCAGATCCCCTCTACCTTCTTTGGCAAAGAGGTCTTTGTAAAAATCTAGGGCAATCTTCATCATACCGGTTTGGTCATAGACTAGACCCTGAGGACCCATCAAACTATCCACTCTCTTTTTCCTACTCCTATAGTTAGCCACCGCTTGGAAATAGGCAGTGTTTCTATCCCCCTCGAGAATGTTTCTATCCCTGGACCTCTGTCTAGCTTTAATTTCTTCCAGGGCCCAAATCTTGTCTAGTTCCTTGGTAATGACATCCAATCTTCTCCTCTCACCCTCATCTAGTATTCTAGACTCAGCTTCTTTATCTAGGAAATTATATTCTAGAGCTAGATTAACCTTTTCTTTATTCAAGGCTGCCACTTCATTAGCAGCCCACCCTCTCACCATCTTCCTGAATAACCTGACTCTAAACTGCCAAATATCAAGACTTTTTGTTTCCTTGCAGGGGGTGGTCCACACTTTCTTAACC
Organism: Panicum virgatum; assembly: GCF_016808335.1. Classification (NCBI taxonomy): domain Eukaryota; kingdom Viridiplantae; phylum Streptophyta; class Magnoliopsida; order Poales; family Poaceae; genus Panicum; species Panicum virgatum. The sequence goes on from NC_053136.1 coordinate 4,264,399, forward strand.
AGATTATAGAAAGCTTCTTTCTCTAACCACCATTTCTCAAAGCGAAAACGTTTCTTGCCAAAGGAGGCATTCTCCCCAGAATCCAGAACTAAAGGATTATGGTCACTTGGTAACCTCTCCAGAGCTTTGACTCTAGTTAGTGGGAAAGCAGACTCCCAACTAGTAGTAACAAAGATTCTATCAATCTTGGCTAGAACTAAATTATCTCCCTGATTGTTGGTCCAGGTGAACTTTTTGTTGGCTGGGTTCAGCTCTAGCAGAGCCCATCTACTCACCCAGTCATTAAAGGCATCTGCCCATCTGTGGTTAATAATGCCATTGTTCTTATCACTACTAAACCTAACTAAATTGAAGTCACCAGCAATGAGAGTAGGACCATCCCACTTTGACAGAACCAGATGTATCTCATCTAGAAAAGCTTGTTTCCTTTCCTCATAGGGTGAGCCGTAAACAACAACCATTTTCCAAGAGAACCCTGTTTTCTTATCTAAAAGGAACACACTAATAGAAAAGTCCAAAATCTCACTCACAGTTAGAGTGAACATGTCAGAGTTAGCCCCAACCAAAATCCCTCCAGCAGACCCTCTGGCTGGAAGGAGGGACCAAACAAAAGGAGTCAAACCTGTTAGGGATTTCAGAAAGCCCGGAGTAAAGCTCTCCTTCTTGGTCTCCATTATACCTACTATATCCGCATGGGACTCTCTCATACGACTCACAAGGGCTGGGACCCTGCCAAGTTTACCCAAACCTCTAATATTCCAAAACAGCCCTATCATTTAACATGTTTCTTATAATTTCTCCTATTACCTACATGTTTGGTTTCCACCACAGCTGTCCCTATATTAGGGGCTATAGAGGTATCCACCTCATCAGCAAAGGTTAGAACAGAGTTAACCAAAAGCCCATTCTGAGATTGGCCAATCTCAGTCTGGACCATTTCAACATCCAAAGTACCATTCAAGTTGCAAGTGGTACAAGACTTGGAAAAGGAGGAGCCTCTCACTTTTTCCATATTTTCCATGTTGTCCAAACAAGATTCTATAGCTAAACTTCTACCACTAAACTTAAGGCCAACAGTATTGGCAACACAAACAAGAGCAGATTTATCAAAAACTTTGGGAGGAAATAGTTTTTTACCTTTGTGCTGGTCAGGGCTCCACTTTTTCTTGAATTCTTGTGCCTTTTCCATCACAGGTCTATCATCATTCATGTTCCTTTTGCTTCTCCTGATTGCCATCACAGGCCCCCAAGCTGGTTCCTTCCTAGCTTTTTTTCCTTTAGCTGGTGCTGGTGCTGGTGGATCTGTGGTTATTGGAACTCTGCTTTCCTTTGCAGCTTGGGCATCACCACTCCCCTCCTGAACCTGGGCACCCTCTTGTTGTAGATTGAAAACCCAGTCTTCTGGTAAGTTGACCATTTCCTCCTCTAACACCATTCCCTCTTCCTCTCCCAGATCCTCCTCACTCTCAAATTTGTCATCCAGCTCCATAGCATGTAGGAGGTTGAGGCAGTCAGCTGCTGACTCCTCATGCTCATAATCACATTCCTGGGTCTGGAAGATTTTAGATAGGTTTCTAATCAGACTACTAGACTTTGTTTTGGATTTGTTTGACCCCTGATCCTGATTCTTGTTCACTTTGTTCAAGTTGCTGCTAGGGCCTGCTGCCCCTCCAGGTGTTTCTATGTTACCATCCCCACCACTGGTGTCCTCCTCCAGGAGATCATCCTCTTCCAAGCCATTGTCACCTTTGTCCTCATCCTTGTCCTCCCCTCCTTCATCACCATCATCATTAGACTTCAGAATTTGTTCTACACCTTCTGTCTTGAAGCTTATCAAGTAGAGCTTGTCATTCATTTCCATAATTCTCTGCAGGGGAATTTTCTTGGGTTCTTTGCACTTCAGTTTAATCCTAATCATGCTGAAGGAGCTAGCAAACAAGGAGTGCCAATCCACCTCCACTAACTTGCCCAAACAGGAAGCTATTTGTTTTACTGTGACCCAATCGCACCATTTTGGTGGAATGCCTCTCACTTGCACCCAGACCTCAGTCAGCTGGCCAATTGACTCCATGTCTCCATTCCAAACTTTCAGGGACGCCATCACACCCCCTTTGAGATAGAAGTATGTGATATCAGTAACATTACTGTCCACTCTCTTATGTGGTGGGAACTTAATCAGATAACAGTAATCTTCCAGCTTGTTCACCTGCCAGGGCCAATCTTTGTCTACTTGGTCCTTCAGGTTTTCCACGATGCCTTCCTCATTCATTTCCCCTTCCTCAATCACAAAAACCCCATAGTTGTCAAAACCCCTCCAGTGCCTAAACCTGCCCTCTCTGGCCTCCACATCAATGTGATGGAAACCCAGGCCACTATTAGCACTCCCAAGAAACTGAGCAACAGTAACTGGCTTTTTCCACTCAGGACATTCAGCTGAAACATGATCTATCCCCTGACATATGAAGCAGATTCTAGGGTTGCTACATCCCGAACTAAAATGACCAGAATCCCCACAATTAAAGCAGATCACATGAGGGAATTTCTCCACGCAACTACTCGATTCCTGGGTGGAACTTGGGGTGACTTGCTTACCTTTGTCCTGGTGGCGAACCTGTACCCGGTTCTGCTCCTGCTTTGTGGGCTGACTTTCAGTATGTTGGTGCTTCAAATCTGCCTGGATCGGAGCCAGTTTGTCCATAGGAGACAGCTGACGCTGGTTCTGATTGAAGTGTTGTGGAGATCTTCCTCTTCCACCGAAGGATTGCCCCCTTGCCCTGGGTCTGAAGTGAGGTTGATCGAACTGCCCAAAAAAAGATGGCGGCGGGTGGTGTGGATCTGGGTAGAAACCATATGGGGGGGGAGGATGGTAGGGAGGATGCAGGTAACCTGGGTGTGGTGGAGGGATCCAGCCTCTCCCCCAGCCTTCCCACTCTTCCGGGGGATCCCTTGGTCGGCGCCCGCCCCTACCTCGCCCCGCCATGGATTCCTTCACCACTCGCGCAAAGGATCTCTTCTGATCGTCTCCCCAAAATAGGCTCGCAAAGCTCAGTTTGAGGGGGGGATTAAGCCATCGATCTGTCTTCTTCACGGGGAAGCAGTCCTCAACTTTGAAACTCTTTTGCTCCCACAAATCCTTCCTAATCCAGACCAAGTTCTCGACCAAATCCTCCCCAATATGAACCCTAGTCCTCGAGACGGGAGATTCTGATGGAACAAACCAGAGCTGCCCGTAGAATTCCTGAATTGCCCCTTCCTCCTCGGCCGTGGATTTGTGATCCGAGCGCCTCTCTTCTCGGTTGGAGCCTGGAGCACCGGAAGTGCCCTTGCACCTTCGGGCCACATCAATGGCGACGCGTGGCAGACACGCCTCGCGGTCGGCCCGGGCCTGGTTGGCTGAATCAGGCCCAGCCCAAAATCTCGGCGGGGTCCCCTTCCCCCTGACCGGGCTGGAGAGCCGCTGGATGTGCGAGGAGCGGCGGAGGCCCGGCGAGCATCCCCGCCGCCGAGTCGCCACCACCCCGCTCAAGGCTGCCCTTCTCATCTCCTTCCCAAAGTAAGGTTATTTTTATTGATCATTGTGTCAAAGTGAAATATATGATTATCTCTGATCTCTCTCAAGGCCCAAGTGACGCTAAAATTATCCTCACTATTTTTGTATGCAGAGAGCGCGAAAGCTTACCGCTGATTTTTACGCTGCAAACCATGGCCAGCCGTGCGTTCATCCTTATATTTTTGTGTTTTAAGCCATATATATATATATATATATATATATATATATATATATATATATATATATATATATATATATATATATATATATATATATATATATATATATATATATATATCTGAAAATCTAGCAAAATATGGATGATGATGAAACTATATTTGCTCTGGATTCCATATGGCAGGATATTTAGTCTCTACGAAGCATCTGGGGTCCCTGGTGATCAAACTTCTAGAATGCATAGAGGTAGGCAGTAGGCTCCTTTATGTTTGATTGTTATAGTACTGTCCCTCCATGTTAGCATCCCAACTGTTCGGTTGCTTGGCATTTTTTTGCAAGAAAGTTATTGCTATGTATGCGAGACATGTTCTATGCTGCAATATTTTCTCACGTAAATATGGATTCTGTTATGCAATTTGTGGATAATGTTTATTATATTTTGTCTTGTTTTCTCATATGCCTCCAAATTTAGCATGGACTAGTTTTATAGCACTGTCATCAAGAACAATGAGATCAAACTTTATGCAAAATTCTAAAAAAAAAGAAAGTTTTTGACACATTGGGCTGCTTCAATTCAAGCACTCCCACATAGTTTCATCTCCAGTTCTCCACCACATGTATAACTCACAAACAAGGAGAGTGTGTTAAATGGACATGTCTCCCACTGAACATGTATCAAATCCGACAGTATGTTTTCTAGTACCGTACGAAGTACCTGTACTGTATTTCTGTATGCTTAAGTGTATTATTTGATCCGCAATGAATCCTAATGAAAAGATTAGAGTAACGCATGAGCATCGCCTATTTATACAACTTTAGCACAAATTTTATAAGTTCCACTTGATGCCAACAATTTTCAAGTAGTGATCATTTAGACTGCTTCATTCTTATCCTCTCACACATTTATCCACCAAAGGGAACATTCTTCAGTGTTTATCCATGAATCACTTCTGGTTACATTTTTCTAGACCTGAATCTGATCCATGTATGATGGATTGTGAGTTGTTGATAAACCTGAATTGCTAAAATCATAATAAACCCATGATATAAGTAGGACTAGCAGAAAGCCTTTGATAACACTATCTGATCATATAGCACCCCTACAATAAAGAATGCTCAAAAGGCAATCACAAAGATGACTTTTCCGTCTGTTTGCTTTGTCACATTTGTTGAGAAAATTGTTTCTTCTGAACCACAGTGGTGAGCAATCATAGGACCACACAACTTTGGGTTTCCATCAAAGCTAGAATTTGGAAACGTGCTGAGCTGGCCGTTGCTTGGAATGGGTCCTTCTAGGTCGTTATTGGAAATATTGAATTTAGAAAGGAAATGCAGACTGTTTAAGCCAATCGGGATTGTACCTGTTAGATGGTTGCCAGACAAGTCCAGCGTCTCAAGGTTTGAGAGGTTACAAATTGATTGTGGGATCTCTCCAGTTAATTTGTTGGAGCGCAAATCCATTGAAACTAGTGCTTTCAGCTGACCAATCTCTTCAGGGATGACACCTGTTAAGTTATTTCTTCCTAGGTGCAGCATTGTGGAGAAAGAAATGGCCATGCGGTATTGACGTGATCGAGTGTAAATAGGCAGCTCGAAGGCCTTTGGGGCAACCTTCTCTTTTTCTAGCATTGGCATGCTCATTAAGGCTGTTGGAATTTCCCCTGTAAGGCTGTTGTTATACATGTTTATATGGAAGAGGAAGTTTAGGCTATTGATCCAGTCTGGTATTGGTCCAGTTAGTTCATTGTTATATAATAGTAGCATCTCCAAATTTGTGAGCTTCGATAACCAAAGAGGTATTTTCCCAAATAATGAACAATCATTTAAGAAAAGAACCTGAAGATTCCTAAAACCATCAATTGCATCATCCTTTGGCATGGCCTCATTCTTGAAGTTCTTCCCTATTAGCAAGGTGGTCAGGTTCCTGCAGCTGCTAAGGGTCTGAAGTGCACTTGTGATATTTGTAAGGGAATTGTTAACAAGTGATAAGAATGCTAGGGACTTCAGATTGCCTATTCTTTCTGACAACGGGCCATGGAACTTATTCGAAGATAGCCGCAATGCAGTTAGATTGGTGCATGAGTAGATGCTTTCTGGAATTGTGCCACTGAAGTTGTTTAGCATAAGATCTATGGTTTTTAGATTGGGTAAGTTGGAGAAATTAACCTCTGTGAGTCCTCCACTGAAATTGTTGCTGCTGAAGTCAATGGTTATGAGACTTGTACAGTTGCTCAAAGTTGATGGAAGCTCCCCGGACATGCTGTTGTGGTCCAAATGGATCGTCATCAGTTTCTTAAGCTCACCTATTGCAGATGGGATATTGCCGCTGAACATATTCCCTCCAAGATTAAGGGTCGCCAGTAAGGGCGGAGCTTCATGCGGGCCAAAGGGGCCCATGGCCCCCCTGGCTGTGCAATTTTACACGTAATAAACAGTGATTTTGACACTGTTTATTACTGTAGCAAAAGGGTGGGCCCCTCTCATTTTTCTGAAATCGGAGATCAAGCTCCGCCACTGGTCGCCAGATTCTTTAGCCTGCTAATGCCGCTGAGTGTTCCTTCTAGCTGGTTATCATGAAGAGAGAGGTGCTCCATCGAGATAATACTGAAGAGCTCATCTGGAAGAGTCCCACTGAGGTTGTTGTGCCCAGCGTTGAGAGATGTCAGCATGGAGCAATTACCGAGCTCTGCAGGGATTCTTCCGCTGAATTGGTTGTAACTGAGTTCAAGCATAGCAAAGGATGGTGCACTGACACAAAACACAGTTGGTATCGGCCCGATAAAGCTATTATTGCTGGCATTGAGAGCGACCAAACTCTTCATCGCCTCCCATGTGGGAGATGGAAAATGTCCTGTAAAAAAGTTGCTTGATATGTTCAGTACCTGCAAAGGCCGAATTGTTGACTTTTCTAGCTCTTGCAAATCTCCATTGAGTAGGTTGAAGCTAACATCAAGGATAACAATGCTCTTGGAAGACAATAATTCCAGCGGCAGGTCACCGTATAAGGAATTGTGAGACAGATTGAGGCACACCAGGCCAGTGAGGTTGCCCAGGGACGCTGAGATGTGCCCCTGAAGGCTTTTAGAAGCTAGAAAGACATCAGTGACTGTTCTATCTGAACTGCAGGTGATCCCTTCCCATTTGCAGCAATCCATGCTATTCTCCCATGAATTGGTGAGGCCACCGTCCTGGGAGAGCTCAGCGGCGAACTGAAGCAAGGAGCTCTTCTCCTTCTCAGTGCAAGAGGTGGCAAGAGAGGCCAAGCAGAGAAGCATAACAAGGGCAGGATGAACCAGTGACGACGTGGCTAACTTAGCTTGCTGCTGGAATTAATTGTTGCAGGCCCGGTGTTGTGTGTATTTGTAGGTGTTTGCACCTTGATGTATATATAGTACCTAGAGTGGGGAAAATATCTAGTGCTCTCAAGCCTTCAAAACACCACACAAATGTAATCTTGTCGATATTTGTAACGTACCAGAGCTTGCAAGCCACTTTGAAAATTTGGTTCTTTGGAAGAAAAAAACTTGGAAAATAGGGAAGTCCGTCAAAGTCGTTGTTAGGCTCCATAAGTCCATATCCACATCGTGTTTAAAAATCTTGCATTGGTGACTTCGTCTTTTTTTTTGGGGGGGGGACGACTTCGTCTTGAGTCTTGACCGACGTGGATGGACCTGTCGATTGCTAGTATATACTATTAAAGGAATCTATGGCCTGCTTGGCTACCAACATATGGGCATGCCAAAACGTGGGCATATCCTTTTTTTATCAAAATCTTTGCAATTTTAGAATAACACTTAGGTGGCGCTACTTTTTTTATTCCAACCGATTGTGTCAAAATTTATAGGCTTGCTCACGGTTTGGCATGCTCATATTTTAGCTTATATATATATATATATATATATATATATATATATATATCATTTTTTCTTTATCGAAACATCATTCTTTTTATCCACATCATTGCTTGCGTGTATTGCAATGTGTCAGGGTGTCTTGTTGCCATGGTGGTGTAGATCGACGCGGTCTTGTGTTGACCCAAAACAAAGTGACGGACTACGGGAATTAGCTGGCCTCACAAGAGGGAAGCAAAGCAAAGCTGATCTGGATGAGTACATGAGCAGTGTACAGAGAGTACAAAGTTGCTTTCAGCTTTACATATAGCTAGGCTATAGCTCCATGAATCCTGAGACTACGGGTGTGTTTGGTTGTCTTCTCTAGCGGGCCTGGCTTGCATCTAAGAGCCAGGCTGCCTGTAGCGAGGCTGTGTGTATGCAAGAGGGGTGTGTTTGGTTGCCTGCTACATACCAACCAGGCCAGCAGGAGATGATGTTTGGTTGCCTGAATGCATAGACAGATGCAAATTCGGATGCAAGGACTTGTTGTTTGGTTGGCTGCATACAGTTTGGTTGAGTTACCTCTTGCATGGGGTGGTGAGGTTACCATCAACCAGTACATAAGTTCTCATATCTAGTTTGAAAGTAATATTATATCAATTTTGTAATTAAAAATACAATGGCCACAGCAAGGACAGAAAACAATAGAAGACAGTGAACTCATGTGAGTAAAGAAAATAAAAACAATAGAATTGTGCTCAGATCATACACAAATGATTAAGGTAATCATCAAGGCAATGTAGTTGTGCTAAATTCTGTACAAGTAAGAAATCATAGCCAAGCAAGGACAGAAAACAATAGAATACAGTGAACTCATGTGAGTAAAGAAAATAAAAACAACAGAATTGTGCTCAGATCATACACAAATGATTAAGGTAATCATCAAGGCAATGTAGTTGTGCTAAATTCTGTACAAATAAGAAATCATAGTCAAGCAAGGACAGAAAACAATAGAAGACAGTGAACTCATGTGAGTCAAGATAATAAAAACAACAGAATTGTGCTCAGATCATGCATGCATCATTCAGATCTTCATAACAGACAAATGAGTTGTGCTCAGATCATGCACAAATATAGAAGGTAAGCATCAAGTGTTCATGACATCACAGGCAATGTAACTGACAGATCAAATACATCTTCACAGAGCTACTGCATCATTAACTGGCACCTTCAGCTACTAGCAGCGAGACCTACATCTAAACCACATAACCCAACCATGAGGTAACTACCTAGAGAGATAGGTATCCTATCTCAGAACACTGAGATAGGTATCCTATCTCAAACCAAAAGAATAGGAGCAAAGTGTTGCAAGCTCCAGTTAGCTCTGTCCTGCACAAAAGAAGGAACTGCACAAAAGGAGGAGGAAGCACCAAGGTGGTGGGTTCACTCCACAAAAGAGAGATCAGTCAGCAAGCATGTAGATTGATCTACATGTAGTAATGCTTGGCAAGCCATGTCCTAAGCCAAAGGACACGAGTAATGCTTGGCAAGCCATGTCCTAAGCCAAAGGACACGGTGAGAGTGAGTCATGTTGACAAATGCATCACCCTGGGCTTTGTTGTCCACCAAATAGGAGAAAGCAACGATCAAAGCCTCCTCACTGAACCCTGGCATGTACATTACTGCAGCATAAAGATCAGGGTTGACCACCTCAGTCTTGGTCTCTCTGATTGCAGCTACAACATCCTTAACTGCCTCAGTCATACCAGTGAGGACCTCATGATCCTCCTCAGTGAAGACACACCTCTTTCTTATGTGCTTGTTGAGAAATTCAGCATCCTTGGGGTGAGCCTAATTTTATTGTGTAGAATAAGTTAGGAACAGAAATAAAGATGTGTGCTTTTCTAAATAGAAGAGAAAGAAAAGAGTGATCAAGGCAGCCCACACAGACCTTGATGTGTCCCAGGTAGTGCTCCTCCTCCAAGCTAATCATGCACACATCATCAACCCATAGGGCACCACTGAGTTCCCTAAGCTTGGACACCCTCACCCACCTCTGTCTCCACTTCCTCAAATGGTTATAGACTTGAGTCCCAGAAACCTCATTGCCAGTGAACTCTTGCAAGTACTTGGCAACTTGGTTCAAATGGACTTCTTTGAATCCCTTGTCAGTTCTAACCCCAGTCTCAATTAGCTGGCACATACGCTTTAGCACAAACTTAGACATGGCACTAGTCCAGCGCATAGCACCCCTAGTGCGCTGCTCAGCACCCTCTTCAACTTGCTGAGCCCCACCAACCTGGGTGACAACCTCAGGAACCTCGTCCAGGTCAACCCTATTCACTTCCTGAGCCATTCCCTAATTGTGCCAGCCATACATTGCCTCAGTCAGCAGTAAAGTAAACAGTAGGATTAAGATGCATGGTTATCATCATAGCACAAAGTAAAGGACAGAAAAAAAATGCATAGGCTCGGCAAGAAAACAAAATTATCATAGCACAACTAATTGCCTTTATCAGTAAAGATGCATGGTTATCATCATAGCACAGAGTAAAGAACAGAGAAAAAAAAATCATAGCCTCAGTCACAATATTGAATCATCATAGCACATGTGCATAGCCTCAGATAATTAAAATAGCAAGGCACAGAGGATTGAATTATCATTGCACAAAGTTCTTGGTCTCAGCTAAATTGAGTAGAGTACTACAATATTGAAACATCATTGCACATGTCCTTAGCCTTAGGTACAGAATTATTACATCATTGCACAAGTACATAGACTCAGCAAACTGGAAATAAAAATTCAACAGAGCAACCAACATAGCAAGACCTACACATGGTAGTGGCCCCTATTGTTCCACATGGCATCAGCTATTTCATCCCTTCTAAGACCCCATGCTGCATTATCAATTACTTCATCTACAGGTTCATTACTAGGATTTGGTACCCATGTAGCTTCATCAGGGAATACTTCATCTTGCCCATGCCCAACAATCCAGTTATGAATTATGCAGCATGCAAGGACTAATTTGACTTGTGTCTTGTATGGGTGGAAAGGCTTGTTGTCAAGAATACGAAAACGATTCTTTAAAGCACCAAATGCCCTTTCAACTGTGACCCTTAGGCTTGAATGCCTCAAGTTGAACAACTCTTTCTTGTTGGTAGGATAGTTCCTTCCACCAAATTCTTTCAAGTGGTACCTAGTGGCTCTGTATGGTGGCAGAAACCCAGGGCGACAAGCATAGCCAGCATCCACTAGGTAGAATTTACCTATACAATTAATTAGGTAGGCAACAATTAGTCATAGGGCCTATGTGCAAGTGCAATTGTTGAATCAGGTTACAAGTACCTGGTGGAACCCTCAATCCATCATCCCTCTCTATAGCATCAGCCAGAATAAGGGCATCGTGTGCAGATCCCTCCCATCTAGCTAGCACATAGGTGAATCTCATATCAAAGTCAACTGCAGCAAGCACATTTTGAGTAGGATAGTGCTTCCTACCCCTAAATGCTGCTGATATCTTTGCAAGCACTCTAGCATGAACATGGGTACCATCTATAGCACCACAGTCCTACAGGTTATGAAGATTTGTGATTTCAGTTTGGTCAAAACTATAACAAATTAATGGTCAACCTTATAATGAATTAATTACCTTCAAGTATGGAAACCATCTTGGGCTATTTTTTATTTTTAGCGATGTCTCCCCTGATGGTGCCCTAATCAACTCCTCCCTAAGCTCACCAACAGCATACAACACCTCTCTGAAATACCTACTGACTGTTTCAATGGACCTCCTAAAGTTTTAGTGGATCACTCTAAATCTCTGATTGTGTCCCACTACATGGAGGAACATTGCAACTTGTTCCTCCACAGAACTGTGTATGGTGTCCCTCAACAAGTTCCTCTCCCTAAACAGGTTACACAGATTGAAAAATGGAGCTCTACGCATGCGAAGCATGTCAACACATTATGTGTCATTGCAGTTATATATTTTGTTTAGGTTGGCTTGGCGTTCCTCATCCATGGCACTCATTGGGGCATAAGTAATCTGAGGCCGTGAACTACGTGCCACCCTCAGCCTACTCATGAAGTATGCATAAATGACAGACACAAAAGCAGCAGCCTTTATCACAAGTATGCGTCTCTGCTCAGAAGGATTCATCTATACCAGTACAAATTGCAAAAACATGACTCAGTAACAAGTATCATTAGTGCTCAGAAAAAAACTGCATCATCGCCTACTACACAAGTGCTCACATATACTTGCATTCAGATTAAAAATCACCATCATTTACTAAGAACATGTGCTCAGATTAATATTTACAGGCTACTATCATAGGCCAAGAACTTGTGCTCACTTTCAGAGTACATGTGAGCGTAAATAAGCAAGCATCATCGGCTAAGAACATGTGCTTCAAGTCATAGTAACATAAACATCATCGGCCAGAAAAAAAGGGCCGGGTAAAACAATTGTTACCGTTAAGTCCGAGCACACAAGCGTCACAGGGAAGCCTGAATCACACGATGCGAGCCAAGATAAAGCAGGATCTACACGGTAAGAAATGTGTTAGTACCAAATCCTTGAGAACAAATTGCAAAATCTAGATCGAAACCCTAGGGGAGGGGACTTGCCTTTTCAACTCCAACGAGATCAACCAGCACAGATCCGGCCCTAAAAATGCTCAAATACATAAGCACAACAACAAAAACAGAGAGGGAGAGGGACAAAAACACCAGATCTGAGAGGGATTTGAGTATAGCTTACAAGATTTGCCTCAAAACACCGACGAATCGAGCCACAATCCTGCGGGTGAGGAAGAGAGGGAGAACACCCAGATCAGCGACCGAACAGCATGGATCCGAATTGAGAGGGAGGAAGGTTTGCTCACCAGCTACCACGATGAGGAACTCGGCGACCAGACAGCAGGAAACAGAAGAGAAAGCGGAGAGGAAGAGGGCGAGCGCGAGCTCAAGAATGGGGAAGAGGGGTCGCGATGGTGAGCATATAACGAGGAGGGATGGCGGGAAAGGGACGGCGGTAACCCTAGCGTTCCCGCGCGCGCCTCCCCATCTCCCGCCTGCACGCGCGGAGCAAAATTTTCTGGCCGTCATCGCCCGCCCTCGCAGCTCGCGCGCCTGGCTCCCGAGAAACGGAGCCCACGGGCGTTTCTCCAGATGCAGACGGAGGGGGCAAAATTGCATGACGGGAGCCAGGCCCTGGACCGCGTCCAGGCAACCAATCGCAGCTGGGCTGCACCCCGGGAGCCTGGTTCGGTCATATGCACCGAACCAAACACGCCCTACATACACACGGCACGGCCGGTAAGTGCCGTTCAATGCACGGCAGGATGGAGTTCACTATCTAGGGCAAAACTCTTTTCCCCTCGAACACGCAGGAGCTCACGTGGATGGCCATCAGGCCTCCGCAGCTGTGCAAGTCTTCCCCAGGTCCCAAATCCCAATCACCGTCGACCTCAAGAAGAGAATAATTCCAGTCGCACACGCACGACCACCAGGCGGAGGCTCCTGTCTGGCTTGTCGAAGCTAGAAAGGAGCCCTAACTTACTAACTTAGACGGTAAAGCTATATATAATATATCACGTGCGATAAAATTAAGCTCTGTCACCTGAACACGGTACAGTGCAGGCCAGAGAAGTTAATGGGCTAGAAGTTATACTGCCTCCGTCTCAAAATATAATAACTTTTTAACTTTTCTAAATCAAATATTTTCATCTTTGACCAATAATATCTCAAAAAATAATTACTTGTAAATAAAAGATTACATTTTACTATATTTGGTTTCATTACGAATAAATTAATATCACTTTTATGTTGTCAATCTTTATACCCGTTTTACCATCTACGGTCAAAGATGAAAATATTTGAGTTTGAAAAATCAAAAAGTTGTTATATTTTGAAACGGTGGTAGTAGCTGGACCTCGTCAAGCGCAAAGCCTTGATCAGAAATGTACAACAGGATGTGGGGAGGTAAGCCTACACTTGCAGTAGTGAATATGCAGTGCAATGACTTTTTCTTGCTATTTTTTTCTTTCCGTGTGGGCTTTAGCCTCGAAAGGCTTGGCTATATATATTTTTCATGTTTGAGTTCATTATTTCTTTTCTGTTTTTCTTCCTCCACTTTTAAATTTATGTTATTAGTATATTGTTCCTTTTCTATTTTCCTTCCTCCAATTTTTTAATTTTTATTATTCTATGCCCCACGTGCATATTCTTATTTGGGTCATAATCCGTCTTTCCTCATAAGTCATATTATCAATCTTTATTTCTTATTTTTTTTTTGCGAAACACAAGCATCCCACCAACAAGAGGCCGCCAGGTGGCCACATGGGTCGGCCCCGTTTGGCACAGACTCCGGCCCAGCCCACCAAATCAAATAATGCCAGCCCAAAACTACCTCCGTGCTCATAACTCGGCCCAGCTCGCGAAACTGCAGCATCTGTGCACATGCGCTCCGGCGACGGCGAGACCCTGTGCGCCGGCGGGCGGGCGGCGGCGGCGCTCGCTCCGGCGTGTGGTGGAGTGGCGGTGCTGGGAGGCTAGGGGATCTTTACATCTTTAACTCGGGTGGCACATCCGGTGGCCTGCATTACTGTTGCGAAGGTTTGTGACAATTAGCAGCCGCGGGGCCGGGGGCTGCATCTTAGGCGTGCTTGTTGTCTAGCGACCTCCTTTCTTGAAATTTTGCGTAGATTCCCGAACTGGCTTGAGGTTTGCTATTTTAGGACTCAAAACAAGCGGCTTCGTTAAAATAGAATTCCTAACATTCGTTTCGCTAAAATAGGTGTCCAAACATTGGCACTTCGAAATATATGACATTTTACCCATTTTAATTCATTTGATAATACTAAAATACATGTATTTCTTGATTGATTCTATTGCCCTTCTGTACCCTCGCGATGTTTCGTAACCCTCGCGACCCTCGCGACGCCGCCGCCCACCCTACGAGCGATGTGCGAGATCGACGCCCGTGGCCGGTGCCCTCCCTGCGACACCCGTCGCCCGCCGAGGTCGACGCCGGCTCTGCGCCTCCCTCGGTCCGCCCGCTGAGGTCATAGGGAAAGGGAAAGGGAAAGAAGATGGTAACGAAGGTGGACACAGCAAGAAAGGGAAAGGGAAAGGAAAAGAAGATGGTAACGAGGCCAGTGTGGGTGAAGGTGACAATGATACTGCTCCAACCGATGCCAAGGGAAAGAAAATGGTTAGAGGATCTATGACTTGCAAAAGATGCGGAGAAAAAGGTCATAGGCAAGCTAGTTCTAAGTGCCCACTCAATGAGACCGCAAAGAAGAGGTAACAACTTATTTACTTCATAAAGAAACTTGAATGAAAATGTCGATATTAATTTATTTGATCACTTGTAGGAAGCGTAGGCAACCTAGGAAGAATGTGACCAAAATACATCCAGAACCTAGCACTCCACGTCTCCACAGAGGCCGACTAGGAACAAATCCTACGGGATAGTCCTGGAAGGGTCACTAGAAGGTGTAAATATGTTAAGTTCATAGAAGCCTATTTTCCATTGTACACCGTGCTTCCATTGTAACTAGTGTATTAGGAGAGGCTACATCTTCACAAACCGACACTAGTCCCGTGAGGATGACTACCGCTGCAGCACCAAGAAAGATGACTCCGAAGAGAAAACTGCACATTAGATGAACTAGTTTTGTCGTGTTTGATGAGATGTAAACTCATAATTTATTTCATATCACTTGGATCTCGTTTGGAATTAAACTCATGCTTTATTGCTAGAACCATATTTTTATGAGCTCATTTGTGCTAAATTCATGATTTTACCTATTACTTGGATCATATCATACATGTATTTGAGATTGAAAATGATATACATGTCATTTTTGAACGGTGGTACCCAGCCATGTTTTTTTTTAACGGTGCCCAGCCATGTTGATTGTGGACCTTTTGCTTTGTTCACTGTGGGTTGTCTTTTACCGAATCTTACCCCCAAACTCTGGTTCTTTAGATTCTCTGATGAAATTTACCATTCGTTTGTGAATTGACGAGAAATGTCCCTTCCTGAATGCATGCCACTTTTCTGAATAGATGGCATTGCATGATCACAACTTATTGACTTATTGATGCCCCCGACGAACTGCAGAAGTGCAAATTGCAGTTCATCTCTTGGAATGTTACCACTCCGACCAATTGTTGTTCATGACTACTACAAACCAATTGCAAGTTTTAGAGCATCTCCAAGAGCTCTTATATTTTCTTAGCTAAATATGAAAATTGTACCCCCTTGTAAAAATAGAAAGCCATCTAATTTCATGGGATAGTCCAAAAAACTAGCTAAAACATGGATTTTATTTTCAAATCTGGACCCACGTGTTTCCGCCTGTACGCGATTCCGCCACTATGGCTTGACGCCGCCGCCGCCCGCCATTGGTGCTACGCGTAGGACACCGACGTCGCGCCTGCTGCATGCTGGACAACCGATCAAATCAATTAATTAATAAAAAACAGAACTATGCACAGCCGATCAACTGCTGTTTTGACATAAACATACGAGGGCAAGAGGCGGCGCTGATTTGGACCCTCAAATTTTTTCGCGAACTAAACACGACCTTAAATGAGCTTAATTGCAGCCCAAATAACGTCCGCAGGCGCATGCTCAAACATATGAGGGCAAGAGGCGGCGCTGATTTGGACCCTCTGCACAGCAGGGTCTCTGCGATTGGCAGCAAATCTCGGCGGGGAAAGGCAGAGGCGCGCGAGGAAGAGGGCAGCGGGTGCGAGAGGGGCTCGGATAGCGCGCACGGAAGAGGGCAGCAGGCGCGGAACGGCCAAATCTGTGCGGGAAGAGGCCTGCGGGCGCGGGAAAGCTTGGATGGCTAGCGCCACACGCTATGCAAACATGGCGAGAGGAGCCAAGATGAGGATGATACAGTTTCTGTTGGAAGGGATTTTTTATCTTTGTTTTCTTTCTTTAGCTAACTTGTCTAATATACAAAAGTTGTTGGAGATGCTCTTACAATTAAAAGTTTACAACTAATGTAACTGCTTTTAGAGTTTCAGCGCAATCTTGCATGTTGACCAGTAAGTATGTGAAAATAGTCCCAACCCCTATAATCCACGGGCACACCCCGAGCAGAGCCCCCAGGTCGGCAGGTCCCCCATCGCCCGCGAGCGCCCAGGCCCCACATCGCCCGTCCGGATCCCGCACGGCGGCGGAGCAGACAACAGGACAGCGGCGCCCCCGATCTAGCGCGGACGGCGGCTCGCGCTTGGAGCAGACACGCGCGGATGGCGGCAGCTCGCGTTCAGGTGGCACCGTCCGCCGGCGAGGGCGCAGCCACCAGTCCGGCCGCTGATGCGGCGCAGGCCACCAGCGCGGCACAGATCGGGCCGCTGCCCTGCCGCGTAGGCGCAACTGCTGGCCCCGGCCTCCATTCTGGCGAGCGGACGCAGCCCCGGCCTCCGCCCTGGCGTGGCACGGGCGCAGCCGCCGGCGCCCCCCCCCCCCGGCTGCGGACCGCGGGCGAGCGGGCCACCGCGCCGCCACCGCGTGCTCTGCAGGCCGCGGCGCTCGGGCACGCGGGCCACCGCCTCTGGCGTCCCCGGCCGTCGGCCCCGCGCGGAGCGCCGCCCGCTCCGCCACAGGCGCAGCTTCGGCCACTTTCGCGGAAGCCCCCGGCCACAGGCCCCGCGCGGTGCGCCCATGGCCAGGCGCGCAGCCGCCGGCGCGAGCGCCTAGCTCCAGTCGACGTCGAGCGCCCGGGAACCATGCGGCTACCTCCTCCCCTGTTCCTGTGTGAACGTGAGGGGATAAGGGAGAGATAAGGGGATAAGTGGTTGAACGTCGGCGGCCCCGGGACGCCCCCGGAGCTCAGCCGCTGGGAAGAGGGAGGGGCCGTGGCGGTCGGCGCGGGGGAGAGCAGGGCGAGCAGGGCACGGGGGAGAACTGGGGAGAGCGCGGCGGCCGGCCGGAGCTCCACCAGCGGGGGAGAGGCGCGGTAGCTTCAGAGGGAGTTAGGGGTATTTTTGTCTTTTCACAGCCACTTAACTGAGATTTTACTTGAGTTCTCACGGCAGGGCCATGTAAGGGATGCAAGATAAAAATAGTGCTAAAGAAGGGACTTTGAACTTTCCAGGGCCATAGAAGGAAGTGTCATTTGTCTCAGGGCCTTACAGGGAATTTTCTCAAGGAATTACACATGAGCGTTGTGTTTCTGCCTCATACTGATTGACCATTCAGAAACAGACGTTTCGGTACTTCAGACAAGTCTCAGTAAAATTTCAGTGAACAATAATCAGGCAATGCTGTGGCGCCATGAAATTAACAACAATCAAGAGTTGCAGAAGAAGATATGCTTTGTCTGATGGATCAAGAGTTAATTCGCATCGACTCCAACTATCTCAATGGCCAAAGCGATCAAACATGTCTATCTACACACTGACAGGAACTCTCGCGAGTCGCGACGAGCAAGATCGAACTAACTGTGAAAACACATGATCCGCAGCGGACGAACAGGTGCTTCGTTGACGGCGCGGTGTTGCAGGCTGCGAGGCGCCATCGCCTCGGTCGTCGCCCAGATGAACAATCAGTCATATAAGGCCTCCAAATATATATTTAAAATATCAAATAAATTAAAATAGATAAAATGTCATGTATTCCGAAGCGCCAATGTTTGGGGACCTATTTTAGCAAAGCGAATGTTAGAAATCCCATTTTAGTGAAATCGCTTGTTTTGAGTCCTAAAATAACAATTTTCTCTTCCTTGATATGACTTTTCACCTTTATGTCTCCACCAAAAGCTAGCAGAGGTGCTCTGTGTGAGCATGCATTGTGCATGCACAGTCCAGCGGGGCCGGCAACATGCAACACAATATCTTCATGGAGTGCAGTCGTGCAGACATGCGAAGGCAAAAAGGCGGGCCCAAGGCGGAGGCCGCGGTCGACCATGCATGAAGCTCTGCAGTGCAACAGCACGGCGGGCAGACCTGCAGACCAAGGCCGGCAGGCCGCAGGGTTGGCCTCGCCCAACCCTGGCTTCGTCTCGCCCGACCCCCAAAGGCCCGTATCCATATGATATTTTTCTGCCACGCGAATCGAGGCCACGCTTAGAGCAGGTTTTATAGTCCCAGCCGAAGCCGGCTGGGAGCATGCGTGACAGGCCCGCATTGATTGCGTTGCAGTGAGAGAGGGAGCCCTTGCAGCCGGTGCCAGCGGGCGATTCAGCGGCAGCCCGTTCTCACTCTCTCTCCTCTCCACGTCAGATCTCAGCCGGTTCTCAGTCCGTTATAATACCTGCTCTTAGATAGTCATATCTGGGACTGTACCACCCACCATATCAAATGTACAGTGCCGCCGGCAACACCGCTCGAGACAACACTGTGCGACCTGCTCCAATTCACCTAAATCAAGAAAGCCTAACGCACATACCATCTGACAGGACGGGGGGCCACACCCTGCTGACGATGTCAGCGGCAGCACGAATCCCGCACCCTCATCCCGCCACGACCAGAACAATGCCAAGAATGGGAGCAGACACCCGCCTGTCATCCTCAGCAAACGCTAGCGGGACACACCATACTCCGTAGATATTAGTCGAGGGACGGGAGCCGCCCGACCCCCCCAAGACTCTCTCCCTCTTATCTTATTATAGGCTTTCATCCCTTGGAATATAAAAGGGAGGAGGCGCACCCCGTGGAGGATCGAACTCACTCGCACACAACTACACCACATACACGTATACGCACGCAACCTAGAAACTTGGGACCCTCGTTTCCTCTCTCGCCCGTTTGTAACCCCTACTGCAAACTTGAGTGCAAAAGCATGAGAGCTCGAACTGGACGTAGGGACGTTCTGCCCGAACCAGTATAAAATCTTGTGTCTCATCCTTGCATTACCATCCGAGCTCGTGACGCGCGTACAAGTTTACTAATCGGTGATTCGGAACACCGACAACCCGTCACATCGAATCTTTAGACACATGCATGGAGCATTAAATTTAGTTGAAAAAATAACTAATTACACAGTATAACTATTTCATACGAGACATGCTATATTACCAAAACTCAAATTTTTTCGCGAACTAAACACGACCTTAAATGAGCTTAATTGCAGCCCAAATAACGTCCGCAGGTGCATGCTTCAGGCGATGGTTTGAGAACCATCACCTCAAGGGATATTTAATCGCACTCCCTGGGGCCACTGGTTTTATATTTGGAAGTGAGAACAACTGAGATCACAACATGGTTGTCAATGAGATAACAGTATGCAATGCTGTAACTGTTTATTTCTCATTTCACTTCAAAAATACCTGGATATTACCAGCTGATCATATAGCACTCCTACTCCGAAGAAAGCACCAAAGGCGATGGCAAAGATAACCTTGCTTCCATGGGGTTTGCTGTAGACAATGGACACTGGACCCGCCTCTGGTGAATTGCATCGACGGCTGAGCATAGAACCACACAACTTTGGATTCCCCAAAAAGCTAGAATTCTGAAATGTGCCAAATTGGCCACCAGTTGGAATAGGCCCTTCAAGGTTATTATTAGAAACATTGAATGTGGCAAGGAAGTGCAGGCTCTCCAATGCAGCTGGGATTTCACCTGTGAGATTGTTGTTGGATAAATCTAGCACCTCCAGGTTTGTGAGATTACCGATGGATGGGGGCACCGGTCCTGTTAAGTTGTTGCAGCTGATATCGAGTGAAATGAGGGCTTTCAGCTGACCAATCTCTGGGGGAATCACACCCGTGACTTTGTTACTGCTTAGATTTAGCACTTTAGGAAAAGCGATCGGTTTACGGTATTGAAATGATGGACCTTCATAAACTGGCAGATCAAAGATCCTTGGGTCATAATGAGCTGCAGTCTCTGAAGTTAACATTGGCATAGTCATCAGTGCTCTTGGAATTTCCCCTGTAAGGCTATTGTTTGATATGTCTAAATAGAAAAGGAATCCCAATGTGTTGATCCAGGTTGGTATTGGTCCACTGAGTCTATTACCCTGCAAAAATAATATCTCCAAATTTTCTAGCTCCGATATCCAAAAAGGCATTTTCCCTGACAATAGGCAATCAGGAATGGCCAAAACCTGAAGATTGTCAAGACCATTGATTGTGGTATCATCCGGCATGGTCTCGTTCATGAAATTTGGCCCAAGAATAAGGGTGGTGAGGTTCTTGGAGCGTTGTAGTATCTGAAGTGCATTTGTTATATTTGAAAAACAGTTATTTGCGAGCGACAGGAAGGAGAGGGATTTCAGATTGCCTAGTCCTTCTGATAACTGTCCATGGAACTTATTTGAAGACAGCCGTAGTGCAATCAGGTTTCTGCATGAGTATATGCTTTCTGGAATTGTGCCGCTGAAGTTGTTCCGCATAATATCTAAGGTTTTTAAATTGGGAAAGTTGGAGAAATTAACCTTGTTGAGCTCACCGCTGAAAATGTTGCTCTTAAGGTCAATTGTTATGAGATTTTTGCAGTTACTGAGAGTCGATGGCAGCTCCCCAGACATGCTGTTGTAGTTCAGATGGAGTTCCTGCAATCTCTTGAGCTGACCTATGGAGTCTGGAATCATGCCGCTGAATTTGTTTTCTCCAAGATCGAGGATGGCCATATTGCTGAGTTTGATTATATGTGTGCCATCAAGTGTTCCTTGCAAACCATTGCTGGAAAAAGAAAGATGCTCCAACAAGGTAACGTTGAAGAGTTCTTTAGGGAGAATTCCACTGAGGTTGTTGTGCCCAGCCTTGAGAATTCTGAGGTTGGAGCAATTACCGAGTCCTGGGGGGATACCACCACTGAGTTTGTTGTAACAGAGTTCAAGCACACTAAAGGATGGTGATATGTTACATAAATGACTTGGGATCTGTCCAGTGAAGCTATTGTTGCTGGCATTGAGTGCAATCAAATTCTGCATCCCCTTCCATGTTGTGGATGTAAAATGCCCTGTAAACAAGTTGCTTGAGATGTTAAGTACCTGTAGAGAGTACCCATGGGTTGAAGATGGCAGCTCATGCAGGTCTCCACTGAGCTGGTTGAAGCTGATGTCGAGGACAATGATGCTGCTGGATGACACCAATCCCAGGGGCAGGCCACCGGACAGTGAATTGTGGGACAAGTTTAGGTGCTGCAGGTCGGTGAGGTTCCCAAGGGACTGCGAGATACGCCCCTCAAGGCCCTTGTAAGGCAGCGAGACAGTGGTGACTGTCCCATTTTTGTCGCAGCCGATTCCTTCCCATTTGCAGCAGTCTGTACCTTGCCAAAACTTGATGAGGTCAGCATTCTGCGAGAGCTCTGTGAGGAACTGGAGGAGGGAGGTCCTCTCCAGCTCTGTGCAGGAACTGGCACAAGATGCCAAGGAGATGAGCAGTACAAGGGCAAGGCCAATGGAAGGTATGCGCCGTCTAATGCCGTGCTTCTTGCATGAGAAATGGATTGACTTCATGGCTTCCTACCGATTGAAACTAGCATGGAAACCAGCTCATGCTTGAGCTTGAGCAGCGTCCTTTCTAGACAAAGTACCAATGGTCTAATTAGGGAAGAGCATGAGGTACAAGAAAGCTGTGGCTGGTGCTGGTCTCTTGTAGTCGTGGTTACTACAAAGGAAAATAATGGAGTCAAGGATTAGTTGCTATAGGAAAATCCCCATTATGATTGTTACATGCAATAGGGAATAGACAAAGCAGCTGATTGTTCACACTTTGACTTCTTGGCCGAACAAAACATTTCCTTTCGTTTTCTCATCCATCCTTGAATCATTCCTCGTCTAATTACTGCCGTGATTTACCTCATCTGACATCACTTGTCCTACCAACTTCACTTAACAAACCTGTTGTCTTGATATTAGTAGTCGTTAGTAGTGACAGAATCTTTTTTTAATAAAAAAATAGAAGCACTGCATGACGCACCTTTTGATTTTGCAGGATGATGGTGCGCCCTTTTTGTCGAACAGGAAAATGTGTTCATTTTCGAAAGAAGCTGAAGATCTGCAAGATTCTTACTGGTAAGAGGCAGTACACGGAGAGCATCATTCCGGGAGGCGCTGGTAATTATTTAGAGCAATCATCGGGCGTCGCGGACTCGCGGTCAAGGTGTGGACGCTGCTTGGAAAATAGAAGGCGCAAGTGGAGGCAAGAAAACAAGAGACGTCTCTTCTTGCTGACCGGAATTCAGAAGTGCTCGGAGAGTCGGAGGGAACTGGATAGCGTGTGAGTTCTGGTGGATTAGACTTTTTTTTTTGAAAATAAATTAGACAAAAAAGAATAATTGAGATTTGAAGCAACCCTACAGATTGGATTGACTGAATGCCTGAACTTGTGAACATGGCCTATCGATGAACATTTATCCAGGTAGTGATGCTAAAAATCTGTCAAGTGAAATGTGCGCTAGCTTTTGAGTAATGCCAATCTGGTCTACAGTCTCTGTTGAGACTTTGACTGACATGGCATGGTAGACCTGTGACCTGTCCACTGTCTTTATTCAAGAACAACAGTAATCAAAGGCCGTGTTTAGTTGCGCTTCGTAAAGTTTTTGAAAATACATCTTTCTATGTTTGAAGTACTAAACATAGATTAATCACAAAATAAATTACAGAACTCGTCTGTAAATCGCGAGACGAATGTAATGAGCCTAATTAATCTGTCATTAGAGGTTATTTACTGTAGCGTTACTGTAGCGTTACTGTAGCGATTTAGCGTCTGGTTACGGCCTGAATTAGGTTCAGTAGATTCGTCTCATGATTTACAGGCAGCAGTCACAATGTGTTTTTTATTTCGTCTAGATTTAAGTCTCCATGCAGATGCCGGAAAAAAAATTGGAATTTTGATTTTTGGAACTAAACACGGCGAAAGACTATGTTTGCACTGTATTATGATATTACCACTACTTGTGCAAAAAGAACTGTATGGATATGCCAAATCTGATAAGCAAGTTCACTATTAGAATGCACTGCTTAAAAAAAGGTTCTCGAATGCATAGGATTTTTTAGAAATATTTGTGATTTATATATGCTGGGTTGCTCAGCTCAATATAAGCTCACTTTAGCAACTTTGATGGAGGCAGCCAATCTTCTTGAAACAGCGATAACTTTTGTTTTAGGAGAAAATGGCAATGACTTAGATTGCTGCTCTTTCACTGGCTATGCAGTCGGGAGGTTGCTTGGATTTACAGCTACTCCCTATGTCCCTAAATATGTGTCATTTTTATTTCCCGAGAAATAACTTTGAGTAAATATATATTAAAACTGTTAATATTTATAGTATATAATTAGTATCTTTAGAAAGATCTTTGAATTTAGTTTTTAATAAATTTATTTGGAGATACAAATATTGCATTGTATTTTTTTTACAAATTGAGTCAAATTTGTGGCACGCACACCAATGGTGATAGTTATTTAGGGATGCACTAATGTAGCATTATTCATATGGCCGTCAAGTTCCAGAGGCCTTTTGCTTGGTAAAAAAGGATTAGCTGATACAAGACTGTAGGCAGACGGGAGACCACTTGTGAACTGACTACAGTGAGGCCACTTTGATCTATCGTGAGTCTATTTTGCTGCAATTAGTTTCTACTTAGAATAAATTCCGATTTCTCTTGTTGTACCTAATATGAGTCTCTTGTTATACCTATTATTCCTGACTCGGAATAAATCCCGTTTATACGAACAAGGCCTAATTCTAGACTAAGCATTCAGGACCGTTGAATTTTCCTCGGTTGAATTTTGAGCCAGGACTTGCAACAGCACCAGGATGCAATTTCAACTCTTAGCGGCGATATCCCATGATCTCCATCATTTGCTGTATTTGCAGTCCCACAAACTCATAACTGACCTGCCCGGTCACAAAAAGAGGCATCCGCATGAACATTTTATGATTAGGGGAGGGAGGGTAGCCCGGTTCGCTTAGATGCAAAGCTCCAAAACCGGAGTGCCGGGTTCGAATCCTAGGTAACACATCTTGCTGGAAAGTGAGAGTGTTGCTGGCCAGACGTATCAAATAGAGAACCCGGTCCCTGATTAAGGTTCCCCAATGAACCTGGAGGATATCCTGGCCTCTGTCCTCCGGACATTTCATGATTTGAAAGCCATTTTCCGTCATCAGTAAAGCCAACGTTTGTCCGAACTTGACAGATCAATCGTGTGATATTCTCTAACAAATCTAACAGGCCAAAGCATACACTGCTGGGTGTTCAACCAACTGAAAGAACAAGTGAGCTCAGCTATCAGGCATGGGAGACAGCAGGTCCCCACCTCCGGCCGCGCGGCAACCGGCGCCGGCAGCCTGTTGAAGGCGGGTGGTGCGGACATTTTGAGCAAGTCTGCAAGTCTCCAAACTATCAACATCAGGGAGAACAACTCCATTCTCCAGTTCACCAGCGCCGTCAGCTTCCGGTTGTGCGGCCGTCAGTTTCTTGGCGGGAAAATGTCCAATAATCTCAGCCCATCTTTTTTCTTTTGAGAGGAATAATCTCAGCCCATCTAATCAATAATCTCCAAGCTACCTGAGTGAGCGGTTTTTATATTTTTATATTTTTTATTTCCGGTTTTTACAAAAATATATTTTCGATTTGGAAATTTACAGAAATATACCCGGCCGCCCCGCTGCCGGGCGGCCGGGACCTGGCCGCCCGGCAGCCGGGCGGCAGGGGCTTATCCGCAAAAAAAGACGAAAATAAATTGCAGACAGATCCCTGGGGCCGGTCGCCCGGCTGCGGGGCGGCCGCCCCCCCTGGCCGCCCGGCAGCGGGGCGGCCGGCCCCCCATCCCTATATAAGGTGTTGGCTGCCCCTCACCCCTCATTTGGCTTACTAAAAATCCAGAAAAAAAGAAAAGAGAGGGAGGGAGAGGAGGGGTGAGGGAGATGCAAAGCGGCGAAGCCCTGTCGGATTTTCAAGCCGGCGACTTTAGGTAATTAAAATTTCCTATATTTTATAAATAGATTATGTTGTAATTATTTTTTTGAAACAGTAGATTAGCAATCAGTTCAATTATTGTTAGGAGTGATTAGTGGTACATTTAGGTGCAGTTACTTATAGTGATTAGCGTTGATATAGTACATTTAGTGTTAGATTTAGTATTAGAAAATACTAGAAAATTGTTAGAGAAGTATTAGAAAATCAAAAAATGCAAGATAATATTAGAAAATTGTAGAAAATGATAGAAAATTGTAGAAAATGTTAGAATTTTTTTTAGAAAATGTTAGAAAATAGTTTAGCAATCAGTTTAATTATTATTAGGAGTGATTAGTGGTACATTTAAGTGTAGTTACTGATAATGATTAGCGTTGATATAGTATATTAGCAATCTGATTGCTCACTTGTGATTGCCAGGGCTCAACACCATGGCATCCTCAGGATCCACCTACATTCCATGGAATAAGGTGACGGAAACAGTCCCTCAAAGAGTACAGGTGCCTATGTGTTTTTGCGGATCCTTATGCAAACTAATGAAATCAAGGGTTTTGGGGGACGACTTTGGCAAGAGATTCTTCATGTGCGAGAATTACGAGTACGACCCGCCCAAGCATTACGGCAAGGACCGAGCAAAGGTACTACAAAACACTATCAGAGTTTGTCACTTTCAGATCTATTAATGACTTCTAACATGATTTGGGGAAAGACTCCACCGCCTCTATGTGATTTCGTGCAGTGGTTAGACACCAAGCAATCTCAGCAGGATAAGGACCACGTGGAGTGTCAAGCGAGGTGGGCTGCACAAAGGTGGCAACGAATGCTGCATGAAGAACAGATGGAGGAGAAGCGCAAGAAAAACCAGGAAGAGATTCAGAAGAGGATTGCAGAAGTGGAACGTCAGAAGGCAGAGGAACGTGAAGCTGATAGGGAGAGGAAGCGAGAGAGGGCCCGTCGTGCTAAGGAAGCAGGGTCTGAAGCTATTAGGGAGGAAAAATATCCCCGGTGCACTCAGTAAAGCACCACCATGTAATCCCGGCATTTTACATTTCCTAAGGCATGTTAGGTTTACTCACAACACGAGGTTATCGTGTTGCACATGCCATGGTTTTCATTGTTCAAGTATCTAGTAGTACAAACGTCTTAGGCCTCTGCTTTGTAATCGTAGCATTGCTTACAAAACTGTATTGCAAACCGAAAATTTATGATTCGTAACTACCCTTCTATTTTCAGTACACTTTCCAGTTTTTCCAGTGAGATATGAATTTTGAGTTACCACTCTCTTCTGTGTTCTTGGATTGTTCTTCCAGCCATCATATATATAATCAGGGAGCGTACAGTGGAAACTCTATTAAATGCATGCACACTTCTCATCTTGTACAAGCGGAGTCTTTGATTTTTCTTTTCATAATTCTTCAAGGAGAGTTGAAAAGTACAGAACAACTCTAAGGAATATTAATTACAGAAATTTTTCCTTTTGCTACTGAAGGAACTTGCCTTCAGATGATGATGCCTTTCTCCTTTACGGATGTTCTTATCTTGATTTTCTTTTCTGCAATCCCATCTGGTCAACTAGTAACAGACCATCAAGCAAAACACAGAACAATTCAAATAAAGCTTTGAAAATATTGATAGACATATAGATAGGCCCAGTGGCTGGCCCAAGCGAGCAATATAATTGAACCAACCTACACATTTAGAACTACAACCAAGAAATATTACTACACAAATACCTTCATAATATTACATGCTACAATCTAGTGCAAATGCATATCCATACATAACGAAATGTAATTATCACATACAGGTCGGAATACATATCCATACATCTGGTTCAAATACATATGCACACATAACAAAATCTAGACGCGACGGGCTCCAAAATCCGGAGGCAATCCATCGGTGGGATTTCCAGAAGGTCCAATCTCAGCACCAGCATTATCTTCTTGCATTTTAGGGCACTTCTTGTAAGTGTGACCATCTGCTCCACACAGGTTGCATCTTTTTTTCTTCTTTCCTGCCTCAGACTCATCCATTCCGTTACGGATACGAAGTGTCTGCCGTCGACCTACCCCTCTCCTAACATCTGGATTGGGAATGTACATTAGAGAGATATTTAGTGTAGTGAATGATCCCAGACTGCCTATGCCATATATCTCATGGCCCCAAGTGTGCACATCGGTTTCTTTTCTGTAATATTGTGAAACAAAAACCCCAGGATCCAACCCAGATTCTGAACATGCCGCAATGACATGGGAGCATGGTAAGTGAAGAAGCTGTGGCTTCTTGCATCTGCAAAAAACCTTGC
This sequence comes from Panicum virgatum, assembly GCF_016808335.1. Lineage (NCBI taxonomy): Eukaryota > Viridiplantae > Streptophyta > Magnoliopsida > Poales > Poaceae > Panicum > Panicum virgatum. The sequence continues at coordinate 4,292,166 of NC_053136.1, forward strand.
CTTCTGGCGTTATCAAGCAATCCTGAACGACCCTTTGTCTGCGGACACCCTGCCCTATCTTGTCCTTGCATGAAACCTCAAACCTTTGATCCTTTGTGCCCATGGAGACCACTCTATGATATTGAGCCTTTTCAATCTTTTCTTTCATGTAGTTAGTGACCCTATTACAAAAAATCACACCTGGATCATTAAGTAAGACAACAGCTGCCTGGTACCGCTCTCTGAAGCACCTTGTGCATCCGTATATGATGAATTCAACTATGCCAACAAGAGAAAATCCACGAACATGAGGCATTACCATATTGTAACACTCTGCGTGGTTGGTTGTCTCGATCCCATATCGACGACCACCAGTGTCGTATAGAATTGACCACTTCTCCTTAGGTGCATCCTTAATCCACTGTGTGAAAGTTCCGCCGCCGGAACGTCTCCGGCTGGAGGTTGAGGCATGTTCCTTTAGCAGCTCGGCGCACATGTTATCTAGCACCTGCCACAATGCATCAAACTTCCGCCGCTGATTCTGAGTGCACAATCTCTTGAACAAATTCATAATTTCCTTATTCTTGAAGCGCTCATAAAAGTTTGCACCCATATGCCTTATGCTCCACCTACTCACAACATCTGGCCATAGAGGAGGCCGTCCTCGACTTCCTTCATGTAGTTGCCTTATTGTAGGTAGAAAACCAGCATGTCTGTCACTGATGAGGCAAACATTAGGCCTTCCAGCAACAACGTGAATCTTCACACATTCAAGGAACCAGTACCAGCTCTCTGTGTTCTCATTCTCAACAAAAGCAAAGGCGATGAGAACCACCTGCTTGTTGCAATCAACTCCAATCGCTGTCAGTATTGTCCCCTTATATCTTCCTATCAAGAATGTGCCGTCAATACATAGAACAGGAAGACAATACATAAATGTCCTCACACATGCACCAAGGCAGAAGAAAGCACGAAGCAGAAACACAGGTCCCCCATCTAAACTCGGTATAATGTAGGTATCAGCCGCGCTTCCAGGATTTCTCTGCACAATTGCTGACAGCATGTGAGGCAAGTTATCATATGATGCCTCATATGTGCCAAATCTCATCTCAAACACCTTTTGTTTTGCCCGCCAAACCTTTGCATAGCTGATTTTGTATTGAAAACGATCGTCGATGTCCCTAATTATCAATTTTGGCTCATAATCAATTTTGTCCAGAATCACCCCATACATCTTATTGGCAACGAAAGTGGATGTGATGTTACGGTGAGTTTGAGCAACATCAGTTAATCTACATGTATGTGGTGTAACAATTGAACACTCCTAGTGTGTCTTGTACTTGCCCTTGTAGGCATGTACTCGCCATGTACAATCGACACTGACACACTTCACCTCATATTCTTTACTGCTAGACTTCACAATTCTGAATTCCTTCCTCAATGATATAGCCTAAAGCTTCACAGCATCTTTCACAGCTTCAATGCTAGGATACTTTGCCCCCCTGCACAACCTCGTTCTCTCTGTATTCGTACTCATTACTCCTAATATCCTGTATCACTGGATTTCCAAAACTCTTGCCTCTCCATTCACCTAGCAACGGGTAGTCCTCATCGTCTGATGAGTTCCCACATTCTTCCATCATTCGAGCCTCTTGGTCTTCATTCTGTACAGCTTCCACAATTCCAGGTATCCGCTCACCCTCATCAGCTAAACCTTGCGGCTCAGGTTGAATGACATGCACGTTCTGATCTTCTTTTTCTCCTACCTGATTAGCTATACCTTGCGGCTCATGTTCTGTGACATGCATGTTCTGATCTTCATTTTCTTGTTCCACTGCTTGGTTCATATGAGATGATGTACTTGTTGATCCTTCACCGAAATGGGCTGCCTTCTGGTGAATCTGAATTAGCATTGCAAGAGGCCACCCGCGGTCAAGAGCTGCTTGCATGTAAGTCCGTCATTCTTCGGTGTTTGCTATAAACATCAACTCCCAGAAATCCACTTCAGTTCCCCAATTTGTCACAGTCTAAACGGTTAGGAAATGAGTCTTTGGATTCACATTGAATATCTCGTGAAGCCATTTGCGTATGGAACCAAAACTCATCTCTAAGGGTTTATCTATTCCGCACTCTCTTCGTTCAAAAGCTGATAGATCTACTCCATACGCATCATGAGAAATATATCCGTCAACATAATGAACTTGAAAACAAAGCTTGCTCGACATATCTGGACACAGAATCATTATATTAAATTGATTGCTAATATACTGTTTTAATAAAAATAATTGCTCGCCATATCTAGACACACAATCATGCTATTTGTAAAGCGTAGAAGAATTTTGGTTACCTGCAGTCGCCGGCTCGAAAATCCGGCAGGGCTTCGCCTCTCTCCCTCCCTCTCTCTTTTTTCTTGGTTTCTGGAATTGTAGTGATGCAAATGAGGGGTGGGGGGACCAGCCAACTCTTATATAAGGGTGGGAGAGCTGGTCGCCCAGCAGCCGAGCGGCCAGGGGGGGCCGGCCGCCCCGCAGCCGGGCGACCGGCCCCAGGGACCTGTCTGCAATTTTTTTCGTCTTTTTTTTTTGCGGATAAGCCCCTGCCGCCCGGCTGCCGGGCGGCCAGGTTCCGGTCGTCCGGCAGCGGGGCGGCCGGGGTATATTTCTGTAAATTTCCAAATCGAAAATATATTTTTTTAAAAACGGAAATAAAAAATAAAAAAAATAAAAAAACCGCCCTGAGTGAAAAGGCCCGCCCAGCCCATCTAATGAATAATTTCAGCCCAAAACTATTTCCTTCCGGCGGCCCGAAGCATCCACCAACAAGGCCCGTTAGCACAGATCCCGGCCCAGCCCACAACAAATAATGACAACCCAAAACTAACCCCGTCGCCCGGAACATCCCATAACTTGGCCCAGCTCGAGAACGGTCGCCCTCGCACCTGGTGTGCGCCGGCGGGCGGGCGGGCGGCGGCGGCGCTAGCTCCGGGCTCCGGCGTGTGGTGGTGGCGGGAGGCTAGGGGATCTGACATCTTGAACTCGGGTGGCACATTCGGTGGTCTGCGTTTCAGAGGTAAGCGCTGCACTACTGCTGACCAAGGTTTGTGACAACTGACAACCGCAGGGCCGGGGCTGCATCTTTAGATGTGCTTTCTTGTCTAGAAATTGCAACGGCGCGAGCTCCTTTCTTGGAATTTTGCGTAGACATCCGAATCGCCTACGCTGCAATTTCGCGAGCCCTTGTGAAGATTCTGGAGTTAAACGGTGCAATTCAAGCCTTTGTTCCATCTCGTTTGGTTGCGCAGCATGATTTTACAAGCATGTTTCGAGCTTGCGGAAATGAGAACAACTGATGATCACAGAAAGGTTGGTGATGGTGATAAAATTACAAAGCTTACCCCAAAAAATAAAAATTACAGAGCTATAGCTGTCTGTTTTCCAGCACAGTTCTGTCAATAGCTCGTCTTCAGGCCAAATAGCCAATGCACGCTAATGTAGCCCATAATTCTGTTGACTTAGATTAGCTAAAAGTACCAGGATAATACAATCTGATCATACAGCACTCCTACTCCGAAGAAAACACCGAAGGCGATTGTGAAGATGACCTTGCTACCACACTGTTTGTCATAGACAATGGACACAGGATCCGCCTCTGCTGAATTGCAACGATCGTTAAGAATTGGACCACACAGCTTGGGGTTGCCATCAAAGCTGGAATTTGTAAACGTACTAAGCTGGCCTGTAGTTGGAACAGGTCCTTCTAGGTCATTGAAGGAAACATTGAATTTAGAAAGGAAGTGTAGATTGTTCAGTGAGGATGGGATTGTACTGGTTAGGTGGTTGCTCGACAAGTCGAGCTCCAGCAAGTTTGTGAGGTTGCAGATCGATTGGGGGATATCTCCGTGTAATATATTGAAGCTCAAGTTCAGTGAAAGGAGTCCTTTCAAGAGACCGATCTCTGGAGAGATTACACCAGTGAAGCCATTGTTTCCTAGGCTGAGCACTTTTGGAAAAGCATTGGTCCTCCGGAACTGAAGTGATGTATCTACAACAACTGGTAGATTAAAGATTCTAGGATCCAAATGTGCTGCAGTCTTCTCTGATTTTAACATTGGCATCTCTGTTAATGATGTAGGAATTTCACCAGTCAGATTGTTTTCTGATATGTCTAGATAGAACAGGTAATTTAGGCTGCTGATCCAGTCAGGTATTGGTCCAGTTAGTTGGTTGTAACGTAAAAATAATATCTCCAAATTTGTGAGCTTTGATAACCAATGAGGTATTTTCCCCAACAATGAACAACCATTTAAGGCGAGAACCTGAAGATTCTCAAAACCATTGATTCTGTCATCAGCTGGCATTGTTTCATGCATAAAGTTGTACCCCATAAGAAGAGTGGTAAGGTTACTGCACCTCTCAAGGATCTTAAATGTACCTGTGATGTTTATAAATTTGTTCCCAGCAAGTGATAGGAAGGTGAGGGACTTTAGATTACCTATTCTTGGTGAAAGTTGCCCATGTAAGTTGTTCCCTGATAACCTTAATGCAGTCAAGTTTTTACAAGAGTATATGCTTTCTGGAACTGTGCCAGTAAAATTATTGTGCAGAAGGTCTAAAGCTTTAGATTGTGTAGGGTGGAAAAGTTGACTTTGGCAAGCTCTCCGCTGAAGTTGTTGCTCTTGAGATCAATGGTTATGAGATTTGTGCAGCTGCCCAGCGATGATGGCAACTCCCCTGACATATGGTTATGGTCCAAATGGAGCTCCTCCAATCTCTTTAGCTGACCTATTGATTCTGGGATATTACCATTGAAACTGTTGCCTCCAAGATCAAGTGTGGCCAGATTCCTAAGGTTGATTATGCGTGCACCATCAAGTACACCATTCAAATCATTGTTAGGAAAAGACAGGTACTCCAACGAGGTGGCATTGTACAGTTCATCTGGGAGTGTCCCACTGATGTTGTTATGGCCAGCCTTGAGAACTCTGAGCACGGAGCAATAACCAAGCCCTCGGGGAACTGTGCTATTGAATTGGTTGCGAGTGAGTTCAAGCATGGACAAAGATGGAGATATGTTGCAGAAATGTATTGGTATCTTCCCAGTAAAGCTGTTGTTGCTGGCATTGAGTACGACCAGATTTACCATCCCCTTCCACATTGTGGATGTGAACTGCCCGGTAAACAAATTGCTTGAGATGTTAAGTACCTGTAGAGGTCGGTGGGGTGCTAGAGGTGCCAGACCATCCATGTCTCCATTGAGTTGGTTGAAGCTGACATCAAGGGCAACAATGCTGTTGGAGGACAGCAATTCCAGTGGCAGGCCTCCAGACAGTAAGTTGTTGGACAGGTTCAGGCGCAGCAGGCCCGTGAGGTTGCCAAGGGACGCTGAGATGTTCCCCTGAAGGCTCCTGGAAGCCAGGAAGACATCAGTAATCGTCCCATCTGAACTGCAAGTGATTCCTTCCCACTTGCAGCAATCTGAGGCATTCACCCACACCATCTTGGGACAGCTCTGAGATGAATTGGAGCAAGGAGCTCCTCTCTTGCTCGGTGCATGAGGTGGCAAGAGAGACCAAGGAGACAAGAATCACAAGGGCAGTGCCAAGTAGAGGCATGGCTAATGTGAGCTTCATGATTTCTCTCGTGACACTACAGGCAGTTTATACTGAGAGGTATACTTTGGATCAACACTAGCTAGCGTGTGCATTCAGAGATGGCTTCCTGTACTCAGAGTAGTTAAAGTGCGAGAGAAATTTACACTATCTTTTCTGTAATGCACATCTGTAGCTGTTTATACTTTTTGACTGGCCATAATAATGAAAAAATAAGACTTGTTGACTGACACGGTAGACCTGTCTATTGTTACTATTCAGCAACAAGAAGATTGAGAATTATTTGCACTGTAGTACCATTACTTTTGTAAAAGAACTGTATGGATATGCTAAATTTAATTGAATTATCACCACTGTCTATGTATCTGATAAGAAAGTTCACTATTAGAATGCACTGCTTAAAAAAGGTTCCCGACAGCATAGGATTTTTGAGAAATATTTGTGTAATTTATATCAAGGGTTGCTCTGCTCAATATAAGCTCACTTCAACAACTTTGATGGAGGCAGCCAATCTTCTTGAAACAGCGATAACTTTTGTTTTAGGGGAAAATGGCAATGACTTAAATTGCTGCTCTTTCACTGACCGTGCAGTCTGGAGGATGCTTGGATTTATAATGTTTTTCTCCCTTCCGCTGGTCACAGCTACGTATTAATGTAATATTATTCATATGGCTGTTAAGTTCCAGAGGCTTTTTACTTGGTCAAAAAGGATTAGCTGATATAGGATTGTCGGCAGGCCGGAGGCCACTTATGAATTGACTAACATTGAGGACCCTGCGGTTGAGGTCTGTAATCCACTAATTCTGGACTAAAGCATGACTTGCGTTCCCTTTGTGCAAGTTTTTTTTCCCTTTTCTTCATATAAAATCATAAAAGTTGCGTTCTTTTCTTGTAGGGACTGACTATATTGGAAGCGCAAAGACTCAGAAACTTCGAGGTTGTCAAGTAGCAGATTGTTTAACTAAAGGCTTAGGAGTTAAAGAGTATAATTTATCATCTGTCCACTAAAAAAATACCAATCTGTGTACAGTCTGTTGAGATTTTGAGTGGCATAGGAGTGTTGACTGACATGACATGGTAGACCAGTGACCTGTCCATTGTCTTTATTCTAGAACAAGAGTAACTAAAGCATATGTTTGCACTTATTACAGTATTACAACTACTTGTGCAAAAAGAACTGTATGGATATGCATTTAATTGAGCCACTGTCTATGTATCTGATAAGGAAGTTCACTATTAGAATGCAATGCTTAAAAAAAAAGTTCTCGAATGCATAGGAGTTTTGATAAATATTTGTGTGATTTATATGCAGGCTTACTCTGCTCAATATAAGCTCACTTCAAGAACTTTGATGGGGGAAGCCAATCTTCTTGAAACGGCACGTTTGTTTTAGGGGAAAATGGCAATGACTTAGATTGCTGCTCTTTCACGGGCTATGCAGTCTGGAGGATGCTTGGATTTATAATGTTTTTCTCCCATCTGCTGGTCACAGCTACATATTAATGTAGTATTATTCATATGGCTGTCAAGTTCCAGCAGATTTTACTTGGTCAAAAAGGATTAGCTGATTCAGGACTGTCGGCAGTGAATTGACTACATCTGGACTAAGCATGACTTGCATTCACGTTTTTTTTCCTTCAGATAAAACTTGCGTTCTATTCTTGTAGCGACCGATTAGTTGTCAAGTAGCAGATTGTTTAACTATAAAGGCTTAGGGGGTAAAAGAGTGTAATTTAGCATGTAATAAGATGGGAATGATAGACATCTTTCATCCATCTTGAGGAGGGGTGTTGGCTGTATATGTAAAAGGCCCATGAGCTATGTATCTATATATGTATGAATTCCTAGCAGATAATGAAGAACAGGTTCGGGAGTTTTCCCCAAAATTCAATAGAAGGAATCAGCAAAGCGGGACTACTTTTAGAAGTGTTCAAGAAGATGCACTTGATCTTGAGCCGCAGAACTCTAAATAGTATTATAAATATACAACTCTAAAATGTTCACAGGTCTTGAATATTAGCAGTAACACTAATATGTTAAATAAGATTGTCGTGTTGATTAAAAGTACGTTGTCATTTAATAACACGAATATATGAAAATGTATCATATATTGAACAGACCTAATAGATGAAACAGTATCTGGATTGCGTTTGTGTCATTAATGTTTTCATAGTGTCTCTGATTCTATGATTGAGACATATATCTTTTTACATGAGAAATATATAACGTAATTATTATTAAAAGCTGCTTATATCAAGTGGTGATAAAAATACTAGCTCTTTATATGTAACTTGTGCGGGAAAGAGATATATGTCAATAGTATCATTGCCACTCATTGATAATGAGAAATGATATTGCTGGGCCGCTTGGTAAAGTAGAATTATGAATGGATCAAATATAACTGAGTGCAGTTCTACTTTTAGAATTTACTTAATAGAGACCAAGAAACAATTATAATACAAAGATGACACAATCCTACTTTGTATATTAATCATAAGTCAAGGAATGGACACAAGTAATGATAAGATTACATTACTATAAGGATCGCATTTTGTAAATGGATTACTCAACGTCTATATTATTTGGGGTCTTTGTAATGTATAGCTAGAATACTGCTTACAGTTTATGAAATAAAATATTTTATTTCATTACCAATATAAAATATATCCTCAATATAGGTCACACCAACTGAACGGTAAGAAAGAAATGCAAATTATGTTATATAACATGATGTACTAGCTAAGAAATAAATAAATATATATATTGAATGTGCATATTATGAGATAGTATATTCAACAACAATAGGCATCATTTGACTGCATATATAAAAGAATGTTAAGATTTGCTTTATATTTTTGTGTAAAATTCACCATACTATATTAATATAATAATTATATACACCATACTATATTAATATAATAATTATATATTGTTTTATTAGGTATCATTTTTAGAAAATCTCAAATTTATTGAGATATTTTTCTTAGGCATCATTAATTTTGGCTATTTTACCTACAATTTTACAATGAAAATGCCTCAACTGGCACATATCTATACTATATTATAAAGCACTAAGTCTTGGACGTCTCCATTCTTCTTCTTCTTCTCCTTCTTCTTCTTCTTCTTCTTCTTCTTCTGTTTCTTATTTTATTTTTATAAAAAGAACGGAAAGACATCAGCTTTGGTATAAAACACATCAATATTGATTAGAATTTACATTAATAAGGAATTAACTCTTTATATTCTAATATTCAATGAGTTGATTTAGTATAAAGATAGAATTTAAATGGTAAATAGTTAGACAAAAACTGAAAGTACATTATATGTATTGCACGGTATGAGATCATAATTAAAACGGCCAGTACAACGGACAGGTTTCAACTTATCAAGTGAAGGATGGGCCGAATTTAGTCCATTTACATCACTAATAAACCATGATCTGTCAACTAGATTCGAGATGTATGCAATGATAAATTATCTATGTTCTATATATGTACATACGAGTTCGTATCGGCTCCGACCCAAATTGGACCGGAGGACCCTCCAATCGCGATCCAACGAGTATGGCTTTTAGGAGGGATTCTTTGGAATAATCTCAGCCATCCGATGGGGATTGGAGGGCCCTCCAATCCAAATTAGACCGTAGCTGATTTGAGAACATGATATGCACATATATACATTCTGCAACCCTTCCCTCCCAACCAGTGGACTTCAATTGTCAAGCCCTCACATCGTTTGCGTTATCTTCTCCTCTGGACAGCGCTCTATGCCTCATCCCTGCGCACTAGCAGCGCTGGAATTACTTGGGATGGCTATACATCGCCCACGCTACAAATTCCAAATCCATCAACAAAAGGCGCGGGCATCCGATTTTGGGCTGTTTGTTTAGGATATTTGGCCCAATAGTCATTGTTGCAGCCCATTTTGTAGTCTAAATTAGCCACCGGAGTAATATATGCAAATGGCATAAAAGCTCATGGCCCACAGTAATCATGCGCATGCAGTTGGTGAGAGAAAACAAGCATGCATGTGGCGTCTCCTACGGAGAAGATAGGGATGTTGCTTTCTTTTCCAATTTGCTTCTCTCTCGCTGAGTGTCTCGCCGGGTATAGCTTCCAGTACTTTTTTTCCTTCTCCGTGTTTATTTTTTATTTCTAGTTTTTTATATTTTTATTTTATTTTATTTTTTTACCTTTTTATTCTAAATCTGATCTAGATATTATTTTCTTTGTCTTTTTTAATTCACGTCTTTACATAGTGGATACTATTTTTATTCATCGCACTGTGGGTTATTTGTATGGGAACATATCAGGTGCAAACCAACTTCTTCGTGCAAACTATGGAAACTTCAATCTGAACAGGTTGGACCCAAGCCAGCGTTGGTTCATGTTGGGTCCAGCCCATCTTGGGTGCATGTAGGATCTGAACTGGGCTACTCTCTGGTCGAATCCTTGCTGCAGGACAGTGCTAGAGTCTTGGAAAGACATGGCTAGGCAGCTAGCTAGTGACGAGATCTGAGATCGAGAGTGGGGGAAGTGAGAAACTGGAACCTGAAAGGATGATATTGAGTTCAAGCAATGATGCAAGACAATGGAGTGGTGGTGGAGCATAAATAGGGAAGTGGGTACCTATCAATGGGCCATAAAATTATTGGACGATCCTGATGTAGGGTGGGCAATGTGATTATGCCTAATTAATTGGAAGTCAATAATGACAGCCTGACTGCTTAGTTGATGGATCCAAATTAAATGTCCTTTCTTTTATTTTCTTTTTATATATCACATTGTCATGTTCCATCTACTGGCAGCAAGAATAAACAGGTTATTAATTGACTTCACTGGTAGATCCATACATGTTTGCACACTCTACAAATTATTTAGTCGATTGCTAACCAATTGTATTGATGACAACCGTGTAATGGGGCTGCTGTGCATTTCTTAATTTGAGTAGATGCCTGTTAAGCGCAATTCATGCTACGTACACGCTCAACCTCGTGTGCTGGAGCTGACTTGTTTTAGATTTGAGAAGCAAGATCCACCGCATGAGGATCCTTTGCTTGTTGCTGGGGTAACACATGGTATCTACATAACGTGCCTATCTGATAGCAAAGCATTTGAAAGATCAACTTGAACAATGAACTGTTCCTTTAAACGTCAATAATGATGAGCATCTCCGGGGTATACTTTGGTTTAAAAAAAAGAATTAAGATAACTGAACTGTCAAAACTTCACAACATAACAACGTGATGCGAATTCATAAACAGTGAAACTGACACCAGAAAATTGACAAAAAATTATGATTTCTGTCGCAATAGGAATTGGGCGACTACCAGACTACTTGATTGCTCGTGTCTCGCGCGTTTGATCGGAATGGTCTAGCACACAATGACTCGAGGGATTTAGACTGGTTCGGGCCGAAAACACCCTACATCCAGTATGAGGGGTGGTTCTCTCTCTCTGTTGCCCGAGCCCAGGTGCTCAAAGTTGCTGGGGAGCTTTACAAGCCTTCGAGTAGTGAAATTGTTCTGTATCTTGCCTACGTATGCTAGATTCCCCTTTTATACTTCAAGGTGGGACCCTCTATTTACACAGTTCTATTACTAGCATGTGTTGCTTGTTCGTCGTGGTTGACTCTTCGCCCTTGTCAGTCTCAATCTCAGTTTGATAAAATAAATAAAGAGAGGAACTGTGAATAGGGAGTTGATGGTAGGTGTATGTTAGGAGGGCCCGCCAGCCGGGCCCTTCGTGATGCATCCCGAAGTGCGCCCTGAGGCCTTCTTGGAAGTAACACCCACCTCGAGTTTGCCGTGTCCCCTGGATTTTCCCCACCCCAGGCCGCAGCTCGGAGTGCCCCAGGGTGGTCATGCTATAAAGACGGCGGTAGAGGTAGGCTCCACCCCACCACCCACCGCTAGACGAATTTGACTCGGTTCGGGGTTGCTTCTCCCTGAGCTGGCTTCTTCGCTGTCTGTAGGCACGACTCTCCCATAATCATGATGTTTCACAAGGAAGCCAAGCCCTCCTCGGGCCCCACGCCCATGCTGTAGTGCGGCGCCGTAACTCACTGTAGTCGTGGCCCGGAAAAAGGTTCCTTTTGCCAGGCAATTTCCTTCGAGGAGAAGGAAGTTCCTCTCCCTGTTGCCCTTGCGGGCGCTGCGCCTGGGCCCAACAGAAGGAGGGGGCCCTGCGCCTTAGGTCGACTGGTGGGTCCCGTCCCTTGCGGGTTTCGGCCAGCCATTCTTCTTGCGCTTGCTTGATGGCCCGGACCTATTAGCCTTGATTTTGTCTAGGGTTAGGGATACCCCCGTGCCCGTTACGCTGACAGTAGCCCCCGGGCCCACCAGGAATCTGATCGTGTGGATTGGTGGTGGGGCCAAGAGTTACCTTGCCACACATGCGACAATTGCTTTCCCTCATGTCGTTTTCGTGGGAGATCACATCAGACCCGCCGGAGGAGTCGAGGCGCCGCCGCGAGTGGCGCATGGTAGCTCATCTCCTCCTCTTCCATTAAGTATATAACGGAGAGGGGAGGAGTCGCTGGACGCACGCCCACTTGTCTTCTTGACAGTAGCTTTCTCATCTTCTTCCTCTAGTTTCTCACGAGCACAGCGTCCGCCATGGCCCACCAGTGTGCCCAAGCGAGCGACCGTCGTGTCCTAGACTTCATGTCGTCAATGGTGGACGATGCCAGCGTGGCCCATGCCAGGAGGCCGGTATCGTCTAGCACTGTGCTCTACCGCGGGGAGGAGTTCCCCACAAGTTCTCCTCAAGGAGGTGGTCATCCTCCTGCCCTTCATCATGGCGGGATTGGTGCCGCCCTTCTCGCCGTTCTTTGTGATGGCGCTGGAGGCGTTCGCCCTCCACATGGTGCATCTCACCCCAATGCCATCCTCACACTGGCACTCTTCACCCATACCTGTGAGATGTTCGTGGGGTGCGGCCATCTGTGGAGCTCTTTCGCCATTTCTTCGGCATTTGCCGGTTGGCAGCCATCTCGTCGGGGCCCGGCGCCGCCTAGCAGCCCCGCAAGGTGGGCGGGTGCTTCTTTCAGCGGCGGCGAGAGGACTTCATCAAGATGAGCCCCCAAGGGAAGTGGGACAACTGGGAGCGCCAATGGCTATACATAGAGACGGCCAACAACTCCGAACACCTGTGCCTCCTAGCCGGCCCGATCCTCGCCTGGTTCGAGGGGCTCCGTCAAGCCGGGCTGACCACAGCGATGGTGGCAACGGACTTCTTCCGACGCAGGCTGGCTCCGCTACAGGCCTGCCCGCATCTGGCCTGGTTCTACGCCGGTGAGGACGACACCAGTCGTCTCGCGCGAGGCGCTGGGACCAGCCCGGACGAAGCGGCGATCGCGGGCTGGTTGAAGAGTGTCTCCGAACTTTTTAATGGTATGGACGTAAAAACTAATTTTCTTAATGATATGCATGTAAAAAACTCAAATTAATCAACCACCAGGCATTGGAGACAGCAGGTCACGCGTCCGACGTCGCCACAAACGATAGCGGCAACCTATTGAAGATGAGTAGTGCTGAAATTTTGAGGGGTGTGGAAGTCTCCAAGCCATCAACACGAGGAAGAATAGTTTCGATCTCCGTTTCACCAGTGCCATCACCTTCTGGTTGTGCAGCCAGGTTGCCGCATGGGAGCACCCGGGTCTTGGTGGGAAATTCCGAGGGCTCCTATATAACTCATGAAAGATGGTTGAGTTATGTATCTATAAAAGCTATTAGGCTAAATTAGATTCACTATTTTCGATAAAATAGTTCAACATTTAAAAATAACGGGTTCAACAATTTTTAAAAACACATTGCACATTTTTTTAAAAAAAATACTACATTCAACATTTTTTACAAATTATCTCAGAATCTTAAAAGAATACATTCAATATTTACTAATATCTAAACCAATATTTTCTTAAAAATGGATCTTCACATCTTCTTATCCGGCACCAGCGGCAACCCAACAACACGCAAGCCCCAGAAGCTGCCTGCAGGGTGCGGGGCCACGCAGGCACCTCAAGCGACGGCGTGCGGACAGCAGCAGCTGCATTGACAGCGCGCGGCCAACAACAGCTCCAGCGACGGCGGGGCTGGAGGCACCGTGGGTAGAGCACAGGTACGGGTGGTAATGGACCATGGTCCTAGTGGTCTTTTTATAATCCAACAAGGTTTTTAAATTATTTAGTTCAAAATTGTATAAAATTAGAACCCGGCTTTTTTAGGGTCTGATCTTTAGATTTTCTAATTCAAAATATTGGGTCTTTTACCACCCCTAAGCACAGGTGGCGGTCGGATCTCGCGGTGGCGGACGGAGCTCGCGGCGGCGGCGGCGTTGGGCACCGAGCAGCAGCAGCAATGGTGGTGGCGGCGGATGGAATTGGATGATGGAGATAACTGATAACGAATCGGACAGAGGGAAGTTATTTGCACGAATCCTTGAATTTCACTGAAAAAATCTTCGAAAAGATATATAGGCTCCACGGAAAATGCGGCATGAGTAAAAATGGCCCCCCAGCCCATCTAAGCAATAATATCAGCCCAAAATTATTTCTTTCCGGCGGCCCAAACATCCCACCAACAAATCACCCTGCAAATGGGTTGGAAACCTAATTATATCTACACCACTCCATTCTCATAAGAGAAATTATATGAACCCACTCCACTCCAAACCACTAACATCACACACCAATCCAATCCAAACATTTGAGCTCATAATGTAATAAACTATTAGCCAAACTATGGTTACAACCAATAAGAACCCGTTTCTCAAAAAAAAAATTATAATGCAGATTTTGTCACACTATTTTACACAGAGTAGCTACCAATTATATTGAGTCATCTCAAAAAATTTCGGTCAATTTCGAAAAAAATTTATAGTGTAAAGGTGAGGTTTTAATTTCAGAATCCCCGTCGGGTGGCCACATGGGTCAGCCCCGTTTAGCACAGACCCCGGCCCAGTCCACCAAATCAAATAATGTCAGCCCAAAACTACCTCCGTGCCCCGTAACATCTCGTAACTCGGCCCAGCTCTCGAAACTGCGGCACCTGTGCACGGGTACCCCTGTGCACATGCGATCCGGCGACGGCGAGACCCTGTGCGCCGCCACCCGCTCCGGCGTGTGGTGGAGTAGCGGTGCTGGGAGGCTACGGGATCTTAACATCTTTAACCCTGGTGGCAAATCCTGTGGCCTGCGCTTTAGAGGTAACTCTGAAGGTTTGGGACAATTAGCAGCCGCGGGGCCGGGGGCTGCATCTTAGGCGTGCAGCGTGCTTCTTGTCTAGCGAGCTCCTTTCTTGAAATTTTGCGTAGATTCCCGAACTGGCTTGACGTCTGCGCTGCAATTTTAACCTAGGGGATAGAACTTTTTGTGATTATAAGGGTAAGATGCTCGCGAAACTGCGGCACCTATATGGTCTTTGTGATCGCCTTTGGTGCATCTTTAACCTAGGGGATGAAAACAGCACGGGCACGAGGCACACCACATCGGGACGCGAGGCGGCGCCGGGGGCCGCCGTTGTCAGCTGTGTTCACCCACTTTCCCCTTCCCGGGCCGGCGTGAAGAGGCAGCCGGAGTAGAAACGGGAGCTCCGGGCTGGTGTCACCAAGTTGAGCGCATGGTGGGGTTCAGTGGCCTGCAGACCCGGAGGTAATCGCTCTCAAAAAGACTGGATCAAGAACTGAACTGCAGAGCCAAACCCTACCCCTTGTCTGATTTCTGCTCTCCCCTTTAATCCTGAGATAGCTAATTTCCTTACCATTTTTGGCTCGGTGATGTACTGATGTTTACATGCTGCGCGGCACACTGCGATGCGGATTGGGACTGATGCCTTGTGATACAATTCATCCTGTTTGCTAGTACTCATGGTTTAAATGTGTAATTTTTCAGCAAGCAAAATAAATGGCGAGATTAAAGTTACACAGGATCACAACAATACAGAAGAATTGACACTACCACAACTTTTCCTTTGTACACCTTACCACAGCAGGGGGTTCCCCCGCTGTATAGCTTTCTCAAAAAAAAAACACAATAGAGAAGAATTGACACATATAGGCAGCTTGACTTCAAATAGTTTCACATAGTTATTACATATATTTGTACTTCGCGTCAAAAAAATAATATATTTTTTACATCTCTGCCAAAGGGATCATAATTCAGTACACGCTCACGATCCCCTTCAGATCACATTTATTTTTCACGGTAAATCTGAATATGAGCTAAATATGTTTTGCCAATAGAGGAAGTTTGCATGCTGGTGCTGTCGCTAAATTTGGACAGCCAAAATCATTGTAAGACATGTGTACATTGAAGTAGGATTAGCCAAGAAACCTTGATATCACTGTCAGATCATACAGCACCCCTACACAAAAGAATGCACCAAAGGCAATCACAAAGATGACCTTTTCATCCTTTTCGCCAGTTTGTTTTTTGGATTGAATTGTTTCTGCTGAATCGCAGTGGTGAGCAATCATAGGGCCAGACAACTTTGGGTTTCCATCAAAACTATAACTTGGAAATGTGCTAAGCTGGCCGACGAATGGAATAGGCCCTTCCAGATCATTGTTAGAGATGTTGAATTGAGAAAGAAAGTGCAGATTGTTTAACGAGGTTGGAATTGCACCTGTTAAATGGTTGCTAGATAGGTCCACCTTCTGTAAGTTTGTGAGGTTGCATATCGACTGTGGGATTGTTCCAGTTAATTTGTTGGAGCTCAAATTGAGTGATATGAGTGCTTTCAACCGACCAATTTCTTTAGGGATTACACCAGTCAAGTTATTGTTACCTAGATTCAGCATTTTAGGGAAAGCACTGAGGATAAGATATTCAAGTGATTGGGCCAGATAAATAGGCAGCTCAAAGGACTTTGGTGCAACCTTGTTTGTTTCTAGCATTGGCATGTTTGTTAAGGCTGTTGAAATTTCCCCTGTAAGGCTGTTGTTTGATATGTCTATATAGAAGAGGAAGGTGAGGCTGTTGATCCAGTCTGGTACTGTACCTGTTAGTTGATTGTTATATAAAGCTAGCATCTCCAAACTTGTAAGCTTTGATAACCAGAGTGGTATTTTACCAGATAATGAGCAGTCATTTATAAAAAGTACTTGAAGATTCTCAAAACCATTAAATGTATCATCCTCTGGCATGGCCTCGTCCATGAAGTTTTTCCCAATTAGTAAGGTGGTTAGGCTCCTGCAACTTCTAAGGATCTGAAGTGCCCTTGTGATATTTGTTATGGAGTTGTTAACAATAGAGAGGAACGAGAGGGACTTCAGATTGTCAATCCTTTCTGACAACTGCCCATGGAACCTATTGCTGGATAGCCGCAGTGCAGTTAGATTGCTGCATGAGTAGATGCTTTCTGGAACAGCTCCAGTGAAGTTGTTCCACACAACATCTAAAATTTTTAGATTGGGAAGCTTGGAGAAACTGACCTTGGTTAGTTCTCCGCTGAAATCGTTGCTCTTAAGGTCGATAATTATGAGATTTTTGCAATTGCTCAGAGTTGATGGAAGCTCTCCGGACATGCTGTTGTCATCCAAATGGAGCTCTTCTAGTCTCTTGAGCTCACCTATGGACTCCGGGATATTTCCGCATAGTCCATTCCCTCCAAGATCAAGTGTGACCAGATTAGTGAGGTTGCCAATGCCTATGAGTGATCCTTCATACTGATTATTGTGAAGGAAGAGGTGCTCCAATGAGTTAATATTGAAGAGCTCATCTGGAAGAGTCCCACTGAGTTTGTTGTGGCCAGCATGGAGAGATTTCAGCGTGGAGCAATTGCCGAGCTCTGGTGGGATGCTTCCACTGAATTGGTTGTAACTAAGTTCAAGTACAGCAAAGGATAGTGTGCTGACACAGAATGTAGTTGGTATCTGCCCGGTGAAGCTGTTGTTGCTTGCATTGAGCACAACCAGACTCTTCATCACCTCCCATGTAGTGGATGGAAACCTCCCAGTAAACAAGTTGCTTGAGATGTTCAATACCTGCAAAAAGGACACAGGGGCTAAAGATTGTAGCTCCTGCAGATCTCCATTGAGTTGGTTGAAGCTGACATCTAGGACAACAATGCTTTTGGAGGACACCAGCTCCATTGGTAGGCTCCCGGATAAGAAATTGTGGGATAGATTCAGGTGCAGCAGGCTGGTAAGGTTGCCAAGGGACACTGAGATGTGCCCCTGAAGGCTCCTAGAAGTTAGGAAGACATCGGTGACAGTCATATCTGAACTGCAAGTGATTCCTTCCCATTTGCAGCAATCTTTGGTATTCTCCCATGAACTGCTGAGGCCACTGTCATAGGAGAGCTCAGTGTTGAACTGGAGCAAGGAGCTCCTCTCCTGCTCGGTGCATGAAGTGGCAAGCGAAGTGAAGTAGAGAAGGATCAAAAGAGCAGGACCAAATGGTGGCATGGCTAACCTGCTGATTTTGCTGCTGCATGAGGAGGGAAGTATTTACTTGATTATTTGTTGCAATACTCTATCTGCATTCAAAGGGTATAACATGGAGTGGTACTTGTCCAATGTGTGTATTCAGAGTTGTTTGTTTCTGAAGTAATCACAGCAGATATGTTGCTGATGTTTCCTTGCAATAAGTAAAGCAGTACTTGGAGTCTTGGTCATTTGTCATTTGTGAAGTCCTTGACAGAGACTGTACATGCTACCTGTACCTTCCTTGCCAGGACCATCCATGGCCATAGCCAGCAAAGCAGCTGCACAGGACCCCCACCTCCCCACCCCACCCCCAAGGGGAAAAAAAATATTAACACGCCTCTTAATTACTGTGTTCAAAATTAGGAATGGATGGTCTTGCCATCTTGGTAAATTTCATCTGCCCCTGAGCTGAGATCCCAGTTTACCCATCATTGGCCCTTTGTTGCTGCAAGCAACTACTCCCGCATCCTGTTTTCCCAATGAAAATCAACTCATCGTGTTTTTTGAATCAGTTCACTCCACTCCCGTGTATGTATTTTGTGTTTCCTTCTGGGTTCAAGCATTTTCTTTTTCCTTCTCAGTCTTGCCTCTTGCATTCTTTTTGCCTCCCTGATATTTTACATCAACTGATCATTTCTGCGGTGGTTTGTTTTGTTTGGTGGTTGAAGCATGACTCTGCATGAAGAGGCTTGGCTTGGCATGTGCTGTACCAAGCAGATTATTATTTCTCTATTTTCGAAGTCATTAAGCATCTCTCACACTAGTTTAGAGTACTTCTTTTAGCCAGATGTCCCTAGCACTGTGGAGAAAATGTGTACTACCATCACTATAGTGGTTTTTTTTAACTCTCTCTCTCTCTCTCTAGCATATAAGTTGGGTAGAGTACAAATTACCCTGGTCAGCACTGTTCCTATCAAGGACAATGTTGGCTAGAGTACCTTGGACCCTATATTGTCTTTTCTCATTGTAGAACTGCAAGGGCCTCCCCTACTGTAATTTCTTAAAAAAAAAGATAGATGTCAAATACTAGTAGCTACCAAAGAAAGTTGGTCGACATATGATATATCACTGTTGGAACTTTCTTGTTGACTGACCTTGCTGTCACAGAAGAACGACTTGTTGACCGCATGGTTGACCCGTAAATTGCTACTCCAAGAATCTTGGAGAGTCAAACCATCTCAAAGTTTGACCAAAATTATAGAGAGAAATATAAAAATTTATAACATCAAATAGGTGCACTATGAAAATATAGCTAACAAAGAATCTAATGATACTTAATTGATATCATAAATGTTATTATCTTGTCATATAAATTGGTCAAACTTAAAAAACTTTGACTCTCCAAGATTCTTGGAATGACTTATAATTTGGAACGGAGGGAGTATTATCGAAGAATGGCCTGCTCATATCTTTTCATTGGGTTGCCACTACTAGCGCAAAATAGTTAAGTGCATCTGTAGAAATTCTAAAAGTACCATTATCCCTTTATTTTACTAGAGAGTTCATGGCAGTTTGTACTGTTGATAAAGCATTGTTCTTGAAGGCATAGAGTTTTGAGAAATAAACCATGCTGTTTATATACCAGGCTGGTTGGCTGAAGAAGAATGGGGTCAACTATTTCGAAGGATGCATGGATGGAAGTTATGAAGACGTATGGAAGAGTTTCAAGTCTTGCAGTGTGAACTATTGCACCAAGCTCAGTCGTCCTCGTCAAGTTCCAATCCTTGGATTATCAGGAAAAAAAAAGAGAGTTCCAACCCTTGACTTGCCGATTGAGTTGTAATCGGATCTCCATGGTGAGTTGTGTAGGTTTTGGCTTGCTATTTTTGGCAAGTTTGGCAAGCGTGATGACCGGTCCGGTTCCATTCTGGTCGATTGTGTAGCTTGGAATTCTGCATCTTCTTCTTCTTGTGTCCAATCGGACTACTACTGCACCAGGCTCTTCCGTTAAAGTTGGAGACCTGACCAGGAATGCTGGGCACTTGACTAGCCTGTGATCGGTTTATTGCGGTCGTATGTGAAAGAACAATGCCAATTGCCAATGCCAATCGTGTAAACCGTCAGGAACTGCATTATGAAGTCGAGTATGAGAAAATGCCAGGAAGGAATCAGCAAAGCGGCAATATTGCCATTGAGATGGAGGTTTCTTTAGGTCAGCATCTCGTATCTGAGGTTTTGTTCTGAATGAACTATGACAGTTAAATTACTGCCTGTTTCTGCTCTCTTTTACATTTCAGACTGTTGGATTTGCTCGTTTCAGCTTTGAGTGCCACAACACCAGGATGCAGTTTCAGCTTTCAGAACCTGCCGGCTCTCCACATGACGTTCCAGAATCTTTCGCATCTGCTGTATTTGCAATTCTAAACTTTTTTTTTTGAAAAAAAAAAGATTAAGATTTGCAATCCTAAACTAACAAACTGACCTTTTTTTTTAGAAAGAAAACTAATAACTGACCTGCCTGGTCACAACTCACACACACGAAAAGGAGGCATCTGAAACTGGAGAACAGACGCACTCGTGCAAGCACGAGAAGCACCAACATCATGTTACACGATGACGAAGCCAGTTGCGAGCACGAGACGCCAACATTTTTCTGACCTTGGCAGATCACTCGTGTGAGATTCTCTAACAATCTGTCAGACCAATGCATACAATGCTGGGTGCTGACGGGCTCGTTCAACCAACTGAATTACCGAAAGATTGAAAAGAACAAACGAGCTCCTGCCAAATTAATCAGCAACCAGGTATCGAAGACAGCAGGTCCCCGCGTCCGGCCGCGCGGCAACCGCCGGCGTACGGCAGCGGCGGCGGCCGGTTGAAGGCGGGTGGTGCGGACATTTTTGCCAAAGGCACCCTGCTTTTCCCAGCATATTCGCCGAAGCAGCAGCCTCGCGGGAGCGGTCGGTAAAATGGAACAACCACCGGGGTGTACCGGCCAGGATGCGTATATCCGTGACCGTCCGATGGGGCTTCAGACGGTTGAGATTTGGAGTTGGGAGGAGAAAGTGATTCATGCAAAGACAACCCTGGAGTTCTCTAGTCGTCTCGCCCCCCCTTCCTTTAATCGGTTCCTCCTCCCGCGGCAGTCGCGCCGGCGCCGACGCCATGGAGGCGGCGGCGGCGGGCGGCATTGCCTCTCACCCGTTGTGCGCAGTCCCAGTACCCTGTGCCTCGCTCGCGCGATCCGTCATCTACTCGCGCGCGCTGCCATACGCCGCTTCAAGAGGCGGCGGCTGGGAGTCGCAGCGGCAGCTCGGGGACCCGTGATTTCGAGTTGCAGGTAAATAGCACAACACTCTAGTCAAATTCTGCATTTGGCATTGGATTATATTTGGTCATTGCGAAATTTGTTAACTAGTTCTTATTTCAGCAGCAAGCGGCCACTCTTTGATCTCCTTATGCTCCTATAGGATTGCCCGTTTAGTTCGGGCCTGATTGGTTCTCTTCGCTGGTGAGCCAGGCTCGCATCAGAGAGCCAGGCCGGCGGGAGCCAAGCCCAGCACATGCAACAGGTCCGTGTTTGGTTGCAAGTTTGCACACGCACGCATCCACTTTTGCTGTCTACGCACGCACCCCGAGCATGGGTGCTCGCATCACCAGAGCCTGGCTCCGAAGAAACGAGGGATTTTTGCGTATCACGGGAGCCTGGCTCCAGACAGGGAAAAACTTTCCGGCGGAAAACCGCCGGAAAACCGGAAAATTTTCCGTTTCCGCTAGTAGCCGGGAACTGGAATTCCGGTATTTTTCGCCATTTTCCGTTTTCAAATTTAAAAATTCAAAAATATTTGTAAAAAATTGGGAAAAAATATGATAAAAAATTAGGTGTTCTTCTGAGCAAATAGAACTAGAACACACTCAAATCTAAGATCATTTGCTAGACTAAAATTACATTTTAATTGAAAAACAAGGTTATTTGTAGTCTAATGAGGTAGGATTTATAGCTTTTTAATATCCGTACTATCAATGGGTTAAAAGAATATACCTTTTGAATGGAATGAGAGGTCTCCTTTATTTATCCTTACACTTTCATCATATCTTCAATAATTATTAAGTACTACGTGATATACATAAACATTGTTTATTGGATTGAACTTGGGTTTTTATATAGACTATGCAATTTATGTATTATAAACTTATATTATGGTCTATGCAATTTAAGTTATTGTGATAAATTTAGTTTTCATGCATTTTATTTGTGATTTCATGTGACAATATACTTTTGTTATGAATAATTTGTGTGTAATATATTTAATATGCATTGTACATTGCAATATACAATATATACAAAAAAATATTCTATTAAATTATTTAATTATTCATATGTTTGGAGCATTTGTAGTCAAAAAATGACATTTTCCACCAGAAAGTCCGGAATTCCGCCGGAAAGTAGCGGAATTCCGCCGGAAAGTAGCGGAATTTCGCCCGGAATTTCCGGAATTCCGTTTTTTTTAATTTGAATTCACCTTCCGTTCGGAAAATGCGGTTTTCGGCGGAATTTCGTCCGGAATTCCGTTTCCGGTGATCGGCGGGATTCGTAAAAAAACCGAAAAGGTGAACCCTGGCTCCAGATGCCCCTTTGCATCCCGCGGGACAGGCCACGTCACTGGAGCAGGCAACCAATCAATTGAACCTTGCATCTGGAGAGTCTGGTTCCACGCACATGCAGCTAACCAAACGCCCCCTTCAAAGTTCCTGTCAAATTTGAGTATTGCAACTTTTGTGTGTTTGAGTTGAGTCTCACGTTACTGTTAGAGTAGAACAGGCTGCATTTTTTTTAATATTTTTTACTCTCAGTATAGCAGCAGCATCTGACTCATTAGTGTCACTTGTTCAGCTAGCAGTCCTCGATGATGCCCCCTTAGAATTTAGCTACTGTTTAAAAGTATGCCAGCAGGTTTTGGACAACTCCGTTTCTCCATGTATTTGAAAATTCCTTTTCTGCATTCAAAGAATCAGCTAAATATGGTTTGCATGGCATCTAAACAAGCATTAAATCAATATGAAAAGATTAGTTTACTTACACTTTTACAGTACAGACTCTTGTCTCAATCGCAATGATCTAGAGCTGCTTCAGTATCTAATTCATCTACATACTTTGGTACATTCTGCAGGCTGAACTAGCGTCCTTATTGATTGAATCTTTACGTAATGACAAACTCTTGTAAGTCAGTTTGATTAATGTGGTAGTAGGCTGGTAGCCCATGGTCTCACTGTGTTTATCCACCCAACTATCTAGTTACCTTTCTAATAAAAACTGTACACCAAACCAAACTTGCCTTAGTAATATCTTCTGTCCAGATCTACCTACAAATTCGGCGTGGTATAACCGTATAGTATTATTGTTAAGATAATAAAATTAAATTCACACAGAAGATGTGCAACCGCTGCGTTTTCGATGGCTGCCAACCGGATACCCGGCTCGTGCTGTAGGAGATTAACGAGCAGGCATCCTTGTGGAGGATAGCCGGGGCTAAGGCGTTGGGGGAGCTGCTGCCTAGTTAGGGTGCTGCAGCGTGTGCGTTTTGGTTGTTTACCTCTCTATAGGCGTGTATGTTACAAAAAACTAACCCAGGCCGTGGACTCGGCATTGTATCTCGAACCGCTTTTTCTATCTATTAATACAGCGGCGCAGTTCTCCTGTATGTTCGAGAAAAAAAATTCACACAGAATTTTGACAATGTTGAACTTTTTTAACACATTTATTCCAAAAAAGTCAGATATCACTAGATCTCCGCGAACCACGACTGGATCAGACAGAAGCAGATGAGCCTGTTCAGTGGATGTATTGCTGAACCTGAATATCAGCTGAATGTGATCAAAGTCCGTGACTAGCAAAATTACTTCTATGGGGCTATCTGATCACACCAAAGGCAATCACAAATGGAATCTCCTCCAAGATTTTCTCTTGAGATAATAGAAACCCAAGGTGCACCAGGTGGAATGGGTAAGCATAGAATCGCATCGCTTTGAATTACCACTGTAGCTACAATTTTTCAAACGTATCAAACTGGCCTTGAGTTGGAACAGTAGTACATCATCCATGAATATATTGAATGCAGAAACAAAGTGCAGCTCGTTCGTTGAGGCTTGTAAGGTTGCATATGGATTTGGTCAGGTCCTGCATTTGTTTGTAATAGTCCTAGAAGTGTCTTATCTCCTCCCCTCTCTGATCCAAGGGGGGAAATTGTTTCTGTAATTGGATCTTTTCTTCTCCTTAATACAAAGATACACAGCTCTCCTGCATATTCGAGAGAAAAAAGGTTGCATATGGATTGTGGATCTGTTCCATGTAATTTGTTGGAGCTCAAATTAAACACAGTAATCACTTTCAACTCAACGATCTGTGGTGGTATTGCACCTGCAAGGTTGTTGCTGCCCAGAATACAGTAGGTGCACTGTATTCGGTCCATGTAGATAAGACAGGCATATGTTTTTTTTTTATGGTCGACAGGCATATGTGTCATGTGTACAAATGGGTTGCAGTATATTGACAACATGAAGTGAACCAAACTTTGATTTTTCATTGAACTATTTATGTACACTTGTCCTATACAAATGAAGTACATAACGATTGATGTATCCTTTAAAAGGCGGATGCCAATCGCAGGTGTCAAAAGCAACACATCTTGAGGATTATCTATGAACTGAGAATATTCAGTAGTGTAACCCTGCTCTGGATTAATCTCCTGAACAGAAGTCCTGCTCCATCCTCAAGATCCTTGATGTTGCACTCTAACACCTGCAACTGCTCCTCCTTGCAAACAACTGAAGTTCTCTTCTGGAATGCCTTCAAGACAATGGATGGTTTGGGCATAGCAATTTGCTTCGCCAGGATCTGCACTGTTGACTCCAGAAGAGAGGTACTAATCTCTCTAGCCTCGCTCAACAGCCTCAGGATCCTGCAGTCCTCCTTGTCAGAGGAAACCTTCTTTGCAGCCTTCTTGAAATGTTTCTTTGCCTTCTTAACCAAGCGGAAGTAAGACTGGATCTTGGCCTGAACCGCTGCATCATCTCCTTTTCTGAGAGACACTTGCAGATCTTGGACAATGGCCTTCAACTCGGCAAAGTCCACTTGCATGGCATTGCAGAGATCCAACAGCTGAAGAGAGCATTCCATCTCTCCATCCAGCAATTTCCTTTGCTGGGAGGAGCAAACTTGGTTGCTAGGGAGGCACATAACCTCCTCAATGGAACTATAGATGTCTCCAAGCTTCCTCAGACCATCGCAGGTTGTCTCGATGTTTGTCGAGGGCGAGGAGGTGCATGCCTCTAGGATTTGCAGCTGCTCCTCAACTCTGGAGGCAGGCCTAGAAGGAAGACTGATTGATCTATGGTGGTAAGCCATGACTTTTGATGGCGGCCTTAGCTGCGTTGTAGTTTAGGAGATTAGAAGATGGGGTAGCAGATGTTGGGTTGAAAGCGTCTGGCCTTCAAGGAGGCCTATTTATACCGAAGAAGCATGTGTGATGGCATCATGTTCATGGTGGACAAATAGAGTTCTGCATTTGAATTGCCCAGCATATGGAATCTGTTTCCTTCATCTATCATGTGCTTTGCATTTTTTTAGTGCATCATCTATCCTACCAATAAGCTATCACATTGTCATGTTCCATCTGCTGGCAGCAAGAATAAACAGGTTAGTTCACTTCACTGGTAGATCCATACATGATTGCACACTCTACAAATTATTTAGTCGATTGCTAACCAATTGTTATTGATGACAACCGTGTCATGGAGCTGCTGTGCATTTCTTAATTTGAGTAGATGCCTATTAAGCGCAATTCATGCTACGTACACGCTCAACCTCGTGTGCTGGAGCTGACTTGTTTTAGATTTGAGAAGCAAGATCCGCCGCATGAGGATCCTTTGCTTGTTGCTGGGGTAACACATGGTATCTGCATAACATGCCTATCTGATAGCAAAGCATTTGAAAGATCAACTTGAACAATGAACTGCTCCTTTAAATGTCAATAATGATGAGCATCTCCGGGGTATACTTTGGTAAAAAAGAAATGTCAAAACTTCAACATAACAACATGATGCGAGTTCATAAACAGTGAAATTGACACCAGGAAATTGACCAAAAACAATGACTTTCTTTTAGTAATTTTATGTACAGTTGCTCATTTACAGGTACACTACAAAAATTGTATGATGATCGACAGATCCTTTAAAAGTCGGATGCCAATCGCATGGGATTGGTGCATGAGCTATTTACAAACTGAGAGCGTTAAGGAGGGAAACTCTGCTCTGGATCAATCTCCTGAACAAAGTCTGAACTCCGCTCTCAAGATCAACAATGACCAACTCCATCTCCTGCAATTGCTCCTCCTGGCATGTTACTTGTCTTTTGTGGAAAGTCTTGGAGACAAGGGACCATTTGCTAGAGCTTGGTGTTGCAATTTGCTTCGACAGGAGATGCGGCAAGGATTCAAGCATGGAGATTCCAATCTCTCTGGCTTCAGCCAACTGCTTGATCACCGTGCAGCTGTCCTGGTCAACTGTAGTAGGCTTCTTGCTGATCTTCTTTAACTGTTTTTGCACCTTCTTAGCCAAGCTGATGTAAGACTGGATCTTGGATTGAAGGGTGGAGTCATCTCCTCTCTTGATGACCAGCTGCATCTCCTGGATTCTTGTCTTGAGCTCAGAAAAGTTCTCTTGCATGGCGTTGCACAGGTCAAGAAAGATGAGGGACTTCTCAAGCTCTTGCTCTACTGCTTTCCTCTGTTGTGGCCGGCAAAGGCTAACCTGGCCACTCATTGAGCAGATCATCTCCTCGATGCTGTTGTACAATCCTCCAAGCTTCCTGATACCATCGACCACATTTGCAGTGGTAGCAGAAGAAATGGTTGCCTTGAGGCTCTGCAGCTGTTCTTTGATGTTGATTTCTTCAGAGTGAAGGCTGGAAGGCAAACTTGCAGATCTGAGAATGGAAGCCATGGATGCACTCGAGCTGCAATGCTTTTTCTTGTTTTCTCTGGAAATGTTGGTGTCAACCAGGCTATGGTTTGCCGGCATATATAACCAACGAAGCTGAAGCAGTGGCATTGCAACCCTGCCGACAAGAAGAATATCGCCGCTGACAATACGCTGTGCTGTTGCAACATAGCCATAGATGTCCACCGGAGGTTGATGCTCTCTCTATGTTCACCCCCAGGGCAAGAGGAATCTCTGAAGTTGACCTGATGGAGCTGTCATAGTGCGATGTCTCACTTATCAGCAGCAACTCGTCTGCATGAGTGTGTTCTTTATCTTGAGATCTATCTTATGAGATCGGGTACCATAGCAAGCTGCACATGCAGCCTAGCAAGCTGTGCCGAGCGTGTGCGTGTTGTCTGGTTGTTTCTCATGTTGGCAGAGCAAGGCAGCTTACTCTAATACTGGACCTTGCCATGGTCTAATAACGCTCCCGTAGTGTTGGTGATGTGTTTAGAAATTGGGTGCAGCTGGCATGCTAGTAGCTTTGGAGAGCAAGATCTGCTATGCAAGCATCTTTTGCTTGTTCAGCGGACACATCTCATGCGACTACCATGACTGTCTTAGTTCCACAATGGAAAGAGAGAAACTAGATACTATTATACTTATTGCTGCCGTGCAACAATTATTTTATTGTATTGGAATTTGGAGGAATTGTAATGCAGGCAAAAATTGTTAGCGTACACACGCAATTGCATGCATAAGCAGTTTTATGGACAAGAAAAAATGTGCCAGAACCTTTTGATCTTGTTTCACGCTTGACTAATTTTTTTTGTACATTTCACTCATAAATAAATAAAAAAGAGAATTTTGCAATATGAGTGAACACTTGCTTCATCTCTGCAAGCTCCAAAGCTCCTTCGCATCGCTGTCATGTTCTGCCTGCCTGCTGTGCATGTGCTTACAACATTTAGAATCTGAGTTTCTCAGTTTCAAGATGTCTCATGTGCCTTACAATTTATAGTGCATTAGGTCTAACTGAATCACATTGTCATGCTGTAAGTATTGGAAGCAAGAATCAGCATGGCAGCTTACTCTATGTGCCCTACGTGTTATTCCATCTGACTTCTGAACAATTATCAAGTGCAAGCTGGAGCTGGAGCTGGCATGCTATCAGTCAAAGAGAGCATGCCCCACTTCACAAGGATCTTGTGCCTGCTGTTAAGCTACATCTCATGCGCAGGTCTTAACTGTTATCGAACCAATAACATTTTTTTCATGACATCAAAAGTAAAGTTTGGTCTTTTCTTTTCTGAGCAGAAAATAATAACAGAAAAAGCACAGAATGGATCAAAACTTCTGCTTTTCTACACGAGTATATTTATGTACATTTTCTCGAATACATCAAAATTTTGTTTGGATGATTAGCCAATCCTCTAAAATGCGGATGCTAATCATGAGGAATCTTCTGTGTTGGTGTATGATCTACAAGCTAAGAGCATTCAGAAGAGACACCCTGCTCTGGATTAGTATCCTGAACAAAGTCTCAACTCCGCTTTCAAACTCGAGAATGTCCAACTCCAACTCCTTCAGTTGCTCCTCGCACACAACTCTTCTCTTATGGAATGTCTTGGAGATGAGAGACCACTTGCTAGAACTTGGTATGACACTTTGAGTTGACAAGAGTTTCGATGATGATTCTAGCATCGAGGTAGCAATCTCCCTGGCTTCAGACAACATCTTGATCAACCTGCATTCCTGCTCAGCTGCAGCAGACTTCTTGCTGATCTTGAATAATTTTTGTGTCTTCTTCGCCACACGGACGTAGGACTGGATCTTGGTCTGAACAGCTGCATCATCTCCTCTCTTGAGAGCCAGCTGCATGTCCAGGATGCTTTCCTTGAGTTCTCCAAAGCTCCCTTGCATGGCGTTGCAAAGGTCAAGCACGACAAGTGAGCGCTCGAGCTCTTGCTCTACTGCCTTCCTCTGACGTGTAAGTTGGCTGCTCGGTAGGCTTGCAATCTCACCAATGTGGTTGTACACTTCTCCAATCTTCCTCAAACCATCACACATGGTTCCAATGGTTGAACAAGATGAAGAGATAGTTGCTCTCAAGCTCTGGAGCTGTTCTTCGACATCGATGCCATTGAAGCGAGGACTGGAAGGCACACTGGCTGATCTGAGGTGGCAAGCCATGGCTGTAGTGGAAGCTGTAGTGCTTTCCTTTTCTGTAGAAGTGGAAAAGAAGAGAAGCTGCTGCAATGGTGTCCATCCGGCTATGGCTTGCCTCTATATATAACAGAATTAGCCAAAGAAGTGGCATCGCTGACCTTGTAGACAGCAAGAATCTCATCGATGATGAGGTGCTGTGTTGCGGCGACAAAGCCATCTCTTTGAATTGTTCTCTTTGCTTGTTCAGCTTTGGAGGCATCTGTATCTGTAGTTGAGCTAATGATCAGCGTGGCATGTTTCAATAATTGGTGGCAAAGTAATCTGCAAGAGTGCCTAGTTTAATGATAGATTCACATCGTGAGAAGAGCTGCCTGCTGTTGAAAAATACTTCAGCATTCATGATTCTTCATCTGCGTTGTCCTGCCTGCTGGCGCTTCCAACATTTGGAATCTGAAGTTTGCAACTTCAAGATGATCCACATGCTGCGAACCAGATCATCATGTTCCAAGTATTGGCAGCAAGAATCAGAATAGTGGCTTACTCTAGAGCTAATCAATTATCAATTGTGAGCTCAAATCTCGTGGCTGGAGCTAGCATGCTAACAGTTAAGCGTACAAAAAAAGGGTCCCTGCTCATATGCTCTTTCATTGTCAATTTATACACAAGTAGCACGTTTGAAATAAAAATGTCACAAATTTTATTTGATCACTACTGAACAATAAAAATATACAGATCCATCCATGTCGGTCACCTAGTCTCAGCAAAATTAGATGAACATGGCAGAATGGCAGCACAGAGGGAGTCTATCAACAAAGGATGTGTTTAGTTCCCGGGGTGTAAAGTTAGTATACGGACACACATTTAAAGTACTAAATGTAGACTAATAACAAAACAAATTACATATTCCGCCTGTAAACTGCGAGACAAATTTATTAAGCCTAATTAATTCATTATTAGCAAATATTTACTGTAGCATCACATTGTCAAATCATGGCGCAATTAGGTTCAAAAGATTCGTCTCGCAATTTACACGTGAATTGTGCAATTATTTTTTTTTCTATTACTCCGTGTATGTATTCAAATATTAGATGTGATGTTTTTGGCTAAAAATTTTTTGGAACTAAATACACCCAAAGGCAAAGTATCAGGTGCACGGTTGTATGAAGAGGTTGGTTTGCACCTGATATGGTGTCATCAACAAAATCACATAAAAAAGAAGGGAAATAATCCCATAAAAAAGAGAAGGGAAATAAAGAAAAGAAGAGAGAAACACCTAAACCGAAGAAATTTGTATGTCCGGTGTTAAATTTCGGAAGATAAAAGTATTGAGTGGTATAATAGGTATGCAAATTGAGACCCAAATAATGAAATTGTTCGGATTATTTCAGGCCTACCTTGGCAGTTTTTATCAGGCCACTTGTTTGCGCGCCACGACGCGATCCAGACCCTGATGTGGGCACTCGGCGAGGGCGAGGCAATGGCGGCGGCTGCGGGCGCGGCAATGGCGGCGGCTGCGGGCGCCAGTGCAAGCAGTCCGTTGTGTTCACCCGCACTCCCGCTGCGCCTCCCGGCGGCTCGCTAACCCTAGTGGATGTAGAACCCGCCGCCGGCGGCGCCATCCACCACGGGAAGGGGCGCCTGGATTCGCAAGTCGCACGCATGGCGGTGATTTGCGGTCCCACAGGAGGTAAATCGCGCAAGAATTTAGTCAAATTTTGTTCTGGTATTGGATTACATTCAGTCGATGGGAAGTGTGCTACTACTCGTAGCTTAGGCTGCAGTTTTTTCTTTTACTCTGTGTGGGTACCTATGAAGTGCTTCAATATCGTAGCATCATCTGAAAAATTAGGAAAAAATTGCAATATTAGGACTGCAAACATTGACTACTCGTGAATTTGCCGCTCCCAGTAAATGACATTGTGGGACCATTTGTGTTTATGAATTGCAATATCGTAGTGTCACTTATTCAGTTGTTTCAAAGGTGGCAACTTGTTTACTCAGTTGTCCTCTTTGAAGCCGTCGGAATTGTCGCTTAAAATTTAAAAAGATGCCTGGATTTTGACTACTCTGCTTCTCCATTTATTTGATTATTCCTTTTCGAGTTAAAAAACAATTAGTTAAGTATGGCATCTAAACAAGCTCTAAATTCAATATGGAAGATTAGTTTACTCATAGTTTTCCAGCTCAGAGTCGTATGTCTATTGCAATGACCTAGAGCCTCAGTATCTGAGTCATCTAGATAGTTGTTTTTGAACGAATTTCTTCTTTTTAACGAACATCTAGATAGTTGCTAGATACTGCAAAGCCCACTATCATCCTTATTGGTTGAGTCTTAAGCTATGAAGAACCCAAACCCAACACATTTTATTTCAGACATGGATAGATCTCCACTCAATTCACTAAATGGATCAGATTCAAGCAGAGCGAGCTTGTTCAGTGGATATGTTGAGTATGGATTGTGGAACCACTCAATTGCGATTTTTTGGAGCTCAGGTTGAGCACATTGATCGCTTTCAACTCACTAATCTGTGGCCTGTGGGGGTATTGTACCTGCAAAATTATTTGGCACCCGGTATCAGTGCTTTAGGGAAAGCAGTAACTGCACAGTATTCGTTTGATCGGTCCCTATAGACAGGCATATGTGTCTTGTGTACAAATGGGCTGCAATAGATTGACAACATGAAGTGAACCAAAATTTTGATTTTTCATTGAGCTTTTATATACATTTGTTCTATACAAATGTTGAAGTACATAGGCTGAGACTGATGGATCCTTTAAAAGGTAGATGCCAATCACAGGTGTCAAAAACAACACATCTTGAGGACTATCTATGAACTGAGAGTGTTCAGTAGTGTAACCCTGCTCTGGATTAATCTCCTGAACAGAAGTCCTGCTCCATCCTCAAGATCCTTGATGTTGCACTCTAACACCTGCAACTGCTCCTCCTTGCAAACAACTGAAGTTCTCTTCTGGAATGCCTTCAAGACAATAGATGATCTGGGCATTGCGATTTGCTTGGCCAGGAGCTGCACTGTTGACTCCAGAAGAGAGGTAGTAATCTCTCTAGCCTCGCTCAACAGCCTCAGGATCCCGCAGTCCTCCTTGTCAGAGGAAACCTTCTTTGCAGCCTTCTTGAAATGTTTCTTTGCCTTCTTAATCAAGCGGAAGTAAGACTGGATCTTGGCTTGAACCGCTGCATCATCTCCTTTTCTGAGAGACACTTGCAGATCTTGGACGATGGCCTTCAACTCGGCAAAGTTCTCTTGCATGGCATTGCAGAGATCCAGTAGCTGAAGAGAGCATTCCATCTCTCCATCCAGGAATTTCCTTTGCTGGGAGGAGCAAACTTGGTTGCTAGGGAGGCACATAACCTCCTCAATGGAACTGTAGATGTCTCCAAGCTTCCTCAGACCGTCGCAGGTTGTCTCGATGGTTGTCGAGGATGAGGAGGTGCATGCCTCTAGGATTTGCAGCTGCTCCTCAACTTTGGAGGCAGGCCTAGAAGGAAGACTGATTGATCTATGGTGGTAAGCCATGACTTCTGATGGAGGCTGTAGTTGTGTTGTAGTTTAGGAGATTAGAAGCTATAGCAGCAGATGTTGGGTTGAAAATGTCTGGCCTTCAGGGGAGGCCTATTTATACTGAAGAAGCGTATGTGACAGCATCTTGTTGATGGTGGACAAATAGAGTTCTGCCATTTGAATTTCCCAGCACATGGAATCTGTTTCCTTCATGTATCATGTGCTATCCAATTTTTTAGTGCAGGATTTATCGTATCAATGAGCTATCACGTTGTCATGTTCCAGCTACTGGCGGCAAGAATCAACAGGTTAGTTCACTCCACTGGTAGATCCTGACTTGATTGTGTACTCTAGAGACTATTTTAGTGGATTGCCAACCAATTATTATCGGTGCCAAGCGTGTCATCGAGCTGCTCTGCAATTCTTAATTTGAGTAGATGCCTTATTAAGCGCAATTCATGCTACTTACACGCTCAACCTCGTGTTTTGGAGCTGACTTGTTCTAGATTTGGGCAGCAAGATCCACTGCACGAGGATCCTTTGCTTGTTGCTGGGACAACACATGGCATCTGCATAACATGCCCATCTAATAGTAAAACATTTCAAATATCAACTTGAACAATGAACTGCTCCTTCAAGCATCAATAATGATGAACATCTTCTGGGTATTCTTTGGTAAAAAAACACACACCTGAACTTCGGAAATTTCGCAACATAACAACAGGATGCAAATTCATAAATAGTGAAGTTGGAGGTAGGAAATAGACCAAAAACTGTGACTTTCTTTTCAGTAATTTTCTGTACAGTTGCTCATTTACTGGTACATTACAAAATTGTATGATGGTCAGCAGATCCTTTAAAAGGCTGATGCCAATCACATTGGATCAGGGTTCATGCCTAATCTATCTACAAACTGAGAGTGTTGAGGACTAAAACTCTGCTCTGGATCAATTTCCTGAACAAAGTCTCAATTCCAATCTCAAGATCAACAATGACCAACTCCATCGCCTGCAATTGCTCCTCCTCGCATGTTAGTCTTCTTTTGTGGGTAGTCCTGGAGAGAAGGGACCATTTGCTAGAGCTTGGCATTGCAATTTGGTTCAACAAGAGATGCGGCAATGATTCAAGCATGGAGATTCCAATCTCTCTAGCTTCAGCCAACTGCTTGATCACCCTGCAGGTTTCCTGGTGAACTGTAATAGGCTTCTTGCTGATCTTCTTCAACTGTTTTTGCACCTTCTTAGCCAAGCGGATGTAGGACTGGATCTTGGATTTAAGAGCGGAGTCATCTCCTCTCTTGATGACCAACTGCATCTCCTGAATGCTTGTCTTGAGCTCAGAAAAGTTCTCTTGCATGGCGTTGCAGAGGTCGAGAAAGATGAGGGACTTCTCGAGCTCTTTCTCCACTGCTTTCCTCTGTTGTGGCTGGCAAAGGCTAACCTGGCCACTTGGTGAGCACATCATCTCCTCGATGCTGTTGTACAACCCTCCAAGCCTCCTGATGCCATCGACCACTTTTTCAGTGGTAGCAGAAGAAATGGTTGCCTTGAGGCTGTGCAATTGTTCTTCGATGTTGATTTCTTCAGAATGAAAGCTAGAAGGCAAACTTGTAGATCTAAGAATGGAAGCCATGGCTCCAATTAGAGCTGCGGTATTTTTTCTTGTTTCTTTGGAAATGGCTGTGAGAAGCTGAGCTGCAATGGTATCAACTAGGCTACGATTTGCCAGTATATATAACCAAGGAAGCTGAAGCAGTAGCACTGCAACCCCGCCGACAAGAAGAATATTACCACTGATGAAGTGCTGTGCTGTTGCGACATAGCCACAGATGTCCACGGCAGGTTGATGCTTTCTGTATGTTCATCCAGAGCAGGAGGAATCTCTGAAGCTGTCATAGTTCCATGTCCCAATTATCAGCAGCAATTTGTCTGGACGAGTTTGTTCTTCATGTTGAGATCTGGATCTAGAAATTGGTGAGCGTGGCAACCTGTGGCGTTTTGTGTTGTCTGGTTGTTTCTCATGTTGGCAACTGGAATCAGTTAGGCAGCTTGGCACGTTAGCAATTGGCTGCAGCTTGGCATACATGCTAGTAGCTTTTGGAGAGCAGGATCCACTCTGCAAGCATCTTTTGCTTGTTGTTCAGCAGACATATATAGTGTGTGATTATGAAAATAGAGAAACTTGATACTATTATACTTAATCTATTGTTGCCCTGCAACAAATACAATTTTTTTCTGATAATGTGTATGAATTTGGAACTGTATTGCAGACATAAGTGTGTTTGTTTATTGTACTCACGCAATTGCATGAATAAGAAATTATGTGTACAAGAGGAAATGTGCCAATACCTTCATTTTTGTCTCTCTTGACTAACTTTTTGTACATTGCCCTCATAAAAATAGTTTCCATTATCAGTGAACACTTGCTTCATTTCATCTACAGGCTCCAAAGCTCCATGGCATCTCGGTCATGTTCCCCCTGCCTGCTGCTCTCGCAACATTTGGAATCTGAGTTTTGCAATCTCAAGATGACTCATGTGCTGTCCAATTAATGCTGTGTTAGGTTTAACTGAATCACATTACCATGCTACACATATTGGCAGCAAGAATCAGCATGACAGTTTACTCTACGTTCCCTACGTGTTATTCCATCTGACTTCTGAACAATTATCAATTGCAAGTTCAAATTTCATGGCTGGAGTTGGCATGCTATCAGTTAAAGAGAGCATGATCCACTTTACAAGGATCTTGTGCCTGCTGTTGAGCTACATATAATGCTGTTCTTAATTGTGATCGAACCACTAATAATTTTTTACATAACACAAAAAAAGGAAGTTAAGCTTTTTTCCCACAAGAGGAAAATTTCACAGCATCAAATGGATCAAAACTTACGCTTTCCCATCGAGTATATTCATGTACATTTTCTCATATATACATCAAAATTTTGTTTTAATGATTAGCCAATCCTCTAAAAGGCGGATGCTAATCACAAGGAATCTACTGAGTTGGTGTATGACCTACAGGCTAAGAGCATTCAGAAGAGAAACCCTGCTCTGGATCATTATCCTGAACAAAGTCTCAACTCCGCTCTCAAGATCAACAATGTCCAACTCCAACTCCTGCAACTGCTCCACCTCGCACACAGCTCTTCTCTTCTGGAATGCCTTGGAGACGAGAGACCACTTGCTATAACTTGGTATGGCAACTTGCTTTGACAAGAGTTGCGAGGAAGATTCCAGCATCGAGGCAGCAATCTCCCAGGCTTCAGACATCATCTTGATCAACTTGGAGCTTTCCTGCTCAACTGCAGCAGACTTCTTGCTGATCTGCTTGAATAGTTTTTGTGTCTTCTTTGCCACACGGAGGTAGGACTGGATCTTGGTCTGAACAGCTGCATCATCTCCTCTCTTGAGAGCCAGCTGCATGTCCAGGATGCTTTCCTTGAGTTCTCCAAAGCTCCCTTGCATGGCGTTGCAAAGGTCAAGCACGGAAAGTGAGCGCTCGAGCTCTTGCTCCACTGCCTTCCTCTGCCGTTTAAGTTGGCTGCTCGGGAGGCTTGCAATCTCACCAATGTGGTTGTACACTTCTCCAATCTTCCTCAAACCATCACATATGGTTCCAATGGTTGAAGAAGATGAAGAGATAGTTGCTCTCAAGCTCTGGAGCTGTTCTTCGACATCGATGCCATTGGAGTGAGGACTGGAAGGCACACTGGCTGATCTCAGGTGGCAAGCCATGGCTGTAGTGGATGTATTGCTTTGCTTTTCTCTAGAAGTGGAAAACAAGAGAAGCTGTTGCAATGGTGTCCATCCGGCTATGGCTTGCCTCTATATATAACAGAACAAGCTGAAGAAGTGACATCGCTGACCTTGTAGACAGCAAGAATCTCATCAATGATGATGTCCTGTGCTGCGGCGACAAAGAGCCAGCTATCCCCGTGTTTCTTGTTGCTTGTCCAGCTTTAGAGGCATCTCTAACTATAGTTGAGCTAATGATCAGCATGGGATGTTTCAATAGTCGGTTGCGAATTCATCTGCACGAGTGCCTAATTTAATGATGGATTCAGATCGTGAGAAGAGCTGCCTGCTGGTGAACATTTGACTTTAGCATTCATGATTCTTCATGCCACATTGTCTTGCCAGCTGGTGCTTCCAGCATTTAGAATCTGAAGTTTGCAATTTCAAGATGAACCACATGCTGCACAAGTTTCTTAACTGTTGGAACCAACCAAACCACATAACCATGTTCCAAGTATTGGCAGCAAGAATCAGAATACCAGCTTACTCTAGAGCCAACAAATTATAAATTGAGCTGGCATGCTATCAGTTAACCGGGGCAAGATCCACATCACAAGGATCTTGTACGTACCTGTTGTTGAGCCACATCACATGTGACTATTAACCGTGTCCATCTCATCAAACAACTAGTAATTTCTCTTATAGTCCGAAAGTGAAAAGTAAAAGGGACTTTTTTCAACACCAATTTTTATCTGAACTCATAATATCAGGTTGTAGTATAGCAACTTAGCTGTCTTCCATGTCAAGTTTGGACAAGAAAATTCAAAGATCAGACAACTATGACAACATGAAATGGATCAAAATTTTGCTCTTTCATTCAGTATTTTTCTGTACATTTGTCCCATATATACATCAAAATTGTTTTGATGATCAGCCAATCCTCTAAAAGGCGGATGCTAATCGCAGGGAACCTGAGTTGGTGTATGATCTTTCTACAGGCTAAGAGTGTTGAGAAGCGAGACCCTGCATTGGATCAGTCTCCTGAAGACAATCTGGAGTTCGCTCTCAAGATCAACAATCCCCAACTCCAAAACCTGCAATTGCTCCTCCTTGCACGCGACTCTCTTCTTCTGGAATGCCTTGGACACAAGAGACCACTTACTGGCACTTGGCATCAGGATCTCCTTTGATAGGAGGTAGAATGTCGATTCCAGCATCAATAGAGTAATGTCTCTTGCTTCAGACAATAGCTTGACCACTCTGCAGCTATCAGTGTCAAGAACAACCTTGATGTTGATCTTCTTAAGCTGCTTGTGCGCCTTCTTGACCAAACGGGCATAAGACTGAGCCTTGGCCTGAACAGCCACATCGTCTCCTCTCTTGATACCCAATTGCATCTCTTGGAGGCTTGTCCTGAGCTCTGCGAAGCTCTCTTGCATGGCATTGCAGAGGTCAAGCAAGACGAGAGAGCACTCAAGCTCCTCCTCCACGGAATTCCTCTGTTGACGCTGGCTGCTGGGAAAGCATATGAGCTCATCGATGCAGCTGTAGATGTTCCCGAGCATGGATAGACCATCAACTATGGTCTCGATGGTGGCAGAGGGAGCAGAGATAGCTGCCTTCAGGCTCTGGATGTGTTCCTCGACATTGGTTCCATTGGAGCGAGGGCTTGAGGGCAAACTTACGGATCTCAGGTGGCAGGCCATGCTTGGAATGGAAGCTATGAGCCTGTTTTCACTGGAGATGGAAGAGAAGTCAAGTTTCTGCTATGGTGTTTTCCCAGCTTTGGCTTCCCTCTTTATATAGGGAAAGAGGTTGAAGCAACTGCACAGCCAAACCAGCAGACAACAAGAATCATTCTCATGTGTGATAGTGGTGAGCT
Source organism: Panicum virgatum (assembly GCF_016808335.1). NCBI lineage: Eukaryota > Viridiplantae > Streptophyta > Magnoliopsida > Poales > Poaceae > Panicum > Panicum virgatum. Next base: position 4,330,408 of record NC_053136.1, read on the forward strand.
GAAGCCACTCAACCCAAGAGGCATCGTTGGTTGAGCTTGATTAGGACGCTGTCATGTCTGCATTTTGGGTGGCAAACTGAACTGCATGGGTGAACGGCCACCGAGTTTAGTATCAGATTCAGATCATGGTCAATTAATTAACATGCAAGTTGCCGGTGGAAGAACGAACAGCATGCTGACTTCGCTTGGCCTCACCTCCAGGCTCCCAAGACACATCTAACCAGCTGATCACAGCAATGGATCAGTGATAGTCCTTGTCCAGTTGTCTTCATGTTTCTGTTCTTCATTGCCTGCTCGTTCAATGATCCCCACGTGTTTCTGCAATTTCATAGAATATTAGGTGCAACTCCTAAATAAATAGATTATAATCACGCTGCCAAGTTGCAAGCAATCCATCTCTCCTGAACATCGTGAGAAAACATATCATTTTTTAAAACAATTGACATATGTTGTATAATTGTATCTGTGCAATTTCACTATTTTGTTTCACAGTAGTTTCCTAGGGCAAATAGACAAAAGTAAATATTTTCCTAAAGTTACAATTTCTTTTTTAAGGAATCATCTACGCAGAATATCTCGCTGCTACGAAAATTTATCTTAGTGCAGATATCTGTTTATAAACAAGCATAAAACAAATCTCCAGTTTCAAGCACCCAAATAGTTTTGAAGTAGTGTAGTATCCGCAACATGGACAATGGCCCGCTGTCTACAAATGTCGAGCTAGATGCATGCAAGCCCCAAGTTTCTGGGCGATCTGCAGCTAGATTAAAAGGCAAGTGAGAATGTTTACACACAACAAATCTAACCTATCATGAGTTAGCATTGCAGTTTCCTTGAAGGTATTAGGTACATAATAATCAGTCCATTTACAGTGCATTTTTCACGAGCAGCTAAACGCCTCACCTTAGTTCAGCTGACTCCAATCTTTCTCCGAATCCAGATTTGTTTCTTGTGCTGCGAAATGGGAAGCAGGTCCCCGCAAGGTAGTTCGGATCACAGATTTAGTCGAGCTGTCGACGCTTCCACTGCTGGAAACATGAATGCCATGATGTTTTGCTCTGAAATGAAGAATGAGTAAGACTGATTACACAAGTGACAAGATTTTCTGAAGCTAATCGACCGCGTTCATGGAAGTGGGGAGGAAGGCTGGCGGAGGCTCACCACTTCGTCTGCTCGCCTCCGGTTGAGGAGACCAAGGGCCACGAATCACACGAAGGCGACCCAGCTGCGGATGAGGAAAGGACGGCGGTGAAGACCTTGGAGGGCGGGCGGCCGTCCCGCGGAGCCTCCGCCGCCCTCACCTCGCCGCCGCCCATGTTCCGGCTAATTTTACACGTGAGACCCCCGAAACATTTACATGAAACCCCCTTAAACGGATTACGATTAATAATCCTGATCCAACGTTTTACATAAAACTCCCCAAATCGGTTCACAGTTTATCCAACATTTTACAAAAAAACCCCAAACTTGAATCGCCAAAACCACCCTAATTGTTTTTTTTGCAGAAATCCCCCTACTATTTGCAGAATAGTTCTTATCTGCTTCTTCCCTACCCGCGGCATGGGTTCCAGTCCCGTCCGTCGGCGGCTGCCGTCGCCGCCGCAGGAGGCCGGAGTTCTGGTGGTGGGATTACCGCCAGATAGCACTTGGCCCTCCTCCTGGGCTTCCTGATCCTTTCCTCCGCCCACTCGTCCATGTCCATCCGCCCCCTTATCGCCTCGGTGCGGATGCCCGACGGAGACCAAGTGCGAGATGTTCCTGCGCCCGTGCGGCGGCACCAACCACCGGAACGGCGACCTGCTGCCGCGCAGTGGCCACCGTGCTGCAGAACAGCCACCCAACCCTGCACCCTTGATCGGGAGTGCCCCCAAGTAACAGTCACCGCGGCGCCCTCCCCCTCCGGCCGCCTGCAACCTACTTCGGGAGTTGAGGTAAAGGCTAAATGTTCTGATCAATTTGATGAAGCTGAAAACCGCTTGGATTTGTGTGTGTTCTGCTCCTGCTGCTTCTTGCATCCTGCGAATTTTTTTAGGGATAACGGGGGGGGAGAGGATCCCCACCAATATATTGCCATAGTCTCTTGCAGACTCAATAAAACTCGGAGGGTTCAGCAATTGTTACATAGGGAAAACACTGCATAACATGCTTGGCAAAATGATACAGTCTATGGCTTGTTTGGGTGATTGCAGATCATTAAGTAAACTGCAAAATCAGTAGCACTGCATAACATGCTTGGCAATGCATACAGCAAATGTTATTTATTAAAGGAATTTCGAAGTGAGAAATACCATGGTTTCCTTCCAGCTGCTTTGCCTCTATATATAACAGAACTCGCCAAAGAAGTAGCATCGCTGACCTTGTAGACAGCAAGAATCTATTCGGCGATGAGGTGCTGCGCTGCAGTGACAGAGGGACAGAATTACTTGTCCAGCTTTAGAAGCACCTCTAACTATAGTTGAGCATCAGCGTGGGATGTTTCACTAGTTGGTGGCCAATTCATCTGCACTAGTGCCTAGTTTATTGATAGAGTTAGATAGTGACAAGAGCTGCCTGCAGTTGAACATTTTGAAATTAGCATTCATGATTTTTCATGCCACAGTGTCCTGTCTGCTGGTACTTCCAGCATTTAGAATCTGAAGTTTGCAACTTCAAGAAGATCCACATGCTGCCCAAGTTTCTTAAGTGTTGGGTCTAGTGAACCACATCGTCATGTTCCAAGTATTGGCAGCAAGAATCAGAATATATAGTTGCTTCTTCTAGAGCAAATCAATTATCAATTGCGAGCTCATATCTCGTGGCTAGAGCTGGCATGCTACCAGTTGAGTAAAGCAAGATCCACTTCACAAGGATCTTGTGTCTGTTGTTAACCCACATCGCATGTGAATGTTAGCTGTGTCGTACTAATTTCTTTTATAATAAAAAATAAAGAGTTAAAAGGGACTTTTTTCGATACAAAATTTATCGAAAGCTCCGAATTTCAGGTTATAGTTTGGCAATTTACATGTCTTCCAAGTCAAATTTGGACAAGAAATTCAAAGATCAGATAATTTGACAACATCAAATGGATCAAAACTTTTGCTCTTTCATTGAGTATTTTTCTGTACACTTTGTCTCATATATACATCAAAATTGTTTTGATGATCAGCCAATCCTCTAAAAGGCGGATGCTAATCGCAGGGAACCTGAGTTGGTGTATGATCTTTCTACAGACTAAGAGTGTTGAGAAGCGAGACCCTGCACTGGATCAGTCTCCTAAAGACAATCTGGAGTTCGCTCTCAAGATCAACAATCTCCAACTCCAAGACCTGCAATTGCTCCTCCTTGCACACAACTCTCTTCTTCTGGAATGCCTTGAACCACATGCTAATGGCACACATTATCAGAAATTGACCGGGCACATCATTAATCAAGCTAGCAGCCTGCTGGGCTTAGCAGAAGTGGTACCTGATGCTACTGCTGCAAGATGCGCAGCCGCTGTGCCATTGATGCGCGGGACTTGCGGTCCTCCCTCCGTGCATATGCTCTGTGTGGGTGTGGCCTCTGACAGGCGGTGCGCTGGTGCGCCTGAGGCTGCGAGCGCCCGTCCGCGACAGCCCTACCCGCCGTCCTGGCGGCAAGCGAGGTCGTTGTTGCGGACGAAGAGCGAAGCCAAGACAGGGAGCCGAGGGCCCACGCGGAGCAGGGGCGGCAACAGCATTCCAGCGTGAGTCGCTCAGATTTCTCACGCTTTTCAGATGAGCTCATGCAGCGGCGATGCAAGAACCAGCTTCAATTGGATTAAATCCGCGCGAGGAAAAGGATGACGGAGACTGCAAACCCATGTGCGGCGGCAGCGCGGACTCGACCGGTGTGGCATGCCCTGGCACTTTGGCGAAGCGTGGCACGAGCAGCGGTGCAGCCGGATTTGTTGTGGAGCTCATCAATGGCGCTAGTGAAGGGGAGGGGAGAGAGGGAAGTGCGGCGCCAGAGGAAGGCCTGTGCGGAGAGATGGAAGAGGGTGAGCGGCAGGGGGAGATCGACATGGAAAGCGGGATCGGAGCCCCTTGATGGCCGCCACGGTGAGAGAGCGCAGCGATGGAGGGACCGAGGGAGGCCGAGTGGGCTTGGTCTGCCTCAGCCTCGAGCGATACGAAGACGAACGACGGGAACGGGAGGAGCGAGCTGTTTGAGAAGAGTCGGGAGAATGCTAGAGCTGGACGACGCGCCGTACCGGATGCTGACGGTACAATTTAACTTAGCCTGATGACGGACGGTCGAGATTTTTGTAATGACGTGGCCCAATCGCTGCTGGAGTTTCCGTCCAACTTTCGTCTTGAAGAGATAGGGAAAGATGTTGAAGCAACTGCATAGCCCAACCAGCAGACAGCACGAATCATTCTCATGTGCGATCATGATGACCTGCAACAGAATCCACTCAACCCAAGAAGCCTCGCTGGATGAGCTTGATTAGGAGGCTGTCATGTCTGCATTGTGGGTGGCAAACTGAACTGCACGGGTGAAGGGCCATCGAGTTTAGTATCAGATTCAGATCATGGTGACTGAATTGACATACAAGTTGCCTGTGGAAGAACAAGCAGCATGTTGACTTTGCCTCACCTCCAGGCTCCAAAGACATGTTTAACCAGCTGGTCACAGCATTACACAACGGATCAGTAATAGTCTTTGTACAGTTGTATGCATGTTTCTGTTCTTCATTGCATGCTTGTTCCATCATCCCCACGTGTTTCTGCAATTTCCTAGCACATTAGGTGCACCTCTTAAATAAAGAGATTATTATCACACTGTCAAGTTGCAGGTACCAATAGCAAATAATCCATTCAAAGCGTACAATATGTGCACGCTTGGCCACAGATATCCCTCTCCTAAACATTGTGAGAAGAAACAAATGATTTTTTGGAGGGAAGCAAAACAATAGAAAATAGGAGAACTTGATGCTTGTGGTGTATGATTGTATCAGCACAACTGACTATTTTGTTCACAGTGGTTTTTTTGGGGTTAAGAGACAAAGTAAATATTTCCTGAAGTTACATTTCAGTTTCTAATGAATCATTTATGCAGAATATTTCTCTGCTATGTGAATTTATCTTCAGTCCAAACATTTGTTTAAGCAAGCATAAAACAAAATATCAAGGTTCTAGCACTCCAAATAATTTTGCACCAGAAATTTAGTATGGTAGCATCTTAGATTCATAGGCAATATGCCAAGCGCAGTCTACAGAATGTGAAACTAATGATGCTCATCCATGCATGGGAGGGGGTAGGTGGAGAGCGGAGGCTCACCAGTTCGTCTGTTCGTCTCCGGTCGCGGCGGCCTTGGGCCGTGAATCACACGCTCGCGACCCAGCTGCGGATGCGAAACGAGCTGCCGTGGCGACCGCGGCCGTCCTGCGGAGCCTCCGCCGCCGTCGTCCTCCCCACCCCCTTGCGGCCTCCCAGGTTCCGGCTAATTTTACACGTGACCCATATGTACATAAAACACCCTAAATTAGATCGCGATCCAATATTTAACACAAAACCCCCAATTTTACATATCTCAATTCAATTTTTTTATACAGAGAAAGTCTGGTTTACACCTTCAAACTATCACAAAAGTTCGATTTTCAACTTTTAATTATAAAATCAAATAAAAAATACTATCCAATTGTTGAAATCGGCAAATTTGTCCTCTTAGATGGTTTCCAAGGTGATTTTTTATTTTGTTTGAATGAAAAATATTGTGAATGAGCTCGTAGCTCAGTGGTGGAGTCGCTGGTTGGTTGTAGTGCCCCACCAGCCCGCGTTCGAGCCCGCTCGGCGCTGGTTTCGCACCTGGGTGCTGAGGTGTGTGCTGGTGTGTGTGCGTGTGTGGCGTGTGCGTAAGTCTCGGTATGACGCGTTCTGAGATTTCTGAGACGGTATGACGCGTTTTGAGATTTCTGAGACAGTCTCGTCTGCGCTGAATCCGGTTAGCGTGGATGACCAAAAATTTTACATGACTCCCCGTGCTCCAGGTGCTTTAAAAAAAGAATTAAAAATATTCACTTTTAAACTTAAAAATTTATAACTAATTCATTTTAAATAAAAAATACAAAATGTGTATCAAAAGTTTTCTAAAAATCATAAAATTTGGTTACCTGTAGTTATGTCTATTATTTTTAAATAACCAAGATTCAAATAAAAAATAATAGATAGGTTATATTTTTTAAAAAAATTGGTACTGCTTTCAAAATTTTTAGATTTAAAATAAATTAGTTTAAATTTTTTAGATCTAATTAGAATTTTATTAATTTGTCTAAAAATACAAAATCCTTTTGAAAGCCACTCTAAGGGCCAAAATTGTTAGGTTTTGACAGTTGGATGGTCTTGTTATCCGACTTTGTAATTGAAGGTTGAAAATTAGACTTCTGCAATAGTTGGAAGCGGTAATTCGAACTTTTACCCCCTGATATTTTTGCATAAACCCTTTTTTACTGATTAGTCCTCATTTTAGACGAATTTCTTTTAGACGAAACTGATTAGTCCTCGTTTGTTGCCCCCCCCCCCCCCCCCCGCGTTTGTTGCCCCCCCCCCCCCCCCCCCCCCCCCCCGCGGCATACTGGCATGCGTTCCCGTCCGCCGCCGTCCGCCGGACGCCGGGGCCGCCACATGAGGCCAGAGCTCCGGTCATGGGAGTGCCGCAAGATAGCACCTGTCCCTCCTTGTGGGCATCCTAATCCTTTCCCCCAGCCCACTCATCCACCACCCCTTCTCACCTCGGTACGGGGCGCTCGATGGAGATTGGAGAGCAAGGGCGAAATGTTCCTGCGCTACGGGCCGTGCGGCGGGATCACTGCCGGAACAGCGACCTGCTGCCGCGCCGTGGACACCCCGCTGCTGCACCGCATGTCCGCACCCAACCCTGCATCCTCGATCGGGACATCGGGAGTGGCCCCTAGTCACCGCCGCGCCCTCCCCCTCCGGCCGCCGGCTAACTGCTCCGTGAGTTGAGGAGGGAGAGGCTAACCGTTTGGATTGATTTGATGCAACTGAAATCGCTTGGATTAGGGTGCATTCTGCATATTTTGTTCGCAGCTGCTTGCATAATGTGAGATGATGCAGTTGCAGTCTATGGTTGTTTGGGCGATCGCAAAGCATTCAGTAAACTGCAAAATCAGTAGCACTGCATAACATGCTTGGGCAACTTTGCAATGCATACAACAAATATTATTGATTAAAGGAATTCCGAAGTGGAAAATACTATGATGTCCATCCAGCAACGGCTTGTCTCTCTATTTAACAGAACTAGCCGAAGAAATGGCATCGACCTTGTTGACAGCAAGAATCTATTCGACGATGAGGTGCTGTGCTGCAGTGATGAAGAGACAGAACTGCCTGTCCAGCTTTAGAAGCACCTCGGACTATAGTTGAGCATCAGCGTGGGATGTCTCAATAGTTGGTGGCAAATTCACCTGCACGAGTGCCTAATTTTATGATAGATTAATATCGTCACAAGAGCTGCCTGCTGTTGAACATTTTGACTTTAGCATTCATAATTCTTCATGCCACATTGTCCTGCCTGCTTGTGCTTCCAGCACTTGGAATCTGAAGTTTGCAATTTCAAGATGAACCACATGCTGCCCAAGCTTCTTAACTGGTGGCACCATCCGAACCACATCATCATGTTCCAAGTATTGGCAGCAAGAATCAGAATATATAGTGGCTTACTCTGGACAAATCAATTCTCAATTCTCAATTGTTTGCTCATATCTCGTGGCGAGAGCTGGCATGCTATCAGTTAAGCGGAGCAAGATCCACTTAACAAGGATCTTGTGCCTGTTGTTAAGCCACATCCAATGTGAATGTTAGCAGTGTCCATCTCATCAAACAACTAGTACTAATTCTTTTAATGATACAAAAATAAGGAGTTAAAGGGACTTTTTCTTCGATGCAAAATTTATCTGAAGCTCCCAATTTCAGGTTAGAGTTTAGCAATTTAGTTGTATTCCGTGTCAAGTTTGGACAAGAAAATTCAAAGATCAGACAATTTGGACAACATGAAATGTATGACAACTTTGCTCTTTCATCGAGTATTTTCTGTACACTTCGTCCCATATATGCATCAAAATTGTTTTGTTGATCAGCCAATCCTTTAAAAGGCGGATGCTAATCGCAGGGAATCTGAGTTGGTGTATGATCTTTCTACAGGCTAAGAGTGTTGAGAAGCGAAACTCTGCATTGGATCAGTCTCCTGAAGACAATCTGAAGTTTGCTCTCGAGATCAACAATCTCCAACTCCAAGATCTGCACCTGCTCCTCCTTGCACGTGACTCTCTTCTTCTGGAATGCCTTGGACACAAGAGACCACTTGCTAGTTGTCGACGTCTGGATCTCCTTTGACAGGAGGTACAATGTCATTTCCAGCATCAGTAGAGCAATCTCTCTTGCTTCAGACAATAGCTTGACCACTCTGCAGCTATCAGTGTCAAGAACAACCTTTCTGTTGATCTTCTTGAGCTGCTTCTGGGCCTTCTTGACCAAACGGGCATAAGACTGAGCCTTGGCCTGAACAGCCACATTGTCTCCTCTCTTGAGACCCAATTGCAACTCTTGGACGCTAGTCCTGAGCTCTGTGAAGCTCTCTTGAACGTCATTGCAGAGGTCAAGCAAGACGAGAGAGCGCTCAAGCTCCTCCTCGACTGCCTTTCTCTGTTGACACTGGCTACTGGGAAAGCATATGAGCTCATCGATGCAGCTGTAGATGTCCCCGAGCTTGGACAGACCATCAACTATGGTTTTGATGGTCACAGAAGGAGAAGAGACAGTTGCCATCAGGTTCTGAATCTGTTCCTCGACATTGGTTCCGTTGGAACAAGGGCTTGAGGGCACACTCGCAGATCTCAGGTGGAAGGCCATGCTTGGAATGGAAGGGGAAGTTATGAAGCCTGTTTCCGCTGAAGATGTTATGGAAGGGAAGTCAAGTGCAATGGTGTCTTCCCAGCTTTGGCTTCCATCTTTATAAAGGTGAAGAGGTTGAAGCAACCTCACCGGCGAACCAGCAGACAGCAAGAATCATTATCATGTGTGATCGTAGTGACCTGCAACAGAAGCCACTAGACCCAAGAGGCATTGCTGGTTGAGCTTGATTAGGAGGCTGTCATGTCTGCATTATGTCTGGCAACAGACCTTCACTGGTGAATGGCCATCAAGTTTAGAAGCAGATTCTGATCATTATCAATAAATTAACATGCAAGTTGCCGGTCGAAGCACAAACAGCTAGTTGACCTCCAGGCTCCCAAGACACATTTAACCAGCTGATCAGAGCATTACACAATGGGTGAGTTGTACTCCTTGTCCCCGTGTTTCTGTTCTTTATTTCCTGCTCGTTGGATCATGCCCACTTCTTTCTGCAATTTCGTAGCGCATTAGGTGCTCCTAATTAATTAGTTTATTGTCATGCTGTTATATTTCATTCACCGATAGCAAATAATCCATTCCTGTGTATAATATGTGCACGCTTTGAAACAGATATCCATCTCTCCTGAGCATCATGAGAAAAAAAACGTATGATTTTTCTTTAAAGAGAAACAGCAGGAAAGGAGAAGAGAAGAGAATTAGTTACTTGTGTTGTATCTGCACCATTACTATTTTGTTCACAGTTGTTTTCTTGGTTAAAGAGATACAGATAAATAATTCCTTACATTTTTTCTAAGGAATCATCTTGAAAGATTATTTCGCTACTATATGAATCTTTATCTTCAGCCCAAACAAGCATGCCAGCCTGAGCAAGTGTTATGAGTTCAGTGAATGGTGAAACTATAGCTACCCAGAAATCCTAACGGGTGATGTCTCTTATTTTCTTGACAAATTTATACTGCTTCGATTCTTTTTTTTCTTGAACACGCAGGAGAGCTGCGCATCGTTGTATTAAGAGAGGAAAAAAGTCCAAAAACATCCCCATCACCTTACCTTGGACTAGAGTACGGGATGTAATGAAACAAGAACCGGACTATTACAAACAAATGAGAAAAAAGGGACCTGACCAACACTAGACCTCTGCTTCGATTCTCAGCTTATATGGTTACATACTTTTGCATTTGCACCAAATGGCTTATTCCTCACCTCCTCGGTCTTGAGACCTGACCAGAAATCCCCTCCAGTTACTTATTTTTTGTAGTAGACATGAAAAAGATAATTAAATATGATTCACACCTATAGAAAGCTTGTCCATAATCGATATTGTGGAACCTGAGTAGGATACAATTAGAACTAAAATTATTTCTTCATAATCTTTTTTTTTCTCGAACACGCAGGAGAGCTGCGTATCTTTATATTAAGAGAGAAAGAGTAGTCCAAATACAAGGAAACATTCCCTACCTTGGACTAGAGTGAGGAACATAAGGATCTAGAAACTATTACATAAAAACACCATACATAGGACCAGACCACAAACTCGAACATCCACTAGACCCGCACCATACTCAACACGGGGCTTAGCGCAGTAAGCTTTTTGGCCCCCGAGAATTGCCACAGGTGGGACTTCTCCTTGAAGGTTTGCACCGCCACCTGCAGGTTTGGAGAGGCTCCTTCAAACACACAAGCATTTCTATGCTTCCAAAGGATCCAAGCCCCAAGTATACACAAGGAGTTAAAACCCTTCCTGTGCTGTTTAGGAAGTCTCCTCTCAGCATGTTTCCACCAGTCAGCAAAATTCATACTAAAATTATTTCTTCATAATCTCAATTCTCAGTTTCTCACATGTAAACTGGGACTAACCAAAATACCTTGACAACACCATTTGATCATATAGCACTCCTATACCAAAGAAAGCTCCAAAAGCAATCACAAAGGTGACCCTTTTGACAGTTTGTTCTGTGGAGGTAACAGAGACATGAGGTGCTTCAGCCAAGCCACAGAGTTTGGAGATCATAATCCCACACAACTTCGGGTTCCCATCAAAGCTAGAACTTGGAAATGTACTAAGCTGGCCTCCATTTGGAATAGGCCCTTCCAGGTCATTATGAGAAACATTGAATTCAGAGAGGAAGTGCAGGTTGTTCAGTGCTGATGGGATTGCACCTGTGAGATGGTTGCTAGACAAGTCTAAAACTTGCAGATTTGTGAGCTTGCTGAGTTGCTGTGGAATCTCTCCTGACAAGCTGTTGAAGCTCAAATTGAGCTTCTCAAGCGATTTCAACTGAACAATCTCCTGGGGAATCACACCGGTCAAGTTATTATGACCAAGATCCAGTGTTTTCTTGAAAGTAGTGTCTATCCGGTATTGAAATGAGTGAGCTAAATAAATAGGTAGCTCAAACACCCTTGGATCCAAATGGCTTGCTGTCTTTTCTGTTCTTAGCATTGGCATTTCCATTAAGGCTGTTGGTAACTCCCCTGTAAGGTTATTAGATGCTAGGTCTAGAAGGAAAAGTGAGGTTAAATTTTTTATCCAAGCTGGTATTGGTCCACTGAGCTGATTCCTGTTCAAAAATAACATCTCCAGATTTTTGAGCTTTGACAGCCAAAGAGGTATTTTACCGGACAACGAGCAATCAGTTATGGAAAGAACTCGAAGATTCCGAAAACCATCAATCGTATCATCTTCTGGCATGGCCTCACCCTTGTAGCTGGATCCAATAAGTAGGGATGTGAGATTTCTACAGTTCTTTAGGATCTGAAGTGTATTTGTGATATTTGTAAAATTGTTGGCGCCAAGTGACAGGAAAACAAGAGATTTCAAATTTCTTATTCTTGGTGACAGCTGCCCATGCAAGTTGTTGCTAGATAGCCGCAATGCCATCAGGTTGCTGCATGAGTAGATGCTTTCTGGAATTGTGCCAGTGAAGTTGTTGTACAGAAGATCTAATGCTTTTAGATTGAGCAGGTTGAAGAAGTTGACTTTGTGAAGCCCTCCGCTGAAATTGTTACCCTCGAGGTCAATCGTTATGATATTTGTGCAATTGCTCAGAGCTGATGGCAAGTCCCCAAACATGTTGTTGTTGTTCAAATGGAGCCCCTCCAGTCTCTTGAGCTGGCCTATAGATTCCGGAATCTTGCCATTTAGCCTATTACCTCCAAGGTCAAGGTTAACCAGATTTCTCAGCTTCATTATTTGTGCACCGTCAAGTAATCCCTGCAACCCGTTGTTTGGGAAAGAGAGGTACTCTAACGATGTAGCGTTGAAGAGCTCATCTGGGAGAAGCCCACTGAGGTGGTTGTGGCCGGCCTTGAGCACTCTAAGTGCAGAGCAGTTACCCATACCAGCAGGGATGCTGCCACTGAATTGGTTGAAGGAAAGGTCAAGCACTGCAACATCCTTGGAAACTATTATTGCTCGCATTGATGCCAATCAAATTTCTTGTTTTCTCCCATATTGTAGATGGAAATTCTCCTGTAAACAAGTTGCTTGAGATGTTGAGTGCTTGCAATGGCTGCTCAGTGATTGACGGATGAGGCTCTTGCAGGGTCCCGCTGAGGCGGTTGAAGCTCAAATCAAGTACTGTGATGCTGCCAGATGACAATAGTTCTGATGGCAGGTTACCAGAGAGCGAGTTGTATGAGAGGTTGAGGCGCAACAAGCTGGTGAGCTTGCCAAGGGACGGTGAGATGCTTCCTTCTAGGCTTCTATGGGCTAGAGACACCTCCATAACTGCTCCACGTCCATTGCAAGTGATGCCTTCCCACTTGCAGCAGTCTGTGCCATTCCGCCAGGACATGGTAACACCACCATCATGAGATAGCCCAGCAATGAACTGTATCAGGGAGATCTTCTCCTTCTCATTGCATGAAGTGGCAGGAGAAGCCATGGTGAGTAGCAGCACAAGGGGAAGACCAAAGAAAGGCATGGCCAGCCTACTAACCTTGCTTTTGTATGAAAAATGTGGTGCTCTCCGCATGGTTTTTCTTTTCATGCGTTTTGATCTAAGTAGCAATTGTATTTGTAAAGACCCTGTTCCGGAAGGTGGCTAACTCTTGGAGCCATACTTGCTGAATATATGTAGGGAAAGAATGGTAAGGAGCAAGTAGGGAAACATGAAGTATGAGAAGTCAGTTGACCAATCTCAGCACTTAAATTATTCTACAAGACACATATACTAATCTGTGAGCGTGGAAAACTGGTGCTTAAATTGGCCACATGATAAAGACCACTGTCAGATCAGTAGTAATTGATCTAGGACGGCACAGCGTGCTTATTGCTTAACTGTCAAATCACTGCTTTTTTTGAGCTGTTCACATCACTGATTTTGTGATGTAAGGAGCTGGCTGGGGAGATGCATGCTCTGTTGTTAACCCCAAACAATCTGGTTTGGTTAACACAGCACTGTTAATCTAATAGAAGTACTGCTAACTACGATTGTGGAGTTTCACTCTGACAGTTCTCTTGAGCTGCCTGCTTTGCATTTTGATAATTAGTCTAATCTTCTAATTTACTAAAAGTCCAATCGTTAAAATGGACTATGGAGCATGTTAGGTTGGCAGTCATCAGGTAGGGGAAAAAATAAAATTATTTTAGAATCATGTTGAAATTACCTTTTCTTTCTCTTTTGTATATTTATATAGGAAAAATAAAACTATATCAAGATAAAGTTGCTGGTGTATCTCTGTTGGACTGGAAAAGGGTGCATTCTGTTGTTGATTAAACAAGCTCTGTACTCTTTATTGTTTTCATGTGAGCTTCCATTATACAATGATTTAGTGACAAATTGTTATTTGACAATATGCAATGGTTTCATTTTAATCAATCGTTTTGATAATGATTGATTTATTTGAAATGTTGCCACTGATCCATATTCAAATTGATTATATTAATATGGATTGTTGTTAGGCATGTGATTAGCTTTAGGGTGATAGACTCGTGGCACATTGAAATACCTTTCTAGGCGAAGCCCTTTACTTGCCAGACTGTTCATGACTCTCGACAAAATTCATTCTTATCTGCAGCAATGGCGATGGCCACTATAATTGGTGAACTCGGATAAGGTGCCGAACTAGCGATGTTGTCTTCTTGACCTGGTAAGGTGATTTCCTGCCACTGTGCTGATCTCACTTGCTGTAGAGATACAATTGGTGAGTAGGCAGGTTGATCACATGACTAAATCTGCCTTTTTCTGGTCTGTTTCAGTCTGTTGCAAACCATCGAAGTATCATGCCAAAAGAAACTTGCCATTCCATATTCTGATCTGGAACATTAGAGGCCTCAGCACTTCTGCTCTGTGCTTACTGTAGTGTGAACAGTTCACAATCTGTTCCACGTCTCCAAGAGACATGATGCCTCCAATCGACCGCTACCGCCAATTGACTGCTGGACCAAATTTCGTCACCAACATTGCTTACCTTCTGGCTCACTTAACCAGGTGATGTTTGCACTTTGCACTTGGAGTAATCAAAGTAGCTAACTTGTGAGAACTATGACAAGTCACATTTGACATTTGCGTGCTCCTTGACAGGCCGCCCTCTGTTCTACATATCTTTCTACCAGGGCCAATCTACCAGTTCTGCAGTTCATTGCCATGATCCAAGAGTGACAAAACAAGATCTATGTATGACTCCAGAGACTCGCGAAAGATTTCCCACGGCGTCGATGATAATTTACACACAAGGGTGACCTCCATGGCTCCATTCCTCACCATCTGGGTTCACCACTTTTTGTGAACGTGCCAATGTGATCGCACGGCGAGATCATATCACGTGCTGCTGCAACTCATTGACAAATGCACAGCGGAGACGATGTTGTGGGAGGCGTAGAGTTTTGAGCAACAATTGTGCTATGCAGACATGCAGTGCTGGTAAGCCGGAGGATACATACACAAAAGGGTCAATTGTGACGACGACGTCTTCGACCTGATGCGTTTGCTTGTTTCTCCTTTTTCATCTTGACTCTTGGCTTGTTGAGCGTGGAGGATGTTTTTGCAGGGTCTGCAATCTTTTTCTCCCTACTGGCTACGGCTGGTGCTGACTTTGTATTGACGTCATCACTTATCGACATGTATATACTTTTTTTTTTGAAACGAAATCGACATGTATATACCTGGCCCAGATTTTTACGCAGGTGACGCTGTGCACGTTTACTGGTCGGGGTTTCCTTTTTGCAAACATTCTCGTATGTTTTTAATACTATATATTTGCCGATTATACTAGAATCAAACAAATTGTTGCCAAACTCCAGTAGAAATCGAACATTCTCCAATGTAAAAAAAAATGTAAATATGAATCTGCATACTAGAATCAAACATGCATTTGCCGGCTATTTCTTCTAGTCCCTGTGTTCCAGCTAAAGCGACACATTTGAATCTTCAAACTTTGCATGGTTTTTTTTTAGATTAAGGAAAATCCAGCCTTGACTTCTCACATTTGAGAAGCTACGGCCAAACTTTGCATGGTTGTACTCACTATGTCCTGCAAATTTCACATATTTGAATCTAAAAACTTGGCATGTTTTTCAAAAGGATTCCGTAAATATCTAACTGTGCCACGCAACTGAGGTCAAAATGGATAAATGAATTCCACGGGGTTTGTATCTTTGGATGCTTGCAAATTGCATTCCAGTCTAGGCTGTTTTTCTTATGGGCCACATCCGCAGCCCACGCCACATAGGCGGCCCAATAAGTGGAAGCAAGAAGACACGGACGCCGGGACGCGCAAAGTCCACGCCGCGAGACAGCGACGCGGCGGCGGCGACCCCCGCACTGCCGCTGCGTCGTCGACTCGACGGCTCGGCAGCCGGAGTGCGCCGCACGCGCCGGAGGAAGATCCCCGCAGTCTAGGGTGGTGGGTCCTCTGAGACGTGCTCCCAAGGTACATCATGCAGAAACCCTGTTGGGAAAAGCTCTAAAGTTTGAGATGCACTGACATTTACGATTGTGACAATACTACTATTGTAGGATATTTGTCATGATTCGATTGAGTATTGTATTGTCCAGCAACAAACTTGAATGATGAATACATTATTGCTGCACCACAATCTACAAGTTTGATGGAATGTTTTGGGTGACAAATTTGGACTGCTGCAATTTAAATCAGCTTACATAGTTGCATGTTTTATTTCGCCATAAATCTCCTCAAATTACATCCTTACAGAATGGAAATGAGTTTTTTTTTTCTTTGAACGGTTATTCCTATTGCCATTATTTTTAATAATTGAAAATAAGCTCGTACATTGATATGACACGTGGGGGTAGAGACCAACTAGATAACCTAAAGTTCTGGTACATAACCTGAACAAAAAAGACAGCCATGAATAGACTCCAGAAATTAGCCAATCCCTCTGTCTTGCATTTGATCAGCCCCAGGATTGCTTCCATCTTCATCATTGGACTGCTGGTCATCAGCACCAGGCAGGAAGAGATGAGTGTCATACTCAGCCACTCAGGAGGGTTCTTTCCCTCACAATCACCAATTTTTTACATAGTCTTCACCAGTCTCAACATAATCATGATCTAAATATGGTTCGCAACTATTAGACATATGTAGCCCTATATACGTCTAATAGCAACTACACAAAAGCTTGATAACTGTAGATGTTTCTGAACTTGAAGGCTATGTTTCTGCTTGTGTGTTTCTTTAGTTGCGTATTTATATTGGAAATATCCCTCCATTTTTAAATTTAATATATGGCGCACGTGTTTACTTGTTGGAGGTTCCATTTTTTGCCAACTATGCTCGCGTGTTTTCAAAAGTAATATTTGCCAACTAGTGTACTGGAATAAAACATTCTCCATTTTTTTCTTCAAAAAAGATAATTCTGCATTGTAGATTGTAATTACGGATCTGCATACTAGAATCAAACATTCTCCATTTGCTAACTATCCTAGTCCTTGTGTCTTGCAAAATGATTTTCTCCTCCTGCATTTGCGGCATGTCTGTTGGTGTATATGTGAGCCCATGTATAGAGACTCATCTAGAGACCCATGTATATGATCTATATATCCCAACCTTCTACGGTTTGGAGGAATACAAGCCATTATTCTTTCCTACATGGTATCATTTGCCTAGGGTTTCTCCTCTCTCCTCTCCTCCCTCCCATCCCAGGGCTGCTGCCGCCGCCGGCGCCATGGCTGGCCGCCGGCGCCCCTCCTCTCTCCTACTTTCCCCCTCTCTCTTCCTCCCCTGCTTGCGCGCCGCCTCCCCTGCTCGTGGGCGCAGCGGGCGCCGCCTCCCCTGCTCGCGATGTGCTTGCAGAGCCCGGATCCGCCGCCCTGCCGCGCGTCTCCACCACCCTGCCGCTGCGCGCCTGCGCCTGGCCGTGGAGCGAGTGCCCCGCGCCGCGCGTCGCCACGGCGGGGCCGCCCGGTGCCGCCGAGGACAGCGCGCCCAGGAGCTGCGCGATGGGCGCCTCGGAGACCACGACGCCGAAGTCGCGCGCCGCAGACGGCGTTGGCTCCAGGAGCGCCATGGGGCCCAGCACGTCGCTCGGGCTCTGGATGGACTTCGCGGAGGAGCAGAGCCTGTCCGCCGCCGCCCCTGCCGCCGCTCCTCTGCTCCAGGGCGCGGGAGCCGCCCCTCCTCTGTTCCAGGCAGCCTCCCAGGCGCCTCCTCTGCTCCAGGGCGCGCCTCTGTTCCAGGCCGCCGCCCAGGTGCCTCCTCCGCTCCAGGGCGCGGACCGTGCCGCCACCGCCACCGCAGCCCAGGGCGTGGGGGCCGCGGGCGCGCCGGGCGCCGCCGCCGCCACCTACGTCACGGGGGCCGCGGGCGCAGGCGTGCCAGCCGCCGCCGCCCGCCTCACGGCCGCCCTCCGGGACCTCGAGGCCAAGCTCGCGCGGGCGCACGCCGCCGTCGCGCCCACCGCGCTCGCCGTGCAGGCTGCGCGGACGCCCGTGGCTACGCCCGCGGTGCCTCTGCCCGCGCCCGTGCTCCTGCACGCGTCCATGGCGTCCGTGTCCGCACCCGCGGCGCCCGTGCCTGCATTCGGTGTGCCCCTGTTATCGCCATAAATTAACATGGGCCGAAAACAAGTTGGGCTTAGAGCAGAAGATTTAAGAAAGCTTGTAAATCGGCTCCTGCGTAAGCATTTAGGCCACATGGGCCGTGTATCTTTAGATTTAGTTCAAGATTAGAGATAGAGTTCGATCAGGACAAGATAGAATTAGATTGTTTCCCAAGTCTCCGGACTATAAATATGTACCCTATGTTATTTATGAAAGAAGAACGTCATCACGTCTCGCAAACAATAACTCTCGGCGCATCGCCACCCCTAATTCTAGGGTTTCATCCAAGTAAGCGCCATGCTGCCCTGATCGCTTCTTGCGATCAGGGCAGCGTTGTTCTTGCTTTTACCTTGGTATTACTCGTACTGAAGCGTTTTTTATGGCGAGTAATGCTAGTTATCCTGATGTTCGTAGCATGGCTTTTGGTAGATTTATCGAGCTTTGTTGTTTACCATATACGAATATCATGTTGTTCCTGCGCATTCACGTTTCAATCTTATGCTAATTCTTGTTGCGTAGAATTAGTTGCACAGAGACAACACCTTGCTTCTTTTCCATCTAATAGATCTAATCTGCTATAGTTTGCTCTTATTCTTAAGAGTTGGCGTAATATCTGCTAGGTTAGGCCCTGCAAACGGATTGTATGATCCGGTGTCGTGTTAGATGCTTTGTCTTAGTCTTAACAGGGAATTGATCCGGGAATCTCCTCTTGCTAGTTCTTAGGCCTCTGTTTTTTGTTATGGTTTAGTTATTTATTATGTTCATTAGGCCCAATCACGCGTAGGATGTTCCGATCTAGCAGTGAAGCTTTTACCGTCGTGGATTAGATTAATTAGATTTAATTGAAGCAGCTTTACACTTATTTGTTTTATTTATCAATATCCGGATAAATGCAGATCCAATCTGACACTGGGACTCGATCGGCTCTTTAAAGCCGATGCAAGAGTCGTCCCAGGGAGCCGACCACGGCTCGGACTTACGTTTCCACGTGTTTGTGTATGCAGGGAAATCGCTGCAAGCACGTTCGCTCCTTCCTAATCGGGTATAGGTCAGGTGGCACGCCCGACATTCTCCGGAATCTCCGGGCGCGTGACGGAATTGCGGGCCGTCGACGAGGGAGCAGTGCCTGCCATCGCCCCGGCGACCTCCCGGCTCTTCGTGTTGCCTGTCGCTGCTCGCCGGTGGGTTTCGACCGACAACAGCCCCCCGCGGACGCGCCGTTCGCGGCCGCCGCCTTCTGCGGGCCGCCGATCGCCGCCGGAGCTGCTACGGCCGACGACACTCTCGCCGCGGCCCTCCTCGAGCGCGAGCGCTCCGCGGCCGACGCTCTCACTCGTCGGGTTGCCGCAGAGAAGCCCTACTTCCTTGTCCCGCCCGTCGTCCCCTTCACTGAGCACGGCGCTTCGTCCTCCCACCAGGCTCCGCCCTCTGGATCTGGAGGCCGAGGGCGTCGTCGGCGGAGGGGACGTGGTGGTGGTGCTCGGGGCACTCCAGACCCGACTCCGGCTCCCACTCCTGCTCCTGGCCCTGGAGGTACGCCCTGGCTATCCTTCAGCGCCCCATGGCCAGGGCGCATCCCGATGTGGCCGTTTCAGGGTCAGGGGGGCCTCGTCCTCAGCCCTAGCCGGCGGCCATGCTCGCTGCTGTTGCTCCCCTGTTCGCGCCGTCCTGGACCCCGCCCGCTCCACCCAGCCAGCAGTCGACCTAGCCTGGGGAATGGGACCAGGCCGCACCGGCGCGGTCCTTCAGCGCCATGGGGCGGACAGTGCCGGTCAGCACCGAGTGGATCGCCGACTCGGGTGCCTCCTTCCACACCACCCCACATGCCGGTATCCTTTCTTCTGTCCGACCCCCACACCCCTCTTGTCCTTCTTCCATCATGGTTGGTGACGGGTCTTGTCTTTCTGTCACCGCCGTGGGTTCTGCTCCTGGCTCCTTTCGTCTTCCCAATGTCCTTGTTGCTCCGCAGATGGTTCATAACCTTCTTTCCATTCGTCAGTTTATAGCTGACAATTCTTGTTCCATCGAGTTTGATTCTTCTGGCCTCACTGTAAAGGATTCGGCCTCCCGGCGTCCGCTACTCCAATGTGACAGCACGGGGCCCCTTTACACCCTTCACCTTCCTTCTTCCGCTGCACCACTCTCGCCTTCTTCTTCGCCCTGGCCGTCTTGGCCTGTTGCTTTTGCCGCGACGCCGTCTTCCACCACCTGGCACCGCCGTCTTGGTCACCCTAGCCGCGACGTTCTGGCTCAGCTCAGTCGTAGTACCGATGTGCCTGGTACTAAGGCTCCTGCTGCGCCCCTCTGCCATGCGTGCCAGCTCGGTCGTCATGTTCGGCTCTCTTTTTCTTTTTCTTCGCATGCGACGCATGCATTTGATCTAGTTCACTGTGACCTGTGGACCTCGACTGTTCTTAGCCTTTCTGGCTATAAGTACTATCTGGTGGTGGTCGATGATTTCTCGCACTACTCTTGGATGTTTTCTTTGCGCGCCAAGTCTGAGACCTTCCCCACCCTCCTCCACTTTTTTGTCTGGGTGTCCACTCAGTTCGGCCTCACCGTTAAGGCCGTCCAGTGTGACAACGGGCGGGAGTTCGACAACTCCACCTCCCGTTCTTTCTTCCTCTCTCGGGGTGTTCAGCTACATATGTCTTGTCCGTATACCTCTCCTCAGAACAGCAAGGCTGAGCAGATGATTCGCACGACGAACGACGTCGTGCGCACCCTTCTGATCCAGACCTCTCTGCCCCCGCGCTTTTGGGCTGAGAGCCTCAACACTGCCACCAACTTGCTCAACCGTCTTCCGTCCACTGCTTCTCCTGCTCCCACTCTACACCACGCTCTTTTCGGTACCCCTCCTCGCTACGACCACCTTCGGGTCTTCGGGAGTGCGTGTTACCCTAACACCTCCGCCACTGCTCCTCACAAGCTGGCGCTCCGCTCGACTCGTTGTGTGTTCCTTGGTTACTCCCCTGACTACAAGGGGTACCGATGCTTTGACCTCACCTCTCGCCGCGTCCTGATCTCCCAACACGTCGTCTTTGACGAGTCGGATTTCCCCTACTCCACCTCCTCCACACCTTCTCCTGACCCCGAGCTGGAGTCTCTGTATCCGACTGACCCGGTGGTTTAGCCACCTTTTCCTGTCTGTCCTTTCACTGCAGGTTTTCCCGGTACACCGGCACCGTTCCCGGTGATTCCTGTTGCACCGAGCGCGGCCTCGGTGCCCGCAGTCGCGCCACGCGCGGCCCCTGGACCTCCAATCGTGCCGCGCACAGACCCGGTGTCTCCTGCTGCGCCACGCGCAGCCCCGGTGCCTTCCCCTGCACCTGCGCGGTACGCTCAGCCGGTGCAGGTGTACCGACGTCGTTCGGCGCCAACACTGGCGCCGCCGCGGTACGGTGACCCGGTGCAGGTGTACCGGCGTCGTTCGGTGCCGACATCGGCGCCGCCTCCTGCTCCGGAGGCTCCTGCGACGCCTCCACCGGAGCCGTCGCCGCCGCCTCCACTGGCTCCCTCTCGAGCCGAGCCGGCGGTGTACCACCCGCCCGTCGTCCATCGGGATCCTCGGCATATCCATCCCATGGTGACTCGGCGAATGGCGTCTCAGGCCGCGACTCTCTCCGCCACCGAGGGAGAGCCGCGGGTCTCTCCGATACCCTCCTCTGTCCGTGACGCCTTGGCAGATCCTCACTGGTGTCGCGCGATGGAAGAGGAGTACGCAGCTCTTCTTGCCAACTAAATGTGGGACCTCGTGCCGCGTCCGTCTGGTTGCAATGTGGTTACTGGCAAGTGGATCTGAACGCATAAGCGTCGGGCTGATGGCACACTGGAGCGCTACAAGGCTCGCTGGGTTCTCCGGGGGTTCACTCAACGACCTGGTGTGGACTATGATGAGACCTTCAGCCCAGTGGTGAAGCCTGCTACTGTGCACACGGTCCTCTCGCTTGCGCTCTCGCGCTCCTGGCCTGTGCACCAGCTGGACGTGAAGAATGCGTTTCATCACGGCACTCTGTCAGAGACTGTCTACTGCTCTCAGCCAGCGGGATTTGTGGACTCGAGTCGTCCGGATATGGTCTGCCAACTCAACAAATTTCTCTATGGTCTGAAGTAGGCTCCTCGGGCTTGGTACTCTCGGTTCGCCACGTTCTTGCTGACATTGGGGTTCATCGAGGCCAAGTTTGATACGTCTCTTTTCATCTACCGCCGTGGGGATGAGACTACATATCTGCTGCTCTATGTCGATGACATTGTGCTCACAGCCTCCAGTCAGCAGTTGCTTTAGAGTGTCATTTCTCTCTGCAGCAGGAGTTTGCTATGAAGGATCTGGGTCAGCTCCACCACTTCTTGGGCGTCACTGTTGAGCCTCGCTCGTCTGGTCTTCTCCTTCACCAACGGCAGTACGCACTCGATATTCTGGAGCGGGCTGGGATGACTGATTGCAAACCCTGCTCCACTCCTGTTGACACTCAGTCGAAGCTGTCTGCTGATATGGGTGATCCGGTGGCTGATCCTATTGCCTACCGGAGTCTGGCTGGCGCTTTGCAGTACTCACCTTCACCAGGCCGGACCTCACCTACGCTGTTCAGCAGGTATGTCTCCATATGCATGATCCCCGGGAGTCACACCTTGCTGCACTGAAGCGTCTCCTCCGCTACGTCCGTGGCACTGTGGACCTCGGCCTGGTGCTTCACCGCTCGTCTTCTGCTGAGCTGGTGGTCTACACCGACGCTGACTGGGCTGGCTGCCCGGACACTCGTCGCTCCACTTCCGGCTACGCCGTCTTCCTGGGCGGCAACCTGGTCTCCTGGTCGTCCAAGCGGCAACTGGTTGTCTCCCGCTCCAGTGCTGAGGCGGAGTATCGGGCTGTCGCTAACGGTGTGGCGGAGGCATCCTGGCTACGACAGCTCTTGGCGGAGCTCCACAACCCGCTCGCCAATAGCATGCTCGTCTACTGCAACAACGTCAACGTCGTGTATCTCTCCACCAACCCCGTCCAGAATCAACGGACGAAGCATGTTGAGATCGACCTACACTTCGTGCGCAACAGAGTCGCCATCGGCGATGTTCGGGTACTCCATG
The DNA here is from genome assembly GCF_016808335.1 of Panicum virgatum. Lineage (NCBI taxonomy): Eukaryota > Viridiplantae > Streptophyta > Magnoliopsida > Poales > Poaceae > Panicum > Panicum virgatum. The sequence goes on from NC_053136.1 coordinate 4,353,369, forward strand.
TCCCGACTACCTCCCAGTTTGCTTACATCTTCACCAAGGTATTGCCCTCCTCGACCTTCTCGGAGTTTCGCTCCAGCCTCAATGTAGCCGGTGGCTAGTTGTGGCTGGGGGGGTATTTGCCCTTTGTACTCTATTTGTATTCTCTTCTTGTCCAGTCTTGAACACCGCTGCGCCGATAGTTCAGACTACGGGGGGGTGTTGGCTTTCTTGTTGTCCAGTCTTGAACACCGTTGCGCCGGTAGTTCAGACTGCGGGGGGTGTTGGTGTATATGTGAGCCCATATATAGAGGCCCATCTAGAGGCCCATGTATAAGATCTATATATCCCATTCTTCTAGGGTTTGGAGGAATACAAGCCATTATTCTCTCCTAAAGTGCCAATTCACCAAATTAAGCCCAAAGCTGCAGCCTTCAGCAGCTTTTCCTATGGGCTACATCCGAAGCCTGGCTCACATCGGCAGCCCAATTCATCAAAGCAAAGAACACGATGACAGCCGCAGGGGCTGGCGGAGGCCGATGGATTCTATGGTGTTGGGTTTAGTGAGGCGTGCTTCTGAGGTACATCCTGCAAAACCTTGCTGGGAACAACTCCAAGCTTTGAAGATGCAGCAACCATTGATTATTTGCCTCTCTGTACCGCTTTGATTTTTCAAAAATAAGATTATCCTGTTTACTCTTATGCTTAGAAATTATGTTGACTTTTGAATAAAGTATAGATTTTCAATTCAAATCTCTGCTTACATAGTTGCATTGCTTTAATCACTCCTAAGTCCTCACTCCTCATCCATTGACAACCACTACCACCATTGCCAAAAGGGGACTGGTAGATGAACCAGACAACAAAAAGGTCAGCCGTGAAAATGACTGAGATTCCAGAAGTAGCACCCATCTTGTGACTTGCAAGCAGTTGACACAATGCAAAGTCATCAGGAACATAATATGGTTTGCAACTATGCTAATCTTGATAATCATAGATGTTGCCATAACCAGAGTAGGAGCTACATACACAAAAAGTAATCACAAATCCTTAGGTAAACCAAGACTAACCATAAAACTTTGACAAGACTAATTGATCATACAGGAGCCCTATAGCAAAGAAAGCACAAAAACCAATCACAAAGGTGATCCTTCTCTCTGCTTGTTCTCTGGAGAGGATAGGCACTGCAGATTCCTCAGCTGAGCCACAGAGCTGATTAACCATAATACCACATAACTTTGGGTTCCCTTCAAAACTTGAATTTGGAAACGTATCGAACTGACCTCCAGTTGGAATAGGCCCTTCTAAGTTGTTATTAGAAATATTGAATTTTGAGAGAAAGCTCAATTTGTTAAGTGCCAATGGGATTTCAGCTGTGAGATAGTTGTTAGACAGATCTAGTGCTTCCAGGTTCGTCAGGCTGCAGAGCTGTTGTGGAATATATCCTGATAAGTAGTTGAAGCTGAGGTTGAGTTCGGCGAGTGATTTCAACTGACCAATCTCCTTGGGGATTGTACCAGTTAGTTTATTATTACCTAGGTTGAGCGCTTTAGGGAAAGCAGTGGGTATCCGGTATTGAAGTGATGAAACTGTATAAACAGTAAGTTCAAATGGATCTGTATCGATATGGGTTGCAGTCATGCCTGTTTTTAGCACTTTCTTATCCATTAAGGCTGCTGGGACCCCCCCTGTGAGTCTGTTATCTGATATGTCTAGATGGGACAGTGACTCTAGGCTTTTGATCCAGGCAGGTAATGGTCCGTTGAGTTGGTTCCCTTGCAAATCCAACACCTTCAACTTTTTTAGCTTTGATATCCAAAGAGGTATTTTCCCAGACAATGAACAACCACGTATAGAAAGAAACTGAAGGTTCTGAAAACCATCAATTGTCTCATCTTCTGGCATGGCCTCACCTTTGAAATTGTTCCCAATAATTAGGGTAGTAAGGGTACTAGAATTCTTGAGGATTTTAAGCGAATTTGTAATATTTGTAAATTTGTTGAAACTAAGTGATATGAAAGAAAGAAACTTCAGCTCCCCTATTCTCACTGAAAGCTGCCCATGTAAGTTGTTTCGGGATAGCCGCAGAGCAGTAAGATTTGTGCAAGAGTAGATGCTTTCTGGAATTGTGCCAGTGAAGTTGTTTCCCATAAGATCTAGTTTTTTAAGATTGATCAGGTTAGAGAAGTTGAACATGGAAAGTTCTCCACTGAACATATTGAACTTGAGGTCAATTGTTTCAAGATCTGTGCAATTGCTCAGAGCTGATGGTAGCTCCCCAGACATGTGGTTGCGGTATAAGCGGAGCTCCTTTAGTCTTTTGAGCTGACCTATGGAATCTGGAATTTCACCAATTAGCATGTTACCGCCAAGATCAAGGTGAGATAGATCTCTGAGGTTCATTATGCGTGCACCATCAAGCACTCCATGTAAACCACTGCTGGGAAAAGATAGGTACTCTAATGAGGAAACATTGAAGATTTCATCAGTAAGCGGACCACTGAGACTGTTGTGCCCAGCCATGAGTACCCTAAGAGCAGAGCATTTACCTAGACCGACCGGGATGCTGCCACTGAATTTGTTGTGGGTAAGGTCAAGCACTGCAAACGATGATGAGCTGATGCAGAATGACGACGGCATCAAACCTTGGAAATTGTTGTTGCTTGCATTGAGCACAACTAGATTTCTTATTTTCTCCCACACTGCCGATGGTAACTCTCCTGTGAACAGATTGCTTGAGATGTTCAAGACCTGCAGTCGACTGTAATTAGATACCGAAGAGTAGCTCTCTTGTGGTTGCAGGGCCCTGCTGAGATGGTTGAAACTGACATCGAGCACGACGATGCTACTGGAGGCCAGCAGCTCCAATGGAAAGCCGCCAGCAAAGGAGTTGTGCGACAGGTTGAGGCTCTGAAGGTTTGTGAGGTCACCAAGGGATGGTGAGATGCACCCTGCAAGGCCTCTGGAAGCCAAGGAGACCTTAACGACTGCCCCATCACCGCTGCAGGTTATGCCTTCCCACTCGCAGCAATCAGTGTCATTCCGCCATGATGCTGTGAGGCCATTGTCCTGCGAGAGCCCCGCGAGGAACTGGAGGAGGAAGGCCTTCTCCTGCGCGTTGCATGAGGAGGCGGGAGAGGCCATGGAAAGCAGCAGCAGCAGCAGATCGAGAGCGAGGCCGATGAAAGCCATGACCCTTATTCACTTAAGCTGCTATTTTTGGAGAATGTGGTAGTGGTGGTGTTTTCTCGTGGAACTGTGACGAATTTAATATGCTTTAGTTAGCAGGTGAGTTAAGTTTCCAGAAAAATCTACCTTAAACAATAACAAACACATGTATTTTGTTGTGCACATGACAGAGAAATGATGAGGTGATGGACCATGGAGAGGGACATGCTCTTCTTGATTGAACCCGTTTACCTGCTGCTGCTTCATTGAGCTGGCAAGATGAAGTAGAGGTAGGTCCATACTGTTCCCACTGGTTTAGCTTTGTTTCGAATATGTTCAATTATTGGAGCCACTGGTATTTACTTGCGGCCATTTTGGTTTGTACTAGATTGGAATCGCCGCGCTGATTCCACGAGGTTGAAATAGGTGGTGCTCTTTCAATGTCATGACCATGTGGCAAACTTTTTTTTGAAAAAAAAAATGTTTGCCATATGGTCCTGATCGTTGCCCTCATACCAGTTGGATTGTTGGAATACCCACTGCCACTCGAGGACACCCAGGAAACCGCCGCGTGCAGTAGCCATCCACCTCACCGGGCCATCTGAATCATCAGCCACGCTGTTCGTCCATGGTGTGTAACTGAGTGTTGGACCAGTATTGACTTTGAAATTAAAAGAGAGAAGAGTCTGGTTTACATCAGTTGTAGCTGAGTTCCAAATTCCGGCTTGTTGGGCTCTTGCGTGTGTGACTTGATTGTCTCACATGAACTGAGCTCAAGTGAACAGATAGACGTGATTCTCTGTGTGCCAATTTGCCGAGGAGATGCTTCGGCATCTTACGACGATGGCAATTTGCCACGAGTTTGCACTTAGTAGAGTGAGCTGCCTGGACTACTAGTTCTGTAATTCATCTTCAGATCTTGAGAAATGGTACTTCCATGTGAATTGGATTACACCGTGCCGCTGATAGTGCAGTTGCAGTCTGAATGTAAATTCTTCGACGCCAAAAGAAATCGGACGTGGATTATTAGCAGGTCAAATGCTTGGTTTCATACTACGCGCTAGCAAATGTGATAGATTTGAATCTTTACAATTTGCATCGTTGCAACTGCCTACATCTACCAACATTTATGATCTCAAAATAATTTGCACGTATTTTGGCATCTTTTGATGAATTTTGATGTCTTACATTTATTTTCCCCCTTTTCTGCAACCGGGAATGTCGAGTTTCCAGGTGCTGCTCGGGGTCATGCGGTGTGCCCCCGAGTGGACCTGTCACACTCACTCCCACCTCTGCAGGATTCTACGTTTTGAGTCCAAAATTGGCCTAACAAACCGGTCCACTTGTGTTTTGTTGCTATAATAATTTTTATTTTGTTTTGGAATAAATTTTTTTATTACTCGAACAATAATAAGTGTTCCAGCAACAGTAAAATTATTCTAGAAAAAAATAGTTATTAAACTTTTATGTGATAATTCGACTGACAGTCCACATTGTGACTCCTAATATTGACGGAGTTCCCCGTTTTTCCCCTAGTTTGACGGAATGTCGAGTTATCGACCATCCGGTCGGCCCACTGCTCATTGCAGTATTACCCCTTCTGGCCCACTTATCAACGGCCTGATTCGTCGTCAAAGCAAAACAAATGGGCCGTCGGGATCCCGGGGAATGTTAGGAGTCACTCGGGCGACTGGCAGTCAAACCATCGCACAAGGCTAAATAACTATTTTTTTGTTTCAGAATAAATTTTTTTTCCGAACAAATTTTTGTATTGCTAGAATAATTAAAAATTTATTCTGAAATAAAATAAAAAATAAATTTAACTATAGATCAGTTTGTTGAATCAATTTAGTCCAACAACATAAAATAAATCTGGGGTGGGTGACAAGCCGCGCGACCCCAGCAGGCCCCCCGGATCCCAGGCGGTGGCAAGCAAAGTCGAATTGCTGGGCTGGTCGAGGCCCAGTCCAGTCGGGTAGAACTTTTCAAAACGGACCCTGTTCTTTCTTCTAAATTACACAATTATCCCTCGCGTCCCGTTCCTCTTCCTGCCGGGAGACGAGGCGGGCTCCTCTCCCACGGCACGGGATTCCTTCTCCACCTCTCCTCTTTCCCGTCGCCATAAATAGCCGCCGTCCCTCGCCTCATTCCCCAATCTCGTCCCACTGTTCGGAGCAGACGACCCCCCGATCCAAAGCGTTCTTCTTCCCGCGACCCTCGGCGATCGATCCCCCGCATCAAGGTACGGCGATCCTCCTGGCCCCCTTCTCCTTTAGATCGGCGTGATCTGGAACTAGTTGCTTGATCGATAGGACCTAGGCGTTGGAGAGATCGTGGTAGATCCGCGTTGTTTCTGTTCGTAGATGGGTGGGAGGTGAATTTTTTTTCTGTGTGGATCCGGTAGGTTCCGCGGTCGTTCTCATGGTTTGCTGGGTCGTTGCCTAGGATTAGCTAGAATCTCTGCCGTGTTTTTGGATTAGCCTCTGTATCTGGTATCTGTACGTGGTGCTAGTTGGTTTACGCTCCTGATTCGTCCGATCGATTTTGTTAGCACGTCCAAGGTTTGATCGTTGTCTGATTGATTGAGTTGTTACTGTAGGTCAGATTAGAATAAGATCTTCTCAACTAGCCCTTGTGCTTAATTTGAATCTGCACGGGTACATGATTATGATCATTGCACTGTTTCTATATGCTGCTGTTTCTGTATGATGCCGTAGCTTTGACCTGAGCAACTCACATCCTCATGTTGTTTAGCTAGATTGCATGGTAGATGAAGATGTGTACAGCTACAGTTTGATATTCTTTAGAATACCTGATTGTCAGGGTAGAATAAGATCTTTCCAACTAGCTCTTGCACCTAATTTGGACGTGCATGTGCCACATGATTAAGATGGTTATGCTTAGATTGGTGAATTGCTTCTATAAGATGATGTTTTTACATGAGTAACATTCATCCTCCTGTTGGTTAGTTAGATATGCTTCTCAGATGAAGATAAATACTGCTACAATTTGATGATTCTTGTATACATGGTGTTCATGCCTGCTCTTTATACTTACTTGATATGCTGCTGCTCGTTGATTCTATAGCACTATTGATGTGATGAACAAGCATGTCCTGTTGGTATCTGTTTGAATATGTTGCTGTGAGACTGTTCTCTTAGTCTACTGTTAGATGCTTATCCTGTTGTCTGCTTATTTGTTCTATTGTTCTACTGCTAGATACTTACCCTGTTTTTTTTGAAGGGGAAAACAGTAGGGGAAAACCCCTACTGTGGTAAAAAAATATATATTAAAAAAGGAAAGAATACAAGTTAGGCTTAGAAACTGTACAAACCGAGAGAAAGAGGGAGGGGATTGAATGAAAAAAGGAAGGAAACTAAATTGAATCTAGCCACGCTAGCACTACAGAACGCTCTGATTCTTTACACCTAAGCAACTGCCATTTAATGGTATCGATGAAGCAAGTCTTCCAAGCTTGAAAACTAGGAATTTTGTTTCTAAAGATGTAACCATTTCTTTGCTTCCATATTTCCCAGGCTGCAATAGAGAAAACCTCCATGAAGAAAGGTTGCCCAAAATCCTGTTGTGCTTTGATCATGGTTTGGAAGAAGTCTAGAGTGTGGTCCCAGCCAATATGCAGAAAGTCCCAGCAAAGTTCACTGAAAGGGCATTGGAAAACGAGGTGATAAGTTGTTTCTTCTGGTGCCGGATGACACATCACACAGTTTGCCTCCTCATTCTCATCAATGAAGTGCTTTCTCTTTAGAAGGTTTCTAGAATTAATTTTGTCTCGGAGAAGTAGCCAGATGAAAACTTTTATTTTTTTACTGAGTTTTGTCCTCCAGATCCACCTGAAAGGATCAGGTGGTGTGATTGATGTGAAAGCTTTCTTGTATAATTTTTGTGAAGAGTAGATCGCATTGCCCCAGCTGTAGGTCCAGACATCATTACCTTGTAAATTTTGCATCTGACTATGAATGTAATCATTGAAACTGTGAAATTCTTCCATTGCCACTTGAGATAGAGGGAGCTGGAAGTTTGCTTGAATGTCCTGGTTATTCAGATAAGTGGCTAGAGTGATATTGGTGTTAGTAGCATAAGTGAATAAATGGGGGAATTTAGACTGAAGCATTTGCCCATTCCAGATATCCTGCCAGAGCAGGAAAGTACTCCCATTTCCAGTCCAAGGAGCTGCAATCCCTCTGAAATGATCAATAGATTCCATAACATCCTTCCACCAAAAAGACCCTTTCAATCTGGTTGCATGTGGCACTGCACCATTACCATAGTAAGCTGTCCAAACAAGCTGAACCCAAGGGACATCCATTTTATTGTAAAATTTATGCAGATGTTTGATGAGCAAAGCTTGGTTTTGGATTCTTAGGTTTTTGACCCCTAGCCCTCCATTTTTCTTGGGAGTAGTTACTTTAGACCAAGCAATTAGGGGTTTACCAGAACCGTCATTCTTTCTCCACAGGCAATCTTTTCTTGCTCTGTCAATGGCTTTGATGACTGTAGCAGGAAGCTTTAAAGTGCACATAGCATAGGTCGGCATTGCCGTTAGAACTGCATCAACTAAGGTTAGCTTGCCAGCGGTAGACAGCCAATAGGAGGTCGCAGACAGTCTTCTTTCCACTTTGGAAATCAGTGGTGCATAATCCTCAACCTTCGGTTTTGTTGTGCCCATCGGTAGGCCAAGGTAGGTGAAAGGCATAGATCCTAGTTGACATCCAAATACCGCAGCCAATTGCTCAGCCTTTTCTTGGTGAATATTTATGGGGATGAGGCAAGATTTGCTGTGATTTACCTTGAGGCCTGTTGACTCCGAGAAAGAATGCAGGATTCCTTTTAGACAAAAAAGCTCTTGCTGAGAGGCTTTCATGATCAAGATGGTGTCATCTGCGTACTGAACAACTGGGAAGTCATGTGCAGAAGTAGGATGAAGGGGGTTTGACAGGAGCCCCATAGTTGCTGCCCTATTGACTATAAATTGGAGAAGCTCTGCTGCAAGAACAAACAGAAGGGGGGATAGGGGGTCACCCTGTCTGACCCCTCTTTTGCAGTGAAAAGTTTTCCCTGGCGTTCCATTTAAAAGAATCGAGGAGGATCCTGATCTCAAGACAGTCTGCACCCATCCAATCCATTTTTCTGGAAAACCAAGACTATTAAGCATGGCAGTGATTGTCTGATGCTCAATCTTATCAAATGCCTTCTCAAAGTCTAGCTTTAGGATCACAATTTCCTTTTTGGACTTGTGACATTGTGCAAGATACTCATAGGCCCAAGCTAAACAATCTTGGATTGTTCGGTTTCTTATAAAACCATACTGGTTTTGGTGAACCATCTTTAGAAGAAAAGGTTGTAGCCGGTTTGCCAAAAGCTTAGTCAAGATTTTGAGAACTATGTTATTGTAGGAGACTGGATTATTGTAGGAGACTTCAATTTTTTCAGATCCCCAGAAGACAGAAACCGACCGGGGGGGAATTTCCAAGATATGAATACTTTCAACTCCATCATTAGCAATCTTGGCATCATAGAGATCCCACTGAAGGGAAGAAACTATACTTGGAGTAATATGCAGGATAATCCTCTCTTGGAGCAGTTGGACTAGTGCTTCACCTCTCTAAACTGGACAATGGCCTTCCCAAACACCTTGATGTTGCCTTTAGCTCACCATACTTCAGATCACGTCCCATGCATGGTTCAAATTGGCACTTCAATACCGAAAGCAAAGATTTTCAAATTTGAAAATTTCTGGGTGGAGCATCCTGGTTTCTTTGATGTGGTTCAGGGGGCCTGGAATGTTGAAGTCAGATCCTCTTCTAGTGCAACTATGGTGGCTGCTAAATTCAAGAATCTGAGGAGAGCTTTGAAAAGATGGAGTAAAGGGCTGTCTAATTTCAAAATCAAAATTCAGAACTGCAACAGGGTTTTAGAAGTACTGGATAAGCTTGAAGAAAATAGAAGGCTCTACTTACATGAGGCCAATTTCAGAAATATCTTGAAAATTCATGTCTCTAGGCTGATAAGGTACAAGAATACTTATTGGAAACAAAGGTACACGAGCAGATGGGTGGTTCTAGGGGATGAGAATACTAAATTTTTTCACTCCGCTGCAACTGAACGGTATAGAATTAACACAATTTCAAGTCTACAACTCCCTAGTGGTAATTTAGTGGTTGGGCATAATGAAAAAGCAGCCTTACTGTGGGAAGCTTTCAAGGAAAGAATGGGACAAAGTGATAACCCAGAAATGTTATTTGATCTGAGCGCTCTCATCACTGGTTTTCAGAATCTGGATTCCCTGATGGAGCCTTTCACTAAAGAAGAGATTGACGATATTGTTAAGTCCATACCTGCAGACAGAGCTCCAGGACCAGATGGTTTCAATGGTTTTTTCCTCAAAAAATGCTGGCATATTGTAAAGGAGGATATCTATAAGCTTTGTTTTGATTTCTACAATGGCATAGTGGACTTACAGCCCATCAACAATTCTTATATCACCTTGGTACCGAAGATCAACAATCCTTCCAGGGTCAATGACTACAGGCCAATCTCTCTTCTAAAGATACTTACCCTGTTGTCTGTTTATTTGTTTGCAGATGCAGATCTTTGTTAAGACCCTCACTGGCAAGACCATCACCCTCGAGGTGGAGTCTTCTGACACCATTGACAACGTCAAGGCCAAGATCCAGGACAAGGAGGGCATTCCCCCGGACCAGCAGCGGCTCATCTTTGCCGGCAAGCAGCTTGAGGACGGGCGCACGCTTGCTGATTACAACATCCAGAAGGAGAGCACCCTCCACCTGGTGCTTCGTCTCAGGGGAGGCATGCAGATCTTCGTGAAGACATTGACTGGCAAGACTATCACCCTTGAGGTTGAGTCTTCCGACACCATTGACAACGTCAAGGCCAAGATCCAGGACAAGGAGGGCATTCCTCCGGACCAGCAGAGGCTCATCTTCGCCGGCAAGCAGCTTGAGGACGGCCGCACACTTGCTGACTACAACATTCAGAAGGAGAGCACCCTCCATCTGGTGCTCCGCCTGAGGGGTGGGATGCAGATCTTTGTGAAGACCCTGACTGGCAAGACAATCACTCTGGAAGTTGAGAGCTCCGACACCATTGACAATGTGAAGGCTAAAATCCAGGACAAGGAGGGCATCCCCCCGGACCAGCAGCGTCTGATCTTTGCTGGCAAGCAGCTGGAGGATGGCCGCACGCTTGCTGACTACAACATCCAGAAGGAGAGCACCCTCCACCTGGTGCTCCGCCTGAGGGGTGGGATGCAGATCTTTGTGAAGACCTTGACTGGCAAGACCATCACTCTGGAGGTTGAGAGCTCTGACACAATTGACAACGTGAAGGCCAAGATCCAGGACAAGGAGGGCATCCCCCCGGACCAGCAGCGTCTGATTTTTGCTGGCAAGCAGCTGGAGGATGGCCGCACCCTTGCTGATTACAACATCCAAAAGGAGTCCACCCTCCACCTAGTGCTTCGCCTCCGTGGTGGACAGTAAGCGGTCACTGAAGCTGCTGCTGTGCCTGGGTTGTCTGGTCTCAACATTAAGGGCGTCTTTGAAGCATCTGTGTCATTTGTGTCAAGATTGTATCTGGTTTTATGAATTGGTTTGTGTCGGTGTGTTCGCCTGAAACAGTTGTTGCTGTGCTGCAGTATGATATAAGCTTGATTAAGTGATGTTTGAACTTGAATTTGTGCTCAGTTGGGATACATTTCTTCTGTTTTTCAGTTACGCCAGTTCAAGTTTATATTACCTGAGATCAAATTCACTAGCTTTTGAGTCCTTTTTGGCTTGGGAGGTGTTTGTTGCACCATCAGGTTCTGGCTGAGTCCCGTTCCTATTTATTGTTTAACTCATTTTTATGTTCTGCCAAACTTTCCAAACTTCTGTCTGAATGTTTGCAAAGGGTGTTGGAGAGGCACAACATTATGGTTTAGCTTTGTAGCTTACCATGTTTGGTTTGTTACTTGATTACTACCTAGATTCAGATTGGTAGTTGTTGTGTAGTCCGGCCGTCCAGGTGATCAAGTAGATCTGTGATGCGCAGAACCTTATTTTGGATTTAAGCATTCTTAGATTAACTTCATTACTCTGAACTGGTAACTATTGGAATTCATATATATACTGTACTCTGTTTTCTAGAGACAACGTGACTTGCTTGTGTATGCTTGACCATTGCAAAAACTGAAGTAGATAAGTTTTTGTTACAAAAAAAATGGTAAATGATTTTGGAATATGTGACATACTGACATGGATACACCATGGTAAGAATTCTATTGGCTCGTCAGATTGCACAGGACAGCTACAGGTGGACATGCACGCCAATCTTAGAAAAAGGTTTGCTTCGAGAAACCTAATTACATAAGCCTGTGATCAGCTCACTACATGGAATCCCCAGCAAAGCATACGATCTTCTCCAGTTGCAAAGATACATATGGTTTACAAGTGTACAAGGCAAAGCTTCTCCACTGCAGATGTTGCTGCACCTGAGAAAGAGCCGAGTATGGACCCCCAAAAGAAAGAAAGAAAGAAGAAGTACTGAACTGGACTCGACTAACCAAAATATTTTGACAATACCATCTGATCATACAACACCCCTACACCAAAGAAAGCTCCAAAAGCGATGGCAAAGGCGATCCTTCTATGTGTTTGTTCTCTGGAGAGCGTAGAGTCATGATGTGCTTTTGCTGAACCACAAGGCCGATCAACAACACCACCACACAACTTTGGGTTCCCTCTAAAGCTCGAACTTGTAAATGTACTGAACTGGACCCCAGCCGGAATCGGCCCTTCTAAATCGTTATTGGAGACATTGAATGCAGCGAGGAAGTGCAGGTTGTTCAGCTCCATTGGGATTGCTCCTGTGAGATGGTTGTTAGACAGGTCTAGCACTTGAAGGTTCGTCAGGCTGTGGAGCTGCGGTGGAATCTCTCCTGATAGTCCGTTGGAGCTGAAGTTCAGTATAGCGAGCGATTTCAACTGACCAAACTCTTTAGGGATCACTCCAGTGAAGTTATTACGACCAAAATTCAGCATTTTTGGGAAAGCAGTAGCTACCCGGTACTCGAATGATGTACCTCTGTAAACAAGCAGCAAAAATACCCTCTGATCCAATTCGGTCGCAGTGTTTTCTGTTGTTAGCATTGGCATCTCCATTAGGTCTTTTGGTATTTCTCCTGTAAGGTTGTTTTCTGACATGTCAACATGGAAAAGTTGAGGCTTTTGATCCAGACAGGCATTGGTCCAGTGAGTTGGTTATTGTGCAAGAGCAGCATCTCCAGGTTTTTGAGCTTTGACAGCCAAAGCGGTATCTTCCCAGACAGTGAGCACCTAGACAGGGACAGAAACTGAAGATTCTGAAACCCATCAATCGTTTCATCTTCTGGCATGGCCTCACGCTTGAAGTTACTCCCGATAATTAGGACGGCGAGTTCCTTACAATCCTTGAGGACATGGAGCGCATTCGTGATATTTGTGAAATTGTTGAAGGAAGCTGATAGGAAAACAAGGGACTTCAAATTGGCTAGATGCTTTCTGGAATTGTGCCACTGAAGCTGTTGAACATAAGATCCAACGTCTTCAGATTGATCAGGGTGGAGAAATCGACCTTGGCAAGCTCCCCGCTGAAATAGTTGTTCCTGAGGTCAATTGTTATGAGATTTGTGCAGTTGCTCAAAGCTGATGGCAGCTCTCCTGACATGTCGTTATGGTCCAGATGAAGCACCTCTAGCCTCCCGAGCTCACCTATCGAGTCTGGGATCTTTCCATTGAGCCGATTTCCACCAAGATCAAGATGAGCCAGATTTCTGAGGTTGGCTATGCTTGAACCATCAAGGTTTCCATGCAATCCATTGTTGGGAAAAGAGATGTACTCTAACGAGGAAGCGTTGAAGAGTTCATCTGGGAGCGCCCCACTGAGATCGTTGTGCCCAGCCTTGAGTACCTTGAGCTCAGAGCAATTGCCTAGACCAACTGGGATGCGTCCATTGAATCGGTTTTTGCTGAGATCGAGCACGGCGAAGGACGCCGAGCTGATGCAGAAGGAAGACGGCATCCATCCATGGAAACTGTTGTTGCTCGCATCGAGCACAACCAGACTGTTCATCACCTTCCACGTGGCTGATGGAAACTCCCCGGTGAAAAGGTTGCTGGAGATGTTCAGTACCTGCAACTGCAATGGCCGGCCACCGGTGGCCGAAGATGGCGTCAGCTCACGCAGCTCTCCCTCAAGGCGATTGAAGCTGACGTCGACGGCGACCAAGCCCCTGGAAGAGGACAGGAGCTTCTCCAATGGCAGTTCGCCGGACAGCGAGTTGCGGGAGAGGTTGAGGCGCCGCAGTCCGGCGAGGTCGCCGAGAGCCGGCGAGACGGGGCCCTGGAGCCCTCTGCCGGGCAGGGAGACCTCGACGACCGCCCCGTCTCCGTCGCAGGCGACGCCTTCCCACGAGCAGCACCCCGCCGTGGCATTACTCCGCCGCCACGACGTGGCGAGGCCGCCGTCCCGTGATAGCCCCACCACGAACCGGAGCAGGAGCTCCTCTCCTGGTCGGCGCACGGCCTCGCACGTGAGGCCATGAATAGCACCAGCAGCAGCACGGTGAGGGCGAAGCCGGAGCACGCCATGGCTGATTACTCGTTGCTGCTTGTTATTGTTTTTTTTTTTTTGGGAAAAGTCTATTTTTCAACCCTGAACTATCACGTTAGTCCGATTTTCAACCCGGAACTACAAAACCGGACATCCTACACCCTCAACTCTTCAAAATCGTGCAGATTACCCCCTCGAACCGAAACAACCCGGTTTTGTCCACGTCACCCATCCAACGTGGCACCTCTCCTCTCTCTTTCTCTCACAGACAGGTGGGCCAAGCACCTGCCGCGTCACCCGTTCGCATGCGCCTGCCGCTGCCTCGCCGCCGCCGCCGCCGCCGCCTCGTCGCCGCCGCGTCCTCCCCTGCGCTCCCGCTCCCCCGGGCCTGCGGAGCTGCGCGGCGGCCGGGCCGGCGAGGGCCAGGCACGACGGCCTCCTTCCCCTCCCCTGCGCCGCCTCCCTCCCGAGCTCCGGCGGTGGCCCCTATGCTCCCCATCCTCCTCCGTGCGCGGGCGCCGGGCGGCGACCCTCCCCTGCTCCCTCGGCGGCGAGCGCGGACGGCGGAGCGCGGCGAGGGCAGTGGGCGCCTCCTCCGCGCCTCTGCGGCCCGCGGGCGGGCGAGCTCCCCGGCGAGCTTCCAATCGGCGGCGGGCCTCCTCCCCGGCGAGCTTCCAATCGGCGGCGGGCCTCCTCCTCCCCGGCGAGCTTCGAATCGGCGGTGGAATCGGCGGTGGCCCGCCCTCGCCCCGCCGCTCCTCCGCCTCGCGCGCAAGGAGGGAGCAGGGAGGAGCGTCCGCGTCGCTCCGCCCGCCCTCCCTCGCCCCGCCTGCGACGCTCCGCCCGCGCGCGAGCCGAGCTCGAGCTCGCGCTGCTCCGGTGGCCCGCCGTGACGGCAGTTCGCCTGCGCCGCCTGCCCGCCCACGCCGGCCGTGCACCGCGCCGCCCCGTCCGCCTGCCAGCTGCGCCGCGCCGCAGGGAGGGGAGAGAGGAGCGGGGAGGATGCTCCGCCGTCCCGTCCGCCTGCCCGCCCGCGCCACCGCCCTCTCGCCCGCCCTCGCCCCGCCGCTCCTCCGCCTCGCGCGCGCGGAGGGAAGCAGGGGAGGGGCGCTCGCCGGCGGAGGTGAAGCAGGGGGGCGCCGCGCCACGCCCCCGACCCCCGCCGCGGCCCCGGCGGCCACGGGCGCGAGTGCGGGCGTGGCGAGCTCGACCACGGCGCGCGGATACGGGCGCAGGGACGGCCGCTGGGAGGAGGCTGGGCCGCTCGCCGGCGGAGGAGAAGCAGGGAGGAGAGAGAGAGAAAGAGACGTGGGGAGAGAGAGTCGCCAGGCTGGCAGCCACGTCACAAAACCGCTGCCACGTCATAGCAATACCGGTCTGGTTTTAGCTCGAAGGGGTATTTTGCACGGTTTGGTTAGTTAAAGGGTGTGGGATGTCCGGTTTCGTAGTTTAAGGTCCAAAATCGGACTATCATGATAGTTCAAGGTCAAAAATAGACTTTTACCTTGTTTTTGTTGTTGTTGTTGTTGTTGCTGATGCTGCTGCTGCAGGGAACTGACAAGGCTCCGGCTCTGCTGTAATGTAAGTTCTCCAGCTCTCGCAAATCTGCTGAATTAGCGTTAACCAAGTGCTGGCAAATCAGCTGACGCGTGACTGATGACTCGCTGCTCCAAAAGATTTGCCCGGGGTAGGAATAAAATCTCATGTCGTGTCCACACGGGGCCTCCCCTCGTTGATCCTACGGCGCGCCGCCTGGCTGTTGGCGAGCCACCTGGCCAACCGGCCGGGACGAATTCGATGGGGGATCGCAAGCAATCCACACGGGACGAGCAAGCGAGCAGCGACTGACTGGCATGCCATCCTGCGTCGCCAGTCAAGGCAGCAACGGCTCTCCTTTTGACATTGGGGGTAAAAGGTGCCGTTTGACATGATGCCGGTCGCTGTAGCTGCGAAGCCTGCGATCGCAGGGCGTTTTTTTATTTTCCCCCGGCGTGCAAGAAAGCACTGCCTGATGATGTTACGGGTCTGAATTTCTCTGAAACACTGATGGAGCACGGCGTGGTGTCTGTATCTCTATCGCTATCCCGTTCGTCACTCGTTAGTTGCTACTGGCCTAGGCGAGCTGGCAGTTTCTTCAGGTTGGAAGCGCGAGCTGACAACACACCGAGGACGATGAAGGCCAGAAACGGATGATCTGTCAGGAATAATCAGGCCGTTTCAGTTTGTCATGTCTCCTCACATTCAGATGGTTCAGTCCCAAACTCTGAATATGGACTCAGAAATAGCGATCTGCAAGTGTCAAGGCGGGACTCTCGTAACCATCATAGAAACGAGAAGACACTAGACACATGTAACCGAATGCAGGCGGAAGAATTTCATTCCCCTGCGATCTGAACAGAAATTTAACCTCGTGCAGTCGCGCTTGTTCGGGAACAAGAACAGCCCGGCGGCGACGGCGAACTGGCCAAGCATGCAATGGGCGGAGTGGGAGGAGGCGAAGCGGACGTGGCGGATGGGTGATCTTTGCCGTCACCCTCAACTAGCACGCACGGTGTCTGTCTGAACCGCCGCCGCCGCCATGCTAAGGCGAAGGTGCGGCACCTGCGCGCGGCTTGAATCCGTCGAAAGCTGTTCATCCAAATCCGCGGCGCAGGATCGCGTGTGAGATATCAGCTCAAGATCTTGGATCCGGGCAGCCGCGCGCGCCCCCGAGGAGGCCGCCGGCGCCGGTGCTGGTAAACTGGCACGGCCGCGGCGCGGGAAGAGCGGACACACACGGGGTGGACGGCAAACCAAATACCGTCCTGGGTGGACGGTAAATGAGATACCGTCCAGGTTGGGTTGGTTTTCGACCGTCCGATCAGGATTAGACGGTCCAGATACGCTGGAGCACAAGTATACAGAGAAGAAATTTCTCAGAAAACACCCTGCTGAGCTATTTTTTCGTTGCATAAAACCCTCTCCGCTCCCCGACCCTCTCCTCCTCCCCGCGAGCCGCGGCACCTCCCCGCTGGATCGAGGAGGCGGGGCGGCGGCCATGGCGGCAACGGAGAGCCCCGGAGGGTGAGGCCATTTCTGCTTGAAAACTTTTACCGCTTCCCCCAGGCTATAGCAGTCGTGCAGTGATTTTTTTTCGAAAGATCCTGAATCTTGTGGTTCGGTGTATATTAATAAGAAGAAGAGAATTGACCCTGTTTATAGATAAACCGGGCCCGAAAACCGCACAACAGAAACTACAAAACCTACCACTATAACACCTACAACTTGCAACACTGGCCGGTTGGATTGGGACATCAACCAGGACTCACTCGACTTTGGCTGGTCAGATTGGGACATCGACAAAGCCACAACAACTTACACTCCGCTCGATCGGATTGGGACATCGACACGAGCCACCACAACTCTCCGCCCGGTCGGATTGGGACATCGACTCAGCCACCACAACCTACACTCAGCCCGGTCGGATTGGGACCTCGACCTGAGACACCGCGAACTCTGCCCGGTCGGATTGGGACATCGACACGAGCCACCACAACCCACAACACAATCCAAAACAAGAGAGAAAAGGAAGAAAAAAGAGGAGAAAGCCCTTTCGGAAGCCGCCAACGCCGAATGATGCCTCCAAGTCGGGAAAGCCTGACATCGCCTCCAGGACGCCAAAGACGTCATCAATGCCACCCCAAGAGGGGTTGGGCTTTCACCTACCACATCCGACATGGGAGACCGACGCCCAAGACACCGTCCACAGATAGGAGCAAGGTCCGAGCCAAAGATGCTCGACATCGTCTTTAGGAAGGAAATGACGCCAATGACGCCAACGACGCTGTCCCAAGAAGGGATGGATTTTCACCCGCATCATCACCGCGGTGAAAAGACGGCCGGCGTCACCAGACCACCACCATGGTGTTGCTGGCGAGCCTCCGCACAGCAGCAGCCAACGATGCCACCACGGCGACACTAGCGTACGCCCGAGCAAAATCGACGTCGGCACACGCTACCATGGTGCCGCCGACACACCGCAGCACATGTTGACCAGACGCAGTCGAGAGTGCAGACCCGAGCGGGGCACCGAGCAGCGCCGAAGCCGCAGCCACCAAGCCGTGCATCCCTCGGAGGTCGACATCCACGCCCAAGCGACACACCAACACAGGGGCCGCCGCCGCACCCCGCCGCGCACCTGCAGCAAATGGCGTCACCATACCCGCACCTTGCCGCGCCAGGCCGCAAGTGCCGCCGCTGCCGCCGCACCGTGCCCGGCAGCGGCGCCGCTGCCTGCCACGCGCCTTGCAACATGCCCGCCGCGCAACGGCCGCGGACGCCGCCGCAGCACCAGCAGCAAGCCCCGCCGTGCACCGGCCACGGGCGCCGCCGCCGCCGCGCCGCGGCGCGTCCTGCCACGCCGAGGACCAAGACGAGCAGATCCGGCGGCCGAGGGCGTGGATCTGGCCGTTCCCGAGACGGATCCGGCCGGGGATGGCCGCCGGCGCCACCATCGATGGAGCAGCCACCATGAGAAGGAGAGAGAGAGAGAGAGACGAGTTGGAGCCCCTGCCGCCTTCCTTGCAGCCGCACGGACTTCCGGCGGCTGCTCGGGCGGCGGCTGGAGGGCGGCGACGCTTTGGGAGGCGGTTCCGCCCGAGCCGCTCCGGAGGAGCGACCAGCAGCCGTGCAGTGAGAAGCAGCATTCCCACGGGGCAGAGGCATTGATCCCGTTCTGAAATCTCTCCGATTAGTTGCTGGGACATGCGCAGGAGAAAGGATCAGTCCTCCCCTTTGTATGTCGATACAATGAAACAGGAGGCGGATCCGCGGATATCGAGCTACGAACTTTGAACAGCTCCCGTTTTCATCCATGATTGTTCATCTCCCCCTGTTGTTCCATGAGAATTTGGTGCTCAATCATGTACAGTAAGCTTAAGCTCGAGTGCTCGACGCCTACTGATTACTGAATTATGCACATGGAAAGTACATCAACTTGTGGGCATCCGTTTCGTCCCTTTCTATCTGGTTGGCATTTTGTAGGGCGTTTTTCCCGTTGTGCAAGAAAGCAGGGACTGAATTCTCTAAGACACTGAAGGAACATGGTGTGCAGTCTGTATCTGTGTCGCTACCCCTCAATCCTCATCCGTCACTTGTTACTGGCCTGGGCGGGCTGGCAATTTCCTCCGTTGGAACCACGAGCTGATACTCCACACACGGAAAGACGATGATGAAGCCATGGACACAGCCAGATGAACCGTCAGGAATCAGGCCGCTTCTCTGCTGTGTCCTCTCCTTGAGATGCTCCAGTCTGAACTCTGAACCTGAACTCGGACAGCGTGTGTGAAGCCGGACTCCGGTAATCATCATATATAAACAAGAAGGCACGCATCTAGCCGAAAATAGGAAGTGAAGAACGATTAACTACGCGCATTCACCCCCCTGATCTCGGTGATTTGTACAGAATTTTGGCAATTTGGCATCGCGTTTGATCGGGAACAAGAACAGCCTGGCGCTGGCAGCGACGGCGAACTAGCGAAGCATGCAAATGGACGGAGCGGAGCTGAGGGGTCGAGGTGGGAGGAGACGATGAGGACGTGGCGGATGGATGAACTTGCATTCATCCCGACCTAGACCGCACCGTGTCTAAACCGACGATGCCGCCGGCCGGAGCTCGCCCGGAGAGCCGAGCGCGGTCGGCGTTCCATGCCAAGGAGAAGGCGCGGCGCCCAGGCGCGGCTTCAATCCGTCAAGGCTCACGCGACCCCGCGGAGGCCGGCGGCGGTGGATTGCCGCGGCCACAGGGGAGCGGCCACATTGGCGGACGGCAAACCAAATACCGTCTAGGGTGCGTTAATTTTTGACCGTCCGATCGAGACTCTGCGACCCAGATTCGTCGGGGGAGAAATATAGTCGAAAGGAATTTTTTAGAAAACCCCCTGCTGAGACATTTTCTGTTGCAAAAGGACCCTCTCCGCTCCCCGACCCCTTCCTCTTCTTGCCTGCGGCACCTCCATCTGATCTCCCCGCCGGATCGAGGAGCGAGGAGGAGGGCTGCGGCCATGGCGGCTAAGGAGATCCCCTGAAGGGTGATGCACTTCTGCTTAAAACTTTTAGCCCGCTGTAACGAATATGGCACCATTTATGCCATTTCGAGTGATTTTGGTGATCGAATGACAACACAACACTTGGACTAATATGATTGTTAAGATGATCATTCTCAGACTTTTAGGTTCAAGTGATGACAAAGAGAAAGAGAAAATAGGCGTAGCAAGGCCCGAAGGGCAGCCCCTACGGGGGTTCCGCTACCCGGTTAGCGGACGGGGGTCGAGGGGGAGCCGCCCCTCGCGGGTCTCAGGGCAGCGCCCTGAAAGCTCTTCGGATCAGGAGCACCGGAAGAACCGACGCCAGGGGCACCGGTGCATCCGACGCTTGTCGGAAGAACCGACGCTACGATGTTTAGTGCAGGAGGAAATCGAAGCCAAGTCAGCCTACAGGCACCGGTTGAACCGACGGGTCAAAATGGGGCATCGGTGCATTGGCCGTCCTTTGTACCAGAGGCGATGTCAGTGCCCAGGAGAAGTGTCTTCAGCACCGGTTCAACCGATGGGGCATCGGTGCATACCACCGGTGTAATGACGTCAGCGTCCAGGAGAAGATTCCTTCAGCACCGGTTGAACCGGTGAGGCATCGGTGCAAAGCATCGGTTCAACCGGTGGTCTCTGCGTCAGTCGTCAGGAGTCCAACGGCTACTTCGTGTTATGAGTGACCGGATGAACCGACGCTACCCTGCCAAGAGGCATCGGTTCTTCCGGTGGTACGCAGATTTTCAGCTAACCGTTGGAGCAACGGCTATAAGACTTGGTGGCCTATATATACGCCTCACCCCGGCCATTTGAAGATTGCTGGAGTTGCTGGACATCCCACACACACCCAAGAACATCTCCAAGCCATACAAAAGCATCAAGATCATATCCTTAGCCCTTAGCACACTTTGAGAGTGTTGTGTAAAGGATTAGCTCTTAGTGAGTGAGTTTGCAAGGCTTAGAGCCTTTGTGCTGTGGTTCATTAGTGAACCAAAACAAGAGCTTGGTGCGCCGGCACCTTGGAGCGTGGAGCTCGCCGGCAACGTCATCGACCCTCCGACTTGGTGTGGAGCGACGACGACACCTTTGTGCGGGGGACGTGGAGACCCCCATCCTTTGTGGAGAAGCTCCTTAGTGGAACCCGGGGCCAAGGTGACCGTGATTGTGTTCACGGAAGAGACTTGGTGGCCGAGTAGCAATACTCTTAGTGAGTGCTACAACAACGTGGATGTAGGTGTGCCTTTGTGGCTAACCGAACCACGGGATAAACACCCGCGTCAAGAGTTTGCTATCTCCTATCCCGCTCTTTAAGCTTCCGCATTTCATTCTAGTAATTTGTATGCCTTTACTTTCATAGAATAGTTTCTTGATAGGAAAGGCTATAGGTTGCTAAACTCTTTTGGGATAGGGGTTTTACACTAGAACAACCTAGTTGCACATCTAGATAGCTTGTTTTAGTTTAAGCTTTGTGCAAACTAGTTGGAGCCATAGGTCTAAGTTTTTATTAGTGCCTAATTCACCCCCTCCCCCTCTTAGGCTAGAGCACCCGATCACTTTCACCCGCTTCTCCCAGTCAAGCAACCGTGAAGCGTGGAGCAGCATTCCCATACGATCAGACTCCATGATCCTTATCTACCTCAATTGACCCTGTTCTGAAATCAAATCTCTCCGATTAGTTGCTGGGACATGTCCAGGAGAAAGGATCACTTGTTTTTTAACAGCTTCCATTTTCAAGAGCGATAGGTCAAGAGGTGGCGGCTTTCGAGCTATGAACTTTGAACAGCTCCCTTTTTCAAGCGCGATTGATCATCTCCCCTGTCCAGTCCATGAGAAAAATGTGCCGTTGACAAGATGCCAGTCGCTGTATCTGTGCTTGTAGGGCGTTTTCCCCCGCTGTGCAGGAAAGCATGTTCTGACGTTACAGGTCTGAATTCTCTGAAAAGCTGGTGGAACAGGACGTGCCGTCTGTATTTGCATTGCTATCCCGTCTGTCACTCGCTGGGTGGCCTCGCAATTTCCTCCGTTCGAACCACGAGCTTATACACGGAGGACGATGTTGAAGGATAGAACCAGTTGATCCGTCAGGAATCAGGCCGTCTCTCGCCACCTCTCCTTGAGATGGTTTCAGTCTGAAACTCTAAATCTGAACTCAGGCGGAGTGATCTGTAAGTGTGAGGGCGGTAATCTAATCATAAACGAGAAGACACATCTAGCTGTAAGCACAGGAAGGCAAAGATGGTTGGTGCGCGTGCACTCCTCTAATCTCAGCGATCTGTATAGAAATTTTGCGTTTGTTCGGGAACATGGAACAAGAGCAGCCAGGCGGTGACGGCGAACTGACCAAGCATGCAAATGGACGGAGCGGGAGGAGTCGAGGTCGGATCGAGTAGGCAAAGAGGACGTGGCGGACAGATGATCTTGCACTCATCCAGAACATGCCTGAACTGCCGCCGCCCGGAGCCCGCGCGACCGCGCGCGTTCCATGCGAAGGCGAAGGCGCGGCGCCCGCGCGCGCGGCTTCAATCCGTCGCAAGCTGTTCCTCCGAGTCCGCGGCGCAAGCTCGCGTGTAAGATTTCATCTCAGGATCTTGGATGCAGGTGGCCACGCGCAACCCCGCGGAGGCTGCCGGCGTCGTGAGCGGTGGACTGGCATGAACGCGGGGCGCCCCGGGAAGAGTGGCCACACGGGTGGACGGCAAACCAACTCCAGGCTCCAGGGGTGGACGGTGAATGAGATACCGTCCAGGGTGGGTGTGTCTTTGGCCGTTGGATCGGGAATAGACGGCTCAGAATCGTTTTAGAGATAGCATAGTGGAAGGAATTTCTTAGAAAACCCCCTTCCGAGACATTTTTATTTGCATAAAGACCCCTCTTCTCTTCCCCGACACCTCTGGCCCCGTCTCCCCGCCAGATCGAGGAGGCGCGAGGCGGCAATGGCGGCAACGCGAGTCACGGAGGGTGAATGAGTGAGATTTTTGTTGATTATGTTAGAAATCTAGGCAATTTTCGGTATATTTTAATTCCAAAATTAAATGTATAAACTAGCAATATTTCTATGACTTTAAGGAGTAAAATAAAACATGTGAATATGTTTATACTTATCACACATATAAGCATAAACAATATAAATAACCAAAGTTTCAGGGAGTACCCTAAAGCGGGGCCGTTGCCGGAGGCATTGGCTGCGCTGTTACCAACTGGAGTAGACATCTACTCGGTTGGCCTCAGTCGAAGTAGTCGAACTAAATCGGTGCAGGAAGAAGTTCGCAGTGCAGTCCCACGAACGGTCACCAAGATGTAGTCGACGTAGTCGTTCGGCCACCAGAATGTAGTCGACGTAGTCGTTCGGCTCGTCCACCAGGAAGTAGTCGTACAATCGGGCAAAGCCTTAGTATTTTTGAGCAGTCACGCCAAAGCGTTACCCAAAAACCTGATTGCCCGCCTATCCCGTGCAGGATCTCAAGGCGAGCAAGGTTTCGGAGGCCTGCTCACGCTAATTCTGTGCGCGCAGAAATTAGCGTTGGGGAACTCAGTTGTTGCAACTGGAGAGGGAGAAGAGAGGAGCCGAGTTGCCTCAGTGCTCTGGTGCAGGATGGATGAGGGGAATGGCACTCCTTATATAGTGACTCAGGTGCTCAGGTTCGTTGAACCTGGACACCATCAGAGTCATTTAGGTGATGCGGTTATGGCCATTAATTACAAATTTAATTGCACGTTTAATCGCACGATTAATTGCTGTCAACGGCAAAATAGCCATCACATCACACCGCGCCGCGCCGCGCCGCACCGCCCGTCCGGCCGGCCGCGCCGCGCCGCGCCGCGCCTCGCCTCGGCCTCGGCCTCGGCCTCGGCCACGGCCACGGCCACGGCCACGGCACGGCCCGGCCCGGCCCGGCTCGGCGAGGCGAGCGAGCGCGCGCGCGCGTGTGGTTCACCGTCCTCCTCTTACCGGCTTCACAAGTGGTGTACAAGAAGTCCACCTTTTAAGTCGGTTGAGATCCTCCTCAATTCCCGGTACGGAATTAAACATTGATTCCCTAGCATTAATAGTGGGCTTTAAATTCTTTTAATGCTTTAGAATAAATGGGCCAAGCCCATTACTCCAACAATCCCCACCAAGAAATTCAAGCCACACTAGAAATACCCTCATTCTCTCATTGATATACCAGTATTCGACAGAGACTGTTAAGTTGAACTTCCATCTAGGACAAAGGCTACACTTATTCACAACTGTGCAATGGACTATGCCTTGAATTGCCAGTTTTGTGCAAACAAGTTTGACCAGAGCCCTACACTGGTACTAGGCTGCAAAAGCATCCCCGCGGTTTGGAGCTTATAAGTCATACTCCAGGCCCTTCATGAGTTTCTAGAGAATACCCAATTCTCATAGACCATGACCAGTGGTCAAACTCATATAGGTGTGTTCCTTTCAGATGTTCTGTAGGACAACATCTTTGTTTCAAGAAAACAACTCATTTGTTTAAAAGAAACCACCTGGCACACATTAAGGTATAGACCAACCTGCCATACAGATTAGAAGAGAAATGCACCTTATACACGGAATGAGCCCTTTTCACAAAGGTTCTCTTCTCACAGTCAGACTTTAGTTTGTTTCACCATCCTAATTCACGGGATCTCCGATCACATAGGACAGGTTTCCACTATAGAATGACTCACGTGGGTCTCAAGCCCAATTCCATAGATGCATTGTCTATCACATTTCGTGAAAGACCCTTTGTAAACTGATCTGCCAGATTTTTAGCCGTCTGAACATAGTCCAGGGCTATAACTCCGGAGTTTCTCAATTTTCTGACAGATTTCAACCGCCTTTTCACATGTCTAGATGACTTCATGTTATCCTTTGAACTATTCACCTTGACAATTACCGTTTGATTGTCACAGTTCATTAGGATTGCCGGTAACGGTTTTTCAACTATCGGCAAGTCCATAAGGAGCTCACGAAGCCACTCAGCCTCAACAGTGGCGGTATCTAATGCTGTGAGTTCTGCTTCCATAGTTGACCTCGTTAAGATGGTCTGCTTGCAAGACTTCCAGGAAATAGCTCCACCACCAAGTGTAAACACATATCCACTTGTGGCCTTTATCTCATCAGCATCAGAAATCCAATTTGAATCACTATACCCTTCTAGTACCCTTGGGTACCCGGTGTAGTGAATTCCATAGTTCATTGTCCCCTTCAGATAGCGCATTACTCTTTCAAGACCCTTCCAATGATCATCTCCCGGGTTTGAAACAAACCGGCTCAGTTTGCTTACAGCAAACGAGATATCAGGTCTTGTAGCGCTCGCTAAATACATTAATGAACCAATGATCTGAGAATATCTCAGCTGATCTCGCATTATCCTTTTGTTCTTTCTAAGAATTAAACTGGCATCATATGGTGTTGAGACAGGTTTATAGTCACTATAACCAAAGCGACTTAACACCTTCTCCACATAGTGAGACTGTGTAAGAATCACCCCACCATTGATCTCTTTTACCAGCTTTATATTAAGGATAACATCAGCTTCTCCCAGATCCTTCATCTCAAAATTTTGAGATAAAAACTCTTTGACTTCCTTAATCACATTAAGGCTAGTGCCAAAGATCAGTATGTCATCCACATACAAGCACAAAATCACTCCTTCGGCCCCACCATAGCGATAGTACACACATCTGTCAGCTTCGTTCACAACAAAGCCGGCAGAGGTCAAAGTTCTATCAAACTTTTCATGCCACTGCTTAGGCGCTTGCTTGAGACCATATAAAGATTTTAACAACTTACAAACCATTCCTTCTTGACCCTTTGATACAAACCCATCCGGCTGATCCATATAGATCTCCTCTTCTAACTCTCCATTGAGGAAAGCCGTCTTAACGTCCATCTGATGAACGAGAAGACCATAAGAGGCTGCCAAGGAAAGTAACACTCGAATTGTGGTCAATCGGGCAACTGGTGAATAAGTGTCAAAGAAATCTTCTCCTTCTTTTTGTGTATAACCCTTGGCCACAAGCCTAGCCTTGTACTTTTCAATAGTACCATCTGGCCTAAGCTTTTTCTTGAACACCCACTTGCATCCAACCGGTTTACATCCATAAGGACGTTCAACGACCTCCCAGGTTCCATTAGACATAATAGAATCCATCTCACTCCTTACTGCTTCCTTCCAATAGTCAGCATCAGGAGATGAATATGCCTCTTCAATGGTTCTGGGTGTATCATCTATGAGGTATACAATGAAATCATCACCAAAAGACTTTACAGTCCTTTGTCTCTTGCTCTTTCTCGGAGCATCATTGTTATCCTCCTCAGAATTTTCTACAAGTGTATGTTCATTGTGTTCTATCGGCTCAGCAGAGCCATCATCCTTGATGAACTCTTGCCTAGATGAACTTGTTTCATCTCTCATGGGAAAAATGTTTTCAAAAAATGTAGCATCTCTGGACTCCATTATAGTACCAACATGCATGTCAGGTACTCCAGATTTCACTATTAAAAATCTATATCCAACGCTGTGAATAGCATAACCTAGAAAGATACAATCCACAGTTTTAGGTCCAAGCTTACGTTTCTTGGTTATTGGCACACTCACTTTTGCCAAACAACCCCATGTACGTAAGTATGACAGTGTTGGCCTTTTCTTCTCCCATTCCTCGAAAGGAGTTATCTCTTTATTCTTTGTAGGAACACGGTTTAGGACATGACATGCAGTCAATATAGCCTCACCCCACCATTCCTTGGAAAGTCCCGCTGTATCTAACATGGCGTTAACCAAATCCGTTAGAGTGCGGTTCTTTCTTTCGGCAACCCCATTTGACTGAGGTGAATAGGGAGGCGTCCTCTCATGAATAATACCATGTTCCTCGCAGAATAAAGTAAATAAATTTGAGAAATACTCGCCACCACGATCTGACCTAACTCTTTTGATCTTTCTCTCAAGTTGGTTTTCTACTTCAGCTTTATAGATTTTAAAGTAGTGTAAAGCTTCATCTTTTGACTTCAACAAATAGATGTAACAAAATCTAGTACTATCATCAATCAAAGTCATGAAATATTTTTTACCACCTTTTGTCAACACTCCATTCATTTCACACAAATCGGAATGAATTAATTCTAAGGGTGCCAAGCTCCTTGCCTCCGCGATCTTATGAGGCTTACGAGTTTGTTTTGATTCAACACATACATGACACTTAGAATTTTTGACAAAAGTGAACTTTGGAATTAAGCTCAAATTAGCTAAGCGCATCATACAACCAAAATTAACGTGACAAAGCCTCGAATGCCAAACATTTGTTTCATCAACGTTAATAACATTGTATGCAATTTTATTACAAACATCTGACAAAGAAAGACGGAACAAACCTCCGCTTTCATAACCTTTTCCAACAAAAGTACCAAACTTAGACAAGATACATTTATTGGACTCAAAGACTAATTTGAAACCATCTCTACACAGTAGAGAGCCGCTGACTAAATTCTTCTTGATGGTGGGGACATGCTGCACGTTCTTCAGCTGCACGGTCTTCCCCAAAGTAAACTTCAGATTTACCGTACCAACACCAAGAACACGCGCATGTGATCCGTTCCCCATCAGCAAGGAGGAAGTCCCGCCGGTCTGGTAAGAAGAGAACAAAGAAGCATCAGCACAAACATGAATATTAGCACCAGTATCAACCCACCACTCGGGTGAACCAAAGACTGAAAGAACAGTAGGTAATAAATTACCGTACCCCGAAGTTCCTCCAGGCTCGCTAATAACCATGTTGGCGGAGTTGTTGCCTTTGCGGTTCGGACACTTTGCAGCAAAGTGATCCGTACTAGCGCACACATAGCAAGCTCCCGTCTTCTTCTTCTTCTTAAAAGTGGTTGTCTTCTTAGTCTTTGGTTGGTTCTGCGGTGGCTTTTTCTTGTTCTTGTTGGAGTTGTTCTTCTGAACAAGATTGGCACTTGAAGCACCAACAACTCCTTTCCCACGTATGTCCTTTGCTCTCGCCTTCTCCTCAACATCAAGAGTCCCTATGAGTCCATCTATTGTGAACTCCTGTCTCTTATGTTTTAGAGAAGTAGCAAAGTCCCTCCAAGAAGGTGGCAGCTTAGAGATTATACCTCCAGCCACAAACTTATTGGGTAACACACATGGGGACTCTTTGCTGCAATTTTTGAGATCTTTTGCCAGAGTATGTATTTCATGAGCCTGTTCCACTACAGAACGGTCTTCGACCATCCTGTACTCAAGGAACTGCTCCATGATATACAACTCACTCCCGGCGTCAGATACTCCATATTGAGCCTCAAGAGCATCCCACAAAGCTTTGCCAGTTGGCAGCCGGATATAAGAATCCACCAGGTTATCACCGAGAACACTAATGATCAAGCCTCGAAAGAGGATATCAGCCTCATCGAACGCACGCCCTTCCTCTGGAGAGAATTGTTCAGGCTTACCCTCTTTCACATGGATCACTCTCGATAGTGTTAACCACAGTATAAGCCGCTCTTGCCAACGTTTGTAATTTGAACCATCAAAAGGTGATGGTTTGATTGATGCAGCAAAGCTAGATACCGAAAGCCTATTAACATAATCAGGTTTTTGGATTGTTAGAAATCTAGGCAATTTTCGGTATATTTTAATTCCAAAATTAAATGTATAAACTAGCAATATTTCTATGACTTTAAGGAGTAAAATAAAACATGTGAATATGTTTATACTTATCACACATATAAGCATAAACAATATAAATAACCAAAGTTTCAGGGAGTACCCTAAAGCGGGGCCGTTGCCGGAGGCATTGGCTGCGCTGTTACCAACTGGAGTAGACATCTACTCGGTTGGCCTCAGTCGAAGTAGTCGAACTAAATCGGTGCAGGAAGAAGTTCGCAGTGCAGTCCCACGAACGGTCACCAAGATGTAGTCGACGTAGTCGTTCGGCCACCAGAATGTAGTCGACGTAGTCGTTCGGCTCGTCCACCAGGAAGTAGTCGTACAATCGGGTAAAGCCTTAGTATTTTTGAGCAGTCACGCCAAAGCGTTACCCAAAAACCTGATTGCCCGCCTATCCCGTGCAGGATCTCAAGGCGAGCAAGGTTTCGGAGGCCTGCTCACGCTAATTCTGTGCGCGCAGAAATTAGCGTTGGGGAACTCAGTTGTTGCAACTGGAGAGGGAGAAGAGAGGATGGATGAGGGGAATGGCACTCCTTATATAGTGACTCAGGTGCTCAGGTTCGTTGAACCTGGACACCATCAGAGTCATTTAGGTGATGCGGTTATGGCCATTAATTACAGATTTAATTGCACGTTTAATCGCACGATTAATTGCTGTTAACGGCAAAATAGCCATCACACCGCGCCGCACCTCGGCCGAGGGCCTCGGCCTCGGCCACGGCCCGGCTCGGCGAGGCGAGCGAGCGCGCGCGTGTGGTTCACCGTCCTCCTCTTACCGGCTTCACAAGTGGTGTACAAGAAGTCCACCTTTTAAGTCGGTTGAGATCCTCCTCAATTCCCGGTACGGAATTAAACATTGATTCCCTAGCATTAATAGTGGGCTTTAAATTCTTTTAATGCTTTAGAATAAATGGGCCAAACCCATTACTACAACAGATTAAACTATTGGCGCTTCTCCCAGTCGCATCCGAGAAGTGCGGAGCACCATTCACATGAGCAGACTCCATGATCATTCTCTCCCCGGTCCTCCATGTTCCAACTGACAGTATTCCTTATCCTACTTGCTTTCTTTCAGCACTCGAACTATGCATGTCTGTATATGGATTGAACATCTGTGGGCTCTTAAGAAACAAATTTACGATGCGTTGACATGATGCCGGTCGCTGCAGCTGTGCTTGTAGGGCGTGTTTCCCGGTATGATGTTACGGGTCTGAATTCTGAATTCTCCCAAACACTGAGAGAACATGGCGTGCTTTACTGGCCTGGGCATGGGCGGGCTGACAGTTTCCTCTATTGGAACCACGAGCTGAGGAACGGAAGACGATGATGAAGGATACAGTTCGATCGATGGCTTCTCTCCATCCGTCATCAGGAATAATCAGGCAGTTCTCCCCTCCCGGACCAGTGACCTGTCTCCTCCTACGTACTTGAGATGGTTCAGTCTGAATCTGAACTTAACAGAATGAGTGCTCTGCTGCGACCTGCGAGTGTGAAGGTGGACTCTCGTAACGTCGTAATCGTATGAACGGAAGGCACATCTAGCCGAAAGCAGGCTGACGCATTTCATTCCCTTGATCTCGGTGATCTGTACTGAAATTTATTTAATTAGCCTCGCGCTTGTTCGGGAACAAGAGCAGCCTGACGGCGATGGCGAACTGGCGAAACATGCAATGGACGCAGCGGGAGCAGACGAGGAGTCGAGATCAGAGGAGGAATTGGCTCATCGATGATCTTGCGCCCATCCGGACCTTACCCGCACGGTGTCTGAACCGACAACGCCGGCCGCCGGCCGGAGCTCACGCGTGAGCGTCCAGCGCGTTCCATGCCAAGGAGAACTGGAGAAGACGCGGCGCCTGCGCGCAGCTTCAGTCCATCGAAGCTCATGTTCCTACGGATCCAAGGCGCAGGCTCTAGCGCAAGAAACTGGGTGCAGGCCGCCGTGAACGGCCCGTCGGAGGCCGCCGGCGCCGGCGACTGGCGCGGCTGCGGGGCGGGATACCGTCCACCTCGGGTGGACGGCAAACCAAATACCGTCCAGGGGTGGACGGTAATTGAGATACCGTCCAGGGTGGGGCGTTTTTTGACCGCCCGATCGGGATTAGGCGGCCCAGATTCGTTGGAAGAGATGAATAGTGGGTAGGAATTTCTTGGAAACCCCCCTGCGGTCTAAGTTTTCGTTGCGAAAAGACCCCTCTTGGCTCCCCGACCCCTTCCTCTTCCCCGGGGCGCCTCCATCTGATCTCCCCCGCCCGCTGGAGCGAGGAGCGAGGAGGTGGGGCGGCGGCCATGGCGGCAAGGGAGGAGCCCCGGATGGTGACTGGTGCTCTGCTGCATAAACCTTCGGCGCTTCTCCCAGGCAAGCAACCGTGATGCGTGGAGCAGCATTCCCATGAACAGACTCCATGATCCTTATCTCCCTCCATTGACCCCGTTCTGAAATCTCTCCGGTTAGTTGCTCGGGCCATGCGCTGGAGAAAGGATCGCTCCTCCCCCTAGCAGTTCGACACACCGAATCAGCAGGCGGCCTTCGAGCTTCTGAACTCTGAACATCCTCCCATTTTCATGCAGGATTGTTCATCCGCCCTGTTCACTCCATGAGAATTTGGTGCTCAATCATCTCCAGTGAGTTCGACGCCTACTGATTTATGCGCATAGAAAGTCCATTAACTTGTGGGCATCTGTTTCTCTCCAGTTGCCATTTTGCATTGTGCTGCTCGCCTGCAGTTTCCAAATTCCAACCAACAATATCTATTTTCCAGCACATTATTGTCTTGAACTCTTGATAATTTTCCAGCACGCATTGCTGCAGGCACCTCCAGGTTGCAGACTGGATTCAACTTGTAAAATACCATATCACAAATTCTCAAGCACTAAATGTTGAAGTCAATTGAAAAAACTGACAGCGGTTCACTGTTCTGTGCTAGGTGACATGACACATGCGGTGTTTCCTATCCATTGTCTCAGTTGAGCACTTGTCATTTGTCAACTGTCATCGCAAGTGGGACTTCTCAAAGTTTGGTTCTTCCTTTCCTGAATGAAAAAAACAAAGGAACAAATTATTATCACCAAGTTGGCTGTTAAGAAGCATAATATCGGCTCAGGTAACCCAATCCAAGCTGTTGCTTGGTAAGATGTGTCCTCCTTAACTAGTTGTTTTGCCTCTGCAAAAAAAATAAACATTTGAATTGTAGGAGACCACATGTAGTTTTTTATTCGTATGTTGCTAGATCAGCAATGACGACACAACATAAAAGCCAGAGAAGACTTTGGCGAAAACGATGGGATCGAGCTGTTAGCCAGCAGTCATGCGTCATGGTGATCCTGCTCTTGCCGACTTGCCGTGGCAATATAAGTGAAGATATGAAACACCACCAGATTGAGAATCTAAGATAGGCTACACAGCAACATTTCATCACTGCATCAATAATGGCGTCTGCTGTGACCAGCAGCAGGTACTAGACTAGAAAGGCAAAGGCAGCTGCCATCTTTACCCATATCTCATATAACTTTGCATCTGTTGTTGCTTTGACATTAACTCGGTGCATAGAATTTGTAGTGTATCTAGTACGAAAAACGGTTCTGTTCATGACGAAATGGGTAATTCATTTGGAATTTCGGATTAACCACAAGTTTGTCCTGATTTACAGTGACAATGAGCAGGTCCTCCCTACCATCGACGCTGACCAAGCACACGCCCTCTTGAGCTCTGGCCATGGCTATATTGATGTCAGGTGCGTACTCAACGGGTTAACGAGGGTATTGGAGAAGCTTCCATGACAGAAAATCAACTGGTGGGTATGAAATGAAATGAATCTTCAGGATGCAGGAGGACTTTGACAAGGGCCACGCACCGGGTGCTCGCAATGTTCCCTACTACCTGTCAGTCACGCCACAAGGTCAGTTTCTTCACCCTGCTTGCTTCGTGAGGGCCAGTTTGGATTGGGGGTGATTTTGATTTACTCCATATTTGATCTTCCATTTGGAGAGTATGTAGGATCTAGTTTAAATTTATACTCAACCCTAAGGATTTTGGATCATAATTTACTGTAATCAAACATGACCCAAATATGACAAGATTGGTGGTGTCACATACTTTTGTCCCTAATTATTCTATCTGTTGTCTTTGCTGATCCCTAGGGAAGGAGAAGAATCCACGCTTTGTAGAGGAAGTGGCTGCACTCTTTGGGAAGGACGATGGCTTCATTGTGGTATGTTACTACATACCTTCATCAAACATATACGCGCGCTCATACTCGAATACACTGTATTAGTAACTAGCATTGCACAAGCATATTTGGGTTAACTGAAGCTAGTAATTAACAGTGTTTTGCTGCAAATTAAGTAGTTCTTATTTCGCAAAAAAAGAAGTGCTTGCATACTAGCATCGATCATGATTTATCAGGAGTAAAAAATTAACTTCAAATTTACGTAGGGTTGCAACACGGGGAACAGATCCAGGTTTGCAACTGCAGATCTTCTAAACGCGGTAAATCCAGACCATCTGAGCTATCAATCTAGTAGGACTAAGCTCCGGTAACTGTGTGTCACACTATCTCATCACTTGGATGTCTAAGGGGTTCAAGAACGTGAGGAACCTGCAAGGTGGCTACCGCTCCTTTCTCCAGAGTGCAAATCAGCAGCCAGCTCAACAGCCTTAGGCATCACCAGTTAATGCCAGTTCGTGCCTGTCTGTATTGTTCATTATTTGGCTGTCCATTTCGAAAAGTTTCAGTAAGAGATCCTGGTGAAATTCCTGCATCCACAGGCTGTTGAATCTTGTGATGTAATGAACATTCATGAAGTAGTGCTCCAAAAAGAAATGTGAGGCCAGAGGTGATGCTTGCTATATCAATTTGCGAATATATATTCTACTGTGGAACATGTCATATTATAGCATTACAAGTAATTGAAGTACGTAATGACCTTTTTACAACAAGAGTTTTGTACATGTGTCTGCCAAAATTGTGTCCCGCGTGCTTTTTAGGCTTCATAACCTGATGTTCGAAGCAATATCAGTGAATTTCAGGTTAGCTGCTTTCCACTGATCTATAGTCAATTGGCTCCTTTAGTCTGAGGCATGGCAAGTTGAAAGCAACCTCTCAGACTCTTTTGAGTGTAATCGCATGTCGCTTCCAAGCTGAGATCCTTACAGCAGAAAGGAGGCTTCAGAAAGATTACACGAGCTACTTCATAGCACCTCTTTTTCCAGCTTCAACACAGCCATGAATGCTTCTTGGGGAACATCAACCCTTCCGATTGCTTTCATTCTCTTCTTTCCTTCAGCCTGTTAGCAAATATTACATGACCATATTATCTGACGCTAAAAAATGCTGGTGAAAAGAACTTCCAGTGTCCACTCTATTCTTTAGGTATTATGCAAAGATTAAGGCAATTAGCTTTGACCTTTGGACAAGCAAAATCAATAAATTTTCCCATGATTTTTTATAGTCAAAACAACAATAGTTTCTAGGAAAGGTTACCTGTTTCTTCAGCAATTTCTTTTTTCTCGTTATGTCACCACCTGTGAGTCAAAGACAATAGTGCTCTGAATAAAGGCTGCATGTATGTAATGCGAAAATGCAGGGATCGTTCTTTCCATTTTCTTTTTTTTATCCAAAAGAACACTATTTTACTAACTGCTGTTGTGAGAGAAAAAAAAAGAGAGACAAGAATAAGATAGCACATTCCATCAGCTTAAGATGCTTTCAAAGTGCATGTTTAGTGTTCTCTTTACCATAGCATTTTGACAGGACATCCTTCCTGATGGCCGACAGGGCTTCGCTTGCAATGACCTTTGTACCAATACATGCCTGTCCAAGGTTCATATTAGTGTCTAATTACCATGGAAAAACAGGACTGTAAACAGGAATTTTTGTTGCCCCAGAAATACGATTGGTTGCTATATTTTCCAACAGCCAGCTTATGTAAATTTGCCAGTTATTTCTTTATTAAATTTTGTTACTAATGCAAGATGAAAATTATTGTTCTCTCTTGAATTTTGATATCGCTTACAAAAAGTTGGATGAAAAAGTTTAGGGTGCCTTGACCAAATACATAATTGCTAAAAGAAATCAGTGAGAACAAGACAGATAAATCTCACTTGAATAGGAACTCTAAACATTTGTCGAGGTATAAGTTCTTTGAGTTTTTGTGTCAGTGCCCTGCCAACAGAGTATGCCTACAAAAAGACATTCCACAAGTCAGATTGCCTCGAGAAGCTTTTCCATGACAACTGATAAATAAAAGCTATTTTTTCTGGAAGCAAGTTGGCAGGATAAAACACTCAATAAATACATTTCATTGCAAAAGAATAATCGTACAATAAATGGCGCATTACTGTTCTAGGCTGCATGAATATATAGTTGGGTACACGAGAGTACAAAGGAAAGATAATATGTGACTAGACTTAACACATAATGTATCTTTGACAATATGTATTTCTACATACTCAAATGCAAGTAGATTTCCAAGATCTATCTACTGTTTGCATCTTGCACAAGTACAGAATCAATGGAAATATCTGTGTTCTATGCTCAGGGGTAGATGTTTATCACATCATAAACTGAATTGTGCCATAGTATGTTTACTGATCATTCCAAAAATTATGTCACGAATCAGAAACAACATATGTTCACATCAGTGTTTTTTTTTCTTTCTGAACTGCAATAGTTATATGCATATCAACATCTCAAGTATTTCACCTTATCTCTGTGTACAATTGTCGACAACGCCTCCACAGGATCACCATTGATTTGTATATCCAACTTTACTAGCTGACTTTCCCTGTACCTGCAGAGAAAAGATATCTCAGCTGATTGTTTTACAGTGTTGGAGTATATTGAGCCCATGTGTATAGAGGCCCATCTAGAGTCCCATGTATAGGTGTTATATATACCCACCCTTCTAGGGTTGGAGGAATACAAGCAATGATTCTCTCCTATTCTCTATCTAACATGGTATTAGCTAGTCCTCCTCTCTCCTCTGCTGCTGCCGGCGCCCTTGCGCCGCACGCGTGGCCCCAGGACCGTGCGCCGCGCGCGTCCGCCCTTCCTTCTCCGGATCCGGCTGCCGCTGCCGCCGTCCTGGGCACGAGCGCGGCCTCTGGTGCCGGCGGGGCACCCTCCCCGGCTCTGCGTGGGTGGCCCCAGGGCGGGGAGCCCGGATCCGCCGCCCTAGCCGCCGAGCACGAGCGCGCCGCATGGCCCCATGGCGGGGAGCCCGGAGCCGCCGCCGCCGCCGCCGCCGCCCTAGCCGCCGAGCGCGAGCGCGCCGTGGGGGCTACGGCCCCATCCCCGGCGCCGGCCGCGCTCCTGGTCGGCGCGCCTCCGGCACCTGTGGAGGCCGTGGTGGACGCTCCTATGCTCCTCTGCCGTGGCCGTGGCGGACGCTCCTCTGGGGGTGGGGTGGATGTGCCGCCCCTTCTTGGGCCGCCGCTGGTCCTCCTCCGTCCTGGGCCGCCAGTCCCTCCTACGGCCCATTCGGCCCCGGCCGCGCCGGCCCAGCTGCCCGCCGCCGCAGCAGCCGACGCCGCGCGCGCTGACACTGCCGCCGCCGCCGCCGCGCGCGCCATGGTCTCAGGCGCCCCGGACGCCGCGGTCACCGCGCGCGCCGCCGCTGCTCCTCCTCCGTCCTGGCCGACCTTCGGTATGCCTCCCGGCGCTGCGCCCACGCCATCCATGGCCGCGCCCGTGGCGCCTCTTCCTGTGCCCGCGGTGCCTCTCCTCGTCACCAAGTTCGAGGCTACGGCGGCTCAGGAGCGGGCCCGCGCGGCAACCCTCGCTTGGGAGCGCGCGCTCTCCGCAGCCGATGCTCTCACTTGTCGGGTCGCTGCGGAGCAGCTCTACTTCCTTGTCCCGCCCGTCGTCCCTTTCACCGAGCACGACGCTTCGTCCTTCCACCAGACTCCGCCCTCTGGATCCGGACCCCGGATCGACCCACCCGACCCCCTCCTTGGTGCTCCTCTCACCGGCCCGACCGGGGGTGGGGGCGGCCGAGGGCGTCGGCGGCGAAGGGGACGCGGTGGTGGTGCTCGGGGCACTCCGGACCCGATTCCGGCTCCCACTCCTGCTCCTGGCCCTGGAGGTATGCCCTGGCCATCCTTCAGCGCCCCATGGCCAGGGCGCATCCCGATGTGGCCGTTTCAGGGTCGGGGTGGGCCTCATCCTCAGTCCAGCCGGCGGCCATGCTCGCCGCTGCTGCTCCCCCGCTCGCGCCGTTCTGGACACCGCCCGCTCCACCCAGTCAGCAGCCGACCTGGCCTGGGGGGTGGGACCAGGCCGCTCTGGCGCGGTCCTTTAGCGCCATGGGGCGGACGCCACCGGTCAGCACCGAGTGGATCGCCGACTCGGGTGCCTCCTTCCACACCACCCCAGATGCCGGTATCCTCTCTTCTGTCCGACCCCCACACCCCTCTTGTCCCTCTTCGATCATGGTTGGTGATGGGTCTTTCCTTCCTGTCACCACCGTGGGTTCTGCTCCTGGCTCCTGGCTCCTGGCTCCTTTCATCTTCCTAATGTCCTTGTTGCTCCTCAGATGGTTCATAACCTTCTTTCCATTCGTCAGTTTACAGCTGACAATTCTTGTTCCATCGAATTTGACTCTTCTGGCCTCCCTGTAAAGGATTCGGCCTCCCGGCATCCGCTACTCAGGTGTGACAGCACGGGGCCCCTTTACACTCTTCACCTTCCTTCTTCCGCTGCACTACTCTCGCCTTCTTCTTCGCCCTGGCCGTCTTGGTCTGCCGCTTTTGCCGCGACGCCATCTTCCACCACCTGGCACCGCCGTCTTGGTCACCCTGGCCGCGACGTTCTGGCTCAGCTCAGTCGTAGTGCCGATGTTCCTGGTACTAAGGCTCCTGCTGCGCCCCTCTGCCATGCGTGCCAGCTCGGTCGTCATGTCCGGCTCCCTTTTTCTTCTTCTTCTTCGCATGCGACGCATGCATTTGATCTTGTTCACTGTGACCTGTGGACCTCTCATGTTCTTAGCCTTTCTGGCTATAAGTACTATCTGGTGATGGTCGATGATTTCTTGCACTACTCTTGGACGTTTCCTTTGCGCGCCAAGTCTGAGACCTTCCCCACCCTCCTCCACTTCTTTGCCTGGGTGTCCACTCAGTTCAGCCTCACCGTTAAGGCCGTCCAGTGTGACAACGGGCGTGAGTTCGAAAACTCCACCTCCCGTTCCTTCTTCCTCTCTTGGGGTGTTCAGCTGCGTATGTCTTGTCCGTATACCTCTCCCCAGAACGGCAAGGCTGAGCGGATGATTCGCACGACGAACGACGTCGTGCGCACCCTTCTGATCCAGGCCTCTCTGCCCCCGCGCTTCTGGGCAGAGAGCCTCCACACCGCCACCTACTTGCTCAACCGTCTTCTGTCCACTGCTTCTCCTGCTCCCACTCCGCACCACGCTGTTTTCGGTACCCCTCCTCGCTACGACCACCTTCGGGTCTTCGGGTGTGCGTGTTACCCTAACACCTCCGCCACTGCTCCTCACAAGCTGGCGCCCCGCTCGACTCGAAGCGTGTTCCTTGGTTACTCCCCTGACCACAAGGGGTACCAATGCTTTGACCTCACTTCTCGCCGCGTCCTGATCTCTCGACACGTCGTCTTTGATGAGTCGGATTTCCCTTACTCCACCTCCTCCACACCTTCTCCTGACCCCGAGCTGGAGTCTATGTTTCTAACTGACCCGGTGGTTCAGCCACCGTTACCTGTCTGTCCTTTTCCTGCAGGTTTTCCCGGCACACCGGCACCGCTTCCGGTGATCCCTGCTGCGCCATGCATGGCCCCGATGCCTTCCCCTGCACCTGCGCAGTACGCTCAGCCGGTGCAGGTGTACCGGCGTCGCTCGGTGCCGACCCCGGCGCCGCAGCAGTACGCTGAGCCGGTGCAGGTGTACCGGCGTCGTTCGGCATCAACACCAGCGCCGCCTCCTGCTCCGGAGGCTCCTGCAACGCCGACACCGGAGCCGCCGCCGCCGCCTCCTCTGGCTCCCTCTCGAGCCGAGCCGGAGGTTTACCACCCGCCATTCATCCATCGGGATCCACGGCATATCCATCCCATGGTGACTCGGTGGATGGCGTCTCAGACCGCGACTTCTTTCCGCCACCGAGGGAGAGCCGCGGGTCTCTCCGGTACCCTCCTCTGCCGCGTCCGTCTGGTTGCAATGTGGTGACTAGCAAGTGGATCTGGATGCACAAGCGTCGGGCTGATGGCACGCTGGAGCGCTACAAGGCTCGCTGGGTTCTCCGGGTGTTCACTCAGCGTCCTGGTGTGGACTATGATGAGACCTTCAGCCCAGTCGTGAAGCCCGCTACGGTGTGTACGGTCCTCTCGCTTGCGCTGTCGCGCTCTTGGCCTGTGCACTAGCTGGACGTGAAGAATGTATTTCTTCACAGCACTTTGTCAGAGACTGTCTACTTGTCGGTGTCCCGACCTGGGGGCCTGGATCCCAACTAGTAAATGCTGCATGTTTTCTCGTCCCAGATGATGATGCAAGAGGCAATCACAGTAACGCACGGTTTATCCTGGTTCCGGACGCGGGGCCGTACGTCCAGCAAATGGGGTGTGCGAGGGCACTGTATTATCTTGCACCCGGAGTGCTTGTAGTAGGGGGTAAAAGCAAGGCGAGAGAGGGAGGGAAGCTCCCAAGTCTCTGCTAGGAGTGGAGTCGGTTGAGATGAATGCTCAGAAGTCCCTGAACGTCCTCTTGGAAAAGAGAAACCAGAGCCAGCCCGAGTCCAGGGAAGCCCACCTCCTCCTTTTATAGTTACAAGGACGGGCGGACACATGAGTGGGGGCGTGGAAGTCGTCGTTTTCCCTTGAATCGCGGGGGTACAGTGGTCGAACACTGTAGGAAGTACACTGTGGGAAGGCGGCGCGCGTCGCAGTCGTCCTGGATATTGTCCTTGGTCCTGCGAAGATCGCACCGGTCATCCTGCAGTGTCCCTGTAGGCGGCATGGTCGTCGCTGGTATATAGTCTTCTATATACAACGCGATGTTGTT
Organism: Panicum virgatum; assembly: GCF_016808335.1. NCBI lineage: Eukaryota > Viridiplantae > Streptophyta > Magnoliopsida > Poales > Poaceae > Panicum > Panicum virgatum. Next base: position 4,392,850 of record NC_053136.1, read on the forward strand.
CAGTGGGCCCTGCGGACCAGGGGCCTGCATGCACCAGCGGCAGTAATGGCGCGCGACGGCCCCGGACCCCCTGGTCGGAGTGCGGGCGTGCACACTAGAAGGTCCGGGGGACACGTGGAGGTCCCGGACCCCTAAAGGGGAAGGTCCAGGACTCTGTCCATTTTGTACTGGGCGCCCCTCCCGGAAGGACACGTGACGTCGCCGGACCCCTTCCCTAGTGGGAGGCGTGTACGGATGGTCGGTGTCGGCATAACAGTAATGGGAGCAGTGCCGAGCTTGTCTTGTCCCGCGTTGCAGGTCCCAAGGTGCTGCTACAGCATCCGGGATGGCGGAATGGTGACCGGAGTCAGCGGATGGGACCCCGGTCATATCTACTGTGGGAGTGGCAGCCTGACGCCGCCCGTCCTTTGAGCCGTGGCGGAGTGGCTGGCTTTTAATGCCTTCGTACGGCGAGCGGTTGGGCGGCGGGGTTGTTTGTCCCTTGTGCCGAGGGGTGGCCTCGAGCGAGGCGGAGATGAGCCACCTGCTCGAGGGTAGATCCGCTACCCTCGAGCGAGGCGGAGATTGCCCAGCGGACCCGAGAGGGACCCTCGAGCGAGGCGGAGATTGCCCAGCAGACCCCAGAGGGACCCTCGAGCGAGGCGGAGATCATTCCGCGGGTTCGAGGGGAATGTGAATGGGCCGCACGCTGGGCTTTTTTGAGTCCTTTCCTTTCTTCTGAATGGGAAGCAGGCCGTGGGCCTTTGTGGGCCCAGTTGTTTGAACAAGTGTTTTGCGTTTTTAAAATGATCTTAGTACCCCGATTAGGGTGTCCCTAATCATGGTACCTGACAGTAGCCCCCGAGGCTTTGGTCGAGTCAGGGGATTCGGCCAAAGGGTGTTTCAGCGATTTTTTCCCTTTTGACGTGATCAGTCAATTCCGCGCATCCGCCAGATGCGCCTGGGTGCCAGGCCAGCGGATGTGACAACACGCCGGTCGGGGTAGTACGCCCGTGGGGGGAGTACTTCGAGGTGTGCGCCTCTTTGTTTGTTGGTTTAAAGGACAAGACGTGTCCGCGCGCTGAGGGGGGCCAGGGCGACGGTGGCGCCCGCTGCTTGGCAGCTGATGCTTTCACCGCGCTGTCTCGCACGTAGGGCCTTGGCCCTGGCGCTCCTGGTTGCTTTGCGGCGCGCCGTTCGAAGGCGGCCGGCCAGGGCCGACGCTGCACCGCTTAGCGTTCAGGGGCTCAGCTCTGCTTTATTTCGTTCGGTCGTGTCTCAGAGTGGTGACCGAGGACCTCCTTTGCTCGTGGAGTGCCGCGTCGTCACGTGTGATACAAGCCTCCGCTCTTCGCCAAGCTTGGAGCTTTGTGCCCGGCGCAGCTATAAATAGGGGTCGTGGGGTTCCCTCTCCTTTCCAACCTCCCAACTCTTTCTTCCAGCATCGCCCAAATCTTGTAATGTTTCCTTTGCCTTTTTGTGACCGGCCCCCAGATGGGGTGTCCTGGCTTTTTTAGGCTTTTGGCGCTAGAAGAATGCTTGCGAGCGGTAGGGGAAGACCGGAGTGGGTGTGCGCTCCATCCCTCAGGTTAAGTGGGATCAGCAGAAGAGCATTGGGCCCGTGGGGTCCTGCTCCTGCGATGTCCCCTAGCCTGAAGGGGGGTGGAGACGCCTGACCGTGGCGCTGGCGCCAGGTCCGGCGACTGTTTTTCGCATCGTCCCCCCCCCCCCGGCGACAAGGTTGCTCTCGGGGAGACGATGCGGAGGGCGCTGTCCGCCAGCTCGACCCCCCGCGTGGTCTTCGGTGGAGGAGACGCTAGAAGAAGGCTTGCGAGGAGAGCGTCCCGCTGGACCCATGAGGTCTGGGGCCTGCTTCTCGCATCCCTAGCAGCCTGGCCGTTGCGTCAGCCAGGGGCTCGGTGCCTTTCTTTGTCACTTGTTCCTTCCCAAGACAGGGAAAATTGCCACGTAGGTGGCAACGTGTTTGTATCTTTCGACGGCTTCGCGCCGGTAACCCTTTGTAATCTTTATTTGTATTTGGGCAATAAAGTCCCCTTTCTCCTCTACGGGGAGGATTACCGAGGGTATAGGGGTGTACAGGGAGTTATGATCCTCGAATATGTGTGAAGTCTCCTTCGCGGGGGCGCGTCAGCGCACCCACGGGTGTAGCCCCCGAGGCCTTGGAGGAGGGTTTGTGCTCGTCCAAGGGCTATAAATGGTGTCCCACTGGGTAGCTTTACTGGGGCGGCTGCCCGGCACCTTTTTCAGCCGGCATCGGCACTCTTTCAGCCGGCCTCGGCACTCTTAGTGCTGGTACAGCGGCCCGGCGTTCAGCCTAACCATCAGGAGAGCGCACGTCAATAGCGGAGGGTTTGTTTAGACACGTGGAGCTTCACAATTGAAGGTCGTTGACTTATTCGAGGGTGCGGTTTGAACCGTGGTGTGCGAGGAGCCCCCGAGCCTAGGCCCGTGTGAAGGCGTTCAGGGGAACCCTCGACTTCGATTACGACCCTCATCGCCCTTCCGCAGGGAGGAGGGGTGAAGCGCACCATGCTACCCATGCCCGGGCCCGCGAGCCATGGTTGCTTGATTGAGCTATTAGCGGGTGGTTCAAGCGGACGTCCGTGCCCCGTTCGATGAGGGTCGGCTCGTGGTCCATAGACACGTCACATAAGGCGCTTGCGAAAGTTCGCTAGGCGGGGCTCGGACCCATTCGATAGGGTCGGAGGGCTCGATGCTCTCCCTCGATGGGATCCCCCTTCTAGGCACCCTCGACTGACCTTGAACACTGCGTAGGATGTCTCGAACTCCGCATTTGAGGGTAGCTTGTACGGCACATCCATGCAGTCCCTGATCGACTCTGGTGATCTGGGGCGCCTGTCGAACCCCCTGAAGGGCCAGGCTTCGAACCCCTGATCAGTAAGGCCTCGAAATGCGGTTCCTTCGAGGGTAAAGAGACCCCTTGAAGGAATATTTCGTCGTGATCTGAAAACGTCACAGAGTCGCGAGCCACGCGCGCGGGTCTTCCGCTAGTAGTGGGCGACGTGGCCCGATTTGTGCGGTGCGGTGCGGGCGCGCCTTTTCAGGCGACACCCTCGGGTAGACGAAGCGGCGTGGGCGGCGGCTGACGGATGGGATAGCGCAACAGTCACGCCGCGCCCGCCGGTTATCGTGCCACAGTTATTGCTACGTGCGCGCGTGGGAACCTCCGCGGTCGTGGGGCCAAGCCGTCAGCGATAGCGGAATCTACTGCATTCAATGCGGTAGATTTGGGCCGTTGTTGCGGCTGCGCCCGTCATGATGAATAAAAATGAAGAGAAAGGGGGTGTTTGGGCTCACCTGGCCATTTGCCTTCATCCTGCTTTGCCTTCTCCGCCTCCCCTGCATCCTGAGCCCGCAGCCAAGAGCGGAAAGAGGAAGAGGAAGGAGAGAGGGAGAGAAAAAAGGGAGAAAGAGCACCTTAGACATCCCAGAGCCTTCGCTCCCACATTCCCCCTCGAATTGAAGACATGTCGGACATCCAAGAGCCTTTGCCGTGGGGGAAGTCCTCCGCCACCGTGGCGGTCCTGCAGCAGTTGGTCGCCGACCGGCTGCTGCCGCGGATCACCGACTCGGGGGCGCCGGCGTGGATTTCCCCGCATCCGGACGAGACCGAGCCGAAGCCCCCACAAGGCTACGTCGTGAGCTTCGTGCGCCTTCACGAGCGAGGCTTCGGCGTCCTCGTCAGTAGGTTCATGAGGGCTTTGTGCAAGTACTACGGAGTGGAGCTGCACAACTTCAGCCCCAACTCCATCTCACAGGCGGCGGTCTTCGTCACCGTCTGCGAGGGGTACCTCGGCATCGAAGCCCACTGGGACCTCTGGATCCATCTGTTCTGCGGCGAACTCTTCGTCGAGAACGCGCGGGGCTAACCGAGGCGGTTCGCGCGCACCGGTGGCCTGACGCTCCACGTCCGCCCGACCCAGAGGAATTTTTACATCTCGAGCAAGATGACAACGAACAACACCGGGTGGAGTCAAGGGTGGTTCTACCTTCGGAACTACAGGGGCGCGCTCCCGGCGTTCACTAACAGAGTTCTTCGGGAGCGACCGCCGAAGTGGGACTGGGGGTGTCGCCCCCATCGCAACAAGCCAGGCTCGAGGGCCTCACCGACGCGCTGGTGCGTCTGGCGAAGAAGGGGCTGACGGCAGCGGTCGTCATCGCGAACTTCCACCGGCAGAGGGTTATCCCTCTCGTGGAAAGGGCCCTGCCGATTTTCGAGCTCACCCCCGGGAGCCAGGTGGAGGGCTCGAGGACGTCGAAAAAGCTGCTTTCCCACACCACCGCTGCCCGGAGGGCGAAGTACGCGGTGGCGGAGTTCCCTCAAAATCCCGAGGACCTCTGGAGGATCAAGATGCGCCCCGAGCCGGGGTACATTTCTCTGGTAAGTTTTTATTTTGAATCCGCTGTGTGTTGTGTGGTCCCCTTTTCCTGACCCTATCTCGGGCGTGCTTTGCAGGGGTTGAGGTGCGGCACCTCGAAGCCCCCAGTCCCGGAACAACGCCTGATCAATCGTCTCCACGCGGAGAAGATGAAAAGGCGGAAGGACGCGGCGGAGGCAAAGGTCGAGAGGAAGAGGAAGAGAAAGGCGAAGCACGACAAGGAGTGCAAGCTTGCTCGCGCGGAGGGGAAAACACGGCCCGCCACGCCCAAGTCCTCGGAGGAGGTGGCCTTGGACGCCGAGGACCACACTCCGAGGAGCGACGGGGAAGCCACGGGCGCGAGCCCCCCACCGTTCTACCTGTGGGATGACGACGAGGGGGAGCCGGCGGTGCCGGAGGTGACGAGGGCCATGGCAGATTCCTCGGCGCACCCATCCCTCGAGGGGGCTGAGCGGGGGTCGTCGCCTCGGGCGGCCGGTGAGGAGACGCCTGCGCCCCAGGTGCTGGTCCGTGGCGACGAGGCTGCGGCGGGCGAGGAGTCGTCCGTGTTGGCAGCCTCAAGTCACCAGGCCGACACGAGGGGGGTGCCCTCGGGGCAGTCTTCGAGGGGCTGCACGGCGACTCGGGCCCGAAGAAGCGCCACGAGGAAGCGGAGCATGAGTGCTCGATCCGGGTAAGCAAACCTCGCTTTCGTTTTTGTTGCGTGTTTGGTGGGTTTCTCGATCCTGTTGTCCTCAACTCGTGTTCTTCGATTTCCAGCCCCGGGGCCGTTCCCAAAGATGCGGTGCAGCTTGCCCCGGCCAAGGCTCTCAAGACCGGGGCACGAAGCACACCGCACACGGCGCCGCAGCCCCTGCCTGCTGTGGACCTCGAGGCGGCGGCCGCGTGGCTACTGGAGGCCATGGCTCGGGGTGCCCAGGCGGCGCAGCAAGCTCGGGCACAGGAGGAGGAGGGTGACGCCGGCCAGAGCGGTGCCGAAGCAGCCGCTCCGACTGCCGACGCCGAGGAGACCGGCCAGGGCGGCGTGGACGGCGCCGCCCTGGCAGTTACTGAAGTTGAGGCCCGTCAGGGCAATACGGCTAGCGCCGCCCGTCCGGCCACAGGAGGAGAGACTGGCGGGGGCGCGCAGGAGCGCCCTGCCGACCATGCTGAGGAGGTGACCCTCATCTTCGAGCCCTCGAGGGCCGAGGGCGAGGGCGTCGCAGAGGAGGACACGGCGCAGGAGGCGCCAGGGGTGGAAAGAGCCCCCATCTCGGAGTCCACCGAGGCCTGGGACGAGGGTACCGTCGCGGTAGTGCCCATGCCAACGGCGCAGGGGGGCGCGACGGCGTTGGTGGAGCTGCCGGACAACAGCGAGGAGTACGGGGACTCGATGGACATCGACCCCACTGCTGCGGCAAGCGCCGCCGCGCACATTGCTGAGTTCGCATCGGCCAGCGCGGGCATGCTCGAGGCGGGGACGTCCGAGGGGGCCATCTCGGGGCAATCGTTCCGTCCGGGGTCCCCTCGGAGTTCCTCCGCAAGGAGCAAGAGGAGGAGGAGGCCTGGAACAAGCAGATGAGCGTCGGTCGTGAGATCTTGCAAGCCCTCAACCGTGCCTTCCAGCTCCACCAGAATGCGGATTACCAGGTCAGCCAGGTAAATATTTCCCCCCGAAAATTGCTCGGATTCGGTTTAACTTTAACGTGTCTTTACCCACGTCCTTCCTCTTACAGCAGCTGAGGGACATCTCGCGTGAAAAGAGCGCCGAGATGACCCGGATGTACTCCCAGGTGAGCCAGCTCGGGCAGCACAACGCCGAGCTGGTGCTCAAGAACATTGACGCCAATACGAAAATGGCGGATCTGGGGGCGCGTCAGCAGGCGCTGGAGAAGGAATTGGCGCGGGTTGCCGATGAGCGGGATGCCCAGAAGGCAGCAGCGGAGCAGAAGGCCTGGGAGGCCAAGGCGCAAGCTTCCGAGCTGCAACGCCTTCGGACGGCGCTCGAGGAGAGAGCTCGCGAGGCTGAGGTGCAGAGCGCTGAGCTGCAGCGCCTCAACACAACGCTCGAGCAGCAGAAGGCCGAGCTCCTACACAAAGAGGTGGCCGTGGTTGCGCTCACCGGAACCCTCCGGGAAAAGGGCAAGGCCCTCGAGGGGAAGGAGGTGGCCCTCCAGAACATGGGGGCCGCCCTTAGGGAGAAGGGAGCCTCCTTGTCCTCGCTCGAAGAGGCCGCCTGGACCCAGAGGGAGGAGGCGCAGAAGAACATCATGGGTGAGTACCTTCGAGTTTTCGTCAGTTTGTTTCTTTTCGTAGCTGACGTTGATTTCCTTTGCTCAGAGCTGAAGCAGAAGGTGGCGGATGAGTCCGCGGCGAAGGAAGCGGTCCACACCGCGCTCACGGTGGCACAGATGGAGTTTGCTGAGCTGGAGCAGACCGCCGTCAGTGCGTGTCAAGAGCTCGAGGGGGAGGGTGCTGTCTCGGGCAGTTCGTTGATCAGCCACCTGCGCGCGCTGGGCGGTCGGATCGCCGAACACGCCAAGAGCACCTTCCGTCTCGGTGTCCTGCGCACTCTCGCCGTGGCCTCGACACACTACCTCATGGATCTCCAGAGGGTGTCGTTGGGGTACGTCATTCCCGAGGATGCGGACGCGGATGCCGCGTCGGCCATCATGGACGAAGCCGACGCCGCCGCAGAGGAGTTTGCCACCGTCCTCGCCGAGAAGCTCGAAGCAGATGTCCCTCCCATCGCCGAATTTGACGCCCCTGAGGGCCCGCAAGGGGGGATGGTAGCCTGTAGGAAAACTGGGCCTCGAAGCCCATGTAAATAGATTAGTGTTTATATCATAGTCGCGCTTTGTAATCGCATCCTATGAATATAAGAGATTTTATTTCGTTGAATTGACTGCGTGGCCCGTCGAGGCCTTGTGTGTTCGAGCCTATGTTTCTTTACTTTATTTCCGTGTTCTTCGTATGCGACTTAGATAAACATCTGCGAGGAAGTTTGCATTCGTAAGCAACGTAGGCATAGGGTGGTAAGGGGGGTGCCGTATCCCGGAGGCGTAGGCGGCCCCATGACTCGGCCGGCCCCATACCGTAGTTGCTTACGCCTCGCGTCCGTTTTTTCCAAGGATACGAGAAGCTTAGGGTCGAGACGGAAATATTTCGAAAAACATTGGCGGCCTTTTGGGGACGTTCGGGAGTTCCCCGCGTAGTAGCCCCCGAGGGAGGCTCGGCTTTGCCGAGGGTAAAGCCGAGCGTACCTCAGTGTTAGTGCGCATCCGATCCCTCGAGGGTCCGGAAGGTTCCCAAAAATAAACAAGTAATGTGTACTTCTTTATTATTTCGGGGAAACTAAACTACGAGTACAAACGATGTACAAATAGCTTGAAATGCTAGGGATAGAAGCGATGTAGCTGTTGTATGTTCCAAGCGTTGGTGAGGACTTTGCCTTTTTCGTTCGCCAGCTTGTACATGACGGGTTTGAGCACCTCGGCAATTATGTATGGTCCTTCCCATGGTGGTGAGAGCTTGTGGCGGCCCCTGTTGTCCTGTCGAAGCCTCAGCACCAAGTCCCCTTCGTTGAGGTCTCGGCGCCGGACCCTCTGCGCCTGATACCTTCGCAAGGATTGCTGGTAGCGCGCAGAGTGTAGGAGTGCCACATCTCGAGCCTCTTCCACTTGATCCAGCGAGTCTTCGCGAGCTCGCTGGTTTTGTTGCTCTTTGTATGTCTTGAGCCTTGGCGACCCGTATTCCAAGTCAGTGGGGAGAATGGCCTTGGCGCCATAGACGAGGAAGAACGGGGAAAAGCCCGTGGCTCTGCTTGGGGTCGTCCTCAGGCTCCAAATGACCGAGGGTAGCTCCGTGAGCCATCTCCGGCCAAACTTGTTCAGCTTGTTGAAGATTCTCGGCTTTAGTCCTTGGAGGATCATGCCATTGGCACGCTCCACTTGCCCGTTCATCTGTGGGTGTGCCACAGCCGACCAGTCCACACGTATGTGGAAATTGTCGCATAACGCCAAGAACTTCTTGCCTATGAACTGGGTGCCGTTGTCAGTGATGATCGAGTTCGGGACCCCGAACCTGAAAACGATGTCGGTGAAGAACAGAACTGCTTGCTCGGATTTGATCTTGCTGATGGGTCGAGCCTCGATCCACTTGGAGAATTTGTCGACCGCCACCAGCAAGTGGGTGAAGCCCCCGGGCGCCTTCTTCAGCGGACCGACGAGGTCTAGTCCCCATACGGCGAATGACCACGTGATGGGGATTGTCTGCAGAGCATGGGCCGGGAGGTGTGTTTTCCGAGCGTAGAACTGGCAACCCTCGCAGGGTCGCATGACGTCGGTGGCGTCGGCGACCGCGGTGGGCCAGTAGAAACCTTGCCGAAACGAGTTACCCACGAGGGTGCGCGGCGCAGCGTGATGGCCGCATATGCCGGCGTGGATGTCGCGGATCAGCTCCTTGCCCTCAGGGATGGGGATGCAACGCTGCATGACGCCCGAGGGACTGCGCTTGTATAGCACGTCGTCGATTAGAACGACGGACTTGGCCCTCCGGGCGAGGTGTCGCGCCTGAGCGCGGTTCGAGGGTAGGATCCCTCGAATCATCCAGTCGAGATACTGGACGCGCCAATCGTGCGAAGTGGGGGCCTCGTCGACTTCCATTGCTTTGGCCTCGTCCGCAGAGGCGGTCTCGAAGTCAATGTCCATGGGTTCGACCTCGTCCGCCGGGGGGCTCCCGCCGGAGGGCCCAGCGGACGAGGGGCCTATCCCCGTCGGGTCGTTGAACTCGGTGGAGGGCTTGGTGATGTCGCGAGCGAAGATGTTCGGGGGACAGTGGTTCGCCCCGACGCGATCTTGGCTAATTCGTCGGCATCCTCGTTGTACTTGCGCAGGACATGATTGAGCTCTAGGCCATCGAACTTGTCTTCGAGGCGGCGCACTGCATTGCAGTACGCCTCCATCTTCGGGTCGTGACAGCTATACTCTTTCATTACTTGATCAATGATGAGTTGAGAGTCACCGCGTACGTCGAGGCATTTGACGCTGAGCTCGATGGCGATGTGGAGACCACTGAGGAGGGCCTCATACTCCGCCATGTTGTTTGACGCAGGGAAGTGTAGGCATATCACGTATCGCATATGTTCTCCGAGGGGTGAGATGAAAAGGAGGCCGGCACCGGCGCCGGTTTTCATCACCGACCCGTCGAAGTACATAGTCCAGCATTCGCCCTGGATTTGCGATGCGGGTAGCTGAGTGTCTGTCCACTCAGCCACGAAGTCAGCCAAGATTTGGGACTTGATCGCTTTGCGGGGGGCGTAAGTAAGAGTTTCCCCCATCAGCTCCACAGACCATTTGGCGATTATACCCTCGGCTTCCCGGTTGCGGGTTATCTCTTCCAAAGGAAAAGACGAGACCACGGTGACGGGGTGGGCCTCGAAGTAGTGGCGCAGCTTGCGCCGAGCCAGAACCACTGCGTAGAGCAGCTTCTGAATCTGTGGATAGTGTATCTTAGTTTCAGACAACACCACGCTGATGTAGTACACCGGTCGTTGGACGGGCAGAGCATGACCCTCCTCTTGTCTTTCGACCACGATCACCGCGCTGACCACTTGGGTCGTCGCAGCTACGTATAGATAGAGGGACTCGCCATCCGTAGGTGGTGTGAGAATGGGGGCACGGGTGAGTGATGCCTTCAGCCTTTCGAGGGCTTCTTGAGCTTCGGGGGTCCACGTGAAGCGCTCGATTTTCCTCAAGAGTTGATATAGGGGTAAGCCTTTCTCGCCGAGACGCGAGATAAAACGGCTAAGGGATGCTAGGCATCCCATGACCCTCTATACCCCCTTTAGGTCTCGGATTGGTCCCATCCGAGTGATGGCCGAGACTTTGTCAGGGTTGGGTTCGATGCCCCGCTGGGAGACAATGAAGCCCAAGAGCATGACTCGAGGCACCCCGAACACGCACTTCTCGGGGTTAAGTTTTACCCCTTTGGCTCGTAGGCAATCGAATGCGATCCTGAGATCAGCAACCAGGTTGTCTGCCTTCCTGGATTTCACAACGATGTCATCGACGTATGCCTCTACGCTGCGCCCGAGATGGTCTCCGAAAACAAGGAGCATACACCGCTGGTATGTGGCTCCGGCATTTCTGAGGCCAAAGGGCATCGTAACGTAGCAGTACATGCCGAAGGGTGTGATAAAAGAAGTCGCAAGCTGGTCAGACTCTTTCATCTTGATTTGGTGGTAACCGGAATAAGCATCAAAAAAGGATAGGAGTTCACATCCCACAGTAGTATCTACAATCTGATCAATTCGTGGCAAAGGAAAGGGAACCTTCGGACATGTCTTATTTAAACTAGTGTAATCTACACACATCCTCCAGTTTCCACTCTTTTTCTTCACTAATACCGGATTAGCTAGCCACTCGGGATGGAATACCTCTTTGATGAATCCGGCCGCCAGAATTTTCTGCAACTCCTCGCCGATAGCCCGGCGCTTGAGCTCGTCGAAGCGTCGCAGGCGCTGCTTCACCGGCTTGGAGTTGGGTCGGACATCAAGGGAGTGCTCGGCGACCTCCCTCGGTATGCCAGGCATGTCCGAGGGGCTCCACGCAAAGATGTCTGCGTTGGCGCGGAGGAAATCGACGAGCACCACTTCCTATTTGCCGTCGAGGTTGGCGCTGATCCGCAATGCCTTGTCGTTGGGGTGACTCGGGTCGAGGGGCACCTTCTTGATACCCTCGGCTGGTTCGAAACTCCCGGCGTGTCGGTGCGTGGAGTCCAAGGCCTCGCTTGCCATTTTGTCGAGGGTGGCTGCGAGGGCCTCGTCCTCCGCTTGAGCTTCCGCGCGCTCAATGCACTCAACGTCGCACTCGTAGGCGTGCTTGAACGAAGAGCCGATGGTGATGACGCCCTTTGGACCCGGCATTTTGAGCTTGAGGTAGGTGTAGTTGGCGACGGCCATGAACTTGGCGTAGCAAGGACGACCAAGGATGGCGTGGTAGGATCCTCGAAACCCCACCACCTCGAAAGTGAGTACCTCCTTGCGGAAGTTGGTAGCTGTGCCGAAGCACACAGGCAGATCAATCTGGTCGAGGGGTTGGACTCGCTTCCCCGGCGCGACGCCGTGGAATGGCGACTTGCTGGGGCGAAGCTTGTCTAGTCCGATCCCCATGAGCTCCAAGGTGGGGGCGTACATGATGTTGAGGCTGCTGCCTCTGTCCATGAGCACCTTGGAGAAGCGGGTGTTGCCGATGATGGGGTCGACAACGAGCGGATACCGTCCCGGATGCGGGACGTAGTCGGGGTGGTCCTCGCGGCCAAAGAAAATAGTATCCTTCGACCAATCGAGGTAGGATGGCGTGGCCTTGGTGACGGAGAAAACTTCCCGGCGCTCGCGCTTGCGCTGCCGAGAGGTCATGTTCGTTGTTGCTCCTCCAAAGATGAAGAAGGCGTTCTCCACTGGGGGGAACTCGTCATCTCCACCTTTGTCGCCCGCATCCTTCTTCTTGACTTCGTCGCGATGCACGACGCGGTTGTAATATTTCTTGAGCATTTCGCACTGCTCGAGGGTATGGTTGACCGGACCCTTGTGGTAAGGGCACGGCTTCTTAAGCATGTTGTCGAATTGGCCTCCACCTCCTCGAGGGGGGCCTCGAGGTCCTTTGCGGTCTGGGGCGGCGGCGAAGGCCTCCTCGGAGTCCTCTACCTGCCCCGACCCACGCTGGTTCGGTGGGACCGGCTTCTTTCCCTTCCTCCCCCGCTTCTGTTTCTTGGCGGGGGCGTTGGGCTTGGCGTTGCTGCCCTCCACGGGCGCATCGTCCTTGCGCTTGCTCGATTTGTCGTCGAAGATGGCACCAACAGCCTCCTTGCCGGCGGCATAGTTTGTGGCGGCGTCGAACAACTCATTAGTGTTGACGGGTCAGCTTCTCGCAAGCTCGTGCACCAGGTTCCTGCACGTCGTACCTCGAGGAAAGCATTGATGACCTCGACGTGGGTGACGCTAGTTAGCTCGGTGCACTGCTTGGAGAAGCGTCGCACGTAGTCACGCAGGGACTCGCGGGGCCTCTGGCGACACCCTTTGAGATCCCAGGAGTTCCCAGGGCGCACGTACGTGCCTTGGAAATTGCCCACGAAGATGTGGACCAAGTCGGCCCAGTTGTGGATCTGATCCGCAGGAAGGTGCTAGAGCCACGTTCGTGTGGCGTCAGCAAGATGAAGAAGAAGGTTGCGGATGATGACCGCGTCCTCTATCGCGCCGCCTAGCTGACACGCTAGGCGGTAGTCGTTGAGCCAGACTGCAGGATCAGTCTCGCCCGAGTACTTGACGAAGGTGTTGGGTTGTCGAAAGCGCGGGGGAAAAGATGCAGTTCGAATCTCCCGTCTGAATACCCGGGTGCCCGGAGGCTCCGGGGACTCACCCCTGTCGTGCTCGGGGTCGAAGCGTCCACCCCGTCGAGGGGTGTACCTCCTGCCGTCGATGACGTTGCGGGCGTCGCCGTCGCCAGCGTGCCCACGAGTGTCGCGGATTCGCTCCCTTACGTGAACTCTCCCGATGCGCTCGTGCACCGAGGGCGCCTTCGCACCGGGCGCTACGGCTATCTTGCCCTTCCCTGCTGGGGGTGTGTGCACAGAAACCTCGTGGTCCTGGTGCGTAGTCCCATCACGCTGCTCCGGGGCCTTCGAGCGCATACGAGACGCAGAACTCTCGGCCTGCTGCACGACAGCTTGCTCGATGAGCTCCTGTGCCTCGCGGCGCAAGTTGCGGCCTGAAGGCGTCGATGGCTCGGGCATAGCTTGAAGCAGATAGGCCGCAGCAACGAGTTTTTCGCTAGCCGTTTGCAGTTCCGGAGATTTGTCGACGTTGTCGTCGGCCAGGATGCGCTCCCGGGCAACACGTCCCGCCGCCTGGGCGTGTGTACCACGCGCGGTACGCTGCTGCTCGAGTGCGGCGCGTAGCTCCTGGGTTTGTTGGCGCTGCTCGTCGAGCTTGGCTTGAAGCTCGTTGAGCTGCGCCAGTTGAGCCTGTCGCGCCGCCGAGCTTGACGAGGAAAGGGCTGCAGGCGGAACCACCGGTCGATTTGCCAGGCGGAAAGAAAGAAATAAGTACTGAACTGGACTCGACTAACCAAAATATTTTGACAATACCATCTGATCATACAACACCCCTACACCAAAGAAAGCTCCAAAAGCGATCGCAAAGGCGATCCTTCTATGTGTTTGTTCTCTGGAGAGCGTAGAGTCATGATGTGCTTTTGCTGAACCACAAGGCCGATCAACAACACCACCACACAACTTTGGGTTCCCTCTAAAGCTCGAACTTGTAAATGTACTGAACTGGACCCCAGCCGGAATCGGCCCTTCTAAATCGTTATTGGAGACATTGAATGCAGCGAGGAAGTGCAGGTTGTTCAGCTCCATTGGGATTGCTCCTGTGAGATGGTTGTTAGACAGGTCTAGCACTTGAAGGTTCGTCAGGCTGTGGAGCTGCGGTGGAATCTCTCCTGATAGCCCGTTGGAGCTGAAGTTCAGTATAGCGAGCGATTTCAACTGACCAAACTCTTTAGGGATCACTCCAGTGAAGTTATTACGACCAAAATTCAGCATTTTTGGGAAAGCACTAGCTACCCGGTACTCGAATGATGTACCTCTGTAAACAATCAGCAAAAATACCCTCTGATCCAATTCGGTCGCAGTGTTTTCTGTTGTTAGCATTGGCATCTCCATTAGGTCTTTTGGTATTTCTCCTGTAAGGTTGTTTTCTGACATGTCAACATGGAAAAGCAACTTGAGGCTTTTGATCCAGACAGGCATTGGTCCAGTGAGTTGGTTATTGTGCAAGAGCAGCATCTCCAGGTTTTTGAGCGTTGACAGCCAAAGCGGTATCTTCCCAGACAGTGAGCACCTAGACAGGGACAGAAACTGAAGATTCTGAAACCCATCAATCGTTTCATCTTCTGGCATGGCCTCACCCTTGAAGTTACTCCCGATAATTAGGACGGCGAGTTCCTTACAATCCTTGAGGACATGGAGCGCATTCGTGATATTTGTGAAATTGTTGAAGGAAGCTGATAGGAAAACAAGGGACTTCAAATTGACTAGATGCTTTCTGGAATTGTGCCACTGAAGCTGTTGAACAGAAGATCCAACGTCTTCAGATTGATCAGGGTGGAGAAATCGACCTTGGCAAGCTCCCCGCTGAAATAGTTGTTCCTGAGGTCAATTGTTATGAGATTTGTGCAGTTGCTCAAAGCTGATGGCAGCTCTCCTGACATGTCGTTATGGTCCAGATGAAGCACCTCTAGCCTCCCGAGCTCACCTATCGAGTCTGGGATCTTTCCATTGAGCCGATTTCCACCAAGATCAAGATGAGCCAGATTTCTGAGGTTGGCTATGCTTGAACCATCAAGGTTTCCATGCAATCCATTGTTGGGAAAAGAGATGTACTCTAACGAGGAAGCGTTGAAGAGTCATCTGGGAGCGCCCCACTGAGATCGTTGTGCCCAGCCTTGAGTACCTTGAGCTCAGAGCAATTGCCTAGACCAACTGGGATGCGTCCATTGAATCGGTTGTTCCTGAGATCGAGCACGGCGAAGGACGCCGAGCTGATGCAGAAGGAAGACGGCATCCATCCATGGAAACTGTTGTTGCTCGCATCGAGCACAACCAGACTGTTCATCACCTTCCACGTGGCTGATGGAAACTCCCCGGTGAAAAGGTTGCTGGAGATGTTGAGCACCTGCAATGGCCGGCCACCGGTGGCCGAAGATGGAGTCAGCTCACCCAGCTCTCCCTCAAGGCGATTGAAGCTGACGTCGACGGCGACCAAGCCCCTGGAAGAGGACAGGAGCTTCTCCAATGGCAGTTCGCCGGACAGCGAGTTGCGGGAGAGGTTGAGGCGCCGCAGTCCGGCGAGGTCGCCGAGAGCCGGCGAGACGGGGCCCTGGAGCCCTCTGCCGGGCAGGGAGACCTCGACGACCGCCCCGTCTCCATCGCAGGCGACGCCTTCCCACGAGCAGCACCCCGCCGTGGCATTACTCCGCCGCCACGACGTGGCGAGGCCGCCGTCCCGTGATAGCCCCACCACGAACCGGAGCAGGGAGCTCCTCTCCTGGTCGGCGCACGGCCTCGCACGTGAGGCCATGAATAGCACCAGCAGCAGCACGGTGAGGGCGAAGCCGGAGCACGCCATGGCTGATTACTCGTTGCTGCTTGTTATTGTTCTTGCTGCTGCTGCTGCTGCTGCATTAATTGCAGGGAACTGACAAGGCTCCGGCTCTGCTGTAATGTAAGTTCTCCAGCTCTCGCAAATCTGCTGAATTAGCGTTAACCAAGTGCTGGCAAATCAGCTGACGCGTGACTGATGACTCGCTGCTCCAAAAGATTTGCCCGGGGTAGGAATAAAATCTCATGTCGTGTCCACACGGGGCCTCCCCTCGTTGATCCTACGGCGCGCCGCCTGGCTGTTGGCGAGCCACCTGGCCAACCGGCCGGGACGAATTCGATGGGGGATCGCAAGCAATCCACACGGGACGAGCAAGCGAGCAGCGACTGACTGGCATGCCATCCTGCGTCGCCAGTCAAGGCAGCAACGGCTCTCCTTTTGACATTGGGGGAAAAAGGTGCCGTTGACATGTTGCCGGTCGCTGTAGCTGGGCTGTAGCTGCGATCGCAGGGCGTTTTTTTATTTTCCCCCGGCGTGCAAGAAAGCACGGCCTGATGATGTTACGGGTCTGAATTTCTCTGAAACACTGATGGAGCACGGCGTGGTGTCTGTATCTCTATCGCTGTCCCGTTCGTCACTCGTTAGTTGCTACTGGCCTGGGCGAGCTGGCAATTTCTTCAGGTTGGAAGCGCGAGCTGACAACACACCGAGGACGATGAAGGCCAGAAACGGATGATCTGTCAGGAATAATCAGGCCGTTTCAGTTGTCATGTCTCCTCACATTCAGATGGTTCAGTCCCAAACTCTGAATGTGGACTCAGAAATAGCGATCTGCAAGTGTCAAGGCGGGACTCTCGTAACCATCATAGAAACGAGAAGACACTAGACACATGTAACCGAATGCAAGCGGAAGAATTTCATTCCCCTGCGATCTGAACAGAAATTTAACCTCGTGCAGTCGCGCTTGTTCGGGAACAAGAACAGCCCGGCGGCGACGGCGAACTGGCCAAGCATGCAATGGACGGAGTGGGAGGAGGCGAGGCGGGCGTGGCGGATGGGTGATCTTTGCCGTCACCCTCAACTAGCACGCACGGTGTCTGTCTGAACCGCCGCCGCCGCCGCCATGCGAAGGCGAAGGTGCGGCACCTGCGCGCGGCTTGAATCCCGTCGAAAGCTGTTCATCCAAATCCGCGGCGCAGGATCGCGCGTGAGATATCAGCTCAAGATCTTGGATCCGGGCAGCCGCGCGTGCCCCCGAGGAGGCTGCCGGCGCCGGTGCTGGCGAACTGGCACGGCCGCGGCGAGGGAAGAGCGGACACACACGGGGTGGACGGCAAACCAAATACCGTCCTGGGTGGAGGGTAAATCAGATACCGTCCAGGTTGGGTTGGTTTTCGACCGTCCGATCAGGATTAGACGGTCCAGATACGCTGGAGCACAAGTATACAGAGAAGAAATTTCTCAGAAAACCCCCTGCTGAGCTATTTTTTGTTGCATAAAGACCCTCTCCGCTCCCCGACCCTCTCCTCCTCCCCGCAAGCCGCGACACCTCCATCTGATCTCCCCGCTGGATCGAGGAGGCGGGGCGGCGGCCATGGCGGCAACGGAGAGCCCCGGAGGGTGAGGCCATTTCCGCTTGAAAACTTTTACCGCTTCTCCCAGGCTATAGCAGCCGTGCAGTGATTTTTTTTCCTCGAAAGATCCAGAACCTTGCAGTTCGGCGTATATTAATAAGGCCCGAAAACCGCAGAACAGAAACTACAAAACCTACCACTATAACACCTACAACTTGCAACACCGGCCGATTGGATTGGGACATCAACCGGGACTCACTCGACTTTGGCTGGTCAGATTGGGACATCGACAAAGCCACAACAACTTACACTCCGCTCGGTCGGATTGGGACATAGACACGAGCCACCACAACTCTCCGTTCGGTCGGATTGGGACATCGACTCGAGCCACCACAACCTACACTCAGCCCCGGTCGGATTGGGACCTCGACCCGAGCCGCCGCGAACTCTGCCCGGTCGGATTGGGACATCGACACGAGGCACCACAACCCACAACACAATCCAAAACACGAGAGAAAAGGAAGAAAAAAGAGGAGAAAGCCCTTTCGGAAGCCGCCAACGCCGAATGATGCCTCCAAGTCGGAAAAGTCTGACATCGCCTCCAGGACGCCAAAGACGTCATCGATGCCACCCCAAGAGGGGTTGGGCTTTCACCTGCCACATTCGACATGGGAGACCGATGCCCAAGACACCATCCACAGATAGGAGCAAGGTCCGAGCCAAAGATGCTCGACATCGTCTTCAGGAAGGAAATGACGCCAACGACGCCGTTCCAAGAAGAGATGAATTTTCACCCGCATCATCACCACGGTGAAAAGACGGCCGGCGTCACCAGACCACCACCATGGTGTTGCTGGCGAGCCTCCGCACAGCCGCAGCCAACGACGCCACCACGGCGACACTAGCGTACGCCCGAGCAAAATTGACGTCGGCACACGCCACTATGGCGCCACCGACACACCCAGCACATGTTGACCAGACGCAGTCGAGAGCGCAGACCCGAGCGGGGTACCGAGCAGCGCCGAAGCCGCAACCACCAAGCCGCGCATCCCTCGGACGCCGACATCCACGCCCAAGTGACACACAAACACAGGGGCCGCCGCGCACCTGCAGCAAATGGCGTCGCAGTACCCGCACCTTGCCGCGCCAGGCCGCAAGTGCCGCCGCCGCCGCCGCACCGTGCCCGGCAGCGGCGCCGCTGCCTGCCGCGCGCCCCGAGCCCGGCCGTGAGCGCCGCCGCCGCCCCGCAACATGCCCGCCGCGCAACGGCCACGGGCGCCGCCGCCGCCGCGCCGTGGCGCGTCCTGCCACGCCAAGGACCAAGACGAGCATATCCGGTGGCCGAGGGTGTGGATCTGGCTGTTCCCGAGACGGATCCGGCCGGGGGAAGCCGGGGATGGCCGCTGGCGCCACCATCGACGGAGCAGCCACCATGAGAGGGCGAGAGAGAGAGGCGAGTTGGTGCCCCGCCGCTGCCTTCCTTGCAGCCGCACGGACTTCCGGTGGCTGCTCGGGCGGCGGCTGGAGGGCGGCGGGGCTTTGGGAGGCGGTTCCGGCCGAGCCACTCCGGAGGAGCGACCAGCAGCGGTGCAGTGAGAAGCAGCATTCCCCCGGGGCAGAGGCATTGATCCCGTTCTGAAATCTCTCCGATTAGTTGCTGGGACATGCGCAGGAGAAAGGATCAGTCCTCCCCTTTGTATGTCGACACAATGAAACAGGAGGCGGATATCGAGCTACGAACTTGGAACAGCTCCCGTTTTCATGCATGATTGTTCATCTCCCCCTGTTGTTCCATGAGAATTTGGTGCTCAATCATGTACAGTAAGCATAAGCTCGAGTGCTCGACGCCTACTGATTACTGAATTATGCACATGGAAAGTACATCAACTTGTGGGCATCCGTTTCGTCCCTTTCTATCTGGTTGGCATTTTGTAGGGCGTTTTTCCCGTTGTGCAAGAAAGCAGGGACTGAATTCTCTGAGACACTGAAGGAACATGGTGTGCAGTCTGTATCTGTGTCGCTACCCCTCAATCCTCATCCGTCACTTGTTACTGGCCTGGGCGGGCTGGCAATTTCCTCCGTTGGAACCACGAGCTGATACTCCACACACGGAAAGACGATGATGAAGCCATGGACACAGCCAGATGAACCGTCAGGAATCAGGCCGCTTCTCTGCTGTGTCCTCTCCTTGAGATGCTCCAGTCTGAACTCTGAACCTGAACTCGGACAGCGTGTTTTGCGACTGCGAGTGTGAAGCCGGACTCCGGTAATCATCATATATAAACAAGAAGGCACGCATCTAGCCGAAAATAGAAGTGAAGAACGATTAACTACGCGCATTCATCCCCCTGATCTCGGTGATTTGTACAGAATTTTGGCAATTTGGCATCGCGTTTGATCGGGAACAAGAACAGCCTGGCGCTGGCAGCGACGGCGAACTAGCGAAGCATGCAAATGGACGGAGCGGAGCGGAGGGGTCGAGGTGGGAGGAGACGATGAGGACGTGGCGGATGGATGAACTTGCATTCATCCCGACCTAGACCGCACCGTGTCTAAACCGACGATGCCGCCGGCCGGAGCTCGCCCGGAGAGCCGAGCGCGGTCGGCGTTCCATGCCAAGGAGAAGGCGCGGCGCCCAGGCGCGGCTTCAATCCGTCAAGGCTCACGCGACCCCGCGGAGGCCGGCGGCGGTGGATTGCCGCGGCCACATCGGCGGACGGCAAACCAAATACCGTCCAGGTTGCGTTGATTTTTGACCGTCCGATCGAGACTCTGCGACCCAGATTCGTCGGGGAGAAGTATAGTCGAAAGGAATTTTATAGAAAAGCCCCTGCTTAGACATTTTCTGTTGCAAAAGGACCCTCTCCGCTCCCCGACCCCTTCCTCTTCTTGCCTGCGGCCCCTCCATCTGATCTCCCCGCCGGATCGAGGAGCGAGGAGGAGGGCTGCGGCCATGGCGGCTAAGGAGATCCCCTGAAGGGTGAGGCACTTCTGCTTAAAACTTTTAGCCCGCTTCTCCCAGTCAAGCAACCGTGAAGCGTGGAGCAGCATTCCCATACGATCAGACTCCATGATCCTTATCTACCTCAATTGACCCTGTTCTGAAATCAAATCTCTCCGATTAGTTGCTGGGACATGTCCAGGAGAAAGGATCACTTGTTTTTTAACAGCTTCCATTTTCAAGAGCTATAGGTCAAGAGGTGGCGGCTTTCGAGCTATGAACTTTGAACAGCTCCCTTTTTCAAGCGCGATTGATCATCTCCCCTGTCCAGTCCATGAGAAAAATGTGCCGTTGACAAGATGCCAGTCGCTGTATCTGTGCTTGTAGGGCGTTTTCCCCCGCTGTGCAAGAAAGCATGTTCTGACGTTACAGGTCTGAATTCTCTGAAAAGCTGGTGGAACAGGACGTGCCGTCTGTATTTGCATCGCTATCCCGTCTGTCACTCGCTGGGTGGCCTCGCAATTTCCTCCGTTGGAACCACGAGCTTATACACGGAGGACGATGTTGAAGGATAGAACCAGTTGATCCGTCAGGAATCAGGCCGTCTCTCGCCACCTCTCCTTGAGATGGTTTCAGTCTGAAACTCTAAATCTGAACTCAGGCGGAGTGATCTGTAAGTGTGAGGGCGGTAATCTAATCATAAACGAGAAGACACATCTAGCTGTAAGCACAGGAAGGCAAAGATGGTTGGTGCGCGTGCACTCCTCTAATCTCAGCGATCTGTATAGAAATTTTGCGTTTGTTCGGGAACATGGAACAAGAGCAGCCAGGCGGTGACGGCGAACTGACCAAGCATGCAAATGGACGGAGTGGGAGGAGTCGAGGTCGGATCGAGTAGGCAAAGAGGACGTGGCGGACAGATGATCTTGCACTCATCCAGAACATGCCTTAACTGCCGCCGCCCGGAGCCCGCGCGACCGCGCGCGTTCCATGCGAAGGCGAAGGCGCGGCGCCCGCGCGCGCGGCTTCAATCCGTCGCAAGCTGTTCCTCCGAGTCCGCGGCGCAAGCTCGCGTGTAAGATTTCATCTCAGGATCTTGGATGTAGGTGGCCACGCGCGACCCCGCGGAGGCTGCCGGCGTCGTGAGCGGTGGACTGGCATGAACGCGGGGCGCCCCGGGAAGAGTGGCCACACGGGTGGACGGCAAACCAACTCCAGGCTCCAGGGGTGGACGGTGAATGAGATACCGTCCAGGGTGGGTGTGTCTTTGGCCGTTGGATCGGGAATAGACGGCTCAGAATCGTTTTAGAGATAGCATAGTGGAAGGAATTTCTTAGAAAACCCCTTCCGAGACATTTTTATTTGCATAAAGACCCCTCTCCTCTTCCCCGACACCTCTGCCCCCGTCCCCCCGCCAGATCGAGGAGGCGCGAGGCGGCAATGGCGGCAACGCGAGTCACGGAGGGTGAATGAGTGAGATTTTTGTTGATTAAACTATTGGCGCTTCTCCCAGTCGCATCCGAGAAGTGCGGAGCACCATTCACATGAGCAGACTCCATGATCATTCTCTCCCCGGTCCTCCATGTTCCAACTGACAGTATTCCTTATCCTACTTGCTTTCTTTCAGAACTATGCATGTCTGTATATGGATTGAACATCTGTGGGCTCTTAAGAAACAAATTTCCGATGCGTTGACATGATGCCGGTCGCTGCAGCTGTGCTTGTAGGGCGTGTTTCCCGGTATGATGTTACGGGTCTGAATTCTGAATTCTCCCAAACACTGAGAGAACATGGCGTGCTTTACTGGCCTGGGCATGGGCGGGCTGACAGTTTCCTCTATTGGAACCACGAGCTGATGAACGGAAGACGATGATGAAGGATACAGTTCGATCGATGGCTTCTCTCCATCCGTCATCAGGAATAATCAGGCCGTTCTCCCCTCCCGGACCAGTGACCTGTCTCCTCCTACGTACTTGAGATGGTTCAGTCTGAATCTGAACTTAACAGAATGAGTGTTCTGCTGCGACCTGCGAGTGTGAAGGTGGATTCTCGTAACGTCGTAATCGTATGAACGGAAGGCACATCTAGCCGCAAGCAGGCTGACGCATTTCATTCCCTTGATCTCGGTGATCTGTACTGAAATTTATTTAATTAGCCTCGCGCTTGTTCGGGAACAAGAGCAGCCTGACGGCGATGGCGAACTGGCGAAACATGCAATGGACGCAGCGGGAGCAGACGAGGAGTCGAGATCAGAGGAGGAATTGGCTCATCGATGATCTTGCGCCCATCCGGACCTTACCCGCACGGTGTCTGAACCGACAACGCCGGCCGCCGGCCGGAGCTCACGCGTGAGCGTCCAGCGCGTTCCATGCCAAGGAGAACTGGAGAAGACGCGGCGCCTGCGCGCAGCTTCAGTCCATCGAAGCTCATGTTCCTACGGATCCAAGGCGCAGGCTCTAGCGCAAGAAACTGGGTGCAGGCCGCCGTGAACGGCCCGTCGGAGGCCGCCGGCGCCGGCGACGGGGGACTGGCGCGGCTGCGGGGCGGGATACCGTCCACCTCGGGTGGACGGCAAACCAAATACCGTCCAGGGGTGGACGGTAATTGAGATACCGTCCAGGGTGGGGCGTTTTTTGACCGCCCGATCGGGATTAGGCGGCCCAGATTCGTTGGAAGAGATGAATAGTGGGTAGGAATTTCTTGGAAACCCCCCTGCGGTCTAAGTTTTCGTTGCGAAAAGACCCCCCCTCTTGGCTCCCCGACCCCTTCCTCTTCCCCGGGGCGCCTCCATCTGATCTCCCCCGCCCGCTGGAGCGAGGAGCGAGGAGGTGGGGCGGCGGCCATGGCGGCAAGGGAGGAGCCCCGGATGGTGACTGGTGCTCTGCTGCATAAACCTTCGGCGCTTCTCCCAGGCAAGCAACCGTGATGCGTGGAGCAGCATTCCCATGAACAGACTCCATGATCCTTATCTCCCTCCATTGACCCCGTTCTGAAATCTCTCCGGTTAGTTGCTCGGGCCATGCGCTGGAGAAAGGATCGCTCCTCCCCCTAGCAGTTCGACACACCGAATCAGCAGGCGGCCTTCGAGCTTCTGAACTCTGAACATCCTCCCATTTTCATGCAGGATTGTTCATCCGCCCTGTTCACTCCATGAGAATTTGGTGCTCAATCATCTCCAGTGAGTTCGACGCCTACTGATTTATGCGCATAGAGAGTCCATTAACTTGTGGGCATCTGTTTCTCTCCAGTTGCCATTTTGCATTGTGCTGCTCGCCTGCAGTTTCCAAATTCCAACCAACAATATCTATTTTCCAGCACATTATTGTCTTGAACTCTTGATAATTTTCCAGCACGCATTGCTGCAGGCACCTCCAGGTTGCAGACTGGATTCAACTTGTAAAATACCATATCACAAATTCTCAAGCACTAAATGTTGAAGTCAATTGAAAAAACTGACAGCGGTTCACTGTTCTGTGCTAGGTGACATGACACATGCGGTGTTTCCTATCCATTGTCTCAGTTGAGCACTTGTCATTTGTCAACTGTCATCGCAAGTGGGACTTCTCAAAGTTTGGTTCTTCCTTTCCTGAATGAAAAAAACAAAGGAACAAATTATTATCACCAAGTTGGCTGTTAAGAAGCATAATATCGGCTCAGGTAACCCAATCCAAGCTGTTGCTTGGTAAGATGTGTCCTCCTTAACTAGTTGTTTTGCCTCTGCAAAAAAAATAAACATTTGAATTGTAGGAGACCACATGTAGTTTTTTATTCGTATGTTGCT
The DNA here is from genome assembly GCF_016808335.1 of Panicum virgatum. Lineage (NCBI taxonomy): Eukaryota > Viridiplantae > Streptophyta > Magnoliopsida > Poales > Poaceae > Panicum > Panicum virgatum. The sequence goes on from NC_053136.1 coordinate 4,416,686, forward strand.
AGATCAGCAATGACGACACAACATAAAAGCCAGAGAAGACTTTGGCGAAAACGATGGGATCGAGCTGTTAGCCAGCAGTCATGCGTCATGGTGATCCTGCTCTTGCCGACTTGCCGTGGCAATATAAGTGAAGATATGAAACACCACCAGATTGAGAATCTAAGATAGGCTACACAGCAACATTTCATCACTGCATCAATAATGGCGTCTGCTGTGACCAGCAGCAGGTACTAGACTAGAAAGGCAAAGGCAGCTGCCATCTTTACCCATATCTCATATAACTTTGCATCTGTTGTTGCTTTTACATTAACTCGGTGCATAGAATTTGTAGTGTATCTAGTACAAAAAACGGTTCTGTTCATGACGAAATGGGTAATTCATTTGGAATTTCGGATTAACCACAAGTTTGTCCTGATTTACAGTGACAATGAGCAGGTCCTCCCTACCATCGACGCTGACCAAGCACACGCCCTCTTGAGCTCTGGCCATGGCTATATTGATGTCAGGTGCGTACTCAACGGGTTAACGAGGGTATTGGAGAAGCTTCCATGACAGAAAATCAACTGGTGGGTATGAAATGAAATGAATCTTCAGGATGCAGGAGGACTTTGACAAGGGCCACGCACCGGGTGCTCGCAATGTTCCCTACTACCTGTCAGTCACGCCACAAGGTCAGTTTCTTCACCCTGCTTGCTTCGTGAGGGCCAGTTTGGATTGGGGGTGATTTTGATTTACTCCATATTTGATCTTCCATTTGGAGAGTATGTAGGATCTAGTTTAAATTTATACTCAACCCTAAGGATTTTGGATCATAATTTACTGTAATCAAACATGACCCAAATATGACAAGATTGGTGGTGTCACATACTTTTGTCCCTAATTATTCTATCTGTTGTCTTTGCTGATCCCTAGGGAAGGAGAAGAATCCACGCTTTGTAGAGGAAGTGGCTGCACTCTTTGGGAAGGACGATGGCTTCATTGTGGTATGTTACTACATACCTTCATCAATCATATACGCGCGCTCATACTCGAATACACTGTATTAGTAACTAGCATTGCACAAGCATATTTGGGTTAACTGAAGCTAGTAATTAGCAGTGTTTTGCTGCAAATTAAGTAGTTCTTATTTCGCAAAAAAAGAAGTGCTTGCATACTAGCATCGATCATGATTTATCAGGAGTAAAAAATTAACTTCAAATTTACGTAGGGTTGCAACACGGGGAACAGATCCAGGTTTGCAACTGCAGATCTTCTAAACGCGGTAAATCCAGACCATCTGAGCTATCAATCTAGTAGGACTAAGCTCCGGTAACTGTGTGTCACACTATCTCATCACTTGGATGTCTAGGGGTTCAAGAACGTGAGGAACCTGCAAGGTGGCTACCGCTCCTTTCTCCAGAGTGCAAATCAGCAGCCAGCTCAACAGCCTTAGGCATCACCAGTTAATGCCAGTTCGTGCCTGTCTGTATTGTTCATTATTTGGCTGTCCATTTCGAAAAGTTTCAGTAAGAGATCCTGGTGAAATTCCTGCATCCACAGGCTGTTGAACTTTGTGATGTAATAAACATTCATGAAGTAGTGCTCCAAAAAGAAATGTGAGGCCAGAGGTGATGCTTGCTATATCAATTTGCGAATATATATTCTACTGTGGAACATGTCATAGTATAGCATTACAAGTAATTGAAGTACGTAATGACCTTTTTACTACAAGAGTTTTGTACATGTGTCTGCCAAAATTGTGTCCCGCGTGCTTTTTTAGGCTTCATAACCTGATGTTTGAAGCAATATCAGTGAATTTCAGGTTAGCTGCTTTCCACTGATCTATAGTCAATTGGCTCCTTTAGTCTGAGGCATGGCAAGTTGAAAGCAACCTCTCAGACTCTTTTGAGTGTAATCGCATGTCGCTTCCAAGCTGAGATCCTTACAGCAGAAAGGAGGCTTCAGAAAGATTACACGAGCTACTTCATAGCACCTCTTTTTCCAGCTTCAACACAGCCATGAATGCTTCTTGGGGAACATCAACCCTTCCGATTGCTTTCATTCTCTTCTTTCCTTCAGCCTGTTAGCAAATATTACATGACCATATTATCTGACGCTAAAAAATGCTGGTGAAAAGAACTTCCAGTGTCCACTCTATTCTTTAGGTATTATGCAAAGATTAAGGCAATTAGCTTTGACCTTTGGACAAGCAAAATCAATAAATTTTCCCATGATTTTTTATAGTCAAAACCACAATAGTTTCTAGGAAAGGTTACCTGTTTCTTCAGCAATTTCTTTTTTCTCGTTATGTCACCACCTGTGAGTCAAAGACAATAGTGCTCTGAATAAAGGCTGCATGTATGTAATGCGAAAATGCAGGGATCGTTCTTTCCATTTTCTTTTTTTATCCAAAAGAACACTATTTTACTAACTGCTGTTGTGAGAGAAAAAAAAGAGAGACAAGAATAAGATAGCACATTCCATCAGCTTAAGATGCTTTCAAAGTGCATGTTTAGTGTTCTCTTTACCATAGCATTTTGACAGGACATCCTTCCTGATGGCCGACAGGGCTTCGCTTGCAATGACCTTTGTGCCAATACATGCCTGTCCAAGGTTCATATTAGTGTCTAATTACCATGGAAAAACAGGACTGTAAACAGGAATTTTTGTTGCCCCAGAAATACGATTGGTTGCTATATTTTCCAACAGCCAGCTTATGTAAATTTGCCAGTTATTTCTTTATTAAATTTTGTTACTAATGCAAGATGAAAATTATTGTTCTCTCTTGAATTTTGATATCGCTTACAAAAAGTTGGATGAAAAAGTTTAGGGTGCCTTGACCAAATACATAATTGCTAAAAGAAATCAGTGAGAACAAGACAGATAAATCTCACTTGAATAGGAACTCTAAACATTTGTCGAGGTATAAGTTCTTTGAGTTTTTGTGTCAGTGCCCTGCCAACAGAGTATGCCTACAAAAAGACATTCCACAAGTCAGATTGCCTCGAGAAGCTTTTCCATGACAACTGATAAATAAAAGCTATTTTTTCTGGAAGCAAGTTGGCAGGATAAAACACTCAATAAATACATTTCATTGCAAAAGAATAATCGTACAATAAATGGTGCATTACTGTTCTAGGCTGCATGAATATATAGTTGGGTACACGAGAGTACAAAGAATGATGGACTATGGATAAAAGCCCCCACCCCTCCCACTATAACACCTGGGTTTTATGGTCGGGTTGGCTAGGTGGGGCGCGCTAACACAAAGGAAAGATAATATGTGACTAGACTTAACACATAATGTATCTTTGACAATATGTATTTCTACATACTCAAATGCAAGTAGATTTCCAAGATCTATCTACTGTTTGCATCTTGCACAAGTACAGAATCAATGGAAATATCTGTGTTCTATGCTCAGGGGTAGATGTTTATCACATCATAAACTGAATTGTGCCATAGTATGTTTACTGATCATTCCAAAAATTATGTCACGAATCAGAAACAACATATGTTCACATCAGTGTTTTTTTTTCTTTCTGAACTGCATAAGTTATATGCATATCAACATCTCAAGTATATCACCTTATCTCTGTGTACAATTGTCGACAACGCCTCCACAGGATCACCATTGATTTGTATATCCAACTTTACTAGCTGACTTTCCCTGTACCTGCAGAGAAAAGATATCTCAGCTGATTGTTTTACAGGTCTACATGAGCACTACCAAAAGGCTGCAACTACAGAGAAGATAATAGGAGAGATGAGTACCCGACAAGTGAATATTCCATACTAGCATATCCTTTGCTTCGAGATTTCAGTTGGTCAAAGAAATCACCAACCATCTGCATAATGAATACACATTAATACCTACAGAATATTCAGTTGGTCAAAGATAATAGGAAATTTTTTCTTTGACTCATTGGTATAGTGGCATCACTTAAATGCAACAAGGCAGAATATGCTTTGCAAGATACATCCTTCTTCAATGTTAAGTCAAACATACTATAACACAAAAAGAGAAGCATCTTTTGCATACTCAAGCGCAAGTGAAACAGCATTACAGAATGTTAGATAGGCATACGCGGCTGACTCTTGGGCCCATGCGAGACGTGCTGCATCAGGCCTTGAGCCTCACGCATACCGCGCACGGTTGTTAGGACTGATAGGCAAGGATCTCCATTAGATGGTTCTGTTTCTATAAACCAATCACCAGGGCATCCTTGCCTATATATGTGTGTAATATGAACCCTCATCAATCAATCCAACAATTCTAATATGTACCCTCATCAATCAATCCAACAATTCCCGTTAGATAATCAAGCTTACATGGAAGAAGCAATAGATACAGCATAATCACTTGAAATGTTGAGATGCATGTAATGCAGTATCAGGTTGCTGCAGAATGACGGCTGCCAATGATGCATTTTGTATAGTCATATTTATGAAGTAGCAATATGTCAGACAACCTATATCTGTATCTTGAATTCCTCATATCTTTTGTATATCTTGCAGATGCATTAAGGAATTTTACTTCTACAAGTTTCTCTTTTATTCACGGCAAAAATAATAGTTCCAGTTCACAAGACACAAAGGGGGTTGAAAATCATGTGATTTTTTTTCGTGTGTGTGAAAAGTATGACATCACACCTCTGCTAGCGGTAGCTCATAAATAATTTTGGCCCTGCTTTCTGTGATGAAGTTCATTTCCTTGAACTCGCCTCTTCTGTCTTGAGCCAGCTCCATTATTGGGCCAATATAATCCTTAGGTGTAAGCATCTCAATCTACAGATAAGTGCAGAACAAGTTCAGCAGAAACAATATTATTGCAAAAGGATGGTGAATTGTCAAGTTATGGATACAACCTTTACATATGGTTCTTCAATAGACCTCCGTTTCCCAGGTTCCGGAAGCAAAGACGGATTTGAACATTCGACCTATGTGCCAACTGTAAGAAATCATGTTCGTACATGCAAATAAAATTGATTGGTTTGTTCTTTTAAAAAAACTGTCAGCTATTTTGGTTGGGAGTGCAAATTTATAGAGATGGTTTAGCTAGCTGCTCACAACATGCACCATAACCATAGAACCATTTAGCACTAAGTAATAAAAGGGTAAACTCACTAGGTGACTGCAAATGGTTAATGGTATACAATTACACAGCATCATAAATGATGTCATTTGGTCTCTTGAACTGTACGTTTCCCCCAGACTGTACCAGTGATGTACTTCTGAGTTTTGGTAGATTAACAGTAACAGGTTTTTTTAAGTAGTTCTTATGAATAACACTTGTATTCAATATGAGGGCTCTAGGTACAAATATATACATGTCTAGGTATTAGCAAATATGCACAAAACCCCTTATACAATGGGGACACTACAGAGGGTACATATACATCTAACAGTAGTTTTGTGCAAATACAAAATTAGGCACTTTTGCACAGCACCACTATTTCATTAGTTGCGCAAGTAACAATTACAGATCGCTTCCATAAACTCATGCTCCATAAAGAGTTCTTAAATCATATACATACTTAACGTGATGAGATATACATGTAATATGTCGAAGGGTGCGACGCTATCCTAACAGGCTTAACACAAATTATTTAATATTTTTTTATTGTGGATACAGCTTAGTACCTGCACCTCCAAGAGACGTTGATTTAAACAACAGGAATTATTAGAAATTCCTTATAACTCTTAAGCAAAATAGATTCCGGAAAAGAGAAGGGTTCAGCAATATAAAAAAACTTACAGTTTCACCATCTGCACAGATCACATGGTAAACCACACTCGGTGCAGTAATTATTAAATTCAAATTGTACTCCCTCTCAAGCCTTTCCTGGAAAGTAGAGATATATCTTTTGAGTCATCATGGTTTTACTACACTGCCATGAACTGAGTTGACTGTAAGAACCTGAACAATTTCCATATGAAGAAGACCAAGGAACCCACATCTGAAGCCAAACCCCATGGCACTAGAAGATTCCGGTTCGAACTGCATCAACAATATGGACTTAGAGAAAATGAGTATCGTACAAAATACTAATGTGTACTCACTTATCAATATTACAGAATCCAAATGTGCAACCTGTTTTCCCTCCACCAAATTTTGTTACCAATCATTGTTATCCATGCCTTTTAATGGCAGCCCTTCATTCCATGCATTTTTGTAATGTGAGATGAAACTCTAATGCACTTTTTAGCAATTACAATGGAAATTGGTCCGATATTCATAACTGATGGTACTGACTTTATTGATCAGCATTGTGTATTTCAGCTACGTGTAAACTGAAGATTCTTGGTTACAGTAGTTGTTAGTACAGCCACTTTTGGGTTTGCTATGGCGCATCATATTTGAGCTTCTGCCAATGCCATTATATATAAGAATCTTGGCACGCTTGCATCAACATTTCACTTTATCAACTATAGTAAGTCAATTTCACAATATCCACAGTTTGAGTCATGGGAAAATGTGTTCCAAACTCCAGATACTAGAAAGGCAATAAATTAATGCCAATCTGATAAATGATGGCAGTATGGATAGGTAGGTCAAGGAGTCCACCTTTAGGGCAGCATCATTTAGCTGAAGTTTTTCCAGTGCTTCACGCAACTCCTCGAACCTATTGACAAAGTCAATCTTAAATATAAAAAATGTGTTGAAGAAAGAATGAAAACTCAATATAAGAGGAAGATACAGTACTGATCTGCATCTATCGGAAACAAGCCACAGAAAACCATTGGAGTGGCTTCTGAATATCCTGGTAAAGCAGAAGCTGCTTTTTTTGAATAGTGAGTAATTGTATCACCAACCCTGGCATCTGCTACTGATCGTATAGAAGCAGAGAGATAACCAACCTGTTACAGCGGAATCAACTGGTCAATATATTTTAATTGAATGCAAGATGAAGATTAAAAAAAAAACATCTAAACCAGACCCTATGCAGAGCATTTCAAAAACTGATTAAAATCATAAAGAATTTTTAAGACTTGGTACCGCTTGCTGTGTAGATTGAAGAAAAACATCTGAACCAGACCCTGTGCGGAGAATTGCAGAGACTGCTCATAATTCTATATAGTTATAAGTTTAAAGGCTTGGTTAAACTGTTATGGCTGCAATGGTAATTTTGTTTTCTAACCTAGCATGGTTAATACATGGTAGGTGTACTTCTCGTTAATGAGGAATGAACAGATTCATTTCATAGTTAATAGTTCAAATAGTTCAGTAGACAGGTGAACAATATCCTTAAAGAAAATGAAATTAGACACCAAAAAAATAAATATCATCTTCGAAGAGTTATAATAGATGTGAGACATTAGAACACCGAAGTTACCTCGCCAGCATATAGTTCGTCCACTTGCATCTGATTTGGGGATAACACACCAATTTCATCAGCAACGTATTCCTGTTAATTTTGATAAAAAAAACTCAGCATGGAATTCAACCCACTGCATTGGCGAGGATGATGAAGATTGAAGAAGATGGTACAAAATTAGTTTCTGAAAGTTAATTTTGATGGTGAGAAATACTTTAAGGTGTTAAAATACAAATGCTGCACTTTTTTTTAGAAATACAAATGCCACACTTTGGTGTGCTATAATAGTTACTAGTAGGGGAACTTTGGACAGTAACGGGACTAAATTTTCCAATAAAAACTGTTGCACTAATAGCAAACACATTGGTGACATTTAAGTTTTGTTTTGATTACCTTTCCATTGGCCATAAAACATATCTTGTCCCCTTTCTTTATACTGCCATCAATAACACGGAAGTACACAATTACACCTCTGTATGGATCATAATAGCTGCAACCACAAAGATAACATATAACAATAGTTGAGAAATTGCAGAAAATGATTGAAATACAGTAGTGATGTTCTCCGTGTAATTAGTCAATTCTAAGGAGCTCAAGTACTTAAAAAAGAGAACCTGTCAAATATAAGAGCCCTGAGAGGATCTTTTGATGTATCTTTTGGTGGGGGGATTTTGGTCACGAGGGCATCTAGTATTTCAATGATGCCTACACCTTCCTACAGAACACAGAAAAAAAAAGTAAATATGACAGTTATTTCTATTCATAAAGGGGACATGATGTTTTCTATTTGCAGCCAATATATAAGTAACTCTGTGGTGAAAAGAAAAACTAACCTTTGCTGAACACCGAATTGCATCACTGCAGTCCAAACCAATTATCTGGGAATAAGAAAGACAAGGATGGATTTGTAGTTCTAAGATAGGGTGTAGGAATGATAAGAGATGTCTCTCAGGATGTAGAGAACAAGTCTAAGATAGGGTGCAGCTTTCAGAATACCTCTTCAATTTCCTGTGCGACGCGGTCAGGTTCAGCACCAGGAAGATCTATTTTGTTTAGAACCTAAATTAGAACACAAATTCATTGTCAAAAAGAAAAACAAAATGAGAATATATAGTTGGATATCACAGTCATAGTTTTTTTAGCATTTAAGTTTGTGTTAGAGTATATTAGGCAACTCCGGATATGGTTAGTTTAGGATTGATTGTAATCTCGGGATAACCTTTCTTATCTCTAGGAGAGGCTACTTGCCCTGCAAGCCATGTACTCCTATATATACCGCCCAAGGGGTTCAATGCAATACATCGACCACATTATACGCATCCTACTTTCCTACATGGTATCACGAGTCTAGGTTCAAACCCTAGGCCTTCGGCTTCCGCTGCCCTCGCGCCGCCCCCGGGGAGATCGATCTCCGCCGGGGGCAGCGCCCTCGTAGGATCAGCGCGCGGATCCCTTTGATCCGCCGCGCCGTCGCGTCGTCAAGCAGCAGAAGGACCTACCTCTTCCCTGGACGACCCATGGCGGCACCGCCTCGACGTTCCCGTCGGGCACCACATCGTCATGGGGGCGCCACTGGGCCTACATGCCTCCGCGCCGTCATCCTCCTTGGCTCCGCATTCGGACCCGCCCGCCCGTCCCGCGCATCAGGCCAGGCACCCCACCTCCTACCAGCACCGCTGCACCGCTCCCCCAGAGCGCGCGTGCCTTTGCGGCTGCGGAGGACCACCGCGGGGATTCCAGGCCACCACGCCATCAGGGCCGGCAAGCCGCCGCACCGCCAATCGACGTCAACGCCAGGCTGCAGCTTCCACCACCGGTCCTCTCCAATGCGCGGCCGCGGGCCTGCTTCCCCTCCTCCCTCAGCGCCACGCCGTCGTCCGCAAGGTCGCGGCTGCGGGGGCAGCCTCAGGGGGTCGTCGAGCTGCCGCGCGGCCGGAGCAGAGGATCCGCTCGGGCTGCTCCCCGCCTAGTTGACTTCGCTCGCGGACGGGTCTCGCCCATCTGTTTTGCCCCTTCCTTCCTTTGTCCTTTGGTTGTCAAGCGGATGAGGATAAGGTTTGGGAGGGCAACACTTGGTGCACCCGAGATTGTACCCGCAGGTTCGTCTTGATGTTGCTGCTATTTTTCTTTTTCCGATCGAAGATCGGTTTGCGTCGCCCTGCCGTTCGTCGCCATTCATCATCGACACTCCCGAAGGACGAGGTTGTTGCTGCGCCCTCCAGGCTGCAGCGACGACGTTCGTGATCAAGCCACCCTACCAATGTCATCGCCTTTTCAGGCAGTCGCCACTCGCCGCCGGTCTTCGTCAAGCAAGCGCTCGATACACCTCCGCGCCTCCAGCCGTTCTCGCGCGGACATCGCCACCGATGTTCCTGAAGGAAGACGTCGTCGCCACCCCTGATCTGAGCGCGACACTTGCTGCAATCTGCGTCGTCGCCACCCCTGTCCTGAGCGTGACTTAAGTCGCAAACCGCGCCGTCTACCATCGTCATCCGCTGCACCGTGGTGCTGCTGTCCTCGGCAAGAAGCTACTAAGTTTGTGTACTCGAGCACCTCGACGATGCTTCGATCCGCGCCCCCTCCACGGCTTTGACCACGTCCACCTCAACTTCGGCTACTACGGCAATAAAGGGCTATCATCTGCATGAGTCTCCAGTCAAAGCTTTCGCACCGGCGTTCCGACTGCAGGGGGGATACGTCTCCATTATTCTCTAGTCTGACCGTTCGTGTTGCTACGGCTATGACTGCGGGGAGATATTAGAGTATATTAGGCAACTCTGGATATGGTTAGTTTAGGATTGATTGTAATCTCGGGATAACCTTCCTTATCTCTAGGAGAGGCTACTTGCCCTCCAAGCCATGTACTCCTATATATACTACCCAAGGGGCTCAATGCAATACATCGACCACATTATACGCATCCTACTTTCCTACAGTTTGATAGGAAAATCAGGCAATTCAAGCTTGAATGTGTTTTTTTTTATGAAGCAACATGGACCAAAATTAAGCAAGTCCTTATCCACATTACATTATAATTTCTTATGCCTGTCTGATTGGAAGGGGAAATTCAAACAGTACATTAGCTTTCATTCTTAGTCAGTTTATATCCTGGTTTACTAAGGCAAAAGGGCATTACAAAAAGGAATGCTAGCATCTCAAAAGCTCGGGCAAAAATCAAATGTAAAGGGATTTTGCAATAAAAGATACACATTTGTAAAACTCGAAATTGGAAGCAGTTTGTGCACTGGAAAATGGGAACTGAATTCTAGAACTAACCGGTATGATTTCAAGGTTGTTTTCCAATGCAAGATACACATTTGCTAACGTCTGAGCTTCAACACCCTGCATCATGCCATCAGACATCTTTCACTTAGCAGCAAATGTGTATTGGAAGCCAGCAAAATCATAGGCTGGCTTCTGTGCATTGGCAAGCAGAAGGCAAATATCTTCAAATAGATATCTATTGAAACTTACAGGAAGTAAATATATTGCACCTGAGAAGCATCAACGACCAGAAGTGCACCCTCACAAGCAGCAAGAGAACGGGACACCTAGCATCCAGCCAGATAGTTCAAAGGTATTTCAATCAGCTGCCAATCTCGAAAATGGGAGATCAAATTTACCGTATGGCAGCAAGATAATTTCTCCTTAACAAAGTTTCATATGTATGGGAGTGGTATAAGCAACGTGATTATATACCTCATATGAGAAATCGACATGGCCTGGTGTATCGATTAAATTCAGGCAGTAAGGCTCTTCATTCATGATGTAACGCATCCGAGCTGCCTAAAATGATAATTAGAAGAAGAGGAAACGTATTGCACACCTAATATGGAAAATGTAGCAGGAAACCTCATCCAGTATGGACCATGAAAAAACAAATGACAGCCCAAACTTAACAAAAGCGCAAGAACATCACCCGCATTAAGCAACTAAGTTGAAGAGACAATACATGTAGCTAAATGCTAATAATCAACAATTACAGCTCACAGTTTTGTTTACCGTACCTGCAACTTGATGGTGATCCCTCGCTCCCTCTCCAGGTCCATGTTATCCAGGAACTGCTCCTTCATCTCCCTCTTCTGCACCGTGCCTGTGAGCTCGAGCAACTTATCCGCCAGCGTCGACTTGCCATGGTCGATGTGCGCGATGATGCAGAAGTTCCTGATATTCGAAATGGGCACCTAGCAGACCAAAACGTCCACTGAATTATAACACAACAATGAGCGCACGCACGCACCAGGGAACCAACTAACCGTGCTCCACTCTTAGCCTCTTCGGTGAGCAACGCGCACGCGATTAAGCTACTAAGCCGCTCCGTAGGAATGTACGTACCTTCTGGAGGCGGTCCTGGCCGGCGTCGGTGGTGGAGGCCGCGGCGGGCGCGGGGGCCGCGAGGCAGAGGACGCGGCCGCGCGGGGCGGCAGAGAGAGCGCGACGGCGGGCAGGGGCGCCGCCGGGAGCGGGGGCGTGCCGCGGCCGCCGTCGCCCCGGTGCGGGCGGCAACGGCCGCGGCGCGAGGACGGCGAGGCGGGAGGCGGTGGCGGTGGCCATGAGAGGTGGACGAGCGCCGGAGCCTGCGGGCCGCAAGAGCCGCTTGCTCGCCTCGCCGCGCTCTTCTTCTATCCACAAGAGGCAGCCTGCAGGATAGCAGGGGGGTTTGGGCCAACTCCACCAGTGCCCGTTGCAACTGGACCCACCACCGACCCAACCCAAGTTGGTCGAAGCGGCCGAGCCCGAGTCGGAGCCCAAGCGAGGCTCGAGACAGCCCACCAGGCCTACTAGTAGTTCCCGCCGCCGATTTCGAGACGCGCCCGCTGCAACCTCGTCGGCGGCAATCGAAGATGTTGCTCCGATCCGGGCTCGCGACGGCGTTCGTCCCCGGGCCCCGCCGTCGCAGCAGTGGATCCAGCCGCGCCTTCGATGAGGCGGCGGCTCGTCCTCGCCTCCTCAAGCGCAAGTCCTCCGGCGAGGTCGACACTGCCCCAATTCGCCGAGTCAGGAAGTCGCCGCCGGCGTACGTAGACCCTTGATTTTCTCCCCATCGTCCACCCCGCTCTCCCTCTACCAGTTCTACTTGTACATCGATCCGTGCCTGCTCTCACATACTTAACCTAACCCACACGTCCTCATCGCTGGATGATCTGCAGCTCACAGGAGCTGCCGGTTGCGCTCTACAGACGACCCAAGGTCGAAGGAAAGATGCTGCTCCCCCCACCCGAGGCCGGGTCCCCTGCAGGGGACGATGGCATTGGCAACAACGTCGACGAGAGCTCTGATGAAGCTTCACTTGCAGAGTTGGGCGTAAAAGTGTTCCCTAACATGCCACCACAATCCGCGGCTAATACTTGGGTCCGTTTTGTCAACAATGCAAAGGCTTGCATCAACCATTACAACATGAAGTATCAGGCAAGTTCCGGTCATTCAATTCTATATGTTAGTACTCGGTAGTTAAGACACAGTATTACTTTCTGGTCAGGATATAGAACAATACACTTTTGCTCTTACACGGTTACACCAGTACACTTTGCGTATAGCTTTAGGATATGTAACAAGTTTCACTAAAAGCTAGTAATTAAACATCTCTCTTACACGCAGGCTGACTTTGTGTACAAGCATATACTTGATTGTGGGCTCCTCCTCCTTCGGGAGCAGGATAGCAGCCATTACTACCACATCAATTTCCATGCTCAGGATAAGAAAGGTCACTCCCAGCGCTTCTTTGGTGAGATCAGGGTGTGCGTTAAGCCTAAGGAGGAGGATGTCACGGCTAGTATATATAGGGAGAGTACGTATTGTGCCACCGCTATGATCTCCGTATATTGCCAGAGTTTGATTGGCAAGAATTTTCTTTGTGAGGACGTATAGGCATGCATGCACCAAGTCCTCGCCTTGGATTTTAGTGTTTTTGGTGTATTGGCGCTTTTGAGTAATCATTTTTTTTCACCCTGTTAGCACATCTCACATGTTTCTACGTGTTTTTCGCTAGTAACTTGTGGCCCAGTTTTCCCAAGTGAGGTTATTCTTCCTTAGGAGCTCATTAATGAGAAAGGTGTAGCAATTTATAGTCGGGTGTATTATTTTCCAGGGGTAACGATGTGAGTTATGATTTATGTTTTGAGCCCACTTTTCTGAAATTTCAGGTTGCACAACAGCTATTGAGTTTAAACTTTGACATGTTAAGTTTGGAATCCATTCAAATATCTAATTATGAAGTTGTGGCTGCTGTTAAAATTTTTAAGATTTTGGGTAAAAAAAATGGTTAGTCTTTGGATACTGCCGCATCCAAAGGTTAGTTCTACAAGTCACCTATAACTTGACTGTTTCGAAAAATGCAGATAATAAAAGAAGGATCATCAGCATTGGTAGATCTCGTTACCTTCGCTCGTAGACTTTTGTTTTATGTTAGCCTACGATTTAGGACAAATAATTAAAATTCTTAAATCAGTGGCTCAGTGGCTTCGTGACTCTTCCATATTTTCCTAGCATAGATATATTCTGTTACTTATCAATATCATTTTTTTTGCATTTTAATCATGTGTCTTAAGTTTTGCTTAACTAGACGTGTATTACTAGAAAATCATGGTCATTACGGTGGTGTTAGTGCATGACATAATTTAACAACCTCGCACATTGCATGTTAATGGTATCATCAAGGGGTTATAGGCATCAAATTGACGAATAAGCCGAATTTTAGGGTTGGTTTCCGGTAAACTCTGTTCTCACTATGGATGCTACTCGTCCGCTATCTTTGATTTTATTGTGGTGGAGTTGTCCCACAATCTATGGTGCCGCGTCGGGACCTAGGACCTCGTGTGTTTTGTAACCACACGATTATGTCACTAGGAGTGCGCTGGTATCTAAGCATGTGCGGATGCGACTCGGCTACAATGTCTTTTTGCACAACCCTGTTGTCTCTACTTTTTGCACAACCCTGTTGTCTCTACTTTTTGCTTTAGGGAATGGGTAATAGCAAAAAGTTAGTTTTAAACAAAGTTATTCCTAGAAGCACGTTTCACATCCATAGTTCCCCTTTTAAATCTCGGGACGAGATTTCTTTAAGGGGGTAGGATTGTAACACCCCAGGTGTTTATCACCATAACTACAAAGTTAATTTCATGGTTAATATGGTTGTTAGAACTAAATCTGCCTGAACAAAACCACTAAAGAAATTCTTGATAGCAATTCAACCTAGGAAATGTGAAAATCTCTTTTGAAAAGATTTCTAAATAAAGGTTCGCGTCATTTTTGAAATCAAATAATACTAAAAGGTAGGAATAGGGAAAGAAGAATGTTTAGCTAAAAATATAGTTGGGGGTGCCAAATGACTCAGTTTGCAATTTATCTCTGGGAATCATTGTGAACCCGGAACTTCCGGATATGAATCCGGAAATTCCGAATTTACCCGGATACTCCGGGTATTCTTCCGGATAGTCCGGACCTGAAGTGCTATATCACGTGTTTTAGGTCTAGTGACTGTTCCCAAACGTTATTCACCATTTTCTCTCCCTTCCTCACTCCCTCACGAGCCTTCCCCGTGCTCTCTCCCTTCCCAAGCCCTAAACACCAACTCCACCATCCCAAATCCATCCCAAGGACTAAGGGAGCTCCAATCGGCGTGGGAGACCCTCTCCTCCAAGTATTCCACCTTGGGGTGGTTTCATTTTCGAGTATTCTTGCAAGGGAAGCTTACTCAAGGTACCAAAAGCTAGGGCTAAATGGATTGATCGCTCTAGGATGTTTTAAGCGATTTCTTTCGGGTCAAATCATCTTCTCATGAATCACTCTATTAGGGTCTAGGAGGGTTTCGATTTTTGTGGGGTGGTTTAGTCTTAATCAAAATTTCAGTTTTTGGGGCGAAAATGGTAGGAAACCCGGAGACTCCGGATATAAGCCCGGATACTCCGGATTTAGAACACTCCGGGGAAAACTGTGTGAAACCCGGAAACTCCGGGTATTAATCCGGATACTCCGGAAAATCCGGATATTCCGGGTTTTTGCAGAATTGTGGACGCCGGGTTATCTCAAATTAAACTAGAGGGTTCTGTGAGTCAGTTAAGTGAAATCCTTTAGTACTCTCTTTTGCTTTTGTGTACATGCCCAGCCTTCTAAATGAGTTTAGTAAGTTTTATTTAAAGGACACACTTCATGCTAAAACAAATTGAATGAACTCTCATAGTGTAGCGTCGAACCGCTCTCCTTTTAAGCTTGCTATGTCTTTTTGATGCATCAACCATGCGTCCATACATCAATATTGTTGCGTTTCATTTAGATACGCTAGATATGCAAAATATGGACGTGAAGCACGCGATGTTGGAGCCGAACCCCAAGACGGTGTTCGGTGGACATCTCCAGAAGAGAGAAAGACAAGTTGGCGCAATTGAAGACCCGGCCCAAGGTCGAAAGGGCTTAAGGTCTTGACAACATTAACACTGACTTAGTGTTACCCTCAGGCAAGCCCCGGTGCATGTTCTACTATTTTAAATTATGATTCACTATGTATATGTTTTATCTATTACTTGTGCATTACGTATTAGGAATGAATTGGAACCTTAGCTGCATGATCCCTAGGTTTCCTTGAGTTTTAATAGTATGTCTAGGTCGATAGCGGTGCCAGGCTAAATAAGACCGGTAGAAGTCGGGTGACTACGTGTCACTCGTGAGACACAGGAAACTTTAGAAGCCGAGTAATTGCCGGTTACTCGCGAGATACATTATTATCTTTATACTTCAGTATTTGAGAAATGGATTGAAATGATATGGAGATGTGAGACCGGGCGGGGAGGATGTGTAGGTATGGCAGCAGGACAGGGTTCTTGGGTGCCTTAGCCCCGTCCGTGTCGATTAAGGACCGGTCGTTGTGGCAGTGCTGATCGGGGATTGAATTGTACTAACCGCATGCCGGGAGTAGGAGGTAGTCGAAACCGGTAAGCCGAGTACTGCCTTGCTTCAAAAGTACAAGAACCCGCACCCAACTCCTGGGGCGAGTCGAGTAGTCGCGGAGAATTGGGATGCGTATGTTTACTTTTGGTGGTCTCACGTTGAGCTCGGCTGACCATATGTCGTTGGGCTGGTTCCTGTAGTTTGAGGTGGGGAGGGGAATGGTTGGCATGTATAGTCCGACGGGGCTTTTGCGTGCCATGTTGGTTAGGTCCACCTTGCAAGGTTAAATCGGATCGATTCGCCGTGTCTCGCGGATATGAGGGCCTTGATCTCTTTGTCACACCGTAGCGAATGAGTTAGGGTATTAGAGATATAAAAATGGATATAAATTCTGAATCTTATTTGGATGCTCCACATGTGTGTGTAGACAGGCAAACTTTAGTGAGAGCCTAGCTATATAAGATATGCGGCTAAAATGTTGAAAGTAAGGATACGCTTCTAGTTGCTATTTCTGCGAAAATAAACCACCAGCCAAAAGCCTTGTATGTCTAGATATGTGGGCTAAGTATACCCAATAGTCGGGTAAGTCTTGCTGAGTATTAGTTGCTCAGGGTTTGTTGTTTACCCTATTTCAGGTTTAGGAGCTAACTAGGTGTCATATCGGTGGGCTCGATGTGGCGCCTTATCTTCACGTCTCGGTAGTTCTCGAATTATTTAATTTGTTTTATTTATTCTCTATTAAACAAGCTCTGTAAGTTAGATTCTCTTCCGCTACTATCTTTTCTTTTGCAAAGTTTAAATTTAAAGTTGTTTTGTAAAAGCTTTAATATCATTTACTATTTTTGTAATATTTTCGTATTGCTGGTACCTTCTGCGCTCGCCTTCGTGCGGGACTTCTGGTGTGTTTCGATCGGCCTGTGGGTTGGAAACAGCCTGTCAAGTTACACTTAATTAAGCTAATACGCCCGGTGATGGCGGTTACGCTTAATTAAGCGTTTTAACTTGGCGGGTCTGTCACAATTTTAAAATTACCTATGCTATGTCTTTAATAAAAGGATAATTTAATTCTTATTCTATCATTGTAATGAAGGAAAAAGTAGCACTCCACTAGTGTTCTGTTTCCTATTTCAAGCTTAATCCTACCTTGTTTAATCCAATGAGCGCAATTACTTTTGGTGGGGGTGACTTTATGCTGTGTGTGACAATTAAAGTGCAAAGCACGCTATTCGAGCATTATAATGATTAAGAAAATGTATTTAGATGCATTACTATAATGCTGAAGTATTTTAATCCTCATGGGTTGTGGATTGTAGGTGGGAAACGACTAGAAACCGTTGAGGAGGCGATGAAATATAAATTTCCAACTTGGGGAACAGCAGGAATGGATGAAGAATGTTGCTACAGGTGTTCTTCAGCAATGAAGCACCCAAAAGGGGCAAGTTATGTCGCTGGCCATGTTGCTGATCCCCGACAGTACTTTGTGCCCGACAAATGATATCTTGGGATTGGGCATACCATTTGCTTGAAATAGAATAGTCCGATATTACCTGGAGCCTAGTGCTTGTGAGCGCAGAATGAATCCAAAGTATCTAATGATCAGCCGAGCTTTATATTATTTAGTGCCAGAATTCTAATAGGGGTACTGTGTTTTATTAATAGGGCTACCGAGTATAACTTATCATTGTGTGTTTTAGTATAATGTTATTGCTCATTACATGTCTCGAGGCATGTCGGCGTGGAAATGATATATATAACACGCCGAGAAGTATTTTGCTTGGGTTGCAGGGAGAGTGTACTAACGTGTCACGAATTCTTTCTACAAGATTCTCAGCATGTGTTGCCGGTGAGAAGAAACAACTTGTATGTTGAAATCACCTATCTCCTAGGTGACTTATTTCGTCATAATGAAGCAGAACTCACCTGATAGCCTTCTTGTTTATTTGTTTATGACTGGAGATGGGTAGTCTTATTCTCTATTCTTAGTCGATGAAATTATGCAAAAATTGTAGTTGCTGCGGTTACACTCATTATTCTTATTCATCTGTTTAGGACCGGAAGACAGTCTCTATTCTTACTCAAACACCTGTAGATGATGCAGTATCATCAATTTGGATTCAATGACTAAATATGCTAATTTCCATAGAAGTGCTAATTTCCATAGAAGTGCTGAACCAAACCCTGCTTCCAACTCAAAGTACCAACAAACGACAAATCTCTATATTATCTCTCATCACGAACAATGCAGAGAACAAATGGCAATTGGCCATCGCGATGGTTCATCTTCGATGCCCTTGCACGACGAAATACAATATTCCAGTTCATTAGACGTGGCATATCATTGAGACAAATAAACAGGCCCATATTAACCAATATAAGAGAACTGGAGCTTGTAAAAACACACACTCTGCATAAATGGTGCACGCGTGAGCTTATTCTTCATACCATGGTGGATGGCATTTTTCTGAATTTCCTATTTTATTTTTGTTTTCCCTGTTTTATTTAAATTTTCTATATAGATTTTGTAGGCTAATAATATAATAATCATGCTTACAGGTGTCAATGATTTTTTTAATATTCTCCAGTTAATTGAATAAATAAAATAATTTGTATTTAATTGAAAAATAAAAAGATTCAAATTTTAGTGAATTTTTAAGTGATTCTAATAATGGGGATGTTACATGATGGCAGATCTGCACTGATAACTCTTATTTAGCATAGCTTCAACACTGAGATGTGAGACCTATACAAGATTGATGTGATTGGTATATCTACTATTTACTAATAAAGCAAGCAATGATTTCTTAATCCATCAATTAGAGTTCTAATTATAATCGGAGTGACCATATGTTGAGATAGAGTCTGAGCGAACGACCCACTGGACGAGTTGACTAGCTAGGTTCAGTAGCATCCCACAGGTCTGGGGTTCGAATCCCGGCTGGAGCGAATTTCTGCCTGTGGGTTAACAACCCCCTCGTTGTGCTCGCCGCGAGGCTTGGCCCTCTCGGGCATGGGCCAAGGTTTATTGGCTGGGAGAAGCCAGGTTGCTTCCTCTTAATGCAAATCGGTCGAGTTTTGTTGAGGTAGAGGCTGAAACCATTTAGAATTAGCACTTGGCCAGTAAAATAGAAAAAGACTGAAGTCCCTCGACCAACACAACACATTATGTTATTAAAAAATACATATGGTGCATAATATATATTTTTATATGCTAGTCAATATATTTGTATGGCTTCCCGTAGCAACGCATGGGTATATTTGCTAGTTTACGATAAAAGAAAGTAGTTTAAACTTAAGTTATTATTCAAAAATGGCTCAACAGAATATACTCAATGTGTTCACAATTCCAGTAGAGTTACGATTGAACTTCAAAATTCTTGGAACCTAGTAGACTGATAAGCTGCCAACCCAAAAAGAGTACACTTGAAGATATTTATTGTTGGGAATAGTCACATTGCTCGTGGAGAATGGAGTAACACAACTGATAAGTGTAAGAGAGTGTTCACCCATTGGACTAGTCTTTTGAGGAGAGATGACCCAAGTATCACTTTGTTATTGCTCTCCTTATTTGAGCCGGCATGTGTGAAGCAGTCTAAAAGGTCTAGGAGCCGGTGCACTCTTTGGTTTAGTGTGAGTGAAGCTGGATGCTCAGGAATAGAGGTCTGAAGGTCCGAACGAGGCGCGCGTGTCATGCGGTGCCATTGCGCCAACATTTATAACCATCTATCCTTGAATCCAAATTGACTACAGCACAAGGCCCCGATCACAACGTTGGCTAATGAGGTGATTCCATCGTCTGGGTGAGATGTTCTCACTTTACTGACTATATGCCTAATAGCCTTATCTTCGTATGTACGCGGTACTTTGCTAGTTTGTTATTACACTCGCATATATGCGTAGTTTGACTATATGTGTATGTATTTATCACACTCGCATGCTAGAGAGAAGTAACATGCTAGAGAGAAGATTATAGTCACATGTATAGTACAATGTATTGAAAACATTAATAACTCAAAATATGGCAAGTCTCCTTAGAAATCTGACAGATTAATATAACAAGAGCACAGTTGATTCTTAGGTGATGCCTGTTGTGCCATCCATATGTCCAAACTCCAAAACATCACTTAAAAAAACCCATAATACTGTCGAGTATCGGCAAAGTGTCCTGCGACGTAGCTGCTCCCTCTTGGGTGCTTAAATCTTGGAAGACAAGCATAGCAATGATCGTAATCCATTTCCACCTTTTCCCGATCAGGGTACAAATGCTTCAGCGCCTCCTCAACGGTTCGGATGCTTCTCCCACCTATAATCAGATATGATAGTCTATAATTAATAAGATCTAAAATATTCCATTACAATAATAAGATTAATCAATAATCAATGAGATCCAAGATATTCCATTACAATAATACCGTCATATAATTGTGTTTAATTTTCTTCTAGCTCACACAAAGCAAAATTGTGTTTAACTTTTATTAAGAGGGTCAAGAAAAAATAGTGAAACTACCTATTCAACCATCATATAATGAATGGTGGTGGTGCTAAGAATGGGAACAGTGATGGATAAGAAAATTTTATTCACTTAGAGGGTAGTGGCGGATCTAGGATTGTACCATAGGGTATGCCGCGAAGATTTTTCCATATAGAATCAAGTATAATCAATACATAAAAATGGCATCATCCAGATATAATTCCGTAAAAAATTTCAACATTAGACATAATTTTCTATGCAAGAATAAAAATAAATTATCAAGTCCTAGATTCAACAATCAAGGGAACACATTATGTCCAAAATATGTGTAAAAGAAGCTTACATGTCTACAATGTCTATAGTAGTTCAAGTAGATGCAATTTCTTTCGTCTTCGTAATTCACTAATTCTACAAATATAATACGCAAGGTGCAACATTAGCATTACTGATGATTAATTCTAAGAAAATTAAATCAGATAGGGTGGCTGCAGTTTGAAAATTGTTATTACATATGTGTGGATAAAAAAAATCAAAATTAATATAACTGCTATAAGAGCATCCCAGCAGTTTGGCAAATCGAGTTGCCATCTTTGATTTTTGGCAAAAACGTTAAAAATACTCCTCCAACAGTTTGGCAAAAGACTTGGCAATTTTTGGCAACTTGGGAAAAACCAGCCTCCAGCGCGTAAATATACGCGCGCGGCGCGCGGTTGGCATCGTGGTTTCTAGTCAGGTGGGAGGGTGAAAAAATAAATAAATAACAGAGAAGGGTTCCTGATTTAAGTTTTCAAGAGGTGGAAGAGCATAAATATAATTTTGTTTCTCTCTCAGGGTTCCTGATGTAAGTTAGATCTGGATTTGGCAAGTGAATTATGCCAAACTGTTGGAGATAAGCTCTTTTTTTACTTGGCATATTTTTTTAGAAGTTGGCAAAACACAAGATATGCCAAATAAAATATGGCAAACTCTTGGAGATGCTCTAAGGACTATATACCTTCTCAATTTTGATTATGTAAGCAGTAAGTGACCCAAGATAAAGCAGACATGATTGTAAGGAAAAATTGGTCAGTATCAATCTTTGCCTAATATTGTTGTTACTAGACTTGTAGGGATCGGGAGACAACTCACAGGAAAGGTATGAGTGCACAGCAACGGCAAAAGGCCTGCGCGGCATGCCGCAGGCCGCAGCCGGATTGGCGGAAGGAGCAAGCCGGGCCGCCGATGCGCGGTGGCCGTTGGGATCAGGAGTAAACTTTTTTTTAAAAAAAAAGGGTCAAATTCTTTGGGTGCTACAAAATCATTTTTTTCTAAAATTTAATACTATCTCAAATGGGAGCATATTATCGTGTCACCATAAGCAAACCGCAGCAGCAAGAAACACTATGAACAAAAATTATTAAGCTAACCATGAAGATCAAACCATACTGCCAAATAAGACTATATGAATTATTTGGGCCAGCACAAACAATGTACCTAGATCGGAAGGCGAAATAGGGCAACAACAAGTGACATCCTCCTCCCTAGGAGCAACATGTACCTTGATTTCACCAAAGAATAGCTGGGAGTGTTCGTTTTTGTCTTGAGCAAGAAAATTTAGATGGTAGTAATCACTTCCATCTTGCTCCGTGACAAGAAAAAACCCATTACCACGTGCACGCTTGTACACAAAGTTGGCCTGCAAGTTAGAGAGACATAGAGATGTTTAATTAGTCATTAAAACTAGTTATACGCCCAGTCATAGGATGAAGCCCAAACATATCAGTGATATGCAGAACACGTTTCGGAATGAATAAATTTCCGTAATTGAAAAAAGAAAAATGCACTGTGCTAGACAGCTAGACTAAGATGAATGAGATGATTGAGCTTGCCTGATTCTTCCTGTTGTAATGGTTGAGGCAAGTCTTTGCATTGTTGACGAACCCAACCCACATAGCAGCGGCGTCTTCTCGCGGGAGACGAGGGAACAATTTAACGCCTAACTCTGCAACTGATGTTTCGTCAGAGCTATCATCATCCCGATTGCTGGTGACCTCCTCCCGGGAGGCACTGGTCACAGGTGAGAGGAACGGGACCTGTTCTCCGACCTCAGGCGGGTGCAGCGTGACTGGCGGCCGCCTGCACGGCGATCTGCACGGACGCGGGGGTTAAGCAAAGCATTGGCAGCGAAGGATCAATGTGCAATCTGAGAGTACGTACGCCGGCGGCGACTTGCGCCTGACCTGGCGATGGAGGTCAGCCTCGACCGAAGACTTGCGCTTGAGGGATGGACAGCCCGCCGGCACCGCCTGATCGGTGCCGCAGCTTGCTGTAGATCCACCACTGCGACGGCGTGGCCCGGTGAAGAACGTCACAAGCCCGGATCGAAGCGGCATCCTCAATCGCCGAGGAAAGGGAGGTCGCTCTTTTTTTTTCCCCGGAGGGGCGGGCGACTCGACGCGTAGCGGTGGGTGTGGGTGGCGTCTAATATAAGGCAGCCCAATTGCTTTGTCCGGAATCCGAATCGACACAGAACTCGGTTCCTTATCGTTATTGCGTGGGCCGGTGTGCTACTAGAAACACGCTATTATATTGGGCCGGGCTGACAATATATCGCAATCCGAACGGCTCCGAACGAAACGAGCTACGGCGTTTGATATTAATGTAACTTTTCTCCGACGGACGCGATTGGGTTATGCGTCGCTGATTTTTGTCACGAAGCTCGCTCCTGGAGTTTTTTTTTATATATATATTTTTTGATTTATCAAAAATATATGTCGTGATTTTTTTTTCAAAAATATCACCCAGCCGCCGGTTGATGGTTTTTACCGCCGGATGAACCGGCGGTAGGATCGTACCGACATGAGCCGTGGTGGGCCGGAGCCTACCACCGGTTGAAACGGCGGTAGGTTCCACCTACCGCCGTTTCAACCGTCGGTAAGTTCCACGTATTAAACCGCGCGCGCCCGCTCCCCCAGCGCCGCCGCGCGCCCGCTCCGCCCGCGCCGCCGCCCGCCCGCCCCGGCGGCCGCGCGCACGCCCGCCCCCCGCGCGCCTCCCGCACGCGCGCCGGGCTTTGCCAGCGGCGCGGCTCGCAGCGCTCTCCCGGCCGCCGCACCGAGGCGGCGCTCGCCACTCGGATCGCAGGTATATTTTAAAATTTAATTTTAGTAATAATAGTTGGTAGATTAGAATTAGAAATATTAGTGTTTTTGAATATAGTTTTATGTGTAGAAATAGTTTTTAGCGTGTAATTATTTGAATATAGTTTCATGTGTAGAAATAGTTTTTATGTGTAGAAATAGTTTTTTTATGTGTAGAAATATTAGTGATTCGAAAATAAATTATTACGATACAAAATCATAGAACATGTAATTGAAAATATTAGTTTACATACGAATATAATTGAAAATATTAATGAGTTCAAACAGACATATTTGTCTCATAAAAATATTATTAATTAATATTATATTATAGAAAAATAGAAATTATTGTCAGTAATAAAAATTGTAGAGAAATAATTAAGATATATGTAAAAATAGCATAATTATTTTTTAGCGTTGATTACATTGTAAGGAAGAGTAATTATTGTCGTAAATATTGGCAGGCATGTCAGATGATTTGTATTTTCAAGTGTTCTATGGGTCAGGAGAAGTTAGATATGGCCCTGAAGGGGTAGATTTGACAGAGTTTAGCTCGATCACAAAAAAATACCCCGAGGCAGAGAGATGACTTGGATTTCAATATCCAATTGGCTATTTAAAGCTTTCGGCCTTAGTCGAGATGAACATGAGATCTCTGTCATGGCAGTGGTCAGTCGAAGGGAACTAATATTTTGGGAGCTATTGCCGCTTGAAGGGACGCAAAACTGGAGGAACTATGTCAATATAAGTAGTAGCCGAGGCTTACCGCTTGTGTTGTTTGTTCAAACATTCGAAAAGATTAGTTTTAGAACTGAAGCGGGCGGAGATCATGAAGGCCAGGGAGATATAGTATCGGAAGAAACTGAGACGATGCATGAATCTCATGAAGAAGGTGGTGAACTCGAGATTTTAGAAGATGATAGACATGCTGCACACGAACCTCGTCAAGCAACTGGTCAGGCTGATGAAAGGGAAAACATTCCAGAGATTGTTGAAGAGTTTCATAGGGGGGTGAAGAACAGCACAATGCAATAAATGATGACTCCTCGGATGATGATGATGATAATGATGACGAAGATTATCATGTCCCACACAACTGGTCCGGTTATGATTTTTCAAAATTAAGTGTAATGAAGGTGAAGCGGTGCCTTGGGAGTACAGGCAAAATGAGGTATGCATCAGTTCGGTGTATCCCAACAGTGACAACATGAAGGAAGCTATAAAATATTGGTCGACTCTCTCTTTGCAAAGACAGTTCAAAGTTGTCAAGAGCAGTCCGAGAACATATGACGTCCATTGTGTGAGAAGCGAATGTCCTTTCAGGGTGTATGCTTCTATGGGCAAGTGGCAGGATTTCTGGGAGGTTAAAAAAATTGTGGAGCACACATGCCTGCTTGAGCAATTAGAACCACAGCACCGCAATCTCAGTGCAGGTTTCATAGCTAACTACATGTACCCTTTAATCGTGGACAATCCTAGTTATGAACCTAAGTCAATCATTTGTGCTGTTGAGGAGGAGTTTAAATATAAAATTAGCTACAACAAAGCTTACAGAGCGAAACAGAAAGCGCTGCAGATGAGATGGGGGACGTATGAAGCTTCGTATCACAATATGCCGGCATTGCTGTACACTATATGTCTTAGAAATCCTGGTTGCTACTATGACTTGAAAACATATCCATGTGCCCAGAAGCCTGGAAAGCAGGTACTCCAACAGTCGTTCTTGGCCTTGGGCGCTTGCATTGAGGCGTTTCCGCACTGCCGGCCAGTCATTTGTATAGATGGGACATTTTTGACAGGAAGGTATAAAGGCACAATCCTCACAGCTGTTGCAGCTAATGGTAACAGACAATTGTTGCATTTGGCAATTGCCTTTGTGGAGAAAGAATCAGGGGATACTTGGTATTGGTTTTTGCAGAGGGTGAAGCAGATGATTGTCAAAGATGTAGAGAACGTGTGTTTGATTCATGATCGGCACAAGGGTATATTACAAGCAATCGATGACACACAGAATGGTTCTACTGAGCGTAGTAGGACTGCACTTTGGCCGGACTTAAAGAGTAGGTGGTGCATGAGGCATATGGGGGCAAACTTTCATACCCAGTTCAAGAACAAAATCCTTATGAAGCTATTCAAGCGGTTATGCAGCCAGAATCAGGAAAGGAAATTCAACTTCCTGTGGAAAAAATTGGATGAGCTAACAAAAAAGCAAACGGCGGAGCTAGCGAAGAGATCTGTCAATACAGAGGAGGACGACCAGATCTCGCTTGAAGATGTGGGCTTGGACGGTCCGAATGTCAGGCGCAAAAGGAGAAGGGCAATTAAGACATTCTCTGAGTGGATTGAGAACGAACCAAAAGAGAAATGAGCTTTACTGTTTGATAAAGGAGGTGCTAGGTACGGTTTAATGACTACGAACCTAGCCGAGGTATACAATTGGGTGCTGCGTGGTGTAAGATTATTGCCACTTGTTGGGATCGTGGAGTTCTTCTTGTATCGCACTTGCGAGTACTTCAGGGACCGTTACGCTGTGGCACAGAAAGATATGGTCGATAATCGCAAAGTTTACGGATACAAGGTTACGGAGCATATGGAGGAAGCTTTCAAAAAGGCTTGTTTACATCGGGTGACTCCAGTTGGCTCTATGGAACGTCGGTACGAGGTGATGTGTAGGGACAAAGGCCGAATGGGGGCCCGACGTGAGAAGCATGTGCAGCAGTGTGTTCTCCGTCCTGATGCTTGTATTTGCTCATGTCATAAGCCAAAGCTGCTGCACCTGCCGTACACACATGTCATTGCTTCCTGTTTTGAAGCTGGTGGACTACATGCTCGTATGTATATCTCAAATTACTTCATGAAGGAAACTATTTGGATGACTTGGAGGCACGAGATATATGGGTTTCACATCTTTGGAGACTTCATAACTGATCCTGGACACAATACAACTTACATTCTGGATCCAGATCCAGAAATGTTTCAAGGGGTAGGCCGACGCAAGAAGAAATGCATT
This sequence comes from Panicum virgatum, assembly GCF_016808335.1. NCBI lineage: Eukaryota > Viridiplantae > Streptophyta > Magnoliopsida > Poales > Poaceae > Panicum > Panicum virgatum. Next base: position 4,443,464 of record NC_053136.1, read on the forward strand.
AGAAATAACATGGATCGATCGGAGGCTAGTCGAGATGTCCGCCTCTGCTCAAAGTGCCATGAGACGGGTCATACGTACAAGTATTGTATGGCATTGAGTTATGGTGGCCGCACAGATGGAGCGGGCCCATCAGAAGATGCGCCAAATCCGGCACCGCAGGCAACGGGTCGTCGTGGCCGCCGTCCTAACAACGATGGCCTTATGTGATCGATGACGATTGTCATTTGTGTCATTCGCTATTGAATCATGTTCGATGTTAAATTATGTAATATTAAGAACTAATATGTCGTAAACTGATTTCATCTTGGCGTACGAATATTTGTTGTAATATAATATGTAATTTGTTGTGCATCATTTATAAGTTTATTACGTTATGTTTTATTTAGTATTTTATTAAAAATTTGTTGTTTTACTTAATTTATGTTCTGAAATTTTATTTAGTATTTTTTTACGTTAATGTTATTATGCTTAATATTGTTATTTATGTTCTGAAATTATTTGTAATAAATCTTATTATACAGGTATGGCGCACGAGGAAGGAGCTACCCCTGAGTTGCTAGATGCTCTCGTCGACAAGCGCCACCGGTCGTACATGTCTGCGGTCCGTGGCATCAGCTAGGGACGTTTCGGGCTCGTGTGCCCATGTCGACGATGCCGATACACCGTCGCTGGGTTCGTAGGTACGGGTTACATTTGTCACATATTTTAATTGTTTCCTTAACCGTTTGTTCTAACTTGATTTTCATTTTCGCGATGCAGGTTACGCGCTTCAGGTCTTCTCCCGATTGCGCGACTTGTGGAGGGAGATATGGCCGACCTTGCATGTCGACCTAGGGACAGGGCTCCACGGTTCCAGTTTGACATGTCCCTCCTCGCGGCCCTTCTCGACCGTTGGCGTCCGGAGACGCACACGTTTCACCTCCCGGTCGGTGAGATGAACCCTACTCTTCAGGACGTAGCGATGCTTCTAGACTTGCCGTGTGCTGGACGAGCTGTGGGTACAGAGGACGTGGGACTCTCGTGGCGCGACGACCTTTTGGCTCGGTTCGCCGGGGTTCAGCGCAACGAGCTAGCGTTGTCGTACCGGCCCTTGCCTGCGAACCACGCACACGGACCGACAAAGAGGTGGCTTCTACAGTTCAGTGTGAGTACATAAATGTTGATTCTTTCCATACTTATATTGATACGTATTTGCATTGATGACTCGTACCATTTTGAAGGCGGACTACATGAGGGCAGACGCAGACGACTTTACTGTTGCCAGGCACTTCGAGGCCTACTTACTGTGGCTGTTCGGCTGGGTCATGTTCTGCAGCTCGCAGGGTGACTCGTGCCCCAAACAGCTCATTCCTTTGGCGAGGTCGATAGCTGATGCTCCACTTCACGAGATGCCACAGTTCAGCTGGGGTTCTGCTGTTTTGGCTGCGAGTTACAGGGGTCTTTGCATGGGCGTGACGAAGGTCTCAGCAGAGGAGCCCATTTTTGTTGGGTGTCCTCTACTGTTACAGCTCTGGTCTTACGAGCGCTTTCCCATCGGTAGGCCAGAGATGGACTTCGAGCCGTACGTCCAGCTGTCTGCAGACCACGACGACATCGACAGACCTACGATGTGTTCGTTGTGGTGCCTCAGGAGGGTACGTTACATTGTTTGTTTTACTTATTATTACATGCGTGCACAAATGTACGATTTAGCGGTTAACTTATTTTTTCGTTATGCAGCCTTCTTGGGTCGGCGTGCAGACGAGGAAGTTGTACCACGACTTCGTTGGACAGTTTGACGCTCTTGTGGACACGGACGTGAGGTGGACTCCGTACACTGCAGCCGACATTTACGCCCGGGCACCGAGCGGTCTTTCGTCCTTATGCCTGCGAGATCACGAGTACTGGATGACGAGGAAGCCGATCCTTTATGATATCCACGTCGAGGAGTACCACGTTCACCGGGTTATGAGACAGTTCGGTCTCTACCAGCAGACCCCGGTCCTGATTGTGTACTCAGTGGAGGCCCACGTCTACAGGTACCGAATAAATAGTTCTGTTAATAATTCATTATTTTTTATAACCTACCATTTAGCATTGAATCCCTCAAGCTTTCTATTATAGGTGGAAGTGAGCGCTGTGGAGCGTGCGAATACAGTAGGCTTTTCATGTGCATTTACACTCCACACTCCGGGTATCAGACCTTTGTGCGCCTATAAATACTCACAAGCTTGTGAACTCCCAGCACCACTCAAACACCAAAGCTCATTGTATACCCAATGTCTGGAGGTGGGTCTAGCGGGAAGAATTACTACGGTTTTGGGAAAGGAAAAGGGGGAAGAAAGGGAGACCCCATAATATGGGAGGGGCCTCTTGAACCTGATTTCTTTCCGGAACCAGTGTTTGAGTTTTCGCCACAGCATAAGAGTGAATTTACCAATGAAACTCCTCTTCGATAATACGATAACCGTAGAGAAACGTGGCCAAAATGCAGACATGGTGAGGACTGCTTAGTGCAGATGTGCACCGACGGGATGGATGGCGGTCGGCGTTTCTTCAAATGCCCACACGCATGGGTAATGCTCGGTTGTTTTATTTCTTTATCTTCATTGAGACATCTTATATGAAATTTGTTTTGCAGTCTTCAGATGCTCTAGAAAACTGTGGGTTTACCAGGTGGGTCGATCCTGCAACAATTGATTCAGTTCAGGAGTTCATCGAGTACCTCCAGATAAAGATCTTTGATCTGGAGTGCAAGGTGAACCATTACGAGGAAGTGAGCGAGGATAACAAAGACGACGAAGATGATGATACCAGCAATGCTGCCGCTTCACAAGATGAACCATGCACTATTCCTTACTGCAACTGCCCTTGTCACAAGAACAAGGGCCCTGCCCCTCCGGCACCACCGCCTGCGCAACCTACAATGGGTGGATACTGCGGAGAAGGCTCAACGCAGTTTGCTACGTGGGGGTACGGCTATTAGGACTACCTAGTCCAAGTGACATGCTGTATCGTTGTATTTGTTGGGTTTTTTTTAAATTGCCTAAGACATGTTAGCTTAGATCAGAATCTGTTTACCGTAGTTGCAACGGGTTCTGCCATGCCACTGCATTTCTGTTGTGTGTATCATTAACGTTGTATTATGATGTAATTCCTATGGTTAACATTGTGACGATTACGCCGGTACCGTGTAGTGTTCCGGGCGATGGGATGTGTCAGGGCAGTGCAATAATCACGAGTAGGTCGATGCAGTGACAGTACGACGAGTTTAAAGTGGGCGATGCGATGAGTAGGTCGATGCAATAATCCGTGTTTAAAGTGGTAGCAGTGAACGCTGTGGAGCGTGCGAGTACTGATGGTACGAGCAGTGAGAGGTCCTGTTGTTGTTTTTAGTGGAATGAGTGCGCACTGTGGAGCGTGCGAGTGCAGAACCGTGGACGACTGTGGAGCAGTGAGAGGTAATATCTGTGTTCAAAGTGCTTGGACATGCAAGCAGCCCTGCGTCTATAAAAGAGCACCTTGTGGTTCCTGAGAGCACAGACTTGCAATTCAGTTTCCACTTTTTTTAATTAGCCCAACCAAACAGCTATGAGCTCCTCATTCTCCCGGGCAGCTTTCCGTCGGGAAATGGAGGCTAATTTAGGACCCTCTCCTAACGATCCAAATAGATGTATTACAGATTGTAAGGTATGGCCGAAAGGTGTAGAGCCACCCGATTGCTATTGCCAAATGTGTTGTGTTCCGAACATATCTCGTGATTACGAGACTTTTGGCCAGAGGTATTGGTGTTGCAAGAATATCGAGGAAGTCCAAAAAAGAGGTGCAACATCACAGGTATAAATTAATTTGTAAATATGCTTTTATTATTTTTATTAATTTTGAATCGTTTTTTTTTTGCAAAAGTACGCTGGTGATGACACGCATACTTATTGGTGTCATTTCCATGAGTGGATTGACACGTGGATCACTCATCGTGATCAGCAATATATGGAGTGGTTAAAGAAGGTGAATGAAGATTTACGCAAAGGCGAGCGTGCAAAACCAGACATCGCGGGACGTGATAAGGGTACTGCCCGTGAATGATTGATGTTGTACTGCTCCGTCTGAATAAATAATGTAACGTTTGTTCGAATTACCTAAGGCATGTTAGGTTTAGTATTGGACCTCGTTACCGTAGTTTGCAACAGGTCCTGACATGTCATGTCATGTGTTCTGTGCGTTGAATTGTGTGGACCACTATTTAATTTGTGTTCAATGTTTGAACGGTGATTGTTTTCATTATTTTTATTGTGTGTACTGGCCGATATATGCCAATGGAGTTGTCATCGCGTCGGTCTGAAAAGTTTATTTGTAGGGCAATGCTTCTGAATAATTTAGTTGCAGCTATTACAAATTACACAATGCAGATTAATTTGACATTGAAATTACAATAACAATTGCACTGGCATGTACATGGAACACGCTAACGTCGTGTTCCATCTAGACCTAACATGCCTTAGGGAATATGAAATTTAAACATTACATGATAGTCATCTACTGAGTGCACCGAGAATACTTCCCCTTCCTAATAGCCTCGGGTCCCGTCTCCTTCGCACGGCGGGCCCTCTCTCGCTTCCTCTCCCTATCAGCTTCACGCTCCTCCGCCTGCCGACGTTCCACTTCTGCAAACCTCTTCTCGATCTCTTCTTTATCTTTCTTGCGCTTCTCCTCCATTTTTTCCTCTTGCAGCATTCGCTGCCACATTTCCGCAGCCCACCTTGCTTCGCGCTCAACGTGTTCCTTAGCTTCGATCGATTGCTCTGTGTCCAGCCACTGTATGAAATCACAAAGAGGTGGTGGACTCTATTTCCAAGCGAGTTAGAATTAACATACTGAACTCCGAAGGCGCAAACTACATAGTGCGAGGTGATACCTTCGCTTTGTCCTTGTCGTAGCGCTTTGGCGGATCATACTCGTAGTTCTCACACATGAAGAACCTCCTGCCGAAGTCATCGCCCAAAACTTTGGACTCTATCAGCTTGCACAACGAACCGCAGAAGCACATTGGAACCTGCACTCCTTGAGGCACAGGTTCTCTAATCTTGTTCCACGAGATGTAGGTAGAACCAGAGGAAGACATGGTGGCCGTGCGTGGATGGCTAAAGACTTTGTATGAGATGGCTACTGACTTCATATGAGATGAGGCGATGTTTTATTTATAGATGGAGCTATTTGGTCTATAGGCATGGTTCACGCATGTCTATCGCCGTTTGAAACGGCGGTAGGTACTCCCACATTTTTAATTATAGTGGGGGTGCAGAAGAATCTGATGCAAGGTGACAGGACATCGAAATTGTAATTGAAACACATGAATATCTCATGAAAATATATTTTCACAGACTATTAGAGTTAAATCTAATTTGTATAAATTTAAAAAAATATTTCCCTAAGCTCCGCTATCTCTATTATTTTTTGAAATATCTCTAAACGTAAAGAAAATAATTACAGTTCAGACAATCTTTAAAATAATTATACAATTAATTACAGCAGTGAAAGCATATAAAATAATTAAAAATAAATTGTGGGAACACCTACCGCCGTTTCAAACGGCGGTAGGGCGCTGCCGTCTACAGGGCAGCTACAGCCGGCTATAGCCAGGCTACAGCGCGGCGGTAGCACTTACCGCCGGTTCGTTTGGCGGTAAGGAGCTACCGCCGGATCAAACGGCGGTAGGTTCCATGGGCCGTGGGCCAAGGATCTTACCGCCGGTTCATCCGGCGGTAACTCCTTACCGCCAAACGAACCGGCGGCAGAGTGACATTTTTGAAAAAAAATATAGCCACATATTTTTGATAAATCGAATAAAAAATAATATAAAAATAAAAAAATTCTCGCTCCTGCCCACCCGAATCAGCAGCCCTTGCCCAGTAGTTTTTGGCCCAATTATCGTGGTTGGAGATTTCATCGTTCCGTTATGTAGATGTGCAAAACGGAAACACAGCAAAAGCAAACAAGCTCCACTGATACATGCAACCAAACACGGACCGAATGCACTAGTAAAGACGTGCTTAGACTGGCCTGACTCTAAATCCTAGCCAAGTAGCCACTAGCCAGGCTAGTTTAAGTCCATGAACCAAACAGACCCAGTAGCTCCATTGCTGCGAACATACCCACGAACACTTTATAAAAATTGTATATATGGCAAACGGGTTTGATTACCGCGTATAAGTCCAACCTGGTCACTCGGCAGGTAAACCCTACGGCAACCTAAGGTAAAACGCTTCAAACATAACTATACATGCAGTCTCCGATTGATGTTTGGCCAAGCCTTACAACACGCACGCTGCACTCAAAAACAGGGCCAAGCAGAGTGAAGGAAAAGAATGGGCGAGCAGGTATACAACGAAGTTGCCACGATCATCTGTCTGGCAAGACTGACCACGGACGGATGTCAGCGCAGTGATGTCTGGCCGGCGAGATGAAGCAGCGCCTGCTTGTGGTAGGTGGTGCGGAGCTTCTTGTACTTCTGCACAAAGGTAGGCAGGTCGATGTCCTTCTCCAGGAACTTCTGGTGCAGCTCCTCAGACTCCTCGTCCAGCTTTGCCATTGATGCTGAGCAAAGAACAATGTGATGAGTATAGGACATAACATCTTAAAAAGATCTTGGAAGCAGCATGATCCTAAAATGATAATGCCATGTCCGTGCACGACTAGCAAATATGTGCAAGCAATGCACCATCCAATGTACATTACAATCAATAACGAATCAGAAAGTAACCAAACTCAGATACAAGTAGGTGACTGATAAGAAAGATGGTGACTATACAGCCTTCTGGTGCTTACTTTGGAGCTTGTCGAGCAGCGCAGCAGGGGAATATGACCTCATAATATCATCCTTTTGCCTCTCCAAATCAGTTAGCCTGTCTAGAGCAGCAGCCAGTTCTGTGGTTCTTATTATTGTGCACTGTACAAATCATAAACGCAAATGAAATGTCAACAAAGAAATGTTGAAGTAGCAGTTCTGTGCTTCAAAGTAATCTATCAATGATGATTTGTTTTAATAATGAATAGCATGGCTACAGTGTTAACCATCTTCATGAGATTTGAGACATGCTACAGTGTCGTACCTGATTCCGGAGCTCCAAAATCCGCTGCTCCTTTTCTAAATTTTCCCCTGTAGTTTACAATAGCAAAGAACCAGTAATGATTACTTAATATATCTTATATGATGCTCAGCAAATCAAACAGTACTTATTATTTCTTTGAAACAAACTGAAATACCATTATTTATATAAACAGAATGTATAACTCACTTGCAAGTTGCAATGTCTCCTTTCTAAGCTCATCCCGTACCTGACATTAAGAAAGTGCACCAAGTCAGCAAATACACAAGACTCTTCAGGAATTTTCTATGTGGGCAGTTTTTTAAAGGTGACAAGGCGACCCAAGGCAAGCTTTAGCTGGGTACACCCGGGTGCCTAGGCAACAAGGTGGTACTGTTCCCCAAGGCAGGTCTGCCCGGATGCCTAGGTGACGCCTTTAAAACATTGTATGTGGGTACGCCAGAGATAAGGCCTTGAGATAAAACAATATAATTATAATATAGATAAACAGCTGTCACAATATAAATAGTTGCAGAAAAATCACCAACGCATGGATGAGGGGGCAGAGGAAAAATAAAAGGTTTTAGAACACTAGGAGGACCTACGAACACGTAAGCTTTCAATTATATTGTACACAAGGAGATACAGGCTGTAAAGAAAAATAATGAGAAAAAGAGAGTAGCATGCAAGAGTTTGCAACTCCGACATCATTAACTGATTATGAAGATTTGAAAATTATTTTCTATAACCAATGGTGTGAGGATAACCAACAGTCCAACACCAACGAGGATAAGGACACTTAGGAATCTCACTACTTGTTGGAACCACTGAATGAAACAGCATTAAAATAGTGTCATATCCACAAAGGATCTCAACATCCTCTGGTGATGTCAGCATCACAAGTACAAAATAAGTGGCACGTGCAACAGAGCTTACATTGTTCTGGGTTTTAACTTGATCAAGTGAATTAAAGAATGCATTGTATGCCTCTTTGTCTTTCAATAGCCTCTGTAACTCCTCAATACTGCACAAAAAGATTTGATTAAAAAGATGCAAGATATGCAGGGTTGTTGACTCCAGCCAAAATAATGCATCATCAGTAAATAGAATATTGTGCAAATTAAACAAGTATTCATCATATACAAATACAATTCAGGAACACAGCACAACAAATCAAACATGCATAAACGGGTCCTTCCCAAATTTCCAAAATTATACAGCACTTATCAACTAGTTCTCCAACTTAAACGGATTGTCATAATTTAGAGAGCAGTTCGTATCTACTTTTTCCCATGAATCACCCCACAGGCTGCTGCCTCTAGTCATTCAGCCTTGCCTTAACATATATACAATATACTCAAGGATTTTCCAGTCTTGCACATGTCCATCCGAATGTGTGGTGCCAATCTGTGACATAATAGCATAAATTGAAGGGCCATGCCCTAAAACTATGTCAAGGTATCAAATCTAGAGAAGTCGCATGGCATAGATCTAGACACAGTTTTGCTAAATGTCCTAGTTTGTGGATAATCATAAAAACATATAATTTGTAGCAAAGGTAACAAAGTATGTCAATTGCAATCCATATTCCATAATAAATATAAAAAACAAGGCAGTGCTGTATGCAAGAAAGATAGAATCATAGAAGTAAATCATGAAAGAACATAAGGATACGTGCTAACCTCTTATCCTTCAAACGAGCAATTATCCTTGCAGCTTCAGCAGGAGATGGTTGCCCACGGGATGAAGACTGAGGATGATCTGAAGCTCTTTGATGTGGGCTAGCACTAGAAGAGGTAGGTGTGGATGGACGTGAAGATGAGCCTACCACCGATGGAGGGTACCAAGATTGCGTAGGTATGTCCGGGAAATTTGGGTCTGTTTGCTGCTGCTGAGAGCTATTACAAGAACATTCAGCAAGGCCAATGGCAATAAGCAAGAGAAGCAAAATTTCAGGCAGTGAGCAAGACTGCAAGAGTGCAAAATTTTCAGAACTGCTTAATACATATTTCCGTCATGCTATCCATAATCATTCAGTACAACTGTATAAGATGTATCCATAGGAAATGACGCAAATAGCAATTAGGTAAATTCTCTATGGTTAAAAATGAACTTTTGGAGTAAACAGCATGATTTCATAACTTCTTTAAATGTCCGTAGGTACAGAAAGAACTAGGTACTAAAGTATTGTAATCAGACAACTTATTTGAAACTAAGGTTCTAAACAGGAAACCAAATGTATACAGGAATATGTTAAACCTAGATAATTTAGGCAGATGAACAAGAAGCCAGGGCTAAAGTGACAATTTCAATGAGACCGACAATTTTAATGAGACCAACGTACCCAAAGAGAGGAATCCTCCAGCTCATCGTACAGAGAAATCTGCAATGACAGAGAGAAGGTTACATGCCAATCGATAAACTGATTGGTGATGCAATCTCAAAAGTTTACACCCTTATGATTCATGATCATCAAAGTGAATGCCCAAATAGATATTCCAATGCAAATAACATACCAGTTGTAATTAGTGCTTGTTAGATAATAGTAATCAGTTGCATCATCGGAAACAATCATTTCATTAAACATCGATCATGCTGGTTTTTGTCCATTATAGAAAAAATGCCATGATCGCTAGCAGATTATACAGACATCTGCTCGCCAGGCCGTCACTTGTACGATCAAATTGCCCATGTGCGCTACACCCGACAGGTGACTCCATCATTCCAGATGTCATGTGTTACAGGGTTAACATGGGCCAGTTGCTATCCAATCAAATTTCAGCCGGGGAGAGAAGCCCACGCCGCATCGCCTAGCCACGCTCGATCCGCCACCGCCGCCGCACCTACCGCCGCGGCCAGACGCTCATCTGGTCCCGTCGGCGATGGAACCTTCCCCCGACAACCCCGAACCCGAAACCCTAATCCTCACCCAGCCACCATGATGCCTCAATCTGAGAAAGGGAGGAGGGAGCAGGACGTACCTCGCCGCCGGCCGCCTACTACCACAGCTGGACGAACACGATTCGGAGGAGGGGAAGAGGAAGAGAGGGCGGCTGAGCTCGGGGACGGAGAAGCCGCCGCGGCTGCGGTTGCTTCGCGACGGAGAGGTAGTGCCGTGCGGAGGTGATTTCGGGGCAGGGCGGACCAGACGACGGGGAGAAGAGTCGAAGCGACGCGGTTGCGAAGGCTCACGCCGACGGACGCGTACACGCTTGGGCCGGCTGAGGGGCAGAAAGGACTCGAGCTTCTTTGGGCCGGCGGCAGAAGTAGGATGTTGTTGGGCCGTAACTCTCGGCCCGCCCCGCTAAAATTGGCGCAGGCCAGGCTTAGCTCGGTTTGGGTAGTGTCCCTTTGCGGATTCTTTTTGTTCGATCCGCTAACTGCAAACCACTGGCCCGCCCAACCGGTCCGCAATTGAAGGCCTGGGGGAGATGCCGCCCGTTACTCTGCTTGGTTTGCTGTTTGGACGCAAGAACTTTTTTTTTTGAGACACGCAGGAACTAATTTTGGATGAAAATTAAGAGGATTATTATTTAAAAAATATTAGTTAATTATAAAACTAACTTCATAAATAGAGACAAATTCATGATATGAATACGTTAAATCTAATTAATCTATCATTAGAATATGTTTACTATAGCATAACATTGTCGAATTATAAATAAATTAGGTTTAATGGATTCGTATCGTGAATTAATCTCCATTTCTACAATTATTTTAATAATTAGCCTATATTTAAAACTTCTAATTGATACCAAATATCTAATATAATGGGACTAAAGTTAACTTTAGTCGAGGGAAACACGCGGGGCCTTAATCCCACACGGACAAGCTAGCCCATTGCTGCCCAGCCGAAAGGATAACCCGTGTTGCACACCAACGGCGACCGCGCGTGCGGCATGCACGTCCTGCAATCCAACCTATGAATCTAGCGTTTGAATCATAGTATCATACGGTCGCCAAACTTGCCCTCCTCCTAGGGCGAGCCAGCATATGACATATATGTGTGGCTTTTTTTATATACATATTTATTTAGATCAGAAACGCTTTTCACGTCCTTATTCAGTCAATTTGCGAAAAATCAAACGAATTTCAAACTTTTCACTCCATGCAACGGTCAGTTCGCCATGGTCTGCTGCGGAGGATCTTGAGTAGGATCGGAGCGATCATGGATGGCACGACCACCGGAACGCTACTCTCAGGCGTTGTTTAATTTCATATTATATAGTATCCCTCACATCGAAAGTTCGGACACATGTATGTAGTATTAAATATAGTTAAAAAATAACTAATTGTACAGTCTAACGGATTAGCACGAAATAAACTTTTTAATTTTAATTAGTCTATAATTAAATATTAATTGTTAAATAGTAACGAAATATGATACAATATTAAAACAAACCAGCCTCAGTAGGACCCTCAGCTGCTCGTGGGCATGCTACGGTCGCAGACGTGGGACGACTCGACGTGCATCAGATGGACGTACGTACGTGTCGCCACCATGGAATACAAAACCGCTCGATAATCGCGATTATCGGTGAAATTTACCGTTACCGATGTTGACTGATATCGGTTTTCAATTGATTTTTCGATGGATTTCGATCCAAATTTCAAAATTTCAAAGAAATTTATAACTAGTGTGGAAAAAATTCTATAAAAAAACTAGAGCCTATAGTCTAGAATGATGTCTGTCGGTACCCTGCAACAGGGATACCCACTCTTACTGCAGCAAAGCAGGACCCGCGTAGTTATCCGTAGCTGCGCGGGAGAGACGGAGTAGCCAGGCCCCACAGGCCAGGCTTTTCCCTCACCAAGCCAACGGCCCCGGACCGTTCCCCGCCTGAGGATGGGTCCGGTGGCGCCACGTGTCTCCATGGAAGGGAAGCTCCAAGCTGACCGCCGAAGCCTCGGACCCCCAGAGGGGTCCGGGACCTCCTACGCCCGTCCGGACTCCCCTCACCGTGTAGGGGTCCGAAGCCGCCACGTGTCCCGGAGGCGTGGGATCGTGCGCGAGCCTTCCGGAGGAAGACTCGCCCACCTACCGCATTTAATGCGATAGACAAGGCGTGCTCTGCCGCCGTGGTACACAAGACAGCCTTTTGTCAGGCCCCGCTGCGCGCCGCGTATTACCAAGGAGCACAGTGCAGCCGCCTGAGCCGCGCCCGCGCAGAGCCCGCCTGTAGCATTAAACGGATACGACAGCACGGCACTTTTCCATCATGCCGCCTACGCCGCAAGCTACACCGCCCGCTTAAGCAATGTGACGGGCGGTGTCACTAGCTGCGACGGGCCCGACCTGACAAGACGACGCTAGGACATGATGGACGAAGGGCCCCGGGAGCAGGCGAGGGAATCCAAGAGAAAGATCTCCTTTGCCTGCGACGCCATAATGCATGAACAGTGCGTTAGGTTATACTACATCGTTGGACCCACCTGTCGGGGATCCAACGACTGTGTACGCGCCCCCTTGAGATATAAAAGGGAGGCGCTCGCTGTGCACAGGACACATCCATACAGACTCAAGCTCTCGCACCTCCTCACGCTTGTGGGAAGGCAATACAACACACAGTGGATGTAGGGTATTACGCTCCGGCGGCCCGAACCACTCTAAATCCTGCTGTGTTTCTTGTGTTCTGGAGGGAGATCGATCTAAGACTAGCTACCCCCTGAGTACACACCCTCTGGGCTAGGGCGGGTGCCTTCCGCCACCCGGCCGTGGTTTGCAACACCACGACATTTGGCGCGCCAGGTAGGGGACGCTAGCTGGTCGCATTTCATCATCCTCTTCGTCCCCATGGTTCGTGTGGACGACGTGGAGATGACGGAGGGGGTGGCGTCCTCCACGCCACACGCCCCTCGCGTTCCTGCTCCAGGGGCAACCGTGCCTGTGGAGCAGCCACCGTTGGCGGTGGCGCGAGCCGCCCGCCGGCAAGAGTCAGGGCGCCCATCAAGGGCCCCCTCACAGACTGCGAGCGGCGGAGCTCTAGCCGCGGCTAGGGAGTTGCTTCGCAACCCTCCGGCTGAGGCAGCCTCGCCAGACGCCCTGAGGCAGTGGCGAGACGACGTCGACCGTCTCCTCCACCTGGCTCAGGCCTCCCCCAGTTCTGCAAAGACTGGGCAACGACCTCCGCCTGGCAACGCGGTGGTACCTTACCACCAGCGTCAGGGCGGTGCGTCGGCATCTGTGCGCTCCCCCACCGTGAGGGGTGCACGAACAGAAGACTTGCGGGCGGAGCTCAACCGCCGGCGCGCGGGGGAGGATGCCCGCATCGCTGTCGAGAGGGCGCGAGAGCGCCGTCTCAACATTGAGGGACGCAACCTCAATGTCGATCTGGACGCGGCGGCACCCAGGCCTCCGGTGAACGCCCGGATTCAGCCAGGAGCACCGGTGGCCGGGGTGGGCTGTGCTGCGCTTGCGGAGCACCTCCGCGCCGTGGCGTGGCCACCCAAGTTCCGCCCCCACTTGCCGGAAAAGTACGACGGTACTACTAACCCGTCGGAATTCCTGCAGGTGTACGTTACCGCCATCACAGCAGCTGGTGGCAACGGCGCCGTCATGGCAAGCTACTTTCATGTAGCCTTGTCTGGGCCAGCCCGGACCTGGCTCATGAACCTCACACCTGGGACGATCCAGTCCTGGGAAGAGCTCTGTGCAAGGTTCACAGCGAACTTCGCCAGCGCCTACCAGCAGCATGGTGTGGAGGCACACCTTCACGCCGTGAGGCAAAAACCCGGGGAAACGCTTCGGGCTTTCATCTCGCGCTTCACTAAGGTACGGGGTACCATTCCTCGTATCTCAGATGCATCTATTATTACTGCTTTCCGTCAGGGGGTGCGTGATGAGAAGATGCTCGAGAAGCTGGCGACGCACGAGGTGGAAAGCGTCACTACGCTTTTCTCCCTGGCAGACAAGTGTGCCAGGGCCGCCGAGGGCCGTGCATGGCACTCAGCTCCCCAAGACGGAGACACCAAGGCTGGTGGCTCCAGCGCTACCGCTCAGGGCGGTGGCAAGAAGAAGAAGAAGAACCGGGGTCGTGGGGAGCCGCATTCTGGCGGACCAGTCGTTGCAGCAGCAGCGCCACCAGCGGCGCCGGCTGCGGCGGCAGCGGCTGGGGGCCAGAATACACACGGCAAACGCCCTCGCCCGCAAGGTGGAAGCGGAGGTTCATGCCCAGTGCATCCCACCGCTCGCCACAGCGCTGCTGACTGCCGCGAGATCCAAAAGCTCGCGAAACGGGTCAGTGGGCGGCGGGAGCAGTCCTCTAAGGATGACTCACCCCCTCCTCGCCAGCGGGCCGGCAAGGAGAAGGCCTCTGACAGCAGAGCCGCAGCCGGGGAGAAGGAGCTGGGGTACCAATCCCCCGCTCGAGAGCTGAAGGGCGTCTATCACAACGACGACTCCGATTCCGACAACGGCGACCGCCGCAAGAAGCTGTACGTGATGTATGGCGGGAGCTGGGAGCTTGTCTCCCGGCGGGACGTGAAGACCCTTCGCCGGGAGGTCCTTTCGGTGAAGCCGGGGGTCCCCAGGGCGGCGCCGCACCAGAGGTGGATGAACACCACCATCTCTTTCGGGCCATCCGACTGCCCGGAGAATATGGCTGGAGCTGGTGTGCTACCTTTAGTCACTGCTCCTGTCATATCCAACGTGAGGCTCTACCACGTGCTGATTGACGGTGGGGCTGGCCTCAACGTCATCAGTTATGCAGCATTTAAGCAGCTGCAGATCCCAGAGTCCAAGCTGACTCCCTCTCGCCCATTCTCCGGAGTGGGCCCACATCCGGTGTTCCCCCTGGGGAGCATCACATTGCCGGTCACGTTCGGGACCGAGGAAAACTTCCGCACAGAAAGCGTCATGTTTGATGTTGCGGAGGTGAACCTCCCGTTCAACGCTATCATTGGCCGACCGGCACTCTACCGCTTCATGGCCATTGCCCACTATGGGTATTTGGTCTTGAAGATGCCTTCCCCTGCCGGAGTCCTCACCGTGCAGGGCGACCGCACCGCTGCCGTTGCTGCAGTTGAGAGACTGCACACTCTGGCGGCAGAGGCTGCACGCTCCGAGGAGGATCCGTCCACCTCGCAACCCAGGGCACCTGCAAAGGCTTCCAAGGTCCAACCATCTGATCCGGACCAAGTTCCCGTGAAGTCGGTACAGATTGGGGCAGACACCACCAGGACCACCCGCATCGCGGGGAACCTGGAGGAGAAATAGGAAGACGCGCTCATCGCTTTCCTCCGGGCAAATGTCGACGTGTTCGCCTGGGAACCGTCGCAGATGCCCGGGATCCCCAGGGAAGTGATCGAGCACAATCTGAGGATCTACCCCGACGCCACGCCGGTGCGCCAAAAACCTCGGAAGCAGTCTGTGGAGCGGCAGAACTTCATCCGCGAAGAAGTCCACAAGCTCCTACACGCTGGCTTCATCGAGGAGGTCCACCATCCCGAGTGGTTGGCCAATCCGGTCGTCGTCCCAAAAGCCAACGGGAAGCTCCGGATGTGCATCGACTACACCAGCCTCAACAAGGCATGTCCAAGAGACCCCTACCCTCTTCCGCGTATCGATCAGATCGTGGACTCCACCTCCGGGTGTGATCTTTTGTCTTTCCTAGATGCATACTCTGGTTTCCACCAGATTCAGATGTCTAGAGAGGATAGGAAGCATACTGCCTTTGTAACAGTAGATGGGCTTTATTGCTACATTGTCATGCCGTATGGTCTAAGGAATGCCTTACCCACATTTGTGCGAGCTATGAACAAAACCTTCTGTAATCTAATTAGAGATATTGTTGAGGTTTATGTCGATGACATTGTGGTCAAGACTAGGGTAGGATCAACACTAGTGGAGGACCTGTCCCTCGTCTTCGACCGTCTTCGCGCCACCCGCACGAAGCTGAACCCAGAGAAGTGCATCTTCGGCGTCTCAGCAGGGAAGCTGCTGGGTTTCCTGGTCTCGCATCGAGGCATCGAGGCAAACCCAGCCAAGATCAAGGCGATCGAAGCAATGAGGCCTCCTGGCCGCATCAAGGACGTCCAGAAGCTTACTGGATCTCTCGCTGCTCTTAGCCGCTTCATATCGAGGCTGGCTGAGAGGGCCCTTCCCTTCTTCAAGCTGTTGAGGAGGTCCGGTCCATTTTCATGGACCGAAGAGGCTGAACAGGCCTTCCAGGAGCTGAAGCAGCACCTCACCTCGCTGCCAGTATTGGTGGCACCAGAACCCGGTGAGCCGTTGTTTCTGTATCTTGCTGCATCTGCGGAGGCGGTCAGCATGGTGCTGGTCGCCGAAAGGATGGAGCAAACCCGCCAGGGGAGCACTAAGGTCCTCTTGGCCAAGGATGGTGAGCCGGACCCCGGACACGGGGGCCCGTCAGCCTCACCCCAGCTTGAAGGTCCGGGCCCCGCACAGGCAGGCCCGGAGGAGCCTCATCCCATTGGGAGCCCAGAACCACTGGGGGCCCAAGGGACAGATGCGGTGGACAAGGGCGAACCGGACCCAGGAACTAGGGTCCGGACCGTCCAAAAGCCAGTCTACTACGTCAGTGAAGTCCTCCACGAGGCAAAGGCCAGGTATCTTGAGACGCATAAGCTTATCTATGCAATACTTATTGCGTCCAGGAAACTGCGCCACTACTTTCAAGCACACCGAGTTGTTGTAGTGACCTCTTACCCATTAAGAGCGATTCTACACAATTCCAACGCCACAGGCAATATCGCCAAGTGGGCAGCAGAGCTGGCAGAGTTCCAACTGGAATTCCAGCCACGCCATGCGGTCAAAAGCCAGATCCTGGCTGATTTCATAGCGGAGTGGACTCCTTCCCCAAGCAACCCTGGAGGTCCGGCCATAAATGTTGGACCCCCGGAGCCGGAAATCAGGACACCAGTCTTCACCGAGCCTCACTGGACACTCTTCTTTGATGGGTCCGCCCGCGAGAAGTGGGCTGGAGCTGGTGTGGTCCTCATCGACCCAAACGAAGATCAGCTGAAGTACATGGTGCACCTTGAGTTCAAGGCCACCAACAACATGGCGGAATACGAGGCTCTGATCTTCGGCCTGACCCAAGCCCTCTCATTGGGGGTCCGGCAGCTTCTGGTGAAGGGGGACTCCCAGCTAATCATTAAGCAGGTCCGAGGGGATTGCAACTGCAATAATCCCCAGCTCGCGGCATACCTCATACACGTGAGGAAGCTCGAGAAGGACTTCGACGCTTTGGAACTACAACACGTTCCCCGCGAGCACAACTCAGCAGCAGATGATCTCTCTGCGAGAGCATCTACCTGGGCTTCTGTGCCTGAGGGTGTCTTTGAAAGACGGCTGCTGAAACCTACCGCCCAGCCTGCCGAGCCGGGTGACGGGGATCAAGCTGGCACCTCGAAGCTAGCGGTCCCGGCAGTATTCCACCTATGGTGCCCAACTAGGGCTGTGTGTTCTGTTGAGGAGCCTGTTGTCCTCACAGAACCACCCCTATCTGCTTTGGGAGCTCCCGATGCATGGATCTCCGAGATCCGGGACTACCTGAAAGATAACATCCTCCCTGATGACGATGTGTCCGCTGAGCGCATAGTCTGATTGGCTAAACGCTACGCGGTGGTAGAAGGGGATCTCTACCGCCGTGGCGCCAACGGAGTCCTCATGCGATGCATTTCCCAGGGAGAGGGCCGCGAACTGCTTGCGGAGATCCATGGAGGCGAGTGCGGAAGTCATTCCTCCTCTCGCACGCTTGTTGGCAAGGCCTTTCGGCACGGCTTCTACTGGCCAACAGCACTCCAGGATGCGGCTGAGCTGGTAAGGTCCTGCAAAGCATGCCAGTTCCATGCAAAGCAAATACACACCCCAGCTCAAGCTCTACAGATGATCCCGCCCTCATGGCCATTTGCTGTGTGGGGTGTGGATATCCTGGGGCCTTTCCCCCGGGCTGTCGGCGGGTACCGGTTCCTCTATGTTGCCATCGACAAGTTCACTAAGTGGCCGGAGGTTACTCCTGTGGTGAATATTACTAAGAAATCAGCAGTCGCATTCCTCAGGTCCATTGTGTGCAGATTTGGCGTCCCAAACCGCATCATCGCGGACAACGGGACCCAATTCAAAAGCAGACTTTTCCAAGAGTACTGTGAGGACATTGGCATCCAGCTATGCTTTGCGTCCGTGGCACATCCCCGCAGCAATGGACAGGTTGAGAGAGCGAATGCAGAGATCCTCAGGGGACTCAAGACCCGCACCTACAACTGCTTGAAAAAGCATGGTGCCAAATGGGTTGACGAGCTTCCATGTGTACTATGGGGCAACCGGACCACACCCAGCCGAGCCACCGGGGAGACTCCGTTCTTCCTGGTCTACGGGGCTGAAGCATGCCTTCCCCCAGAAATTCACCTGGGCTCACCACGGGTCCAGGCCTTTGACGAATCCATGCAGGAGCAGCTGCGGTGCGACGACGTGGACTTCGTTGACGAGCGAAGGTGGCGAGCAGCGATCCGAAATGCACGCTACAACCAGGCGCTCCGGCGCTACCGTCAACGGTTCGTGCACAGTAGGGAGCTCCGGGCTGGCGACCTCGTCCTCAGACGGATCCTGAACCGAGCGGGGCTCCACAAACTCTCCCCCAGCTGGGAGGGGCCTTTCAAGGTTACAGAGGTATGCCGGCCCGGATGTGTTCGCCTCGCCACAGAAGACGGAGTACCGCTGCCCAACCCGTGGAACATAGAGCATCTGCGTAAGTTTTACACCTAGGCAGAGCAGGGAAATAACCTTTCCTTTGTAATAAGATAGAGTTAGCGTGCGGCCCGGAGCGGTTGAGGGCCACCCTCGTAAACCCGACCTCTGGCATCCATCGCACTACCGGCTAACGCGCGGCTCAGAGCGGTAGAGGTCCGACCTCATAAACCCGGCCTCTGACATCCATCGCGCAAGCCATGTACATCGAGATTGCAAAGGAAAGATTTTTTCCTAATTCTGTCTTTGTGTCAAAGTTAAATTACGCATTTCGATTCTCGTAATTTTCGCTTTTTTCTAACCCCCGCGGGACCTCTACTCTTGTTGCTGCAACTAAGATCTGCATTGAGCTGCTGGACTACCGTACAGGTCCGGACCCTCTTGCTGCAGGAGAGGGGTCCGGACCCCTAGGGACCTACTCTGGGGAGCGGGTACTTGTTTCCTGGGGTGGTTCGGAGTACAGTGTAGCCGCTTAGCTGGTTCCGTACCCAAAAGCCTGCACTCTCCACCACCCTGTAACGAGTACTCTAGTACCTGAAGCCAGGTAATTGGGGGCCCGGACCTCGACCCAGCTCAAGAGCTGGCTTCCTAAGTCCAACACGGCGTGTCCAGCACTATATCTCAAAGGATCGAGCACAGCAAAGTGACCTCACCCACTGCTGCGAAGGGTCTAGGACGAAGAAGCCAGGTCCGGAAAGATCGTACTGTTTCCTGGAGTGGTCCGGAGCCCTGCGTAGCGCCTTAGCCTGGTTCCGACCCTAAGCCTACGCACTCCCCCACTCTGTAACAAGCACAGAGCTACCTGGACCTGCGCATCTAGAGTCCTAGACCTGGTACCAAGCCTGGGATTGGTCAGGAATGAGCCCCGCGGGTCTGCTCTAAGCTATAACTTTGAGGTGGTACACAGGTTCAAACCTGGCCAGTGGTAGACAGTCTCAAACCATTGAGCCTATCTACCAGGGGGGCCGAGTATCTGCTTCAAAGCTTTCATGCAGGATAAGAGCCAATCTCGGTGGTAGACAGACTCACAGCAGCTGAGTCTCTCTCCCAGGGGGCCCAGGCATCCGCTTTGTCCCACACATCATGGATGGATTCTGCATGCGTCAAATAGCTAAGTTGCAGTATCATTGCTACCATATAAGCAAATTTGATTCTTCTCTCTGTACTCCTGTATACTACGCAGGGAACAAGGCGCTTGCTCGCCTTGCAGGCTATGTGACACCTATGCCCAAGGTGGCAGACAGGTCCAAACAACTGAACCTATCCGCCAGGGGGCCAGGGCGCCGGGGTGCCGCATACCGCAAATCAACAACCGCCAAACAGCTAAGTTGAAGTTTCTTCTATTTCAAAAACTTTCAACTAATACAATGTTTGTTACATAATGCAAAAGAAAAAAGATACAATCCCCAGCCTAAGGGTCCGCAGGCTCTCGCTTGAAGTAGGCGGCGACGAAGTCAACGACCTCCCGCACGCTGTCCCGAGCGGCGGCCTCCGTCTCTGCTACAGGGCCATCGACCACGGGCGCCAGCGAGATGGCCGGGTCGTGGCTCCGGAGGCAGGTCAGGATGTGCTCCGCCACCATCCGGATCAGCTCGCGGCCCTCGGTTTCAAGCTGTCCAGTAAGGACCGGCCCCAGGCGCTGGAGCCTATCCGAAGCGGAGCTCAACACTGGGAGGGCGTCAGCTATCGAAGCTGGCGGCTCCGCCACCTGGATCGGGCTCATTCCAAATGGCACCAGTGCGAGGCTCGCTTCGGCCGCCCAGTCAGCGATCCGCTGAGCTCCAGCGCGCTGGTCTTCCTGGTGCTTCTGGACCGCCTCCCGGACAGCCTCCTGCACCCGGGTGTCCAAGGCCGCCTTGGCCACCTCCACCTCGCGGGACCTCTCCTCCAGCTCGCGGGATCTCTCCTCGAGTCCGCGGGACCGCTCCTCCAGCTTGGTCTCCTTCTGCTCCGCGTATACCTTCCGCTTCTTGAGCGACTCTCGCTGGCGCCCAAGCTCCTTCTCTATGGCGGTGGCGTGAGCTTCCCGCTTGGCAAGAGACTTCCGGTCCTCTTCCAAGTCCGCCTCGTCGGCAGTCAGCTGGCGGGCCCTCTCCTGCAGTTGTTCATGCCATCCCTGCAGAGTCGCAGAGAAGACGTCGAGCTCCTGCCTCCGGACCTCGAGGTCCTCGCTGCGAGTCTCCAGCTCTGACTGCTGGGCTGCGAGGTGAGCCTCGAGGCCGGACCGCTGAGCAGCAAACCCAACAACCTCCAGGGTGAAGTCCTGCTCCCGCTGTGCCAAGGATTTCTCCCGATTCGACACTGCGAGCTCTCGGTCAAACACCTTCTTAAGGCTGGCTCGGTAGGCCTCTTGGTCCGACTTGAGCTTCGACCGAGCTTCCGCAGCGCGGGAGGCTTCCGCCTTCGTGTGCGCCTCCAGGCGGGTGTGCCAGTCGGAGAGGCGCTGACGCTCGCTCTCCAGCGCAGACCACTCCCGCCGGAAGGCCACCTCGGCGGAGGAGGTTGCCTCTTCAATCGAACGCCGAACTCGCAACAGCACCTGAGGAAGCGGAGTCGCATCCTCCTCCGGGGATTGGAGCTGCAGGAGCCGCCTGCCAAACACCACCTCCAACTCTTCCTCCGCAGCAGGACCGGAGCTGGAGGTAGGGGCTTCCGCTGCAGCACTTGTCTCCGGCGCCTCCGCTGCCGCCGAGTCGGGCGCGTCCGGGCCCAGCTCCGGCGCCGCCGCTGCCGCCGAGTCAGGCGCGGCCGGGCCCAGCTCCGGCGCCTCCGCTGCCGCCGAGTCAGGCGCGGCCGGGCCCAGCTCCGGCGCCTCCGCTGCCGCCGAGTCGGGCGCGTCCGGGCCCAGCCCCGGCGCCGCCGCTGCCGCCGAGTCAGGCGCGGCCGGGCCCAGCTTTGGCGCCTTCGCTGCCGCCGAGTCGGGCACCGTCGGACCCAGCTCCGGCACCTCCGCTGCCGCCGAGTCGGGCGCGGCCGGACCCAGCTCTGGTGCCCCCGCTGCCGACAAGTCGGGCGCGGCCGAGCCTAACTTCGGTGCTCCCGCTGCCGCCGTGGCAGACGCGGCCGCATCGAGTGCCCCCGCCACCAATACGTCAGGAGCGGCTGCACCCAGCACCGGCGCCACCGCCGCTGCCGCTGCTGCACTGAGCCCTGCAGAGTCTGGAAATGGCATGACAGTCAGCATCGCATCATGTGTCACGGAGTTAGCAACAGGACGCCGTACCTGAGGGTCCCGCACCTACTGCCACCGTCGCTGTCGATGCCGAGGTCGCTGCCGCCCGGGCACCTGCTGATGTGCCAACGGTGGTAGAAGAACCGCTGGGGCGGGAAGCCCTGGTAGCAAAGCAGAAAAGCCGTCAACACAAAAAAAAACAGAACACCGGCGCAAAGGGAGGAGAGCAAGATGACACTAACCCAGCAGAACCGGGGACCCAGCGTCCCCGGAGCCCGGGCCTCTTCTCTTGCGGCTGCTGCTGTTGCTGTTGCTGTTGTTGTCCCTGCAGCTGCGATACAGGCGTAACCCGGGCCTGCGCCCGTTGCTGCTGTACCTGCGGCTGCGGCATGGGTGCAACCCGGGGTCGCTCCTGTTGCTGCTGCTGCCGTCCGCGAGCCTGCTGCCGCTGCTCCTGCGGCTGCTCCTGCTGATGCTGCTCTTGCTGCCGGCGCGATGAATTCCTCGGCGGCGATGGTGGTGGTCCAGTTACGCCAGAGGACCCGTGGGGGCCAGCAGCCCGGGAGCTACCCTGGCCTGCGCCCTCGGAAGACCTCTGGCGCTTCGCGGCGGGCTCCGACACCAGGGTCCCGTCGCCCCGGAGTAGCCTCCGCCGGCCTACGTCCCCTGACGACGCACCGGAGCTGCTCTGGGCCCGGCTGGAGCCGGCCGCAGCCGCGCTGCTAGCCACGGCCTGTTTCCCCTTCGTAGTGGCACCGGACCCCGCAGCGCTTAGCGCAGCCTGATCCCCGGACGAGCCAGGGATCCGGAGCCCACGGTTCGGGTCACCCCCGGTCTGCCGCGGGGCCAATCCCCCGTCGTCCAGGGTTGGCAGGGTGGCCAGCACCGCCACCCTCGCTGGGTCCTCGCAGAGGGGGACTATGCTCTGCGGGAGGATCAGATTCTCTGCGATGAAGGTGTCTCCCGTCACGTTCCGCACCAGGACCTCCAAGGCCTCCTGGGTCAGGTCGCTTCCCTCCCCGCGATGGGTCCTGCTGCAATCGTTGAGGCCGGTGAAGCTCCACGCCGGTCGCGGCCGCTGCTTCAGGGGGGCGATCCGGCGCTTCACGAAGTCGCCGAGCACGTGCCACGAGGTGAGGCCGCTCCCTGCCAGTGACCTGATCTTATCCAGCACGGAGTCGAACTCCGGCTGCAGCGATGGCTTGGCCCTCCAGGATGCTTTGTCGGAGGCGGGCCCCGCGGTCGGCAGGACAAGGCGCTCGTTGGCTTCGGTGGTGGCAACCACCCAATCCCTGCGCCACTCCTCCCACCTTCCGCCAGCAAGGCCCGGAATGTAAGGAGTCGGCAGGTCGCTCCTTATCTGGAAGTAGTACCCTCCCACTTCGTCCTTGCTCCTTCCGGACCTCACCAGGATGAAGAAGTAGCGGAAGAGGATGACGCAGGGACGCACTCCCACGAACATCTCGCATAAATGCACAAAGATGGACGCCAGGAGGAGGGAGTGGGGCGTCAGATGCTGAAGCTGGAGGCCGAAGTCTTCCAGCAGCAGCAGCAAGAATGAAGAAATCGGCAGCCCCACTCCGGCGGAGACGTGCGAGGTAAATAGCACGAACTCCCCGGCGCGGAGGTTGCCAAGGGGAACCGAGCCTGCTCGCACCCCCCAGCCGGTCTCCTGAGCGCTCCACCCAAGCAGGCGGCGCACTGTGTTCAGCTCTCCCTCGGTCTGGAAGCGACGGGGATGAACAAGGGATGCCATCTCCTGACGGGCGAGGAAGGAGCCTGTGTAGGGGGGAGAGAAGGTCAAGGAAGGCTCGGAGGCAAAGGGGCGCAGAGGCTGGAGGAAGAAGACGAATGCGGGAAAGCAACCGTAGGATACGGTATGCCCCGTTATAAAGCCTGTCTCAACCGGCGCGCCCCGGAACCGTCGCCGGAACTCAAGCGACGCTCGCACCAGGAGTTAGCCGCCCAGTCCATGACGTGGGGGGCCCAGGCCCACCTGTCAGGGAGGGTGGGTAATCAACGGGGGTGCGAAAAGGCGGGATCCGAACCGTCGCCCGCGCGCGTGAAGCAAGGCGGAAGCCGAGCTGACGTGCGCGCATTAATCATAGGCGTGGCCGAGCTTTTCGGGAGCTGCGCCGGTGGTAAATGATCCGTTTACTCCGGCCGCAACAATGCCGAACGTCGCGCGTGTGACTAAGTGAACCGCTTATCGTGGGGCCCTTAGTCAGTAATCCGTTGCGACGTGATGAGGCAGCAACTAACCCAATGGGTAGTCAAAGCCGGTCAAGACCTGCAGAAAGGAGCGTCAAGCTATATAGTGCCAAATCGCAGAAGTGGCCCCACCTGTGGGCTCGTACCTCCCCCAAGGTGGGCCCGGGGGCCACTGTCGGTACCCTGCAACAGGGATACCCACTCTTACTGCAGCAAAGCAGGACCCGCGTAGTTATCCGTAGCTGCGCGGGAGAGACGGAGTAGCCAGGCCCCACAGGCCAGGCTTTTCCCTCACCAAGCCAACGGCCCCGGACCGTTCCCCGCCTGAGGATGGGTCCGGTGGCGCCACGTGTCTCCATGGAAGGGAAGCTCCAAGCTGACCGCCGAAGCCTCGGACCCCCAGAGGGGTCCGGGACCTCCTACGCCCGTCCGGACTCCCCTCACCGTGTAGGGGTCCGAAGCCGCCACGTGTCCCGGAGGCGTGGGATCGTGCGCGAGCCTTCCGGAGGAAGACTCGCCCACCTACCGCATTTAATGCGATAGACAAGGCGTGCTCTGCCGCCGTGGTACACAAGACAGCCTTTTGTCAGGCCCCGCTGCGCGCCGCGTATTACCAAGGAGCACAGTGCAGCCGCCTGAGCCGCGCCCGCGCAGAGCCCGCCTGTAGCATTAAACGGATACGACAGCACGGCACTTTTCCATCATGCCGCCTACGCCGCAAGCTACACCGCCCGCTTAAGCAATGTGACGGGCGGTGTCACTAGCTGCGACGGGCCCGACCTGACAAGACGACGCTAGGACATGATGGACGAAGGGCCCCGGGAGCAGGCGAGGGAATCCAAGAGAAAGATCTCCTTTGCCTGCGACGCCATAATGCATGAACAGTGCGTTAGGTTATACTACATCGTTGGACCCACCTGTCGGGGATCCAACGACTGTGTACGCGCCCCCTTGAGATATAAAAGGGAGGCGCTCGCTGTGCACAGGACACATCCATACAGACTCAAGCTCTCGCACCTCCTCACGCTTGTGGGAAGGCAATACAACACACAGTGGATGTAGGGTATTACGCTCCGGCGGCCCGAACCACTCTAAATCCTGCTGTGTTTCTTGTGTTCTGGAGGGAGATCGATCTAAGACTAGCTACCCCCTGAGTACACACCCTCTGGGCTAGGGCGGGTGCCTTCCGCCACCCGGCCGTGGTTTGCAACACCACGACAATGTCACATATTAAAAACAACCACCGTTTGCTTAGACAAAAAAATGTTTTCAATACTAAAGCCTGATAATTGATGCAAATCCATCGATAATCAATGCAAATCAGTTGATATTCAACAACTTTGGTTGATTTTCTATTTCCTTTCACCAACTTGACCAAATATGCATGGGGTATTTACTATATTGTTGTATATTATGCTACAAATGGATGGTTATACTGATAATTTGCAATGTAGATTAGTGTTAAATATTAGTGGTGGGAAGAAAGACTTCAATGTTGACTTGTTGTTAAATCAGTTAGGATACAATAGGCTTCAATGTTGACTATAATATGTATACTTATACTAAAAAAACTATGTCTAACTGGTTTACATAATTATTATAAAAAAAGTGTCATTTATGAAAAATGGATGTTTTAAGTGCCTTTCTGTATGAATTATGGATGTGGTCATATGAGTCTGTTACCAATTTTTATAAAACTTGTGTCAATTTATGCTAATATGGACAATGTGGTTTGTATGGACTATGTATTTTTTTTGTATTTATGTGCAATTTCATTTGGTGTATGCCTATTTATGTGGTTTGCATAATTATACATAACATGGATATATGTAATATGTATCTATAGTTTATTCAATTTATGTCCAAAATATATGTACATGTTTATTTCTAATGCAATTCTATCGTAAGCTACGTATAATTTCTATAATTTACCTTATAAAATACCATACTTAACAAACCAAATAAAAATACTATAAAAATTTCTATTTTCCATCTGCTAAATACATTTCTCAGCCGAATTTTCGATAAATCGACCGATTTGCATCGATTATCAATGATAAATCATTGATTATCGATATTTGAATTTGACCTTCCTTATCAGTCGATTTTAGCGATATTTCACCGATTTTCAATCGATTATCGATACCGGAGGACACTGATAAACAATGTATCAGTGATAATGTAAACTCTGGTCGCCACTCGCTGGCAATGCGCCGCCAGGTCCTGTCACCCTTGCGACGACGACGACGCCGAGCTCCTGCTGGCCCGGCCACGGCCCACGCCCAAGCGCAGGCCGCCGCCCGATCACCCGCGCGCGCGGCCCTCCTCGGCGGTGTTCTCCGCCGCCGACTAGCCTGCCTCCGGCGCGGGGCCGCCGGCGGCAGCAGCGTCGCACGGTCGTCCATCGCAGCCTGTGCACGCCTTCCCCTTTATCCTTTCCGTGCGCCTGCACCTCGTCCTCTCGATCCTCTTTGCATCCACGGGCAGGCGATGGCCGCCGACGGGGAAGAGAAGGCTGCCGCGGAGGCTTTGGACAGTAGCGAAGCACCAGACACCAGCAAGCTGCCTGCCCCCTGCTTCTTTCCTGCCGACCTGCTTGCTCTTGCTCCCTCGTTCCCTCTGCACGGCGCTAGAGCTGTACTAGTATACTAGTACGTACTGCCCAGTGAAAAAAAAGGAGAAAGAAAAAAGAGGTGTGGCGCCGCCGTGTATCGTGTCCCGTCCTGCTTGCGTGTCTTCAGCTTTGTGGCAATTGCGGGGCGTTGTACGTGGCAATTGCTAGTAGAGCATCGCACACAATGCTTCTAGCAAAACTGCCACTTGCATTACGTGGTACGCGCATAACGGGGTGTCAATTTATCGCTTTGTGCCATTAGTTTCGATTCCGTCGCAGAAGCAGGCGGACGGGCATGACGTGCCAGGGGGAGGGGGGAGGGCGCGGATTGTAGACCCATTAAGCTGAAGCCCAAAAGGCTAATTAATTTTCTTTCTTTGTTACTTTCTTTATTTTCTCTTTGTTTTTTTTTCACCCATTAACTGCACGCACGCCTATCACCCAGTTATAAATAATTAAGTATCACAAGCAAGCAAACCGATGACGTAATCATCAACATTTTCTTCAACCATTAATTGCCCGCCCATGAATTAAATTCTTCTACTATAGTATCAACTTCTGATCTTTCGGCGAGTAAACATTTCAGAATGTTCTGAGTTTCGGAGTCAATGTTCTGGATAATTGCTAGAAATATTCAAAAAAAAGTTTTGAATTTTTTAAAATGTTCCTGAAAATTTTATTTGGAAACATTTTTGAATGTTCCCTTAGAACTTTTTAAAATGTTCTTGAACATTCAAAAAGTTTCCAAACAAGTTTGTAAACATTTCAAAGTGTGAAGTGAAAAATGTTTGAGAGCAACTCACAATGTTCTGGATAATTGCCAGAAATGTCCAGAAAAAAGTTTTGAACTTTTTAAAATATTCTCGAATAATTTGTTTGAAAACATTTAAGAATGTTTCCTTTAGAACTTTTCAAAATGTTCCTGAACATTCAAAAAAGCTGTAAACATTTCAAAGTGTGAAGTGAAAAATATTTGAGAACAACTCACAATGTTCTGGATAATTGCTCAAAATGTTTAGAATTTTTTTTTGAACTTTTTAAAATGTTCCTGAAGAATTTGTTTGGAAATACTTCATAATGTTCCATTAGAACTTTTTAAAATGTTCTTGAACATTTAAAAAGTTTCAAAACAAGTTTGTAAACATTTTAAAGTGTGAAGTGAATTATTCAAATTCAATTTGCATAAGAATCAATGCAACGCTTTACAACTCAGACACTTACGATGCACGGACACTCACCCCTATAAACGCACGTACGCAAATCCTACTTCTATGAGCATCTTCGAAGACTGAGCGGCAAATCCTTGAGAATGACAAAGTCACCACAGGCGTCTTGCTGTCAATGGGACGTCACCTTCCATTGAAAACACAACACCATTAAATTGTAGAATACACAGAAAGTCGAACTCAGAACCTAAGGTGCTACCGAGCCTCTTGTAATCCTCACGCTACAGGCGCTTACACTCATCATCAGTATTCAATGCATATAAGTTGATGCCGTTGTCATTTCAGAATAAAAACTTAACGAGAAACTTAAACATATGCACTGAATGTTGGTAGGAGTATACTTGTTGAGGAAGAAAAGAAAAGAAAAGCATGGATATATAACTTGCTTATTGCTTTGCTGTCGCCGCAAAGCAAAACACAGGAAGAAATCGAGAGGCAGCGACAAGCAGGGAAGTAAGGCTGACTCCAGCAGGCCATGCAAAGCGCCATGCAAATGCAAAATGCCTCGCGAATCTTCACTGTAGCACCTTGGTCCGGTCTCCAACAGGTCATCCATTCGGTAGAGGCATCTTGCATGCGAGGAGAGAGAGAGAGTGGAAAATGGCGAGCCCCGACGGGAGATCCATCACGTTGGTGAACAACGGTCATTCTCGTCGCGCGAAGGTGGTGAAGCAAGGTCGAAGCCGCAGTTTCGGGGGGCTCGTGCGCAGGTCGACGCGAAGGGCAGCGGCGGTGGCGGCAGCTTGCGCAGCGTCTCCGGCGACAAGGTTAGTGTGAATGCATGGATCCCCAAGGTGTCACACCCCTGCTTCTGCGGATCTAGCCCCTTTTGCTGCTCCTTCGGTTTGGGCTCAGATCCGCCCATGTTTTGGTAGCACGACTTTTGAATGGAATGAATGTACGAGTGTCTCGTAGTGTAGCTGTTTATTTCGATTGATTTATGCTATTTCTTCACGATTTGTCACCAGCATAGGATCTGTGAGCTACCCCGCTTCCTGATTTGGGCGTAATCTCTATCTGTAGCTCAGATTGTTGAAGAAGGTGACCCTAGACTAGTGTTTGTTGAACATAATTGTTGCATTTCATGGATTGTGCACAGGATGGATCCAAGATTCCCTCAATTCTGCACCACTCAAGGGCAAGGGTCTCAACAGCATTCTGATTGTCAAGATTGGCAATTTCAGGGTACCTACCAGGATGCTGTTTAGGTAAAACATTTTGCAATACCTCTCCTGGTTTTAAATAGGTATATACTAATTATGGATTCATGCAG
This sequence comes from Panicum virgatum, assembly GCF_016808335.1. Taxonomy (NCBI): domain Eukaryota; kingdom Viridiplantae; phylum Streptophyta; class Magnoliopsida; order Poales; family Poaceae; genus Panicum; species Panicum virgatum. Next base: position 4,472,731 of record NC_053136.1, read on the forward strand.
TTGGACATAGATGAGGATTTTGTCACACCAATTTCCAATACCGGGGCTGAGATTGAACATTTGTTCCCAAGCTCGAGTGATAGTAGAGCTCAACAGGAAATACCTGCTCACCAAGAAGAGACTGAGGTTGAAGAAATAACACAATCCCGGGCACAAAATGCAATGGAGAAGAGAAAGGGGGTCAGCAGCAGCAGAGGAAAATCATTTTCAACTGAAGAAGACTAGATTCTCTGCTCTGGTTGGCTGAATATTTCGATGGATGCTGTGACAGGTACAAATGTTTAAGTTTTATATTAATGTCTATGAATTATTTGAATGACAGTAGCATTTTTCGCAGGCACGAATCAGAGTGGAAATGTGTTCTACAGAAGATTGCATCAGTATTTTTGCAGAGAACTGTGGTGGGAATTGCTCCCGAAGTCAAAATTCAATACAAAACAGGTGGCTCACAATTCAAAAGGCAGTTAGCAGGGTATGGTGTAGTAAATTTTGTTGTGATCTTAATAATATATGAAGTTATGAACGTTGTAGTAGTAAATATGTGTCTAACCTATCTGCCTTCCTTTGTTGTCAGATTAATGAAGCAGTTCGAATGTACCAGGGCAAGGAGGTTTGGCATTTCGGTCATTGGCTAAATCATCGAACACAGGAGATCGATGCAAACACATTTATATCATTGTGTGACCCTGGCGGTCCAAAGAAAGCATGCCATATTCGAAGATTTTTTGATGCCACAGCCTCTAGGATAACCGTTGGTTTTCCTTTGTGGCCTCTATAGATGCCGTGATGTGCAGTTGGGCATGCTGACCACTCCCAGTGCATGCAGTCTATACTCCCAATCATTTCTGGGAAACCTCTTGCTTCGTTCTCTGCAAGAATGGACTGAAGCTCTGCAGCATTTGGTGGTCTCAAGTACTCGGCCTCATATAGTTGTATAATTGTGTCGGCAAATTCTTTAACAGTCTCTAGGACGGTACTCTCAGCCATGCAGAATTTTTCATCCAGTGAATCGGCAGGGCAGCCGTATGCAAGCATACGCATCGCAACAACAGACTTGTGCATGCAATCAAATCCCATGGCACCAACAACGTTGGGTTTGTACTGGAAGTAAGGGTTCTTGGCTTCAATTTCTCTAACAATTCGTCGGAATAGTCGAATGTTCATTCGGAACCTAAAATACAAATGTGTTAGATATGCAGCGTACTGAACTATCAGAGCAAGGATATGCGAAAAATGCAGGATGCATCATACCTCCGCCTAAAGGTGGCTGCATCAAACAATGGGTGCTCATCAAAATAATTTCGCATGATCTCCAAGCGAGCAGCCACCCTGTCTCGCCTAATGACTCGCCGTCCTGGGACAGATCCTCCCCATCTCCGTGGAGGCTTCTCAGCATCCAACGCTAGTACATCATGCCAAGTCTTGAGCCATTTGGTGCGCAGCTTCGATGAACCAAAAATGGCATTCCACATGGAGCCACGGGCCATTGCCTTGCTTTAATCAAAGGAAAGTGGAATGACTTAGTTTACCTGAAATCGAAGGTGGAATGACTTAGTTTATTTGAAATCCTCACAATTCACGAATGCTGTCGCACGTACGGCTCGTCCCCCGCCTTCTTGGTAGAGCAGCAGACCCCAACAATCCACCGCCGAGGATGGAAAATACCTTCTCCGGCGAGAGCGACGGCCACCGAACCAAGGACCTTGGCACTGCGTGTTTTAAGACGCTAGGTTTTAGCGCTGAAGCGAAATGGGGAACGAAGAAAAGCGCGCCATAGTAGAGCGGGATATTTCACAAGCTGGCGCGAAACGGGATGGCTACTGCCTATACCATGCATTTTGCATTGCCTGTTGGAGATAAAGTCATGGAAAGGAGCGATGCAAAATACAATGGCACTGCAAATCGTCTTTTGCATTGCGGGAATACATTACACCTGATGGAGTCAGCCTAATGGATGGAAGAAATGAACGGAGAGAGTGAGAGACAGCGACAGCTCGTAACTACTTCAGTAATTGAGACATTGAAAGGTAGATACACCTGATCGCTATTAATACGGCCCATATGATAAACGGCCCTCAGAAATTAAAAAGGATGAATATGCAGCCCAGGAAGCGCTTTCTGCGACAGGATCGAGTGCTCGCGCGATGTATAGATTTCCCCCGCAAAATGTCCGTCCCGTCGGTGATCTTTGCCACTTCCTGATGCTGCTGAACTGTGTTGGTTGGTGTGGTGTGGTGTCCATAAGGGAGGGGACCTTTTGCTACTTTCATATCTTAATAACCAAGAAAGTTAGATTATTTGTTATTTTCATCACATCTTAACCAATAACCATTCTGATTTCCAGTTATTACCACATAATGACGTGGCAAGATTAATCCGCAACGCGCACCCCCACACCAAATCCCTGATCCCACGACCACCGTAACGCTAGCGTCTCGTCAGTAGGAGCCTCGTAGCCAGGTTACGGTAGCGCAGCCATTGGACTGGACGATGACGCACCGCCAGCGCCAGGTCTTGTCATCCCTCCGTCCTAGCTCGATCGCCGGCAAGGCGGCAAGCCCGGGCCGGCTTCGTGCGACGCCGGCTCGCCGCCGCCGCCGAGCCCCTGCTACCCCGGCCACGGCCCCGCCGGCCGGACAGTCACCCGCGCGCGCCCTCCGCCGAATAACAAACCTGCCTGGCCGCCGCCCGCCAGCGTCAGGGGTGGCGGCTGGCCTGGCACGCGACGCGATAATGCAGCCAAAAAATCGCAGCTCGCTCGTGCAGCACAGGCAGGGTACGGTGTGGCACGGCTAACCCGGCGCCAGCGCACGCGGCCGCCTTCCCCTTTCTCTTTTCCGTGCACCCGCACCTCAACCCCCCGGCGGGCGATGGTCGACGACGGGCCGGGAGGAGGAGAAGGAGAAGGCTGCCGGGGTGCTTTGGACAGTAGCGAAGCACGTTACCACCACCACCAGCCCAGGCGAACAGGCACCGGCTTTGTTTGGTTCTCACTAGTATTCCCAGTGCACATAAGTTGACAAAGAAATCTCGCATGTATAGATTGTTAAATAAAATCTATTTACAAAATCTTTTTAGGAATGAGTATAATTTTTCGTGACGAATCTAATAATGGTAATTAATCAATGATTCGCTACAGTGATGCTACAGTGACCATCCTCTAATCACACGGTAAAAGATCTCATTAGATTTTTTAAGGTCCGTAACATAGGATTCTGGAGTTAATTTTATAAACTAATTTTATTTAATACTGTAATTAGTGGTCAAAATTTTCTAATACTCACTAGCGTAGAAAACTAAACAGGGCCACCAGCTGCTCCCTGTTTCTTTCCACCCAACACCGATCTGATCCTGCCGAGCTGCTCGCTCTTGCTCACTCCGCATAGTGTGCTGTACTACTGCTGCCCACTGCAAAAAAAAAAAGTGGCTGTCTAGGGTAACTGCGTGTCGATCATCATCAGCTTCTTCCATGGGTGGCCGGTGCTGGCCGCCTTGTCCTGCGCAAGCACAAACCCAAGCAACAGGTAGCAACTATGTACACGTCTCATGGAAAGTTGGAAACTCAAAAAAAGTTTTTTTTAGATAAAGAAATTGTCAAATCCCGACCTCTACAAAAGTGAAGGTGTATCCAGCCAATTATTACAAATGTTTATTGCAACAGAATAGGAAAAAGATTACAAACCAAGCCTATTGCTAAACATCCACCCATTTATTGCAAAAAAATCCATCCCCACCATCTCTAGCATGCGGCAAGCAGTGGCAATGGCCTCCCTGTCCTCCTCTTTGTGAAGAATCGCCCAAGCTCTTGTAAGATAGGTGGCCCTGAAAAGGATCTGCAATGATGTTTGGTTTTTAGTTTTTTGGAAGACAATATCGTTTCTGGAATGCCAAATCGCCCAACACAAAGCTGCAATCCCTGTGTAAACCAAGCTTTTACATGATTTTGTTAGCTCGCACAGCCACATAACAATTATGATTTTGTGTAAACTCAAAAAAAGTTTAGAAGATACAAGGAAACAAATTGCAGGAAAATAGAAATTCATATCATAAACTATCATGATAGTTAATTATATCATTTTCACATAACAATTAGGGTATACCCTAACAATTACAATTTACAATTTCCATTTACCATATGACGTGGCAGGATTACTCTGTAACAAACCCGACCCCACAGGGGCCACACCACTCATTCGGTGAATCAAACTCTAACCTGAACGGCACAACATCCCTCCGATGCACGCGGGTCCCACCTGCAGTGAGACAACGCTGGACGACCCAGGCCATCAGGCACACGCACCCCCCAGCCCAGCCGTGTTCCTCTATAAAGACGGCCGGCCGGCCGGCCATGTCCCAGCGAACGCGGCCGCGCTTTGCCTCGTCTCAGAGTGCGTCCTTGCCTGCATCGCAACCCTCGCCGCCTTCCCCCCTCTCCACCCATCCACCCCACCATGGCTGCCGCGACGAAGCTGAACCCGGCCGCGCCGCCGTTCCCGTTCCCCTACGCGCTCCACCTCGCCCCGCCGGCGCCGCCCCCGTTCCCGCTCACCGACGCCGCCTGCCCGCCGCGGTTCCCCTTCGTCACCTACTGCTGCGTCGCGGTCCCTCCCGGCTTCTGCTTCCCCTTCCAGCCGTCGCCGTCTCCTCACCCGGCCGTCTGCAAGGGCGGCGTCCCCGCGCCGCACGGCCGGCCGCCGCACAAGCTCATGGCGGCGTTCACCGGCCTCGGCGGCGCGGGATCGAAGCGGCAGGCCGCGGCCGTCAAGCCGTGGAAGGAACCTGCGTGCGCCGCCGCGCCTGCCCTGGTGCCGGCCGCGCCGCGCAAGCCGTGGGTGGCGCGGTGGAAGGCGGAGAGGAGCGCGGCCAAGGCCAAGGCGCCGCGGCCCCGGAAGGCGGCCGGCCCGCGCGCGCGCAAAGCCGCGCAAGTGCAGCGGGAGGGTTCGCCGCCGCCGCCTAGGTACACGAGGCGACTGCGGTGCAGGGGCCCCCCGCCGAAGCCGGAGCTCGTGCTCGGCCGGAGCACCACCACCATCATGCTCCGCAACATCCCCAACAAGGTCAGGTACGCGCTGGAGCAGCAGCGATTATCACGAGGGCAGACGCGCACACACCAGCTGCATCCTGTTCTTGTTCTCGAACCCCATATGACTCTCCCTCCATTGGTGCATGATGTGTGCAGGAGCAGCGACATGATCTCATTGCTCGACCAGCACTGCGAGCGCGTGAACAAGGCCGCCGGCGCCGTCGTCGCCGCGTACGACGTCCTCTACCTGCCGATGGATTTCAGGTGATGAGTCTCTAGAGCACTAGTAAAATCGCCTGCATCTTGTTGCAATTCTTTGATGAGAAAAACTACATGAAATTAAGCTGCAATGAAAAGGCTAAGTCTGAAGGAAAAATGAGGTCACATTTTGTTCATTTTCCTTTTCTTCTTTTGGGACATACAAGAACGCAGGGTTCAGTTGTCCTTGTTCTGTAAAAGACTATAAAACAAAGAGACAGAACAAAACAAAAAAAAATTTGATAGTAAGGCGATTAATTTCTTGCAAGGAATACTAGTGTAGAATCTTTGCTGCATCTTCTTGTTGGACATGCATATGGCCGCTGGCCACATTAGTGTAGTGATTTTTCTGTGCCATTGCACACGTGTTTAGAACTATTTCCTGCATATATATTGGTGCAGATTAGTATAGTGCTCACTGTAGTTTGAAAGCACATGAAGGCTGTTGGAAAGTTTAAACAAACTGTACTTTTAGAGTACTTTCTTTTTCTTTTCTTGTTCTGTATACAAGAACAAGTAGACAAAACAGCACAAGTGAAATTTGATGCTATAGAATTTTTGTCTGGAGCAAACAAAGTTGATGAAAGCCATATCCATGAGTAAATACTATATGTATGTAAAGCATCTTGTGTAAACATCCTCTATTGTGCACACAAAATCCGATACCTAAAATTTGTGGATTAAGTTCCTATATTTTTTCTTGTTGACGAGCTTGGCCACTGGCCACAAGTCAGATTGATTTTCTGGCATTTGCTTGCTGATGTGTTTGGTCAATGGCCACAAGACCACAATAGTATTGCTGTAGACTGGTCAGCATTTTCTTAAATGTTAAATACTGCATTTTAATTTCTTGGTGTCAATTACTCGCTAAATGTTTTTTAAGGCCACGTGAGTGAAAGCTGTGAGAATAAGGTTACGGAAAGTGAGCATTCAGAGTCCATATTCCCTTTTCTTCTTTTGTGCACACACAAATGCAGGCTGCTTCCGTCATCCTGCTCCTGGGAAAAGCTAAAGAACAAAGAGACAAAACAACACCAGATCAAACTTGCTTCCAATAGTTTACTTCTTGTCTAGTTGTATATGCAATGACCCTTGATGAACTGATGTGGCAGTATTTATCTTGTTGATTGTTTGCTTCTACATTTCCCCTGTGTGTTGGCTTTTTTGGAACGAATTCGATTGTATTATGGTTAAATGAGAATAATACATGTAATAATGTTGTGATGTAACCGAGTTGATGGTGGGCAGGCGGGGGTGCAACTTCGGCTACGCCTTTGTCAACCTCACCTCGCCGGAGGCGGCGCACCGGCTCTACCGCTCCCTGGAGGGGCGCGGCTGGACCGTGCCCGGCTCCAAGAAGGTCATCCGCATCGTCCCGGCCAAGATCCAGGTGAACATTTTATAAACTACCAAGGACGCGATGATGAGCCGCACGACCACAAAAGGATGCTTGTGCGGCAGCTATGCACTGCAGCTAGTAGCTTGTTTGGTTGGGTTTTAGATTTGATGTGATGTCCTTGTACTTGATGACGGCCGGCGATGCAAGCGCCTTGGATCGATTGATTGATGGATGTAATGTGTGTGGCGCAGGGCAAGGAGCCGCTGGTGCGCCACCTCCAGATGATCAAGCTGCAGTGCTCCGACGAGGAGTTCCTCCCGGCCGCCTTCTCGCCGCCGCGCGACGGGGTCACCGCCGGCACCACCGTCCGCCGCCTCGGCAGGCTTGCCCGGCGCTCGACGACCACGACGCCGGCGCCGGCGACCAAGGAAAGCTAGGTGGTAGCTTCCGAGCTACAGCCAGCGCGGCGCCAACAGTGGATCGGAGCCAGTCCCTTGACAAGGTTGTTCGTCCAAGCATGCATGTGCGTTTCTTTGTTCGTGGTAGTGTCAGCGCGGTCGATCCGAAGTCAGGCATGCCTTCCCCTTCCTCTCCCCGTGCAAGGTCGCCGCGCGCCTTCTCGGTCGCTGCGCGGCGGCCGGCGACGAGGAGGGGAAGGCTGGGGGACTTTGGAGCGGAGCAGCACCAGTCTTTGTACTGTAGTGAGCGTGCGTACTCTCGTGTCATGTGTGTTGCTCAGAATTGTGAGCTAGGGTTGCTTAGGGTGTGTTTAGTTTGGTAGGGTGTAAACGTAAAATTTTTTTTGTGTTTCGAATCTTCCCAATTTGAAGCATTAAATAAAGTCTATTTACAAAATTTTTTGTACAGATGGGTTGTAAATCGCGAGACGAATCTAATGATGTTAATTAATCCATGATTAATCAACAATTAGCGGATGGTTACTGTAGCATCACTGTTGCAAATCATGGATTAAGTAGGCTCATTAGATTCGTCTCGCGATTTACATGCCATCTATGCAAAAAGTTTTATAAATAGACTTCATTTAGTACTTCAAATTAGCAAGATTCTTTTTCACTTTAATGTGTTTACGGTTTTTTGTGTTTACGGGGTGGAACTGAACACACGCTTAGTACTATTACTTTAGCAGCAGCCCGATGCTTGCTGCCAGTAGGCTGTAGCCTGCAGGGTTCTAGGTTGTCTAGGGTAGTCAATGTGTGTGTCCCACTTTCGTGCTGCCTCGGAGCTTCATGGATGGAACTGGCAGAAGCTTGTGATGTTGTAAGCTTGTGGCATGCATGGGAGGGGCACTTGCAAGGTTTGTTGGTGTTGGGTTCCAGAAGAGGAGGGGATCAGAGATTCTCTGGGCGTGTCCGAATCCGTGGCGCCATCAATAACCCCGTTCGGCTGGTGGAGGCTGCTCCAGTCTCTGAAGTATTTCCCACTTACACAACTCCAGCTCCAGTCACCAGTCAGGCAATAGTGTTTTTCTCTCACACAACTCCAGCTCCAGCCTGCCGAACGGGGTGAATGCTGGCGACTGGAGCAACAGTGAATGCTGGCGGGCGAGGGTCCGTGGTCAAACAGTTGCCACTCCGGTGAAAGCTCGAGCCCGGTGGTGATGGTGATGACGAGGGAGGGGCTCTCGCCGGCCCGATCGCCGATCTCGCGCTGCGGCAGCATCGAGCAGACACCTCTCGGCCGGGTCGGGCGGGAGAATGTTTGTCGCTACGCATGGACCGTTCGGTTCGGTCTGCGGCGTCGTGCTGCGTTGCCTGGCTGCCTGTTTCTTGCAGCAGCAGTGCACTCTCTCTCTGCTTCGTTGGATGGCTAGTGCATGTGACGAGGAGCAACGTTCCTTGGAGATCGTTTGGCAATGGCGCACGAACGAGGCTAGCAAGTGTAAGAGTACTACTAGAAAATAAAGATTTTTTACTCTTAAAAAGGTACTAGTAGAAAAGATAAAAAAAATCCTTGCCGCGCTTGTTTTTCGTATACGTGCCCACCAGCACAGTACGGGCTGGGGGAATCAGGGAAAGCTATTCATCGCGGGCGGGTGGCAGTGGAGCTGTCGCAGAAGCGCCACAACGCGTCCTGTTCATCTTCTACCTCCAGCCAGGGAGGGGGGAGCGCCCGCCGGCGAGCTAGGGGAGGGGGTGGCCGGCGAGGGTGGTTGGTGGGGGGAACGGCCGTCGGCGAGGTCGCCGGCGGCCGGGGTGGGGGAGGGCGGCAGCGGCCTTAGGATCCGGGGTTGCTGGGGGTGGGGCGGCTCCATGGCCACCAGACCTAGAAGAGAAGGTGGGGGGAGGAATCGATCGGCGGTGGGCGGGCGGCGCGGCGGAGCGCCGCCGGCCGGGGTGGTGGGCGCCGGCGGCCGGGCCAGGTCACAGGCGGGGGTGTGGCGCCGGGGGAGGGCGGGGATGCGACCTCAATTAGCGTCGGTGGCAGTGGAAGGCGCCGGGGGAGGCGGGGGCGCGGCCGCGGTACCGGGAGCTTCTGCGATGTATCGACGGCAAATCGCACAAAGCGATGAATAGACACACCGGGGGAACCTGCCTTGCCTGCTGATCCGTGGTGCAAGACCAGTGCAGCCAGGAGCAAGTGGAGACAGCGGCTGGAGCAGGAGGGGAGGCAGCCTTTGGTCCGGGCCCAAGATTAGCTGGTCCGCCGTATCGCTCCCTGATCCCGGGCAGGTGGAAACGGAGGCGGCTTCCGCAGCTCTACGGCGAAAAGGCTGCGGCGGCCGGGGGCGCCCTGTCCTGCCGTGCCGCGCGCATGTGCATGGGCGCGGGGAAGAACTAGAATAATATACACCATAGAAGCATGGTGGAACCTATCTGGACCGTCCATCAATGTATGTGGATGAGTGCTGTACTGTTTTCTTTTGAAACCTTCGTGTCAGATGTAAGTATACGAATCTTATACGTATGCACTTGTACCGATGAATACAGCTGAGCTGGCGACGGGGTAGTGCGCGGGGGGGGGGGGGGTATGATACGGTGAGCTGAGCCCTCATGCGGTTCGAAATTTGAAAATCAGATCTAGAAGAGAGAGAAGGGGAGTAGCGACGACCGGCGTAGCGCCGGCGAGGAGGCGAATCCGGTTCATGGACCAGCCGGGTCCGGTCAAGTACCCCGGCGCTCGCTCCGGCAGAGGGCTTGGCGATGTAGCTGGCGGGGAGGGAGCGTGGTTGGCGCAAGGAGAGGGGTCACCGGCCGGCGGAGCCCCGGCGGCGGGGTACATCCGGTTCGTGAACCCACCGGTTCCGGCCATGTACCCCGGCTTCGAAGCCAGACGAGGGTTGCATGCTGATATTGGCGGGGAGGGAGCGCGGGTGGCGGAAGCAGAGTGGTCACCGTCTTGGCGTAGGTTGGCTGGAGGAGTTAGTGGGTGGGACTTTCCAGCCATGCGATTCGAAGCTAGCCGAACAAAGCTTCCCGTCGGTGCGGCTCAGAGTGGCAGTAGTCGAAGTGGAGGAGGAATGGAAGGTGCTTGCCGCGGTTCGTCGTGTCCTATGGCAGGCAGCTCTGAATCTGGGACCAGTGTACCGGCAGCTCTGAATCTGGGACCAGTCTACCGCGATGGTTTGGCAGGAATGGAAGGGGATGGATGCTTGTGGCGGAGCGGCAACTTGAACTCGCAGAAGAGAAGAAACAGCAGGTCCGTTGGTGGGAGAAGGTATTACATCTTGCTCATTGGGTTTGTATGAAAAAGTTTTGCTTCAACCTCTTGCAAAGCGTTGACATTTGATGATTTGAGTACTATTATTTCCCAGAGAAAATAGCGGTGGAGGTTCGGAGAGCACGGATGCATCATTTGACCTGAACAATTCTATAAGGTATGTTGTCTGATGAAACTTCAGTACATATCATGGTTCGGGGGGGGGGCTTGTTTTCCATAAATTGCTGCCACTTTTGTAGTTCATTGCCCGGCAAAAGGCAAAAAGTAGCAAGGCCTGTTGCGTTCTGTGGGTTCGACTCTGAATCGCCACCTAATGGTTTAGAACACCTGCTCGTAAAGAGGTTTGTTTTCGGTTACTTATTGGTATTATGGTTTTAACAATGCAATTAGCTGAATTTGTTCAGGCTCGGCTGGGCAAATTGATTGGTGTTTGCAGCACCAGTCAAACTGAGACGCTGAAAGAGAGGCCATGTGCTGCACTTGAACAGATTAAAATACGGTGAGCGTAGCGAATAAGCAAGGCAATTCCTTTTTGGACCCAGCGTTTGATAGGTTTGTTTTACATAACAATAATTGATCTCTGCTGCTTTGAAAGGGATCACGGTACTGGCAAAGGATCTGAAGAAAATAAAGAAGCTGGTTTAGTTTTGGCAGAGGTTGTTGCCGACAATGCTGCACCAGGCCGGGTTGATACATGGTAGGCTGGCCCATAATTATTTATGTTGAAAGATGGCAGATTCACACGATCCGAGTATAGCAGCAACTAAAAATCCATTTGCATGTGCAGGTTAGCTGGCTGTAACATGAATCATTGGGACCTTAATGAGCAACCAGCAGAGAGCTCAAGCACTATGTGTGGCATAGTAAAAGGTGGGGGTGCTGCAATTGTGTCAGTAGATGCTGAAGTCTCAAGCACTAATCAACAAGTAGTTGGCTGGAAGACAAGGTTATTGATTTTCTGTCGCATAGAAGTAATAGTTATTTATTTAGGATGTGTACAGTCTGATGATTTCTGTAAAAATGTATACAGACAAACTAGATTTGTTTTTGACTTTGGAATTGGACAGGAACTGCGTGAGCAGCGGGCCAGATCATAGGGGAAAGGAACTAGGGAAAACAAGTGCACTGGAGCATGCTCTTATGAAGTTTGCAGACCGAAATTCAGAGTACATCATCAACCCTGCAGTGGGTACTGAATTTGATGATTGTGAGGAAGCTTATGAGTACTACAACTTGTACTCGTGGGAGTGTGGCTTTGGAATAAGATGTGGCAAGAAGAGGTACTCAATGACCAGGGAAAGCTTGAAACTGCCCCAGGAAAAGAGGTACCAGCTCGGTCAGGAATTAAACTGCTGCTGCAGTGTAAGTTGTGACTCTGAAATTCTATTGTCCATTACATAGTTCAAGTATCTCACTGAAAAGTAAATCTGACTGAGGTAATATTGTATTTCAGGGTAGGCCGAGCAGGGAGCTGAAGACAATGTCAGCTAGGACAAACTGCCCCGCAAAACTTCGACTAGGGAGGACAGCTGATCATGGGTGGGTTGTGGTTGAGCATAATCCCATACACAACCATGAAATGAGTGAGTCATATGGGGAGAACAAACTGTGGCCATCACATACTCATCTTGATAAGTACACCAGGTCATTAGTGCGTATGTTAAGGGAAAATAATGTTCCAATAACGAAGCTGTACAGTATACTTGGTACATTCTTCGGGAAGATGGAAAACGTGCCCACTACAAAGAGATGTTTGAAGAATCTATGCCACAAAATAAATAGGGAGCAGGCTGAAAATGATATTAAGAAGACTCTTGATCTTTTTGGTGAGTTCATGAAGGATGATCCAGGGTTCATGTATTCAATAGACCAAGATGAAGATGGGAGGATAAAAACTATGATATGGACCAACAGTAAGAGTAGGATGCAGTATGAGCACTTTGGGGATGCTATCACGTTTGACACGACATACAAAACAAACATGTATGAGATGCCATTCGGGCTTTTCGTTGGTGTGAACAACCATTTTCAGTCAGTTTTGTTGGGCGGGGTGGCTGGTTGGCGAATGTGGGCATCCAATGGGATTCACGTTCCTCCCCCATGGCGTGGGGGTGAAACGAGAGAGGGAAGGGGACGGGCAGTAATGGATAGACAAGTGAACGACCAAGAACTCGGAATGGGTAAACTGGAGTACACTAGCAAAATGCGGGATCAGTTATGTACCACACACTCTGTAGCGGAAACTGATGTCGTGCTTTTCCGCAAATGCATTTCAATGCCCGCATTGTACACATGGTCATAAACACACTTTTCGCTGGTGGACCCTAACCTTTCCAAATGTGTGTAGGGGCTGAGATATTTAGGCCATATTTATTTGGCAAAAAAAACTTATGCTACCTGTCACCTCGACTAACTAATTGCACGGGGCAACTTTATTACGTTGAGATGAGTTGTTTAAACCTATTTATTCTATGTGTTTACATTAATTATGAAATACCACCAGGGAAAAAAAAGTGCGTTTAATGACCATGGGTACAATGCGGTGATTGAAATGCATTTGCGGAAAAGCATGACATCATGTTCCTTGCTGCGTAAGGTGAGTACATATAGATAACAGCTTAGTACATAGGTGTACACCTTATGCTAGTATCCAAGCCCGTGATTCGGAGAGAGGTAAAATATCTGTACGGGCATCAGCACAGTACATCGTTAGTGGATGTGTCAGGTTAACAGAGGTCAAAAGGTTGGCTGCCAGAGTGTACAGGGTTTGGCAGAAATGCACAGCTCGAGGGCACCTTTATGTCATATCAACAAAGACAAGTTGCCTGCCAAAAGGTGAAGAACATAAAAAAAATGTAAATACAAGCCTCATACGGTGGGTCTGTACCTAAAATCGAGCGGTTGATGCGATGATTGAGGGTCAGGATAAGAACGTTCACAGCTGCAAGGTGTACCGTTCATTTTCCGCGCGGGGAAGGAAAGGAAGGAACGGCATGGCATGGCGCGAGTGGATGGCGGCGATCTGCTGCCGGCCGGCGGGCCGAGCCGCTCGATTCCCACGTCTCGGCCAGCGGAGGGGAAGGGTATTTTCAACAGCGAAATCATGGCCTCGCCTCGTGTCGCGCGGACCAGGGACGACGTGATTGATCCGTGACCGGGCGATCGACTACACATATAGGCTAGTGTCCCTCCCCTCCTGCACGCAACGGAGAAGACGGGCAGCCAGCAAGGGGCGGATGCGGATCCGTCAGAAGAATCACAAGTTCAGAACAAAGCTGCCAGCACTGGCGCGAGCAGAAAGGTACGAGTGGCCTTTTGGGTTTGGACGGACGTGCTCCTCTTTGGGATGAAAACGGTAGGCAAAACCTCTTAACCATTCCTTTTTATGTGTTTTTTTGGTCGGAAACGGGATCAGGAAAGGGAAACGGGATCAGGAAAGACAGACGGGAAAATGAAATCGGTATTTCGAGAAATCAGAAACGGAATATTTCAATCGGGAATATATCGATTACGATCAGAAATCGATAATTTATAACGGGAACACCGTTTAACCACTTGATACATTAAGCTAGACGAAACAACTACAACTAAACATAGGCACACAGGTACAGCGCACGCGGCACGCCTTCGGGCTGCACAGGGCGCACACACACAACGCGCTGCACAGGCACAGGCGCACAGCAGCACGCCAGCAGCCCAGCACCAGCACCTTACTGCACGCCAGCAGGCCCAGTATCGTAGGCCTGCACCATCCAGCAGGCGGCAATGCATGCACCGTGGGCCGCTGGACGCGCGGGGTGGGAGGGTGGCCGATCGGGCAATGGGCTGTGGGCTGAATACTAAATTTGGTATGTACAAATTTAGAAAATACCGTGGGAATTTTCCTGTGTATATACAGGATCAGCGAATACAGTCGGAAATTCCCTCTTCCTGATTTCATTCCTGTTCCCGTTCCTGTTTTTTTTTCCTGTTTCCTGTTCCTATTTTTTTTTGCAAAAACGAAATACGGTCAGTATACTGTGTCAGTCGGTACGGAATTCTTCCGTTCCCGCTTTCATCCCTGCTCCTCTTTGGGTTGGGAACTTGTTGGGATCCTTTCCTCCCCTCTCCGTCTGCTGATGGCTGATGGGAGAGCTGCTGCAGTGAGCCAGTGATCAGTGATCGCGAAGAACAAGCATGCGGGTCTTGCTTAGTTGCCCATTGTAAATTTTTTGAAACGATGTCTTTGCACATTTGTAGTATTAAACATAGACTAATTACAAAACTAATTACAGAACTAGTCTGTAAACTACGAGATGAATCTAATGAGCCTAATTAATCTGCCATTAGTGTATAATTACTGTAGCAATTTAGTGTCTAATCATGGCCTAATTAGGCTCATTAGATTCCTCTCGTAATTTACAAACAAAGTATGAAATAAGTTTTTTTATTTTGTTTAGATTTAATACTCCATGCATGTAAAATTCTATAGTTTTGGAATTTTAAATTTTACAACTAAACAAGGCCTCGATTCGGGTTCACCTTTTTGTTCAAAAAAAAAATGGGGTTCACCTTTCCGCAGCGATCGCGTCGAATCCCACTGCTAGACAAGTACTTTGCGCGTGCCTTGGCGCACCTAGCAATCATTAGATTAAGGTAGGACGACATTAATATATATAAATGTAGCATTAGCGTGATATGTCTATATATTAGTAGGCATATGTAATAGTACAGTTATTTTTCTACGTGCAATACACAACTAGCTATATCTTAGTACTGCCTATTATATCTTCCGGCACAGGCAGTGCTGAATGTAAAGTCTTTGGAATGGTTGTCCTACTCCTGCAATCATTGCAATTTAATTCGAATTAGTGACAACTTGATGTCAATTGCAAGGTATCAAAGGTAGGAGCAGATGATGGCAATCTTTTTCCAATTTAGCTTAGTGCTCTAAGCATTGGCATGGTTTTGCTATGGTCTTGTTTTCCTAGGCTTCCTTTTTCTAATGTAGGCTAATCTTAACATGTATAAACTTAACATAAATATCACAGTTGGAAATGCTAATAGCTATATGGTGCAGCACAACTATAGCCCATGTAGAATGCATGGTTATATGTCAGTACAGAGGTGCTATCGCTTAGCATGTTTTTGGCGCAGATTATTCTGACTGTGAAGCCCCTGGGATGCTTGCGTTGTTCCTGATCTGCAGTTCACCGAAATTTAACTCCAATCAGTGATCAATCGGTTTCACTTTCTAGGGTGCGCAGACAGGTGTAGATGATGTTTACGTGTTTTCATCTCTATCTTAGTGCTCTAAGAAGTTGCATGGTTTTAGAATACAAACGACAAAAATGAAAGTCTGTCGGTCATGCTGATTTGTCATTCGAAGATTGTAATATTCGAGTAGACAATTATCTAACTTCTTAACATTCGTGCTTCTCAAATTTAAATAAGACAAAACTAGTCATTATATGTTCAGATTAGATGGTATACTAAACTGAACTTATACGCAATAGCACACACTAATATGAAAATTTCTCAGAATAAAAAGTAATCAAGAGCGGCTAACATTGTTAGCAGATATCATGGATAAATAAAAGCAAGAAGGAAGAGAAGCTTACCAAAATGCAGAGCTTTTAGCTGGAATCATTTTTTCCCTGAAACATCAGTGCCAAGGTGATTAGTCTATGAGCTCGAGTAAATATGCACACTAATTTTACTCTGCAGACAACTATATTGTTCATCAAGGATTTAAGTAAATTGAACACACAAACAGGAACACATGGAAATTTCTCAAATAAAAAGTAATTAAATAACAGTCTGAATTCTATTTGGCACAGTGACAGTTGCAAGGATGTCATTGTCCAGCGCGCGTACAATTCCTTCCAATTTTATTTGGCATTATCAATTAGTTTGCATTGGTCAATTTAGGTTGAATAAAGGTTGCTGCTGATTCATATGTAGTATCGGTAGAAGAAAAAAAAGCTGCCATTGTACATGGAAGCTTTTTTTGCGAAATCTTTAGCTGGGTATTATCCACATATAAGTCACTTGAATTCTTTGGATGAAATGTAGTTACTATTTTTAAATTTAAGTGCATATCAGTATATGAGGCATTTGGAGCATCCATATGTTCGGTTTCTGGATTTGGAGCAAGCAGTTAGTTGTAAGAGATTCAAGCATACTGCTGCACCCATATTGGCAAAAAAAAAAAGGTGTTCTGATTCTAGCAAGAAAAAACGGAAGGCATGGGTTGGAGCTGAACCATAGTAACTGGATAGCAGCAGTAATTGGGGACATCAATAGAATGTGAACCACAGTAACTATAATCGAACATAACAGTATTTGTTTTGGGGGGCTATGTATTTGGCTGGTGGAAAGGTTGATGCTGGAATTTAGATGGCAAATTAACATGTGCAAAACTACTTTGCAAAATATTCTAGACAACACTTAAATCATTAGTCCATTTATTTAACCAAATTAGTCAATAATTACACATCAATCATTATATAGATGAGGCAAAAAATGATCCATCTAAGAATGCAGTAGAGGTTCACTTACATGGCTTTTTCTTGTTGCTGTGAAGTTAATTTTGATCAAAGGATATAGCATAAAACCACATGGATAAACAGTTTGCTCCAAACTTAGAACCTAAGAATCTGTATCAATGCTTGCTCCCTGCTTGTCCTTGCTGGCCTATAGCAGCAGAAATGATAGCCAAGGGTGATACTGCAATACTGCAACTTGTAGCTTATCACAAGAGATACGTTGAAGGACCATGTTCTAAATTGATTACTCTCTAAGCACATGAATACTTTTGTTTCTAAATCACATATTTTACTGAAAATGCAACACCAAAGAAAGGTCTATCGAAACATATGGAAGTGCTTATTTGAACCATAATATTTCCTTTTCACCATTCCAGTAAACAATTAATGTAAAAAAGTATTAGTTCAGAGCATTAGTAAACTTTGTTTTGTATTTGATGCAACAGTTTCAATTTTTTCCCTCCCGGAGGAAAAAATGTCCTCAAAATCATTGTTGTTTAGATAGAATAAATATAACCAAATCAGCAGAACATCGTATCTACAAAAGAATTCTTCCGATTGAACATGTAGGTGCAATGCTAATACTTTTGTTTCTAAATCATATATTTTACTGAAAATGCAACAGCACAGAAAGGCCTATCAAAACCTATGGAAGTGCTTATTTGAACCATAATATTTCCTTTTCACCATACCACTAAACAATTAATGTAAAAAATATTAGTTCAGAGTATTAGTCAACTTTGTTTTGTATTTGATGCAACAGTTTTAGTTTTTACCTCCCAGTGGAAGAAATGTCCTCGAAATCATTGTTGTTTAAATACCCAATGTACTCTGTTTCAACCCTTTTCATTTTCATTTGGAAAGTAACCATAAATCCAAATGCCTTAAACAAAACTGGGAGTTCAATTAATCCAAAACGAAATACCATTTGTATTCCCTTTGAATGTCTCCTGTTCTGTGCACTTATGGGAAAAAATAATGTACGAATTTATGTTATTACCTGATCAATTGATAGATTAGTATGGTGCAAAGCTCAATAATCTTAGAGGTAAACGCTTCTATGTATGATCATAGCGAAGAGAAATTAGCCAATCTAGATTTCTGCTTGAAATTAGCAGATCTAAGATTTGTAATTGACCTGTAGAGGAGAAAGAGATGCAACGCATCTGATAGGATTCAACAAAATTAGAAGTGAAAAGGGAAAAGGATTGGCACTACAGATGCGTACCTGGAAGAGGTCGTCATGAATGGGGTTGAGGTAGCAGGGGGTCTCTTTGATCCAGAGCTTTGCGTTGTTCACTGGAGGGAGAAAGAGAAGAACATAATCTGTAGATGATGAACATGGCCTCTGTGGTTGCATTGGACGTATCATCATCCGGGGGAGGAGGTCCGAGTTAGAGCGCGACTTGCACCGCCTCCCAGGCGGTGACGGGGATGGCGAACTCCTCGGGCCGGCTGCGATAGAGATCGTCGACCTCCCCTTCCGTCCTCCCGCTGATGCGGAGGTCCGCACCGGGGGCAAGGTCCAGCGAGCGCGAGGGGCGGAGGCCCGGCTACTGCTGCTGCTCCATCGAGGACGACGGCAACCACAACGCGCGGCCACGGCTCAGCTGCGTCGGGCCGGCGGCAGCGAGGGAGGCAAGCGGGGGTAGGGCCCGCGTGCGCGAGGAAGGCGGTGGTGCGGCGAGCCTGACCCATGGCTCGGACGGTGGGGAACAGCAGGTCGACGACAACCACGACGTGCGTCCACAGCTCGGTCGCGTCGGGCCGGCGGCGGCGAGGGAGGCAAGTGGCAGGCAGGGCGGGAGAGCGTGCGAGGAAGGTGGTGGGGCGGCGAGGCTCACCCACGGCCCGGACGGCGGGGAACGACAGTGGATCTGACTGCATCGGGTCGTCTGCGCCGCCGCATCGACCTGGGTGCAGGCTCCGCAAACTGCCAACCTGCTGCCGCCTTCACAGCATCCGTATGGCGGCCTTGATAGCAGCGTCAGCGATGTCGCCGCCCGCGCAGGCGCTCCCCCGCCATGAAGCCCGCCGCCGCGGGCCCTAGGAACCCGCGCCTGCCTTCGCCAGCAACGCCACGGCGGCCGCCGCCTTCACCTTCGCCATACACTAGGAAGTGGATGAGTAGAGGTGGGGGAGGCGTGCTGCAGTGCCGAGCAGATCATCCGCGTCGGTACCGGAGACCGCAGCCCTCGAAGACAGCTACAGTGCTGTCGTCGGCTCGGCTTGCTACGGCGGCGGCGGCAGCGAGCCCTCGGGGGCGGTAGCGTGGAGCTGGATGGCGAGGAGAGGATGTGGAGGACGCGGTGACGGAGGGGAGGGAGGTGAGCGCCACCGCGGGCGCTGGTCTCCCATGGCACGCTGCAACCGGCGTGGTCATCACCTTGAGTCGGGCTATTCCCCAACAGTAGCCCCTCAGCTACTTTGGTTTGATTGGTACAACAAAACATAGTAGCTGAATATACAAGGAGTGGCCCAGATCCATCTATGGCTTCAGAGCCTTGGTTTCTGGGCGCTCTCACCCTTCGCGCCGGATGAGTCTCGTCGCATCGTTGGATTACTCTTCGTCGTCGCCGAAGTAGAAAGATAAGCCCAGTTGAATTGTGTCGACAAGGGCAAAAGTCGGAGTCGCCATCACGAAAGTCGAAGGCGAGCCCCTTGGGTCGAGCTCTGTCGACGCGGGCGAAGGCCGAAGTCGTTGCCGAAGTAGAAGGCGAGCCCCTCAAGTCAAACTGTATCGACGAGGGCGAAGCCGAAGTAGTCCCCGCCGAAGTCGAAAGCGAGCCCCTCGAGCCGAACTCTATCGACGAGGGTGAAGCCAAAGTCGTGATCGCCGAAGACAAACGGCGAGCCCCTTTGACCGAACTCTGTCGACGAGGGCGAAGCCGAAGTCGTGGTCGCCGAAGGCAAACGACGAGCCCTTCTAGCCAAACTCTGTCAACGAGGGGGAAGCCGAAGTCGTGGTCGCCGAAGCCAAACGGCGAGCCCCTCTAGCCGAACTATGTCGACGAGAGCGAAGCCGAAGTCATGGTCGCCGAAGTAGAAGGCGAGCCCCTCGAGCCGAACTCTGTCGTCGAGGGCGAAGCCGAAGTCGTGGTCACCGAAGATAGACGGCGAGCCCCTCAAACCGAACTCTGTCAACGAGAGCGAAGCCAAAGTCGTGGTTGAAGCCGAAATGACGAGCACCGGGCGAGACTTGTTCATCAGGGGTTCTAGACCCCTGGCCCCACTATAGCCCCTCTTGCCCGGGGTTCGTGGTGGAGGCAGCATAGAAGTGATGAAGCCCATTTTGGACGAAGATGCTTAAGCCTCTTAGTTTCACGCAACAGGGCCTCCCTGCCTTCGGCTTTGCGCAGTGAATGACTTTAATGTACTGGAAGTGAAGCTAAGAGGAGCGGGACCCATTCAGGACATGCGACTTGTGCTTACTTCTTTCAAGCGTCTTCGCTTGTTACACACCAATGACTCTCCTCTTCGCTCGACGAAAAGGGATAGAGCTTCGGTGCATACATGTTTTTGCGAAATACTTTTTTTGAAGGCTTTATTTATATTTGACAATAGATATGGGACTGTAGATGGAATTTTTCTGGTCCGAAACTAACTCTTAAATGACCTGCAAAAACATGTCATATCGTTTTATATTTATTACAATGCCCTCGGTGTTTTGTACCAAAGAACTTCTCTGCCTACAGCTTTTCGCACAATAAGACTTTTCTTGCACTCGGCATTTCGCGCCGAAGGACTTCTCTGCCTTCGGCTTTTCGCACGACAGGACTTTCCTCGCTCTCGGCATTTTGTGCGAAAGGACTTCTCTGCCTTCGGCTTTTCGCACAACAGGACTTTCCTCGCTCTCGGCATTTCGCGCCGAAGGACTTCTCTGCCTTCAGCTTTTCGCATGACAGGACTTTCCTTGCCCTCAACATTTCGCGCCGAAGGACTTTTCATTTCAGCGTGAGCATCTTTGGCTCCCTGCTGCAGTGTAATGCAATGCTATGTGATGCAAAGATTGCAGTATGAGATAAATAAGATGCTATTGCAATAAGTAAAGAGTGAATGGTTGGCCTAATAATCAAGACCTAACCTTCAGGTGCGTACCACTGTTATCTGATAGAAATCCCATTAGTTGACTGCAATTAAGGAGTACCGAAGGCCAAGTGAACCTCTGACTCGGCATAGCCATTCCACATATAACTTAGCTTGCTTCGGGGTGAAAACCGATAGCTCGAAGGAGAATCTTACATAAAGTTCGGATAACTGAAGCCCCCCTTATATAATTCTCTTCGGGGTGAAAACCAATAGCCCGAAGAAGAATCTTGTATTCGAATACCCGAAGCGCCATATATATTTCTCTTCGGGGTGAAAACCAATAACCCGAAGAGGGATCTTGCATACAACATAGATAGTCGAAGCTTCATATAGAATTTTATTTTCTCAGGGGTTGAAAAAACAATAACCCGAAGGTAGTATTCTCGGTGAAGAGTCTGCGAAAACTTATTATCGGCATTTAAGCCCCTCCACTGATGACAACACCTCTTTAAACCGGAGGGGTAGGTTCAGCGCTGTGAACCGAAAGATAGCAATAGTCTCTTCGGTACCCATCAAGAGAGTTAGACAGATCCATATATGTATAAGAAATTAATTCTTCAGTCGTGTGTAGAAAGATATTAAATATGCCCATTCTCCAAAGAATTTTAATATGAAGAAGCCAATTCCGAAGTCCAATAATGATTGACCGAAAGAGATGCAATTTTCTTGACTGTTAGCTTCGGCAGTTTTTATTAGACATGAGCACATATATTGGTAAATAAAAGCAAGTAACGTCGAAATCCAATTGTGGAAGCTTCGAAGAGAACCGAAGGTCACAAAGGTGAGAATGAAATGAGTTAAAGTGCTTGGCTCATTTGTGCAATAAAAGAATTTTAATAATGGAAGAAAGCTTCGGCTTGGACCGAAGGGTGAACACCGTAAGAGATAAATTTCATAAGCAAGTCGTTGCTTTATGAAGCTGTATAAAGCAGCGTGTAACAAAAACATGAAGTGCTTAGTTGGTTAGCACGTTACATGCGAAGGTGGAGTTCGCGTCGCCTTCGCTGTGGCCCGAGACCGGGCGCACGACGCTGGGCCGGAGGTTGCTCTCTTCGCTCGGGGCCGAAGCCCGAAGCCTGGTAGCGCGGCGCGCTGAGCCGGAGGCAACGCCTTCGCTGCGGCCAGAAGCCTCGCGCGACGCTGGGCCGAAGCCCGAAGCCTGGTAGCGCGGCGCGCTGAGCCGGAGGCGACGCCTTCGCTGCGGCTCGAAACTTGTAACACTCCAGGTTCCGAAGCCCAGCCCGCCTTCGCGTTGGCTCCGAAGGGAACACGAGGGCCGAACTGATGTCACACCGGTCGCTGGACCCGTTCGGTGTCTTCCAGCAAAATCTGAAATCTGCACGTCACTAAAAAGATGTTGCTTTGGTAGTTGAAACCGAAGCATTAGCGTATAGTTTTGGGAAATAAAACGATTAGCCAAAGCATTTGAACTCGAAGCTATTTACATCATCACTTCATGAATTGAATATTTTAATCAATCCAACAACATAATAATCAATCCGTCGGACAGAAGCCGAGCCTAAGCCAAGTGAGGGGAGCCGAAGTCCAAAGTTGACGGCGAAGCCAAGCCAAAACTGGTGTCGAAGCCGAGCCAAAGCCCATCAGGCCGATGCTGGAGCCGAAACCGAAGTTGACGGCAAAGCCAAGCCAAAGCTGGCGTCGAAGCCGAGCCGAAGCCCATCAGGTTGAAGCTGGAGCCGAAGCCGAGGTTGACGGCGGAGCCGAAGACGAAGAGCCGAAGCTACGGCGAAGAGGCTGAGCCGAAGCCGTTCTGGCCAGAGCCGAAGCCACGCCGAAGAGGCTGAGCCGAAGTCGTTCTGGCTGGAGCCGAAGCCGAAGAGCCGAAGCCAGGGCGAAGAGGCTGAGCCGAAGCCGTTCTGGCCGGAGCCGAAGCCACAGCGAAGAGGCTCAGCCGAAGCCGTTCTAGCTGGAGCCGAAGCCACGGCGAAGTGAAAGTCCACCAAGCAGTAGAAGGAGCAAGTGCCAATAGCTCCAGAGAGAGAATCCCCCTTTGACCCCTTGGGTCAGCTATATATATAAAAGAAGAGGAGGTGACAATTTGCCCCCGGCCCCTTGACGAATACAATATTTACAAATAGGCCCTTGGGCCGTCACATGAGGCTCATTTACGATATGAGTCGGGCCATTCCCCCAACACGACGCCGCTCACGCCTGCCCACCTGCTCCGACTCCGGTGCTCAGCGCCTCCCGGCTCTCACCTTCGCCGCCATGGGCGGAGGACGACTGACGCTGCCTGTCCGTCGAGTCGAGCCTGACCTGCAATGGCACGTCCCCATCCCAATTCTTGCACGTGGGCCTTTAACAATGCAGCACATATTTGTTGGCCGATCCGTTTGGCTTGTCCGACTAAACTTTAGTTCCGGTTATGTTTGATATTTTTTTAGATTAAGAAAATTATTCGATTTTGAACATTCACATGTGAATGTTTACCACCACAATGAAATAAATTTGACCATATAGCCAGAAGATAGATAAGCAATTAGACTTCACACCATAAAAACAAGAAAGAAAGAGACTAAGAAAGAAAGCTAGAAAGACTAGCTTCAAACTTCTTCTACTGTCTTACTTCAACTTTGCATTCAGCCTTGTGCTGCAACTAGTCCCTCGCCCCTACTATTTTCTTAGAAACTTTAGGGGTTATGAACACTCTACTAGCTGCTTTCTGTGCTCCCCTGCATCTCCGATGCTCTAAATAGATTTAGTATCATCATTCGCTTTCTGTGCTCCCCTGCATCTCCGATGCTCTAAATAGATTTAGTATCATCATTCCAAGAACTCCAAAACGACACCTTAGAGGAAAGCGATGCCAAGACGCCGCCGCCCTAACCAACAAGTCGGTTCTTCGGTCTCCACCTGGAAAAGTTACTAGAGGTTGCGATTCTCACTGCAACGCCTTCAACAAGGAGCACAATGCAACATCGCACCGTCGTCGCCAGGACCAGTCAAAATCGACCGGTTATGACTTTCACCTGAGAAAACCTTTGCCACCAGACAACCACCAAACGCTGCCATAACACCATGTGCCACCGAGCACCAGTGCCTGCGCAAGCGCCAACGCCGGAATGGTCACTATCTCTCCAATGTGGAGTGGAGGGAGCCACCGCACAGCCGCAACATCGTAGGCACGCCAAGCAAACGGGAGAGCGACGGCTCATGTCGTGAGGCCCGGCGCTGTCGCCTCTGCAACACGCAGCCATGGAGCCCCGGTCCCAAAATCCGACAGAGGATAAACCAGATCAGAATCGGGGAGGTCGAGATCGGGCACGTACTAATGATTGATTAATTACAAAACCAATTGCATAGATAGAGGCTAATTCGTTAGATGAATCCATTAAGATCATGTTTGTTTCTAGGGGCTCACATCAAAGAGAATTTTGCTACTTGAAAGTATTAAATAAAATATGTTTATATTTTTTTGACATATGAGTGCTAATTCGCAAAACCAATCTAATGAGCCTAATTAATTTATGATTTGCTACAGTGACACTACAGTAACCATCCTCTAATTATAGATTAATATACCTTATTAGATTTGTCTCGTAGTCTAGTCTCAGAATTTTACAATTAGTTTTATAATTAGACGTTATTTAATAATATCAAAATAATAAGATTCTCGACAGGGCCTAAAGTTTAATTCCTGGATCCGAACAACCAAGTCCGGTCGACTTGATCAAACCATGCACACATGCGTACATTAGACAAACGTGACCGTCTGAGTCTCTCTAAAATAGACTACTCACTTTTTTTTTCTGTTGTCGAGGTAAAAAAAAAATAACAGAGTAAATATTGGAGGGGAAAGAGATCATCGATCTCGCCCAGGCGGCAAGCCCGACCGGATTCGTCCTCGTCTCGCCGCTCTCTCCCTACTCCCCCCGAACGTACCGTGCCGCCGTCAGCTTGGGTGTCCCCCCACCGGTGGAGAGCACGCAGGGACGCCTGGTCGCCCCAAGAGGCCGGTCCGGCGGGCGAGCGCCGGCGCGGCAGCGCCTGGAGCCCTCATCGGCGGCAAGCACCAACCGAGGCTGCACGCGCATTGAAGGTTAGTTTTGATTTCTCCAATTCCCGATCCCCCGATGATCCACCATCTATGTTCGGATCGAACAGATGCACCAATCGGGTTTCAGACAGACAGTTCCATGCCAATTTGTGACTGAATAATATACTCCTATATGGGCGCGTGGCGAAAAACTGAATCAGCTGAGGTAGGGTTCGTTTGGCAAGCTGTTGTGCCATGTCAGTAAAATTACTACGGTACTAGGGTGCAGGGCTGTCGTGCTCTGTTTTTGGGCAATGCATAAATTATCACGTTCTGAACCGAGAGGCTACATCCTGCTTTTGTTTTCGGCCAATTTGACGGCTAATGTTGCAGTTTTTTTTCAGCAAATTGCATGCCTGATTTTAGATAGAGTGCACTTGTGGATGAATATAGCATGTTTGGTATATTAATCGAGTTGGTGGGTGTGAGACATCGCTCCGATCTGGCTTTTATTCTTGCTTCCTTGCTTCCCAAATACAGGAGGAGGTGTAAGCTGTGGTTGTTGTCCTCAAATGCTTTGCTGATTTAGAAACGTGAAATGAAAGCCGCTCCATATTTTTGCCATTCCAAAGCCTAAACCCAGGTTTAAGAATGACAGCCTTGATATATGCTTACTGTGCAGGCCCAATAAGGAAAGATATATCATTATGCGGCTTGGTTTGGGTGGTTTAAACATTTAGGAAGTTGACCCTAGGCCGCTTAGGCCTGAAAATTTACCAGCTCCACCACAGGATGCTACGATTCTCTCTGTTTTTTGCTTGACTTATTTAGTCACCTTGCAAAATATTAAAGCAGAAGAAACTTTTGCATACATAGTGGACTGAATATGTTATGGTTTGTGTTACAACAATTGAGTAACATAAAAGAGAGTCGAAGAATATACATCTCAACTGAGATTTCTATAATTTTTTTTATTGCCATTGCTCGCTTCAAATAATCCATGGAACAACAGTACAACACAAATTCGATGTGTATAACAGTAATTATAGGTGATCCAGCTGGTAATAATTTGATGAATACTATTTGTTTGTCTTTACTAATGCCCATGCAAACCTTCCTTACAGAAAGCGGTTAATATAGTAGTATGTCAAAAAGAAAGAGAAGCTCAAAGGAGAAACAGAGGCTGCTGGCCAACAAAAATAAGTGGCCAAGGCTTCAGTTGAGTGATCTACCAATGGTATGAAATGTCAAGCTGCGACTCAAGTAATAATCGTGTATATCATCATGCTGCCCTTCTCCTACCTCTGCATGATGTACCATATAACACATTAACACCATGGAACACAACTACTCTTCTTTCTATATGCTTTTTGCCATGTTACATTGTAGAACATCTTTTTCATAATTGCTGAATGGTAAATAAAGAATATGACACCCTTGGTTCTATGTTACAGGATATTTTGCACTCTATGGTATCAAGATTGCCAATAAGACAGGCTGCAAAGACAAGCATATTATCAAGCCACTGGAAATATGTTTGGTGTTGGCGCACAAACTTGGAGTTTTCTTTTAAATCACTAGTTTATAAAAAGGGATCTGGGATTCCCCTTTCACACATCAGCGAATATGTTTTTATTCAGAGGGTCGATGCAATTTTAAGGCAACACTCCGGCGTAGGGGTTGAAAAACTGGAAATTGAATTTTCACCGTTACACCATGAACACGCAGAGCACATCGATACATGGGTGAAGTTTGCTATTGCATCAAAGACAAAGCAACTGATTCTTGATTTTCTAGTCCAGCGTCATGGAAAGGAACCATATACCTTCCCTTTTCAGCTTTTTGATGCCACTAATGGTTCCCACTTACAATTCATGAAGCTTGGTTCTATTTCTCTAAAACAGCCAGCAAACATTAAGTTTTTTCTAAACCTTAAAAAGCTTGAGCTTGTAGACGTGAATATTACTGATGAAGAACTTATTGAGAAATATATCGATGAAGTCATCAAATTGTTCTGCCCCGGCATATATGTTCACAGAATTGCCTAGCACTCTATGTTATCTTGAGGCACTGTCTCTAACAAGCGAAGAGCTGAAGGTTTGAGTTAATTACAATTGTATTGATTTCCAATGTTTATGTGCATTATCTGTTTTGTTTGATTGGTGTTTATTCTTTTTTCTCTTTATCTTTCTAATGTTTATGAGCTACTTCACTCCATTAATAAAGTAATAACTTATTGATCTTTAACAAAACTGGTACCACGTTTGTTAACTAGTTATGCTGCTTATAATATTATATAAACCCATTGTTACGAACCTACCAGCAATTTAAAAAGAACAATTAATTGTGTGGTGCTCTCATGTATAGAACTTATACTCATCACTTCTACAGATGTTGATGGATCACGAACTTAGATGGTATCATAAGCGTGACAGTGAGTTAAGGAGCCTTCCTTCATACCCTCACTCCCATTTGAATCTGGTCAACATTACAGGGTTTTATGGTCCGAAAGCTTAGCTTGAGTTGGCACTCCATATTTTGAGAAACTTTGCCATGCTCAAGGCGATGAAGATAGATCCAAAGCCTGCGGTTGCTGGTATCCATGATTCTCTGTTTATGAAAGATGGGATTTGTTTCTATGATGGCTATAGAGTTGCCAAGAAATACCTCCGCAAAGCAGACCGTCAAGGTGTTGTTGGCGTCGTAAAAATTCGCCGTAGGGATGTAAAAAATGTTAGTCCATACCACCTGCTTGATCCATTTTGGATCACCACATTGGCGGAAGATGATTCACGAATGAGCTTCACTTCGATTGAGCTGGACTCTTTTTTGCGCTTACTGACAACTTGTAATTATGGTTTTTTTCTAAATTAATACCATGGAACACAACCACTCTTCTTTCTTTGTGATTTTTGCCATGTTATATTATTTTGCACTCTATCGTATCAAGATTGCCAATAAGACAGTCTGCGAGGACAAATGTATTATCAAACCACTGGAAACATATTTGGCGTTGCTGCACAAACTTGGAGTTTCAAAAACATGAGCAAATCGCTTTATTTGAGAAACCCTAACTGAGCGAAATCTCTTTTTAACTCCGAAATGTCTACAAAGAGCAACAACGATAAAACCGAACTGAATCTCCCAAGACTCACTGATAGAGAAACAGTTTCACCGAGCGAATCGCTGTCAAAACCAGCTCAATCAAATCACCTCCGAGACGGGAGGATCAGAATCAACCCCCAACCAACTCAATCGAATCACTCAAGATCAGAAGCAAAATTGGTAGTCGGTGTAGCCGCAACCGATGTGCATGGGCTGCTCCAGAGCCTGCTGCGAGAACTAGTCCCTCAGGTGAACGAGGCCATCGCGGTAAGCTGTTTGCAGGGCCTCCTTGTTTTGGAGAGAGATCAAGTTCATCTCCCAAAACTCTGTCTGCGACCTGGCGTCCCATCCCCTGCATCTCAGCTTGGTTGTGATGGTCATCCTCCTATTTGAGGCTACGCCCTCGTCAGGCATCACAGAGTTGCTCTGCATGGAAGAAGCAAAAAATAACCTCAGATTCCACCCAAAAAATCCAATCACATTCCACCAATACTCCCGATTCGACTCCACCCAACCCAATAATACCGAGCAATAGCAAGAATCCGCCATGAATATGAGCAGGAAAAGCAAAATCACAATCCCGAACAACACCCAGGAATCCGCCGTGAAGAGGAAGAGGAAGAGGAAGAAGCAACTTACAGGAAACACGACCTGGTCCCTGTCCACGGTGCGGCGGTTGATGGAGGGGCCGACGTGGATGAAGTCAGGGCCGCGTGCCAGCGCCCTCTTAACGGCGACGAGCTCCTCCTAAGTGTCCACGATGGCCTCATCCGCCTGGTTGATCGTCGCGTTGATCCTCTGCCGCCCGCAACACCATCTCGGCCTCCACCTTTGCGCACCACAACCTCTGGGTTGAACACCTAGAAGGCGTCGTTCGCCTTGATTCCCGCCTGCATCCGCTGGTTGATGTGGATGGCGTCGAGCACAGTGGTGGTCTCCTCCACGTGGAGCTGCACCTTCTTGGGGTCCTCGTGAGCGAAGGCGCTGTCGACGTCCGCCATGGAGAAGACGTAAACCTTGCGCAGCGAGGGGTCCATGGTTTGAGTTAATTACAATTGTATTGATTTCCAATGTTTATGTGCAGGGCTTTGCTACGGTACACCCAAATGATTGTGTACCGTTGATCTAATGTCATATTACATCTTAAGAGGTAATAGTTTAAATATTTATTTTAATTCTTATTTTTAAATAAGAAATAGAGGATTAGATCTAACATGCATGCATATGATTAGTTGAGATCTCAGGTTTCTATTTTTTTACATAATGTGCTGGCCATTAAATTGAGACAAGAAATATTTTTTATCCCCTCCATGCACATGACAAACTCAGTAGATTGCATGTAACATTTTTTTTTGCAATCATGTGCTGTAACATAAATACATGATGTATCATGCACAATTTAGATCTAACTTCATTGATACATCGATGGAGCTAGGGTACACATGTGTGTAACATTTTTTCTTTTTCTTGTGGAATGACAAACATATGATTGGAGCCTTTGCATACTTGAGTTTGCATCATTTTTTGTGATGTATGAAGGAACCACCATGAGTTTGTAATGTTATTTTGGAATGATATGTGTCGTGGTGCTGCAAACCACAGCCGGGTGGCGGAAGGCACCCGCCCTAGCCCAGAGGGTGTGTACTCGGGGGTTAGCTAGTCTTAGATCAATCTTCCTCAAGAACTCGATGAACACAACGGGATTTAGAGTGGTTCGGGCCGCCGGAGCGTAATACCCTACGTCCACTGTGTGTTGTATTGCCTTCCACGAGAGTGAGAAGGTGCGAGATTTTCTTCCGGTCTGAATTCTGGAGATTGTCCTGTGCACTGCGGGCACCTCCCTCTTATATCTCAAGGGGGCGCGTACACGGCTGTTGGATCCCCGACAGGTGGGCCCAACGATGCGATATAAAA
The DNA here is from genome assembly GCF_016808335.1 of Panicum virgatum. Taxonomy (NCBI): domain Eukaryota; kingdom Viridiplantae; phylum Streptophyta; class Magnoliopsida; order Poales; family Poaceae; genus Panicum; species Panicum virgatum. The sequence continues at coordinate 4,502,661 of NC_053136.1, forward strand.
TAATGAGGTGTTCACATATTATGGCGTTGCAGGCGAGGGAGATCTCTCTCTTGGATTCGCTCGCCTGCTCCCGGAGCCCTCCGTCCATCATGTCTTGGCGCTGTCTTGTCGAGACGGAGCGCGACGCAGCTAGTAGCATCGCCTGTTATGTAGCTGAGCGGCTATGTAGGGAGCGGCGTAGGCGGCATGATGGAAAAGTGCCGGGCCGTCGTATCCATTTAATGCGGCAGACGGGCTCTGCGCGGCGCGGCTCAGGCGGCTCCACTGTGCTCCTTGGTAATACGCGGCGCGCAGCGGGGCCTGACAAAAGGCTGTCTTGTGTACCGCGGTGGCAGAGCACGCCTTGTCCATCGCATTAAATGCGGTAGGTGGGCGAGTCTTCCTGCGGAAGACTCGCGCACAACCCCACGTCTCCGGGACACGTGGCGGCTCCGGACCCCTACACGGTGAGGGGAGTCCGGACGGGCGCAGGAGGCTCCGGACCCCTCTGGGGGTCCGAGGCCCCGGCGGTCAGCTCGGAGCTTCCCTTTTGTGTAGACACGTGGCGTCACCGGACCCATCCTCAGGCGGGGAACGGTCCGGGGCCGTTGGCCTGGTGAGGGAAAAACCTGGCATGTGGGGCCTGGCTACTCCATCTTTCCCGCGCAGCTACGGGTAACTACGCGGGTCCTGTCTTGCTGCAGTAAGAGTGGGTATCCCTGTTACAGGGTACCGACAGTGGCCCCCGGGCCCACCTTGGGAGAGGTACGAACCCACAGGTGGGGCCACTTCAGCGATTTGGCTCTGTATAGCTTGAAGCTCCTTTCTGCAGGGGTCTCGACCGGCCTTGACCACCCGTCGGGTTGGATGCTGCCTCATCACGTCGCAACGGATTACTGACTAAGGGCCCCACGATAAGTGGTTCACCTAGTCACACGCGCGACGCTCGGCATTGTTGCAGCCGGAGTAAACGAATCATTTACCACCGGCGCAGCTCCCGAAAAGCTCGGCCGCGCCTACGATTAATGCGCGCACGTCGGCTCGGCTTCCGCCTTGCTTCACGCGCGCGGGCGACGGTTCGGATCCCGCCTTTTCGCACCCTCGTTGATTACCCACCCTCCTTGACAGGTGGGCCTGGGCCCCCACGTCATGGACTGGGCGGCTAACTCCGGGTGCGGGCGTCGCTTGAGTTCCGGCGACGGTTCCGGGGCGCGCTGGTTGAGTCAGGCTTTATAGCGGGGCATACCGCATTCCACGGTTGCTTTCCCGCATTCGTCTTCTTCCTCCAGCCTTTGCGCCCCTTTGCCTCCGAGCCTTCCTCGCTCTTCTCTCCCCCCTACACAAGCTCCTTCCTCACCCACCAAGAGATGGCGTCCCTTGTTCATCCCCGTCGCTTCCAGACCGAGGGAGAACTGAACACAGTGCGCCGCCTGCTTGGGTGGAGCGCTCAGGAGACCGGCTGGGGCGTGCGAGCAGGCTCGGTTCCCCTTGGCAACCTCCGCGCCGGGGAGTTCGTGCTATTCACCTCGCACATCTCCGCCGGCGTGGGACTGCCGATTTCTTCATTCTTGCTGCTGCTGCTGGAAGACTTCGGCCTCCAACTTCAGCATCTGACACCGCACTCCCTCCTCCTGACGTCCATCTTCGTGCACCTATGCGAGATGTTCGTAGGAGTTCGGCCCTGCGTCATCCTCTTCCGCTACTTCTTCATTCTGGTGAGGTCCGGAAGGAGCAGGGACGAAGTGGGAGGGTACTACTTCCAGATAAGGAGCGACCTGCCGACTCCTTACATTCCCGGCCTTGCTGGCGGAAGGTGGGAGGAGTGGCGCAGGGATTGGGTGATCGCCACCACCGAAGCCAACGAGCGCCTTGCCCTGCCGTCCGCGGGGCCCGCCACCGACAAAGCATCTTGGAGGGCCAAGCCGTCACTGCAGCCGGAGTTCGACTCCGTGCTGGACAAGATCAGGTCGCTGGCGGAGAGCGGCCTCACCTCATGGCATGTGCTCGGCGACTTCGTGAAGCGGCGGATCGCCCCCCTGAAGCAGCGGCCACGACCGGCGTGGAGCTTCACCGGCCTCAACGACTGCAGCAGGACCCACCGCGGGGAGGGAAGCGACCTGACCCAGGAGGCCTTGGAGGTCCTGGTGCGGAACGTGACGGGAGACACCTTCATCCCGGAGAACCTGATCCCCCCGCAGGGCATAGTCCCCCTCTGCGAGGACTCCGCGCGGGTGGCAGTGCTGGCAACCCTGCCGACTCTGGACGACGGGGGACTGGCCCCACGCCAGACCGGAGGCGACGCGAACCGCGGGCTCCGGATCCCTGGCACGTCCGGGGATCAGGCTACGCTGGGCGCTGCGGGGTCCGGCGTCACTACGAAGGGGAAACAGGCCGCGGCTAGCAGCGCGGCCGCGGCCGGTTCTAGCCGGGCTCAGAGCAGCTCCGGTGCGTCGTCGGGGGACGCAGGCCGGCGGAGGCTACTCCGGGGCGACGGGACCCTGGTCTCGGAGCCCGCCGCGAAGCGCCAGAGGTCTTCTGAAGGCGCAGGCCAAGGTAGCTCCCGGGCTGCCGGCCCCCACGGGTCCTCTGGCGCAACTGGACCACCACCATCGCCGCCGAGGAACTCATCGCGCCGGCAGCGAGAGCAGCAGCAGCAAGCAGCCGCAAGAGCAGCGGCAGCAGGCGCACGGACGGCAGCAGCAACAACAGGTGCGACCCCGGGTTGCGCCCATGCCGCAGCCGCAGGAACAGCAGCAACGGGTGCAGGCCCGGGTTGCGCCTGCATTGCAGCTGCACGGGCAACAACAGCAACAGCAACAGCAACAGCAGCAGCCACAAGAGAAAAGGCCCGGGCTCCGGGGACGCTGGGTACCCGGTACTGTTGGGTTAGTGTCATCCTGCTCTCCTTGCCTGTGCCGGTGTTCTGTTTGTTTTTGTTGATGGCTTTTCTGCTTTGCTACCAGGGCTTCCCGCCCCAGCGGTTCTTCTACCACCGTTGGCACATCAGCAGGTGCCCGGGCGGCGGCGACCTCGGCATCGACAGCGACGGTGGCAGCAGGTGCGGGACCCTCAGGTACGGCATCCTGCTGCTTACTTCGTGGCACATGATGCGATGCTGACTGTCATGCCATTTCCAGACTCTGCAGTGCTCAGTGCAGCAGCGGCGGCGGCGGTGGCGCCGGTGCTGGGTGCAGCCGCACCCGACACGGTGGTGGAGGTGCCAGTGCAGAGCGCAGCCGCTCCTGACACATCGGTGGAGGGGGCACCTGATGCGGCCTCGTCCGCTATGGCAGCAGCGGGAGTGCCGGAGTTAGGCTCGGCCGCGCCCGACTCGGCGGCAGCGGGGGCGCCAGAGCTGGGTCCGGCCGCGCCCGACTCGGCAGCAGCAGCAGGGGCACCGGAGCTGGGTCCGGCCGCGCCCGACTCGGCAGCAGCAGGAGCGCCGGAGCTGGGTCCGGCCGCGCCCGACTCGGCAGCAGCAGGGGCGCCGGAGCTGGGCTCGGCCGCTCCCGACTCGGCGGCATCGGGGGCGCCGGAGCTGAGCTCGGCCGCTCCCGACTCAGCAGCAGCGGGGGCGCCGGAGCTGGGTCCGGCCACGCCCGACTCGGCGGCGGCGGAGGCGCCGGAGACAAGTGCCGCAGCGGAAGCCCCTACCTCCAGCTCCGGTCCTGTTGCGGAGGAGGAGTTGGGGGTGGTGTTTGGCAGACGGCTCCTGCAGCTCCAATCCCCGGAGGAGGATGCGACTCCGCTTCCTCAGGTGTTGTTGCGAGTTCGGCGGTCGATCGAGGAGGCAACCTCCTCCGCCGAGGCGGCCTTCCGGCGGGAGTGGTCTGCACTGGAGAGCGAGCGCCAGCGCCTCTCCGACTGGCACACCCGCCTGGAAGCGCACACGAAAGCAGAAGCCTCCCGCGCTGCGGAAGCTAGGTCGAAGCTCAAGTCGGACCAAGAGGCCTACCGAGCCAGCCTTAAGAAGGTGTTTGACCGAGAGCTCGCAGTGTCAACCCGGGAGAAATCCTTGGCGCAGCGGGAGCAGGACTTCACCCTGGAGGTTGTTGGCTTCGCTGCTCAGCGGTCCGACCTCGAGGCTCAACTCGCAGTTCAACAGTCCGAGCTGGAGACTCGCAGCGAGGACCTCGAGTTCCGGAGGCAGGAGCTCGACGTCTTCTCTGCGACTCTGCAGGGATGGCGCGAGCAACTGCAGGAGAGAGCCAGCCAGCTGGCTGCCGACGAGGCGGATCTGGAGGAGGGCCGGAAGTCCCTCGCTAAGCGGGAGGCCCACGCCACCGGCATAGAGAAGGAGCTCGGGCGCCAGCGAGACTCGCTCAAGAAGCAGAAGGCATCGGTGGAGCAGAGGGAGGCCAAGCTCGAGGAGAGGTCCCGCGAGCTCGAGGAGAGGTCCCGCGAGGTGGAGGTGGCCAAAGCGACCCTGGACACCCGGGTGCAAGAGGCTGTCCGGGAGGCGGTCCAGAAGCACCAGGAAGACCAGCGCGCTGGAGCTCAGCGGATCGCTGACTGGGCGGCCGAAGCGAGCCTCGCACTGGTGCCATTTGGAATGAGCCCGATCCAGGTGGCGGAGCCGCCAGCTTCGATAGCCGACGCCCTCCCAGTATTGAGCTCTGCTTCGGATAGGCTCCAGCGCCTGGGGCCGGTCCTTACTGGACAGCTTGAAACCGAGGGCCGCGAGCTGATCCGGATGGTGGCGGAGCACATCCTGACCTGCCTCCGGAGCCACGACCCGGCCATCTCGCTGGCGCCCGTGGTCGATGGCCCTGTAGCAGAGACGGAGGCCGCCGCTCGGGACAGCGTGCGGGAGGTCGTTGACTTCGTCGCCGCCTACTTCAAGCGAGAGCCTGCGGACCCTTAGGCTGGGGATTGTATCTTTTTTCCTTTGCATTATGTAACAAACATTGTATTAGTTGAAAGTTTTTGAAATAGAAGAAACTTCAACTTAGCTGTTTGTCGATTGTTGATTTGCGGTATGCGGCATCCTGGCGCCCCTGGCCCCCTGGCGGATAGGTTCAGTTGTTTGGACCTGTCTGCCACGTGAGCCGTAGAAGATACTCCGGACCTCCTTGGGCACAGGCGTCACATAGTTTGTAAGACGAGCAAGCGTCTTGTTCCCTGCGTAGCATACAGAACTACAGAGAGAAGAATCAAATTTGCTTATATGGTAGCAATGATACTGCAACTTAGCTGTTTGGCGCATGCAGAATCCATTCATGGTGTCTGGGACAAGGTGGATGCTCGGGCCCCCTGGGAGATAGACTCAGTTGTTTTGAGTCTGTCTACCATTGAAACCAGACCTTGGTCTGCATGAAGGCTTTGAAGCGGATGCCAGGACCCCCTGGTAGGTAGGCTCAATGGTTTGAGGCTGGCTACCACCCTAGAGGCGGCTTAACCTGTGTACCACTTCAAATTCACAGCTTAGTAGCAGGCCCGCGGGACTTATCCCTGACCAGTGCCAAGCTGGTACAGGGTCCGGGGCTCAAGATGCGCAGGTCCAGGTTGGTCAGTGCTTGTTACAGAGTGGTGGAGTGCGTAGGCTTAGGGTCGGAACCAGGCTAAAGCGCTACGCAGGGCTCCGGACCATTCCAGGAAACAGCACGATCTTTCCGGACCTGGCTCCACTGTCCCAGACCCTTCACAGCAGTGGGTGAGGCCACTTTGCTGTGCTCGATCCTTTGAGATATAGTGCTGGACATGCCGTGTTGGACTTAGGAAGCCAGCTCTTGAGTTGGGACGAGGTCCGGGCCCCTAATTACCCGGCTCCAGGTACTAGAGCACTCGTTACAGGGTGGTGGAGAGTGCAGGCTTTTGGGTACGGAACCAGCTAAGCGGCTACACTGGGCTCCGAACCGCCCCAGGAAACAAGTACCCGCTCCCCAGAGTAGGTCTCTAGGGGCCCGGACCCTTCTCCAGCAGCAAGAGGGTCCGGACCTGTACGGTAGTCCAGCAGCTCAATGCGGATCTTAGTTGCAGCAGCAAGAGTGGAGGTCCCGCGGAGGTTAGAAAAAGGCGAAAATTCCGAGAATCGAAATACGTAATTTAGCTTTGACACAAAGATAGAACTAGGAGAAATTCTTTCCTTTGCAATCTCGATGTACATGGCTTGCACGATGGATGTCAGAGGCCGGGTTTATGAGGTCGGACCTCTACCGCTCTGAGCCGCGCGTTAGCCAACGGTGCGATGGGTGCCAGAGGTCGGGTTTACGAGGGTGGCCCTCAACCGCTCTGGGCCGCACGCTGACTCTATCTTATTACAAAGGAAAAGTTATTTCCCTGCTCTGCCTAGGTGTAAAACTTACGCAGATGCTCTATGTTCCACGGGTTGGGCAGCGGCACTCCGTCTTCTGTGGCGAGGCGAACGCATCCGGGCCGGCATACCTCCGTAACCTTGAAAGGCCCCTCCCAGCTGGGGGAGAGTTTGTGGAGCCCCGCTCGGTTCAGGATCCGCCTGAGGACGAGGTCGCCAGCCCGAAGCTCCCTACTGTGCACGAACCGTTGATGATAGCGCCGGAGCGCCTGATTGTAACGTGCATTTCGGATTGCTGCTCGCCACCTTCGCTCGTCAACGAAGTCCACGTCATCGCACCGCAGCTGCTCCTGCATGGATTCGTCAAAGGCCTGGACCCGTGGGGAGCCCAGGTGAATTTCTGGGGGAAGGCATGCTTCGGCCCCGTAGACCAGGAAGAACGGAGTCTCCCCGGTAGCTCGGCTGGGTGTGGTCCGGTTGCCCCATAGTACACTCGGAAGCTCGTCAACCCATTTGGCTCCATGCTTTTTCAAGCAGTTGTAGGTGCGGGTCTTGAGTCCCCTGAGGATCTCTGCATTCGCTCTCTCAACCTGTCCATTGCTGCGGGGATGTGCCACGGACGCAAAGCATAGCTGGATGCCAATGTCCTCACAGTACTCTTGGAAGAGTCTGCTTTTGAATTGGGTCCCGTTGTCCGCGATGATGCGGTTTGGGACGCCAAATCTGCACACAATGGACCTGAGGAATGCGACTGCTGATTTCTTAGTAATATTCACCACAGGAGTAACTTCCGGCCACTTGGTGAACTTGTCGATGGCGACATAGAGGAACCGGTACCCGCCGACAGCCCGGGGGAAAGGCCCCAGGATATCCACACCCCACACAGCGAATGGCCATGAGGGTGGAATCATCTGCAGGGCCTGAGCTGGGGTGTGTATTTGCTTTGCATGGAACTGGCATGCTTTGCAGGACCTTACCAGCTCAGCCGCATCCTGGAGTGCTGTTGGCCAGTAGAAGCCATGCCGAAAGGCCTTGCCAACAAGCGTGCGAGAGGAGGAATGACTTCCGCACTCGCCTCCATGGATCTCCGCGAGCAGTTCGCGGCCCTCTCCCTGGGAAATGCATCGCATGAGGATTCCGTTGGCGCCACGGCGGTAGAGATCCCCTTCTACCACCGCGTAGCGTTTAGCCAATCGGACTATGCGCTCAGCGGACACATCGTCATCAGGGAGGATGTTATCCTTTAGGTAGCCCCGGATCTCGGAGATCCATGCATCGGGGGCTCCCAAAGCAGGTAGGAGTGGCTCCGTGAGGTCACCAGGTTCCTCATCAGAACACACAGCCCCGGTTGGGCACCATAGGTGGAATGCTGCCGGGATCGCTAGCTTCGAGGTGCCAGCTTGGTCCCCCTCACCCGGCTCGGTAGGCTGGGCGGTAGGTTTCAGCAGCCGTCTTTCAAAGACACCCTCGGGCACAGGTGCCCAGGTAGATGCTCTCGCAGAGAGATCATCTGCTGCTGAGTTGTGCTCGCGGGGAACGTGTTGCAGCTCCAAGGCGTCGAAGTCCTTCTCGAGCTTCCTCACGTGAATGAGGTATGCCGCGAGCTGGGGATTGTTGCAGTTGCAATCCCCTCGGACCTGCTTGATGATCAGCTGGGAGTCCCCCTTCACCAGAAGCTGCCGGACCCCCAATGAGAGGGCTTGCGTCAGGCCGAAGATCAGAGCCTCGTATTCCGCCATGTTGTTAGTGGCCTTGAACTCAAGGTGCACCATGTACTTCAGCTGATCTCCGTTTGGGTCGATGAGGACCACTCCAGCCCCGGACCACTTCTCGCGGGCGGACCCATCAAAGAAGAGTGTCCAGTGAGGCTCGGTGAAGACTGGTGTCCTGATTTCCGGCTCCGGGGGTCCAGCATTTATGACCGGACCCCCAGGGTTGCTTGGGGAAGGAGTCCACTCCGCTATGAAATCAGCCAGGATCTGGCTCTTGACCGCGTGGCGTGGCTGGAAATCCAGTTGGAATTCTGCCAGCTCTGCTGCCCACTTGGCGATATTGCCTGTGGCGTTGGAGTTGTGTAGGATCGCTCTTAATGGGTAAGAGGTCACTACAACAACTCGGTGTGCTTGAAAGTAGTGGCGCAGTTTTCTGGACGCAATAAGTATTGCATAGATAAGCTTATGCATCTCAAGATACCTGGCCTTTGCCTCGTGGAGGACTTCACTGACGTAGTAGACTGGCTTTTGGACGGTCCGGACCCTAGTCCCTGGGTCCGGCTCGCCCTTGTCCATCACATCCGTCCCTTGGGCCCCCAGTGGTTCTGGGTTCCCACCGGAATGAGGCTCCCCCGGACCTGCCTGTGCAGGGCCCGGACCTTCAAGCTGGGGCGAGGCTGACGGGCCCCCGTGTCCGGGGTCCGGCTCACCACCCTTGGCCAAGGAGTCCTTGGTGCTCCCCTGGGGAGTTTGCTCCATCCTTTCGGCGACCAGCACCATGCTGACCGCCTCCGCAGATGCAGCAAGATACAGAAACAACGGCTCACCGGGTTCTGGAGCCACCAGTACTGGCAGCGAGGTGAGGCGCTGCTTCAGCTCCTGGAAGGCTTGTTCAGCCTCTTCGGTCCATGAAAATGGACCGGACCTCCTCAATAGCTTGAAGAAAGGAAGGGCCCTCTCAGCCAGCCTCGATATGAAGCGGCTAAGAGCAGCGAGAGATCCAGTAAGCTTCTGGACGTCCTTGATACGGCCAGGAGGCCTCATTGCTTCGATCGCCTTGATCTTGGCTGGGTTTGCCTCAATGCCTCGATGTGAGACTAGGAAACCTAGCAGCTTCCCCGCTGAGACGCCGAAGATGCACTTCTCTGGGTTCAGCTTGGTGCGCGTGGCGCGAAGACGGTCGAAGACGAGGGACAGGTCCTCCACTAGTGTTGACCCTACCTTAGTCTTGACCACAATGTCATCGACATAAACCTCAACAATATTCCTAATTAGATTACAGAAGGTTTTGTTCATAGCTCGTACAAACGTGGGTAAGGCATTCCTTAGACCATACGGCATGACAATGTAGCAATAAAGCCCATCTACTGTTACAAAGGCAGTATGCTTCCTATCCTCTCTAGACATCTGAATCTGGTGGAAACCAGAGTATGCATCTAGGAAAGACAAAAGTTCACACCCGGAGGTGGAGTCCACGATCTGATCGATACGCGGAAGAGGATAGGGGTCTCTTGGACATGCCTTGTTGAGGCTGGTGTAGTCGATGCACATCCGGAGCTTCCCGTTGGCCTTTGGGACGACGACCGGATTGGCCAACCACTCGGGATGGTGGACCTCCTCGATGAAGCCGGCGTGTAGGAGCTTGTGGACTTCTTCGCGGACGAAGTTCTGCCGCTCCACGGACTGCTTCCGAGGCTTCTGGCGCACCGGCGTGGCGTCAGGGTAGATCCTCAGATTGTGCTCGATCACTTCCCTGGGGATCCCGGGCATCTGTGACGGTTCCCAGGCGAACACGTCGACATTTGCCCAGAGGAAAGCGATGAGCGCGTCTTCCTATTTCTCCTCCAGGTTTCCCGCGATGCGGGTGGTCCTAGTGGAGTCTGTTCCAATCTGTACCGACTTCACGAGAACTTGGTCCGGGTCAGATGGTTGGACCTTGGGAGCCTTTGCAGGCGCCCTGGGTTGCGAGGTGGACGGATCCTCCTCGGAGCGTGCAGCCTCTGCCGCCAGAGTATGCAGTCTCTCAACTGCAGCGACGGCAGCGGTGCGGTCACCCTGCACGGTGAGGACTCCGGCAGGGGAAGGCATCTTCAGGACCAAATACCCGTAGTGGGCAATGGCCATGAAGCGGTAGAGTGCCGGTCGGCCAATGATGGCGTTGAACGGGAGGTTCACCTCCGCAACATCGAACATGACGCTCTCTGTGCGGAAGTTCTCCTCGGTCCCGAACGTGACCGGCAATGTGATGCTCCCCAGGGGGAACACCGGGTGTGGGCCCACTCCGGAGAATGGGCGAGAGGGAGTCAGCTTGGACTCTGGGATCTGCAGCTGCTTAAATGCTGCATAACTGATGACGTTGAGACCAGCTCCACCGTCAATCAGCACGAGGTAGAGCCTCACGTTGGATATGACAGGAGCGGTGACTAAAGGTAGCACACCAGCTCCGGCCATATTCTCCGGGCAGTCGGATGGCCCGAAAGAGATGGTGGTGTTCATCCACCTCTGGTGCGGCGCCGCCCTCGGGACCCCCGGCTTCACCGAAAGGACCTCCCGGCGAAGGGTCTTCACGTCCCGCCGGGAGACAAGCTCCCAGCTCCCGCCATACATTACGTACAGCTTCTTGCGGCGGTCGCCGTTGTCGGAATCGGAGTCGTCGTTGTGATAGACGCCCTTTAGCTCTCGGGCGGGGGATTGGTACCCCAGCTCCTTCTCCCCGGCCGCGGCCCCACTGTCAGAGGCCTTCTCCTTGCCGGCCCGCTGGCGAGGAGGGGGTGAGCCATCCTTAGAGGACTGCTCACGCCGCCCACTGACCCGTTTCGCGAGCTTTTGGATCTCGCGGCAGTCAGCGGCGCTGTGGCGAGCGGTGGGATGCACTGGGCATGAACCTCCGCTTCCACCTTGCGGGCGAGGGCGTTTGCCGTGTGTATTCTGGCCCCCAGCCGCTGCAGCCGCAGCCGGCGCCGCTGCTGGCGCTGCTGCTGCAACGACTGGTCCGCCGGAATGCGGCTCCCCGCGACCCCGGTTCTTCTTCTTCTTCTTGCCACCGCCCTGAGCGGTAGCACTGGAGCCACCAGCTTTGGTGTCTCCATCTTGGGGGGCTGAGTGCCATGCACGGCCCTCAGCGGCCCTGGCACACTTGTCTGCCAGGGAGAAAAGCGTAGTGACGCTTTCCACCTCGTGCGTCGCCAGCTTCTCGAGCATCTTCTCATCACGTACCCCCTGACGGAAAGCAGTAATAATAGATGCATCGGAGATACGAGGAATGGTACCCCGTACCTTGGTGAAGCGCGAGATGAAAGCCCGAAGCGTTTCCCCGGGTCTTTGCCTCACGGCGTGAAGGTGTGCCTCCACACCATGCTGCTGGTAGGCGCTGGCGAAGTTCGCTGTGAACCTCGCACAGAGCTCTTCCCAGGACTGGATCGTCCCGGGTGTGAGATTCATGAGCCAGGTCCGGGCTGGCCCAGACAAGGCTACATGAAAGTAGCTTGCCATGACGGCGCCGTTGCCACCAGCCACTGTGATGGCGGTAACGTACACCTGCAGGAATTCCGACGGGTTAGTAGTACCGTCGTACTTTTCCGGCAGGTGGGGGCGGAACTTGGGTGGCCACGCCACGGCGCGGAGGTGCTCCGCAAGCGCAGCACAGCCCACCCCGGCCACCGGTGCGCCCGACTGAATCCGGGCGTTCACCGGAGGCCTGGGTGCCGCCGCGTCCAGATCAGCGTTGAGGTTGCGTCCCTCAAAGTTGAGGCGGCGCTCTGCGCCCTCTCGACAGCGATGCGGGCATCCTCCCCCGCGCGCCGGCGGTTGAGCTCCGCCCGCAAGTCTTCTGTTCGTGCACCCCTCACGGTAGGGGAGCGCACAGATGCCGATGCACCGCCCTGACGCTGATGGTAAGGTACCACCGCGTTGCCAGGCGGAGGTCATTGCCCAGTCTTTGCAGAACTGAGGGAGGCCTGAGCCAGATGGAGGAGACGATCGACGTCGTCCCGCCACTGCCTCAGGGCGTCTGGCGAGGCTGCCTCAGCCGGGGGGTTGCGAAGCAACTCCCTAGCCGCTGCCAGCGCTCCGCCGCTCGCAGCCTGTGAGGGGACCCTTGACGGGCGCCCTGACTCTTGCCGGCGGGCGGCACGCGCCACCGCCAACGGTGCCTGCTCCACAGGCACAGTTGCCCCTGGAGCAGGGACGCGAGAGGCATGTGGCGTGGAGGACGCCACCCCCTCCGTCATCTCCACGTCGTCTACGCGAACCATGGGGACGAAGAAGATGATGGAATGCGACCAGCTAGAAGCCCCTACCTGGCGCGCCAAATGTCGTGGTGCTGCAAACCACAGCCGGGTGGCGGAAGGCACCCGCCCTAGCCCAGAGGGTGTGTACTCGGGGGTTAGCTAGTCTTAGATCAATCTTCCTCAAGAACTCGATGAACACAACGGGATTTAGAGTGGTTCGGGCCGCCGGAGCGTAATACCCTACGTCCACTATGTGTTGTATTGCCTTCCACGAGAGTGAGAAGGTGCGAGATTTTCTTCCGGTCTGAATTCTGGAGATTGTCCTGTGCACTGCGGGCACCTCCCTCTTATATCTCAAGGGGGCGCGTACACGGCTGTTGGATCCCCGACAGGTGGGCCCAACGATGCGATATAAAATAACGAGGTGTTCACATATTATGGCGTTGCAGGCGAGGGAGATCTCTCTCTTGGATTCGCTCGCCTGCTCCCGGAGCCCTCCGTCCATCATGTCTTGGCGCTGTCTTGTCGAGACGGAGCGCGACGCAGCTAGTAGCATCGCCTGTTATGTAGCTGAGCGGCTATGTAGGGAGCGGCGTAGGCGGCATGATTGAAAAGTGCCGGGCCGTCGTATCCATTTAATGCGGCAGACGGGCTCTGCGCGGCGCGGCTCAGGCGGCTCCACTGTGCTCCTTGGTAATACGCGGCGCGCAGCGGGGCCTGACAAAAGGCTGTCTTGTGTACCGCGGTGGCAGAGCACGCCTTGTCCATCGCATTAAATGCGGTAGGTGGGCGAGTCTTCCTGCGGAAGACTCGCGCACAACCCCACGTCTCCGGGACACGTGGCGGCTCCGGACCCCTACACGGTGAGGGGAGTCCGGACGGGCGCAGGAGGCTCCGGACCCCTCTGGGGGTCCGAGGCCCCGGCGGTCAGCTCGGAGCTTCCCTTTTGTGTAGACACGTGGCGTCACCGGACCCATCCTCAGGCGGGGAACGGTCCGGGGCCGTTGGCCTGGTGAGGGAAAAACCTGGCCTGTGGGGCCTGGCTACTCCATCTTTCCCGCGCAGCTACGGGTAACTACGCGGGTCCTGTCTTGCTGCAGTAAGAGTGGGTATCCCTGTTACAGGGTACCGACAATATGAGATAATGAGATGCATACATGAACATTTCAAGATCTAACTTGGGATGTGTATGACATGCAAATTTGAAAAAAAAAATGTTTCCAAACAAGAGAGATCGACATGTAACAAATGTGTCTAGCTAACAGCATGTAACAAAAGTGCACACGATGGAAACGAAATAGAGAATATCCAGATTTTCATGCATGCGTACATGCAGACATGCAAGCCCCTAGATCCATGGAAGCAGCATCCAGATTTATGTGCATTATCTGTTTTTGTTTGATTGGTGTTAATTCTTTTTTCTTTTTATCTTTCTGTGTGTTAGCTAGAGAGCTACTTTGCCGAACAAGGCTCTCAACTTTCTCTAAGGCATGTGAGGTTGAAACTAAATTTTGTTTGCTGGGATTTGGGGCTGATGTCCTTGACCTTGCCTGCCTTCTTCAGGCTGCTCCTATCATGGAAAAGCTGAAAATCCATGTAAGTTTGATAGACATTTTATGTTTTTTAAAACAAGGGCAGAAGCTCTACTTCACTCCATTAATAAAGTAATAGCTTATTGATCTTTAACAAAGCCGATACCACGTTTGTTAACTAGTTATGCTACTTATAATATTTTATATAAACCCATTGTTGAGGAGGTGGGGAACGATATTTCCAGTGAAGCTTCTACACTCTCTCTTCCATTCCTTAGCATATACATATACAAGGTACAAATTACAAGAAAGGCCCGCTACAATCTACTATTACTAAAAGAACCACCAACACCCCCCTCAACATGGGGCAAATATATCTAAAAGCCTCATCTTGTTACAGTTTTTTCACAAAAGACACCACATTAACACCCTTGGTTAAAACGTCAGCTAATTGATCGCCAGATTTAACAAATTTAATCTGTAACATCCCCTCATCCATTTTCTCCTTGATGAAATGCCTATCTATCTCAACATGCTTAGTTCTATCATGATGAACTGGGTTATTCACCATATTAATTGTAGCTTGATTATCACAATAAAGTTGTGGGGCGGGGGGGGGGGGGCACCGGAGGAGGAGACGGCAGTGGTAGTAGCTTGGGTTGAGGAAAGAGATGGGGATCTAGCAGATGAAGTTGGTTGCACGAATTTATATATTTTTAAATAAGACGAGTGGTCAAATTTGGGGTCAAAAAAATCAAACGACTTATAATTTATAACGGAGGAAGTAAGAAAGAAAGAAAGACATAGAGGTCCTCCGCCTCTGTGCAGGATGACGAGAAGGTTTCCGCTTTCTCGACAAGCAGCAGAAGAATCTCTAACATTGACTGATGCAAATACTCTTAGCTTGAGTCTCAGTGCGGGCAGCTTTGCGGTAAGCAACCACTAAATTCGAACCACCAGGAGTCTAATGTGGAGGGGGAAAGTTGAGGCAGAAATAAGATGACCACTGAAACGACGCCCAAGTCTTGAGCAAAAGGCAGCATGCTTGTTGCCTGGTGCCCAAACGAATTCAAAATGATACTCTAGCTAAAAGGAATGCCTCCAAAAGTACTAGCGCAGTTGGGAGAGTGATTAAATTAAATTAATCTCCCCATGACGACCCCAGCTGACCATCATTATCATTGACGTTGACGAGAACCGCCTCATCAGATCAGGCTACTGACCGTACGTGCTTGATGCTACTGACAGGGAGCAGGTGGCGACGGTGAGGCTGGAGTGAGCGTCGAGCAGCAGTATGTTATAGAAACTCCAAGCACTGTAAAATTTCTTTATATGATTAGTTGACAACTCCGTCAGGTACGCGAGCACAGAGAAATTTGTTTGAACAAGGGTAAACTACTGCTTCTTGGAAATTCTCTTGCACGAGATCGCAGGAGGAAGTACTCACAAACCTTCCACGGATGGCTGCATGGAATCAAAGCGCAGCAGCATATTATATTAGTTGGCAGCTCTCCATCGATTGGCAATCCGACATGGCTGGCTAAAAGAGGGGCTCCGGCAGATTTTGCCTGTAACTGCATCCATCCAGCATTACTGAGTAAGTATGGACAGCATTACACAAAGATTGCTCGTGCTGTCATCACGCGTGCGTGATGCATCCGCCATGGCTGGCTAAAAGAGGGGCTCCGGCAGCAGCGTGACCGTTGGCCTGATCCAGCGCCACCTGTGGCCGCCATTGCAGATTTGCAGTTGACAGGTCAGGCCTTTTCGTTCTGCAGACTGCACGCGGCAGGTGAATCGCCGTTCAGAACTCCGGCCACCAAAAGATTCAGTTTCTCTTTTAAAAAAAAAGATTCAGTTTCCACTCTCACCTCCTCGGGACGAGCAGCTAATTTTGGCGCGCGGTTCCTGGCTCTGAACAGAACAGCCATCAATACAAGATGGACATTCGTAGATATCCAACTAAGGATTTGACAAGGGTATGAGTGTGAATCTTTTGTTTTGGT
Source organism: Panicum virgatum (assembly GCF_016808335.1). Lineage (NCBI taxonomy): Eukaryota > Viridiplantae > Streptophyta > Magnoliopsida > Poales > Poaceae > Panicum > Panicum virgatum. The sequence goes on from NC_053136.1 coordinate 4,518,372, forward strand.
CCACCTAGTTTCATGTTTGTTACAAAACTGACGTGTATAATTTGAACCATAACTTTTAAAATTTTGGATCGTCCAGAAATCGAATGTCCTTAACCTGTTTTCTCTTCTAAAGACAAGCATGCATATATTACGACTGAGCGCTTAAACCTTACTGAGTAAGGTGGCTTTTCGGTAAAGGGCCACTGGAGTCCTGGACTGAAGAATTCCAGTGCCCAAAAGTTGCACAGATTCCGGGTAGATTGGAAGACGGAGAACTAATATTAATTGAAGTGGGAAGTGAGTGCACGAGGCAATAAGACGACCGCTGACACCAGGTCCAAGTCTTGAGCAAAAGGCAGAATGCTTGTTGGAGAACACGAATTTACAAAACTAAAAACACTGTAAAAAGGAATGCCAGCACTACTAGCTTGTTTTCTTGGAAGTTACTTGTGCTCGGTGGCAAGACCGAGCGATTCTAGTTTTAGACCAGTCTCAGTGGGAGTTTTATAAGCACAGTTACCTAGACTGAGAACTAGGTAATTGTGTCAGATGAGTTTTATGGTGATAAAACTCTCCTCATATCCCATGAAACTATATCCTTCTCTCTCCTTGCCATGTCAGCAAAATTGATGGTGTTTAGTATCATGAAACCCTCCACAAAACCTCCATTGAGACTGACCTTAGTTGTTTGTTTGATTAGTCTTGCACCAAAGTCGCTTTGGTTTTAGTTACCTACTTACCTTTCGAGAAGAAAAGGTGTCAAGTTAACGCAGTTTGGGAGAGTGATTAAGGGTCCCAATGAGGACCCATCATCATCATCAATTCATCATCGATTCATCGTTTGCTCGATCCATGCCCCAGTGTGAGAAAGCTTGAGCACCTGAGTCTCACTCAACCGGGCCTCACCTCATGCACGCAATGGCGGCGCAGGTGCAGCAACGCAGCCCCCATCCGTGGATACGCCTCCTCCTCCTGCCACTCCTCGTCGTGACGGCCGCCTCCGCGGCGGGAGCCTCGCCGGTGATGAGCGACGATCTGCACGCGCTCTCCAAGCTCAAGTCCTCCCTACTCTCCCGCAGCGCCCGCGACAGCGCCTCGCTCGCCGTCTGGGACGTCGCCGCGCCGCCGGCATCGTCCCCCGCGAGCCATCATTACTGCAACTTCTCCGGGGTCACCTGCGACGCCTCCGGCAACCGCGTCGTCGCCATCAACCTCACCGGCGTCCCTCTCCACGGCGGCGTGCTCCCAAGCGAGGTCTCGCTGCTCGACGCCCTCTCCAGCCTCACCGTCGCCGCCTGCTCCCTGTTAGGCCCGATCCCCGCATCGCTCGCCTCGATGCCTCACCTTCGCCACCTCAACCTCTCCACCAACAACATCTCCGGCTTCTTCCCGTCCGGGCCGGAACCCTACTTCCCCTCCGCCGAGGTGATCGACTTCTACAACAACAGCCTCACCGGTCCCCTCCCGCCTTTCGGCGGCGGCAGATTGCGGCACCTGCACCTTGGCGAGAACTACTTCTCGGGCGGCATACCGGAGGGGTACGGCGCCTTCACCCAGCTCGAGCGCCTCGGCCTCAACGGCAACTTCCTATCCGGCCGCGTGCCACCGTCACTGTCGAGGCTCAAGAGACTAAAGGAGATGTATCTAGGTTACGACAACGTGTTCGACGGTGGCATCCCGTCGGAGTTCGGCGAGCTCGAGGCTCTCACCTTGCTTGACATGTCCCACTGCAATCTATCACTCCGGAGCTCGGCCGCCTCACTCGGCTCGAAACGCTCTACCTATACTCGAACAACTTGGTCGGGGAAATCCCGGCCGAACTCGGCAACCTCAAGAACCTCGTGAACATCGACCTCTCCTTCAACAAGCTTACCGGCGAGATACCTGCAAGCTTTGCCGGCCTAGCCAGACTGAAACTGCTCAATTTATTTGGGAACAAACTCCAAGGTTTGATTCCAGAGTTCATTGGGGAATTGCCTCAGCTGGAAATCCTCCAAGCATGGAAAAACAATCTCACTGGAGAGCTCCCGGCCAACCTGGGCAACAACGGCAGGCCGTTGACGCTGGATGTCACGGACAACCGGCGCCATACCGCCCGGCCTCTGCGCCGGGAGGCGGCTTCAGTTTCTCTTCCTGATGCGTAACAAGCTCTCTGGGCCAATCCCCGGAGACCTCGGCAAATGCAAGACGCTTGCAAAAGTTTGCCTGAACAGCAACTTCCTCAATGGCTCCATTCCGGCCGGCCTTCTTGATCTCCCCATGAACAACATGCTGGACTTGAGCGACAACCTGCTCTCAGGCGAGCTCCCGGAGGTGATCCCCAGTGCCGGGCTGCGCTTTCTGTCAGTGGCGTCCAACAGGTTATCCGGTCCTGTGCCGCCGGAAATCGGTCACCTCAAGAAGCTGTCCTTGCTCAACTTGAGCGCCAACGCGCTCACCGCCGGCGTCCCGGGAGAGCTCAGCCACTGCGAGTCGCTGACCGTGCTGGACCTCAGCCGCAACCAGCTCACCGGTGAGATACCGACAGAGATCACGAATCTGAAGCTTCTGACGATGCTGAACCTGTCGAGGAACAGCATCTCCGGTGAGCTTCCCCTGGAGATCAGTAAGATGATCAGCCTTGGGGTTCTTGACGTGTCGTACAATAACCTCAGTGGCCGCGTGTCGCAGTCGCAACTTCAGGGGGTGTTCGCCATCTCAGACGCGGCAGATTTTGAAGGCAACCCTGGCCTCTGCGTGGAGCGCGTCACTGCCGCCTCCTGCTACCGTCTGCAGCGTTCGCGGGGGGCGCCGCGTCAAGGCGAGGACGATGCCGCTGTGGCTTGTGCCGGCCGTCAGTGCCGTGGTGGTGGTGGTGGCCATGGCCTCGTACCTTGGGCGGCTAAGGTGGCGGCGGGACGCGGCGAAGCGGCGGCCGGCGGCTTGGAAGATGACGCGGTTCCAGAACCTGGACTTGGAAATGGAGGACGTGCTCGGGTGCCTCAGGGAGGAGAACGTCGTCGGCAGAGGCGGCGCCGGCACCGTGTACCGCTGCGCGACACGCGGCGGCGCGGATGTCGCCGTCAAGCGCCTCCCGGGCCCCGGCCGCCGCGACCACGGCTTCCGGGCGGAGGTGGCCACGCTCGGCGGCATCCGGCACCGCAACATCGTGCGGCTGCTCGGCTTCGCGTCGGGCGCGGAGGGGAACCTGCTGCTGTCCGAGTACATGCCGGCGGGGTCGCTGGGCGCGGCCCTGCGCGGCGAGCGCGGCGCGCTGCTGGGCTGGGGCGCGAGGCTCCGCGTCGCCACCGAGGCGGCGCGCGCGCTGTGCTACCTGCACCACGAGTGCAAGCCGAGGATCCTGCACCGCGACGTCAAGTCCAGCAACATCCCGCTGGACGCGGCGATGGAGGCGCACGTCGCCGACTTCGGCCTCGCCAAGTTCCTCAACCGCGGCGCGTCCGGCTCCGGCGCCGTGACGGCGGCGGAGGACGTGCCGGCCGTCGCCGGCACGTACGGGTACATCGCCCCCGGTAAGACCCGATCACCCGAACGGCGCGTCTCTATGCAATCACAAGCGATGGCACCCGCTACTTGACCATGTTGTGTGCAGAGTACGCGTACACGCTACGGGTGGACGAGAAGACGGACATGTACAGCTTCGGCGTGGTGCTGCTGGAGCTCGTCACGGACCGCCGCCCGCTCGGCGACTTCGGCGACGAGATCGACCTCGTCCACTGGGCCCGGAGCACCGTGCCGAGGCCGTCGGACGCTGTGGCAATCCTCGCTTTGGCCGACCCACGGCTGCCGCCGGAGCCGGCCGGCCTGATCGCCCGCCTCTTCAGGGTGGGCATGTCGTGCGTCCGAGAGAGCAGCCAGGCGCGACCCACCATGCGGGAGGTCGTGCACGTCCTCTCCAGCTTCGTAACACCAGTTGACAACCCAGCCTGCTAAACTCATCCACTGTAACAAACACTACCGATGACTTGGATAAAAATAAAAGCTGATACCACATTAGCGTCTAGCACGCTCATCCTGGACCACAGTTTCCACTATGACTCTATAAGTTTGTGGCGTTCCAAAAGTAACACGGATGTTTCACGCTTTAGCGCATGGCAAGAATAAAAGAGAGGCTACAGTCTTGCATCAAAAAATTCGGAGCAAACAAACCATGATCCAAGGCTCCAACCTGTTAGTATACAACAACATGGCAGCAGATAACTGATGAGAAATTATATGCTAATTTCCAATGGCACAAAGGGGATGAGCTATATTTTTCAACAACGTAGAGGGAGTTGGCTCTAGTTTCTCTCGGTCTTGAGAACCCATTCTTTAGTCCAAACAAAAAGGAAATGATCTATTAACATCCTCCGATCCATTAACTTGTAATGAGGGTTTTTTTTTGGCAGTCTATCGGATATTCGGATCCCCGTCTGCCACCAGCCAGCTGCCTTAATAGTTTTTCTCCAAATGCATGTATTTCTTACCCCGAATGTTCATCCACGTGCACGGAAAAATTTTATAGGTAATTAGCTAGTTATTTCCGGAGTGATAGTTTGACTGCAGTGTTTTACCATCACCAAGTGTCATGTAAAGACACTAGGGGAATCCTGCATCTTGACAACTATATGACTTCGACAAAAGATTTTAGTTTCTAGACTCGACAAAGTTTATTCACTATACTTTTAGCTTTGCTCTGGGTGTCCATGGTACTAAGGAAAAATCCATCATCTTCCTATTAATTAGTGGGTGATAATTTATCTCTTAAATATCTATTCTCAAGTTGATATTTATAAATAACTATAAATATCTTTGGACTAAGTTTAAAACCAATTATCTCATCTATATATTAGTTTGATAGTCAGAAAGGTCATCTAATTGCCCAACCAAAGAAATTCATATTATTGCAACTATATTGATGGGATGAGATACAATGCGAGAGACAATATGATTTTGTATTAGTTGGCCAATGATGTTGAATGAGAATGGTAGAAGGATATCTATTAGTCAATTATACTAATAATTTTTTTTGCTTCAAATCTTGTCTACTAGCCTAGGTACTTCAGTATTCATTTGTGCATTCTAAATGCCAAAAAACAAGAACACTCAGTATTATTTATTAGCAAGAAAGTACATAACAAACACTTCATTCTTTAGACTTTTTAGGAAACATTTTTGTTACAAATCTGTTTTGTGTTCTCGTGAAATCACACCCACACAATACCTCTAGTAATTTGATCATATGTGTAAATTTAAAAATTTGTAGAAGGAGATAATTGAGTTAATGAATAGCAGCCCAGAAAGGAAGACGTAGAGAGAATTTCATTCTGAAAAAGCAACAGTTGCATACACCAAATGCAAAGAAGAACAATTTCATCCTGATAATGACAAAGCGAATCGCAAGAGCATCTATTTCATTCTGATAGAGCAGCGATTTCATTCATTGTGATAAAAAATGAATGAATCACTTCATTCTAACAAACCCAAACTAAATGAAATCTATCCAAACATTGAAATATCTCCAATAGAGCGACAATTTTATTCATTTTGACAAAATTGAGTGAATCGGTGTCAAGACAAGTTCATTCTGAAAAAACCCAATCTTCAAAGAGATGTATTTGGTGTACACACATCCAATGCGCATGTGCTGCTCAATGCTTGCTGAGAGAACTCCTCCCTCAGCTAAACAAGGCCATCGCAATAAGCAGTTTGCAATAGCTCCTTCCATAGAGTGATCAAGTTGAGTTCCTAAAACTCCATTTGGGACTTGGCGTTCAATCCCTTGCTCCTCAACTTCTATTAATCGTCATCTTCTTGCTTGGGGTTACACCATCGCCAGGCATGGTAGCGTTGGTCTGCACGTATAATTCAAAAATCAACCAACAAAATCACATTTCACCCAATAATTCCAATTCAATTCCACCAAATCCTGAGAAACAATAGGAATCCGTCATGAATATGAGGACTAAGAAGCAATGGAAAATCTAAACTTATCAGGAAGACGACCTAGTCTCTGTCCACGATGCGGCGATTGATGGTGGGACCCACACGGATGATGTCATGGCTGCGCGCTAGCGCCCGCTGAACCGCCACAAGCTCCTCTTGGGTCACCGCAATGGCTTGATCCACCTAGTTGATCATTGTGTCAATCCTCTCCATGCTGCCCACGACGCCATCTTGGCCTCAACCTTCCGCACCACCATGTCTGGGTTAAAGACTCGTAACACATTGTTCGCCTTGATGTGCCTGCCTGCATCGAAGGAGGGGTATTTTATTTCTACCTGATTATAGAGCAGAGCGAGCGAGATGAACTAGGGGACACACCGAGGGTGGTGGGTGACTGGCTAGCGTGGTTGTTGATCCAGTAGAGTGATGTCAGTCTCCGCTCCCATGTAACAAGCAAATGAACGAGATGTGACTTGAGATTGGGGGTATGCAACCAGCTACCATAGCCCCTTCATTATCCACAACGTACAAATTCCTTTGAATTGTTGTGCTAGTCTAGAAAACCTGAAATATGGGCACCATCGTTTGTTTCTGAAAATGATGGGAAGATAGTGGTAATGTTTCACTCTTTTGTTTTTCAACACACACATTTGGAGGGTCTGATTTAGAAATTGTTGCTAGAGTTGGTCTTAGCTTTGAGATTAGTGTAATGATGATCTAATAGTCACGTCTGTCTTCTTTTTGGGTTACCTCGGTATTTTGTTTTGTTAAATAAACCTATTGAAATTTTTAGCCTGGAAGTTTAGCGGCTAGGTGGGTATCATCGGCCTGGGTTGGTCCAACAGCTGCTCGGCCCAAGTTTAAGGCAGTTTGAACTCAAGCATGAACTTATCTTTGTCTGGGCAAGATCAAGATCACAAGCGATTGTTTGAATATGGTCAGAGCTTTTAGAGATGTTGGCATGGGCCTCAGGCAGATCAGGATGACAATGTCTGAATTCCAAGCAGCTGAAGTCATTGGAGCATTCGTTGTGTTCAACTAGATGCGAAGACGGATCCAGCCAAGCAAGTTTACCTTTAAATTAAAGTAACTAGCAAGGTGGCCCGCACAAATAGCGCGGGTATCTAGTTTCTCTACTAACATTTGTTTTTTTAAATTTGAAAAGTAAATTTTGTTTCGTTGTTTCAAGAGAAAGTAAATTCCTAGGCCATTAAAGTTATATTACTAAGATAAATCAAGGCTAGAGATTAAGGTAAATTAAGGCTAGGGTAACCTCACAGGATAATCAAGGTCATTAAATCATCATAAACATTAGCGCTATTTATTATTTTATTTTTTTCAACTATGTGGTAATTTCTAAACCCTCTAAATATTTAAAACTTATTTGTATTTATTTGTTGTACTCAATGAAGATCTCATCCGCATGCTCAATTTTTATCAAATGTTGTATAGTCTAACTTCGCTCGATCAATAGATCTATTTGTAGTTCATATGTTTCTAATTTCAAGATCTAATCAACCAAAATATTTTCTCATAGATCAATTGGTTACTTCATATAGATTGAGATATTTATAAATATTTTCATAAAAAACATAGATATTGTAGGTTTCTAAATTTTTCTCATAATTAAACCACCATCCATTTGCAGAAAATAATGCCTTATGCAATGCCTATCAAAATAGCATAGTGCAGGCTTGCAACCCTTGTGCGCGAAGCTTCTCCCATTCTTATGTTCTTCGATACCCTTCTACAGTAGCTCATCGAGATCCCATCACTTCCGGCCCTTCCTCTTCTCCTTTGGTGTCTCGCCGATGGTGAGAGGGAGGCGAGCCAGTCCCCTTCTTCTCTGTATATTATGGTATATTATCTATGACCTGTTGTGCTCAGATGGATGCTCGGCGGCCGTGCCGCCACTCCCTGCTATTGCAGCTATTGCTGGTGCCATTGCCGTCTCCATTGTGGTAGCTGCAGGTCAAACCCGAATAAAGGCTCCTTCCCTCCCTCTTTTTCTTCCTTTTGCTCCGCCCGACCAAATCTCTCCCCTTTCTCCATTTTCTCTGTCATGTCGTTTGGCTCCTCCACTTCCTCCTTCCTCTTTTCACCCTCCTTTCTCTTGCTTCAAGGTTTCTACTTGAATCTGCTTGTTTAAGTTTTAATTTTGGTTAGAGTCATGGTAGATCTGCTTACTCGTGCAGTGGATTTGCTTGTGTTCTTTGCAAGAGTGAATTTGTGCGGTCTTTGCTTGCTGATTTTCATTGTGATTCTAGTTTTCTTCAGCTGTTTCCCGCCACCTTTTCTATTGAAGAAGCTTTGAGCTTTTATCTCTCTAGAACCCCTGGAGTCTTTGTTGTGTTGCAAGCCTTCCCCGAATTTGAGGAGTCCACTTTTCTACTCACTAGCGCCACTTTCATTTGCATCACTGGGTTGGAGGTGTTGTTCTTCAACAATGGGATCTTGTTCCTCTCCCATCCTCCTAGCAGGCTGCTCCGCACTTGCTCCAAGCATCATTATATGCCCTTTTGGATGCTCGTGCCTCTGGTGGCTTTCGCCGGCGAGCTTTATGGCAGTGATGATGGTGTTTTGTAGCTTGCACGTGGATTCTTGTGAGGTCACGCTTCTGTGATGCGTGGAGGTGTTTCCATGTGTCTAGCCATTTGGACCTAGTTTGTAATAGGCTCCTCTTTAGGGGCGCCTTTTTGTAAGACTACAACTTCTAAAATATATATTATAAATTTATTTTGTCGGTACCCTGCAACAGGGATACCCACTCTTACTGCAGCAAAGCAGGACCCGCGTAGTTATCCGTAGCTGCGCGGGAGAGACGGAGTAGCCAGGCCCCACAGGCCAGGCTTTTTCCCTCACCAGGCCAACGGCCCCGGACCGTTCCCCGCCTGAGGATGGGTCCGGTGGCGCCACGTGTCTCCATGGAAGGGAAGCTCCAAGCTGACCGCCGAAGCCTCGGACCCCCAGAGGGGTCCGGGACCTCCTACGCCCGTCCGGACTCCCCTCACCGTGTAGGGGTCCGAAGCCGCCACGTGTCCCGGAGACGTGGGATCGTGCGCGAGCCTTCCGGAGGAAGACTCGCCCACCTACCGCATTTAATGCGATAGACAAGGCGTGCTCTGCCGCCGTGGTACACAAGACAGCCTTTTGTCAGGCCCCGCTGCGCGCCGCGTATTACCAAGGAGCACAGTGCAGCCGCCTGAGCCGCGCCCGCGCAGAGCCCGCCTGTAGCATTAAACGGATACGACAGCACGGCACTTTTCCATCATGCCGCCTACGCCGCAAGCTACACCGCCCGCTTAAGCAATGTGACGGGCGGTGTCACTAGCTGCGACCGGCCCGACCTGACAAGACGACGCTAGGACATGATGGACGAAGGGCTCCGGGAGCAGGCGAGGGAATCCAAGAGAAAGATCTCCTTTGCCTGCGATGCCATAATGCATGAACAGTGCGTTAGGTTATACTACATCGTTGGACCCACCTGTCGGGGATCCAACGACTGTGTACGCGCCCCCTTGAGATATAAAAGGGAGGCGCTCGCTGTGCACAGGACACATCCATACAGACTCAAGCTCTCGCACCTCCTCACGCTTGTGGGAAGGCAATACAACACACAGTGGATGTAGGGTATTACGCTCCGGCGGCCCGAACCACTCTAAATCCTGCTGTGTTTCTTGTGTTCTGGAGGGAGATCGATCTAAGACTAGCTACCCCCTGAGTACACACCCTCTGGGCTAGGGCGGGTGCCTTCCGCCACCCGGCCGTGGTTTGCAACTCCACGACATTTTGGCGCCAAAATGTCGTGGGGTTTCTAGGGGTACCCACAGCCGGGTGGCGGAGCGCACCCGCCTATTCCCCGTGAGGGAGTACTCGGGAAGTACTAGGCGATGGGGCTGAATCTATGCTGAGACAAGGACTCAAGAACACACGATTTAGAGTGGTTCGGGCCGCCGGAGCGTAATACCCTACGTCCACTGGGAGATGTATTGTTCTTGGTGGTGTGTATGAACCTATCCTCTGCTGGTCTTGGCACTTACCCAGCCTGAGGTTTTCTAACGGCGCTCTCCCCTTTTATAGATCAAGGGGGGGCGGATACATAGAACGTTGATGCCCCGACAGGTGGGCCCAACGTGACTGTGGCTACAGTGGTAGCGAATCTTTCCTTCGATATGCGTACTGCTGCTCTTCTGACACAGGGGGCCTTCTCTTGTCCCGTCAGCGAGGCGCCCGTTGGAGTAGCGTAGCTTGCGGCGTGGCCTGCTGAGGCTATTATGTAGCGTCATAATGGGTGAAGCCGAGCCGTCGTATCCGACTGTTACGGCAGACTGGCAGACGCGGCATGGGCGGCGCCATCGGCTCCACTGCCTTGGTAATACGCGATCAATAGTGCCCCCTGGTCAGTCAAACGCCTCGGCTTCCACTATATCAAAGTGGACGTCCACCTACTGCAATGAATGCGAAGGTAGGTGGACCTCAATATGAGACCAAGGGCCTCATACACGTGTCGGCCCCGGACCACCCTGAGGCGGGGCGTCCAAACTTTCCCTTTGAGAGGGGTCCGGTTGCTATCCAGGACCCTATGAGGGGTCCGGGACCCCGCGGGGGTCTGGATTCCTTGGGAGGTCCGGAGCCCCGGCTGCTTGCGCTTGAGCGCCTGTTTTTCCTGGGACACGTGGCGTTCCCAGACCTTCCCCGGCCGTGGAACAGGTTCGGACCTTTGTCGGGAGGACAGGACCTCGGACTGCAGGGGTACGGCTGTTTGGTTGTAGTCAAGGATGACTACTAAGGCTCTTGCCTAGTCACAGCAAGAGGGGGTACCCCAGTCCTGGGGTACCGACAGTGGCCCCCGGGCCCACCTCGGGAGAGGTACGAACCCGCGGGTGGGGCCACCATCGTGATGTGTTCCTACGCAACTTGATTGCGTTGGTGTGCTCTTGGAGAGAGTGGGCATCCCGGACCCCTGAGGCCGGTATGCTTGTTGCCTGGTTTAGGTACTAGAGTGCTCTCCACAGGGCGACGAAGGTGTAGGCTTAGGGTACGGAACCAAGCTAAGCGACTACACGGACTTCGGATCGCTCAGGGGGTAGCACTACTTCCCGGACCCGGCTTTTGTCGACCGTGGCGAGCGGTCTCCGCCGGAGCGGGCCACCGGAGTGGACTTGGAGCGACCGGGGCGAGCGGTCTCCGCCGGAGCGGGCCACCGGAGTGGACTTGGAGCGACCGGGGCGAGCGGTCTCCGCCGGAGCGGGCCACCGGAGTGGACTTGGAGCGACCGTGGCGAGCGGTCTCCGCCGGAGCGGGCCACCGGAGTGGACTTGGAGCGACCGTGGCGAGCGGTCTCCGCCGGAGCGGGCCACCGGAGTGGACTTGGAGCGACCGGGGCGAGCGGTCTCCGCCGGAGCGGGCCACCGGAGTGGACTTGGAGCGACCGTGGCGAGCGGTCTCCGCCGGAGCGGGCCACCGGAGTGGACTTGGAGCGACCGGGGCGAGCGGTCTCCGCCGGAGCGGGCCACCGGAGTGGACTTGGAGCGACCGGGGCGAGCGGTCTCCGCCGGAGCGGGCCACCGGAGTGGACTTGGAGCGACCGGGGCGAGCGGTCTCCGCCGGAGCGGGCCACCGGAGTGGACTTGGAGCGACCGTGGCGAGCGGTCTCCGCCGGAGCGGGCCACCGGAGTGGACTTGGAGCGACCGTGGCGAGCGGTCTCCGCCGGAGCGGGCCACCGGAGTGGACTTGGAGCGACCGGGGCGAGCGGTCTCCGCCGGAGCGGGCCACCGGAGTGGACTTGGAGCGACCGTGGCGAGCGGTCTCCGCCGGAGCGGGCCACCGGAGTGGACTTGGAGCGACCGGGGCGAGCGGTCTCCGCCGGAGCGGGCCACCGGAGTGGACTTGGAGCGACCGGGGCGAGCGGTCTCCGCCGGAGCGGGCCACCGGAGTGGACTTGGAGCGACCGTGGCGAGCGGTCTCCGCCGGAGCGGGCCACCGGAGTGGACTTGGAGCGACCGTTGCTGACAATCCGATGAAGCATGTTACCGGACCTCATAGTAAGGTGCAAAGAAACCAAGCCTTATACTAGAAGAGAGCCCGGGACCTCTAAAGTCAGCAGTCCTGGATACTAGAGTACTTGTAACAGGGTAGTGAAGTACGTAAACTTAGGGTACATTACCAGGCTAAGCCACGCGGAGCTTCTCTACCCCAGGATACAAATACCACTTCTCCAGAGCAGGTCCCTAGGGGTCCGGACTGCCTTCCAGCTAGAAGGGGTGTCTTCACCTGACCACAAGCCAGCAACTCAACTTGGATTGTTAGCAACAAAGGTAAAGACTCTGTTTGGGAGGAAGAAATGGTCAGCCGAAAAAACAGCCATCCAGAATGAATGAATGTAACCGGGGTGGAGCCTAGATAAGGTCAAGAAAGAAAATCTCCTTTATCATTGTGGTTATCACGGTATACATCAGAGGTCGGGATTACGAGGTCGGACCTCCACCGCTCCGGACCGCTTTTGCCTGTTTGTGTGATAGGGCCAGAGGCCGGGTTTACAAGGTCGGACCTTGACCGCTCTGGACACACACATAGACACCACGCTATTACAAAGGGGAAATTCTCTCATTCCTTTCTTAGGAGTAACCTACGGCTGCATGCTATACAGCGTGTTCTTCGGAGGTGAAGGCGCCTTGGATGTGCCTGAACCGCATCATCCAGGATCACCTCGGGAGCTCGGGGGGCCCCTCCTTGCCTAAGAGCTGTCACATGCTTACATGGCATGAGACAAATTCTTTGGCCTTGAATGGAAAAGGCCCCCTCCCCCTGCCGTCGCCGTTGCCGATGGAAACCAGAACCCTTGCGCAGCAGATGGACCGGTGCGACGCATGGAGAAGTGCGGTCGTTCGCCGGCTTGTCCTTGGTGCTAGCGCCAAGGGCCCCCGCGCGAGGTGGCGGGGTCCTGCCTGCAGCAACACCGAGCAACGCTGAGGTGGATCTCCGGTGCTGCGGCGGCAGGAGGTCTCGGTCAACTTCCTCCGGGATGGCTGTCGGCTCTAGGCTCCAAGTTGAGAGAAAGCCTTGAGCCGACGTCATGCCATCGCAGAGGGGGCGTGGCCGTTGCTTGAGAGAAAACCTTGAGTCGACGTAGGAGCGGCGGCGCGCAGCGGCGCCTCCGCTGTACGCTGCTACGCCGGCTCTGAGGTGTCGCGGTGGCGACACACAGCAGACGCCGCTGCCGTGCGCCGCCGCACCGAGGTCGTCGGAGCGCCGGTGCCATAGCATGCAGAGTGAGTGTGCTTTCCTTCATCTTCAAGTTTGTCGTTGCAGAGGGAGAACGCAGCCCAGAGGCCTGAAGATCCAGCCAACGCCTGTCTTCCCCACGGACGGCGCCAAAATGTCGTGGGGTTTCTAGGGGTACCCACAGCCGGGTGGCGGAGCGCACCCGCCTATTCCCCGTGAGGGAGTACTCGGGAAGTACTAGGCGATGGGGCTGAATCTATGCTGAGACAAGGACTCAAGAACACACGATTTAGAGTGGTTCGGGCCGCCGGAGCGTAATACCCTACGTCCACTGGGAGATGTATTGTTCTTGGTGGTGTGTATGAACCTATCCTCTGCTGGTCTTGGCACTTACCCAGCCTGAGGTTTTCTAACGGCGCTCTCCCCTTTTATAGATCAAGGGGGGGCGGATACATAGAACGTTGATGCCCCGACAGGTGGGCCCAACGTGACTGTGGCTACAGTGGTAGCGAATCTTTCCTTCGATATGCGTACTGCTGCTCTTCTGACACAGGGGGCCTTCTCTTGTCCCGTCAGCGAGGCGCCCGTTGGAGTAGCGTAGCTTGCGGCGTGGCCTGCTGAGGCTATTATGTAGCGTCATAATGGGTGAAGCCGAGCCGTCGTATCCGACTGTTACGGCAGACTGGCAGACGCGGCATGGGCGGCGCCATCGGCTCCACTGCCTTGGTAATACGCGATCAATAGTGCCCCCTGGTCAGTCAAACGCCTCGGCTTCCACTATATCAAAGTGGACGTCCACCTACTGCAATGAATGCGAAGGTAGGTGGACCTCAATATGAGACCAAGGGCCTCATACACGTGTCGGCCCCGGACCACCCTGAGGCGGGGCGTCCAAACTTTCCCTTTGAGAGGGGTCCGGTTGCTATCCAGGACCCTATGAGGGGTCCGGGACCCCGCGGGGGTCTGGATTCCTTGGGAGGTCCGGAGCCCCGGCTGCTTGCGCTTGAGCGCCTGTTTTTCCTGGGACACGTGGCGTTCCCAGACCTTCCCCGGCCGTGGAACAGGTTCGGACCTTTGTCGGGAGGACAGGACCTCGGACTGCAGGGGTCCGGCTGTTTGGTTGTAGTCAAGGATGACTACTAAGGCTCTTGCCTAGTCACAGCAAGAGGGGGTACCCCAGTCCTGGGGTACCGACATATTTGTTTTATTAAAGAATGGCATAATGCATTCAGTCCACTCTTAATTGATTTCTTGTCATACTCTGCCGAGGTTACGACTGAGTCTACCGGTTATGCTTCCCCTATCATCTAATTATGCTTTGCAACAATTAAGTGTTGTCTAATCTTTACTTTTATGGAGTTTTTATTAAACACAGATCAAATTTATCTATTTACTAATCGTATTTGGCATGGACTTTTTTGTCATATTCTAACTTTCTTAATTTTTTATTCCAAACTTAGCTATTTATTAATTGTATTTGATATGGACTCTTGAGTTTCCTTATTTTCTAATTCTAAATTTATCTATTTACTAATTTTGCTTGGTATGGACTTTTTGACCATATTCTATTTTTTATTTTTTAGTTCTGAACTTAGCTATTTATTAATCGTATTTGATATGGACTCTTGAGTTAATCTAGACCGTTAACTAATCATATTCAATATGTACTGTTTTGTCATTGTCTATTTTTTTCTTTTTTATTTATTTTGAATTTAGGTATTCTAATCGTATTTTTCATGTACTCTTTGATTAAGTCCTATTTTTATTTTTCAAATTCTAAATTTAGCCAGTTACTAATCGTATTCGGTAAGAACTTTTTAATTATTAATTGTATTTGATATGAACTCTATGGGTTAGTTTAGATCGCTAGATCTTTATAAAATCCAATAATATAAATTTCTCTCTATTTTAGATTAACGTGAGAATTTGTAGAATCTTTTGAAGAACATGGCGGTTTCTTTTAACACTCTTTAATTAATTAATATAATAGATAGTATATATTTCATTTTGGTTGGGTGATATGCAGAGGTAGAGCCAGATTTTTTTTTCAAAACTGTTGTATCAACTTAATGTAATGATCTCAAAAGAATAATGCAGATTCATTTATATTATCAAAAAGCTACTAATATTGATCATATGCATCTTCTTCATCATCATGGTAGCTCCATGGCGTTTTAAATGTTGATTCTTCTTGGAGATAGTCGGATCTTCATATGTCATTAGTGTTGCTACCTCAGATCACTACAACATACTCCGTCCGTTCCAAATTATAAGATATTCCAAGAATATTGGAGAGTCAAAACAATCTCAAATTTGACCAAGATTATAGAGAGAAATATAAAGATTTATGATATCAAATTGATGTAATATGAAAATATAACTAATAAAAAATCTAATGGTACTCACTCTGTTCGGTGTGCTGTGGCTGGTGGCTGGTGCTGATTTGTTGTGAGAGAAAAGTACTGCTGGCTGGCTGGTGGCTGTTGGCTGGTGCTGGTTTAGTGTGAGAGAAAAATACTGTTGACTGGATGCAGCGAACAGAACGAGTTTATATAATAAATGTAATTATTCTATTATATAAATTTGGTCAAATATAAAAAAATTTGACTCTCCAAGATTATTGAACTCACTTATAATTTAGAACGGAGGGAGTAGATGACTATTGTAAAACTATCACGTGCTCCATCTCAGCTGCATCTGTTATTGTGTGCAGGAACGCTGCACTTGTTGCGTGGCCACCTGATGCCTGCATGCTCACGGAGGTTGGGAGTTGCTTTTGTCGCTAGTCACCTGATAACGTGTTACTTGACTCCTGATAACGTGTTACTTGGCTCCAATGTCAGAAGGATAGTCCAGAATTATCACGACTCTATGGCCGTGATCATCTATTGGCTTCCATGATTTGTTCACGTAAACACGGGACTTAAATTTTAATGCTTTTGGAGGACAGCGAGGGCAAGCAAACAGATGCTTTAGACTCCCGTGATCTTTTTTCTTCTCCCGTGATATAGGTGGGTGGCTGAATTTACATTTGGTGTGTCATTGGATTTAAGAGAGAATCATATTAATACGGAGACTAAATAAGGGAGTTGTAATTGATATGGATTCTTAGGACTACTCTATAATATGAAGACTGAATAAGGGAGTTGTAGTTGATATGGATTCTTAGGACTATTCTGTACCGTTAGATCTTCATAAAATCCAACGGTGCAAATTCTTCTCTTTTTTAGATTAATATGAGAATTTCTAGATCTTCTCGACGAACGTGGTGGTTTCTTTTAATACTATTGTATTAAAATAAATAATAATAGATAACCAATTAACTATGCCCATGCACCCTGAAAAACTTCTATATATATTTGACCTCCTTTGCGGATTTGTTGCTTATTGATTGGGGTTGAAAGGTGGGGTGACCGATGTCCGATCCTGCTGACGACGAAGAGATGGCTTGCCATTCGCAAATCCAATTTGACAAGCGCTGGCGCGATATACCTCACGCACCCCACTCCAACCGTCCAATGGGGTGCAACACCCACGTGCAGGTGCCGGCCCTGCCGGGGCAGTGAAGACTGGCGCCACGCTCTTCCCCCTCTCCTTTTCATTTTTTTCCATTCAATCTTTTTTGTATTATATACCATTTTGTACAAATACAAACATTGTGGACAAGTTATACATAATATTCTCTAAACAACAATCATAAAGATAAAAAGTTATAACGTATAAGTGGTGGCACAAAATTATCAGAAAGAAGAGTTATGCATATGAATTGTGTATAAGTTACTGCCGTGGTGTGCAAACCCACAGCCGGGTGGCGTAATGCACCCGTCTAACCCCAGAGGGTGAGTACTTGGGGGTTAGGTAGGATTAGCCCAATCTCGGTGGTGGAACGCGATGAACACAGCAGGTTTAGAGTAGTTCGGGCCGCCGGAGCGTAATACCCTACGTCCACTGTGTGTTGTATTGCTTGCGCTCTCGAGAGAGTATGAGAACCTTGGCGTGACTAGTGCTGAGTCCAGCGTGTGTCTGAGCCTGTGTCTGTGTAGCGAGCGCCTCCCTTTTATATCTCAAGGGAGGCGCGTACATGGCTGTTGAGTCCCCGACAGGTGGGCCCATCGATGTAGTGTAAAATAACATACAGTTCAGACATTATGGCGTTGCAGACGAAGGAGATCTCATTCCTTGATTTTCTTGCTCTGCCCGTGGGAATCCTCCGTCCAGCATATCCATGTCTTGTCTTGTCGAAACGGCGCCAGGGAGTAGCTTGCGGCGTTGCCTGCATCGTAACTGAATGAGCCATGTAACTTGCGGCGTAGGCGGTATGATGAAAGGGTGTCGTGTCGTCGTATCCATTTAATGCGGCAGACGGGCTCTGCGCGGATGCGGCTGCACTGTGTACCTCGGTAATATGCGGTCTAACGTGAGGCCTGACAAAGGCTGCCCCGTGTGCACCCGCATTGAATGCAGTGGGTGGGCAAGTCTTCCAGCGGAGGACTCGCGCCCGCGCCTGCGGGACACGTGGCGCCCCCGGACCCCGCCCCGGCGGTATGTTGGTTCTACGCACGTGGGAGGTCCCGACGGACGCGGGGAGGTCCCGGATCCCTATGGGGGGTCCGAGCCCTCGGCTGTTGGCTCGAAGCTTCCCCTCCTCAGGGACACGTGGCGTCACCGGACCCGTCCCAGAGTGGGGAGCGGGTCCGGGGCCGTTGGCCTGGTGAGGTAAGGGCCTGACCCGTGGGGCCCGGCTGCTCTGCCCCTTATGGCATAGTTACGGATGACTACACGAGTCATGCCTTACTGCAGTAGGAGTGCGTATCCCTACTACAGGGTACCGACAGTTACAATTTTCTATAAAAAGTTATGCGTGTAAGTTGTGTTAAGTTATGCATTCAAGTTTTGTGCATCACGGAAGTGACGCTACAAAATTACACTCTTATAAGTTATCTGACAAATGTTATATATAAAAGTTGTGTGAGCAAGTTATGTAATCATGGAAGTTTGTGTAACATAATTTCTCTGATAAGTGTTTTTAAAAAATTATATAAAAATTGTGTACATTAGTTACATAACATGGAAGTTTATGTTACATAATTACGTGCAAAGAAATGGCAGCAAAGTAGGCCTAAAACAGCATGCATAGGAAATGGCGGGAAAGGAAAAGGCGGGTAGCAGGGATGCAGGGGAAGGAAAACTGGACTGGACGCGTAAAAAATAAAAGAAACATATCAGACGCAGAAACTAAAAAGGGAAAGGATCAAAGGCATTAAATTGCTCGCCTGTCTTAAATTGATCGCCGCTACCTGTTCTGGCGCACTCGCTGATTAGAATACTCCCTTGCCATTTGTTAGGGTGTTCAACAGATCAAAGGCATGTGTCACTGGTGGGCATTTCAAAATTTATGGACTCTTCGTCGATTCGAGATGCGACTGCGAGCTCCAATCTAGGTTATCTTCTCTATTGTAGAAGACGGAGAAGAACCGGAATGCAGCAACGTTGATCGGCGATGCTGAAGCTTGCTTGATGACCGGAGTAGGATTTATATGCAAATTTTCTTGTAATTTGGGTTATATCCAATTTGACAATGTTTTTTGATAAAGTCCAAGCCTTTTTTTCTAGCAAAAAAGATTGAGTTTTCCTTTTACCGTCCATCAAAAACTTTTTAATCACGAGATATTTCGAAAAAAAAATATCACAAGGTGTCATTTTTTGGTAATTTATTTAATCGCTGTGAGGACCCGATCGATCACCCCTAACAAATAATTAAAAAATTGTCGTCTCGCCGACTCGCTCCCTCCCTCTACGGTACCTCCGGCGGCTAGGGTAGTAGAGGTGTGATGACCTCCTTCTGTCCGGACCGTCTCTAGGATGGTGCAGCGCTACCGAATCACGTTGCGTCGCTGCCACGACGCACCTTGTTGCCGGCGGGACGCGGCACTGGGTCGCCAATTTCTACATCGGCTCACCGAGGTTGTTCGGCTTGTCTTCTCTTAGCTTATCTCGATTTATTTCAATTTATTTTTTTTTCACAAAATACTATTTATTTATCAGCCCTATAATATTTATGGGGTCAGTCGAAACAGGCTCACCGTCACGAGCCCATAACCAGCCACCGCCTGACCGCCACCTCTCGGGCACGCTTCTCCCCTCGTCCGTGTGCCCCTCCAGGTCTCAGCAGGAGCAGTTAGATTCCCCATCCACGTCTGAATGAAACTTGGACTCTTTTCAGATCTAGAACTCGAGAAGTAGCACTTGGCCAAGGTTGATAGATTTTTTTTGAATAATACAGTACAGACGTAGACGCTCACAAACACATACGCACATTCATCTCTATGGATACACGCACATAACCCTACCTCAATGATCACTTCCAAAAGATTGAGCCGACAAATCCTCGAAATTGACGAAGTCACCACGGCTGACGATGGAATCGTCGCCTACCACTAAAAACACAAATATCGTTAAATCCTAAAAAATTCACTTCCACAATAGTTAGATGGCAAAGAAAAAGAGTTGTTCAAAGGTGAAACACAATGGACCGCCAGCAAACCAAAAGTGGCAAAGGCTTCAGTTGAGCGACTTAGGGTGTGTTTAGTTGGTGAAAAAATTGAATTTTGGTACTATAGTACATTTCGTTGTTATTTAACAAATAATTTCCAATTATGAATTAATTAGGCTTAAAATATTCATCTCGTGGTAATCAGTTAGACTGTGTAATTAGTTATTTTTTAACTACATTTAATTTAATGCTCTATGTATGTTTTTTTAGTACAAATATTCTATGTATGTGTGCGAAAATTTAATGTGATGGATACTATAATTTTTTTTTGGAACTAAGGCCTTACCACTGTTACGACTTGTCAAATTGCAGTCAAGTAGTATGATTCATTCATAGGCGTGCGGGCCCAAGTGCCTTGTTACAGCGGACTGGGCTGGAGACGGCCCAGCGCACAAAGCTACTGGATTCATTCGCTCTCGCTGCCCGGCCCATCAAAGACATGCCCTTTGTTCACGCCGGCGAGAACGCCACCGCCGTGGTTGCCGCAGGCCACCGGCGCCGCGCCCATCCAATCGGCAAGCTCTGGGTGGGTCGTTGTCTTCCCACCGGATCCTCGTCGGATTCACCCACCTTCAGACCTTCTCGACCCGTCTCGAACCTGCCATGCGTTCGAGTAAAATGAGCCGTTCTGAGCTGGCCTGGAGCTGTGAGGCCGTTGCTCGGCCGAGCGTGGGCCAGGACAGCGGCAGCCCGCGCGACCCGAGCAGGGGCCTGTTTGTTTTTCTGTACTAGAGTATTAGAAAATTTTAACAGTTAATTATAATATTAAAAAAAACCAGTTTACAAAATCAACTCAAGAACTCTGAGGTAGGATCCTGAAGAATCTAATGAGGTTTTTAACCGCGTGATTAAAGGATAGTTACTGTTACATCACTGTATCCAATCATCAATTAATTACTGTTATTAGATTCATCGCGAAAAATTATATCTATCTCTAAATTTTTTTTACAAATAGGCTTCATTTAGCACTACATATATACGAGATTTTTTTTCTCAGATTGCGTAATCTAGCACCGCGGCGCCCCACCGCCGCGCCATTTGAAGGCTCTAGCCAGCCGTCCAGCGCCACGCGCTGCCATGCCATCCACTGGTCTTTCTCGAGCCTGCCCCCTCGCGGATACCAGATGTACATGTACTACGCGGTGCAACGCTGGTGCACGGTACGGTACGTGACAACCAGAGTCCAGGTGCTGACGCACACACGGGGTTCGTTCCCGTGGTCCGTTCTCGCGTGCCGCTCGATCAGGATAGGAGCAGAACCGTTGGATTGGAGTGGGAGTCCCAATCGCTGCGGCTGACAGTCTGCAGCTCCCTCTCCCTGACTCGACGGCCAACCCCGATCCGCAGCGCGCAGGCTAATCTGATCGGAACGTCCCCTACCAGACTGAAACTTCATTGCGGAGCTCTTTCTTCTCTAGGCTGGCTGGCTGGAGCCTGGAGCTTGGGAGGATATTACTGTACAAGAAGATGGCGGTTCTTCTCAGCCGCAGCGTCCGCACACCACGCGAACAGGATAAGCCTGTATGCATACCATGCATAATGGGATATCATCGTGCAGGGTGCAACATCTGCAAACACTAGCACCGACAGCCATGGCACCATCCCAATCGCAGTCTGGATCCGCAGCGTCTAGGATTTGGATTTCCTCGTATCTACTAACTTCTGTTTCAAAATACTTGTCACTCTTTATTTATCGTGCCAACTTTGACTAAATGTTTTTTTCTAAAAAAAGTTTTGTAAATACTTAAAAATATATTATAATAATAAAGTCTATTTCATAACAAATTTAGTGATATATAAACATTAAACATTAATAAACATTCTACAGAAAAAATAATTGGTCAAAGTTGACACGGTAAACAAGGAGTGACATGTATTTTGAAACGGAGGTTGGTATATCTGATGGAAACGGCCCACGCCCAGGCTTCAGCTTCTTTCTGAGCTCTTGGACTCTCTCTACATCTTATTATTATATTACCCCTAAATGCACCGATCAAACAAAGCTAAAGCCACTCCAAAAAACGCCCCCCGCTGAGAGCCTCGTCAGGGTGTGCACCAACCAAATTGTACCCAGAAACTCACCTCTGTAACAAATCAACGGCTCAAAATACTACCAAAACGATTCAACCCGATCTGACGGCCCAGGTTTTAAGGATCAGGCGCTTCAACACTTCAACTCCTCCACCCCGCGACGCTTCCCCACCGCCGCGCACCCGGGAGACGTGCGTTCGAAACCTGGCGTCCGCTCCAACTCTCAATTCCCTAAAATAAGCCGTGACCTTCTTTTCCTCTCGTCAAAATCGACCGCCCGCCTCCCGCGCTGCTAACGCGGACCCCCCGACCCGCCGGAGTGA
The DNA here is from genome assembly GCF_016808335.1 of Panicum virgatum. NCBI lineage: Eukaryota > Viridiplantae > Streptophyta > Magnoliopsida > Poales > Poaceae > Panicum > Panicum virgatum. The sequence goes on from NC_053136.1 coordinate 4,540,408, forward strand.
ATCAACCCGGGAGCACCGGTGCGGCAGCCGCGCCAGCAATCCCGTCGTCATCCTCGCAGGCCGCGGACTCCGGCGGCCGCCGCCCCTCCCATCCCCGGCGCGGACCCCCGCGACCCGACGGCGTGAATCGAACCGGGAGCACGGGTGCGGCAGCCTCCATCAATCCCGGCGTCGTCCTCATCCGTACTCCGTACTCCGGCGGCCGCAGCCGTCATCCGCGCCGGGAGCCGGCTCCTGCGGGCGCCGCGCCCGGACTCCGCGCTGGCCAAGAGCCGACGGCGGCCCACGCCTCCACGCGCAGCCAACGGGACCCCCAAAGCTTGACTTGCTTGACGGCGTTCGCCACCGACCGCCGGGGCTGGCTCCGGGCTCGCCCTCGTCGGATCCGGCCTCGCTCTCGCCGGATCTGGCCGCTCCCGTTTGGGGAATGCTGTCGCTCACCCATGGGCGGCCTGCGTTCTCGCTCGGGGCCCCTGGCGGGCGTTCTTGTCCTTGCCCCCTCTCCCTTGGGCGGGTCAGCAAGTGGCGGCGCGGCTCGAGGAGGCGCGGACGACGCACAGCCACATCCACCGCCCGCTCAGCTCGCTCCGCTCCGCTCCGCTTGGGCCGGCCCCTCGCGTCCCACCCCGCTGCGGACAAGAGGACCGGCGGCGGGCGGGGCCCCAAGCCGCTATGCCCCGCGTTGCCGAGGGCCAAGGCCTTCTCGCACGCGGCTGTCGTCCACCGGTCCATGTCGTCGTTGCCGAGGCTGGCCTGTACGCCGGACGCCACGGGTTGCATCCGCCGCCACCGCCTCGGCTCCGCCGCGGCGCGAATCCGCTCTTCCCACGAGCGGATCGGGGCAGGACGTCGGCGGATCGAGCTTCGAGCTCCGGCGACGCGGGCCCTCCCCTGTGTCGTGGACAGTAGCCGCGAGCAACAGGCGGCAGCCTAGCGGCGGGGCAGCGGCGCGGCGGGGCTCCGCCAGGCGCGGCCCGCGGCATGGTCCCTCGCCTGCGGGGCCAAGTGGCGGGCGCCCCTGCCGCGCGTCCTCGCGGCGCCCCCTCGCCGGCGTCCCCGCGCTCCGGATCTCGCCCTCACCGCAGTCGCCGGCGGTGTGGATCCGCTTCCTCCCTGGCCGGCTCGGGTCCATGGCATCCATGGCCTGCGAGGCCCTCCTCCCTCACCCCTCCCTGGCCGGCGGGGTCCATGGCCGGCGCGCCCTCCTCTGGCCATGCGCGGCCGCCAGCTCGCCTCGCCGCGGCAGCGAAAGCTCGCACGCGCCGGGCTGAGCTCCGGCGGCGGCGTCCATGGCCGGCGAGGCTCCGTGCTGCCTCCGGGCACGCGCCGCGGCCGGGGACGGTTGGCCGGCGGTGGCCCCCGCGCCACGTCACGCAGTAGCGCGCGGCCGCTTCCTCCCCTGGATTCCCAGGACCTGCTTGTGCAGGAGGTTGGCATCCGCCGACAGGTGACTAGCCTGTGCAAGCACCTTTCTTTCCAAGCCCATCAAGTGGTGAAGTAGCTCATCAGGTGAAGACCGCATCATTCAAATTACTGCAAGGAGATGATTTCCTGTATTTCCTCTTGTAATTTTCTGTATTTCCTCTTGTACATCATGAGTTAGATTGCTTGCTTCTGAGTTATGCGTAGATGGATAAAATCATCTGATTCAGATGAAATCGTATTAAGCCTTTAGTACAATTTTCATGGAGAGGCAGCTTGGACAAGCACAAGGGTGTGCTGGTGACGGGCCTGGGACAGGGGGGAGAATTGGGATTAGTCTGAACCATTGGCATTAGTCTGAAAGCTGAAATGTTAAGTAGACTATTTTAGCTTGCCAGGTATAGCATTAGTCTGAACCATTGGCATTGTACTGCAGAGAAAATATAGCATTAGTCTGAACCATTGACATTGTGTCTATCTGAAACATTTTGCATGTTCTTTCTAATGCCAGCTAGAAAAAAAAACAAAGGCCCAATTCCATTTTGCTTGCTTACTATTGGCCTACTGCAATAATGCAATGCTATAATTTTGCTTTGTTGATTGGTGCCATCTTTTCTGGTCAGAGAATCTCTAAAATGGAACCTTATCTATTATAAAGGCCAAGAATAGCATATTCAGTAGCATGCCAATGCCATTTTTGTTTCATCCAACTATGTTTGTCTGGCTATAATTTTGCTTTGTTGATTGGTGCCATCTTTTCTGGTCATAGAATCTCTAAAATGGAACCTTATCTATTATAAAGGCCAAGAATAGCATATCCAGTAGCATGCCATTTTTGTTTCATCCAACTATGTTTGTCTGTTTTTTATCTTTGAGACAATCTAGTATATGTTGCAGAATGTCCCTTGATTCTGAACCTTAACGTACAATATTTCCATGTCCTGCCTATGTCCAATGCAAACTATGGATGCTTTTTCTCTTCAACTGTGATACTTGTCATGCTTGGGTGTGCAGTAAAATTGGCTGCATATTCAGTAAAAGTACATGAACAACTTAACTAGAACATGGCATCTAATAATTGGGTCTGCAGTTTTTACTCAGTTCTTTTATGTTCATTTTAACTCAGTCTTGCTATAATCTTTCAGATTTTTGGTTTGAATTTCTGTAGCATATCTTGTAGTTCTTATAATGGGCGTCCAAAGCAGAAGGTTGAGACTTCGAATGTGGCGAAGCCGGTAGCATTAAGTCTCATTGAGAGGGTTTTGATTGTTGGATGATGAATTAGCACTCGCTGTGTGATCTTTTTAGAATGTTAACTAATGCAAGTTTGTGGGAAAATACAATTCTGATCTTTGGGATTGTATGAGATTATTAGGGTTTCTGTACAAGGTTGGTCATAATTAACATTTTGTAAGAGTTCTTTTGTTCAAAGGTTTAACCATGCTGTAAAAATAACAGCAAATCATGTGTTCTATTGTTGCTCTGAACTCTGAAATTGTGTTTTTTTTTGAAAGACTGAAATAGTGTTGCTGCATCACTATACGCTTTGGCTATATTCCTCAAATATTACTCAGTTATTTTTGCCATAACACTAATCTGCACCATTGTACTGATCCAAAATTTGTTGACACGGGGAGGGAACAAGTTTCAGAGCTACTTCTTGTGTTGTATCAAGGCCTCAAGAGGAGGAAGTGCTTTCAATGCCTGTGTGAACAATTAGATCTTGATTTTGTTAAATATCTAAAAATGTGTAATATATTTACTTGATGACTGCTCTGTTGATATGTACGAAGAACAAACCAGTTTTATGTCTACTTGTACAAGCCGTCATTAATTTGTTTGTGACGTGGTAACTATGATCTAATATGTTGTTTGGTGTACATCTGAAATTTAATCGTAACGTTAGCACGGGCAGCGGACTCACCGCATCACCTGTCAACCAAACACCGCATTTCTTGCCCACGCCACAACGGTGATCCTTGCCCGGGCACATCGATTGTTGCTCGCACGTTCAGGCGTGGCGTGACACTGCAGTTTGCGTAGGTTTAGCTTGAACCTGTGAACTGCCATGCTCCTGAATCCTGGTAGCCCAAAAACTCCGTGCCCCTGGCCCACTTTTGAGCAAGTGATTAGTGGATGAAAATGATGAAGCTTGAAATGAAGTGCAAGGAGGATCATGGTATTTCTATTTTGCAGAGCATGCAACTGTTGATCTCAATGGCTTCTACTTATGGCACACAATGCCGCCAAGCATCTTCAGAGAGATCGGCTGTTTTCAGCTGGCTCCCTCTGAACTGAAGATAACACTCCGGCAATCTGAATTAGGGACGTGATCGTGTCAAGTTAGCGGTAATGTTTCACTTTCCAAACTTGTGCTTAAAACTGACGTACAAGCAACAGCCAGGAGCTAACAGGGATTCAGCAGAAGCAAGGTCTGTGTAAATTTCTCTTAATTCCATTATCTCCTTCAGTAATACAGCAAGAGGCCGTGGATACAGACATCATACTATATAAGTGATAAGATTACAGGAAGAGATCCTCTCCACGGAGTACATGATGAAGTTATTCACATTATCACAAAGCGTATTGCCGAATCTTTAGAGCGGTAAAAGAGACTAAAAAAGAGCAGGGAAAAAATTATCAATTTCTATCGAGATAGCACTCGGCAGTCGGCAGCAAGCATTGCTCACCGGATGAGCGAGCCCGAGAACACGGAGCGCGATCCGGTACCAGTTCCGGGAGGGTGCTTGCAGTTGCAGCTGGCTCATGGTCGTGGCTGGTTCGCGGCGGCTAGAGGCGGAGCAGCGTGTCGCAGCGCCAGTCCATCTCGTCGGCCGCCTCCGCGTCCGGCACGTTCAGATCGAAGGGCAGCGGCGAGCACCGCGGCGGCGCGGCGGCCTCGTCGCCGCCGGCGCCCGATGCGCCTTCCTCGCAGAGGACCGAGGAGGAGGACCCACAGTAGCTGCGGCAGTCCTCCTCGGCGGCCGGGGCGGCGCCGCGGGGAACCCCTGCTGCCGTGACCGCGGCGGGGCCCGGCGCGGCGCCGCCGCTCCAGGACTCGACGGTGCTGCTGTGGCTGGACGTCGCCGCGGCGGGGGACGTGGCGGGGTGCGGCGGCAGCGGCGGCAGCGGGGGCGCGGCCGCGGGGCCCGAGGGAGGGAAGTTGGTCCGCGCGGCGGCGCCGCGGATGGACCTGGCGGCGGCGTCGTAGGCGCGCGCGGCGGCCTCGGCGGAGTCGAAGGTGCCGAGCCAGATCGGAGTCTTCCGGGCCGGGTCCCGGATCTCGGCCGCGTACCGCCCCGACGGCCGCCTCCGCACCCCGCGGTACTTCACCTCCGCGTCCCCCGCCGGCGCCGGCACCGGCGGCGGCCTCGCCCGCCGCATCGCCCTCCTCTCCTCCTCCCCTCCCCCTCCGCGCGCGCGCTGCGCCCCTCCCTCCTCCCCCTCTCCTCCTCCTCCTCCTCTGCCGTCCTCCTCCTGTCCTCGGCGACTCCGCGTTTGGCCTGGCCCGAGTAGAGCCTTTCGCCCTTCCCTTTCCTTCCCTTTCCTCTCCCCCTCCCCTCCCCTCCCCTCCCGCGCCTGCCCGCCTGTTTGGTCAGCCCGGCGCCGCGGGGGGCTGACGCGGGGGGCCGCCCACGCCCCGGGAGCCGCGTCGGTTTGCTGGTTGGTCTCCGCCCCGACCGCGTCACCACGTCCACGTCCCGGGGTCGGTCAGTCGGTCTCGGTCGGCTGCCTCTCTCTCTCTCTCTCCCGCTGCAGGCTGCAGCCGGCAGGGTGCAGGCCGCCCCTCCTCACCCGCATCGCATTCGCCTCACGCTGATGCGCGCGCTCTCTCTCTCTCTCCACCTCGCACCAGACCGGTGGTGTGGTGTGGTTTGGGCGCGGGGGGATTTTTGCGATTCGTTCGGCGATGGGTGTCGTGGTGGTAGCCGCGGCGCCACTAGTGCGGGGCGCGGCATATTCGCGGCGGGCGCGCCGGTGCCGGCTTGTGGCTGTGGAGAGGATCGGTGGTGGAGCACGGGAGTGGAAGCAAACGTGAGCGGCATCCGAGACCGTTCCAGCAAGTGCCGAACTGACCAGTGCTATTCGTGGGTAAAATTAGCTAGTTCGGCAAACGAGAACGATTTGCCTGTTACGTGCTCGCCTAGGATTTACATATGAATATAAATCTCATATCTCAATCTTTTTGTTCATCTACGATTTTAAAATAAATTTCGAGGCAAGCAAGGCCATGGGACACACGGTCGGCCCGACTTCATGGGCGAGACATTATCATGTGTGTGGAGTCACCAACTCACCCCGGCACCGTCCATCCAGGTCCAAACGATGTGCCGAGCACTCAAACGGGAAACGCGGCTGACTGCACGGCCACAGGGGCTGGGAGGTTGCGGCGCGGCGCTGCTGCCTCATTCATGCGCCGTGCGCCGCCCGCGCCCAGCAACATCATATGGTCCCCAAGTTATCGTTTCAGCATGCTATCGCATCGCCACTAGCAAGTCTCACAAGGGGGCAAAAAAATGTATCACAGCGAGACGGCGAACGATACCACAAGTCCTGCGCGTACAGTAGCTGTAGAGAGCACAGGCGCTATGCCTCTCTGAACCCTCAATTCCTCGCACATCCTCTCTGTTCTAACACGACGGGGACTGCTGGTAAAACCGTCTGCATCTCTCACATATCTTTCGCCTCCTACCTTCCCTAGTCCCTCCTCCATCACCAGACGTGACGGCTCAAGGTAATCTTTACAACCGACGAGAGGTCAGTTCGGTTCACTCGTAGGGGTTCCTGAAGTTCTTGAGGAGCTCCGGGATGTCGTACGCGAGCATGTCGTCCACCGCCTGCACCATCTTGGGCTTGAGCTTCTCGAACTTGTCGATGCTGTACCCACCCAACACCTGCTTGAAGTGCTCCACGTCTGGGAAGTCTCCGGCGGGGAGATGATACTCCCTCTGCACCTGTTCCACCAGATCGCGTGTATCAGTCAACCATGGATGTTGCGCAAAAACGAGTAGAATAATTGCTGTAACTTTGATCTTAGATGCAAACAAATGAAGGTTACTCGTAAATGAGTTATTATGCTTGCCCAAAACTACACCGAAGAGATCTAAATGATTATTCTTTTTCCTATTGGGCAGACATAAACATCCAGGCAATTAAGTTGTCGGTGAGTACCTTTGCAAACTCATCTTCCAAGTTGTCTATGAGTCGCTGTTGAGCCTTAGCTTTTCCCATCATTGCGGGCATCTCCTTCTTCAGATGGCCAATTATGTAAGCATGAATCTTGGCGGCTCGAGCGCGCTTGACAAACTCATTGACCTGCAGTGAATGTAGGCGTTTGTTTAAATGTACAGTACATAAAGGAAGAATTCGGACAAACAAGTGATTCAACTTACTCGGCGGTCACAGGCCTTCTTTGGAATATCTTTCAGGTCACAGAGGAGGTCATCTTGTTCCCTCTCAAACAAATCTTTTCCAATTGGGCCTACAGCTGAGTCATTCACTGGTTTATCATTGAATGACCTGTGTGAAAATTAGTTTAAAAGTGAGCATCCAGTTAAAGCAGCAATGACGAATTCATTCATGGTTCTGACATTTGATTCATACTTCAATGATCAACTGTTAAGAGCTGCAAGGTGAAGCTGAAACCCAAGCAAATCAAACTTGTATTTTGCCATTTTGGACCCTCATCAGCATGGATTTTTTTATCATTAGTGTATAAGACTAATAGACCCCAGCCTCTGCACATTTGTGTGGGTAAGGCTTGGGGCTTAAAGACAACCCTTCCCCAGACCCCGCACAGTGCGGGAAGCCTACGGCACTGGGTACGCCCTTTTTATATAAGACTAATAGAAGGGCGGGCCTGGTGCAGCGGTAGAGCCTACCGTCTGTAACCGGAAGGTCCCGGGTTCGAGCCCCAGCCTCTGCATATTTGTGTGGGTAAGACTTGGGGCTTAAAAACAACACTTCCCCAGACCCCGCACAGTGCGGGAAGCCTACGGCACTGGGTACGCCCTTTTTTTAGTGTATAAGACTAATACAAGTATACAACCACCAGAATTAAAGCGAAGGGTAAAGTAGCAAAGAATAGCCATAAGAAATTACCCGATATACACACGCACAACCTCAGGAGTATTTAGCACTTTTCCAAGAGACCACATCAGCGCACCATACACTCTCATAAGCTGTAACATGAATAGGAAGAAAAATTGTTCATCACATGATACTGTATTTCTGACAAAGTAAACAAAGCATAAGCATAGCAGGCAACAAACAAATTGATCGCAACTAAAGCCATTACCTGCTGAGTGTCAACTTGGTCTGCCTTGTTCAACACTACACGTATTTTGTCATCATGCCCACGTAACGATGAAATGACACGTTTGAATTCATCACTTATATCAAGCTTGTGAGGGTCAAACAGAAGGAGGATAAGGTCACACTTGGCAGCAAACCATGAAGTGACACCAGTGAAATCATAGCTGCGTTGGGTCCGCTGCTTTTCACCAGAGAGAACTCCAGGAGTGTCTACAAAGGTGATATGCTCTAGTAACTTCATAAAACAAAGAAGGTTTCAGTTTCTCAAATGAATGCATTTTCCATGTACCTGTATTACAATTAAAGCTTACTGGATGTGGCATCTGAGAGCATTCAAACTTTGACAAAAATGCTCCCCCAAATGTTGTAAGACCAGTGAATGGCATGTCGGCTTGAATAGCAATAGTATTGCCAGGGATAGTCCTTCCATCGGATCCAGACTGAAGTGGAAACAAAAATAATTTGAGAAGAAACAAGAATGCATACACTAACAGCGGCAGCCAGAAGGTAATGCAAACTGATAATATTTTTAAGGTCAGCAGCAAAATTTTGTTTTGAATAAGTGAAAATGAACCAAGAAATATCCCATAGGTATGCTGTATAGAATTAACGAAGCCTAGAAGCAGGTTAGACAAAATAACACAACAATAATCCTATCAGTTAGATATTAATAAAGGTTTATTTTCACTAATCACCAGTTCATGGTAATAGCTAACCATCGGCACCATAGCAGTTCTTAAAATCATAGCACAATAGCAAAGACCAACTATATTAGTTTAGCCAATATAAAGGAAGCACCCACAGTACACAAGCTGTCAGATCCCATATCCATTCTGTATGTAAATACAATATTCAGGCTAACATTTACCATGACAACTACAAATCTATCAGTAGTTGGCTCTGGTCCAACATGAGCTCCTGCGATTGAAACAGACAACTGGCGTTAAATTTTCATGCATTCAGAGGAAAAAACCAAAATGGATGGTAGGGCCAATAACAATAAGACTGATAGAGCATCAAACCTGGGTAGCTTGTCTTCAGCAGATGCTTAATGAATGTTGTTTTCCCTGTAGAATACTGACCCAAGAGCATAACCATTGGCTTTGCATCAAAATCATTGCTTGTCTGGAAAATGGTAGAAGCAAAGCAGGAACATGTCAACATTGACAGAAGAGCACAATTAGCATGAAAGGACTTGAGGACACTATCACCTATAGCATCAAGCAAAACCAAACTGTGAATAGAATTTACCAATAATGGGTTAGCAAAATCATTGAATCTGTATGCGACTTCCAAAGGCTTCAGTTTCTCAACATACAGTCTTTTCAAGCCATCAATTACAGAGGTAACAGCAGTCAAAGGCATCTGGGCCTGCAGAGTGCCAAATGAAATGCAAAATCAGTGAATTGGTCAACCACAATGTTGTACATCAAAAGCAAATTGAATACAGGGACCACATGTTTTGTACAAGGTTTTACAAATCGACACGTTAATATAATACCTTCTGTGCTGATTTTGAGCCAAACCAGTGATATACGGAAGGAGCTTGGACCTGAGAGGTACCTGAAGAACAGATATAGGTAGCGTCAAAGATGATTCGCTGAAATGGTTATAACTAGGGGCAAACATATCGATTACCATTGTCATCTGGGTGAACTTTCTTCACAACAACCTTGGATCTCTGAAAAACAACAATGCAGCATAATAACGTGTTGACAGGGGCAAAGTCATTAGAGTGACACAGAATCTGAAGATTTCAGACTTACAGCAACTAGCTCATCGACACCTTCCATCACAGGCGGGTCCAAGGTGCTGAGGTCTGCACGGACAACATGAATAGTCCAGTTTTAACATCCACACCCAAATGAACTCACCCAAGGGGGAAAACAGGTGTTCAGTTCACAGCACACTACCTTCACGTTTGAGGCTGTCCTGTGTGATCTCGTTCGCCCCTTGGGCCAGAGAAACGAGCTGCATTTTGAAATTCGGTTCAGACCATCAATCCATCAGCGCAACCGCTCCATTCATTATCAGAAGCAGACGCAAGGACTGATGCATAAGAGTGGGGACGAACCTGCATTGCTGTGACGAACTCGGCGAATCCGAGGTACCCCTGCCGCTTGGAATCCGCGATCGCCCATACCTTCGCACGCAAATCCACAAACAGGGAAACATCAAACATCCGTTCACCAACAACAACCCGAGACGAATAAACGGCCCGGAGAAGAGGAGGATTGTAGAGGAGCCGAGCGGCCCCGTGCTCAGTGCTCACCTGCTTGAGATCGGCGCGCGAGAGCCCGGACATGCCGAAGAAGCTGGTGGCGTCGGCGCCCGTGACGCGGCCGTCGCCATCTGCAGCAGAGCCCACCCCGGCGGAGCAGCAAGCATCAAAACCTCCGCGGGTTTCCGGGGGTGGCGCGGGACGGGGGCGGGGGCGCGCGGGAGCGCCTTACCTGGGTCGGCGAGGGCGAACCACTCCGCGTAGATCCTCTGGTGCTCCTTGGAGCAGGCCACGCCGGCCGCGGCTCGCGCGATCTCCATCTCTCGCCGCCCCAACGAAGTGCTAGGCCGCCGCCGCCGCCGCGGGGAGGAGCAGGAGCAGCAGCTGCAGCGCTTGTGAGACAGGAACCTGACGGGCCGCCTCCCTTCGGTTTTCCCTCTCCCTCTGGTCAGCGTCGGATGGGGTGCCATTTTGAAACGGGGGAGCCCACTTCACGGAGACGCTCCCCCTGTGATTTTTTTAGTTTTTTTAATGGGAATGGATATGGCTGGGCAAAATACTGGAAACCCGAAGCCCGAACCTGAAAAATCAGAGTCCGAACCCGAAAAACCCGAACCCGAAAAACCCGAACCCCAATTCGGGTTCTAACCCACGGTACCCGAAATTATTACGGGTAGTTCGGGTATTGGGCTACAGTACTCGAATTACCCGAACTACCCGAAATCAGCCCAGCCCATAGATGTGTTACTCATTGTATGAAATCAGCCCAGGCCAGCCCATGAATCCTCCTAACCCTAACCCAACCCTGGCACCCCAATCGGCCAGTCCCCCACCGCCCCACCCCAACGCCGCCACAAGCCACTGCGCCCCTCACAAGTCACGAGTCGCCCGTCCCGTCCGCCCCTCGCGCGCCGTCCGCCGTCAGCCCGTCACCGGCTCACGCCGCCCATCTGCAGGGTGCAGGCCCCCTCCCGGCCTACCCCCAAGGCGCCGCAGCAAGGCGCCGAGGCCCCTTGTCCCCGTCCCGTCCGCCCCTCGCGCGCCGACCGCCGTCAGCCCGACCCCGACCTTCCTCGGTCCTCGCCCCGCCCCCGCCCCCGCCGGCGCTCGACGGCATGGTCCCGCCCTGCCCCCGCCCCCGCTGACGCCTCCGCCCGGCCCGTCTCCCGCGGCGCCTCCACCCACGACGGTCCGCCACCCCTACCCCGCAGGTGCCGTCGCCCCCCGCCACGCCACGGATGCCCCCATGGCCCGTCGACGCCCCCGCAGCCCGCCCCCACCACGCCGCCGACGCCCTCGCGGCCCGCCCTCACCGCGCCGCCGCCGCCCCGTAGCCCGCCCCCACCGCGCCGCCGACGCTTCACCCCCGGCCACGCCGCCGACGCCCCGCCCTTATCGGCCCTCTTGATATCGGGTAGTTCGGGGATTACCCGAACCCGAATTTTCGGGTACCCGAAATGTCGGGTTTTTGTTATTTCGGGCAAATTTCGGGTATCGATTTTCAAAACCCGAAATTTCAAATACCCGAAAAGCCCGACTCGAAATTTTCGGGCTACCCGAATGCCCAGCCATAGGAATGGACGCTCCCCGACGGCCTGATCTGGATAGGAATTTGGAGGAGGATAACCCTTGTTAAGAGGGCTAAACCTGGATTCAAAAATTTTTGAAAAGAAAATGTCTGCTCTCTATAATAATAATAATACTAATAGGGAAAAGAAGCATGGGCCTAAATTTTGGCCCAGATGGCCCAACAATGCCATCATTGCCCTTTCACCCTTTTTGTGTGTTGTGTGGGATTATTTTTCCCCACTTTGCAGACCTGTTTGGGGAATTCAGATTCGGAAGACAGATTCAATTCCCCCTAAAAAAAAAGATGACACATTCATATTCATGCACTTGCTACAAACTAGTATCTTTGTTTTTTCCTCAACCACAGAGACAGTGCACACGATGCTAATACTACGCGTGCACGCACACCATGACCATATTCATGCACTTGCTACAAACTAGTCTCTCGTATAGCACTTACACCGTAAATCATAGAGAGAAATCGTAGGCGTCGATGAGTGGAATTGTACATGACTTGGCACGCCACTACCTCTGCTATAGAAGTTGTTCGAAAAGTGTGGACTACAGAGCAAGGTTATTATCCTTCGCAATTGTCATCGACTTCTAGAGCCGTGTCATTTTCCAATCCCTTCAGGCCCTCCACCGCCTGGAGTGGTGCCTAGAACAAAATGGATCCCACAGTACAAAAACTGGTATTACACTTGCTATGTTGCAATGTTCAAGCATCGCTGCGGGGCTCGCTTGGTAAAAAAATAGAAAGAAAGATTGGGTTAACTCTCGGTAGACGTTCTCAGATGCAATATACTATGCCTTTATTTATATTCTCTTTGTTTCAAATTGTAGGTCTAGTGGAATGACAAGGTGCAAATCTAACACCATTATATATGGAGATAAAATTGCAAAAGCTGAATCTGCTAGAGGATTTATATTTCTTGACCTAGTTTGATCACACACTTCAAATATTAAAATTAAAAAATCAACGGGCCAAATGAAAACTGTGGAGGGCCCATTGGGCCAGCATCAGTTAGAATCGACACTAGTCGTGTACTCGTGTTGGCGGAATTCCTATCTTCCAGAAGAAATTATTTATCTTGTCTTCCACTGTTTGAGATTGTGCAAACTGAGGCCTCGTTTGTTTTTTTTTCAATTTAAGTTATGAGCTCCGTCACATCGCAAGTTTACACACCAATTAGGAGTACTAAATATAGACTTATTATAAAACTAATTTCATAAGTCGTGTCTTAATCACGAGATGAATCTATTAAGCCTAATTAATTCATAATTTGACCACTAATTGGTACAATAACCATCTAGTAATTTTGTATTAATTATACTTAATAGATTCGTCTAGTGCCCTAATTGTAAATTATGCAATTAGTTTTATATTAAATTAGCATTTGAACATTGAAATTGACATCTAAATATTTGACAGAACAACAACTTAAAAAATCAGTCTGAAGCGAACTGCAAGCGACCAATCACAATCAGGTTCCACCTGGCCGGAGGGCAACCTGGAGTGCGCATGAATGGATTTAGGGTGGAGGTGGACACATGTCGCTAGGGTTGGTAAAGGACTCAAAATTTTGAACTAGAAAATCTAAAAGACGGGGCCTAAAAAGGCTAGGATCTAATCATATACAATTTTGAGTTAAAAAATTTAAAGACCTTGATAAGCTGTGAAGATGTCACTAAGACCATGGCTCATTACCACCCCTACTTGTCGCATTGTGGGGTGGCTGCTGTGTATGGAGGATAGATTCCTTTTGGATTTGAAATTTTAATCTCATTTTTCTTTCAAATTGTAAATGCATTTCGAATTTATTTTTAAACCATGATGTTGCTGAGAATTTATGCAATAAAATAAGACAAAAAATGAATAAATTATAATTTATTCATTTATTTTCTAAAAATCAACATTCAAAATACACTCTTTAGACATTTGAATATACATCTCCAACATTTTGAATACACGGTTTCATCCTTTTCTTTTAAAATATTGAACTAGTTTGTCTGAAATATTGAACTAAGTTTGTATAAATGTTGAACCTAGTCTTTTAAAGTGCTGACTATATTGGATTAAAAATATTCTGAACATACAGATCGTGAAAACTCCAACAAAGATAATGAGTTGTTAGCGCAGCAAGAAAAAATAAAAAGAAAAGAGAATGAAAGCATATACCCGCCACCTGTGATGTGAGTGCATGTTTGTTGGCAGAGCTGGTTTGGGCCGTTGCGTAATTGCTTCATTGGGCCATGATACAGTGTTTTGACGGGCCGTGCTATGAAGATATATACGAACCCCACCTCGTGTTGGTGCGGCGGCGCCCGGAACAAAACCCTTCCCTTCCCTTCTCCCAGATCTCCTCCCACTCTCCCTCACACTCCAAACCCTAGCTTCGCCCAGCCCCCAACCATGGCGTCGATGATGGTAAGCGGCACCCCCATCGAACCCTAACCCTCAGTCCATTCGCGCCGCCGCTACCGATCAAGCTCCGGTTCCCTGATCCTGATGTCCATCTTCTCGTTCCCGTTTTTGTCCCGCAGCAACCGCAGATCATCCTGCTCAAGGAGGGCACGGACACGTCGCAGGGGCGCGCGCAGGTGGTGAGCAACATCAACGCGTGCACGGCGGTGGCGGACACCGTGCGGACCACGCTGGGGCCCCGGGGCATGGACAAGCTCATCCACGACGACAAGGGCGGCGTCACCATCTCCAACGACGGCGCCACCATCATGCGCCTCCTCGACATCGTGCACCCCGCGGCCAAGATCCTCGTCGACATCGCCAAGTCACAGGACTCCGAGGTACCCATCTAACTACAAATCATTGATCAGAGAGGAAACCCTCCTCTCTGTGATCTGCTAGATGCATTTCTTTGGGCTATGGGTTGCCACTGTTAGCAGGCGGCAGTTAGGAACTTTGAAGTATTGGTGTATGATGTCCTGCCATTTAATCTTAGTGAAGTAGGATCCATTTGCTAGTGTGTGATTGGTTCACAATTTTGGGGAATGGCTTATGAATTCATAATTTAGTCGTGGATAGGCTGCGAAGTTGACCTATATGTTGTAGAATTGCTATGTGGATAGTGGATGATCTGAATCCACTGTCCAAATTTCTGATTTCTGATGTGCTGTTTGAACTAGATATGTCCATTGTTTTCTTGGCCTTTGGCATGAACAAAGGGCATCTTAAAGATTTGTTCTATTGTTTATTTTGCTTATTCAATTTGGTCTGATTTTTCTTTGCCTGCACGAGCAAGAAGTTCATTGCTTCATTTTGAGCTATATGAATCTCTCTGCCGACAAGCTTACTGAATAGCTTACTAAGGGGATGATCCTGGCATTCCTCGAAGTTAAAGTAGGGCTTGCAGTTTTTACTGGGCAGGATCTTTTTCATATCAAAGTTTTATGTATCACAGCAGTTGACTTTTACATCCGCTCTGCTGGTTCTCGTGTAAAGTTATGCTATCTGATTGAGCAACCTGTTTCAGCTATATTATTTTGTGTCGGACTGATTCTCGTTAGACTATGGAATAGGACTGTAAACATAGGAAGTAGTACTTAAGGATGCCCATTGAACCTCTTTAGTTAATTCAAATTTGACTAGTTTCTTGGAATGAGCCCACCTTTATAAAAAACAGTATTATCAATTGAACTGAAGAGGGTTGGACCCTTTGGTTCATCAATCTGCTCTACTATGGAACTGTGACATCCTGACCTGAAATTTCTCATTAACTCAGGTTGGTGATGGGACAACTACTGTGGTGCTTCTAGCTGCAGAGTTCTTGAAGGAAGCAAAACCTTATGTTGAGGATGGAGTGCACCCCCACAGTCTAATCCGCAGCTATAGGACTGCGGGCAATATGGTCTGTAACTACCAGCTTTCTTTGAACAGTCTCCCTACTCGTTCTCTGCAACTTTCCAAAGCTGTTTATGATTTACATCAATTTCTGCCAGGCAATTCAAAGGGTTAAAGAACTGGCAGTTAGCATTGAAGGGAAAAGCCTGGAAGAGAAGAAATCATTGCTAGCCAAGTGTGCTGCCACAACATTGTCATCAAAACTTATAGGCGGTGAAAAGGAATTCTTTGCTTCTATGGTTGTGGATGCTGTCCTTGCCATTGGCAATGATGACAGGCTTAATCTTATCGGGATTAAAAAGGTAATTATTGCAATGTTCACTTTCATAACGTTATTCTGAGTTGAATAGTCTCGAGAAATTAGTTGTTGATGTATAATCATTTTGACTTTAGGACTGATATGTTAAGGATTGATTACCTGAGATCTTTCTTTCTAGAAGGATTGTGCCATTCTATCAGTTTTGAGCTGTAGAATGAGCATACATCGGATTCAGGAACAACAAGATAACCATTTAGTTGATGACTTTGTTCTGCGAGACTCTCAGGGGATCAGCCCTACAGCAAAGGCTTTATTACACAGACTGAAAGGGATTCTTTTAAGAAAAAAAAACCCGTGTGCTAGGATATATTTTATCGAATTTATGGATACACCCATCCCCAATTGCCGTTAGTTTTTGCTATCTTTGAGGCATATAGATTTACCATCCCCATAGATTTAGGGCCTATTTGGTTTGAAGCCAAACCATGCCACACTTCGACTCGCCTAAGGTTAGATGAGTTTGACCAACTTTCTGTTTGGTTGCAGCCAAAAACTGTCAGTGAGTAAGAAAAGTGTGGCAAGATTCTCCTAGGCTAGCTAATGCGTGGCTGACAATTTGAACTAACCTTAGTCAAATCTTGGAAGAAAATGTGGCAAACATTGTCAATCTTAGTATAACAACCAAACAGGCCCTAAATCTTAGTATTGCACACACGATGTGTAGTGTTTTTCACTAGACATTGAATCTTGATATTATGATGTACATTAGGTTCCTGGAGGTACCATGAGAGATTCATTCCTGGTGAATGGTGTTGCATTCAAGAAGACATTTTCATATGCTGGATTTGAGCAACAACCAAAGAAGTTCCTAAATCCAAAGATTCTTTTGTTGAACATTGAACTAGAATTAAAATCTGAGAAGGAAAATGCAGAGATCAGGTATCCTTACTGATTCACTCAAGCCCCACCAGAAATACATCTGAATCTTTGCACATGCTCCTGTGCGCTTTTTACTCTTTTGCTTATATTCCTCTATGCTTCTACCATGCCTGTAGATTATCAGATCCCCTACAATACCAATCAATTGTTGATGCTGAATGGAACATTATTTATGACAAACTGGATAAATGTGTAAAAAGCGGGGCAAAGATAGTTCTATCCCGGCTAGCTATTGGTGATCTTGCAACACAGGTATCCTAATGTTTCAATTGTAATCATCCTGCTTTTCTATCTTTTACTTCTGCAGCCTATCTTAGATAATTTGGTTTTATACAGTATTTTGCAGATCGAGACATTTTCTGTGCCGGTCGTGTTACAGAAGAGGATTTGCAACGTGTGGCTGCAGCAACCGGTGGAATGGTTCAAACTTCTGTAAATAATGTCATCGATGAGGTGAAAATGCAATTGCAGTTTGCTTGTGATCTGTTGATCGTTACCAGTGTGTTTATAGTAGTTGCTTGGTGCTGAATGCAAGCTGGTTTCTGTACTTTTTGAAAGGTACTTGGTTCTTGTGAGGTATTTGAAGAAAAACAAGTAGGTAATGAAAGATTCAACATATTTAGTGGCTGCCCTTCCGGGCAGACAGCAACCATTGTCCTCCGTGGTGGCGCAGACCAGGTCTTCTATCTATACACATCTCGTTACCTATTTTTAACAAACTGAAATGGATGTGCTTACATCATGTTTTTATGCTAGTTCATCGAGGAAGCTGAACGAAGTCTCCATGACGCCATCATGATTGTGAGGAGAGCTCTTAAGAACTCTACAGTTGTACCGGGTGGTGGTGCTATTGATGTATGCCTAGTTCTCAAATTGTCAAGATGATTGATTCAGCTTTTCCCTAAACTTAGGCTAATCTTTTATGTCCTTTGTAGATGGAAATAAGCAAATATCTCAGGCAGCATGCACGGACCATTGCTGGGAAGTCTCAGTTCTTTGTTAATTCGTTTGCTAAAGCCCTTGAGGTACATATTCCTGTTCCATACTTTTATTTCCTTACCTTATTCAGGGCTGTGCATATTTTATATACCAAACTAGCAGCTTTTCAACTAGAGCAAGAAATCGCCATTGCTAAATCCACAATGAACAGAACAGATACTTGTTTTTTCCTTTTGTTCTTGTAACTTCTAAGGATAATTTGAATGTGCTGCCGTTTATTTTAAGTTCTGATGAAATCAAGAATATATGCACCATGATGTTTCATGTCAGTGCAGTACTGGCACTACTTGTCTGTTATCTTCTAAATTATTGCATTTGTTGTTCTGTCAGGAAGGGCTATGTTGATTTATTGTTTGATTTTATTAACTTACATGTGTTGCTCTGACATTTTACAATGTGAAGTCAACTCATAGAAATCTTCTGCAGGTTATCCCACGACAACTTTGTGATAATGCTGGATTTGACGCAACTGATGTGCTTAATAAGCTCAGGCAGAAGCATGCATCTGGTTGGTTCCTTTAAGCTTTATTATTTTCAATTTAGTGTGTACATTTTCACAGTTCTGAAGCATCAGCTATTTATTTTTTTTACTGATGTCTGATGCATGGTTCGTTTGTATTAGGTGAAGGTGCTAATTATGGTGTAGACATAAACACTGGCGGAATTACTGATTCCTTTGCTAACTTTGTGTGGGAACCTGCTGTTGTAAAGGTAACTGTGCATTAGGTCAAATTCATTTGTGTTTGACAATCCATGTAGTTTAATCTCACATCTTGATGTCTGGAAACCTTTGTTCAGATCAATGCTATAAATGCCGCAACTGAAGCTTCGTGCCTTATTCTAAGCGTCGACGAAACTGTGAAAAACCCAAAGGTAAGGATGCTCCTTGCAAACAATTTCTTGATGTTTTGTTCAAGGTAATAAATTCTTCAATTTAATCTAATTGGCCCATTTCCTTTATGTAAACTGTGTGGTACTTAGTCGGAGAGTGCACAAGGTGAGGCTGCAGCTGGTGCAATGGCTGGTCGTGGTGGAGGGGCAATGCGAGGCCGTGGTGGGAGGGGCATGCGCAGGCGGTAAACCGAGTCACTCCAACCCTGTAGCTTCATGTTTTAATCACCTGTGGGTCAGATCTTGTGCCATTCTGCACGTGTAACGTGTGTTTTCAGACACTGCGTGTGTAATGTTTGTTTTAGAAGCAGTGGTAGCCCTTTTGTTTCAGAGCAGCAGAGATACGCCAAGCATTTATCAGGTATCTGCTGCCGTGTTGTGATATACTAGCAGGTCGGAGCCTTCGATCGTTTGTTTGCTCCGAATTTTTTGATGCAAGAATGTAGCCTCTTGTTATTCTTGTCATGCGCTAAAGCGTGAAACATCTGTTACTTTTGGAACGCTGGATGAGTTTGTGGGCACAAACTCATAGTGGAAACTGTGTTCCAGGATGAGCGTGCTAGACGCTAATGAGTTGAGCAGGCTGGGTCGTCAACTGGTGTTACGAAGCTAGAGAGGACGTGCACGACCTCACGCATGGTGGGTCGCGCCTGGCTGCTCTCGCGCACGCACGATATACCCACCCTGAAGAGGCGGGTGATCAGGCCTGCAGGCCAGGGCAGCGGTGGCGTCCGACGGCCTCGTCACGGCGCTACGGGCCCAGTGGACAAGGTCGATCTCGTCGCCGAGCGGGCGGCGCCCTGTGACGAGCTCCAGCAGCACCACGCCAAAGCTGTACACGTCCGTCTTCTCGTCACGGCACCGGAGCCGGACGCGCCGCGGTTGAGGAACTTGGCGAGGCCGGCTTGAACTCGTGGTGCAGGTAGCACAGCGCGCGCGCCACCTCGGTGGCGACGCGGCGCGACGCGGAACCTCGCGCCCCAGTCCAGCAGCTCGCCGCGCAGGGCCGCGCCCAGCGACCCCGCCGGCATGTACTCGTACAGGCCGTACAGCAGCAGGTTCCCCTCCGCGCCCGACGGAGCAGCCGCACGATGTTGCTGTGCCGGATGCCGCCGAGCGTGGCCACCTCCGCCCGGAAGCCGTGGTCGCGGCGGCCGGGGCCAGAGAGACGCTTGACGGCGACCTCCTCGCCGCCCCGTGTCGCGCAGCGGTACACGGTGCCGGCGCCGCCTCTGCCGACGACGTTCTCCTCCCTGAGGCACCCGAGCACGTCCTCCATTTCCAAGTCCAGGTTCTGGAACCGCGTCATCTTCCAAGCCGCCGGCCGCCGCTTCGCCGCCAGCTTAGCCGCCCAAGGTACGAGGCCATGGCCGCCACCACCACCACGGCATTGATGGCTAGGGGTGGTAAAAGGGCTCAACATTTTGAATTAGAAAATCTAAGAGCCGGGCTCTAAAGAGATCGGACTTTAATCTTATGCAATTTTGAGCTAAAAAATTTAAAGACCACCCCTGCTGCTGACGGCCGGCACAAGCCACAGCAGCATCGACCTCGCCTTGACGCGGCGCCCCCGCGAACGCTGCAGACGGTAGCAGGAGGCGGCAGTGACGCGCTCCACGCAGAGGCCAGGGTTGCCTTCAAAATCTGCCGCGTCTGAGATGGCGAACACCCCCTGAAGTTGCGACTGCGACACGCGGCCACTGAGGTTATTGTACGACACGTCAAGAACCCCAAGGCTGATCATCTTACTGATCTCCAGGGGAAGCTCACCGGAGATGCTGTTCCTCGACAGGTTCAGCATCGTCAGAAACTTCAGATTCGTGATCTCTGTCGGTATCTCACCGGTGAGCTGGTCGCGGCTGAGGTCCAGCACGGTCAGCGACTCGCAGTGGCTGAGCTCTCCCGGGACGCCGGCGGTGAGCGCGTTGGCGCTCAAGTTGAGCAAGGACAGCTTCTTGAGGTGGCCGATTTCCGGCGGCACAGGACCGGATAACCTGTTGGACGCCACTGACAGAAAGCGCAGCCCGGCACTGGGGATCACCTCCGGGAGCACGCCTGAGAGTAAGTTGCCGCTCAAGTCCAGCATGGTGTTCATGGGGAGATCAAGAAGGCCGGCCGGAATGGAGCCATTGATGAAGTGTTAGCAGCAGGGTAGCCGGGAGTAGAAGGGAGAATTGGAATTGGGGAAGAATAGCAGGAATTGGGGATCACGAGCAGAAGAGGAACGGCACGAGGACCGCTTGTTCTTGATTGTGACATCCCAGAGTTTTAAAATGCTAAATAAGAAAAATTAAATATGATTTCATGCATAATCAACCAAGAAAATTGGAATTGAATACATTTATGTGTGCATGCATGTGTATGTATGTGTGTTTATGTGTGTATGAAATTTTGCACATGAAATGACGAGTTCTTCAAATGACTGTTTTTTTTATAAAACAATAAAATTATCTTTCAATTGTAACAAACAGGTTTTAAAAATAAATTTTAAACTGTTGTTCAAATGAACTTTTGTCCAAAACTAAAGTTGTAGGGTTTTGAAAAGAAAACAACTTTTATGTTCAAATATTTTCAAGTTGCTATACAAAAAATGAAGAAAAATTCGAGTTTGAACTCGAATTTGGCTTTTATGTAAAGAATTTAAATTTAACTTTCAAGTAAAACCTCAAATGAAGTTTTGCCTAAAACAAAAGTTGAAGATCTCAAAATTTTGAACAACTTTCGTATTCAAAAGTTTTTCATTTGAGGCCATGAAAATGGAGAAAAAATGAGTTTACAAAATGAAAGTTTGAACTTTGAATTATTTACAAAACTGCCATCACCTCCATCTTCTTCTCTGCTCACGCCGTTCGTCGCCGTCTGGCCGCCCACGCGCCGTGCCCAGGCCAAAACCACCTCCTCCGCCCCGGTATCGCTCCAAACCGCTCCCTCCTGGCGTCGCGTGCAGCTGCCACGCGCCCCGCAGCCTCTCCGTGCGACACGCAGCCGAACACCGTCGCCGCTCTCGACGTTCGTGTCCACGCGTCGCCGTGCCACTGCTCTCGCCGCTGCTCAAGCTGTCCTCATCGGTTCACGATGCCAAACCCGAGTTCGCCTCTTCCTCTTCTCGCGCTAGAGCCAGAGCTCGAGCTCCCTGCGCCAGAGGCGCCGCCCGTCGTCGCCATGGCCGCCGAGCTCGGCTCGTCGTGGCATCGCCCCCTCTGATCCCTATTTCCCCAAATTGAACCCCCAGCAGCCTTCCTCGCCTCCCCACGAGCCTCGCAGACCCAGCCTTTGGCCCTTCCCCTCGCCGGACCACCGCCGGCGCGGCCAACCTCGCCGCCGGTCACCATTGCTCTCGTGGAGACCCCCTTCTCGGCACTCTCCCTTCCAAATAGATAACCCCAGCATGACCCCCACCTCCTACCGAAGCTACCAAGCCCGGCCGCCCCACCCCACTCGCCGCCGGCGAGCCACCCCCGTAGCGCAGAGCAGCCGCCGCCGCCCCCTTACGCGGCGAGCCCGCCTCCAGTCGTCCCGCGCTCAACCGAAGCCACCCCGAGGTAGCTCCCGACCCCCTCTAGCTCCTCCACCCCCTAGCCCTCGCCGCCGGCGAGCCTAGCACTACTAGAATCTAAATAATACCCGAGCGTTTTAATACAGTCGGCCATTAACATGTACAGTCGGGAAAGCAAATAGCCAAGAGTATACCGTCGGCCATTTCCCCTCGGCCATCCTTGGTCGGGCATTCGACCAATAGCTGACGGGATGTCGGCCATCCTTGGTCGGGCATTCGACCAATAGCTGACGGGATGTCGGCCACTGAGTTCCCAACGGGAAAAACCCAACGGTACATTGTTGGCCATTTTATGACCAGGCTAATAGGTATACGAACAATCATTTCATTTCCTGATGGTTTCAATACTCTCGCCATTTGGTCCAAAATTTTAAAATAAAAATATTCTGAACCTTTTAATTTCATATATTACTTATTTTATTTGTTTTGAAGTTTGAGACATTCTGTTGTGGCATTCAATTGTCATGCTCCTGCGTATATTCTGGACATAGGGGAATAGAATACTAAAATGATATAACACTGCTGGAATAAACTTTTCTGCTGCATTTGATAAGGTGTAACTTTCATACAATCAAACGTATCTCTTGTGTTGACAGCCAAATTTGGCATCTGCTGAGGTCGACCGGTCTGACCGGTCGAGCCGACCGGTCAGGTCTGTACAGTCCGAGTAGAATTAGATTTTTTGTAAAGAGTCCTCATGTAATCCTACTCGTGAAGGGGTACGTCTTCCCCGGCCTATAAATATAAAGGCTAAGGCCGATTGAGGTTATTCCCAATCGAATCAATACAAAAAATCGCATTACTTTTATCTCTTAAACCCTAGCCTTTTCCAACCCTAGATTGCTTTCTTCCTTCGTCCCGGCGGCGTTTGAAGACGTTCTGAGTGGCCTGCCGACCTCAGAGCAATCCTACAATCACGAGCTCCGACGGGGTCCCTCCCGAGCTCGCGGTTCTAGGTTTCCAGCGAGCCTCTGCCTGCACCGGTTAGACCGGTCGGCGAAACCGGTCAGACCGGTCCGCCCAGGGTTTCGCAGGTGTTGATCGTTTTGACGATCGTTCGCGTGTTCTAACGCATTCGAGTGTGTTGGCGCGATTTTGTGTCAACATACTTTTTGGCGACTCCGCTGGGAATAGATTAATCTGGTTTTAAAACCGATATGATCTACTCCCTGAAGAAGATGGGCTCTTCAGAAATCAACAAGGAAAACATCATCACGGCTACCATGGAGGAGCTCACCGAGGAGGAACGCAAGGCTTACCTTCTTGTGGAGGAGCACGTCAAGGCACAATTCTTGAAGGGCTTCAAGAAGGATCGTGGTGGCCTCGTCAAAAGAGTGGAGGAGTTCGTGCTGCCGTCTCTCAAGCTTAACCAGGATAAGATTGAAGAGATCCCCAATGTAAGCCTTTCTCCATCTGATATGTTTGATAGGATGTCATCTTTAATGGATCAGAAGATTATTGCTGCACAAGCTGCCACAGGTGACATGTTAGTTAAATTGAGTACTGATGTTGATGCGCTTAAAGGTAAACAACCTATGTCATATCCTAACTCATCAGATCCGAGTTCGGCCACCCCTGAGTTCACATCTGAACCACTTTATGGTATACCGCCGAACTCGTTTTCAGGGCAAACCCCGCCACCATCGACCGTGCACACAGCACCGGTCGGACCGGTCCCGCAGACCGGTCAGACCGGTACGACCGGTCAGACCGGTTACCAGACCGGTCAGACCGGTTACTCAGTGCCGTCGCCGACGCCTCTCGAGACAATTCCAGGTTCGGCTGCCCCTAGCCGAACTAATGAATTGTCACTTTATACACTGCCCCGCATTGCTGCTGTAGCGGGAGTATCGCAGGGATCTGGACCTAATCAAGGACCGATCCCAACTTTGTTACAGACGATGGCACATGGAAATCCTAATGCACATCGGTTTTCTGAGTTCTATACCAGCCAGCACTATCAAGCCGATCTTCTTAAGTTCAAAGAGGATCTGGCAAACACGATTAAGAATAAGCTTGGGGTGGATATGGGTACTACACGTTTATATCAAAAACCTTACCCCGTTGAGTTTGATTTCACTCCTTTTCCTGCTGGTTAGCGTATTTCTGAGTTTACTAAATTTAATGGTGATGATTCTCGTACAACTTGGGAACACGTTAGTCAATATGTATTGCAGTTAGGGGAAGCTGGTTTTAATGATGCTTTACGTGTGCGTTTATTTTCTTTATCTTTGACTGGAACAACTTTCTCTTGGTTTTCTTCACTTGCTCCTAACTCTATTCGCAATTGGGCTCAATTGGAGCGTAAATTTCACGATCACTTCTTTAGTGGGGAAACCGAAGCGAAATTGTTGGATTTAACATCGATTAGGCAAGGACGTGATGAATCTTCTTCGGATTATTTCAAAAGATTTAAAGAGATTAAAAATTGGTGTTTTAGTTTGACAATTTCCGAAAAAGATTTGGCGGATTTGGCATTTAATGGTTTACGTTCTTATTTGAAAGAGAAACTTGAGGGCTTTGAATATCATACCGTGAATTTCTTGCAAGTCAAAGTCATGGGTTTAGAATTTAAACTTAAAAATGCCAAAGATACTTTCAAGCCTCATCGGTCCAACACACACATTCTTGATCATGATTCGGATGGTTCGGACGATGATAGTAAGGAAGTATATGCCGCCGAATTTGTTTGGCCATCAAAGGCCAAACCCGGTTCGGTTCCGTCTCTCAAGCCGATTCAAAAGAATCGGCAGGATGAGCCGAAGTTTACTTTTGATGTTTCTAAGTGTGATCGGATTTTTGATGAATTGCTTAAGAATGGTAACATCCGATTATTGCATGCTATTCCATCTCCCGACGGGCTTAAACGACATGCATATTGTAAGTGGCATAACTCTACATCTCATGCTACTAACGATTGTAATGTTTTTCGTCGACAGGTACAATCGGCCATTAATGAAGGACGATTGGTACTTTCTGAGATGCAGATTGACAAAGCTCCTTTCCCTGTTCATACGCTGGAATTGAACAATCCAAAGGTGCTCATTCGGCCGGAACAAGCCGAAGGAGCTAAGGGAAAGCATGTTGTCATCGGTGATCCAAGACCGATGAACACAAGTGACAAAATCCTTGCCCGAGAAGTTATCAAAGAGAAAACTGATGATGGTAAGAGTACTCTGAAGATCATTGTCAGAAATCCCAGACTCGGGGGGCAAGGGAGTTCTCCATCAGAAAATCGGTCTGCAGATCAGGCACGACCGGTCAGACCGGTCAGACCGGTTCTTCCAACCGGTCAGACCGCCCTGGTGACCGTCCCCGGACCTTCAAGCCGAAACGTCCGGAAGTGGGTACTTGGAAGACCAACGAAGTGAAGGTGCAGGGAAGAACTGCTAATCAAAAGCCCACCTTCAACCAGTTGTTGAACAAGTATACAAAGGCCGTTCAAAACGATCGGCCGTTAAAAAAGAGACCGCGTTCACCGCCGCGTCAAGATCGTCCGGCGTCCCCAAGAAGGGAATCCAGCAGGCGCAGAGGTGATGTTGTCACGTTATATCCTCCTCAGAAGATGTATGCTACCATGCCATGGATGCCACCGGCCTCAAATGCAACAAATCCGGCATGGGAACATGGGGGGATATGGATGCAGTGTTTCCCGATGCCTTATCCTCCACATTATGAAGGGGAAAGCTCCAGGATGCCAGTGCATGACCGATTGGGACCACGCCAATCCGGTCTAGGGCAGCAGGTTACACCGGTCAGACCGGTACACACTGACCGGTCAGACCGGTCTCATCAGAAGCCGAGTCAAGCTCCTGTTCCAAGGTTTGAATATCGCGTCAAGGAAAAGAGGGGGGAGCAGAAGACCGTGGTTGATTCAGAAAAGTCCAAAGCGGATGTTATTCAAATCGGTGAAATCGAAGTGCCCATAAGAGATACGGGCAAGAAACCGATGGATGTAGATGCATCGGTTGACGTTCCTTCGCAAAAGCCGGTCATGGCCAATGATCATGAGGCTGGTAGCAGCAAAAGCACAGCGGATAAGTACCATCAGCCTAGATGGTGTCCTTCAGGATTAACTCATACTCAAAAAAGGAAATTGCAGCGCCTCCGCAGCAAAGAAAAGAAGGAACATGAGAAGGAGAAGATGAGGGATGAGGAATTCAACAGATACAGACCTATGTTCCCTCAAAACAGGGTGTGGAAAGCTAAGGCAGCTGACCAGCCAGACAGACCGGTCGGATCGCCACAGCCTACCGGTCAGACCGGTCATGAGGACCGGTCAGACCGCTCTGACCAACCGGTCAGACCGGTTGAGCCCAGTGCAGAGGTAACGGCCGAATCGGTGCTGCCCGTTTTGGTTCCTTCTGTTGATGAGGCCCCAAAAGTTCCTCCGACAGCTGAAGACGAGGAATTGGTAGACTACGAAGTGTCTCCAAAGCGCACCAATATGGAGATCAATGTAGTGCACTTATCTTCGGATTACTTCGTAGTTCCGGAGGAGGATTTGGCTCATCTTCAGTTCGGGCCCCGTGAAGCTGTGTTCCAGAAGCCAAGCGAAGAGGACAATCATTTGAAGGCTCTTTATATGAGGGGACACATCAACGGGAAACCGGTGACTCGCATGCTAATAGATGGTGGGGCCAT
Source organism: Panicum virgatum (assembly GCF_016808335.1). Classification (NCBI taxonomy): domain Eukaryota; kingdom Viridiplantae; phylum Streptophyta; class Magnoliopsida; order Poales; family Poaceae; genus Panicum; species Panicum virgatum. Next base: position 4,567,082 of record NC_053136.1, read on the forward strand.
TGTAAATCTTATGCCCTACTCGCTGTACAAGAAGCTCGGTGGCCAAGACGAAGACCTGATCAAGACGAACATGACCGTCAGTGGTGTTGGAGGGAGCGAGCCCCTTAGCGCCAAAGGAGTTGCTTCCATGGAGCTCACCATTGGAAGTAAGACGCTTGCTACAGCTTTCTTCGTCACAGAAGTGCAAGGTAATTACAATTTGATTCTTGGGAGGGATTGGATTCATGCAAATCAGTGTGTTCCTTCTACCTTGCATCAGTTTCTTGTTCAGTGGATCGGCGATGAGGTTGAGATTGTCCATGGGGACACTTCATCCTTTGTTGCTTTAGCCGATTCGGATTCCATTAGTGCACACGACAACGTCAAGTGTTTATCGGGCGTGGATCTGTCCGATTATGATTTGATTAGTTGCACTAAGGATGGTTTTGTTTCTGCTGTGCTAAAGCCGATGAATAATCGGCTAAATCATTTAATGTAAATCAGATGAGTTCAACAGAAATTCCAGAGGAGACCGGTCAGACCGCCAGTGCCGACCGGTCAGACCGGTCCTGTCTCGTTCAGCGCACAGGGCCTACCGGTCAGACCGGGCACCCCGACCGGTCAGACCGGTCCAACGCAGAATGGCTGCAGCAGAGGCTATATCAATATCGGGCGCGCACGAACGATATGTGTGAAGCCATTGAAGATTCTGGTGATCTAGATAAGTTGGGCCAAGGGTTTGCATCGGCTGATCCTTTAGAGAAGGTAGATATTGGTGATGGAACAATTCCTAGGCCGACTTTTGTAAACAAAAATTTATCGGCTGAATATAAAGCCGATTTGGTTAATTTATTAAAGGAATATGTTGATTGTTTTGCTTGGGAGTATCATGAAATGCCTGGTTTGAGTCGTGATCTTGTTAAGCATCGTTTGCCAATTAAAGCCGGTTTTAGACCTTATAAACAGCCGGTTAGGCGTTTCAATCCCATTATTTATGACCGAATTAAAACTGAAATTAATCGTTTACTTGATGCTGGATTTATTCGGTCTTGTCGTTATGCTGATTGGATCTCTAATATTGTGCCTGTTGAGAAAAAGGATTCGGGGAAAATTAGAGTGTGCATTGATTTAGAGATCTTAATAAAGCTACTCCCAAAGATAAATATCCTATGCCTATAGCCGATATGTTGATTAATGAGGCTTCCGGACATCGTGTCATTAGTTTTCTTGATGGTAATGCCGGTTATAATCAAATATTTATGGCCGAAGAAGATATATCTAAAACGGCCTTTAGATGTCCAGGATTTGTCGGTTTGTTTGAGTGGGTGGTTATGACTTTCGGTTTGAAAAATGCGGGTGCTACTTATCAAAGAGCTATGAATTTAATCTTTCATGATTTGATTGGTGTCATCTTGGAAGTGTACATTGATGATATTGTTATTAAATCGGCCGGTTTAGATCATCATTTAGCCGATTTGAGACTTGCTCTTGAGAGGATGCGCCGGTATGGTTTGAAAATGAATCCACTCAAATGTTCTTTTGGTGTATCGGCTGGAAAGTTTCTTGGCTTCATTATTCATGAGAAGGGAATAGAGATTGATCCTAAGAGAGTTGAAGCCATGAAGAAGGTTGAAGCCCCTACATGCAAGAAAGATTTACAGAAGTTCTTGGGCAAGGTGAATTTCTTGAGAAGATTTATATCTAACTTGTCCGGGAAGATTGATGCTTTTACTCCTATTCTTCGGTTAAAAGATGAAACCGAATTTACTTGGGGGGCAAAACAGCAAGAAGCATTCGAGAAGATCAAGATTTATTTGTCTTCACCACCTGTACTCAAAGCACCTAAGAGAGGAGTACCTTTCAGACTTTATGTGGCTGCTGAAGACAAGGTTATTGGTGCTGTTTTGACTCAAGAGACCGAAGGGAAGGAATATATTATTGCATATTTAAGCCGATGACTTATTGATGCGGAGACGAGGTATACATTTATTGAGAAGTTATGTTTGTCTCTTTATTATGCTTGTACCAAATTGAGACATTATCTATTATCTAGTACTTGCATAGTAGTGTGTCAAACCGATGTGATCAAACATATGTTACAAAAACCGATTTTGAGTGGTAGAATCGGTAAGTGGGCTTATGCTTTAGTTGAGTATGATTTGGCTTGTGAACCTTTAAAATCTATGAGGCCAAATTGTAGCGGATTTTATTGTTGAGCATCGGATTAATGACAAGCATGATTTAAAAGTCGGCTATATTACTTGCACACCATGGAAGTTGTACTTTGATGGATCGGTTTGTGATGATGGTCAAGGGATTGGTGATGTTCTTATTTCTCCGAATGGTGCTGTTTTTGAATTTTCAAACCGATTGGAAGAAGAATGCACAAATAACCAAGTTGAATATGAGGCTCTTCTATTTGGTTTGGAATTCTTGCAATCCATGGGCGTGAAGCATGTTGAAGCCTTTGGAGATTCTCTTCTGGTGGTGCAGCAATTATCTAAGATATGCCAGTGTTATAATGGTTCTCTAAATGCATATCTTCATAAATGCCTTGATATTATTTCCTCCTTCGATGAATTTATTATTAAACATATACCGAGGGAAGAAAATGGAAAGGCAAATGCTCTGGCTCAGCAAGCATCTGGTTATAATGTTACGAAAAAATATTTCAACATTCGCAAGCCGATGCAAACGAAAGCCGAGTTTCTGGTTCTGGACACACCGGTCCGACTGGTCGGCGATACCGGTCTGACCGCCCAGACCGGTCTGACCGGTCCAGAGACCGGTCTAACCGATGATGCAGCTGTTAATTCTGATTCGGCTAAAAAAGTTGATTCAATTGTTTCGGCCGAAGCTCAGGATTGGAGGGTCCCTCTTATATCATATTTGAGAGATCCTGGTCGTGGTGCAGAGAGAAATATTCGGCGTTTGACTTTCAAGTATATTTTAATTGACGACAAACTTTATCGTCGAACTGCCGAAGATTTGCTCCTCAAATGTTTAGACTCGGATCAGGCCCGGATTGCTATGGGTGAGGTTCATGAAGGTATTTGTGGTACTCATCAATCGGCTCCTAAGATGAAGTGGTTACTTAGAAGAGCCGGTTTTTATTGGCCCACCATGCTATCCGATTGTTTCAAGTACTATAAAGGATGTGAAGAATGTCAGCGGTTTGGTGATTTGCAATTGGTGCCTGCTGCGCTGATGCATCCTATTATTAAGCCACGGCCGTTCTGAGGTTGGGGGTTGGGTTTCATTGGACAAATTAATCCTCCATCTTCAAAGGGGCATCGCTTCGTGCTGGTTGCTACGGATTATTTCACTAAATGGACCGAAGCGGTTCCTTTGAAGAATATGACGCATAAAGAGGTAATTGAGTTTATTACTGAGCATATTATTCATAGATTCGGCATTCCACAAACTTTAACAACGGATCAAGGTACTTTATTTATATCAAAAGAGGTGCGTGCCTTTGCCGAATCTTACAAGATTAAATTGCTCAATTCATCTCCATATTATGCTCAGGCCAATGGGCAAGCCGAGTCTAGTAATAAGATTTTGATCAAACTTGTCAAGAAGAAGATAGAAGAAAATCCTAGGAGATGGCATGAAGTGTTATCCGAAGCGTTATGGGCTCATCGTATATCTAGACATGGTGCTACTAAGGTTACTCCTTTTGAGCTTATGTATGGTCAAGAGGCCGTTTTACCTGTTGAGGTAAATCTGGACGCATATAGATTAGCAAAACAGAATGACCTCTCCGCTGTTGATTATCATGATATGATGATGGATAATATTGATGAGATAACCGATAAGCGTTTGAAGGCTTTGAAGGAAATTGAGAAGGACAAGCTTCGGGTGGCTAGGGCCTACAATAAGAAGGTAAAACTTAAGTCTTTTCAGGTTGGAGATTTAGTTTGGAAGACAATTTTGCCTCTTGGGATGAAAAGCAACAAGTTTGGCAAATGGTCGCCAAGTTGGGAGGGTCCCTACAAGATTATCAAGGTTATCTCCGGTAATTCATATATGATGGAGACGTTGCAAGGTGAGCGTCTACCTAGAGCTATCAACGGGAGATACTTGAAGAAATTTTATCCTAGCATATGGCAAAGTGCATGAAGACAAAGACGGCCGGTATTGTATATCGCCCTTAGTTTTGTTTTTTAGAGTTGTATGTCCTGTGTAAAACATATACATCAAGATAGTTCTTGTTTTTTGGCTTGTGAAACTCACCAAAAAGCAGGGGGGGCATATGTTGACAGCCAAATTTGACATCTGCTGAGGTCGACTGGTCTGACCGGTCGGGCCGACCAGTCAGACCGGTCAGGTCTGTACAGTCCGAGTAGAATTAGATTTTTTGTAAAGAGTCCTCATGTAATCCTACTCGTGAATGGGTACGTCTTCCCCGGCCTATAAATATAAAGGCTAAGGCCGATTGAGGTTATTCCCAATCGAATCAATACAAAAAATCGCATTACTTTTATCTCTTAAACCCTAGCCTTTTCCAACCCTAGATTGCTTTCTTCCTTCGTCCCGGCGGCGTTTGAAGACGTTCTGAGTGCCCTGCCGACCTCAGAGCAATCCTACAATCACGAGCTCCGACGGGGTCCCTCCCGAGCTCGTTGTTCTAGGTTTCCAGCGAGCCTCTGCCTGCACCGGTTAGACCGGTCGGCGAAACCGGTCAGACCGGTCCGCCCAGGGTTTCGCAGGTGTTGATCGTTTTGACGATGTTCGCGTGTTCTAGCGCATTCGAGTGTGTTGGCGCGATTTTGTGTCTAACATCTTGTTAAGTGAAAGAAATAGTACACAAGTAGGTAAGTACATTTGCCAGATAGTAGTATACAAAATCTACAGAGATAAACACAAATCTATAATTTAAGCTGCTCCTTCTATGAATTGTAGAATCCTTTGTGCTTTTATCCCGTCTCCATTTGGAACAGATTAATCTGGATTCGGAGGGAAGTAACAATATCAGATTAGACCTCAAACTGATCTGCAGAGAATGAAGTAATTGGAATAAGAGATTCGGGAGAAGAGGTAGAAAAAATATTGTATTAGATTATAATAATATGCATACGAAAGCTGCTCTCACCATTCAAGATACGCGTACCCATGTCCCATCTATATAACATGACGCAAGCACCTAGATCTCAATTCTCAAATGCCCTTGTCTCCCATATGTATCTATGCATGACGCTCCTCTCGAACGAGACATCCGGCCAACCGACTGCATCTGCAGACTAGTAATTAATGAGGAAAGTGATGCAGATCAGACTTCCGATTCCTGATGCAGTGAGGCTAGAATTGGATACCTGCAGTTGCAGTGAAAGCAGTGGACGTCGTCCTCCTTGCAATGATGGCGCCGGCTCCCGCTACAACGATACTGCTCGGTCGATTTTCAATATGCACGAGCGGCGGCGGCGGCCAGATCTGTAATCGTAGCTTGGTTGTTTGTCTTGCGCGGTGGCTTTCAGATCTGTAATGTGTTAATAACTAAGAGAGGGTCAGTGGTAACCACCACATTTTATCCTCGACGTGGGCATTGGGCTTATCCTGGAGTCTGCTACCTAGTTACCAACGGGGATACAGGAGGAAGAACCGTCGGCCAATTCTAACCATTGCCGACCGTATTATTATAACCGTTGGTTATCATGGAAACAGTTGGCCATTTTATCAAATTTCCAAGGGTACTTTGTTGCACAGTCGGCCAATACCAAACCATCGGCAAATAATAGGGTTCCCGAGGGGTGCTCGGCAAATTCACAGAACTCTCGCCTAAAGTTAGGATCCTAGTAGTGTAGTCGCCGGAAACCGGCCGGCGCCACCCCCTGTCGCCCTCCTCTGTTTCCAGTCCGGCCATGGACCTGGATGCAAGGAAGTAAAAGATTCCACGGGCTAGTTTGCAAATTATACATGAGCTCATGCTGTGAAATTTGAAAATACATAACAATTGATAGAAAAATCATAAAAATGCAAATCCAACTGTTCTGTAATCCTTTGACAAACTCTACAACTTTCATTACATGCACATACTCAGATTTTGCTTAGTTTTTAATCTAGGATAAAGATTAGAAATAATAGCTCATAATTATTCTAGGAGTTGTATACATGACCTGCATATGATTTTTGGACAGCAGCTGTGTACCTGAAAGTTGAACCCTGTGCAAAATTTGTAGGCTCAGAAGATAAGTGTAGCTATGGATTTTTATTAGATCTTGTTCTAGGCTAGGAATAAATACTGTAATTTGCTCTTGATGCTTTACTTGGTATTTTCAAATAAAACTCTTCCAGTATGCTTTAGATGCTAAATGAACAATAGGGTAAAAGTTTAGGAGCCATCACAACTCTCGCTTTGGCTTTGATTTAAATCCATGGTTAATAGTGCTATCTCCTGATAAATAGTTCTGGTACTTGGAAAATTACGAAACTTTTACCGGTTGCTATATTTGAGTAGATAAACCTGCAGGAAAAATTTGAAGGTCAACTACCTAGTATAAGCAGAGATAATTTTTAGCTCATGTTATTCCTATGTCTAGATTTTTATTTTTGCACTAGTCATTATACTACATATTTGTAGATGAAAGTTGCACGGAATCATATCCTAGTTGTGTAGATGCTCCACAAAAAGTTTAGGGTTTATTACTTAACAGAATCTTAGTAGAATGGTCTGCATAAATTAATCTTGATCTATGCCACTATAACTTGATTTATTTTTGATGCCCTGTGTAGTGCTCCTTTAAATTTGAAAAGTGTACAATAGGCTCATCATCGGGTCATCAACACTCAGTTAAAATTTCATTACCAGTGCTTGTATGATTCGACCTGTACAATTTAATCTTGTGATGTGGTTTTACATGACTTAGCAAGATTTTGAAACTCACTCCTAGTTCCTTTATGAACTAAATTGTGTTAAATTATTACTCTATAAATGACTGCCCAGGAAATGTTAATTAAGAAGTTTCACATCCAAACTCACTTTAGGTGGACTCCAACTTTATCGTGAAGGAAAAATAATAACACCTAAATCGCTAAGCAACTTGGAACTTTGCATTCATACATATGCATTGTCGCATTCCAGTTAGGTACGATAGATGAACCACGTGAAGGATGTGACGTTGGAGCCGAGCCAGAAGATAGTGAAAGATGGACACATCTAGAAGATGGATGGATGGATCCCGATGTGCACGACCGAAGGAAGATGCTCGCCGAGCAATGATCGTCTAACTAACACTAAACTAGTGTTAATCCCAGGCAAGCCACAGAGCATGTCCTATCTATTTTAAATTTATGCAACTTATTTTCCGATCTACTTGCGCATTTAAGTTTAAAGGAGTTGCTTGGAACCTTAGCTGCATGATTCCTAGGTACCTATGCTTGAACACTAGTATATGTAGGTCGCTAGATGGCTAGGCTAATGGTTCGGTAGAAGTCGAGTGATTTCCCGTCACTCGCGAGAATTATAGGAGTTGAATGTTTACTACATACTGCATCTATAAGGTTCACGGGCGGGGTTATGGTGCTTGTGATACCCCGTCTGTTTAGTGAAAATGGATAAGGCCGCAGTATGTGGTAGTGGTGGTTAAGCTTTTGAACGTACTAACCACATGCCGAGAAATATGGTAATCGGTAAACTTAAGTACTGGATTGCACCGAGGCCGGAACATACCTCCCCACCGTCTTTCAACGTTGTTCTCATGCGGCCACATGCGGGTGCAAGGAGGCTCACGACCCGGCGTCGTACCGTGGCGTGGATTCTTGTAGTCGAGCGTGGTGGGCCTGTTCCGTGAAGCGGGAATTGAAGGGAAAAGTCGCGTGGGCGAAGCGAGACGTCGATCCCCATGCGTGTGTGTTAGGTCTGCTTGGCCAGGTTAACAACTTCGATTCGAATCGTCCGCTTCTCATGGTTTGGGACTGCTTAACCCTTTTGCCACATAGAGTAAGAAGTGAAAGATGATGATGATGATGATGATGATGAATATGGTTGGTTGGATGATGAAATATAATTGTTTCCACCATGTATGCTATTGGATAGATGCTCACCTAAAATGGCTAATTGAACTAGAACCTGAAAGCTAAAACCTGCAATTAAGGATCTACTCTTACAGCTTTTCGGCAAACCAAACCCCTCAAGCCAAAAGCCTTGCATGTCTAGATAAAGGGCTAAGTATACCCTTAGTCGGGTAAGCCTTACTGAGTATTAGTATACTCAGTCTTGCTTGTGGCTTTGTTTTTCAGGTGGTACATATGAGATTATGGTGGATGACATCATGTACGGGCTTCATCATGACGTCTGGTTCCGTCGCTAGACTATCATTCGTTTTTCGTCAAACTTGAACTCTGTTATACTTTTATGAATTCAAACTCGGTTTGTAATAATAATTCAGTTTTATACTCTATACAGTAAAATTTGCGGAATGTTGTATTCTCTGAACTGCTTTGTCGATCTTGTTTCAAGTGGTTTAATCGGGATTTTACCCGACAGCACTGCCGGATTACTCCGTTTTAAGTGTGTGTTAACCCTGGTTGCCGTTTCGGAGATAGTTAGCGCACTTAAGCAGGATTAATTTAGGCGGGACTGCCACAGCTGGTATCAGAGCTGCAAAGCATACTTCATGGAGGGCAACATACCTTAAAAATCTGGTTTCTTAAAAACTTGACCACAAAAATCGCATTTGCAAATGCGTTGGTTCGTTAAGGATTGTGCATAGTTCGTAAAGCCCTAGGGGAATTATGGGAGTATTGTTTGGTGGCTATTTACTTATGGTTTATTTATATCTGACTTCCAGCATTTTACATTTCTGTCAAATCTTACTTTTGTGCACAATCAACCCTTAATTTCTGTAACGACGCACCTACGCTAAGGTAAGAAGGTAAGGATCCTCAGCCAGCCGAGGGAGTCTGACCTTCCCGTCGGTGATGCGAGCCGAACGCTGCCCTCAAGCAGTGGCTTACTTGAGGTGCTGCCAATATACCAACTATCGGTTGACTATATTGGGAGTAAAGTATACTCAGTCAGCTGAGGGAGTCTGAGCTTCCCGTCGGTGATGCGAACCGAACGCTGTGCTCAAGCAGTGGCCTACTTGAGCTGCTGCCAATATACCGACCATCAGTCGATTATATTGGGAGTAAAGGAACTCGTGAATACGCTATCTCGGTGGCGTATGTTAACATTGGCCATACGGAGGAAAATTGTATGGTTGCCGTTTCTATAGTGACCGGTAATGTATGTGGACGCTTTCATGAGTGCTGGCATGAAAAGTTCAATGGAAATTGACAATATATATATATATGTATTGTCAATTTTCTGCAGGTACGCTAACCACGATTGCAAAAGTTAAGAACGAATAGAATTCGGCTAGTTATATATAGGAAGAGACGTAAATTGTGCCGTGCCACCGGCTCTAACCTCGTAAGTCCAAAGCTATTTGGCAGTTGTTTTGTTTTGTGAGGACGTATAGAACGTGCATGCATCATGGCATATCATGGTTTGGTTGATCGCCTTGCTTGTTATGTTGTTTTACTAAAATGTCTTGCTTTTACCTGAATGTCCTCCTAGGTTTTCTATTGTAGTAGTGTGACCGACGTAATCTATTAGTCTGATCTTGAGTTGAGAAGGTCTTTTGTAAGTTAGTGGCTTTGGGTCTTGCGTGAACCTTACCGTTGATCTTAACCTGTCAATCAATCTAACCCTTGATCCATGCCTTGAATCTATTCCAACAAAATCCTTGTTGCTTTTCCTTTCATGACTAAGCCTTGGTTTTTGTCAATAAAGTCCTTCGATTCATCATTCAATGATCGGTCTATCTTTTCTTGATGTTGTAATCTATATTGCTGGCTACCTTGATTCCAACATTTAAAAATTTGTATTTTCATTCTTGTTCAGTTAATTTTGGATAAATTAAAAAGATTCATGATAATAATAACTTTTGGAAATACAGTCCTTGATATAACAATTATGCATCACATCATTTCATGTCATTGGTCAATGCATGGTGTTGCATCGTCATCGGGAATCCGTAGATTGCTTAACGGGAATGTGTCCGAGTATAACATCGTGGGTTGTCTTCAGTTCCCTCTAACCTATCTTGCGGTTGCTGGCATGGGTTGCTGCTCTTGATTTCTCTTGTGGTGGTGTTTAGTCATGTGACCTTGATGCCGCGACGGAACCTAGACTCTTGTGTGCGCTGTAACCACATGATTGAGCTACTAGGAGCGCGCTGGTGTCTATGTATGTGTGACGTAACTCACTGCAATCCCCTTCTATGTAACCCTTAAGTGTCCTAACTTTTTGTCCTTTCTCAAAAGTATAGAGCTAACAAGGTGTTAGTCATGAGAGAATGGTCATGAGGTGTGAATCATGTGCATCAACTCATGTGTGTACGCATCATACTTTATGCCTCTCCTACATGCATACGTCAAAGAACATTGTCATCATTGCATCATGATGTCTGCATCATTGGTCCAGCATCATGGCATTTGCATCATGTCATATTCACCATTTCATTCGCATGGAAAATTCCATCATTGTATTGCACTAGCATTGCAATCATACATCTCAAGAGTGCATCACTATCATGGTTATCGAGCATATGTATCTCGTATCATACCATTTAATTGAAACAATAGTTTGAGCAAGAATGTCCTTGACCAAAAACTCACTTTGATATCTTTTCTATCTAGATTCACCACCAGATTGAGAAATTGTTTCTTCCAGGACTTAGATCCTCTCTTCTATGCAAAATCCTGCTATATGTTAGTACTAGAATAGTCCACCGGTCCTTTACAGCCGTCTTTGATGGTGATTGTGTTCACATATATTATCCACAGACTCTTGCTGCAAAAACTGAAGCCCTGGAGCTTTTTAGTGTGGAAAAACAATTGATTAGTTCACACAGTGGCACGATTAATCTCTACCACTCATATACCATACCTTGTATTTGGATCACCTCTTTGCTATCCATTTTTTCATAATGCTCGTCCATACATTATTTCTCTATACTACCCGGGAGATTATGGTTAGAGATATGTTCGGTAGTGGTGTTATTAGTAACGACCGGCAATGCTACAACGAAAACGAGGGCCTTATATGGGTCTACTCTTACTGCTTTTCGGCAAACCAAACCCCTCAAGCCAAAAGCCTTACATGTCTAGATAAAGGGCTAAGTATACCCTTAGTCGGGTAAGCCTTGATGAGTATTAGTATACTCAGCCTTACTTGTGGCTTTGTTTTTCAGGTGGTACATCTGAGATAATGGTGGATGACGTCATGTACGGGCTTCATCATGACGTCTGGTTTCGTCGCTAGACTATCGTTCATTTTTCGTCAAACTTGAACTCTGTTATACTTTTATGAATTTAAACTCGGTTTGTAATAATAATTCAGTTTTATACTCTGTACAGCAACTCGTTTCCTATCTTGTCTTGGGCTTTGTAACACCCTAAAAACTCACTAAATTAAATCGTGCGCTAAAACCGTTTTTCGTCGTTGAGCTCGACCCCACCTTAAACCCCGAACCCTAATTCCCAGGGTTTCTCCTGAACAACCCGACACCCGAATTCAATTCACGTCCCATCTTTTTTTTCCATCCAGCGCGACGCGCCGCGTCCGGCCGCCGCAAATCTCGCCCCTCTTTTTCCCTCTCTCCTTTTTTCCTCCCTCCCCTCCTGGCCGCGTGCCCCATCTCCCGTGGCCCGCTCGCGCGTGACGACGCCACGCGTGGCCGACCGCGGCCGCGGTCGCCGCTGGCGCGCACCGCCCCCCTCCTTCTCCTTTCCCTCTTTCCCTTTTCCCCATTTTCTTTTTCTTCATTTCTTTTTCCTATTTTTTCCTTTTTCCTTCACCCTTTTCCTTTTTCCCTTTTTCTTTCTTTTCCTTTCTTCCTTCTCCTCTCTTCCTTTCTTCCCCATCACGCGCCTGAGCCGCTCCCCACCCCGGCCGTGCACCCCGTTCGCGCACACCGCCCGGCTCGGCCCCGACCTCACCACGCTGCAGAGCCGCGTTCACGCACGCGACACCGGCCCCGAACGCCGCTCAGCCGCCGGCCGCCCGCGCGCACACCCCGACCCACCGCCGCCCGCGCTTGCGCACGGACATGCGCACCACGACGCACCAAGCACTGCGCGCGCCCACGCCACGCCACGGCCTTGCTCGCACGCGCACCCGGCGCGCCGAACCGAGCCACGTGCATGCGCACCGCGTGCCCGCGCCGCACGCCATGCCGCTCGCCGCTGCCACGCCCCCGTGCCCGCACTGCCCGCCGGACCGCGCCAGCGCCACTCCCCTGAGCCGCTCGCCGTCTCGGCGTGCGCACACCCGCGTGGCCACGCCGCTCGCTGGCCGCCCCGGCCCCGCTCGCCGCTGAGCCACGTGCTCGCCTGACCACGGCGCGTCGCCCGCCGCTGCCCCGCTCCGAGCGGCATTACTCGCCGCCTCGCCGCCTGCGCCACCGCCCTGTGCTCGCCGCTGCCGCTCGAGTCCCGTCACCCCTGCACCGCCTCGCCGCCCGTGCACCACTCCACGACACGCAAGACCGGCCGGGCGCCATTAATGGTCGCCGCGGACCTCGCGAAGCCGGCCACCTACCTCCACCACCCCACCGACCTATTTGGGCTATAAAAGGCCCCCACCGGCGCCGCTCCTCCACACCCAAGCCTCCCCGGCCACCACCGCCTCCCCTCCCCAGTGCCAGCGCCGCCGCCGCACTCTGATTAGCACCGCTGCCACCGGCCCGCGTTGCCCCGCTCCCTCGCAGCACCCCGAGCCGAGGTGACCTGGGGAATCGATCTCCCGCACACCCGAGCCCCTTTCCCCTCCTCTCCGCCACTCCCCGAGGCCCAGGGCCGCCGGAATCGGCATCGCCGACGCCCTAGGCCGCCTCCCCTGCTCTGCGGGATGGAGGAAGGGGAAGGAAAGGGCATTTAGCCCAAAAGCCCCTCCCCTTTCCTTTAGTTCTTAAAGAGCCCCTCCACCATTATGTTTCTTTCAAATAAAACCCCTTCTTTTATTATTTTTCCTCCACCGTATACAAACATTTTTAAATAGAGCCCTGCCCTTTTTCAAAATGACCCAGATATGTCCAAAAAAATTTTAACCAGGCCCCTACCTCCTCAAGGTTAATTACAACTAGGTCCCTGACCCCTTACCCGACCCCGAACCTTTACTAAACCTATTATTTCATGAACCAAACGACCTCTGATCAAACCGAAACTTTACCAAGTATCTCTTAACTCAGTTTCGGCCATGCCATTAGGAAACCACTCGAAAATATTACTTCGTGCTCCATATCTTATGTGTTCCCGATTCGAGCTTAACGATAGATCTTTGTATTGATTGGATGCTTGTTTGTGTGCGCTGTAGACCACGGAGTGAACGAAGGAGAGCCCGTCAACGAGCAGTACTGTGAGCAGGAGAACGAGGACCCGTTCCGCGACCCCGAACCCGAAGGACAGGACCTCCCCGAAGGCTACGAAGACGGCAAGTTCAATCCCATCCTTTGATGCATGTTTCTGTCCTAGTTTTTATAAACACAACCCAATGGCCTGCTTTATAAAATTGCATATGTTTTGCTTGCATGAAAACACGGTTGGATAGCCACCCCTTGATTTGTGATGACCATTCCTTGACCACCTAGATTAATATCTGATTTTGCTTGGACGTTAATCGATATTAGAACGCTTAGGACTCTACTCATAATACGATTTATTTTATAAAGAAAATGTGTGCGTGTGGGATGGGATAAATGTGGTGTTTTTGTAAAGAAAGTTTAGACGGGATGGATGGCATTTCTACGGATTTGCCATTTGGTGTGCTCGTGCCAATGTGGCAGGGCAAAGAAGGGAGATATCCATCTTGTCGTGTCTAAGGACCGAGTTGGTGTGTCATCTCACCTAACTCCACTATCGTGCAAACCACTCGACCGTTGAATGGGCAACGGCGTAGCATGAATCCCACTAGTTGGTGTGATAGCCATCAGGAGGGCTGAGAGCAACGGGTGACCAAGGAGAAGGGATATGCTCAGTGTGACTTATACCCCGGTTATACCTCAGAGTTAGGTCGATGACCCCTTGGTGAATCCCGTGATGGCTAGTCAGGCTTAGCTAAGGTGGGTAATGGCTATGTTGGGATCTACACCGACACGACGGTGTTCGAGTTGTGGTATCCTACTTGTGGGTAAAGTTGCACACCTCTGCAGAGTTAAAAGCTATTCGAATAGCCGTGCCCACGGTATTGGGCGAGTTACGGTGTGGTCACATAACTAGTGTTTCATTGGGATGGGCTGGTGTGAGTTGTTTTGGAATTGTGTCCGGCAGTGGTGCCGTGTGCTATGACGGACGGGGAGTCCGGTAGCAGTTTAAAAACTTGAACTCTGTGTTACTACAAAAACTGATTTCTCAAAGGTTTTATGTTAAATAAACCCCTGCATAAAATATCATTTTTCTGCAAATTAAACTGTAACCTTATTCTTGATTTACCTATGCATATTATTCTGATTTAACCCCTCCGTGGGTGTGGTTGGACTTGCTGAGTACGTTTGTACTCACCCCACTCTTACTTTTTATAGAAGAAGACCCAGACTTCGTGCCAGACGACGCCGAGTAGGGTTATCGTTCTACACCCAACCTTGCCTGTGGACCGGCCCTGTTCGAGATGTTTTCGCTGTCGCAGTACTCTGAGCCCGAGTTAGACCCCATGTGGGTTGCGGTCTGGTGTTATGTCGTAGCTTGGTTACTTATTATCATTATCTGTATCGAGTGTCCTCCAAGGTTTGTACGGTTTTGAACCATCTGATGTAATAAATGTGGCATCAGCCTCCTGGGACTGGTGTTTTGTATCACATTTAAGTCTTCTCTTATGAGGGGACGCTTCAGGCTTCCTGGCCTCTTGCTTGTCATCGGCCTATTCTCTGGTAGCTGATCCCTGACATTCTCCCCCTCTTAAGATTCGTCTTGCCCCCAAGCCGATGCATAATATCAATTCAGCCGGGATCCCAGGAGGTTTCAAAGTACTTTGTGTTTGTCACATTCTTCATCTTAATCGCCACATAAGAAAAGGCTACTAGAAGAAGCACGTGCAGTCTGAACATAGATTCGACAACCAGCAATGGAAGCCAGTCTATCACTTGCACTTTGGTCAGACAGCTGATAGAAAACAGAAGGGTAGGCATATTGCCATCAAGACTAAGCTGAAGTAGAGTGCTGCCCGCTTCATAATCACAATATTCAGGGAGCCCAAGGTATTGCCAGGGGAGATGCGCCATTACATCCCACTCATAGCACTGAATCAGAGTCAAAAGAAGAATCTTGTCATAACATATCCAGCATTACTTCTTTTGAATTTTACTGCTTGGGATGCAGTCACTTGCTGCTGATAATTCCTTTTCCATGAACTGAAGCCACTGCCATGAACACTTGGGAATGAATTCATCAATGAAAAACCTCATGCATTTACTCACTGAAGCAGTCATTACCATTGAAAGAGATGCCTGAACCCAGCTAATGTGACAGGCGCCAGATGGTATTACAGGCCATTGAAGTGCAATTCAATTCTGCTTGAAGAGAACTGAAATAGCATGGGCGCACTTGTGATCACTGCCACTTTAGCAAGAGCAACTGAATTCCAATTCACCAATACAGAAAATAACCGATGAATTTTCCAAGGAATCCATAGCACAAAATCCCTATCCTTCTTATGTTGCTGGCAGCTAGCATAATGGACATTCCAGAAAGGGTACTGAAGGAAAACTGCCATTAACCATGTGCAATTCCACTTGCATGCTTCATAGACAAAGAAAATAGCACCATGAGTCAGCTGCACCCAAGCAATAGCCTCTTTTCTGATGAACCCAACAACTTGCACTACTGTTGTAAGTCTAATGCAGGATGGCCCAAGTGTCGGCCGAAGGCGAACACTGTCACACATCACCTCAATCAGGATAGGCGGAGACGACGGTTTCCTCAGCTGCCCATTGGCCAAACCACAAATAAATGACTGCCATGATCCCAAGCAACGTTGAGCAGTATCAGAGGGTAATTTTTTAGAGCACGACAAGGGAGGAGGCCATGGTGGTCTATGCTTAACAACATCCTGACCAAAACAGAATGACAGGCCTAAACTGAAATATGACTTAACAGTGTCACTGAGCAATGTTGTAACACTTCAGGTATTAATCACCTGTAATTAAGAATTAATTTCGGCCATTAGCTCTAACTTCCGCGACAATTCACCAAATCAAGTTGTTCTGTCAATCTGAACCAGACCGGTCTGACCGGTCGGGGCAACCGGTCTGACCGGTTGAAGCTGGGCCAACCGTTTTCTTGGGCCCACATCATTTAAACTGCTCTCTTTCTCTCCCAACCACTTCCTCATCCTCGCCTCGCCCAGCTCAGCTCCTGCCCGAGCTCTCTCCCTCTCATTTTCTTCCCAAGTCCTAAGCTCTTCAATCATCCCTCTTTCTTTGGTTTCAAGGCCATGGGAGCTTTGTATTGGCGTAGGTGATCATCTCCTCCATGTGCTCCTTCCTGGGGTGCTGTGGATTCCAAGTTCTTTGTGGGGGAGGAGCCCATTCAAGGTAAGCAACTAGGGTTGGTTCGATCTCCTTTTCTAGGTGATCTTAGGTGATTCCCTCTGGTCAAAAACGTCCAAGTGGATCCATGAACTAAGGGCTAGAAGGGATTTAGAAGTTGAGGGCTAGTTTAACTCATCCAAGGTATTTCACCTAGGGTTGGGTGAATCCATCTTTCTAGGAGGTTTTAGTCGAATCCCTTGGGTCAAGATCATTTATATGCACCTCTGAACTAGTGCCTAGAAGGGATTGAGTTTTGGTGGGCTAGTTTAGCCGCGACTTGGGGTCTAGTTTTTGCTCTGGTTGGGACCGGTCTGACAGGTGGTGTGACTGAGTTAAGGGTGACTGGTCAGGCCGGTCTGGTGGACCGGTCTGACCTGTGTGGCAGTGGCTGAGAGGGTTTCGTAGGGAGTATTTGGTGCAATTAGTTTTTAAATTGGTTTGGTTATTGTGTACTTGTAATTTTTGCAAATCATGCATGCATTCTCTCATATCATATGCATATGCACACGTGTAGCTGCCGCGGCGGAGGAGGTGGTATACGAGGTGGTTGCGGAGCCACAGGAGCCACGGGGGCAAGCCCCGCAGCAGGAGGTCCGTGGGGAGTCAATCCCAAGGCCCATCTCACCCTAGCGCTGAGCAGCAGACTCAAGGCATGCCCCGGTGCACATCTTATTATTTGAAATTATGACACCTATATATGTATTTATTACTTGTGCATTACATTTCAGGAGTTGATTGAAACCCTAGTTGCATGATCCCTATGTTTCCCTGAATTATACTAGCATGTATAGAACGATAGAAATGCTATACTTAATACTTCTCGATAGAAGTCGAGTGACTTCTTGCACTCGCGAGATATAGGATACTTAGAAGTCGAGTAATTTTCGGTTACTCGCGAGATATAGGTTATATGCTTATATACAGTACCAGAGTTGTTGAAATTGACATGGAAATGTGAGACCGGGCAGGGAATGATGATGATGTATAGGTATGGCAGCAGGACAGGGTTCCTGGGTGTCTTAGCCCCGCCCGAGTCGATTGAGGACCATACCGTTGTTGGCCCTGCTGATCATGTTTGAATTGTACTAACCGCATACTGGGAGTAGGAGGTAGTCAAAACCGGTAAGCTGAGTACTGCCTTGCTTCGAAAGTACAGGAACCCGCACCCAACTCCTGGGGTAGTCGAGTAGTCGCGGAGAAATGGGGATGCATTGTTTACTTTTGACGATCTCACGTTGAGTTCAGCTGACCATATGTCGTTGGGCTGGTTCCTGTAGTTCGAGGCGGGGAGGGGAATGGTTGGCATGTATAGTTCGACGGGGCAAATACGTGCCGTGTTGGTTAGGTCCACCTTGCAAGGTTAAATCGGATCGATTCGCCGTCAGTCGCTCTCAGATATGAGCACCTTGATCACCGAGTCACATCGTAGTCCATGATAGAATGATAATTATACATATATGATGTTGAACACATTGAATTATTATTGATTGCACCACCATATTTGCTATAGTTGGTTCATGCAAATATTAGATCAGAGATAATTTACATAGAATCTGGGGCTAAAATAATGAAAGTAAGGAATTACTTTAGTCGCTTTTATGCAAAATAACCACCAGCCAAAAGCCTTGCATGTCTAGATATGTGGGCTAATGTAACATCCCGAAAGTTCACCAACTTAAATCGTGCGCTAATTTTTGTTTCTCGTCGTTGAGCTCGATCCCTCCTCAAAACCCTAACCCCAGCTTTTCGGGTACCTCCCTGTTCCGATTTTCCGATTCCCGAAAAACTTGTCCCGACACCCGTATCCAGCACCCTGTTTTTCCCCCTCGACCCGCGCGCCCAGGCGCCGCGATCACGACGCGAATCCCGCCCTCTCTCTCCATTTCCCTCTCCCCTCCTTTTTCTTTTTCTTTTTCTCTTTTCTTTTTCTCTCCTTCCCTCTCCCTCTCTCTCTTCTCCTACCCCGCGCGCTTGGCCCCCCTCCCTCTCTGCTCTGCCGCTCCCGAGCGCCGCCCGCTCGGCCCTCCCTTCCTCCCCACCGAGCACGCCCCCCCGGTCTGCGCCACGGCCGCACTAGCTCGGCGCCACCCCTGCCGCACGCACCCACGCTGCAGGGCAGCCCCACGGCCGCGCGCGCCCCGGCCGTGCCCAGCCCGCGCCCGCCGCGACGCGCACACCGCCGCCAGGACCCGCTCGCCTGCGCCCTGCTGCACCCGAGCTGCTCCCTGGCCGCGTGCCCGCGCCCCGGGCCGGTCGTGCGCACGCGTGCACGCGCTCGCCGAGCCGCGACGCGTCGAGCCACGGCACCGGCCCGCCTGCCGCGCGCACACCGCCGTCGTTGACGCTGCACAGCGGCAGCGACTCCAGCACAGCGCCGCCTGCAGCGGTTGCCGCCTGGCCGCAGCGTCGCGTCACCTCACCGTACGCCCCCCCCCCCCCCCGTTGACGGCCGCACAGCGCCAAGCCAGCCCCACCGCCTTTAACTCAGTCGCCGGCCTCCGCCGCGTCCCGCTGAACCCCCAACCGCCTCTCGCGCTTATAAAGGACCCCGGCGCCGCTCCTCCGCACCCCACACCCACCCCCGAGCTCCTCAGCAAGCTTCGCAACCCCTTGCCGCCTCTCCCCGAGCCCCCTGACCTCGCCACCGGAGTTGCTTAGCGCCGCCGCCGCCGCCTGGTCTCGACGACCCGCCGCCTCGCTCCATCTCGAGCCGAGAAAGGTGGGGGAATTGAACCGCCGCCTCACCCTTCCCCTTTCTCCTCTACTCCGGGCCGCCGCCGAGGCGCGGAGCGCCCGAATCGGGCCGCCGCCGGCGCCGCTCGGCTCCTCCCCTGTTTTCCCGTGGAGAGAGGAGGAAGAAAGGGGCCATTTAGCCCAAAACCCCCTCCCTTTTCCTATAATCAGCAAAGGAACCTCCCACCTTTTGATCATTTTACTAAAGAAACCTCTTCTTTTATTATATTTCCAAACAGACCCTTCCACCTTATAAAAATATTTATAAATAAGCCCCTGACTCTTTTAGATTAACCCAAGTAATTTCTAAAATGCAAACCAAACCCCTGCCTTCTTAAACTTAATTA
This sequence comes from Panicum virgatum, assembly GCF_016808335.1. Classification (NCBI taxonomy): domain Eukaryota; kingdom Viridiplantae; phylum Streptophyta; class Magnoliopsida; order Poales; family Poaceae; genus Panicum; species Panicum virgatum. Next base: position 4,586,709 of record NC_053136.1, read on the forward strand.
CAATTAGGTCCCTGGACCCCTGTTTAACCCCTAAACCTTTGATTAATCCATCATTTCATGCGCCAAATGACCTCGGATCAACCCGAAACTTTACCACGCCTCTTTTAACTTAGTTCCAGCCATGCCATTAGAAGCACACCCAAAAATATCACTCCATGCCCTATATTTTATGTGTCCCCGTTTCGAGCTCGACGACAAATCTTTATTTTCTGTGTTTTGATTGTGTGCTTGTTTGTGTGCGCTGTAGACCGCGGAGTGAACGAAGGAGAGCCCGTCGACGAGCAGTATTGTGAGCAGGAGAACGAGGACTAGTTCCGCGACCCCGAGCCCGAAGGACAGGACTTCCCCGAAGGCTACGAAGACGGCAAGTTCAATCCCATCCTTTGATGCATGTTTCGGTCCTAGTTTTTTTTTAAAAAAAACACAACCCAATGGCCTGCTTTATAAAATTGCATATGTTTTTCTTGCATACAAACACGGTTGGATAGCCACCCCTTGATTTGTGACGACCATGCCTTGACCACCCAAATTAATGTCTGATTTTGCTTGGACATTAATCAATATTAGAACGCTCAGGACTTTACTCATCACACGATTTATTTTATAAAAGAAATGCGTGTGTGTGGGAAGGGATAAAAGGTGGATTTTCGAAAGATGAGTATGGACGGGATGGACGGCATTTCTGTGTGAATTGCCGATTGGTGTGCTTATGCCTGTGTGGCAGGGCAAAGAAGGGAGATATCCATCTTGTCGTGTCTAAGGACCGAGTTGGTGTGTCATCTCACCTAACTCCACTATCGTGCAAACCACTCGACCGTTGAATGGGCAACGGCGTAGCATAAATCCCACTAGTTGGTGTGATAGCCATCAGGAGAGCTGAGAGCAACGGGTGACTAAGGAAAAGGGATAAGCCCCGAGTGACTTATGCCCGGTTATACCTAAGTGAATGGTCAATGACCCCTTGGTGCATCCCGTGATGGCTAGTCAGGCTTAGCTATGGTGGGTAATGGCTATGTTGGGATCTACACCGACACGACGGTGTTTGAGTTGTGGTATCCTACTTGTGGGTAAAGTTGCACACCTCTGCAGAGTTAAGAATCTATTCGAATAGTCCGTGCCCACGGTATTGGGCGAGTTACGGTGTGGTCACATAACTAGTGTTTCTTTGGGATGGGCTGGTGTGAGTTGTTTTGGAATTGTGTCCGGCAGTTGTGCCGTGTGCTACGACGGACGGGGAGTCCGGTAGCAGTTTTAAAACCTGAACTTTGTGTTGCTGCAAAAACTGATTTCTAAAAGGTTTTCCGAAAAATAAACCCCTGCATAAAATGTCGTTTTTCTGCAAATTAAACCGTAACCTTACCCTTGATTTACCTACGCATATTATTCTGTTATAACCCCCCTCCGTGGGTGTGGTTGGACTTGCTGAGTACGTTTGTACTCACCCCACTCTTACTTTTTATAGAAGAAGACCCAGACTTCGTACCAGACGACGCCGAGTAGGGTTACCGTTCTACACCCAACCTTGCCTGTGGAACCGGCCCTGTTGAGATGCCTCCGCTGTCACAGTACTCTGAGCCCGTGGTAGACCCCATGTGGTTTGCGGTCTGGTGTTACGTCGTAGCTTGGTTAATTATTATTATCATCTGTATCGAGTGTCCACCAAGGTTTGTACGGTTTTGAACCATCTGATGTAATAAATGTGGCATCAGCCTCCTGGGACTGGTGCTTTGTATCACATTTAAGTCTTCTCTTATGAGGGGACGCTTCAGCTAAGTTATACCCACTGGTCGAGTAAGTCTTGCTGAGTATTAGATGCTCAGGGTTTGTTGCTACCCAAATTATTTCAGGACCCCAGGACGTCGACTTCTGTCCCTGTTGTGTCAAGTTCATTCGCCGGTATACAAAGGGGTGGCAGGTCGTGGAGCGAGACCCTTAGGTTAGGGACTCGGCGGGTTGCACACTTGAGGGCTAAGTGTGCAGCCCTCTATTTTTGCCGGACCGGTCTGTGTACCGGTCTGACCGGTGTTCGCGCAGGGTTTCCATGCAGACCGGTCTGACCGGTTGGAGGAACCGGTCTGACCGGTTGGGCAGAGGCAGCACACTCATGTAGTTGTAGGTCCTTTTTCCTTTGGAACTTGGTTATTTCTGATGTAAAATTTGTAAACCATGTAATTTATGTACATTATGTAAGCTATTGTGTATTTGAGCTCGGTTTGTGAAAACTCTTGTATCCTAGTTTGTCACCTTGATATATTTTCAAGTCTTTGTCGTGCTTGTATCATATGCGACCGCCTTCGCGTGGGACTACCGGTGTTGTTTCGATCGGGCCATGGGTTGAGAAAGGACCGTCAAATTAAACCATTAAGCTAATGCGCCCGATGTGTTCAAATGACGGCCATTAAGATTAATTTAGAGTTTTAATTTGGCGGTTCCGTCACAAATGTACTCTTGTTGATATATCTTTGTGGCATTTCCTCAAACACCACTTGAGCGTCCATGAAAGTGGATGAAAGCTCGGCTGAAATGGCCATCCTGGTGACTGGCACGTGCTTGACCTGCTTGGGAATGTCCTGCTTAACCAGCTTGTGCGCAGTGGCATCTGACGAACACCTTGTGGGCGAGATGGCAGGGGTCTCCTCCTCTGTACTCGGAGGAGCAACAGGTGCGGGGGTGGAAATTGTCGCAGCACTGATGGGCTTCAACAAGTCGATGTCGTGGCAGAGGCACTCACTCGAACACCTTGTGGGCATGGCAGTGGAAGTCCTCTCCTCTACACCTCAAGCCGCTGGTGTTGGGATCGGAGTCGAGGACGATGATGGGGATGTCTCAGACGCACTGAAACCCGCCGGAGATGAATGCAGCTCAGGAACAACCTTGGAAGAATAGCTCTCCATGGTGCCACAGCTTATGTCTGGACTTGCTTCGCACTCTTGGTATAATCCCCACTTGATCTCCATCTGACAACAACCATCATAGATGTTTCGGCCATGCAACTCCCCAAAAGCATATGCTGCAACCTCCTTGGACTCAAACACAACTCGAGCCAACACAACATCTGTTGCCCCCCAAACACATGTACTTGCTCCACCACTCCAAATGAACCAAAAACTTGGAGAAGAACAAATTTAGTAATAGGGTAGCAAACCTTGTGAATGGTGACCTCGAGGATGCAACTTGGTGACCGCAACTCCTCGAAATCGCTTTTGGTCATTTCATCGAACAGGTTGTGGGCACTCATCTGACGGTTGTTCCCCTTGCTCAAACCTGACCTCCCACTGCAGAAACTCCAGGAATCCAATGTGAAAGCGGTCACCGAGCTTGTTCATCTCGTCTAGCAGGAGCTGGGTGTCGAGAGACATGGCGCCGGCAGGTGGAGGTGGTGGTCGTCTGGGCACGAGGTCCAGATGAATTTGTGGAAGGAGGATAGAGGTGAAATTCAGGGATCGATGCCTCTAATACCAATTGTTAGCAGCAGGGTAGCGGGGAGTAGAAGGGAGAATTGGAATTGGGGAAGAATAGCAGGAATTGGGGATCAGGAGCAAAAGAGGAACGACACGAGGACCGCTTGTTCTTGATGAGGAAGAAGTGTTTGTTCATAATTATTTCATATCCCTCTCCTCTCGATTGGAACACTTTTATAGACGATTACATGGGCTGGGTCCAAGTATGTGCACGCAGGCAACTCGTTTCCTATCTTGTCTTGGGCTTCCTGGCCTCTTGCTTGTCATCAGCCTATTCTCTGGTAGCTGATCCCTGACATGAAGTTGCTGTTCAGGCAAACTTTTGCAAGCGTCTTGCAGTTGCCGAGGTCTTCGGGGATTGGCCCGGAGAGCTTGTTCCGCATCAGAAAGAGAAACTGAAGCCGCCTCCCGTCGCAGAGGCCCGGGCGATATGGCGCCGGTGAGCTGGTTGTCCGTGACATCCAGCGTCAATAGCCTACCGTTCTTGCCCAGGTTGGCAGGGAGCTCTCCGGTGAGATTGTTTTCCCATGCTTGTAGGATTTCTGTGATATCCCGGCCCAGGACTTAATAGTATTGATAGAATACTCATGTCAACAAGTTGCAACTTCTTTTTCGGAAGCCGATCTCGAAAGAACTCCAAAGTTAAGCGCGCTTGGCCTGGAGCAATTTCGGGATGGGTGACCGACCGGGAAGTTCTTCCCGGGTGCGCACGAGTGAGGACAAAGTGCGCAGAAAAAACTTGTGTTGGTCTGTGAGGGTAGTCTATGTCCTATAAAGCTGCCAGATGTAAGCGGGCCCGGCCTCGGGGAGGCGGGACGTTACAGAATGGTATCAGAGCCGACTCTCGCGGTTTCACGGGCACGTATGGGCGTAAGTGCACGGGCATGAGCACGGGCGCGTGTGGGCGCAAATGCCACCAGCATGTGGACGGGCGCGTGGCGGGTCAGTGCGCGGGCATCTGGGATGCGTCGTTGGCACTGGACGCACGGACGTGGCACAGGGACCGTTGGCACTGGACACACGAACGTCGCACATGGGCCGTTGCCACTGGACGTACGGGACGTGGCCAAGAGATGACGTTCCTGGTTTGGGATTGACCGACGAGGACGTCGGTCTCTTAAGGGGGTGGGTATGTGATATCCCGGCCCAGGACTTAATAGGATTGATAGAATACTCATGTCAACAAGTTGCAACTTCTTTTTCGGAAGACGATCTCGAAAGAACTCCAAAGTTAAGCGTGCTTGGCCTGGAGCAATTTCGGGATGGGTGACCGACCGGGAAGCTTCCCGGGTGCGCACGAGTGAGGACAAAGTGCGCAGAAAAAACTTGTATTGGTCTGTGAGGGTAGTCTATGTCCTATAAAGCTGCCAGATGTAAGCGGGCCCGGCCTCGGGGAGGCGGGACGTTACAATTTCCAGCTGAGATAATTCCCCAACGAACTCTGGAAGCACACCTTGGAGTTCGTTCGCAAATAGATTGAGCAGTTTCAATCTGGTTAGATTGGCGAAGCTTGCAGGTATCTCGCCGGTAAGCTTGTTAAAGGAGAGGTCGATGCTCACGAGGTTTTTGAGGTTGCCGAGTTCGGCCAGGATTTTCCCGATGCCCCTGCGGTCGCCAGGCTTATCGTGACCGCAGGAGGCTGGCTCTGTATGGCGATTCGGGAAACAAGATGGACTCACGCAGTATTTGGTGGTGTCCGGTGCGGCACAAGCCTGAAAGGGCAAAATCGGAAATGTACCCAGCTCTCTTTCTTCTTCCTTGGTTCTTTCTCCTCAAACGAAAATGTAGCGAGCTCTCTTTCTTCGTACTCCTCCGCGCAGAGCTCCGGCCATGGGCGCCCCCGCCCCAACCTGGCCCAACCGCCTCCCCCACCGCCAGAACCCTAAAGACGCCCTACTGCCATCCCCACTGCCTGGTCGGCCGACCTCCCCGAACCCCTTCTCTTCTAAACCCGCCGGAGTTGGGGAAGAAGAGGGCTCCGGCGAGCTCCAGGGCGGGCGCGCGCATGGGCGGCGCGGACGGCGGAGCTATAGAGTAGTGCCTCGTCAACTGGGATCTGGGCATCCAGGAGCTGCTCGTCGACAACCAGCAGTCCGCCGCCACGCTCGTCGCGGCGTGGCACAAGCTGCGGGCGGTCTCCATCGCCGCCACTAGGGCCCGCGCCGAGCGGGAGGGCGAGGTGCACGCCTTGGCATAGCAGGCGGCGCAAAAGCGAGAGGGAGAAGAAAGCCGCGTTGGGGAAAAGTCTGTCTCGGAAGGATAAGGTTCCCGTGTACTCCTTTGATTCCCATAAATGCCCCTGCGAGAACCCGGTCAAAAGAACACATCTCAACCACCGTGATGTAGTTGGAGGAACATCATATCCGGGCCCACACATGCAATGGATGGTCACGATAGCACCTGTGGTCGCATGGGCATGTGGAATGGTGTTTTCGCATAATAATGATGGCTCGCTGGGGACGATGGCGGCGGCGTCGCGACGTCCCAGTCAGCGAGCGAGGCGCTGTCGCGGGCGCTGCGGGAGAGTAGGGAGGACTTGAGCTTGGAGAGCGCGTACAGGTCGCCGCCCATCACCGGCGAGGCTCCCGCCGCGGAGGCGGCCGTCACGATGAGGAGTGGCAGGAGGAGGCGTATCCACGGATGGGGCCTGCGTTGCTGCACCTGCGCCGCCATTGCGTGCATGAGGTGAGGTCGTGAGGCCCGGTTGAGCGAGAGTCGGGAGCTCACGCTTTCTCAGTTCTCACTAGCCACTGGAGCAATGCATCGAGCACGTACGGTAGTTCCTCCCTCGACGACAACAACATGTAAATAATTTAATGGGAATGAAATTGCTACGAAACTTGCTCTAAGAAAGATTCATGATGCGCGGTTCCAAAACGACTTTGGTGTAAGACCCATTAAACTAACAACTAAAGGCGAGCACTGGTAACTTTCAAGAAAATTCGTGCTCACCAACAAGCATACTGCCTTTTACTCAAGACTTGGACGACGTGTGGTTTCAGCGGGCGTCTACTGCTTCATATACTAAACTACTAATTTCCCACTTCAGTAAAAAATTGTCTGTCCACCAATCTATCTGGAATCTGTACAACTTTTGGGCACTGCAATTCTTCAATCCAGTGGCCCTTTACCGGAAAGCCACCATTGAATTTAGCTGCCTGTGCACTCAGTATGCATGCTTGTCTTAGAAGAGAGAACAGGTTAAAGGACATTGTCTATGCAAAAATCCTAGGTGCTTTAGGGGGCTCCTGATGACATTCGGTTTAATTTCCGCACCATCCAATTTTAAAATTTGTGGTTCATATATTAGATATAACTTTACAATAACATGAAATTTGTGTTAGGAACTAAGAAGGCATATGACCAAAATTTTCTTTTGACTAAAGCTAATAGAATAAAAATTCTCTTTTTTTTAGAGGGAAAATCTCTTGTTAGTAATTACTCCAAAAAAAAACGGCCAACCAAAAGAACGGCCCGAGCCCCGAGGAAACGATCGACAGCCCACGAATGAGAATAAAAAGCTGCCACGAGTTGCCACCAGAAAATCTCTTGTTTGCAAGATGGTGCCGATGAGCAGGAAATCATATAAATCTTCCGCAAGAATTTTTTTCGATTCGTATAAATTATCTCGTCCACTAGATCTCCTCAACTCTAACTTTCTTCTTCCTCCTTCCTTCCTCACCATGCGCCGCCGCCGCCGCCTGCCGCGCGCTGCGCCACTGCGCCTGCTGCACGCCACCGCCGGAGAAGTAACCCTGTTCGACATTTTCATCTTAGTATTTTCAACATTTTATGTTTTCAATTTTAACATTTTGTCTTTACTATTTTAACATTTTAAAAGAAAAATATTGAATATGTTTAACAAAATATTGAGCTAATCCTATCAAAATTTTGAACAGTTTGTAGTAGATAATTAAGTTAAAGTAGGCTCTAAAGATGGATGACCTATCCAGAAGATAGATAGGAGCCCGCACGATGAGCTGCTGCTACTCCGTCGAATCCATGGCACAAAACAGACCATGTCTCTAACTGTGCAACCCATTTGTTGGACATACGAATGGATTCATCGAGGCTACCCCGGCCCCTCCGTTCCAAAACAGGCCATGTTTCTAACATGAAGAAGATCATCAATTGAATGAAGACAACACGATGCTGGCACAAGCATGAATTTCAGGCTTTGAACTGAAGATGACAAACAGGCCGCCTGTCTTAATTTCTCTTCGGATTACAACATCCCCCTCTCCTCTCTTCGTCTCTGGTGGTCACCCATTCCACCACCTCGTCGTCGCCGTGCTCCTCGGGCTCGGGAGTGGCGGGTAGCTGGCGGCGCTACGGCAGAGCCACTTGGAGATGCAGTGGCGGTGGAAGGCGTGGGAGCAGGGCATCGCTCCCAGCGTCTCCTCGGCGGCGAAGTCCTGCAGGCAGATGGCGCACTCCTCCCCCTCGCGGGAGCGACCCGACACCTCCGGCAGGATGGCCTCGCTGGCGGCGGCGACACGAGCACGCTTGCTGCTGCGATGATCATCGGTGTCCGGGGTTCTTGTTGACAACCAGGGGGAGAAACAGCCCCATTGACACCCATGCGGGCGTGACGTCCGGGTCGTCGGCGACGGAGAAGGGATTAGGCTCGCCAGGCGCAAGAACGATAACCCGCATGGGGCTTTGGGCTTGCGACAGCTCGACCTCCATGGCTCCATCGGAGGAAAGGAGCTCGAAGAATTGAAGACGGCCGGCCTGCCGGATCTATCTATGTATCGCTGGAACGAGTGGAGCAGCAACGCAATGGGAGGGATCGATGGATGGATGGATCAAGATGTTTACCACTTGCATCTATAGCCGCCGCCGGCGGCAGCTCGTACGACTGCTCCATTCGATTCCGATTGCTCAACGGCAACTGATGCCAGCCAGGGAGGGGGACGAGATGGTAGAGGAGGATGACGCCGACTTCTGGGACCCGCGGGTCAGGAGGACAGCGTAGACTGACAAACCGAGACCAGATGGCAAAAAATGGGGGAGTCTATTCCCCGCATATGCGAGCGGCGACAAACGCATCGCAGAAGCATTCGCCACTGCTCCCCCGCCATCCGCTGCCTCCCCAAGCTCCGGCGCCGCCCCCGGCGCCTCCGCCGCCGCCCTCCACCGCCTCCAACCCTAACCAAGCTCGTCGCCACCGCGCCGCCGGCTTCTTCTCGCCCCCGCCGCCGGCCGCCGCCCACCGGGGGTCCTACCCCGCCCGGCCGGCGGCGCTCCCGCGCCGCCTCGCCCTCCGCCGGCCGAACCGTCGCCGCCGCCCGTCCTCCGCCACCCGGGGCCCCTCCTCTTCTAACGCCGGCGGCCATGGAGCTCCCCGAACCCAGGTAACCCGGAACCCTAAGCTCCACCGCCTCCCTCCACCACCCCGGCCGCCGGCGACCTCGCCGGCGGCCGCTCCCCCCCCCCCCACCTACCACCCCTCCCCGACCACCCCCTCCCCCTCCCCAAGCTCCGGCCGCCGCTTACCTCAACGGAGAAGATGAACAGGAGCCACCGCGCCGCCGCCCTCCTCTTCTGTGATGGATCGATAGCAAATCGCATATGCGATATATAGATTTCCCCCAAAAAATGCCAGGGGGACGCCTGGCGCTCTGTCCGAACTGGGCTTTAGCGGCCCATGTAGACGTGGGGACATTTTAATTTTTTTCCTTTTCCTTTTTGCAAACATAAATGCCCCTATTCAAACATCTGCAAAAGTAGCCTCTCTTTTTATGAACTTTACTAATGTAGAGAAAATTGTTTCAAAACATCAAATAGAATTGACTAGAAATATTCATGCCCACCTGAGATGGCTATATGTCCTACAACCATGTCCACACCAATACACATACAAAAAAAAAATGCGTCACGACTTCACCGCGTCATTCATTTATAGCCATTTCACGTGGTGACATTTATGTCACCCGTAAAGATTTTGAGAGAGGCCTGTTTTTGCTAAATTTACAACGGGACATTTACTTATGGTATAAGAGTGAATAAAAAAAATCAGAGATGGAGAAGGGTATGGCCTGGCTGAGAGAGGCCTGTTTTTGCTAAATTTTCAAATGGGGCTGGGCTTGATTTTGTCCTTGTGAACAAGAGAGAAAAGGGGGAAAACATAGTAGGTTTTTAGATTTGTAAATTTTACATGATTCTTGAGATTTGAATGAATCCTATTTGAATTTAAATACATTTCAAACTTCCTTTTCAACCAAAACACTGTCTGATTTGAAACACTGTCTGATTTGTATTCCTAATCCATAATATATTTATTCAATTGATAAAATATTCTTCTTTTCCATTCGAAACACTGTCTGATTCAATCTAAACAAATTTTTATAAAAATCAAAAAATCATCTCAATAAATAAGACCTGCGTGTTTCATGAATGCTATATTTTCTCCATACATGAAGAAGTTTATCCTAATATTTATTGATAATATTCTTCAGACAGTTCTGGGAGGATAAATGTCAATGGTTCACTAAATATACATTTTCCAAATTAGAGTATACCGTCTTCTAGATACTTTCAGAAAAGTATCACCGCATAAAATTTTCAAAGTATGCATGTATTATAAGAATACCTAGAAAATATATAATCTCCCTCCTCGGGTCATACGCCCACAAGATCTAAGTGTATATATACACCATGACTGTATGGTATGGACATTATAGTACATTCTTGCAAAGTACATGTATGCATTTTCAGAGTATACATGTACTTTTCCTTCTCTTAATAAAATAACGCGCGCCCCCTGCCCTCCTCGGTCGGGTTTCTAGAGAATTGCAAATCTTCAGGGTTACGTGACTAAAATAGTCTATATGTTTTAGAGAACTGCAGATCTTCAGGGTTACATGACTAAAGTAGTCCATATATTGTTTAAGTTCTACAACTAAAAGGTAGCTAGGAGACACAGATAGATCATTTTTCTTTTTTGGCATATACGTGAAGGAATGATGTGGATGGATATTTAATTATTTCTAGGATGGATGGCACCTTTTAGCTGTTTTTAGTGTGAATTAGATGGTTTGGAGAATTAGTGAACTAATGGCTAGTTGGGGTGCGATTAATGTTTTGTCCATCTTTTATCTTTTATTTGGATCGTCTAATGAACTAAAGTTTAGGTCTAATGGTATGGCTAAAGTTTAGATGTCTAATTTTAGCTGGTTCTGTTCTATTTGGATATATAAGCTAAACTTTAGTTATAGTAGTGAGAAAAGTCGCTTATACCGATGAAACAAGCTCACACGGCAATGTGATAATATTGGAGAGGGTATTTTGCAATCCATTTCTAAAAACTATCTCTTAATAACTGATTTTGAAAGGTTAATGTACTAAACTTTAGTAAAGATCCTACGGCACAAACACCGCCAAAGTCGGTGGAAGAAATTACTCTAATCCCCAATTTGATTCTTTCTGATGATTGATTAAAAATAGTCTCTTAACCCTCCATTCTCTTTTGATAGCTATATTTCAAAAACTCAAATATTCATAAATGATAGCTATATTTGCTATTAGCATGGGCTGTAACAATAAGTAGCACTACTAAATATAAGAGTTCCAAGTTAAAATATTGGAGGGCCTACAAAAAAGTTTGTGTTGCATTTATTATGTGATAATTAAGATTATTTTCTTTGGTTATTGTATCAAGGTGAAATATATCTATTAAAACACAGAATGGAGAGTATAACACAAGGGTTCTAGGCCAAACAAAGTTCAGGCCACGGTGATCCGCTCAAACAGACTGAATTCATGCTTGGGCCCACCCCACGCCCAATAAATAAAGTGTCCCCTTACGCTATTTTTCTAAAAGAAAAAACATATCCTTGCCGGCTTCTGCTTCGACTTCCTTCCCTTTTTCGAAAAGCATAACCGCTCTCCTAGCATGGTGGTGCCGAGTTGCTAGAGCGCCGCAGCAGCATCCCGGGCGGCGATGGAAACTATAGAGTATTAAAGGGCTGGTGCACCAGGGGGAGCGCCCGTCGCCCCCCCCCCCCCCCACCCCCCAAGGATCTCGCCGTCGTCATCGTCGTCGTCCTCCTCCTCGTTGCTGTCCTCCTCCTTCTCGTCCTTTTCGGGAATCTATATCAGTTCGTATTGATCTAGATGGCTTTGATAATGCAGGCTGAGGCATCCGAGCCCAAGCAGCGGCAGCGGTGGAGAGTTCGGGGCCCATGGTGGTGGGAGAGCATTTACTGCAGAAACGACAGCAGCCCCGGCGAGAATTGATAGGGGGCGCCCGTCGGCCTCCCCAAGGACCTCGCCGTCGTCATCGTCCTCCTCCTCCTCATCGACGTCTTCCTCCTTCTCGTCCTCCTCGGGAATCTATATCGGTTCGTATTGATCTGGATGGCTTGCATAATGCAGGCTGAGGCGTCCGAGCCCAAGCAGAATGCGCCAGCCGCGGCATCGGCGGAGAGTTCGGGGCCCATGGTGGTGGGGGAGCATTTACTGCAGAAACGACAGCAGCCCCAGCGGGATTGGGCGAGGAAGCGATCGTAGTACCCGCTGGTACATCTCCAGCGGTTCTTGAGGGGGTTTATTGGTTGCTAGTGCTTTTTCGCATCTCCCCTGTATCAGATTATTCTGCTTCAATGATTCTATTTGATAGTGGTTCAGTCGATAAACGATTCGGCGTTTGGGTTCTTGGGGGTACCACGTTGAGCTTTCTTATTGGGTTCAGTAAGGGAAGTGTGTAGTTTCTTAAATGTTCTTGGCATTTGGTTATCAGGAATTCCTCCATTGTTTGGGTGATTAGGCTGTACAATGCAATATCTGTGTTGGGATTGAAGTTTCCTGGTGATTATTGGTGTGGGTGTGGACGGTGTTGTTAAAGATTGAGGGGAATCGGCCAAGCTGCTTTGGTGTTTTTGTTAACTCTAGGCTACTCCTCTGTTCAATGATGAAAGACGGAAATCCTTTAAGTATGGACAATAAGAAATACTTAGCCCACTTGAAGTTGTAGTTACTAGCTCCCCGTATTATGTCAGGTAATATATTGTTCTAAATAATGATCCATGATTTTTCTTTAACATGTATTCTATTATCTCGATATTTCTCACAAAATTCTAGAACGAGCTTCGGTGCAAAGTAACCCTAACATTATTTTTGTTACATTACCTTCTCTCATATTAATCATTGTTTGTATCTTGCAGTGGGATTGCAAATGAAATGCACTTGTCATTTGTATTTGTGCGCCTTGAAAAGGAGTTCACGAAATGTTTACAAGAAATTTCTTCTCAAATCGCCGAATTTTATTATTTGGTCCATTAGATATTTCACTCATTTGTTTGTTTTATTATATTATTGTGATGAGCTATTTGGAATTATGTTGAAAAATTATGTATCTCTCTAATTACTTTTCACAAATATGCTTTTAGGTTCTGAAATTTATGAGGAAGCATTGATAAAGGCGCTTGCATAACATTTTGAGCTTGGCTTTTCATACCTCTCTTATGCTTTGTATAGTAAGTTATACATTTGTTCCTATTGAGAAATTGACACCCCTAATCTTAGCACGAACTCCTTATGTGTATTCTTGGCCACACTACTTTCTGTGGATACCTTCACACCAACGCTAATATGGGAGACCAACTCTCTACAAGGAAACTCAATTTTTTATTCACAACTTAACTTGATTCAACACGAGAAGACACTTACACTCTTTATGTGGCTATCCTACAATGATATCACTATACTACATGGCAATATTGTCATCTACTACTTGTGACCCTTTATACCATTGTATGGCAAGGGGGAGGGGGCACCCCTATTTACAGGACTCCATGGCTCATATATAGTTTTGGCATACCATCATCTAGACACTTGCTACAAAATATTTTACTTTAAAATTTTTCTCATTCTTATCTCACCATATAAATATCTAGTTTCTAGAGTATTCCATATTTTACCATGAAGCATATTTCTAGAGTATTCTATATTTTACCATGAAGCATGACAATCATATAGTTCATGCATACTCTCTAATCTTCTAGAAGCTTCTCACAAGTAATGATCTTTGAAACTTGTGCAATGAAAATCATACTTCTTCTGTCATGGTTTTGTCAGTATTTCTCAGCGAATGTGTATTTTGATGGCCTATTTGATGCTCTTTTTGTCTATTGTGTGGTTTATTGTTTGATATTTATGCAGACGTTGAACCTCAGCCATAATCTTCTAGTGGTAAAGAAGTTTCTAGCATTGCTTTCGAAGAGTTGATTGCGGTCATGGCTGTTATTCTGGTGGTAAAGAAATTTCTAGCATAGCGTCCACTACAGCTTTTTTCTCTGCCTTCAAACAACCTGGTTTTTCTGTTTTCAATGCCTTTCAGATCATTTCACAAGAAGGTAAAAGCAGCAAATTGATTGTGTTACTCAAGAATGATGTAATTTGAGATAAGATTTGTGACATGCTAGTCACCTTTTTGCACAAGTTATTTTATAACATGTTAATTTGTGTAAAAAAAATTAGATATGTGAACTCTTTATATAGTGGCGTATTTTTTCCCAAGGCTATTCGAACATCACAAATAGCGGCGTATTTTTTCCCAAGACTAAGAAGCTATAGCGGGCTATGACAAATAGTGGTTTACTACTAAATCATGAAAAATACAAGTAATAGTTGCACAAAAATATAGTAATTAACAAAATTCATAAATATAAATATGTTTCTAGGGTTATGGGAACATTACTTAAGTTGAAAATACAACAGAATTCACATAATTAAATATCCAGTTGTCAAAAAGGCTAAAGGAGCAGCACTGGGATAAGAAAAAAGCTATAGCGGCGCTAAAGCTATGTCATTTAGCGCAGCTATAGCCCAACTTAGCGTCTATAGCTACCATAGCGGCACAAATAAAAATAGCGTAGCAAGGATCTTCTAAAAAAGCTATAGCGGAGCTATAGCGGGCTAGGCCCGCTATTTAAAACCATGGTTAGACATTGCATTTGTCAAATCTCCACTCCTAAAAGGAACAATTGGGGTATACTTTTCTTTGTTTCCTTTCGTCCGGTGGTTTTCGTATCGCCAACTCGTGACGCTGGACGTCCTATTCCCAGGATCCGCACGACTGCAGCGCAGCCCGCCGATCCCCGGTTCCGCTCCCCACGTTCCGCACGACTGCGGCGCAGCCTGCCTGGCCGTCTACGCCCGCCTCCCTCCGACATTACCCTCAAATGCGGTGAGCTTCTCCTCCCTCCGCGGTTGCTCCTCACCACCGCATTCTCCCTGGCGACGAGACGTCATCCCTGATCCCTACCACGAGCGGAGCGTTGCCGGCCTCCGTTCCATCGACGACATCGCCGTCGCGTGCGGAGCGCCGCCCGGCCGCCTTCCCATTGACGACGCACGGGTCGACGCCATCCCCGCCGCGTTCGATCGAAGCGCCTCCCGGCCCACCTCGCATCGACGCCGTGTGGAGTGACGGCAAAGCCCCGCTGCTCGGTGCCACGCGGAGCCTTGGCCGGCCACAGTCCGATCCATCCTTGCTGCCGACGCAACGTCTGCGCCGGTCTCTTCCGAGTTTGGACACAGACGTCGCCTCCGTCCTCCCCTTCTGCACCCGACACGGCCTCAGCCTGATCGGCTCCTCCCACACGCTGCCACAACAGGCCCAGCTCTGTGCTCCCCATCTCCGCCACCCCCGATGCGGACTCCGCCGCTGCAACCCAGCTGCAGCTCTGCATGGAAGGCAGGAAGGATGGAGGAGGCGGTAGACGTGCTGATCTGGTACGTTGTGTTTCAGCCTTCAGCTGATCTGGTGGATTCAAGTCCTCTGGATGCCGTCAATCGCCCCTATAACCTATGCACAAGGCATGTTCGAACGTTTGCCTCACACAATTCTGAGTTTTTTTGCTTGCACATCTTACTTGTGTCAAGCGTTGGCTTTCTGCATTGGGTCTGCCTGATTGATTGGCACAAAAAATCATTGCTTGCTATGTTTCTGCTTCGTCTAAAAACTATACAATTAAGATGCCTTCACTTGAAATTTTTATGTGTTCCCCATTTTTGGCTGGATTTGTGAAATGATGCTATATTAACAATGTTTTAGGCAAACAACTGGATGCAGCTTCAATTTGGAGATATAGAACTGTAATTGGTTGGGCATGGTGATTTAACGGGTACTTCTTTGCTATGAGGTACCGGGTGACATGCTTGCTCACGCACACTGCAAGGTCCTATTACCAGCACCAAGGTGATGCCATTATCTACTGATCTTGTTCATTCTTGCGAGAATGCAGTTCCTGAATATTAGATGACATGTGTATTAATGGGCCTATTGTTTTACACACACGCTCGATAAGTAGCTGACCTCCGTTTCATTGGTTTCATAGCATGGCATGCCAGTGTTTTCACTTTCCAAGCTCTCATTTCAATCAAGCAGGTAAGAAATAGGCGCATTCCTTCCCAGCATTGGCGAAGGATCAAGGGTTCTACCAGGATTCCAGCAGGTATCTATGTTCTCCTCTGTTAATATCTTGAATGCAGGGTCCCAATAGACTATGCTCATCAGTTAATGACAAACGGCTGCAGGTACAAAGGATGAAGGTGGTCAGTTTAACCAGCCTTGTCTTGAAAAGGCATGCATGTCTCGGACTGCTCGTTGCCAAGACGATTGGCACCCCTAATTCTACACCCCACTTTTGTACTCCGCCGTGCTGCCGGTTTCCCACGTACCGGAGATCTACATTCGTGGTTGATATGGTGATTTCATGTTGCGAACCAGTACTGCTTAGGTCTTGTTTAGATCCAAACTTCAAAATTCCAAAAGATTTATAAATCGCCTGCACAGTGTACTAAATGTAGTTGGAAAAAAACCGCATTACACAAATGGACTGTAAATCGCGAGACGAATCTAATGAGTCTAATTAGGGCATGATTAGACACTAAATTGATACAATAAAGCTACAGTAAACATATGCTAATGACATATTAATTAAGCTCATTAGATTAGTTTATAGATGAGTTCTGTAATTAATTTTTTGATTAGTCTATATTCAATTAGTCAATTGTTAGATTAAGCAATTCTATCATAGTGCTAGGCTTGCTCTCAGAGTAGCTATTCTATTAAGGAATTGTAAACCTTTTTTTTTAGATACATAGTCACAGGATTCGGAGTCGAGGGTACCGTTCCTCGACCCGGAAACACCTATCCCATCCCGGAAACGCAGGGTCGTTTTCGTTCCCGCCATGTAAAAACCTCTCACGAGGACCGTATCTCGTTTCTCGATCCCGTCCCTCGACCCCATCGACCCCCGAATCTTTGTGACTATACTACAGCACAGATACTCACAACGCAAGTATACACGTACGCAAATCTTACCCCTATAAGCATCTTCGAAGCCGTTAAATCCCAGAATATTCACTCCTATGGGGAGTCAAACCCAGAACCTCAGGTGCTACTGAGACTCTTGTAACCACTAAGCTATAGGCTCTTTCGCAGGCAGTGTAAACTTGACCAAGTACAAATTCCTTTGTGTGAAGTTAATTTCTTTATGTGTAGTACAGAACGAAGTCAATTTTTTAGGTACAAAAGATAGTTGCTTGAAAGTATTTTTGTTTAGTTTTTTTGTAAACTAATGTCGTCTTCTTATGTAAGTATTTTTTCTACCAATAGGATCATATATCAGAAACGCACTACCTGACTCTCAGTATTTCGTGATTATTGTGCCAAGATGTCGAGTTTCTGAATACTGCTGGCCTAGAAAAGGATCAAGACACGTCTGTTTCATGTGCATATTATTGGATCTGTTGAAATGCAGAAAGTCCAAGCTATTCCGGCATGAAGATGAGACCAAGAGTCAACTTTCTAGCGCTCCAGGAATTATCTCCTCCTCTATTGTTCCATTCACTACTACAAAAAAAACATTAACCACGACCTTTAAAAATAACCTCGGAGGCGGGCACAGTTTTTAACCGCCTCAGTTAATGCCAACATTAACCGGAGCGATCATTTTTTATTAACTGAAGTGGTTAAAAAACCGCCTCAGAAAATAGATTAACCGAGACGGTCACGCTTAAAATGACCGCCTCGGTTAATAGTTCCATTTTCGAAGGCGGACTCTTTTTAGATGTCCGCCTCAGTTAATAGACAAGTCCAGACGAGGCCATATAAGCCCAGTTGCTGAAAAGTAGTATACAAAAACAAAACCCTAGGTCTTCGGTCTCCCTTCCCTCGTTCACCGCCTCTACCAGCCTCCACTCACTATCTCCCTCCCGCAGCGCGGCTTGACGGCGCCTCTCCGGCTCGATGTCGGCTCGGCGACCATCCTCGCGGATGCCGGCGGGGGCCGGTGGACCCGCTCCCGTAGCGCCTCGGCCGCTTCCGAGTGTGCGCTCCTCCGGCTCGGCCTCGAGCGCGGTGGAGCCGGATCCCCCGCCGGCTACCTCCTCCAGCGCGGCCTCGGGCGGCGTGGAGGGGGCGACGGCGGGGCCGGATCCGCCGTCGGTGGCCTCCTCCGGCGTGGCCTCGGGCGGTCAGGCCTCGACATGGAGAGGGCGCGGCGTGGCGGGGCCGGATCCGCCGCCAGGGAAGGCCGCCGAGCACCGCTGCAGGCCAGATCCGGTCCCGCCGGCGGTGGATCTGGGCTTCCTGGTGGCCTCCCCGTGGATGGGCTTGGCGGGCCCGTGGATGGGCTCGGCAGGACTATCCACGGGTTTTCTATTATTTTTTTTGTTTTTCTATTTGATTAACCGAGGCGGGTAAGCAATCGCCTCGGAAAATGAGTTATTTACCCTGACCCTGTGTTCGAGGCGGTTGCCAAAAACGTCTTGGTTAAGTGTTTTTGCCCACCTCAGTTAATGAATTTTGTAGTAGTGATTGATGGAAAAAAATCCTTGAGTTATGGAAGTAATGTTCGGTGGAGTAGCTCCTTTGTTTTGCAGGTTTTCTGTACTATGTCTTTATTCTCCCTCTCTAATTGATGATATTTGTTTCTTCGATTTCAAAGCTTGTGATTTGAACGTGGAAATTTAAAACCTTTGAATTGTCTATTTGCTTGGGAGAACAAATTATCTACACCTCCTTGCACAAAGGTTTAATTTTGTTGATGTGTGAAATGGCTGTGTCTAATTTTCTCGTATTATAATCTTGGATGAGACACTCGTTGAGCAACTTCACGTAGATGCCACATCTGTTTGGTAACTGCAAGCACGATGTGGCCATAATTTTCAAAGCCTTATGTGATCTTACTTATTACATCAGGAACATCCACTATTGCTTCTAGGTTTGATACTTTCGGCTCTTAGCAGAAGGATTGAAATACCTTGTTGTGCCAAGTGTTTGTAGATTACCGGAATTTACAGAGACGAACTGGGCTTGGAATGTAGTTTGCTTTGTCGAGTACCTGCGAATTATAGGAAGTTACAGACATGAATTGGGCTCGGAATGTACCTTGCGAATTACTGGGTCGGTGAATTTGGAATGCACCTGTTGCTTTATTTTAATTTAAAAATTACATACTTCGATTAACTAGTTTGTGGATTCTGTGTACTTCAATTTTGTAGTTGCCCATAACAAATGTTTCATATGATGAAATAAGTGATCATGCAGAAAATTTATTTCGCCTGTAGCAACGCACGGTTACTATACTAATATATTTAAAAATATGATTTTTTGCTACTAGAAGATTGTCTTGTGACCATGAGTCCTTGGCTTTGCTATGTTATACGGCCATGGGCATTTTAGTCTTTTCACTAGGCCGTCTCTTACTCCATGTGCCGGAAAATATTAATTTTATAGAAGTGGTGTGCTTGAGACAAAACTAAATTTTTGCAATGTCCATGGACAAATCAATGAGTAGAGTGTGCTAGGCATAAAACCACCATTTGGTGGCGAGACAAAAAAAACTAAAAAAGAAGATCAGAGAGGAGAGGCCGAGAGGGGTGTGGCTGGGTTGGACTCCGGCCCAACTTGGGGCTTGATTCTGCATATGTGAACAAGGGAGAAAGAAAAAGGAAAAACAAAAAGATACTAGGTTTTTGGGCTTTGATTTGATCTGTGTTTCAGCACGAAAGAGCTTTGTAGATTCTCAGGATTCTTGAGATTAGAACTTTAAATGGTTTTGAATCCTACTTGAATTTAAAAGCATTTCAAACTCCCTTTTCAACCAAAACATATGCCGCCCAGCACGAATGCAACAATTGAAGTTGTATAATCTATACTATATTTATTCAATTGAGATAATATTGCTTTCCATACACATAAAATTCAAACACTTTCTACTTCATTCTAACATTTTTTTAGAAAAAATCCAAAAATCACGCCAAAATTTAAGATCTATTTTTTTACACGAGAGTTCTTGGTTTCAGAACACCCTAGTGGTGAAATCTGTGGTAGCTTGTTTTTTTCCACATCAGCTGAGAATGCGCCGGCTGCGATCTCTCTCAGAGCACGGTTAATAATGATCTGGTGGTAGCTGGTTTGCTCCAGTGAACCGAGACACTTGTCTGCCTGCTACAGCACCCACTCCACTCCCCCACGCGCAGCACTAGATTTGGAGTCCACATATCTTCTAGTGTTAGAGATTCGTGCTACAATTATAATTACATCTGAGATAGCGCTGCACATGGACGCCAGGCATATACCTGCACATAGCAACATGCGCTTGGAGCAGGGGGGCAATGATGGGATATCCACGTGTCACGATCTAAAGAGAGAGGATGGGAAGTTTAACAGATTCCCAAACTTCAATCGATGTTTTCTTTTCAACCATAGATCAAATTAAACATCCGTTTGAACCATAGTATCCGTTGAAATTAATCCAATAAAATGAGATCTAATATGCTATTTTTATTTTTTAATCGAACAGTTCAATGTTTTAATATACTAGTTCAACAATTTAATATATAATTATAACATTTGCAACGTACTATTTCAATATTTTTCTAAGAAATGTTGAATTAATTTTTCCAAAGTGTCAAATTATTTTATCTAAAATGTTGAATCAGCTTGACAATATTGTTGAATCCATTAAAAGAGTTAAGTAAAAGGACAAAGTACTAGACTAGTCTAACTTCCGTGCTCGATGATAATATCATTACTGTTTGTTGGCTACCGCTTTACCGTTGTAATGCCTTCTCTCCCCTCTCTCATCCTTCTGTTGTTCTCGATACATGGGCAAGAGGACTGAGTTGGGCTGGGTCGTGCGGACAGGTGAGCCAATCTGGCCTATGCGACAAGTCGATTAACTATCTTCCGCACGACACATGGACCCCCGCGTGTTTCGGGCCCGGGCACCCCGTGCTGCCGCTGGAGCGCGTGGGCCGCGTGCGCGACCGACCGACAGGCCACGCCGCCAACCTGCGTGGTTTGATCCGAGGGAGGGCCCCTCAAGCGGCCTGAAGGGGCGAAACCAGCGGCAGATCCAAGAGCCCGCATCAGCGTGGTATCAGGCTGGGCCGGAGTTGCATGATTGCACGGTCCAAACCTATGTACGCAGTGAATTTTCCCCAAAAGAGAGTCTGTGCCCAACTCCCAATCTTCTCCGCTCAACTTCTTTTCCGGCTCTTCAATTTCGCTGTTTCTTTGTAGTAAAATATCTGACGGCCTCAAAGGAAGACACTCTATACTTGCATCAGTTGGACTTGGAGATCTCCTCCATAACTGTTTTTTTTTGTTGTTGTTTGTTACGAGCTGCTTCATTCAGTTGCAAGGCTTAACGGATTTTGGCATGTTCTTCTGTTTTTTATTGAGGGGGACAACGGCCAGCAAGCCATCGGCCTGAAACATTTTGTGTTCATACGTTAAAGTTTAGCATAAAAATTACATGGAGTGGCACCCTATCAAGGGAGCATTTTGGGCGCTTTCACTAATATTGACCTGCGAAAGATGAATCCGCAACCACCTGAGCTAAGCTGGTTCAGTTGTTTGAATTTTAGACCTATTCACCATATCGCAAATGGAACATTTTGCAAACAGTAAAATCCCATGCGACAACATATACTAAGCTCCCGTTTGAATCCATAGACTAAACTTTAGACTTAAAAGTTATAGTCCGTTAAGTGATTCAAATAGGTGGATTAAAATATAGACTAAAATTTAGTTTCATCCTAACTAAAAGTTTAGTCCACTAGTTCTCGAAACCCACCTAATTTGGACTAGACCAATCTGCGAAGTGCGAAAAGACCAAACTACCACTCGCTATGTGTATTAGGCACAACAACATTATAATCCAAGAGTAAAAAGGATATTTCTATTTGTGTCCCACATAAAGCTTACTTCATGCACCCAAACACACACAGAGTAGAGTTTAATTATCAAAATGTTTAGTCACCTAAAGTATAGTCCTAGATGATCCAAACATAGTCTAATTAGCAATTCTATTGATGTAGGATTTGAATATTGTCGAATGAAATTGTCGTAGGATTTCTCCAGCCGGGTGGTGGATTGCACCCGCCTAATCCTAAGTGTAGGATGAGCTTGGGGGCAGTCAAGGAGTGCTCGATCTAGAGGCGAATGAATGCGAGAAGCACACAAGGATTTAGAGTGGTTCGGACCGCCGGAGCGTAATACCCTACGTCCACTGCGAGTTGTATTGCCAGAGCTTAGAGTGTGCTCTCTGAGCCCGAGAGGGGGATGTGTCCGCCTCGTCTATCATGCGTGCCCTCCCTTTTATATGCCTAAGGGGAGCACGTACACAGAGCGGGGGCCCGACATGTGGACCTGTCGATGTATTATAAACTACTCTTTAGCCTTCAATGCCCCAGATCCGGAGATTTTGTCGTCGGCCTTCGTGCGTAGCTTCTGACTAGGGATGGTCTTGAGCTGTCCTGTCGGAGTAGAGTCTATCCTCTGGAGCCGCGCGTCGAGATCATGATGAAGCGCCGAACTACTAACTCAGTCTGCTGTAGCAGCGTGCATTGTTGCTCCAGTTAATAGCTGGTCATCATGACTCGTCGTCCACGCGCGCGGCACTGAGACACTGCCGCGTGCCTCGGTAACAGACGAGCCGCCTTGGAAACAGGCGGGTTTACCGTGTTGTCATGTCACGCATGTCCAACCCGTGAGTGGGTATCCGATGCCCTGCTCTGGCAGCGCACGCCCCAACCACCAGCATTTAATGCGGCAAGAGGGCTGGTTTTGGGCAGAAGACTCGCGCCTGTGGGACACGTGGCGGCACCGGACCCGGGGGTCGACGGCCGCGCCCACAGGAGCACGTGGCGGTTCCGGACCCCTGTCCAAGCGGGGAGCAGAGGTCCGGAGGTCGGCCCTGTGGAACACGTGGCGGCGCCGGACCCTGGGGTCGGCGGCCGCGCCCACAGGATCTTGCGAGGGCTCCGGACTCCTACCCAAATAGGGTGCTGGGTCCGGGTCCCTTGGCTGGCTCGATAACTCAGGCCTCCTGAAGGTCCGGCTTCCACTTGTAGAGGCCCAGGTCCGGCCCGCGGAGGTTCGGGACCTGTCCGCGGGGGTCCGGACCCGTGGTCCGTGGTTGCCGCTCTTGAGCGACTTCGTCCTTGTCTTGTAGTAGAGAGTACTCCTGTCTGACTTCGTCCTTGTCTTGTAGGAGAAAGTACTCCTGTCTGAGTGTACCGACAGAAATTTTACTCCAACAAGTATCTAATTTGATTAAACATGTATTGATAGCTCAAAAATAATAAAAACAGGTTAAATCGGTTAAGCATGTGTACGCTGTTTTTTTTCATTCCCCCCCTAAATAAATAGGGCTCGATCTTGCTTGCCACATTCACACCAGTTTCAATTGCTCGCTCGCTCGCACCCGTTTCCCCTGATCCCAAGGAACGAACCCACCCCGCTCGCCGCACCCGTTTCCCCCGATCCCAAGGAACGAACCCACCCCGCTCGCCGCGGGCATTTTCTCGAACACCCAGCGCGCGCGCGGGCGCTCCCCCGCCGCCGCCCATGGGCTCCCTCCCGGTTAACGCCTCGCCGGAATGCGCCCCGCAGGGGCGCGCCACGGTGTCGGCGTCGGACCTGGCGCCGCTCTTCTCCGCGCAGCGCCGGCACCTGGACCACTTCTTCGATCGCCTCGACATGTCGCAGGCGGCGGCGTTCGCGCAGGCGCTGCTCGACGCGCCCGGGGCCGTCTTCTTCACGGGCGTCGGCAAGTCCGGCATCGTGGCAAGGAAGATCGCGCAGACGCTGGCGTCGCTGGGCTTCGCGCGGGCAGGATTCCTGGCCCCCGTCGACGCGCTCCACGGCGACATCGGCGCGCTCTTCCCGGGGGACGTCCTCGTGCTGCTCTCCAAGTCCGGCGCCTCCGACGAGCTGCTCGCGCTCGCGCCCTGCGCGCGCGCCAAGGGCGCCTACCTCATCTCGCTCACCTCGGCGGCGTCGGGGGCCGACTGCCCGCTCGCCGCCGCCTGCGACCTCAATGTGCACCTGCCGCTGCAGGGGGAGGTCTGCCCCTTCGGCCTCGCGCCCGTCACCTCCACCGCCATCCAGATGGTGTTCGGGGACACCGTCGTCGCCGCCATCATGGAGGCGCGCCGACTCTCCAGGGACCAGTACGCCTGCAACCACCCCGCCGGCAAGATTGGCAAGACCCTCATCTTCAAGGTAACTGCTTCTGGCACAAACTAAAACAGGTTACCCGCGCATTACTTTGTTCAGAAAGCACCTGCAACGATCTTGTGCTGCCACCCCCATGGGAAACATCAGATCTCAAATGCCTGTTACTACTAAGATTCCTTAATTGTTCCTTGTAAAAAATGGAGATTCATTTACTATTTCGTGTCGGTGGGATTGGTTCTGTCTATTTCCCTGTGAAATGCTATTTATGATTTGATAGTTCTGTCACTATCCACCGACATTTTGTTTCTGTCTATCGTTGCCTGTCACCATCTTTTTCATATGGGGCCGTCTTATGCACATGCCATTTTTTCCTGTCTTTTTCAATGTTGCTAGAAAAACAGCAACAAAGGGCCTCAGCATTTGCGTGCATTGTCGAATGTCTAATAGTGACAGTTTTTAACAAATTTCGCAGCCCTGAGTTATGAGTAACTATGAGTGTGGTGTGTGCTTTAAACTATATGTTCATATGCAAACATTCTGTAGGTTAAGGCGGGTCGGTGCGATTGGTTCTGTAGATTGCCCTGTGAAATGCTCTTATGATTGGATAGGTTTGTCATTATGCAACCGACATTTTGTTTCTTTCTATCGTTGCCCGTCACCATTTTCGTATGGGGTGATCTTATGCACACACCATTTAAATCCTGTCCTTTTCATTGTCGCAAGAAAATAACAAAAGAGGGTCTCGCCATGCATGCATTGTTGATTGTTTAATAGTGACAGTTTTTTTAACAAATTTTGTAGCTCTGAGTTATGAATAAGGCGGGGTGTGTTCATGACATGACATATTTGAATGAAAGTCTTGTACTCTTGTTAATGTGTAAATTGGAATATAGTTACTGAATGCGAAAACAAGGGTATATTTTCTTTCTTCAAAACTACTACTATTTGATTTCTGTGGGCCTTATTATTGATCCAGCATTCTGTAATTTGCTATTTATTTGGGTGAGGCGTATCTTTTATACTATGTTCTTACCCAAACACCCTGCAGGTTAAAGATGTTATGAAGAAACAGAATGAACTTCCTCTGTGCAAGGAGGGAGATATGATAATGGACCAACTCACAGAGCTCACCAGTAAAGGTTGTGGGTGTCTGCTTGTGGTTGATGAAGAGCATCATTTGATTGGCACCTTCACTGATGGTGATCTCCGGCGTACATTGAAGGCAAGCGGCCCAGCTATTTTCAATCTCACAGTTGGAGAGATGTGCAACAGGTTTGCCAATATTACCTTGCTATTGTTATTAGTTCTTTGTGAATTATTTCTTGTAAGTATGTGGTGGTAGTTATATCGCACTGAAATCGTTCTAGTGCATCTGGGATTAACCTGGCACCGCCCCTTTAGTTTGCTGTAAACTGAACTGCTTGTTTTCTTGTCAGCTTATCTTTTTTGGCCTATTGTTTAGTCCTATTTCTGATATTTTGTTGTTTTGTTAAACCATTTAATTCACATGAATTACCTTTACAGGTGCAATACTATGGAAACATAATACTGGGGCATAACATTGATGGTTGGCATAATTTAACATTGATGGTTGGCATAATTTAAGCGGCATGATAAAATGTTGCAAAAAAAGTATTGCGAACAATTATGAAATAGCTGAGATCCCTATAAATTCAATACATTATGCTAGTAAATTAGACTCAGAACATTATGCTAAGAACACTATCAAAGAAGGAAAATAAATATGGTGGTTACAATATCCAATTACTTAGTGTAGATAATGCTGACCTCCTTGTATTTGTGATGTCCTGTGTTCTGTTGAATTAGTGGAATTTGTTCCTAGTCTTCTTCAGAGGCTAGAGACTAGTATAACTGTCCAGCTTTATCTTACAGGAATCCAAGGACAATCACTGCCGATGCAATGGCAGTCGAAGCCATGGAGAAGATGGAATCACGTCCTTCACCTGTGCAGTTCTTGCCTGTCGTCGACGACAACAACGTCATGTGTGGGATCATTACACTGCACGGATTGGTCTCTGCTGGATTGTAGACTTCTGTGGCATCATCACCTTCTGCTGGATTACAAATTTCTGTACCAGCTTACTGGGTTCTTAATGATTCCGTTTGTCTACGTCTATTTGGCTCTAGACTGCCAATTGCATGTATTCTTGCCGTTCAGTTTATACCTGAACGTGTTCTGTCGCTACAGTATTGTGTGTAGCCTAGACTGTCAGTGTACCCATATGTATAGTGCATGATAAGAGGAATATGCCCGTGTCCCCATTTGTATAGTGTTTGGTAAGAGGAATATGGCCCTAGACTATCGGTGTAACCTTTACGTGTAGTTGGCTGCTTGTGTATGTATCGTACCCTGTTCTGTAAATGATCGCGTACGCTGTGAAATTCCAATGCTGTCGTGCAAGCTGAAGCCCCACAAGCCTTATTGAACTTTTCATTCCTTGTGTAGGGTCAACTCTGTTGGTGTTTCTCTAAATTCTTTATGCGTGGCAGACTGGGCTCACGCATTTTGCCTTACCGCTCCGTGTCCAAATGCAAGTGGGATAATCTGTTCTGGTTTCTAAATCACAGATTGCATCGTGCTCGATTGACGTACACCTAGTAGAGACATCATTCACAGGAACCGGCAAGTGCTACCAGCTCACTCGACTAGAAACATGCACTTAGTAGGCATGGTGAAGTTACACATGGACTGAACAAACACAATGGTCCATTGTGCTTCATCTGGTCGTCAATCTAAAGTTCCAGAAATCTAACACAGTGTTCTGAATCGATCAGGAAGGAGATACAGTCATCACACACCAATGTTCCAAACTTTGCAGCAGCAATTCTCTAGTGATGCCCAAAATCCTCCATATTAGCTGCTAAAAGGAGGTTCACCTTTCCCATTCAGAATCCGGGTGTGGACGCTCCACCCTGGGCTTGCTGCTAGCTGGGGGAGCTGGATGGTGCGTCAGCACCTGATCCCAGCCCATGATGTGTGGCAACGCAAACTGCATGAATACAAAGTAAGGGCAGTAAAAAGTGTGAATAATCCTATGCAATTTATACAATAAATGAAGAGGCAACACAATCAATAAATAACAGTGGCATGTGTGCTAGTTTCAAGAGCGTTCTGACTTGTGCACCAAAGTTAAGAGCTTAGAAAATGAATATGCCTGAACACATAAACTAATCATGGGCTTCATGCGTAAACTAATCATGGGCTTCATGCGTTCATGGCACTACTAATCATGGCCCTGAACACACTAACACTACTGCTTTTAGTATATGCCTGAAAATGGATCCATGTAAACCGGCAAGTCCTTTCTTTAATTAAGAGCTTTGAAAGAAACGTGACACCAAAATCTATTGATTCTTAGGCATCTATTGGCATGGCCTAGCTTAATTGGACAGTGGCATAAAAAAACTTTTTAATGTTTCATATAACTTTGATAGATTGCAACTTACACTCAGTGCTGTGCGCATCACCGCAAACTCAGCTTTTGTGATAGGGACTGAAAGACGATCAGTAGTCTTCTGCATGTTGTTCAGAACGGCTGCAAAGAAAATTGTCACACGTTTCCAATTAGAACCGATAAGTATAGAAAGAAAGTTTTAACCATATACGCAAGGGTATAGACTATAGAGGAAATAAAAGGACATTGATGTCATAATGTAATGGTAAGTGGTAACTAGCCATAGCAGGAAATTCTGTCAAAATGCTAGTATAGCAGGAAGCATGTCCTTTTCATTTCAGGAAGCTCTGCTTCAACAGTGGCAAGCGAACCCCACAAATTGATAAATGGGTAATGCCTCAATTTCTTTCCCAAGCTTCTCAAACATAGTTCCTTGTGGTTAAAGCTTTTAGGTTATGCTCATATATATGGCGATATCAGGTAATCTAACATCACAGAAATGGGCAGTTGAAAAATGCAATATAAGAGTCACTTACTTATATTAACGAAGTATCCACTGTCACTGCCAAGGGGAGTAATCGACAGCGATTTTTTCACCTGTCCTTCATGACTTGATACACAAAAATGTTGGTGTTAGAATGCTAATATAAAACCACAGGTTATCTGTCTGATCACGCAATACTATTACAAACCTTGATTTCATGGATGGATCATGGAAAAACTCACAGGATTCAGCAGGCCCAAGACTTATCAAGCTTCCAACTTCAGTAGGTGACAGAGCAAAAAGCTACATAATAGATGTTCCATGATCATAAAATTAAGGCACATGTGATTGGCATATACTTCTTCAACAGGAAATACTAACTTCACAAAAACTAACAAAGAAAAATAATCTTACCTGTTTCTTTGTATAGTCATACTTCCTTTGTCCAACAGCAGGAAAGAAGGTCAACATTACTGATCCATTTCTGTTCATCCGAGATCCTCCAGACTAATAAAACAGAGAAATTATGTAGTGGATGAAGGGCAATGTATGCCCAAAAAAACAAACAAGTGAAAGGAAACATACTTCCATTTTGCTGAAACTTGGCAGTATAGGATGAATAGAAAGTGCAGCCTTTCCCTTGAACACAGTATAGCTTGCAAACTTTTTACCAGACAGGTTCTCTGCGCAAAGGGATTAAGAAGTCATCTTATCATGCAAGCAATATCGATACTAGCACTCAGCGCGCAGAAGGCTGATTTATAACAAGTATAGTGACAAAGGTTTCACCATCAAGATTTCCTGCTGAAGTTGAGACAGCTTGTATGAATGTCAACGAACCACTCCAAAGAGGTTCTTTTAGATCAAAACCTCTCCTACGAAAGGAAAATAAGTTTTAATAACTTACAATAGTAACTTAGCTTTACATCTACCAATATATTGAAGACAACAGTAGGCTCAAATGTTGAATTAAGTCAAGCATGAAAAAAGGTTGCACAAACATACAGCAGAAAAAGGAATGGCTTGAATATGGCATTAGGATTCAGTGATATTTTTTTACTCAAGAACTTCACATAATGTTAACCACCAACCCACATATGTTGATACTTGATATATAAAAATGGGAACTACACGAACATATGAAAAGCAGAAGAATAATAGAAACGATCATCCACATACAAACAGCTAATTTGCAGCAAGAGTTTTGTTCTCATAATCAGACAACAACATTAAGTTCAACCCTCAATATGTTCTTAGCAGTTTTAAGTTTGACCTTAATGATTTCTCTGACAAGGTCCCTTCATCCAATGGATTAGGCGCACTTCAGGCAAACTGATTTACACAGGAGACAAGATATCTCAGAACTCAGGACAATCACATTCAGAAAACCAAATAATATCAATGTCTATGTTAAGTAACAGTACAATTATAAACCATATCCCCAGTTCCCCACTAGCTAGTACTTGAAAGGTGCAAATAAGTAATGAGCCGCTATCCATCACTGCCCAATGTCATGAAGGAAAGTGCGGCTTAGGCTTAGCAGGGGGAGGGAGGAAATCCCTCTTTCCACAGCGAAAACTCCATCTATTAGAACAATACATCATTAGTGGGAGCGAGGACAACAGGAAACGCACATGTACATAAACCCTACCCCTAAAACCCCGGTCACTCTAGCTACAACAGCAGCCAGAACGATCACTGGAGCCGAGAACACCAAGCATCACGCCCCCCCCCCCAAATAGCGCAGACGGATACACGAATGGCACGGCGGCGGCGGCGGCGAGGAGCTGCTCCAGGAAGCGGGGGGTGGGGGAGAGGAAGGGTTAGGGTTTCGGGTCGCGGCTCACCTGGAGGCGGAGGGGAGGAAGCGGAAGATCCGCAGCATCGTGTCGTCGCCTTGGTGGTCGAGGCGGCGGAGGGGAGCGGAGCGGGCGCCGGCGAATTGGTGGGTGAGCGAGTTTCGCCTCACGGCGGCGGCAGACCAAGGCGCCGTCTGTCTCGGGGACCGTGTAGCAGTGGAGGTGTATTTACGGGCCGAAATCTAAAAGATGGGCTGCCGAAGCCACTTTAAAGCCCAAATACTAGCCTCCTGTGGCGTGATTTTTTTTTAAAAAAAAGTATGTATTTTTTGTATTTATCGATGTTACAAAATTACTCACCGTCTGTGGAAATTTAAAGAATAAAACCCAGTCGCCAAAACAAAGGGTGAAAACGCCATTCAATAGGTGATATTTGCAAAGAAATGCTACGTTCTCGACATTCAAAATAAATTCCAATTAGCCACAAAAAAAATTGAACCTTTTGTTGGTGTGTAGAATAAAATGCTGCTTGGAGTTCTCAACAAATTTCTAGCCTTCTGCATTGATAATAATAAAATGAAGTTTATATCCCTTAAATTTTGTCCCTTTTATCGTTTTAAAATTCACTTGAGTTGAAATTCACTAGAGAACTTTAATATAGTATACTATATTGTGCCCAAAAGAAGTCATAATATTGTTTCAATGGTGCTTTGAAGATCTAGGCAAAGGTAAACGATATTTTCTACCTTTGAAAAATGGCCCAACCAAAGGGGCTTTCTTGCAACTGGTGTGGTAGCTGTAAGACATCGAGTTGTGAAGTTTATTCTCACTAACACGCGTCAGCTTTCAGTAGGAGAAATTTGTATACAGAGAATTATTTTCTTGAACCTAAAAAAAGTTGTGCTTAGTTTTTGGCCCCTGTTCTCTTGAACTTGGCTATTTGGCCCCCAAACGAGTTTCATTTAATTTTCTTGACTCTTCTGTCATCTGCAGTTATCTATTAATAATAATATCTAGCTCAAATGGCATGTTGGCGATTTTTGCTGGATCCAGCATGCTTAGATACGACTCCGGTGAATTTTTCACTGTTTTACCATGTTCCTGTGATTTTCTATGATTTAAAAACTGAAAATAGATTTATAAATGTCTAGAAATTATTTTACTAGTGGGAAAAAATACCAAAATTTCGTGAAAATTTTCTTTATGTTGTTAGTTTTTTTTTTGCTATAAACCGAAACTGATGTGTTTGAATAAAATTGAATATATTAGACTGTAGACATAACTGCAGTGATGCATTTGAATATAATTAGACTGTAGATCTAATTGCATGTGACGAAAAGGGTAAAAAAAACTAAACAAAACTCATTTTGGGGCCAAATATCGAAGTTCAAGAGAAAAAAGGCCGAGAAACTAAGCACAACCTTTTTTAGGGTCAAGAAAATAATTATCTCATTTGTACATACCATCTCTTGGGAAATGTTTGTGATGTCAGGCACCACCGTTTGTTTATTGGAGGGGAGAAAATCGTTGGACCACAGGTACATGTAGTGAGAGCTCGATTTGTTCGTACAAGGAAAGGAACCACTGATCTACAGACGCTCCATCAGTCATGGCTCTTGCTCAACTTCTTGCTCCCCTGATTCAATTGTGTCAGTCCGATCCATAACATTCCCTTCTCCCTGAGTACATCAGCGATTGCTTGGACGAGGATCGAGGAAGATTGGTCGGAGCTCGATTCCTTTACAGGTCGTCACATGCATTAACATTTCTTCACGCATCATCATGCATCGCAAAAATGGAGCGCGAGACTAAACGGGAATTAAGAGGAGAACGAAGTGGCTAGCTTAGTTGGATTTCTTGGCGGGCGGGCCGCAGAAGGCCTCCCGGTTGGCGGCGGCGCCGCCGCGGACGAGGAAGTGGCCGAGCGACGGTGTGGTGGTCCCCGTCACCAGGTTCTCCTCGCACAGGAACTCCCGCCCGCACGCGCGCTCCACCTCCCGCTCGTAGTCGTGCACCAGCACCTCCGTCTCCGCGCCCTTGGTCCGCGCCATCACCGCCGCCGAGTAGATCGCCGACATCCTCCCCGGAGACCCCTCCGCGAACCTTCACATCATAATCAATCAGCTTTGCTTCGTTAATTAATCGACCCAAGAAACCATGGACGGCGACGCACGCTAGCTGGGGCGTACCCGCGCGGGCCGTCGACGAGGATGACGTCCCAGGCGACGTCGTAGAGCTGGTTGGGGAGGTCGTTGATGGCGAGGCGGCACTCGGAGAAGAGCAGGTTCTGGACGGGGCGGCACTCGGCGGCGCGCGCGGCGTCGAGGAGGTCGGGGAGCTCGCGCACCGCCGTGGCGTAGGCCACGTCGTAGGCCTCCAGCCCCGGGTGCTTGCCCTCCAGGTGCGCCACGTAGTAGGGGTTCTCGTCCAAGAACACCGTGCGCCCGCCGTGGTTCAGCGCCCGCCACAGCGGCGTCTCCGCGCCCAGCCCGAACACCAGCAGGTTGCACGGCGCGCGCCGCCGCAGCACCGACGCGATCGCGCGCACGTCCGGCTCCGGCATGCACCCCGACGAGTTCCCCGCCGCCGCCGCGTACTGCACCAGCGCGTCGAACACGTACCGCGGCAGGCCAGCCTCTGCTGCAGCGGCGCCGCCGCCGCCCGAAGCCGCGGCGGCGGTGACCGTGAACAGCGTCGCCTGGTACGCCGCCGCGGCCGAGGCGCGCGCCGTGGAGAACACGGTGAGGAGGGACACGCAGGTGAGCAGGGCCAGGAAGACTACCAGCCACAGGAACCGGGACCAGCCAAGAAACGGCATGGGCGACGCCGGCGCCGCCTTGTTCGACGACGTGTGCACGACGAGCAGCCTCGGCCCGGCCATTGATTTCATCTCCTCCTCCTCCTCTGGCTCTGTGTGCTCGCGCTGTGTCTGGAGTGAATGCTAATAAGGTTTAGTAGATGAGGGTGGTGTGCAGATGGAACGTTCGCTCACACTGACATTTTCAGGTGAGATATCAGAGTTGGCGAGGAAGAAAGGAATGGAGGTTGGGATGGGATTGGGGTTGGGGCAGACAGCAGGCCAAAGCGAGCTGAATTAAGCAAAGTTAAATAAGCGTATGTTGGATTAGTAGTTGGCATGTTTGGCAGGAAGGCAAGCTCGGTTAAAAATTGCTTGAGGGTTGCAACCTACATGCTTTGCTTCAGAATGGCTCAAATTTGGGTAGGTTTTGATGGCACTCTTTGATTTTGACACCAAATCTTTCTCATAAAATAGACTACACGATGTCTTGTTTTAACCACTTTTAGAAAACGAAAATTTGCAGAGAGACCGCATTGGACGCATAGTTCTTTTTTTTTGCCTGAAAATCTGTTAAGTTAAATGAAAATATTTCAAAGTTCCTACCGTTGAAATTTATGAGTACCAAACAGGCCCATTAAAATGGGAATGATTTGAACATTAATATTCCCCGAACAGGAACGATGGTTTTTATCCTCCTTTTGATTTGAAATAAGGACCTGTGGTTTTGGGTGCGAAACACACAATGCCAGATCTGCCATTACATGACGATAGAAGAGCATCGTTAACTGCTCCAAAAGCTACAGAAGATGACACCTGGTTTAGGAGGACAACCAGCAGCTTTCTGGCCATCACCAGACACATGAAACAAAAGCAGCCAAATAAGGTTTGGTGAGAAGAAAATGTTGATGAAAAAGAGGCTGAAAATTACTCTGGCTGATCGCAAGATGCAATCAGCGAACACTTGGAATGTAAGCCACGGGCGTGCCTGGAGCTAAAGTCTTGCAGATAGGAGGTGGCTGTCAGTCTGTATCTCTCCGTTGCCTTCAAGTAAAGCCTTGGCAAAACTGGGCATGAGACACGCATTGCCCAACCCTTGTGCTGTCCGGAAGGACCAGAACAATTTTATATCTACAGGAGGTAATTCGAAGATGCAACATAAAGTTGTTCAGGTCGGTAACAATATCATATGAGCATGGGTTGGTCATCCAAACAATAGATTAGTTGCTCAAGAGATGGTAAAACATAAAGTGAAAACGAATTTTATAGGAGTAGCAGGTAGGGATGGCAACGCTCCATCTCCTTTGCATATTTCTCATAAATACAACTGATACTCACGGTTTAACTTCTGCGGTGTCCAAGCCAACCACAAGAAAATTGTTTTGCCACATTCAACTATTGGAATTTGATGACCAAGCCAAACATCTCAACAACTTCCAATTTCCATCCGCAGAAAAAGCACAAATACAATACAGGGGATTGAGATGGAAACTTATAGTTCATAATGTTTGCCGTTTGGCGTTGGCAATGTATTAGCTTCGACGAACAGAAGATGCATCTCTGGCATCCCTGCAGTAAAGAAGCGATAATCGGAAGAGAACCAAGTTTTTACAAAATCTCACGGGTATCATGATCATCACCAGGTGCCCAGGTGTGACCAAACATGTACCACAGCAAGATGTCAGCAGGATCATGCAGTAACGCACCAGTAGGCCAAGTGCTCATCCTTGCGAGATGTGCTATAGAGCCCACCACATTTCAGGCAAATGAAGCTGCTTCCATCGGCAAACGCATCCAGGATGATCTGCTTCCTTCCGCTCACAGAAAGAATGCAGGTCTCATCAGAATTCAGCATATCGACAGGGTCTGACCCAGGTCCTTGTGGTGGGTTAGCATTTGTTGACTGTGCCTCTGCAATGGCACATTGGGCAAGCAAAGAGGCGAGCTCATCAACACTAGGAGTGGCCTGCAACCTCTGTGCGTAGAGTTCCCGCGCACGGTTCATAGTCTGGAGGAGAGCTTGCTCACCACCTTGTGATCTTATGGCTAGGAGAACCTGCATAATTCCATAAGTTCAGAATCAATAACACATAGAAATGAGCCTTCATGAAAGAAGATAAATGAGCCTTAATTAGACAAGGTAAGATTTGAAAAGCCAAATTAAGTACCACGTGACCTATCATAATCATCATCATGAAAAGCAACCATATCAATAAGGCTTATTGGAATATATAAGAATATCGAAACAAACATCTTCCATAAAATCAAAATAGAAATTATGCATTCAAATACAAGCAGAGTGCACATGCCAAATTGCCAGTGTTTGATTCGTTACCAGAATGAGACCTACAAAGTTATTATGGGATATAAATATATCACCGCAATCATTTGATCTCACAGGTGACGACTAGGGGTATAATCTTATATCGCCAAACTGTTCTGAAAATCAGTTCCGCTTAATACATACATAGCTAGGGTGCAGGCACGAAGCACTAATGACACACTGCAGTGTCACAATTAGGAAGATCCTCACAAAGGTTGAGCATTTTCATTTGACCCATGTGATGCATCAGGTAGGATGCCATAGATATCCAATGCAAACAAGATACAGAAATTCCAAGTTCCCAACACCACTGAATGATAATACATATGTAGTGAGATTTAGTTAGTCCAATATTCAAATTAGCACCTTAGACTTGAATAGTTTTATCAGGGTACCAAACACTAACTTATCCGGTGTGACTTTCTTCCTGTTCAATTTTTTTCCACCTATATCTTCTAGTTTTACTCATTCCCAGCTATACGAGGTCTTGATGGTCATTTTAAACAGGCCAAATCGTAAATGGTTGACATGGACTGGGAAATAAACATTATCGAGTGTACTCTGCCCATATGAGTAGGGCGCCACCAGTTTTGCAAATAATATACGTGCATTAAAGCTAACATTGAGTTTAGCTCAAACTCAAGTGCATCTAAGCATTATATCTAAAACAAAATGGTCTCATGACATGGTAATAATTTGGTCAACAGATACATAGCATTAACTGAACTTGAAAAATTAACATGACAGAAGCAAGCCATGTTCCTCAAGCTCAATACAACTTGGCTGCTTGAGCTGAAATTGCATATTCCGACTTTGGGAATACACAGACAAATCAGTCTTAAACTCTCCATCATAAACAACATTAATAGTTTAACTACTTCTCCAGATAAAATGCACACCATACGGAAAGCTCAGAAGAATCGTTAAAATTCCACAATACTTTCAAAAAGGAAAATAATCAATTTCCATATTGACAGAGGGAAAAGGAAAAGTGGATTTTGGTGGCATGCCACTCCCCTAAATCAAGTTTCAGAAATGCTGAACATGAGATCATACTTCGGTGAGATACGGGAGTGAATGTCTCATCCTACTTTTCAAGAGGTGTCATATTCTCAAAAGTCCGGAAAGTAAATACAGAGTATGCATAGTATATGGATAGAATTAACTACAGTAATTCATAGGGTAAACACAACGTGCATAGTTGGATATTCTATGGATAGAATTAACTACAATAATTCATAGGAACCTTCATAAACATAAAATTTTACGGTGCTGCAAGAGAAGGTAAGGCAACTTAAAATTTTATGGTGGTGCGAGAATATGACACCCCTTGATAGTCGGATTACTGATTATAGTCACCACATTGTTCCTGACAATTCACTCTCCAGATTGGAAACAGAATAGGGAAACAAACTCTATAGTGGACATGGAGATTGTATTGGAAACAGACCGTTGACCCTAACTATCAATGCATACAATACCAACAGAGCTAAGCATTCAATCATGCAGCCTAATCAGCTGGTGTCATCAAATCATCAGAATCAACAGTATAGCAAAGGAATCTGATAAAATGGCAAGGATCACCTCAATAGCTTTTCACTACACTCCATGTGTTTGTCCAGAACATATTCAGTGTTTACTCACTGTTGTCCAGAAAACTCATTTGTGAACAAAACTTTGAAACGGTGAGGAGAGTTTTGTCTATGAAGACCATAAGCAATCAGCACACTGGATGTACAGATTCTGGAACAACATATTTGGAGAAGCCTATTTGGACGAAATATTTCGATAAGCATCAATTACAAGAGCTAAATATGAAATGGCAAAGGAGCGTTTAAGGTGTGCGTGTAAATCCACTCTTTCCCTTCTTCCTCTTCTTGAGAACCAGAGGAATGCTCCTTTTTGCTTAAAACAGGTAGACAGCAAAGGAAAGGGATAGCTGCAAAAGCATCAAGGCACCCGAAGCACCTAACCAGAATCCTCTAGAACGAATCACACCTAACAAATCCCAAACCCTGAGGCCTAGAACGGATCGCACCTAAACCCCCTTTGCTCCCTCCGCGCAAAACCTCAGGCCGGATGACGCCATGGCGAGAACGACCCTAACAGAGATCGAACCGAGGGAAGCCCACCGCGAATCCGATCAGCTAACCGAGCGATCGCTCGCCCTCCGATCCGATGGGTAGCATACGAGACGCGAACCCAGAGAATTCCCCATTCCCTCGCCCCGGGGACGGTGGGAACGAACGCCACACGCAGTACTCGAGAAGTCGAAATGAGGGGCGGAACGGGGAGAGGGGGTGAGGTCTCACCGCCTGCAGCGCGAGGGACGGCTTGCCCTCCTGGAGCAGCGCGCGGGCGCGGGACAGCATGCTCCACCCCTCCCCAGCCGCCGCCGGCGCCGGAGCCGGAACCGGAGGCTCAGGCGCGGCCTCCATCTCGACGTCGGGCGGGTCCATCGGCGGCGCCCTCGATCCCGCTCGCCGCCTCTCCTTTGCTTTCGCCGCCGGGTGGGGGGCAGTTCGCTGCTGGCTGGCGACGGCTGCAGCTGCTGTGCCATGCCTCCAGATTAGAGATGGCAATGGGGAATTCCCCGTCGGGGAATAGCTCCCCATCCCCATCCCCGCGAAGGAAAAAATCCCCCGCGGGGATCCCCACGAACGCTTGCGGGGAATATTTCTTCCCCATCCCCATTCCCCGCGGGGAATAATCCCCGTCGGGGATCCCCGTCCCCGTTTAAATTGTAATTAATATGTATATCTTTTGTTATTTATTATAAAATATTGTCACTTATACATATTGTTAGAGCATCTCCAAGAGCTTTTCCAAAATCTACACTCTAAATTATCATTTGGAGAGTCATTTGAGTGAAAATCATTTTTCATATCTTTGTCTTTTCCAACAGCTCTTCTATATCTTATTTGTAGTCTAGAGAGCCATATGTACTCTCCATCTTTGAATAACATGGAATCTGGAATAGAGGATATCTATCTTTGGATATTCATTTGAAGAGCCTGTTGGAGGCTAATTTTTCATCAAAATCTCTATTTCTATAAATTAGAGAAGATATAAAGAGTCTCTTGGAGATGCTCTTAGAAGTAATAAATCATTATATATACATCGAAATGAACATATTTGTACAATGGGTGGTCACTTGATAAGGTAATTATTTATTTGTATTATTAACTATTACACAAAACATTATCACATACAATTTTAACAGGTCCCCGCGGGGAACGGGGATGGGGAATGCCTCCCCGTCCCCATCCCCGTTTACCCGTCAGGGGGGAATTTTCCCGTTTACATCCCCGTGGGGGGAGAAACTCCCCCATCCCCATCCCCTGATGGAGGAATTCCCCGCGGGGAATCGGGGATCGGGGCCCATTGACATCCCTACTCTAGATACTTCCAGTGTGTGGCGGTTTTTATGTTGAGAAAGACGCACAAGAACAGAAACTGCCGCCCGTCTTCCATTGCTTGATAAAATGCTTTGACGCCTTATGAGCACCATCCCGGTAAAACTTAGGAAATTAAATCAAATCTATGTGCATGAAAACATTTTGATTGTACCTATTGTAATGTTAACCGCTATTTTATGCTACGAGTTTTTTTTAAATATGGAGTAGATATGTTAACTCGGTATTAGACAGCCTATTCGTGCAAACTTCTGATCACACTTACAAATATAATCAACATGGAGGATTGGATAATTTTACACTTAGCGCCTGCCTTTAATCATATTTTTGCAAATCCCCCTGCGCACCCTTGGATGTCCATCCTATAGTTTAGAGTAGAAGTTTGCAACAAAAAAAATGGTTTGCACCTAATATATGAGTTAAGCTTGTCCCACAACTCCAACTTCTTTTTGAGTGTGCAGTATGCCCCCTTAAGCAATATATATAGTGCGCCTAATCTTTTGCCCCATCTCCATTTAGAAAAATAAATTGCTCGCAGTTAGTATAATCAAATGTAAGCACGCAAAAAAAAAATATGTACTATATAAGAATATTTATGTTTAATAAAATTTAAAACAACAAAAAATAATTCGCAATCACAGTTTTTTTTTTGAGAAATATCGCAATCACAGTTTTTTTTTTGATTGCTTGCAACGGCTGGTTGAGAACATGAACAAACATCAGGCAAAAACCCGGAGGTTTTCAGTAGCATTAAGCCCAAAATAAAAGCAGGCCTTTCTCGGCCCATCTCGCCATCTTCTCCCCCAACACCGTGTGCCGCTCACTCACTGACAGCCTGCCGCCGGCGCTGGTCCGCCACCGCTCGCCACGGTCGCGGTACTCGCGAAGCGTCACGTCGTCAGGGAACAGGAAAGCAAGGGCACACTCCCACTCCCGCGCGCCGCGGCCGGCCGGCGGCGGCGGCCATGGCGGAGCTGCGGCACTCGACGGCGGCGCGCGCGTCCAACTCCCCCGCCAAGCGCGACTCCGACGCCTCCGCCGCGTCGTCCCCGTTCCTCGCCTCCCCCTCCGCCCGCGGCAGCCGCGGCGGGGGCGGCGACGGCGACGGCGACGACGGCAAGGACGCCCACCGCTCGTCCCCTCTCCTCCCGCACCAACACCACAAGCGCGTCCACCTGCTGACGTCCCCGTTCCGCTCCCTCCTCGCCCTCGAGGACCTCAGGTCCCCCGCCGCCTCGTCCTCCTACCGGATCCTGCTCGCCCTCCTCCTCGCCGCTGGGATCTTCTGCGCACCCTTGCTTTGGTCCCGCCTCGTGAGCTCCTGCCCCCCCACCGTATCTTCACAATGCCATTCAGTTTCGTCAGGATTCCGACTTGCCTCTGACATTCTGTTGTTGTTGTTGTTGTTTCCCGTCTGGTCCTAGAACACGCCTTACTTGTGCCACAAGGAGGGGATCACGCTTCATTGCCCTGAGGTGAAGTGTGCTTAATTGGCTAATTGCTGCGGAAGTTTTGGGACTCGTGCGTGCGTCAGGAACATTTTGTCTGAAGAATTTATGCTTTGGGTGCAGACGAAGGAACCCCTCTCGCTATGGGAGAATCCACGTGCAGCCACTACATCTTGGAAGCCCTGTGCAGAGCGACGCAGTGATGAGCCCTCAGGCAAGTCCACCATTCATGTTGCTTGAAGAGACAACAATGTCGCATATATTGCATCCTTGCTTTATACTGCACCCAATCACTCAGTGACCTTGATTGTACAAATTTTGACCTCTTGGTTGACTAGTGTACTGTGATGTGGCAAGCAATCTGATAGGCCTGCTAAAACCTGATTTTCCAAAAATTCTAGAGAACACACCAATTTTTTGTCCGTAGTTCCATGTTAGATGCCAGACTTGTGAGACATAAAGACCTCATCATTTGTATAAAAAATGTGCCTTCAAGCATCATCTAATATTTGTTTCCCTTCATGATTGGGTCCTGATGGGTGATGATATCATGTATATACCATGCAGATGTCCCGTCTGAGAAAGAAACCTCTGGGTATATTTTTATTCATGCCGAAGGAGGACTAAATCAGCAACGCATAGCTGTATGTATGCACTTATGTTCTCCTCAGACTCCCCCTAGTAGCTGTTCGTGTTGGTTCTGAATATTTGTTTTGATGTTGCAGTATCTTTTGTAGTCTAATCTGAATTTGTCTGATACCTATTGATGTCCTCAAGCTTTGTTATATGGTAATTTTAAGAACATGCTTCAATATAACCTCGTAACTCCTTTTGATTGCTTGTGTTAGCGGTGACCTAGGAAATCTTGTTTAGAAAAATCCTGTTGTTTAATTCATATTAGAATCCTTCTTAAGCAGATTGTGCCTCTTTCTTGAGCA
Organism: Panicum virgatum; assembly: GCF_016808335.1. NCBI lineage: Eukaryota > Viridiplantae > Streptophyta > Magnoliopsida > Poales > Poaceae > Panicum > Panicum virgatum. Next base: position 4,627,276 of record NC_053136.1, read on the forward strand.
GTGTTTATTAGTTTTCTAAAATGCACAGAGTTTCAGCTACTCCTATCAAAAAGTTCAAGCAGCATCAGTGACCCTCAGTTAATTACCTATACTTGGTGTTTTTGGCTTCTGCAGATATGTAATGCTGTTGCTATTGCTAAGATAATGAGTGCGACACTTATTTTGCCAGTTTTGAAGCAGGATCAGATATGGAAAGACCAAACGTAAGTTCCGTTTGCTGTTCTAAGTTCGTCGAGGTGTACTTCACTGCTTTTATTCAGGTGATTGTTGTATCGTATAAAATCTGGTCCATGAATCTCTAAAACTTTTATCTTCTAGAAACTGAACATAGCATTCTATTACAACACTAAAAATGAACTTCCGTTCTTTCACCATAGCTGCAATCTTGTTAGGGTTATTGAAACTTGAAAATTACTTCTTTTAGTCGTCAGATGTCCAAGTGTTCGTGTTCAGTAGCCATTTTCTAGGGAAAATTATGTGGAGTGGTTATCTGTGTAACATATGAATTTGCCATTTTGTTACTTAATATTGAAAGTATGTGCTTCTAAATTTGACTGCCTAATTTATCATGCTTCTCCTATGATTATGGTACTATCTGTCACAAGAACATCCTGATCGTGGGCTGTATTAGTGAAGCTGTGATTATCGGAAAAATTATATGCGTAGTTGATTAGTAAAAGATCTACCAAACGTGCCAAAATGTATTTATGACCTGAAAATTTTTGCAGCCATTGTTATATGGATATATATAGTTGATAAATCAGCTAAGGAAACTCTTGATCTGTGATGTAAATGAAATAGTATAGTATACAGATTATAGAGACTAGGGATCCAAGGCCCAATCAACTTTGACACATTTGAAGTAGTTCTTGTACTGGTGAAATTTGCAAGCATGGAAGTTTGCAATATGATGTAACAGTAGGTCTGATGTTTCCTTGGTTCCATATTGGCACTGTACAGTGAAGTAGTTGCTATGAGATATGACACATATTCGTGATTTCCTTAGAGCCCTTTACATATGTTGTGTTTTGCTTTCTGACATATTGCCTACATTGTTGGGAACATTTGCCTTTTCTACAGGAAATTTGAAGATATCTTTGATGTCGAACATTTTATAAACTATTTGAAGGATGATGTACGCATTGTCCGAGACATCCCAGACTGGTTCACAGAAAAAGATGAGCTTTTCACCAGCATAAAGTAGGTGCTACCTTTTGGCTTGCTCATTGTCTTAATTACCTTAACTCAGAAATTGATTTTTGATATATGCAACCACTGTTGGCATGACTCTGTATATTTTTCATCTATTTTAAATGCGGCTGTGCATATTTTCTTCTAATACTGTAAATTTGTATAATGAATGTTTGAGACCAACCAACTTTATTCTCTTCATATCTTACTCTACTGCTCCCCCCCCCCTTCTGTTTTGTTTCATAATATTTATTGAATTATGTGTCTATAACAGGCGAACTGTGAAGAACATTCCAAAATATGCATCTGCCCAATTCTATATTGATAATGTACTTCCAAGGATTAAAGAGAAAAAGATAATGTCCATTAAGCCATTTGTCGACAGGTTGGGGTAGGTAAACATTTGAATGCAATTATTTTTGTAATTAAATCATTCATTCAGTTTTGTTATACCATGATGTCAGATGGGTAGCTCCACAATTTATCATATTGGAAGAATATGAACCTAATGTAAAGCTTCAAATTTCAGGTACGATAATGTTCCAATGGAGATTAACCGGCTAAGATGTAGAGTCAACTACCATGCTCTAAAGTTCCTACCTCATATTGAAGAGATGGCTGATAAGCTTGCGGCAAGGATGAGGAACAGAACTGGCAGTGTAAATCCATACATGTAAGATATAGCTAACTACCTTCTATCCAACAATCCAAGCTAGCTGAAGTTTGGCAGCTTGCGTTTGTTTCACAAACAAATACACTTCTTTTGAAGGGCTCTTCATCTGAGGTTTGAGAAAGGGATGGTGGGCCTTTCGTTCTGTGACTTTGCTGGCACACGGGAGGAGAAGGATATGATGGCTGCTTACAGACAGAAAGAATGGCCAAGGCGCTACAAGGTCAGACAAACCCTGAGAAATCTATAGCATCGAGTTTTTCTCTAAAACCTTGAGGATATGAAATCATCAACCACACACCGACACACCTCGTACCATTTTAACAAATTCCTTTTGTTTTGTGCTTGCAACTTTGCGTGCAGAATGGATCCCATCTATGGCCGCTGGCGCTTCAGAAGAGAAAAGAAGGGCGCTGCCCACTTGAGCCCGGTGAGATTGCTGTGATCCTCCGTGCACTGGGATACACGAGTGGAACACAGATATACGTTGCGTCAGGGCAAGTGTATGGCGGCAAGAACCGGATGGCTCCCCTCAGGAACATGTTCCCCAACTTGGTAAGCTCAAATCCACATCTCGGTTGAAAACACAATTTACCGCCGTACTCAAATAAAAGGACGGCAAGAGCATTGCATAAACTTTCTGTTTCCTTGAAGCCATGAAACAACAAACAAGATGGCCATTCTATTCCACCGAGCCGAGACCATCATCCATTGATCGGTGATGGTGACCTGCATTGGCATTGCTCATGGTTGCAGGTGACGAAGGAGGAGCTGGCGAGCGCGGAGGAGATGGCGCCGTTCCGGCGGCACGTGACGAGCCTGGCGGCGCTGGACTTCCTGGTGTGCCTGCGGTCGGACGTGTTCGTGATGACGCACGGCGGCAACTTCGCCAAGCTCATCATCGGGGCGCGCCGCTACGCAGGGCACCGCCTCAAGTCGGTGAAGCCGGACAAGGGCCTCATGTCCAAGTCCCTGGGCGACCCCGACATGGGCTGGGCCTCCTTCGCCGAGGACGTGGTCGTCTCGCACCGCACGCGCACGGGCCTCCCCGAGCCCACCTTCCCCAGCTACGATCTCTGGGAGAACCCGCTCACGCCCTGCATGTGTAGGGCCTGACTACTGAGCCCTGAGTTCCTGAACCAAACACCTTCTGGAGCCCTTCACCTTATCTGGCCCAGTACTCACAATTCACTGGCCAAGCTTTGAGCGGAGCACTCTCATCAGCTCAGCACTTGCAATTTCTGTATGTTTTTTGTGGCCTAATCTGTAGTCTCACATAGGTCGATCTTGCTGAAAATGTTCCAAGAACTTGGACAGGTCGGTGAAAAGATAAATATCAGTGAAATTCTCTGAAAACTCTCTTCGGATTTGCGAAACAGATCTACTTTACCAGAGTTTTTCAGGCATGACGTGGACTACTAGAGAACTCATCGGTGAACTTTACCAGAGTTTTCAGGCATGACGTTTCTTTCCACGCGGCAGCTCGGCATGGCCATGCAGCCTCTGTGCTCGACACGTCCTCCTGCCCCTCGAAGCACCCCCAAAGTTATTTAGAACTGGATTGGCTACTGGGTTCTCGAAAGAGCCGGGCTCGCTAATCTCGCGTATAGGAAGGAGACGAGAGCATCAGCTACTAGCTAGAGTGGTCGGAGGCAATGGCGCAGCTGAGAGCACCCGCCGACGATCAGCGGCAGCAGGAGGCGCTGCACGGCGACAAGGGCGGCGTCGACGTCGCCGGCGGCGGCGGCGGCAACGAGAGCAACAAGAAGGCGAGCGCGGGGCTCTGCGGCGTGCTCCGGGAGCGCAAGGTGGTGGACCTGGCGCGCGCCAAGCGGCGGCTGGTGGAGGTCCCCTACACCGCGACTCTGGCGCACACGGCCAACGCGCTCCTCGCGGCGCGCGTCTCCGCGGTCGCCGTGGCCGCGCCGCCGGGCCACTGGATCGGCGCCGGCGGGTCCATGATCCTCGAGTCCGACCCGGCCACCGGCGCCGTCCGCAAGCACTACATCGGCATGGTCAACATGCTCGACATCCTCGCCCACATCGCCGAGGCCGGCGACGAGGCCGACGCCGACGACGAGGCCGTCGACCTCGGCCGCCGGATGGCCGTCCCCGTGTCCTCCGTCATCGGCCACTCCCTCGAGGGCCTCACCCTCTGGACGCTCCATCCCAACACCAGGTGCTTCCATCTTGTATTGGATTTAATTTTTATCTTGTATTGGATTGGAACAAGAACTACTCATTTCTTCTTGGATTGGATTGCAACAATTGTTAGAATTTTTTTGTTGCGTCAGCGTGCTGGACTGCATGGAGACGTTCAGCAAGGGGGTGCACCGGGCGCTGGTGCCGCTGGAGAGCTCGGCGGACAACGTGGTAGCGGTGGAGCTCGTGGAGTCCGCGCCGGGTTACCGGATGGTGACCCAGATGGACGTGGTGAGGTTCCTCCGGGCTCACGGCGCGGAGCTCCGGGGCGTGCTGTCGCGCACCGTGCGTGAGCTCGGCGCCGTGAGCGAGGCCGTGTTCGCGGTCGCGAGCGGCGCCAGGGTGATCGACGCCGTCAAGGCGATGCGCGCGGCGTCGCTCACCGCCGTGCCCGTCGTGGACGCCGCCGCCGTCGGCGAGGAGACCCTGCAGGACGTGTGTGTCCGATCCAGCTCCGATGAACACATCGGCGCCGGCGGCGACGACATCTCTTGCTTATTTCTCCTGCTGCTTGTCTCGCAGGGGGTGGGGAAGAAGGCGGTCGAGACGTTCTCGGCGACGGACCTGCGCGACTGCCCGGTGGCGCGGCTGCAGCCGTGGCTGGGGATCAGCGTGACGGAGTTCAAGAGGAAGGTGGCCGAGTACCGGGCGAGCAACAAGCCCGTCGTCCACGGCGCCGACGCCACTGGCACCGGCGTCCCGGTCGCCGCCGACGCCGACGCCCCGGCGGCTGCTGCCGTCGCCACCGACGAAGAACAGAGCGACGAGCACCCGCTGGTGACGTGCTCCCTGGAGAGCACCCTCTGCGAGGCGATCGAGGCGGCGGTCACGAGGCACGTGCACCGGCTGTGGGCGGTGGACGGCGACGGGCTGCTGCGCGGGGTCATGTCGCTCACCGACGTCCTCCGGGCCGTGAGGGAGGCCGCGCTCGGCGAGGACCGGGAGCTCCACAGCATCGTGCCGTCCTAGAAGTTGCACCGAACTGGGTGTCTGTCCAAAGTGTGAACAGATATCTATATAATATTGCTGACTTTTCCACTCGTGTTCGTCGGCAAGATTTATGCTGCTAGTGATTTTGCCTTGTTCCTCTGTTTTTTTATGACACCTTGTTCTGTTTGGTTGAGGAATTTTTTTAAGCTCCTGTCACATATTTTTTTTTACTATTTAGAAGTACCAAATAAAATTTGTTTACAAAATTTTTTTAGCAGATGGGTGCTAATTTATGAGACGAATCTAATAAGTCTAATTAATTCATAATTTGCTATAGTGATGCTACATTGCTACAATGATGTTACAATAATCATTCGCTAATTATGTATTAAAATATATTTTATTAGATTTGTCTCGTCGTTTAGTTCCAGTTAATTTTGTAATCAGATTTTATTTAATATTACTAAATATTAAAATTCTCTTTGATATGACATAGACACACAATCTAAAACTTAGCTCCTAAAATCAAACAACCTAAAAGTCAACGTGTAGGCTAGCGTGCCCGTACTCTCCGTCCAAAAATCGTTTCCTGAGAATCTCAGTCGAACAATTATGAGGCGTCTTGCTAATCTACTTAGTTTGATGACTTGATCCTAGCACTGGGAATTGCATGGAACCGACGTGGCAATGCCTGACTCTGACTTCATCCTGCCTCTCTTATAGCTTCTGTGCAATATCAGCTCCTTCTTCTTTTTTTTTTTTTTGAGAAGTTAGCTTGCATTGCAACGGAGCAGCAAGCCAGCAACAGCAGGGACCACCCTTCAAAAAAAAACAGCAGGGACCAGGGAGCCCCTCATCTCCTGATCAAGTTGATTTGTTTTCGCCTCAAAACAAAATGATCCAATCCGGAGCCAACAATTATTTAGATCATTACCAACTGACGTTAGTTATTGACGCGCATCCATGGCAATTTTAATTGGTGTAACTTCCAAAACAATAAATAAGTCAGTCGGCCGTGCCCAATTTTAATCGTTGTTGTCTGTACGCATCCATCCAGGGCATGCCAAATGCAACTGCCAGCCAGTCGGCCGGCGGGCGGCGGCGGCTGAGCACGAGCACAAGCACCCATTTTCTGAGCATCATGAGCAGGTTTGGTTTGGCTCGGTGCATTGCGTTCGCTGCCAGAGCCCAGAGCCGCGGGGGCAAGCCCGGCGCCACGTCAGCCTCTGGCTGCCCGGGCTCCGGTGGCGGCGGCGGGCCACTCCGGCTAGCCGTGTCTGCCCATCCGTCTGCCAGCGACGACGCGACGTGCGCGCGCGCGGGCCGGAGTCGGAGCTGCCCACGCCCACGTCTATTTTTGGTGGCTCCTTTTTCCTCGTCCGGGTCCCGCTCCTTTCCGCTGTCGTCGGGCCTGGGCTCATCATTTCCAGTGGCCCGGCCCGGTCGAACGTTGCGCGCCGCGCAGCCCCTCCCGTATTTCCCCCCCCCCCCCCCCCCCCTTCTGGCACTTCTTTTCCCCCTTCTAGCACGTTGCATCTTGTCCATCCACCTTTCCAATTGCAGACACGGACCACCAATCCAAAGCGTGCTGCCTGCGCGCCTTCAGTACAGTACTCCTGGGCAGAAACCCATCCACTCCTGTCCTGGGCCTTTGCCCCTAAACAGCAAGAAGGTAACGGCCCGCTCATCATCTCATCATCCGCAACGTCAGCTTCTTCCACGACTCGCAAAGGCGCACTCAATGGCCAGGACGTACGCACTCAATGGCTGGGACGTACGCACGCACGTCCAGCCCGGCCGGCCGGCCGGCCAGCTCGAGCGTGCCGTTGTGCGACTGGCAACGGCTGTCCGGAGATGCCTGCCGCTGCCACCGAATCGAACGCCGGCGGCGCATCAACCTGGTGTGGCGGTACGCTGCACGCTGTCCTCGGAAGCGCGCGCGGCGCGTTGCCAGGGGCGCTCCGGGCTGGAAAGCCCGGGCATCCGGCCGCCTGGGAACACGCCCATGCCGCGGCCGTTCGTCCGGCGGCGCACCAACCTCATGTGCATGTGCCGCCGGCCGCGGCGTCCCGCCGGGCGGAGAAGAACTTCCAGCCGAGCCCACCCATCATCACCCGCTCCCGGCCGGCGGCCGGGCTGGGTCGCGCCGACGCCGTGGCCCCAGGACCCAGCGCGGGCGTGCGTGGCCGGGACGAAACGGGACGGGTGGCTCGTGCGTGCTGCCCCCGCGCCCCGCACTGCACGCGAAGCGGGAACCCAGGCTGGCTCCGGTGGACCACCGCACCCGACTAGCCGATGGATATGGACCAGACTGTGGACCACCGCACCCGTCGTCTGGCAGCGGCGTGCACGCGGCGCGTTCGAGGTGTGCCTCTCGAGTCTTGAGTCTGGACTGGGGCCGTGTTTGGATCGGGCTAGCGTCGTAGCACGCATGATTTCCGAAAAGAGAATTTCGTATGCATTAAGTACTAAATGAATTCTATTTGTAAATCCTTTTCAGAAATGGATGTAACTTTTTGTTACGAATCTAATGACGGTAATTAATCGGTGATTGGTTACAGTGATACTATAGTAATCATCCTCTAATCACGCGGTCAAAGACCTCATTAGATTCTTCAGGGTTTCCTAGCACAGGAGTTGTTCAATTTGTAAATTGATTTTGTTTAACACCGTAATTAGCAGTCAAAGTTTTCTAGCACTCCCTAGCGTAGCCAAACAGGCCAGGCGGGCCTGGATAGAGCCAAAGCCAGGCCGAGAGCCCCCAGGCCCGGGCGTTTTTTCATTTTTATATTTAAAAAAAAACAAAATTTCAAAAATATATGTCGAATAGGGAAATTTTCAAAAATGGGTGCCTGTCGCCCCCGTAATGGGCGACAGGGTGCCTGTCGCCGACAGGATCTAAATGTAAAAAAAATTTATATTTAGGTCCTGGCGCCCAGGGCGCATTAAATAGTGAACTTGTAAAATCGATATAAAATCGTAGAAAAATAAAAAAAATACAAACGCAACTGTTCTGAATTCTATGAAACAAGATCTACAACTTTTGTTACATAAAGTTTTTCATTTGATCAATGTATATTTTTCTATTTTAAATACCAGTTTAATACACTTTTATTTAAATCTCAAGATCCATCATTTGCATGTATGTCATCTTTGGACAGAGTGTTTCATATGGTGAGCATATGCTTGTACAAAATTAGTAGGCCCAGAAAACATTTCTAGAATAAGTTTTTAAATTAGATCTTGCAATATGTCTAGTTTAAATAGGTTATTTATCCATGCTGCTATACTAAGTATTAGAAGCCATAACTTTTACAGTACCATTATTTTATTTCCTAAGAGTTATAAAAAATTTTTAGTAAATTTTAGATAAGTACAACTAGACCAAATGAATTATTTCAGATTTTTCTAGGTACAAGAACTATTTTTCTTGATTTAGATACATTGATCAAATGAAAAACTTTATGTAACAAAAGTTGTAGATCTTGTTTCATAGAATCTAGAACAGTTGAGTTTGTATTTTTTTCGATTTTTCTACAATTTTATATCGATTTTACAAATTCACTATTTAATGCGCCCTGGGCGTCAGGACCTAAATATAATTTTTTTTATATTTAGGTCATGTCGCCCACTGAATGGGCGACAGGCGCCCTGTCGCCTATTATTGGGACGACAAACACCCATTTTTTTGAAAATTTCTCAATTCAACACATATTTTTAAAAATTTATTTTTTTTAATATAAAAATGAAAAAGGCGCCGGGCCCGGGACGCGCGAGCCCACGTCGTTTTCCTCCCTTTTTCCTCTCGTCCGGCCTCATCATTTCCTTTCCGGACGCGCGCCGGGGTCGACCGTTGCGCGCCGTCGTCGGCTTTCCAGTTTCTGGCTTTCTCATTCTGCCCCCATCTTCCAAATCCCTCCATAGCAGAGGCAGCAGAGCAGGCGTGCTGGCCAGTGTCAGTGACACCCTGCTCCGCGCTAGGCATGCATCATGCCTGGACGGTTGGGAGTTGGAGAAACGGAAATCATCGTGCTTTTGCCTGTCTCTCCTCTTTTGTTTGGGCGAAAAAGAGTAGGGAATTCACGAGGTGCACGCATGCTCGGCAGCTCGCAGCATGCGGCGGCGCGGCAGCGAGGCTCCTGCCGCCGCCGGCGTGCGCGCCCGCCCTGACGCCGGGGTGGGGATCATCAGCAAGGTTGGTTAGGCGATCGAGTACGGAGTACCTTGGATCGATCACTCAAATCGCTCCTACCACCAGTATCACAGCGTCTTCACCGTCGCCAGCGCCTGCCCCAACCAACCGTGCCGGCCGATCACTGCACTGCGGCGCCCTTGAGTGGCACTGAAGCTACTCCACCTCGCAGATCGCGATCAGCAGAAGCTTAGTTGATCTCACTTCCTGCTGCTTCCATTAATCAACACCATGAGCACGCAGAGGACCGACCTGACGCGTGTACAACCCCCCACTCTACTGAATACTCCTACTAATCCAGACATGAGCCACAGTTGCCGCAGTCCTGCGGGCCGCAGATGGCATCTGAATGGTTGGATTACGCTGTCGCGTGACTGCATGCACAGGTTGCTGTCAGTTAACAATTCCATTCTGAATTAGTAGAAAAAATAATTCCATTCTGATGGATAGGTTAATCGTGGAGTAGAGCAGATTCAGTCAGCGTTGTGTCGGGTCATCTGCTGGTGGAGTCTGGAGTGGAAGTGAGATGGGGGCTGTAAACTTGAGCCATAAACAAACTAGTGCAAGTGACAGCCTTATTAAGGCCTGACATGAGTGTGATTTAGATTCTCCACCTACGGGCACTGCATGTGATTTAGATAGTTTTTTTTTAAAAAAAGTAGCACAGCAGACAGCACCCAGATTGCTGGCCTCAAGTTCTATTAATTGTGCGTGGGGCCCACAATCTGGTGGTGAGTGCACTAATTGTGTACAAAGATGCAGCACGATGAATGCGGTTTCTTTGTCATTTCTTTTCCTGGTTTCTACTTCATGAGAAAGGCAAGGGAAAAGTATGAATTAATTTCAGCAAAAAGGGTGACAGGTCAGGCAAGACAGAAGGTGCTCCTTAATTGTTACAGCTAGAAAGAGTGCCAATTTCCTAGTATAATTGTTTTTCTTTTCTAGATGTGATCCTAACATTTTTCGTAACAGCTTTGCGACGCTCCAGGTGAAGTAGCCAAGGAGGTTCACGAAACAGTTTCGATCCAATTTCTAAATGCTTCTGCTAGAAGCTCTAAAAAAAATGCTTCTGCTAGAAGAAAAGCAACATCTCAAATTGCTCATCCACACTCAATGGGACACAACGATTCGTTGGATTTGTCTTCTGGTATTTCTGAAGGTTTTTTTTTACAACCAACTCAACGCTGAAGATTTCGACCTACACTCATCCCCTCACAATTCGCATGGTAACTGAATCACAAAAAGGTGATTAAAGAAATTTATTTTTTTAAAGCATACTGCCTCTTCCCTCTGTAAAAACTAGGGTAATATTAAAACTTCCTTTTATTATTTTATACCCTTATAAGAAACCCTTCATTTTACCATTGGTGCCCCCCTCCCCCAAGTTTTTCAAACTCATTTCTTGGACAACAGTTGTAGAGTAATTAGAATTAATGAGATCTACATAGTACTAATTAGCTATTATCTGTGCAAATTAGTTCATATTTAGTCCTTATTACCCAAATTCGAGAATAAAAACTTAACCCTGATATCCAAACGGCCGAGATGAGGCCTCATGGCCATCTGGCTCCTCATCACCAACAGCTCACATTGATTTCTTCCTTCTCCACTACCTCCACCTAGCCATCTCCTCTCCCCCACCCCACCCCACCCCACCACCACTCCTCCCTCCCCTCCCCTTCCTTTTTCTCCTCTCTTTCTGATGCTTTGACGCCACCGCTCGCAGCTTTGGCCGTCTCTGTCTGTCTCCCGTCACATCTCCTCCTCGGCCACTAATTAAAGCAGAGGCAGGAGTTGTGGGAGAGAACTGAACCGAAGAAGAGAAGGGACTAGAAGCGGAGGCGAGGGGAAGGAGGGAGCGGGGCGAGATGTTCGAGAGCTTGCTCAACTCCAAGTTCTACAACAAATGGTACAGAAATCTTTCCTGCTGATTCAGTTTGGCGCGTGATTGACAGGCTTCAGGTCCGGTTGTTAGTTGTTACCCGATGCTGGCATGGCTGTTCGCCTGTTCTTGCGGACAGTCGAGTTCGAAATCGGATGATTTGGGCTCTATTCGTTCGACGAATCGTTCAGCTTTTCGATTTGCGCAAACAAAGGGAGGTCGGATGTTTTGTGGCAGCACCCGCATTTGTTCGCTTGCTTGGATATCTGCATCCATCGTTCCTCAGTTGCTCTGATCTTTATGAACTTTACTGAACTTCCAGTCCCCTCCCCCTCTTTTTCCGCAGGAGGTTATCAAGCCCTGTTCTTGATTTGTGTTCTGCTTTCCTGTTGATTGTTGGGGTTCCTATCCTACATTCTTGATTTGACTCGTATTTGTTTGATTTACGCTATTTCCCCCTAATCGCTGATTTTTTTTATTTATTGAGCAGCAAGCACGCAATCAAGTGCACCCGTACTCGGCTGGATCTGCTGCGGCGGAAGAAGCAAGCCATGGTGAAGTTCCTCAAGAAGGACGTCTCTGACCTCCTCTTCAACGGCCTTGAATCGCACGCCTTTGCACGGGTACTGTTTGCAGTCTCAAGGCTTCGACCTGAATTGTTCAGTGGTCTTGGATGGATTTAGCTTTGGTGCGAATTTGACAAAACAGAAATATTTCTCGAAGTGCCTGTGTGGTTGAAAATTAGTGCTTTGCACCGAGAAATTTATGATGAAATGCAGGACCATGTGAGGGAGGGTTCCTTTAGTGATATGTTCCTAATTGCTTATTTGATTCCCCTGGACTGCAGATGGAAGGGCTGATTGTTGAGATGAACCAAGCATCCTGCTATGATATGATAGAGCAGTACTGTGAATATATTGTGAAGCAGCTCAACAACCTACAGAAAGAGAGGTAATTGTCACCCTGTCGTGCTCACCAGTGATGCACCGAATTCATCCTGCTAACATCTGTTTTACATCGTTTGATGTTATGCACATGTGCTGCATTTGTTTCTGTTCTTGCTAGGAAGAAAATGGGAAGCATTATCATTTCATCCAATTTTATCTGTAATATCTTGGATTTCTAGTCTGCTGTAGCTGATTAAGATGGTTTTGAACAGTCAGTTATACTCTGACAACATTGGTCTATGAAGTCCTAGCATATCTGGATTGTTTGGTGACAATTTCTTTACTGTATAGCTATTGTTCGATTGCCTTGTTTATTCATACTCAAGGCATGCTATACTCCTATTGTTATGCATGCGTCTCATCAAGATTGAAAATTTTAGTGCTGAAAGTTCAGTCAAGGTTTGCCTTTCTGGTTTAACAGTTTGTATAGTATTTGCCTTTCTGGTTAACAGTTTGCATAGTATTCCCAAGGTTATGGAAGATATGAAAAATTTCAAAGCTACATATACGCCATTGTTCATAGCTGGAATTGAAATTATTCTCTTTTGGTTGTTGCTATATGAATGAAGTGTGTGTCACTATCAAAAGATCTTGTTCTTTCATCATTATTTAAGATTACAATAAACTTTCTTTCTTCTCCAATTTCACTGAATCTGTGATGTCCTTCAACAGTGAATGCCCTCAGGAAGCCTTGGAAGCTGTGTCTACTCTGATATTTTCTGCTTCTAGATTTCCTGATTTGCCTGAACTGTGTGACCTCAGACATATATTCACAGAGAGATATGGGAGTTCTGTGGAGCCTTTTGTTAATTCTGAGGTGCTTGAAATTCTTTTCCTTTCTTAACTGTGAGTTGATCTCCATCATTTGGAACATATCAATTAACTTAATCTTTGTGTTAACAGTTTGTCCAGAAGCTTCAGACCAAATCATTTACTAATGAAGAGAAGTTGCAAGTGATGAAATCCATTGCTGAAGAATTCTCCGTTCCATTTGATAGCAAGGCACTGGAATGGAAGATAACTTGTGGACCTCAAAATAAGCATGTATGATCTTAGTTAACTTCTTTTCATTATGTAAATATATGCTCTGTTCGGGTCATTCAATTCTAATTTTGACATTCTTTTTTAATCAGTATCTTCCGAAGAAGAGTTCAGTTAAACGGGAGGTAGAAGCATCTGCACGAAATGGATACAAGGTTGATAGGCATGCTGTGAATGAAAGAAAATCTAACCCTGTGCCTGAAGACCATGGGCAGAAGCAGGAAACTAAGGCAAAACCCAAAGATATCCATGTCATTCCTGATGGAATTGGTCAGTTAGGTGAGAAAAGCAGGAAGAACTACTCAGATAAACCTAGTGAGAAAAGGCACGTGGATAATTCTTTGCCTCCTTCGGATGTGAAAGAAAGGAATGGCCAGAAAGAAATGAAGAAATATGAGAAAAAGGATGATCACCTTCGAAGGGAACTAAGGAATGCAGAGGAGTTGGACCTCAATGGCTTAAAGAAACAAGATGGTGGTTTAGTGAAACCTCCCAGCGGCACTGAGCGTAGTTGGGCACATGCTGACTTAGGGCTGAAAACTCTGGGCCTAGAAAAGCATGAAAATGATTCAAGTGGCACTTTGAATGGTAAAACAGCGAATCAGGCTCCTCCTTATTCTAAGCCCTACAGAGCAGTGGGTGAGATGTCTGCTGAAGAAAATTCTAACAGTTTGCATGATAGACGAAAGCATGAAGGAGAGTTTGGACAGCCGGTGCGAGATAGGCAGCATGTGCGAGAGAAGGCAGCCAGTATGCGGCCTCCTTATGTTAAGCCAAATTTTGAAAAGCGTACTGGTGCTGAAGAAATAGGCCACCTGAAGGGTGAACCGGTTTATGATCCTGTTTCCGTCAGAAGCAGGCATGCAAAACCACCTGCACATGCTGATGATTATGCCGGAATGGCTTATGAGGAAAAGATGACAAACCAAGCACCTGATGGCCGAAGAAGACATTCAAGCAGGAGGAATGGTGCCTATGACGACTATGACCAGAAAGTTGGTCATGTGCTACCCCTAGAAGTCATGGGGGCCAATGATGATATCAACAATGCGAGGCCTTTTCACCGAATCCCTAGTGAGCGAAGAAAGCACAGAAGCAGGCGGCATGGATCAACAAGTGGCAGCGACTACAATGGCGCCATTGATGACCACGAGTCAGATGAGGACGAGGCGAACACCACAATTGATTTTGGCAATCTTCTGCCCCGAGCCCCTAGTTCACACAGGAAGCACAGGAGTCGGAGTGCTGATCCCCGTAAGGGAGGCCGTGATGATGAAGAAAGGATGATGGATAAGCTCCTCATGCATTACAGCAAGAAAGGTCTAGATAGGGAGGAGCGCAAAGAAAGAGTTAAATCTCGTATCCCCCGGCCTCGAGCTGACCGACCTGCTGATGGTGCTGCAGAGCTATCTAACAAAGAAGGTGTGTCTGCAAACCGCCCTGAAAGAGCTGTATCTCTACCTTCAGAATCTGCAAGCCCAAAAGTGAAGCCAAAGGTCCCTGTTCGGTCCATGTCCATGCACCCAGAAATTTCTAGAGGGAATGTGCGCCCGCCAGATTTCGACGAACTGGCTGCACGGATCAGCGCGCTGAGGAACGCCTGAGCTGCCATGATACTGTCTCCAGCATGGTCTCTGTTCGCTCAGGAACTTCTATCATAGCATCTGAAAGCTGATGGTGCCTGGGGTCAATGGACTGAGAAGAGGACATTCGAAATGTGGTTGCCTCCTTTTTTGCAACATTTTCTCGTGGCAGTATACTTGTTTGTGTTGCTCTGAGTGTAATCTTGATAGAGCATTGGCAGGAAACTTAAAATGGCAATTCATAGGGGATACCATACCTTACTACATTGATTTAGATGTTGTACTCATAGAACAAATGTTGTTGCTGTACAGATGCCATTGATGAGGCTATAGTGATAAAGTGATTTTCTACATCACCGCTGAGTACTTCATTTTACAATATTTTACCACCTCACTGTGTCAGCATACTACTGGAGAATATTAGGCATTTCTAGCAAGATATCGTAATGTCTATTTAAGCTATATAGTTGTGACCAAACAATCCAGATATGCTAGGACCCCAGTTTTCAGATGCCAGTTTTGTCTGATGGACCACCCATCATCATCTGGAGCGAGGCAGATGCCATCTCTCAGCAAAGTTGACCAGGCAGCATGGTTGCCAGATTTGTTATTTCTCCTAGGATACGAAGACCATGTGACGGTTGCCGCACAAAGCGGTGCCGACGTCGACAGGCTCCGGTAGCAGAGCTGCCTAATGACTTTGTGCACGTTCTTGTGGATTCCTGATCAATCACTGCTATTTTTTTCTTGGATCTTCAAATCAATATATTCTAGTAGCTGTACTAAATTGTCAACCGAAATAACTACCAGTCTTATTTCCGTTTCGTCCGTCTAGGCATAAGTAGGACAAATGTCCATGCTTTTCTTCAATTCCTCTGCCATTTGGAGTCAAAACAACTGACGAACGCGTGCCAAACTGCTCTACCATCTCGTTTGTTTGTCAAAAGAAAACTGCAAATCAAGTCAGTAGTGGCCTAGTGGGTACTGGGTAGGCGGCTTGGACTCAGGCCGTGCACAGGACCTGCAGGTGCAGCAAGGGCTAGCCCAAGGACCTCATGACGCCGACGACGAAATGCAGGATGCAGTCGTCGCCGCCGCCGTCGAGCATGTCGTCGCAGACCAGCCGCTCCAGCGCGGGGTCCCTCGGCAGCGCCCCGGCGTGGTACAGCACCGTCGCCGCCGTCGCCGTCGCCGTCGCCGGCCGCGCCGCCACGCACGCCGCCAGCCTCGCGACCGCCCGGAGGAACAGCGGCAGGAGGCCCTGCACGCGCACGCGTCAGCTAACCGACTGCTCCCACGCGAAAAAATGCAGTGAAATCCTCGTGCTCACCATGGGAGGTCACGGCCGATCAGCTGTGCTCGACGGCGATGCACGACGCAGCATGCGTGCGAGACCTGCTGGATGTACAAGTATATATGGGTTGCATCGGAGCCATCTGCTGGGAGGTTTTGGAGTTGCAAACGGTTGGCGGTGGCAACGACGGGCGCCCATTGTCGCGTTCGGTGCCGGCCGCGTGTGTGTCTTCCAGCTCTCGGTTTTGGACTATGCTGCTTCCTCATATTCTTCGCCTGTGTCTTGCTTTCCTTGCGGTTGCGCGCCTGCTTTTCCTCGCCGGAGTGGCAAAAGCCCAACGATGACAGCGACCGGGGTTGCTGGCTGGCGATTGGCATCGCTCGAGCCTGGCAACAGGAAAGCCCTGGTCAGTTGTTCCAGATGAAGAAGTTCAGACCAGTGAAAATCTGGAAAGGATGACGCGTGCATCTTCTAAAGGCCCAAAGCCCCAAACAAATAATAAAATAAAATCAAGTGTGTGGCTGCTTTAATATTCGTGCAAACTTCATGGAAGGAAACATGGGAACAAAACTCCCAAACAAATAGCTTATGACCAATGCAGAAAGTTGTTGGTGTAGATATCAAGTGGATACACTACTACACAAGGTATTGCTATTAATTGTGATGAAAGTTGCCACGTGCCATTATGGAAGAGGTTTCTAATATTACATGCTACCTCCGTCCCAAAATATAACAACCTTTTTGACTTTTTAAAATTAAACATTTTTTGACTAATAATATCTTCAAAAATAATTACTTTTAAATAAAAAATATGATATATTATTACAATAGTTCGTTTTATTAAGAATAAACTAATATCACTCTTATGTTGTCAATCGTTATATTTTCTTTACCATCTACTGTCAAAGTTTAAAAGGTTTGACTTCAAGAAAACGTAAAAAGAGCTATATTCTGGGATGGAGGCAGGGGCGGAGACAGGGGGCGGGCAGGGGCCTGGCCCCCCCTATGAGCCCCAAAATTACACTAGAAATTTAAATTTCGATTAAATTTTTATATAAATTTATATGGTTGGCCCCCCCTAACAATAAAAAAATTAGCTTCCTGGCTCCGCCCCTGGATGGAGGTAGTATATACAATACGTAAATGCAAGGTGTATAGTATAGCACGAATTTATCTTCTGCTAATGCTGCATATGTATATACCTGAGATGGCATACGAATATGATCAATTGTGCCACTAAAAATAAGGTAAAACGTATGCAAAACGAGTGGCCAACACATTCAGGTGCTACATTATCTTGGCATTGAGGTGCTACAGTGTCATGGCATTGAGGTAAAAGAGTGGGATGGTGTTTGTCACCCTTAATCTGTGCCAATAACATGTTTCAACAACTAGACAGGCTAGATGAATGCACAATCTTACTCGGAATGCAAGTTAAATTTTGCAGGAAGATTCAAAATATATCCACCCAAAAAATTGTTTTAAAAACCAGGAAAATAATTAATCATTCACTACCTCAACCCTTGGCGTCTCATGAAACGTATGGAATCAAGTGACCCCTACCCTTAACTTTGCAAGGTGGCAGGAACTAATTTCCTGCTAACCATGCATAAATACACAGTATGGCAAGGATTAATTTCCTGCATGAATGTGGTGAAGAATGTAGTATGGTAGGAATTAATTTACTGCTAACAATAATCCAAAGACGCCAGGTGCGGCATAGCACGAATTAACTTCCTCCCAAATTAAAGGTGCCTGATGCATAGCGGATATCCTCCCAAATTAAAGGGCGCCTTGCGTCCTCTTTTGAATATCTCGAGCATTGTTGCCTATAAATAGATGCACTCGGTGACACCGATCGACACCAGCTCTCTATCTTCTCCCTCAGCATTCAGTGTGTTTGAGTTGATCCATGCCTTGCAACGCCTCGGCGATGTCCATCCTCCTCCTAATTGTGCTGCTCTTGGGCCTTGGTAAGCATGATAGTCAAGGACGATCCAGCAATTTAGCAGCTCAAGAACCTCACCAAATGCTCAAATAACAATCTGACCATACTACTAATGCTAGCAAATTCTTTAGTCTCTGACTGCTATTTTGTTCTTCGTGTATGCAGGTGGCCACACTAATGCTAGCCCTCGTGAGGAGCCCCCGGCATCAACCGGTACCAACATGGTCATCACATTGCTTATTCTTTGGGCACCAAGTGCATGTAGCTGGTTACTCGTCAAGTCCTTTAATTTTAAACTTTTATGGGGATTGAACAGGCACCCCAATCAAGGAGCACCTACAAGAAAAACTTGCGACCGTGTCATACCATCATCGTCTTGACTGGGCCTGCCTTCCCAACGATCCTTCCAACCCCAAGTGCCGTGGGGGTAAGTTTTCCTGGCCTGAGCTGGTGGGGAAGAAGGGCAAGGAGGCAAAAGCTGTGATTCAGAGAGAGAATCCTTCTGTCGATGCCGTGGTTTACGCCCCGCAAGACGCCATTGTTACGGACAAGTACTGCTGCAATCGCGTCAGGCTCGTCATGAACTGTGATGCTGGCTGCGACTATGACAACGCTACGGTGTTCCAAGTCCCCATAGTTGGGTGATGAGCAAGCTATTTTGTTGTTGTGGGTTGCAAATGCATACGGGCATCCTCTTTATGAACTGTTGTCACAGCCAGGCAGCCAGCATTCTTATGCAATACTACCTCCATTTCAAATTGTAGCTCATTTGATTTTTCTAACTCTAAATTTAACCACTCGTCTTATTAAAAAAATTGTGCAAACATTCCAAATTTAAGTCATTCTTGAAGATCATGTATTGATAAAGCAACCCACAACAAAAGAAGTGATATTTTGTACAAATTTTTGAATAAGACGAGTGGTCAAACTTGGGGTAAAAAAAATCAAATGACCTACAATTTGAAACGGAGGGAGTATATTTCAGCAGGTAGGCACGGCAGATTCCAAGCTTACTCGATATAGAAATTCGGCACTGGAAGATTTAAAAACCGCAGAAAAGTTGTTCTAAAAATTGAGAAAATTGATTCACCCTCTCAACCTTTGGTGTTTTATTATGAAAAAATGTGCCCAATCAAGTGACCCCTACTAGGTAACTTTTGTAGTAGGGTGTCTTGCGTGGGCTGGGCCTCACGGCCCAGGTGCCTGCGTAACAGCCCAGTCCAGACCATGTACCCCGCCGACACACGGACACGTATTTGACAAACCGGGGGGCATAGAGGCTGTTCGGCTGATCTGATGAATAGTATTCGACTGGTAGAATAAATAGTATTATGTGAGAGGAAATAAACTGAGACAAACCGAGAACCGATCAGCCGAACAGGCCCATAATCGTGCGTGGAACCCGAGCCACAAACCTAAACAAACAGTACCCGATCCTGCTAGGGTTCTAGCCGCCTACGTCCTTCGGTACGGTGTATATGTACGAAGCCGGATCACGTACGCCTTTCTCGAGCAAGCTCTTGGTCGTCGACGGCGACGTTCGTGGTTGGCACGGGGACCGGCCGCCAGCTGACAGCACCTCCGATCCGATCCATGGCGGGCGGGAGGCAGGGCGGCAAGCAGAAGCCTCTCAAGGCCCCCAAAAGGCGCCCAAGAAGGAGTACGACGAGGTGCGTACGCAGAGGCAGTGCCCGGCCGGTCACGTACCCTATAGCTTTCAGTTCTGCCCTGCGTCGTCACCTGATGCATGCCATCGAGCACGTACAGGTTACTCGATGATGGCATGAGAGTTGAGACTACACGTCTACATTTTTTTTTTAAAAAAAAATCTGGGCTTGTGGTTTTGCTTTTGTGGCGGCATGCAGACTGATCTGGAGAACCAGAAGAAGAAGAAAGAGGACGATAAGGCGCTCGAGGAGCTGCGGGCCAAGGCGGCACAGAAGGGCCCGCTCGGAGGCGCCGGGCTCAAGAAGAGCAGCGGCAAGAAATAGTTCATTGACTAGTAGTGTTGAAGGGAGGGTCGATGGTTTACTTCTGTTTCTCAATTTTGTACTGATCTTGACCTTGCTGAAATTTGCTTCAGTTTGGTATGTCTCGTGTAGTCGTGTAGTTTGTAACTTTGTGTGAAGGTGGGAACGATCCAACAATTCGCTGAGACAGTTGTTTTATAAATCCTCTGGTATCGCAAAGCTATTAGCATCCGGAACACTGTAAAGTAACAGTTGTTTGTGACCCAACAGTTACAACCGTGTCTCCATTATTGTCCGGGAGTGAGGAGAAGTCACACGCGGCTCTAAGCAAAACGCATCAAGCATAAGGGATCGGATGAAGCTGTCTTGAATCGAAACAAACTTTCAAATGTTTTCTAGTTCAAAATTAAGTATATGTGGCCAAAGCAGACGCTCACTATAACAAAAATGATAGATTTTGGTATTTCTGGATCTGTGCTGCAAAGCATGCATCGCAATCTGCTGCAATAAACTGCCTCAAGATTCAAATATCCTAAACCTCAGAAATGAACACGCAGCAGCTAGCGACCAGATGATCTTATGCGTCAGTTGGTCTTTGTTGACTCGGACAAAATTCTTGGGAGAGATTCAGAAAACTAGGGGTGCCATTGCTGAGTGGCATTTCAACTACTTGTGCTCTTTAATTTCTTTAATGATACCGTCAGCAAGGGAATCTGTATCATAGTTCTTGCCGTAAAACTTGACAAACTCCATCTTTGGATTCATCAAGTACCTGAAAGTAGATGAGCAACCAGTCAGTGTTTTTGACAGGGCATATCTGTATATTATCAGTATCACTTGCAACATGGCAGTAAAAGAATAAATCAGAAGCTTTTACTTGGAGGGAATACTGACGGAGAATATAACAAATCAGAATGTGTGTATTTCCTCAGTATCATTATGATGGCGCATGGCAGCAGAATTAACAAATTAGAACCCTCCTATAGTCCTTGCGAGTTCAAAAGGAATAATGGAATACATCTGTCAACCACTTAGTTAATTTGGGATTCAGGCATTCCCAGAATTGAGTATATATCATAGGGTAGTAGTTCCTACTGGATAGTGGATACCCATTGGAGTCCAGCAAGATATATTCAGAAGGGTTCATATGCAATAGAGAAACTAACAGGTTTATTTATTTTGCTATGGATATTGTAGATACGCCATATCTTGCAACAACGAAATAACTAAAACCAGAATCATCTCAACTGCAGAACATTAGCAAAAATAAAAAAATAGCCAAAGTCATTATCCAAGAGAGAGGAAGATTAAAATAACATACATGACAATTGAGTGGTCAACGAGATAGTCAGAACCCTCCTCCTCTGTCTTCATATAGTAAACTCGGTAAGCACGTGCAACTTTTCTTATCTCATCTGTCGTGCCCGTTAGTCCTACCAGATCTGGATGGAACTCTGGGAGGCACAAATAATTCGTCAATAATAGGCAATTCATTGAATAAGATGAACTAAATAAAAGTTCAAATAAAAACAACTTTTAAGTGATCATAAGCATTAGGAATTGAGGGACATAAGTGCACGGACACACACCTTTAACATAGTCCCGGACCTGCTCAACTGTATCTCTTTCGGGATCAACTGTAATGAAAACTGGCACAATATCCAATTTTGCCTTTTCCTCTGCAAATAACAAAAGAGTTTATTAAAATATGCTAATTTAAACTGTCTACTAGCTCTAGTTAGGCACTTCAGCAGAATTTTTCGCCAAGTGCCGTTGTATGTGCATTCCACTCGCCCATTCGCCATATTACTTTGTACAGTAACATGCCTTCTAGTTTCTAGGTGAAAATTTAAAGCAAGATAACAGTGTTCTTATACATACTATGAAGACATGAAGATATATCAATAGACAGTAAACAGCCAAAATGTGACCTAGGAAGGTAGTTATATCCGAGGAACAACAGAAACATACTAATTTTGTCAATTGCTGCAGCCATTTTCTGGAGCTCATCTGGACAAATGTCAGGACAGTGTGTGAATCCAAAATAAAGCAGAGTCCATTTTCCCAAGAAGTCCTTTTCAGTGACAGGCTTCCCTTCATGGTTCAGAAGCTTGAATGGACCACCAATGGCTGGAGTGCCTACTGATTGTCCAGGCTTCACAGCACTTGTTCTATTCTTCAATTCTGGAGAAGATGGAAGAGAATATCATGAAAAAATTAAACAGGATTCAAGGAGCTGATGCTTTACAACTGCTGATAATACTTCTGAATGTCCATTTGTACAATCATGTAAAGGTTTGCAACAATTGCTACAATAGCAAATAGTGATCCGATTTTCAACCAGGAAGATGATTATTTTTTCATATTCAATGGTGTCAAAACAAAATACAAAACTTATATCAGATATGATTAGCACGGAGTCTTCTAGCAGTGGCTCCACTGGCCCTATAGTATGGTTTCTGATTTCTTGCTGATTCATGAAGAAGTATGACAAATGCAGCAGTAGCCACATATATACTGTTTGTTGAACGAGTTTAGTGTTCCGTTCAACTTTTGTATATGTGTACTTGAAACCCATGCATATGCATTTACAAATAAGTTAAAAACAGCTACAAAAATGCCAGCAGTGGTTACAGAAGAAAATGCAAACAAAACATGGGTCTTCAGCTTATTGTCTCGTAGTGTAGACTGTGACCAAATTGTTGCTAAAAGCACACCAGTTTGTGGCAGGGCAAGCTTAGGCAGCTGGCAAGTTTACAGCTCCCCATTATAAACTGACTTGGAAGAATTGACAAGAAATGTATGAAATCGCCAAAACATTTTTTTCCCATAGCAACATGACACTCGAGACACTTCAGTCCACATGCATACCAGTATACCACACACACCAAAACATTTTTTCCCCATAGCAACATTCCATACAGCCATGGCATAATGTCACAAAGTGTAACCAGAAATTTTGAGATGGGGTTCAAGCATTGGGTTATAGGATTAGACAGTTTGATATTTTATAAAAAAAAAGTGAAGATATGGTATAATGGAGGTATATACTAGGTTAAACTGTTTGCTTTAACATAATTTTGAAATATCTGGTGACTCAATAGAATCCTGTGACCTATGTGAAATCCACTCACGACATCATGAACTGCTTTGGCTGATTGGCCCAGCATAACCTCTTCAAATTCGGCTAACCGTGTTTACTCCATTCAATACGCCATTGTACCAACATGCATACTACGAATACTTTTCTATTCATAGCTAGATACAGTCCTAGCATGACATCAAACAACAACACAAACTCACCATAGTAATCTACCTTCAATGTGACGCTTCTTTTCTTTATCGTAGTACACAATTATCCCTCCTCCGGTCACGAGCAGCAGTAGAAAACTGAGCCAGGACACTGGCTGCAAGGAAGTGACAGGTGACTCTGAATTAGGATGCAGAAATGGCCAACAGTCCAGAAATAATAAATGCCCTACGGAAATGAGAAATTGGTCTCTAGCATGTCTAGTTAGGCGCTAGTACATCACTACTAATTCGTGCCGAATGAAAGACTGCAGAGCGATTGTGCTTATCTCCCCCTGCATAAGGAGGATAGAGTACGAATTGGATTTACAAGCCATAACTCACCCCTCCGCGGACGGATTTTCCGGCGTCCGCTTGGTCAGATTTCCCAGACTGCCCATCGCCGCCTCGATCCCCGCCCGTCGCCGCCGCCGCCGCAGGAGGCTTCGACCCGCCCTGCGCCGCAGTCGAGGCGTCGGCGGAAAAGAAGCGCGCGCGCCCCAGGAACGCCGCTCCGAACCGAGACGCACCCGGCCCAGTGATCTGCAGCAGGAACAAAACCAAAACTAATCACGGCATCCCGGCGTCGCTACCAGAAGGGTGAGAGAAGATCCCGCGCTCGGCGGTCGCCAGCGACGAAGAGAAAGACGCCGAGGTACCTGAGGCAGAGCTCGAGCGGGCGGAGGGGCGAGGCCGGGAGCGAGCGCCCGCGAGAGGAGCGCGCGGAGGTGGGACGCGCGCGACCTCATCGTCGCCTCCGCCCGCGCCGCTTCGCCGGACCGGGATTGGATTCCGCTGTGGGAAGGGCAACGGGTTGCTCCGCGCCGTCACCTCGACCTCGTGGCTCCGGCGGCGCCGTGGGTTTCAGAGGGGGTTTTCCAGCTGCGGTGGTTTGCGAGTGCTTTGCTTCTTGTGCAAGAAGAACGATTCGGTTTCACGAATCGCAACACGGGAGGTTAAGGAGTAACTTCAGAAGATTACGTCAACAATTTTACAAAATTGTTTCCAGCTGTCAAATTATAAGCAATTTTCAAAAGAACATGCACTAAAAAACAGTTGAAAAATTAATTTGGAAATAATTGATTTTGATGATAGAAAGTTTAATTTGGCATTGGTTGGGGCGCGCCAGGACCTGCCAGCAGTGCAACGGCTGGGCAACGCTCGAGGGCCCCAGTGGCAAGCCACTGTGGTGAGCCCTCCCCCACAAAAAATAAATTTAATATCGAAATAGGCACATGGCCCACATATTAAATATTAAACTGATAAGAACAGATACTACACTTAATCTTGACCAAAAGACCGAGCAAGGTATGAGTTGAGAGGTAGCCCTGCGCCTTGTTTTATAGCCCGCTCGACCGCCTCACCCTCCTTGAGCTCGCGATGTGGTACTATCCTGGAAACCAGAGGCGCGGGGCGGAGTCGCGGCGGAGCGCAGCACTGCGGCTCCCTGCCGCTTGGGCTTCGGTGTTTCCTCAGGGCCCAACTTGAAGGTAGCAGCCCACTTGATCTGACGGCCCAGCAATGCGTCGACCTGGCTTTTGCTTCTTGCTCATCCCTCCACCCCCCCCCCCCTCGCTGACACGTGGGCCACTTGTGGAGCACGGGCCGGCATTGGTATTATGGTTTTTTTTTTTGAAACTATTGGCATTATGGTATTACCGTCACACACTGGTTTTTGTCAGTATGTCACGCCAGTACGCCAGCATGACTCGCGGTAGTGCGGTACCAAGAAGGCGAGAATTGTTTGGGTTATTCACCCAAGCAGGTTTTCCTTCTTTCTAATCTTGTTTTAGGTTACCTCGTCTCTAGATTTTGAGAAGGCTAAAGCGAGGCCAGGAGCTTTACCGACCTAAAGTGGAGAAGATAGCACGCAAGATTTACCGACCAGGGCTACAAATGAGGATGCTTCATTATGCAAGTGGTTACTGAGATTGGCAGTTACCCAAGTCTTGTTTCGCACTGCCGGCAGGCATCAGATTCGTATTACTCCCCAGATTTCAGTCATGTTGACTAAGTCCTGCTAACTACGAGCATGCTCGACTTTCATTAAAGAACATCATTTGTTTCATGCCATCGAGCTGTCTGGTGCTCGCTAAGGCTTGGCTTGAGCCGACAAATTGGATATCCACCACAGTCCTCAGCAGGGAAGGAATTTCTCAAACGACAGCAAAAGCGACTACAAGATTACTGGAATCAGATTCCTGTGACATACAAGCTTGCTGCAAACACAATGTCACGCTTAATAGCATTGGACGCGACCTCCATCTTCTTGTACAGCGCAGAGTTCCCCATTATCGAAGCCGCATTCCTGAATTCTCTGCATGTTTCATCCAGCCGAACGATTGTTCTTACAATGAGCCCCTCGGATACATCTGTCAGCTCACATATGTCCGCGAATGGAGTTCCCTGCATGAAGTAACAGAAAACAGCATTACAATCCAGCATACATCTTTGAGAAGTGTTACAATTATGATGTGTATACCTTTGCCCACTCGTAGACAACCTCAACAAGGCCAAACTTGAGATTGTCACGTGCATACTCCTCAGGATCCACAGGTACCTTGAACTGTGCTTGGAGCGTTCCTAGTTTGATTGCGGTATCATAAAGCCTAATACAAACAAAAACACGATAGCAAACGGTGCTTGAAACATGTCTTCCGAGGAAATACAGCTGAGATTCTTCAGATGGATCATAACATGTAACAAAAAGGAGAGCAAAAAACTAAATCTAACCTCTTTTTGGCTTCAGCCAATTTTGGAGTAAGAGATGGTTCTGATGTATTCCTCTGTTGGAAGACGAATGCAGACATAATAGCCACAGCTTCTTCAGGTTCTAGGTCATCCAATTGATTCTCGAACAGACATTCTGTTGATATTAGCTCCTCACAAGAGTTCATTTCACATGCTACTCGTCCCTTAAGTTGCACAACTAGATCAGAATCAATGTAGTTGATCACCTTCAGTACATCGATCTGCAAAGATGGAAAAAATTGAAGTGTTACAAAATAACTTACAAAGTATAGAAATGAAATCAATGTGGTTCACAGAATGATACTAAATTCTTGAAAATCTGATAATAGCGAATATAAGCATTCCATGTTCATTCATGATTCACATAGGTCTTAATGATTTGCATGCAACTTTGTGATCCTGTATGGATTGGTAGATGACTCATTAATATTAGCCCAGCATTTAAAGTCAATAGTTCAAACTTTTGTTCCAGTACAGTAGGACTGGGACCAAAAACCTCCTATATGCACCAACGTAAAGCAATTGAAGAAAAGACAATATCAGTTTTTCCCATGGTGCAGTGGCTATGATCCCTTGAACCGTTTTTCTTCATCTACACAACAGGGCAGCGAGCGGAAAGAGTGCATGATGAAGTCTTACTCTGCCTTGAAACTCCGGCATCTGTTGAAGCGCCTCGTCCGACATTTCGAATCTCAATTCATTCAGCTTATTCTTGTGCTGCTTTTGCTCCCTCGTCAATGATATATGCTCCTTCAGTTTTATACAACCATGCCACTTGTTTTCAGACATTTTTTGCAGTAGTCTGTGGTATGCATGGTAGCTTTCAACAAGATCCATGCCCTTCAGATTTAGATCTATAGCACCAATGACCACATCAAATAGTTATACAGTTTACAAATCAACTGAAGGAAATCAGTGTGTGGGACTAAATGAAGTATCACAATAATGTTATATTCAGAACTGAAAATTAATGAAATGCACCAGAGGTTAACTTGTCCCAGATTCTCTTCTTGGTACATAAACTCCGAAGTGAGCATTCGAGTCCTTAAACTTCAATAAAATAGCACAAAAGAAATAATCGAGCCATGCAGAAACTTTTACCTTTTATTGCATTTAAAGCAGGAGGATACTTAGTTCCTTCTGGTTGCTCTTTTATAAGCATTTGGAAAGTTTTGGAGTAAGCAGCTTTGCTGCCATCCTCGAGTAGTTTAACTTGATCGATCTTTATTTTACTGGTGCATATACTCATGATCTCTTTTTTCTCAATTGCTCTTACTTCAAAGCCCATTCCAGATGCATCCCCCTTGTATGGTAGGGAGATGTTGATAGCACCTGAACCTTTTCGTGAGCTGCCGGAAGAGTAATATTCATCATCTATGCCACGTTTTCCTTTCGGGGTAATAAAGTGCCCTTGTTGAAAATCCCCAGGTTCCTTTTCAGTTTTATTGGACAGCTCAAGGGATAATGCAGATGAAGTGCAATCACCAGTCAATACAAGAACAATGTATTTATTTAGTTTTTGAGATGGACCTTTCAATATAACACCAAGCAAGTGATCATCATCCTGTCAATATGTTCAAAAAGTCATTGGGTTTTAATGTGAAAACTGGAAAGGATGCGACTATAGCACATCTAACAGTGTGTGTGCAAAATAACCAGGCTTGTACGAACATAGGGTTATGGTACAAATGATAGAATGGTAGCCTCCAAAACAAATTAATAACATTCTGAAGTACTTGCTTAAATTTCCTGGTTAATTTTAGTCTCAGCATTTAAAGTGGAGGTGCTAAGTAAAAAGCTCACTGGAATTTAGATCGGCTTGAGCAAAGAATATTCTAAGATCAAGCTTGATTTCAAGCTGAAGATTGATTCCTAGCCAAGCTAATATCATGCTTGTGTATGCTAAAGTCACATGATTTTTAGTAATTCTTTTGAATTTTGAAATCAGATATAATGCTAATCTAACAAGAGGGTTTAAACTTCAATTTGGAACTTTAAAAAATGCTTTGGTTTCTTCTAAGCTCCTAATATTTCTTTGTGTGCTACTTCTGTATCTTGCTAAATGCATATAGAAGATCTAAAGACCCAAGTGCCGAGCCAACTTTCTATTGAGTTTATAACAGTTAGGTGTTGGGAAATTTCACAATAGAACTATGTAAATAAAAAAAACAATTGCCAAAAGGAACTGACAAATAAAGAGGATTGTGCAAAGAGAAACTCAAATGATGAAGACATACAGATTCAGATTTAATGACCACCAATCTCCCAGGTATTAGGAACTGTTGAGAACTGGGCGATTGCATAATTGCCTCTGTTATATATTCCCTATGCTCCTCAGCTTGTAATGACATCTCGAAGTATTCTTCGATTGAAGGCTCTCCTTTTATGCACCTAATACAAGAATATAACGCAAAGAGATTAAAAAAAACTAAGTTCAGTGCACACAAATACTGGATACTGCACTTTTATCGGTACTTCAGATAAACAATGAAAATGTATCATAAACTGCTACACGTATACCGTTGCAAAGAAATTGTAAAAATAAACTTGTTACAATTTTATAGAGAACGGAAAATGCCTACATCTGCAGGCTTCTCATTCTTTTGGAGCTAAGCACACTTCTAAGCCTATCCATATTCAACATCGACATCTCTGCATTCATGTAATCAAATCATCGACACTACTCCTAGAGTTGGCTATGAAAGAATTGCTGCTAGCCTACTAGATTGTTTGTGTATTCATTATGTCAATTAAACAAACATTTTCACGGTCCATATTATGTATTTATTTATTGGCACCTCTTCGTTGTGCCAAAGCAGTGGGAGTTACATCTACAAAGGATCATGGTTCCAGAACTTGCCTACCAAAATCATAAATAAAACACCAATACTTCAAGCTTTAGCTTTTTATGTCAAATGAAGATTAACTTCTTTATGTTTCAATTATTATGTAGAATTTGGAATTTTGCTTTTGAAGTTTTGGCATATATTGTATCAATCAGGTAAACATGAGTTAATGTCTCAGAACCTTACTCTATTGGCTTTGTAGTTTGACTAAGCATTTGTAAAAGTAGCTTTTCCTTCTCAGGCAAATTCTTTTGTGCACGGAATTCTGCAAAACTTCTCTTGAGCATGTCCTCGACCTATCAGAAAAATCACCATTGAAGTATATTACCTTCTGCACGAGGGCCTATTTGTTTGAGCTTCAGCTTTTTTGAAGAGCTGATTCTAGATTGTGGCTTTGAAAATGCTGTGTCCAAAAGCAGACTATTGGAGTGCACATACTCATAAAAACTGAATACTTCTAGTGACAAAAAGAGTCCCCTGTCACCCTTGAATAGTCAAATTAGTCTCAAAAGGAGAAAAAAGTTTAACATCAAAAGAGCCCTGATATATACACTATTGAGCAGATAGTTAATAGTTAATACAGAAAGTTGATCAAAGACAGCCTTGGAAGTAAGCTTTGTTAAGGCCTTGAGGCTAGTAGCATAATAGTCTGATGTTAGTGCTTCACCTGGTGGTTTGCTACAATGTTATGTTTAAGGAAAGACTTCAGTGGCATTTCAAGAGCCCAATGGGCAACCATATGTAGTTAAACTATACAGACAACAAGGATGGTACCACAAACACTCCTAACCACACATACTATTACACAGCTACCCTAGACATGCTGAATAAATTGGGGATGCCTTTATTTCAGAAACGCTTCTATCATCACACGCACACACTTAACAAAGTAAATGTCTTGTCTAGTTCTGGTTTCAGTCAAAACTCCAAAATTCAAATGTGGACCTTTAAGACTTTAAGACATGTGCATGGATGCCAACAAGTATAAGGAATCAAAAGATGGTTGGGTGGCCCCAGATACAAATCCACATTAAAATATGGAGTTGAAATTGAAAAGGATGAAAGTCTAACCAAGGAAGTATAGTGATAAGTGTTGATAGGTATACCTTCAGTTCCTCCACACGTAGAAGATGTAGTATCATAGTGTATGTTAATCGAAATTGAGATTCCAATCGAGTTGGTTTTCCAACAATCAAATTTTTCAAATCACTTTCTTCAGGAATTTCATCACGACACATAATGATCACTGTACCAATGTTATCGAGTCCTCTCCTACCAGCACGTCCAGCCATTTGAATATACTCCCCTGGAAGCAATTTTCGGTGTTCTTTTCCATCAAACTTTCTTAAGGAATCAAACACAACCTGTTGGGTTTACAAAAGCGCACTCAGAACTAGCTTCACAATTCTGAGCTTAAAGGCATGGGAAAAGCAAGTGCAACCTAAGCACAGCTAAAGTTAGCTCAGTCCAAAAGTGCACAAAGAAACAAGAAACCAAAGCATGCATCTGTGTCTCAAACATCTATGTTTACATGAGTTCTCTTTCCAACAAAGAAACACTGAGCAATGCATCACAACAAACAACAGAAATATGTAGAAATGGAAATATTTAAACAAATGTTGGTAAGATTAATGCACAAAAAGTTGGTTTCATCCAAGGCATGTTGAATTAAAGCATGCCAACCTGTAGTTCATAGTGCCATCATACAAATTAGATTGCTATTTACGCTTAAATATCCCTGGCAGCACTTTCAGAGAGATTGTGTATCAACAGGAAAATGACAAGGATTGTGTTCCCATGGTTGAAAAAAAACAAATAAAATTAATAAGTAGACAGTGGAATGCAAGCGGAACCACCTAACATAGGGATGGTATTCGGTAATAGAAATACGACAGCGATTTGCTCAAGATACAAAAGACTCGAAAAACTTTATTAGGCACAAAGAATCTCACCGTTCTTGCTGGTGCATTAACACCCATTGCAAATGTCTCAGTGGAAAACAGTACCTGCAATAAGTTCAAGAGAGTTAGAAATTTACCATTCCGTTAATTAAGAGGCAATTGTACCAGAACATGCTATAATTGTCAAATGAGCGTTGAAAAAAAACTTTTCAGGCGCAACTGACAACACTGATGTGATCACAAACATAGTTTCTCTATTACTGTTTCAAGTTAATGGACACCTGCAGCAGCTTTGGACAGGACAGGATGGACTTAAGCCAGTGATCAGCATTTGCAATTTTTTGTTATAAATCCAGTAAACATCCAACAGTCTCGTATACTCATGCATGGACTCGTTTCCTATGAACTTCAATAAGTGAAACTACTAAGACAAACATCATCATGACAAAAAAAAAGAGGAATGAGGCAATGAGCTACTGCATTGGTTAGTACTTGGTACAACAGCATCGATATGTATACCAGTTACCAGAATTCAAAGCATTACCTTGATCACGCCACGACAGAATAGCATCTCAACCACTTCCTTAACAATAGGGAGAAGCCCAGCATGGTGTGCTCCAATTCCTCTTCGTAGAAGACTTTGTATCCGTACAACCTATTAAGGAGGTCAAAGTATAAAGCACTGATTGAAGCAAAGGCGCATAGGATACAGCACTAAAATTTATGAGCTATTAGATCACCTGTGGAAGGTTCCTATCAGATCCTTTAAGGCGTGAAAATGCCTTGTCACAGAAGACACGGATTTCACTTTTCTCCGAACTACTGGTGAGATCAGTGCCAAACATGCTATCTGCCGAATTATCACAACGGTTCTTTGAGAAACAGAAGATCACCACCTGCAAAAGAACCATCTAATGATCAGATAAACTTATTTCAAATGTGAATTAACATGGTATAATTATGATAAAACGAAAAGTAGAATCCATAACCAAAATGTTGAGTAATTGTCATTTTACAACATGTTGAGATAGGCTTCAGCGTACAAATGAAGGATAAATAAATTCAATGTAAATGCTGAACAAGAAAGAGGTCGAACAGAACTAATAATGTCATGATTGCAAGATAGAAAAATCACAAAAGTTATTCTCACATACAGGCACAAGGGATTTCTTCAGAAGGTTATTCACAAGTGGCATCCAAACTGAAGATTCTGATCTCTTTGGCCCTGAGTAGCTTTGTGAAACTGCTGCTGCTCCTGAATTGGCATTGTGATGCTTTGTGTACTTCTGATCTCTCCCCCTGTTTGATGTATCAGGATTTTTGCCTTGAATTCCAGCACTTTTGCCTTGAATTCCAGCACGTACTGCAGGTGTTCCTGATTTTGGACCAGGTTTCACTCCAAGCTTGTTTGAATTTTTCTTTTTGAAAGCATCCTTTGCTTCTCTAAACCCTTGAGTAAGAAAGGTATCCCTCTCACATATTTTGTACACTTCTCCAGAGTAGAACAAGCAATGCTCCAGCGGAACAGGCCTTTTGTTAGTCCTGATGAACACATAATGACAGTACTGCGCGGTCAATATTATAGCTGGAGGTATCCAAACATATTCAAATTTTGCACTTTAAGGCAAAGCTACACTATTAGACACTTAACTGTTTGGCCCTCTGCAATCAAACCCCTAGTCTGATCTTATTGATCCAATCCCCTATATTAACAAACAGAAGAGAGCGCCTTTTCTACAATCATCTTTCACAGTGTACGGGCAATCATTGTCCTTGGATCGCATGCATTTACTTGCTCAAATTATTTTCATATCCTGAAAAATTCAAGGCCAAACTAAGACCATGTTTGTTTCAGCTTGGGATTTTAGATTGTAGCTTTTACAATCGAACAACCAATCACACTGTGTACAGAATATTTGGTTGATAGTGAATATAGTGACTCAAGTGCAGTTTTCATTAAAACCTTACCGTTGCCGAAAGGAGAACAATGTTAATGTGCTTCGGGAGCATTATAATAACCACTTTCAGCGTCGTTTACATAATGCACTTCATCAAAGATTACCTGATTGTAGAAGTAACCACACATCAGCCCGCAGTACTCCTTAAGATTATAAAAATGATATTTAAAATTAAAGGCACATAGTAATTGTTAGTGGAGTCAAGGGCCTATTGGGCCTTAACCCATTAGGGTTAATTAGTCGCTAGATGTTATGAGCGTGGTGGGATTGAGAGGATTGTGGAGAAAGAAGGGGCGGGTGCTGCCGCGATACAGTACCCGCGGTGCTACAGTACAACGGGTACTGTTCACGGGCGGCGGCTGCAAGGGCGAGAGAGCGGCGGCTAGGGTTGGGGGCGCTGGGAACGCCGGCCGCGAGGCTTCAGCCCCGCGGCCGGCAAGAGAGAATGGATTTCCTTCTAATCTCTTGCTTGATTAGATTGATGCATCTCCTCTCCTTATATAGAGAGCTTTACTTGACCCCTAAACAAGCGACTAATTAACCCTAATGGGCTAAGGCCCAATAGGCCCTTGACTCCTCTAACACTACACCCCACCTGGACATGCAGCTCATCCTCGAGCTGCAACCTAACAATGACGCTAACGATGACTCCACTAGACGCAAACAGAAAACATAAGAACAAGCCTTTTACATCTCGGCTTATTTTAAATAAACTGCAATTCTTTATTTTTGACTCTTGAAGATACGGCGGACACTCTCCTTGTGCTGGACCTGCACGTAAGTAGCCGCCTGGATCCCATGGACCATCGGAACGAGAGAGGAGGACAGGTATGGCCACCAGAAATTAGTCGCGACAGCGACCAGCGGAGACGTCCTCGTGGTGGCCGGTGACGGAACGTGATGGCGCCAAGCAATGTGCCTCCGCCGATGTCAAGGAGGAAAGCGCCTCCCCTATCGCTGTTGTAGAATTGGAGTTCGCTACCATGCATGCGCGTGAAGACAGCGGCGAGTTGGCACAAGCGCTGGTGGCCGTCTGACGGGGCGAGGTCGCGCCCCCATTTGCCGAGGTCGCGCCCCCAATTGCCGAGGTCGATTGCTGTCAAAACCGCCTCTGCCAAGAGATTAGAAGAAAATCCCTTCTCTCTTGCTGGCCGTGGGCGAAGCCTCGAGGCCGGCGTTCCTCGACCGCGTTATCCTCGTCGTTCCCCCAAGGCGCGACGCCCCCCAACTTCGTCATGACGCCGGCGCAGTTAACCGCCGCCATCCTCAACTTGGGCCAACAGTTGGCCGAGATCCGCGACCTTCTCCTGCAGCGCCAGGTGGACGACTTCTCCGCACAGATGGTGGCCCTGGCACCGGTCGCGTGGCCGCCCTCGAAGCCTGTATGGTCGCCGCTGTCGCCGCCCGTCTGGTTGCCGCCCTCGACGCCCGTGTGGTCGCCGCCGTCGCCGTCCGTGTGCCCGCCATCCGCACCCGGGTGGCCGCCGACGACAGCCCTTGCACCGGTTGAGTGCCTGCCGCCTTCCTCCATCGCGGCGACCTCGCACCAGTTGACGCGGCTGGCGGCGGTCAAAGGCACGCCATCACCCTCAGCGCAGCCGCCTCTGCCGTTAGATCCGGTTATCCCGGAGGATTTAGTCGCGCCGTAGGTCCCGCAACCAGCCTGCGGGCTCCTGGCTGCCGCAGAGAGCAGCAGCCCGGCACCGTTGTCCTTCCCTCCTGCGCCAATCCCGCCGTTCACCGCCACCAACCCCGCGCCACCGCAACAGCACTGCGCACGCGCTTTCTTCGGGGGCGTGGATGGCATCCAGGCATCGGCGGCGGTGCGGCTGCAGGCTGCAGCACGCGGCCTCCTAGCGCGGCGACGGCTACAGAAGATGCGCTTGGAGATGCAAGATGCGGCTTTGACAGCGATCGACCTCGGCAATTGGGGGCGCGACCTCACCCCGTCAAACGGCCACCAGCGCTCGTGCCAACTCGCCGCTGTCTTCACGCGCATGCATGGTAGCGAACTCCAATTCTACAACAGCGATAGGGGAGGCGCTTTCCTCCTTGACATCGGCGGAGGCACATTGCCTGGCGCCATCACGTTCCGTCACCGGCCACCACGAGGACGTCTCTGCTGGTCGCTGTCGCGACTAATTTCCGGCGGCCATACCTATCCTCCCCTCTCGTTCCAATGGTCTCCATGGGATCCAGGCGGCTACTTACGTGCAGGTCCAGCACAAGGAGAGTGTCCGCCGTATCTTCAAGAGTCAAAAATAAAGAATTGCAGTTTATTTAAAATAAGCCGAGATGTAAAAGGCTTGTTCTTAGATTTTCGGTTTGCGTCTAGTGGAGTCATTGTTAGCGTCATTGTTAAGTTGCAGCTCGAGGACGAGCTGCATGTCCAGGTGGGGTGTAGTGTTAGAGGAGTCAAGGGCCTATTGGGCCTTAGCCCATTAGGGTTAATTAGTCGTTTGCTTAGGGGTCAAGTAAACTTCTCTATATAAGGAGAGGAGATGTATCAATCTAATCAAGCAAGAGATTAGAAGGAAATCCATTCTCTCTTGCCGGCCGTGGGCGAAGCCCCGCGGCCGGCGTTCCCAGCGCCCCCAACCCTAGCCGCCGCTCTCTCGCCCTCTCAGCCACCGCCTCGCGAACAGTACCCGCGGTACTGTAGCACCGCGGTACTGTAGCGCGCCAGCAGCCAACCCTTCTTCCTCCACAATCCTCTCAATCCCACCACGTTCATAACAGTAATACTGAATGATGGAATCAGAATTGACATGGCCCACCCATTCGATATCACGTGTAATGTCCGCACCTCTGTAGAGCATTGAGCGCAATATTTCAGTAGTCATAATTAAACAAGTTGCCTCTGGCCTGATGCTGACATCTCCCGTCAGAAGTCCAACATCAAACTTCCCAGAGAAATCTCGGTATTTCTGGTTGCTGATAGTTTTAATAGGAGCAGTATAGACAGCCCGAGTACAATGCTGCATATTAAAATTATCTGTCATTATAAGACCCATGCTAACATTTTCCTTTTATCCGGTGCGGGTTTAAGCCAACTATTATGGTAAGCAACGAGATATAGTGCACTGAAATATGTAGTCTAAAGGTTGATCGCCTAACAAAAGTAACAGTGAAATCTTATCAGAAATTAAGAACTGCACACTTCTCAAAGGTTAAGTTAAAGCTCCATCCTAACAGAAGTTGGGTACTGAACATCAAGGTTTACAAGCTACAAATGTGGAAGATAGTAGGTGGTTTCAAATGAACAGAAGTGCACAAAAAAAAGAAGAGCGAAGTCAGTCATACTTTTGTTGCTAAAGCAAATGCATACTCGGCAACAACTGTCTTTCCTGCTGAAGTATGGGCTGCAACGAAGACTGACTCACCCTTCTCAAGATAATATATAGCCTGTGGTTGGTAGACATAAAAAATAGATTATCAAATTGGCAATTATACCAAGCATTTAAAACAAAGACATATTGGTAGGTGATAGCAATTAAATGCCTCCTTGTAATACATAGTTCCCACAGGAAATATAGAGGAAAGGAAATATCTGTCCACTTGATGTTTCCTTTCATTCAAAATTCCTATGGTAATCTTGTATTCCAGTTCCAGGAAGGACAAAACAAAGAGAAGACCGGACAGCATAGAAAAGACACAATAGCATCATCGTTCATCAATTTCTTAATTGCTATTTAAATTAAAATAAAATACTTGGAAGTATAAAAGCCAGTGGCCTCAGATGGGGAGGACAGAAATTTAATCAGTATAGTCTTTGTTTGGAAGGACTAATAATTCCTAGTATACTTTGAGTGAGACCTTTCAGAGTTCAGGTTAACAGCACATTAGAAATTCACACTTTGGCACATAAAGAAAATGGAGAAACGGCATAGCAAGAGGATTAGAACTTTAGAAGGAGAACATTGTTAGATCCCATACACAAAAGGCGGGAGTAGTATTCTCAACATATCTATAGTGAATAGACATAGCCACTTTAACTCTCTGAGGTCCTATTACAAATCGTGTCAAGTTCAAGTTGAGACAGAGTATATACAATCAAACTAAAATTGCAGGCTAAGTCTATCAAATATAGACAAAGTACCACAATCACAAATATGTAGTATCAATATGCCTATCAAAGTTCATGTAAAAAGAGCAGTGTATATTGTTTGGATGCTATCGTATACTAGACGCTGAGATCAATACTGAGAAGCCATTAAGATAGAAGGCACAGATGATTATGAGTACCTTACCTCCTTCTGGAACTTATCTAATTCAAATGGAAACTCGATTGCCATATCCGGAACAAGATTGTAGAAGTTAGTCACAATGTCTTCGTCCCCACCAACAAGTGCCCAAACCTATAGGTGAAATAGAGATACATTGCCGTTAACGATTCATCCATGATCTATCTTTACACTTTAGGGAATTGTGAGACCACTTTCTGCAACACTATCCACCCATGGAGCTTATGGAATGAGAAGCACAGCATACGAAGTGAGATACAAAACAAAGCACAAAGTGTGCCTACCTTGGCATCATGTGTTGGCTTGTCATCACCTGATACACCTGATTCTCTTCGTGTATCTCGAACTTCAGAAGATAACATTTGATCCAAGTCTGTTTGAGTTTCAGGATCATCCCTTATAACATCTGCTTCATGATTCTCAGCGTCTAGCTTTGTTGTAGTCTCAGAAGCACCTTGCCACACATCAACTTTTTTTTCGCCAATTTCTGCCAATAGAAAATGAAAATCTTAACAAGAAACAATAAAGAGTTAACAAACGCAAAGAAATGCAATAATGTCATTGTAGCAATAATGGTGATGGCGTCCCATCATCTCTTAGCTATTACAATTTGTCAAGAGAATATGCTCATGCGACTTGAACATATGATAGCAATAAAGTACCTTTGGTTCCCTCATCCTCAGCCGATTGTTGAACACCACCCTCCTGCAACGCCTTGTTAGCGGCATCTTCCTCCCACGCTATCTTAAAAAGATCATCAAACTGCACTGAGTACTTCTCCTGCAGGAAAATGGGATAATCAGAATGGCAAAGTATGCAGAAATGTGGAATGTTGATCTAACTACCATTGCTTCATTCGGTGATGATACAGGTTGCTTATCCTCTACAAGTTCTCCATTCCGGAAACACTTCCACTGGCTTTTATACTCCTACAAGAGAGGTATAGACAACCACAGTCACAGTTTGGCGCATCAACAACAATCTTTACAGTTATAGATGGCAAAAGAGAGAAATTTAGTAAAGGACAAACCTTCAATTGGCCCAGTTCCAATCCCTTGCGGAACCCTGGAGGAGCAACCTGTGCCGGGCCACCGGTCATAAGCTCATGCACCCAATCACCGTTACGTGCACCCTCCGGGAATGCCTTCTCCAATGCAGCCGCCTCGGCATCGTCATCCTGTAGACCACCCGGACGAAAGGGTCGGTTGTTGATGCTCCCCCTGACGAAGTCCTTCGCCGGACCAGGCATCCGTGGTGCCAAACCCCCGGCCCCCGAACCGAACACCTCGCCCATCTCCATCTGCACGGACTCAGGATCCCACACTTGCGACTCCGACAAAGACTGCGACGTCCCCCGGCCGCGCCGAAAAGGCGGCTGCCAGGCGGGCGCGAGAATGGTGCGGGGTGCGGAGGGCTCCAGCGGTGGCCTGGCCAGTGCGAACCAGTCCACGTCCCACACCCTCCCGACATCGGCCGCGGTGGGGAGGTGGAGCTCGGGGTTGAGGTAGTTCGCCTCGAGGTACTCCTTCAAGCTGCTCGGGCTCCCAGGCGGGTAGGCCGGCGGCTGCGGGTCGTCACCACAACAACGGCGGGTTTAGGGTTTACGGATTGCAGAGAACAACACGGGTGATTTAGGTCGGAATTGGTGGGTCGCGTACTTACCGGGACGAATTCGGGAATGGGGCTGGACGGGTGCGGGGTAGGGTCGAGGCGGAGGTGGCCGCTGTGGCCGGAGAAGCTCATGCGGAACGGCAGCTCGCTCGCCGGCGAGGGAGCAGGGCCGTCCATGACTCCATGGTGGCGCCCCGCGGCGAGGCGGTCCGTTTCCGTTTCGACGAACTGCTTCATAGTTCAGAGCTTAGAAGCGGAGAGCCAAGTTCACAGCGTTTCGGGAGTAAATTCCCTATATGCCATTGGAAAATGTAACCCATCCCTTCTATGCCATTGAAAATTACATCATCCCTTCAATGCCATTGTTTTTAATTTTTCATTCCCTCTATGCCATTGGTGTCAAAAATACTAACGGAGCAGTTAAACTGAAAGACAAAAGGACAATAATACCCCTGGCTCCTATTCCTTGCCCTCTCTCTACTACCACTGACGTGTGGGACCCACACGTCAGATTCATCTTCAACCTTGAACCCATCGGGCCGTCACGCGCTGCGTCCTCTGCCGCGGGCCACGCCGCGGGCCGCGCGCGCCCGGTCCTGCTCGCCGCGATGGGAAGAGGCGGAGGACCCGGCACCGCGCCCTGCCCCTCCGCATGCACGCCGAGCTCCGGCCGCCGGCAGAGGAAGCAGGGACCGCAGCAGGGACCGCAGCCGCCGTGCGAGCCCGCCGAAGCTCGCCATGGCCGGCGCGAGCGGAGGGAGGGAGGGAGGAGGGGGCGCGCGCGGCCGGCCAGCGGGAGGGAGCATAGAAGGGGAGGCCGTCCGCCGCTGTCCCGCTAACTGCCGCCACAGCGGCCCCATGCCGCGGCCGGGGGAGGGGAGGCGAATAGCCGGGGGCAGGCGTGTTCGCGCAGGCCGGCAGCGCTCCGAGGAGGACGGCAGCGCGCCAGCGGGAGGGAGCAGAGAAGGGGAGGCCGTCCGCCGCCGTCCCGCTAACCGCCGCCACAGCGGCCCCATGCCGCGGCCGGGGGAGGGGAGGCGAATAGCCGGGGGCAGGCGTGCTCGCGCAGGCCGGCAGCGCTCCGAGGAGGACGGCAGCGCGCCGGCGGGAGGCGTGGCCGGACCAGCCATGGCCACGCGTGGCTCTGGCCGCCGCCGCCATCCCCGCAGCTCGCCATGGCCACGCGCGGCTCCGTCCCCGAGCAGGGGAGGGGGCGTCACGCGGGCCCGCGGCTCTCCGAGAGGCCAGGCAGGGGAGGGGGCGGCGACGAGGCCCGGCTTGGGAGGGGGCCACCGCGCTGTCGAGGGCCGAATCGAGGGGGGAGGAGGAGAGGGCGGTGCCGCACGGGTGGAGGGAAGGAAGGAGGAGGAGCGGCGCCGTGCGTGTGGGAGGAAGGAAGGAGGAGGCGCTCGCCAGCCACCTTCGCCCCGCCTCGCGCTCGCCGGCGAGGGAGCAGGGAAGGAGAGGAGAGGGAGGACGGAGAGGGAGAGAAGAGGCGGAGGGGAGGGAGGAGCAGCATCGCCTCCTCCCTTGCCGCCGGGCGGGCGAGTGCGGAGGGGTATTATTGTCTTTTCCCCTGTACCTTTTAACGGATCTGTTAGAGAAATTAACGGCAATGGCATGGAAGGGATGAAAAATTATAAATGATGGCATAGAAGGGATGAGGTAATTTTCAATGGCATAGAAGGGATGGGTTACATTTTTCAATGGCATACAGGGAATTTACTCGCGTTTCGGTCATGTCCTGGAGGAATCATTACCAAAAAAAAATTGTGTAGAAACCAAATAATTTCCAAAGGAAATCAATAAATCTCCCAAAAAAAATAAGAGTTTAGTAAGCTATTAGGTGCTGTTTGATTCAGGGGACTTTTTTTAGTCCCTATCACA
The DNA here is from genome assembly GCF_016808335.1 of Panicum virgatum. Lineage (NCBI taxonomy): Eukaryota > Viridiplantae > Streptophyta > Magnoliopsida > Poales > Poaceae > Panicum > Panicum virgatum. Next base: position 4,667,612 of record NC_053136.1, read on the forward strand.
TCAAAAGAAATTTTACTGTTTTGAAGTATTAAATAAAATCTGTTTATAAATTTTTTTTACAGCTGAGTGCTAATTCGTGAGATGAATCTAATGAGCCTAATTAATCCATAATTTGCTACAATGATGCTACAGTACCAATCCTCTAATCATGGATTAGCATACCTTATTAAATTCGTCTCGCAGTTTAGCCCTAGGGTCTGGGGTTAGTTTTATAATTAACTTTTATTTAATACTTTTAAATATTAAGATTCTCTTTGATGTGACATAGATTAAAGTTTAGCCGCTAAAATCAAACAATCATGGCACCTCTTGGTAGCAAACCAATTAGTGGCCAAAAAAATTGGCAACTTTTGCCTAGCCAAAACATTGGCACGCCAAAAATTTGGCAGCCAACCAATCAGACTCTATATACCGGTCGAGGGTTATTTTTTACTTATCATTTTCTTACTAATGGTCAAGCCAAGTATGGAATTTAGTAAATTTAATATTTCCTCTTTCTTTTTTATTGTTTTCTTGTGCATAAATGTATCTACACGGAGAATTCGTGCTTTGTGTTTTACCTCTCAAAAACTATGTGTACAGGATTTCGCATAAGACCCACGGGTATGATTTCATTTTTCACGAGGATGAAAGAAAGAACACGTTACTCACTTATCTCGTACCAAATGGCATATGGAATTTGCCTGGTGACAGTTTTTTTATTTTCCTATAAACTAAATAAAACAACATTTGATTTCATTTTCAATCAAACGTTCGTACCATAAATTATTTGTTCCAACACATAAGAGTTCGAGCCATGTGATAAGTTTTCAAGTCAATATGGGTCATTGCAGACAATCAAAACCTACTTCCATACCATACTTTTAAGAAATTTACGTGAGGGTTGTTTGGTAGATTACTCAATTTATCTTCATGTGTTAACTATGATAGCATCAATGGCACCATTGATATGTAACACTTCCTATAGCTCTATCATGTTTTTAATTTCGAGGGTGCTTTTTATCCTTATTTTGTACTGCAATATATGTGTAAATATTAGTAGATATAGGAGTAAAAACAAGACGTAATAAAAAAGGATCGACGCGGAAAGTCCCTAACGTTAGATTCACTATCTCACAGAGTCTAAGACCGTGAAAGCATTTTTTAAGACAAATGCACGTGCAATTTTTATGTTTCCAAACAGAAATGCATTTGAAATCATTGAAGTACAAGTATAAAAAGATCTAACTAAATGGAGTATTTTCCAAAAGGGAAAATATTTCCTATATTGCGTGGTGGAACTAGTTTCCATTTATTTTCCTGAAAAATTTACATGGCACACGTTTATAGATTGCAAATTTTTTAAGTTCCCTTCTTAAGGCTTAACACAGCAATATATTGAAAATAAATATGCATAACCTGGACACAGCGATAAAAAAAAAACTTAACCGATAGCACTGCAAATATCTTCTGCATTTCCGCATTACAAGCAAAGGCAGTCCAGCTCCGATCAGAAGTTGGAAACCAGCGCAACGAGTTTTCAAAATTCAAATAGTTCAATTCACAAGACGGAAGACAAGGCCTATGGTTAATCCAAAGATCCTATATTACCGGGCGCTCTCCTCTCCTCAATCGGTCAATCCCATCGCTCTCCTCGTTTGCTCCGGCCTCCCACTCCGACTCGATCGCTTCGCAAAAACACCTCCATGCATGTACGCACCTCACCGATGCTCCCGCAAGTCATTCTGAATTCGCCTTTCTTTCCCGGAGCTCATCGCATCTCGAGCGCGCACGTTGAATTCTTGATTCGAGGATAGGAACCGATCGACCTGCAGCTTCCACACACGTCGTCTCTTGTCGGCCATGGCGATGTCGGCTTTGTCAACGTCCGCTCTGAGCTCTCTGGAGGCGATGCTCCAGTCGCTGATGCGAGGATCAGGAGGAGGAGGCGGCGACACGCCCATAGACGACACCCTCGCCTCCCCGCCGCCGCCGCCTCTACCAGCACGGCCAACCCCACGAGGCCGTCGTCGTTCTTCGCGTCGTAGAGTCCGGCCCGCCGTGGCGGCGTGTACATTGATGTCACCACCGCCATCGCCGTCACGGTCGCCGTCGCCGTCACCGTCACCGCCCAAGGTTCCACTTCCACCCCCATTAACGCCATGTCGCCATCAGCATTGTCCGTTGATTTCTCTCAGATGATCTGTGACCGCCACGCATTTGATGGCTTGCATTGGCTCATTGTGGCAGGAGCAGGAAGATCACACTAGGGCGGATGGTGTCTCGCCGTTGGTGGAGGATCTGGAGCGGAAGGCGGTGGAGGTGGAGGCGCAGCTGCGGCGCAACGAGGAGGAGAACGCCGCGCTGAAGCGGCGGATGGAGAGCTACCACATCAGGTGGCTGCAGTACGAGATCAGGATCAAGTCCATGGAGGAAGCCTTCCACGAACAAATGGCCGCTCTGCAGGTTCGTCAGTCCTGATCGAATGAGCACTGCAAAAATTTCGCACACATTGTTGAAATGCCAGTCTGAAACTCTGAACGATAATCCATCGTCGTCTTCCTCGTGTGTCCGTGTTCATGGACGCAGCTGGCTCAGGACGCGGCACGGAGGGCCGAGGAAACGGCGGCGTACGACCGCCGCAAATCCTCAGGACACCACGTCGTCGACACGTCGGAGGAGCCGCCGGTGAGGCTGTGGCCCGGCCGGGACCGCATGCTCGTGGGCGCCAGGCGGAGCGCGGCGAGCCGCCTCGACGCGGAGTTCCGGCGCCAGAGCCACACGCTGGAGCGCGGCGCGGCGGTGCTCGTCGCCGAGGCGCCGGCGCCGGGCGTCCCCTCCGCCGCCGCCGCCGCCGACCTGAAGAAGCTCAAGGCGCAGTTCCACGCGTGGACCAAGCACTACAAGGCCCGGCTGCGCAGGACCAAGGCCGAGCTCGGCAGCAGGGACGCGCGGCGCCAGGGCAGCTGCTGGATCTGAAGAAACCTGTTGCGTAATTTGGAGTTCGTCTATGGTGGTGTGAAATTCTAATTCAAAGATTCCACGAATTTCATGAAATGGATTCAAATCTTGGAGTAGAAAACTCTGGCAACGTTGAATGACATGCTACTAGGTGCCGTGCAAAGATTTCAAATCATGCGCGTGCTGTAACCGTTTGGTTGTTCAACCACTGTAGTAGCATCTGTTGAGCCTGTGAGCAGCACATGATGATGGGATCAAAAAAAAAGTTTGGGTTGATTTTTTCAGGTGAGGATTTTACCGGTCTACGATTAGGCATTTAGGCACACTGCATTAGCGTCACCTTGCTTGAAAGGTACCGCGCGATTTGACGGCAGGGCCCGGGCCTGCTCCGGGCCTGCTCCAGCGTGACCGTGAAACAGTGATCAATGAAAGATGTGGCCATTTTCTCTGCAGTGTTAGCGCCAGCTACTGGGCGTCACCTCACCAGGAAAACGTCCACGACAGCGAGAGGGGAGGGAGACCGGGAGGAAGGTTCTATCAGCCTATTCGTTTGGCTGGTTGGTGGACTACAGTACCCACATGGGTAACTACGGCCTTCTCTCCTTTCAAAATTTCAAAACTTTATTAGATTTTCCATCGCATCGAATTTTTAACGCATGCATAAAGTATTAATTGTAGCTAAACAAAATAATTAATTATATAATTTATTTATAATTTGCGAGACGAATCTTTTGAGCCTAGTTAACTCATAGTGGGACAATAATTATCAAATATAAACGAAAATGCTACAGTACTTTACACTCAAAACTTTATGCATCTAAGCAAGGCCTTCGTATACTGTCAAATTATCGGTATCTGAGCATCTATATTAACCAGGCGCTACAGTGCCCCCAATCTCTCACAAAAGCAGTGTTGAACCAGCTGCTACAGTACCAGCGAAGCGAAATGACTGTGTGTTCTCTCAACATTTAGCAACGTGTTGTTTTTTTAAAAAAATAGGAGTTTAGCACGTCTGCCATCCCCAAACAAGATCATAAATTGCAAGGAACGACCATTCACTTATCAATGAAATAGACACCGGCATGGCAATATATGATGGAAATGATTGAGGCCCTGTTTATTCACACCCCGTAAACGTAAAAACACAAAATTTTGCAAAAGAATCTTGCTAATTTGAAGTACTAAATAAAGTCTATTTACAAAATTTTTTGCATGGATAGGCTGTAAATCGCGAGACGAATCTAATGAGCCTATTTAATCTATGATTTACAACAGTGATGTTACAGTAACCATCCGTTAATTATTGATTGATCATGGATTAATTAGCATCATTAGATTCGTCTCGCGATTTACAATCCATCTGTGTAAAAATTTTTGTAAATAGACTTCATTTAGTACTTCAAATTAGCAAGATTCCGTCGCAAATTTTTTTGCGTTTACATGGCAACAAACTAAACATGACCTGAACTGAAAAAAATCGCCAGCAGTTTGCGTGTGAATGTAGACCTGAAATGAAGATCATGTGGCTTTCCCAGTGGTTTGGCAGGGGAGAGGAAACGAGAAAGGGTCAAGTGAAAGTGGGTTGGAGCACAAACCCGGTGGCTATATTCCTTTGCCAACCTTTATATCTTTTTCAGCAAAAGAACAGATGAATTGTAACCATTAAAACGATCATCAGATCCTTGGGCTTTCATTATCTCCCAACCAGCTGCAATGACCCATTTCTCCTCCTTTATCCTGAAGTTGAAATTGGCGTAGGTATCACATCGTTGACCACAACACATCATCTCTTGACTTTTTATGTCGTCGTCATCTTCTCATGCCATCTCTTCACATTACAATGTGCTCACTATTCTTCCATCTGAGATTACTGTTTATTATTTGGCAGTACCTAAACATTTTGTCCGCTTGACAAGAATGAATTCTGATGCCAATCAAATGGAAAGACATTCAATTGTCTCCCAATATAGATGGCCGACTAATTAGGAGAACGAAATGAGATTTTCCTGGTTTCAATCGGATCTGATTGTATGAAAACCTACTCTTTTCATCTTTGTTTTGTTTTGTTCTGCTTTTGGTCACTGTCTGCTGATTCTCTTTTAAGTCCTGTCTAATAAGTTAGGGCTCGTTCAACCCGAACTTGAATCAATTTTAGCTATTTAAGGCAGGATAATTTATTAAATACTCATCCTGTCACAAAATATCTGACGCATTTGATAAAAAATAAATCTTGCAAAACTTTTTAAAAACCGTGACCATCAATAGTTGTCATACTCTCATATTTATTCGATATTGTGACTATACTTGAATAAGAAAAATAAAATACTAGCCAAAGTTAAGCACTAAACCAAAAAAGTTATGGACATTAGGCATTGGTGACGGGTTCAACCTTTTATTGTCGCACATACTGTATACCGCTCAAACATATATTAATCTTTTTCCGTTATAAAGAGGTGACAATTCTCATGTTCCCTAAAATGTGGGATAATGTTTGTTACTTGTTCTTATGTACTTTTCTAAAACAACATAATCAAACAACCAAAAAAATCGTATCAACATTTCTTTTAGAAATATGGTTAATCAATTTATTCTAATCCACTCAAAACAATGATATGATTACAAGCGACTGGATACTGTATTCAGACCGAATTCATTTAGTGAGGTTTAAATCTGTTCGTATCCAAGTTCGGATGTTAAACATCCGATACCGTATCCATATGCGAATACTCAAACTGCATATCTATGATGCCGATATCCTATCATATTCTATCCGACGTAACTAATATTATACGTAGAACACGAACAATAGCGTCCTCTCGCAAAAGAAAGGAGCCGAGGGGCGCCGCCGCCGCCGCCGCCGTTTGCGGCCCCCGTTCCCTCGTCTCCGGCCTCGCTGCCGGTGGTGACGTGGAGCGGGGATCCGTCTCTTCAACAGATCGCCTGTCTTTGTAGGGTCTTAGTCGAGTCCACCTAGATCTAGGGTTTGCTCATCGTCGATATTCGGCGGTGGAGTTAAGTTTTGCCGGAGGAGTGTGGCTCCTCTGCGGCTTGCTTTTCCTGGCGACGCTGGCGATGCGGAAACGACGGCGGCACAGCGTAATAATTTCTCCCAGCATCTTCCGTTCTCCGATGGCGATCTACTCCGACGTCAACGGAGAGGCTGGGGAGACCTGTCCAGGAGTCAAGGGCCGGCGCATCGTCGTCTTCTTCAGGTGATGATGTTGTTAACCCTGTTAATTTCGAGGAAGATGATCTTTAGTGAAAATATGAGCTTTGCTCGGGTTGCCGGCGGTGGAATCGAAGGATGCGTCGTGGGGACGGGAGTTGGCCGATGCGCCTGAGAGGCAGTGTACTCAGCTGATTCGCATAGAAGTAAGCCCTCCTCTGCGGCCTCCACCTTGTGGAGACTGGCTCTGGTGCCCGACGACGATTGGGAAGCGGCTTCGACGGCGGTGACGAACGGATCTTTGAAGGTTTCGAGGAAGATGTACAGGAGCTTTGGACTTCTTTGTAATTTTTCTTTTCTTTGGGATCCTGTTTGTAAAAGAGCCGGTGTAATGCGCTAAGATCAATATATTTTTCTTCTAAAAAAACTAATATTATACTATTCGAATCTAAGTAGAAATATAAAAATAAATATAATATCAACTATATCTGTTCGTATCCAATCAGTTTTATCCCTGTAATAACCAGATAAAAAGGGGGAAGAGAAGGAAAGAAACGAAACCGAAGGGAGGACGGGGAGGGCCGTGTGATGGTGTGAAAAGGTCGCAGCCGGCGACCCGGCGAAAAGCCCGAACGGTAAAGCAACGTCGCAGCGCACCGCGACGCAAAGGAGGGGAGAGCGAGCGGAGGAGCGTGAGCCGGGTGACCCGCGCCGCGCACCCCACCCAACAAGTAGCCAGCCAGCCAGCCACCAGCCGAGGCCAGAGAGAGAGGAAAGGAGGGAGAGGGAAGCGAGCACAAGAGGCCACCGCAGCGGGCAGGCGGCGAGCAAGACGCCTCCACACGTCTCTCCCCCTTCCCCTTCTTCCTCCTCCCGTCCCTGTAGCGGCGCCCAGCCCAGCCAAACCCCGTGGAATCCTCGCCCGATGCGGCCCGGGTAGGGGTCGGGGGGCGGAGCGGAATGGCGGGGGGAGGCGAGAAGCGGCGCCGGGTGGGAGGTGGTGGGGGCCACGAGGAGGAGGAGGAGGTGGTGGACCGCATCTCGGAGCTGCCGGACGCGCTGCGGCTGCAGATTCTGAGCCTGCTGCCGCTCAAATCGGCCATCCGCACCGGCGCGCTCTCCTCGCGGTGGCGGGGCCTCTGGGAGCAGCGCTGGCCGGAGCCATCCTCGCTGCGCATCCGCCTCCCGCCCGGCGCGGCGGGGGCGGCGGCGCGGGTGGAGCAGTTCGGGGTCATCGACCGCCGCGGGAGGCGCCGGATGGACTGCTTCGCGCTCGCCTTCCACGGGGGCCAGCTCACGCAGCCGGACCTCAGGCGCTGCCTCGACTACGCGGCCGCGTGCGAGGTCGAGGACCTGCACCTCCGCCTCGACGGCGCCGCGGGGAGGGGGTCGCGCGGGGGCGGCGGCGGGGCCACCCGCGGCCGGGGCATGCTCACCGCGCACTTCCCCGTGGGGAGCCGCCTGCTCGCGCGCCTCTCCGTGCGGGGGCTCAACCTCACGGCGGCCGCCAACGCGATGGTCGCCACGCTCGAGGTGATCCACCTCCACTCCGTCTTCCTCACCGACGCTGCGCTGCGCCGGGTCGCCGCCGCTTGCCCCCGCCTACGGGAGCTCGATCTCCGCTACTGCCGCCGCCTCCGACGTGTCGACTTCAGCGCCGTGGGGGTGCCCAACCTCAGGAGCTTCACCATCGTCGACTGCTCCCGCACCACCGAGCTGCGAGTCCCAGTGGCGCCACGCCTCCGGTCCTTCCGCTTCAGCGGCGCCTTCCTCTCCAGCAACATCCTTTCTGGTGCTTCAGGGTCACTTGAGCATCTCTACCTCTGCTCCGGCGGGCCAGAGACCGGCTTGCCGCCCACCAACTTGCCCACCTCAGTTTCTCGCCTATCGAACCTCAGCGTCCTCACCCTCTGCAGCATTGCGCTCCAGGTCTGATCAGGGATCTATGCAATTTCCTTTCAGCCCATTTCATTGCTTACATGCTTATACTTGTTCGTATTGCCTTGTAGTACATCTCTGCTTCCACAGCCAAGACCGTAGTGGAGTGCAATCTGCACAGCTTGAGAGAGCTCCATTTCCTCATGTTCGGCATGGCCAACTCCAACCTTGCTGACATCTATAGCTTCCTCAAGACTTGTTCATGTCCTCAGCTGGAGCGGCTCTTTGTGCAGGTATTTGTTTGCTTATTCTTTCATGCAAAAGTTTGCATTCGATTGCTAATTTGTCTATGGCCATCTGATATGTTTCTCAACATGTTCCGCTGAACATGCAGCTCCCGACGAACATTCATGATTCATTCACGGAGAATTTCTTGGCGGTGGCAGAGGAAGAGCCACCAAAAGGTGGATTAGAAAACCTTTGTTTAGCCAAGATGACAAATTTCAAGGGGCACCGTAATGAGATGCAACTAGTAGAATTTCTTCTTAGAAAGTCTAGTTGTCTGAAGAAACTAATTCTGACTGCTCCTATGGAGGATCACCCACAAGGACTCCGCAAGATTCAGTCAGATGTGCTGCCCAGTTTTCTTAAAACAGAAATATTACATCTGGAAAGAGCTTCAGCAAACAGCCAGATAAGTTTCAGTGAGCCTGATGGTCCTCAGATCCAACCATTGCATTCGGAGGTCTTTGTCAGGTTTTAGATTTATATGAGCAGAATATTGTTGTAGTCCAGTTTCTGCTCATAAATTTTTAGATTTCTAGCTGTTAGATACCAGACATGGGGAAAAGAAATGTGCAAGGCATACAGAGTTTGATATATGTTTTTTACAATTCATGTTACTGAAATATTCTGGCATAGTGGTTGAGATGCAAGGTAATCTGATCTGCCACATTTTCCTATTCTGCCATCCCCAGCCTCTCCTTCCCAGCTTGTGTGAATGCCCAAAGAATTATCAGGCATCTCTTTGGTGTTAGCTTCTTATAAGTTGCTGTTACACAACCAACCATCTATTGGAACAGAACCACCTTCATTTTATTTGGTGTGGATTAGTTTTGTTGTACATTAGAATTGGTAAGTTAACTGTGTATTCCAGATTACTTAAAGAGTTAACTGGAGCTTGTGCAATTCTCTTGGTTAATCCTGAAATAACATTATATTATTTTGTCTAGGTTTTTCCTAGATACAGAAGGAATCTGATAAATCAAAGTTCATATAATTTGTCACCTGTTTTTAGTGGTTTCTGTAAAATGATGCATCAGGGTATCTTTGGAAAATTTTTGTAGATACGATTATGTTACCTTGGTATTTATGGACTCTGTATCTGGATGCTCCATTTGTGTAAAAATATGGTTTAAGCCTAGATATGACTGCCAGTGCCAGCATGGAACATGTGTTTTATCGTCAGATAGATATGATTGTATGAACTTCTGTACACTAAACTTTCTTGCAGATTGAATCCATGATATCTGTAAATCCTGTAGGGGAACTGTTATTTGTGGCCCTTGCATCGTGGTATTTATCTTATATCTGTGAACTATATAGGTCTTCCCTGTTTGGCTATCTAGCATCTTGTTTATAGCTGTTCCCATGGAGTCCAATAAGAAAGTGAATGTATATTTGGAACCATATTTGATTCTTTTTTCATGACAAAGAGCGAACATGTTTCCGTACTATGTTGTTGGTTTGTTACCTTCATGCCAAAATAACATGCTTGCCATACAATGACAACTATTATGAAATTTATACTTATGTGAAGATTACATCCTGCTGGTACCTGATGTATGTGGAATTATTGGATGATTATGTTTTTTCTTTTAATGCATCTTTATAAATGTATGAATGTAATGTTTATTGTTCTGATATTTTTAGTGTGATTATCTATAACTATCTTCGAAGTTGCTCTACTATGGCTACTATACTACAACCAATCAAAATTATTACTGATTTTGTGTGGAAGCAGAATTGCAGATGGGGGAAATGAGCTTTACTCACTACTAGCAATTAAGATTTTTAAGGCTACTGGATATTTGAGATGGTGCACTGGTCGCAATTCTGCAACACTTCGATTAATAGGAAATAGGTTATCTTGCTAATTTTTTATGACCTAACTGACAGTGTGCTGTTGATAGTATTAGTTCAGCCTTAAATATTTTATACTTGGCTGTCGAGGTGGCTGAATTTATATTTGCTAATTTTGGTTGTCTGGGGGACCTTAAGTGTTCTTGTTCGATGTTTGGGCCATTGAGTAGTGGTGGAGATAAATGGGGTGAAGTGTTGGGGTGCACTTAGCTAGCTTTGCAGTGATAAAGCCACTAAGGAATGTTGAGTGTAGCAATTTCATGCTGATGGTTGGTAATATTTTTTTGCGTGTACGTTGGATTTTGTGGGGGGGGGGGGGGGGGGTGACATTGTGGAAATTCAATGGTGCTCCTTTTATGAAGTGAAAGCCATATCACCTTAGTGCTTGGCACTTGTGCCTTATCCTTTCAAACCATGCAGAGCTGTAGAGCCACACAGCATAGTGAAATGATATGGATAATGTTGGTAAAGGCATCCAATATCTTCGAACCTTCTTATGCACTTGAATGTTCGAAGCACTGATATTTATGTGTAGCCTTTCATATCCCTCTTGAATTTAGCAATTCTTAAAGTTTGGGCTGCTCAGGATTGTCAAGCTACTAGGAATCACACTTGATGTGAAATTATGGAGCTGGACTTTGGACTTAATGATTTATGAAGCTGAGTGTTGCAAGACAAACAATACAGAATTTCTATCTTTCTGTTGCAAACAACCTGATGACCACTTGAGTACTTGACTATTAATATGCAATATATCGTTGCCTTCGATTTTTATCTGTCTGTACTGCTCCAGATGTGGAATGGAAGTCAACACTCTTTTTGACTTGTTTACATATAATATAAGTGCACACTTGAAGTCTGCCTATGGAGCAAACTATGTGTTCAATCAACGTGAGAATCCCCCCAAAACATCTTTTAAATACTGTGACCTGGAAGGTCTATTGTGATTTCTTCGTTAACGCCAGATTTTTTTCATTAATATTTTTTATTCTGTAATCTGCAATCATTGTAGAACAACTTTATTGAAAAATATACTTTACCTATCTATATCCTCAACTTATATTGCCAACTTGCAAAATACAGGAATAAGAGGATGCTTACAAGATCTTAAAGAGTGTGGTATGCTGCTTCGGAAAAGATTGCTTATGCTGGTGAGGAAAAGAAGGTGTATCCTACTTTCTGTAAATTAGTGGTGGGTCTAGGATTGACCTTGCAGGGTTGGTGCATGGTTTTATCATTGAAGCCTGGTATAGTTATATCTCCACACTCCAAACTTTGTTAAGATATTTCTTATTCAATCTGTAGGATATGTTGGATATCTTAGGCATGTAGGTGACTATTGTTTGCAACACTACCCATAGTTCTTTTGAGTAATGTATTCTAGCTTTTCTTGTGGCTTAATAAGTCTTCTTTTGAAGGGACTTGTATGGTGTCTGTAAGTAACTGTGGAAGCCTACCTTCAATACTTAGAATAAGAACAGCAGAAATAATAACATCATATCCTTTTGTCCCATGTAAGTTAGGTTGGCAGTAATAACAATAACAGGAAGAACCTAAAAAAGAAAACAATAACAGGAAGGAATGTTGCCCTTGCCCAAGGATTTGCGGATTTATTGATTTAGGCTTGTGTGGGTACTTCTAGTAGGCAACGTCCAATTCTATTTTGACTTGACCTCAGAGATAACTTTCTTTTCTTGTCCCAATTTTTTAGTATAATTAATATCTCAATAATATATTCATGTGTCTTAGTTTTAGGCTTTGAGCCTTTTGTGGTTCTACCAGGATTATTGTGACACAAAATTGATGTTATTTGGGCCTTAGCTTTATGTCATTCTTTGTAAGATATGAATATCTCTAAATTTTAGAAGATCCCCAACCCAATTTTCGTGAAGCATCTTTTCAATAAGTAAAGGTCATTAGGCCCAGTTTGGTAATTAAATACACATATTAAATCCAAACTTTGAATCTTTAACACTGACATATTGTTTTTTATTTGAAAGAACTGACATATTGATTTAACCATTATGTATTAGTTTTATGAAGAGTTGAAAACTTGAGAAGCATTCAGATGCTATGCTACATTTCTAATATTCGGGCATCTGAACTATCTAGTATTCTGGTGTGCTGTCAGTCTGTAAATTACGTCTCGTCCTTTGATCATTTCTACAAGTACCTGAATGTGTTTATGATCCTGCACTCACATTTTAAATGATGGTGATCAGATGAACGTTTATATGGCCCTGGACTCGCATTTAAATGTTTGGTAAATGGATGTTTCATTAAAATTGAAGGGAAAGTTCTTTCTATGGAGTCAAGCCGAGGGAGAGAGCAATATTCTTATTGTGTGATAACCAGAAAGAACCAATCATATATCAGCTGATGAAATGCCTGTGCATATGGCATGGCTGTTTGGGCTGCTCTTCTTTTCCCTTGCAACGAATTGGATAGGGTTGCTGGTTGGCTTGCCAGGTGGCTTCTACTTCCAATCTTTCACAGCACATCTTGCATTACTCTTTATCCTCTTTAAAACCATGATCAATTAAATTACAAATATATGTATGTATGCTCTCTTAACGTCTCTTAAAACTTTTGGTGTCCTTTGTAGCACCAGCTTTACCTTTGTCCTTCCATTCCACTGTATTGCAACAGTATCTGTGCAGCTACTCAGATATGTGGTCTGTAAGAAACCTGCTAGTTGGGTGGGTGGGTGGGGTTGTCTGTGATTTAGTGTTAGGACTGCATTTATTTGTATGCCTCATGGTCGTGGTCCTTGGCCTATGTGCTACAGTTCATACGGCCCGGGGTACGGCCCCAGTTTATTATCACTGGATTTACTTATCTGTCTAAGAATGTATTCCCTCCTTACTCGTAAAGGAAGTTGTTTAGGATAAAATTTGAGTTAAACCTTGAAAATATAAATTATGAATAACTCTCGAGTGAGTTTGAAAATTTGAAAATTATATGAATAGATTTATCTTGAAAAATACTTTCATAAAAGCATACATATATCTCTTTTTGATAAATATTTTTATAGAAACAAGAAGTCAAAGTTGTATTTTGAAGACCAGAGGGAGTACTATACCCACCTAGCATATCACTTTTGTGATACAAAAGTGATGTCATTAAATTCGTATTCAAAAGTACTTGTGATTAAAAGTTCATATCACAAAATGATATATTAATAGAGTCATGGTTGGTGAAAGTCATGTCATATAATGAAACAAAATGTGTTAAAGGGAGAAGCAAATAGTCCTATACCATCCACAAAGAGATTAACATTGCATGTCTGCCTAAACAACCCTTCAAACAATCTCCCAAAAAGAAAGGTAGCCTACAGAATTATCGCAAGCTGTAAATTAAAAAGTGAGCTACTAGCCGACAACTGTCTACCTAATATAATAACTAAAATTCAGGTACTCCCTCGTTGCTGTTTTACTTCTCTTGATACACTCATTTTCTGGGGTACTCACCCTTGATTTGTTCCCTTTAACCATACTTTTGTGCTCCTAGGTCCTTGCTCTTTATAGCTACCAGGTCCTACAGAAAAGTGGGTGCTGAGTAGACATTTCATGCTCATCCATGTGTTGCAAATTGCAATGTTATGTAGTGGTATATAAAAGGTTTGAGCATATTATATGATCTTTCAAGAAACTTTTGCCATCCTTTCTCTCTCGTATTGAATTCTATTGAGGACCAGCATTTTACATGGCTATGGCTGGGCTTTGGTGGTAGCTGAAATTAAATAGCATTTAGCAGGTACACTAGGACACTGCAACTTTGTTTGCACATTCAGAGGGATTATTCGTCTGACAACTGCATTCAAGTCTAGATGTACAAAATTCTTCTTTTTTTGCCTTTGACTGAGCGAGATTGTAATTCTGCAAGTTTTGCTGTGCAATGTTTTTTTAAATCTTCAATAATGCTATCTGGAGTGCCAAATTTCGTTCTAATTATTATATTATCCCTTAGGATTAGGGTGTGTTTAGTTCCACCCCGTAAACGCAAAAAAGTCGTAAACGCATTAAAGTGAAAAGGAATCTTGCTAATTTGAAGTATTAAATGAAGTCTATTTATAAAACTTTTTGCATGGATGGGCTGTAAATCGCGAGACGAATCTAATGAGCCTACCTAATTCATGATTTGCAACAGTGATGCTACAGTAATCATTCACTAATTATTGATTAATCATGAATTAATTAGCATCGTTAGATTCGTCTCGCGATTTACAACCCATCTGTACAAAAAATTTTATAAATAGATTTCATTTAGTGCTTCAAATTGAAAAGATTCGAAACGCAAATTTTTTTTGCGTTTACACCCTACCGAACTAAACACGGCCTTAGTACTGGCCGTACATTCTGAACTAACGGAGGCGCACTGGTACATCACATGGGCGGCGGTACTAATTGACCGGCAGTACTACTGGCCTAGGACTAGGAGTACTCCGTATGCAACTCCGTACCTGCTCAGTCAGCCTCACTAACCGGTCTGCCTCTTTCGATCACGTGCACCTCGTGCTAAAATGTCTCCCTGCAAATATCTCTTTTGATTGTACAAATCTTTAGTGTTCAGTTGGCTTGTGCACTGATCATTGAAATATTACGACTTTTGCAGTCTTAGTCCTATCTCATTTTTGATGGAGTTTCTTAAGGGCAGGTTTGGTTTTTTAAGTCATAAATTCCGCCACATCGAATGTTTAAACATCAAATAGGAGCACTAAACATAGGTTTATTACAAATTTGATTTTATAAGTCGCGATTTAATCACGAGATAAATCTGTTAAGTTTAATTAGTCCAGAATTTGATAACTAATTGCTACAATAACCATTTACTAATCGTGCATTAATTATACTTAATAGATTCGTCTAGAACTCTAATTGCAATTTATTCAATTAGTTTTATATTAAGTTGACATCCGAACATTTGATGTGACAGTTATTTAAAAAACCAAATGAGACCTAAAAATTTTGTTTCAATGAAATGAGACCTCCGCTAATATGAACTGATCCGGTAAAACATTTACAGCCCGTTTGGATGTAGACATTGGGGCATGGAATTCGGAATTGATATTCTAGCCATCCAATATCTGGTGTTTGGATGATTTTGGAATCGGCATTGGAAACTTCCCCCAATGCCAACTGGTATTCACTCCACTTGCTGTCCCTTGCCCTTATCCTCTGCTCTTCTACCTCGCGTCCTCGTGACAACCCACGCCGGCCCGACCTTTGCCACTGAAGCTCCACCCCCAACCTCCACCGCAGCCCCCTCCGCCTTTTCTCCCTCGCAGCCACGTCCCCCCTCCTTCCCCGCGCCCGGTTTCCCCTCCTCTTCTCCCTTGCGGCCGCGGACCTCTTCTTCCTCGTGGCTGACTTCCCATCTTCGTCTTCCTCGCCGACGCAGCCCCCTCTTCTTCCTCGCCGACGTGGCCCCATCTTCTTCCTCGCGGCCGCGGCCCTCTCCTCTTCTTCCTCGCCGACGCGACACCCTCCTCTTCTTCCTCCTAGCTGCGGCCCCTCCTCTCCTTGCAGCCGCCAGCGAGTTGTGCTGGAGCAAAACGCCATGCGCAAGCGGAAGGGAGAGGGTCAGAGGGCAAATGCCAATCCCATGTTTGTGGACATCCAAACAGGAATCGTATTTGGTTGCTTTCTAGAATTCGAAAAGTCAATTCAATAATCATCCAAACAACTGAATTTGAATCGTTACCTATTTTAATACCATAGGGGATTTGGTATTAACCCAATTTAATACTATATCCTCCAATGTCGACATCCAAACAGAGCCTTAATATAAGGAAAGAGTTGGCGGATTTAGTGCAGTGGTCACCGTTTCAAACACGAGTCTCTTCAAACACCGTCCCGCCGTTCCGAAGAGACCCGTAAACTGGTGTTTATAAAATCATTAGAATGCCACCGAAATAAAATTAAAATTCTGATGTGGCATGGGCGCATGGCAAGTGAAGAAAGGAGAGAACGAAACACAGAAAAAAAAACGGTGTCGCGTGCCGGAAACCGGGTCGAACCAACAAGCGAGTTGGGCGTTGGGACGATCGATCCATCGTTTCTTCCCAAAACGCATTTTCCTCGACCTCCCGATCGATCTGCGGTGCCCGCCTCCGCCCTGACGCAGGTGGTGCGCCAAGAGCCAGCGGTCCTCCTGCTGTCGTTGCTGCCCGAGGTTTCCCCAACCCCGAAGGGCCCAGCGGCGGCGTGGTCATCCCCTCCATCCCGTCGACACCGCCAGACCTTGCCTGCGGCGGCGGCGGACAATCCCACCAACGGCGGCTCCTGGAGGCTGAACTAGCTGCGCGCGCTGTGCCCGACTGGCGACTGTCCGTGCGGTCGGCGCTGGCGGCTTGGCGCACTGCAGTGCTGCTGCCTGCTGGTGCCAGCGTGCATCCCAGCGGTGCGGCGTGGGAGCGGGAGTGCGGCACGCCGGTGCGTCGCCTTGCGAAGGCGAATCTCCGCCGCACGCGCTCGTAGAAGCAGCCAAGCAGGTCAGTCCTCGATTGTTGATACAGTATTCAGCAACTTGCACCAGTGGGACATCTGCGGCGCTTCAGCAATCAGTTTCTTTCCTTTTCAGCCCCCCTTTCCCTTAGTCAAATAATTGGATTTTGCCCCCTTCCTTGTGTTCAAGTAAATAGACGGAATCAAAGTAGAGCTAGCGAGTTAATCGAATCAATTAGTGCTACTGATAACTGATCTAGTGTTCCTCTTCTTCTTAGCTACACAAGAAATTTAAGATCGCTGATCCTTGTACATGCATGAAGGATTGAACGTAACTATTTTTTTTTCTGTGGAAACTGCCATAGACACTTAGCATTGCTGAAGGTTATGTCTAATGGATTATGGATATTTATTCTCTTCTCTAGTAGTTTAGTTATCAAGATGAATGTATTAATATTGAATTGGTCCTTGCACATATAATCTACCACCGAACTTCATTCGATAGCAAATTGCATGCAAAGCCTTATATGTTGCCATTCAAGTGAGGGAATTAGCTTTCTCTTTTATGTAGCTGTTCATAATTTGGTTAAATTGATTAATTTGTATTCATTGTGGTACATTTTGATTTATGTATATTCATCTGTAGGACTTAACAGTTGAATAAAACATGCCATGCTGAAAAGCATACAGCACTGTAATTATCCTGGGCCAACATACCAGCTTCTTCCCAATTTGCTCCAGGAAGGCTCTAGATACATTTATTTTTACCTAGCCATTTCCAGGAGTAATCCATGTACTGCTCCTCAACAGTTTTATTATTTTGGTTAGGGCTACCATGATCCAGCAAGACACTTACCCTTGTAATAGCATCATTCTCATGTTGTCAAATTTCCATCAGCGTGATCCAATAGCTCAACAAAAAATGGATAGAAGACCCCAACCTATGTAGAACCATAATGATGCAAAAATGTTATTGTCGCTAAAAATAAAATGCAAGTCTTATTAGATCACATCGCTCATCAGACACATTCTGTAACAACAATAATAGCCAGTCTGGACTAGAATAATAGCCATAGGCCATGTCTTGCTCTTCCTTCTTTTTCTATAACTCTTACTCGTATCCTTTGTCTCCTCCCCGATTCTATTGTGCTTCCAGGATAGAAGGAGGAGGCATCTGCACACCTACAAGGCAACAAGGGATACCAGGAAGGGCAACCTCTTGGGCCTTGGCAGTTTATCGATGGTATTTGGTTATTAGAGTGAGCAGTCTTCGAGGGCACTTCACCTGTTCTTGAGCAGGGTCTCGGACGCCCCAGAGTCCAGAACCTTCTAGAAGCATCAGGATAGCTAGAGCATTGCTCCAACCCCAGCACCAGCCATGTCGGAGAAGCTGGCCCCTGGGAAGCGCCACGCCTTCATGCACAATGGTGAGCTGCCTCCCCCCATTGCACCTTCCACGGTCTGCCTCCTCTGGGGCTGCCCCCTACCCTTCTGACCTAGGGTTTGATCCCCATGCCCCTGCCATAAGCAGGGCAGAAGGTGTTCGAGTGGGACCAGACACTGGAGGAGGTGAACATGTACATTGAGCTCCCCAAGGGCGTACCCACCAAGCTCTTCCGCTGCACCATCCAGGCGGGCCACATGGAGGTTGGCATCCGTGGCAACCCGCCATACCTTATTACCTCAACGTCAGTGCTTGATTCGGTTCCACTCGATTACCTGCTGATAGATGTTTTTCCTTTTTCCCCCTTGGATTTTGTTGCGTGTCATTGGGGATTGATGCCCTTTTTTGGGTGCTTTTGCAGCACAACCTGGCGCACCCCGTGAAGACAGACTCCTCGTTCTGGACAATAGGTGCATCCCAATTCCATCACCTCTGCAATTCTTGCTCTTCAACATTTATTGTTTTCACTGTGTGGATTTGTGAAATGTTGTGGCCACTGGATCTAGACAGACATTGATTTGTGTATCATTTCTGACATCATTTGAGGACAGTTACTAAAATTATTGTTCTGTTTAATTCATCTGCAATGCAAGCTAATTGCCCTGCTAATTGTCGAATTGGCGTGGCGCTCTCACCAATTCAATGTAGTGGTTAGTTAATCAGCAGCTTTCGTGGTAACTGTTGGACATTATTGACTGGTTTTAGTTTTGGTCAGGGTTAGTTCAGAACTAGAAAGCAGAAATTGTCGATGGATAAAAATGCTCCTGAATTGGTACCATTTGTGTTTTTACTTGCCATTTTAGATAACAGCATATGTCTCCAACACTTATCTTTGATCTTTCATGACAAAAGAAGTATCATTTCCATGTTGGTAATCTTATTGATTGTGTATATTACTGGCCAAAGACGCTAAATTTTGACTGCATGCATGCAAAATCAACATCTATTGAGCATGAAGTTAGTAATAATGAGGTTCCTTTGTCTTTGAGGTTGCTTTGCTGCACCTATTGGGATATTATTTACTTTTTTTTTTTGAAATCTGAGTTAGTGGAGAAGTAGAAAGACTAACAAACTTTACTGCATCTCTTCTAAATCTGTTTGTTGGTTTAGTTCACTTGCAGGGCCAATTAGGGGCATAGGAAAATAGATCCTTTCTCCCGATTTGCCATTATATAATTAAATGCTGCACGTTTCAGTCTACAGAGCAGGTGAATTTGGGGATGAGTGGATGACCTTTTGCTACATTTGGCAATCAGGATATTTCTGTGCTGTGGTGAAGTTTAGAACAGCCAGTCCTTGTGACTTGTTAGTGATAGTAATATAGCATGATATTGTTTTTTTATATTGATGCATAAGGATATTGTAACAAGAACCTGAAGCCAATCACACATAGTTGTATGGAGATGTCTGTATTGGCATTTAAGTCAGCAGCACCTGTTCCACTCAAATAGTTATTAACATGGAGGATGGTCATAACAATACAGAGGATGGTGAGATGCATATCACACTGCAAAAAAGAGAGAAAGGGAAGACATGGTCATCTCCAATACAAGGGCAAGGTCTCTTGGATCCATATGCTGCAGATCAAGAGCAAAAACGGCTTATGCTGCAAAGGTTTCAAGAAGAGGTACAGCCAACTTTTTGTACTAGCTGTGTTGATGTGCATCCCTTTTTTCATTTATTCGGTCATGCTTTGCTGTTGGATCCTAGTATTTTCAGTCATTTTAAGTGTTTTTAACTCGCATATGATCATCTGACTACCGACATATGATCTGACAGCTTGATGGGTTTGACAAATGGTTGGAACATGTTCTATCTTTACTCTTTAGTAGTGTGCGTGTGGAAAGTTGATACTTCATCCCTTTCCCTAGACAATGTACTTGTCAAAATTACCCTGAATGAACCATTTTTAGGATAATATATATGTCCAGGCTGTTGGCAGTTATCAGCATTTAGCAGTTTTGTGACTGATTTTGTCAAACATTGGATAAATGAGGTTATCCTGGCTTCAAGTAATGATCGTGCCAACTTTTTGCAGGATCCTTGTGAGAACTGAAACAATGTGTATTTCAAAAGAAATTGGCTGATGTGAAAATCCAACATGACGTGTTCTAGCCTTATCATATGCGTTTTCAGCTTGAATGTGCATTTACATTTTCTAATTTTGTTATTTACCCATGTGTAGAACCCAGGGTTCGACTTTTCTCAGGCTCAGTTCAGTGGAACCTGCCCTGACCCAAGGACCTTCATGGGAGGAATACGCTCCGACTGAAACGTCCAGCCTGAACGGCGTAATTCTTGCTATGTTCCTGCTGCTATCTTCAGCATCTTGTTAGATGCAGCAGCCGTAGCTAATGTCCTAATCCTTACGTAAATTGGTTGGTGTTTTTTTTTGAGAGCCAAAATTGGTTGGTGTTTACCCTTGAAATAATGAATTAGTGATGATGTGTGACCCATTCCATAACTCTGTTTGTGAATTCAGCTGATTGTAAATATCCCTGAACCGGGCAACCTGTGCTTGTTTACCCCCGAGCTAGTTCTAGCTATAGGGTCATCATTCGGTGCTCGAGTAATCGTTGATGGATCAGTATTTGGGAGAATTGATGACGTGGCAGTCTAAATTGGCTTCCGGGATGTTCCACTGTCTTAAATTTTTAATTGCCAGCCGTTTGATACACTCATTTAATTCTTTCTTCTCTTGATACACTCATTTCTGGTGTCCTTGCTCCTTTATGAGCCCCACGTTGATTCTTCGGAGGGGGGGGGGGGATCTCCCTCTGTTGCCAATGCTTAGCCCAAACTTGCAGTCTGCAAGTTCCTCTCTTTCAAAAAAAAAAAAAGTCTCCGAATTTGCAGCGGGCATTGTTGGAGAATCACCTTCCAGTGATCACACTGACAGTGAACTTGACGAAACTTCCAGTTGCTTCTGCAACAGATGGTGTGAGCAACGAGAAACGCTCGCCGCAGCTCCGGCCGCGGCCACCTGCAGCGACTTCGACGACTAGCGCGCTGCTGCGAGGAGGCCGCCTCGGCTGGGGGTGGCGCGCGGCGGCGGCGGAGGAGCGGGTCAAGGAGAAACAGACCCGGCTGGGGATACGGCGGCCCATGGGGATGAGTGGAGATCCGGAGGAGGAGCACTCGGGTGACGACGACGGTCAGCGGGGGCGGCGCCTCCCGCCCCGCAGTCCGGCCCGTCGCAGAACAGAACCACAAGTGATCGACGAGTGGTGTTCGTCGAGCGTGTTCAAAGGCCAATCGCCATCCTCAGTACAGGAGAATCCACATACAGAATCCCAAACTGAAAGCTCGAACGGTCAGCTGAACGTTGGCTATGCTGAATCTGAGCACCATCCTGCTGAGCTGAGCGCTTGAGCAATTGGCATGGGTATGATCCGGTGGCTCTTTCGTTCGAAAAAACCCTGGCACTCCTTGCTTAGTCATCCAAATCCGGGGAAGTTGCTCTGTCAGCCTTTCAGATCTCCTGTTCCCCACCCGAAACTGCACCAGATCTCATCAGCTCGAATTTATTTTTCTCCTTCGAATTGTAAATCACTCAGCTGTTTACAGCATCAACCTACAGCTTGAATGCCAATGCTGGTCGATGCTTCTTTCTCCTCATTGTTTCCTATATCTGTCAGATGCAGCCAAGACTTGGAAATTGAACTTTGCAGTTGCCTGCAGTCCCTGGGTAGCTGTGCACAGAATGGCGCCCATCCTGCATCAGTTCCTGGGTGCAGTGCAGCGCAGTGCATGACGCAGCATGCTAAAATTGGAAACCGCGGTGTCCAAGATTAGAAGCTTGAAAGCCGTGGCTGATCTTGAAACCATGGAGACGGGCATCCCTGAAGGGGGAGAGGACACGACGACCGGCACGCGTCCTACGATTTAGGACGGGACCGCCGCACCACTCGCCGGGCCGGCCCTTCACCGGTTTAAGTGCTCGCCGCTCCCGCCTTGACGCATTCTTCTTCTTCTTCTTCCCCCCGCCGCGCGCGCAAGGACCAACAGGAGGGGCCCACACCTCCTGACCCGCCGAGACAGTCGTCGACCGACCCGCCGGCTGACCGGTTTGGTTCCGCCGCCGGGGCCGGGCACAATGGCGGGAGCCGTGATCGTGCACCACACCACGAGGTACAAGACCTACCCCGGCGAGATCACCGGCATCGTCGTCTTCGCCTGCCTCATCGCCTCCGTCGCCGGCTGCATCTTCGGCTACGACATCGGCCTCACCTGTGAGCACTGAGCACCACCATACTTATTGTAGCCGAAATGCCAAATCAAGGGATTGCTCTGCTCCGAGCCTCTGACCGTCTGACGAGGGGTCTTCTCTGCTTTCTGCTGCTTTCGTCGCCGCCGCCGTGGTGATCGTGCAGCCGGGTTGACGTCGACGGAGCCGTTCCTGGTCAAGTTCTTCCCGTCCATCTACGAGGAGATGAAGAAGCAGGTGGTCGTGAACCAGTACTGCAAGTTCGACAGCCAGCTCCTGACGCTCTTCAGCTCCTCCCTCTTCCTCTCCGCCATGACCGCCGCCTTCCTCGCCGGGCCCCTGACCCGGTCCTTCGGCCGCAAGTGGACCCTGTTCACCGCCGCGTCCGCGTACGTGTGCGGCGCGTGCCTCGGCGGCGTGTCCGTCAACTTCCCGATGCTACTCGCCGGCCGGATCCTCGTCGGCGCCGGCGTCGGGCTGTCCATCCAGGCGTCCCCGCTCTACATCTCGGAGATGGCCCCCGCGCAGCAGCGCGGGATGCTCAACATCATGTTCCAGCTGATGATCACGGTGGGCATCCTGACGGCGAACATGACCAACTACCTGGCGTCCAAGATCCCCGGAGGGTGGGGGTGGCGCATCGCCGTGGCGTTCGGCGCCGTCCCCGCCGGCGTCATCGCGCTGGGGTCGCTGGCCATCCCGGACACGCCGACGTCGCTGATCCAGCGCGGGGACACGGCGACGGCGCGCAAGACGCTGGCGCAGATCCGCGGCGTCGGCGACGTGCGCGAGGAGTTCGACGACCTGTCGACGGCGAGCGAGGACGCCAAGGCCGTGGAGAGCCCGTGGCGGGAGCTCTTCTTCGGCGGCAAGTACAAGCCCCAGCTGACGTTCGCGCTGCTCATCCCCTTCTTCCAGCAGCTCACCGGCATCAACGTCATCATGTTCTACTCGCCGGTGCTGTTCAAGACGGTCGGGTTCAAGCAGAACGCCTCGCTCGTGTCCTCCGTCATCACCGGCCTCGTCAACGTCTTCTCCACCTTCGTCGCCGTCCTCACCGCCGACAAGGTCGGCCGCCGCGCCCTCTTCCTCCAGGGCGGCACGCAGATGATCATCTCCCAGGTCGCCCGAGCAGAGCTTGCCTTAAGTTATTTCCGAATGCATGCAATGCTCTGTGTCTGATCCTGGTGGATCATCTGGATCATCTCCCATGATCCAACATCCAAATTCTTCAGATCCTGGTGGGCACCTTCATCGGGCTGCAGTTCGGGATGAGCGGGACGGGGGCCATCTCCGAGCAGTACGCCATGTGCATCGTGCTGTTCGTGTGCGTGTACGTGGCCGGGTTCGCCTGGTCGTGGGGGCCCATGGGGTGGCTGATCCCCAGCGAGATCTACCCGCTGGCGGTGCGGACGGCGGCGATGAGCGTCACGGTGGCCGTCAACATGTTCTTCACGGCCTTCATCGGCCAGATCTTCCTGACGCTGCTCTGCCACCTCCGCTTCGGGCTCTTCTACTTCTTCGGCGGATGGGTGCTGCTCATGACGCTCTTCATCGCCATGCTGCTGCCGGAGACCAAGAACGTGCCCGTCGAGGAGATGGCGCACATCTGGAAGAAGCACTGGTTCTGGAGGAAGTTCGTCGTCGACACCTCCTCCGACGCGCGCAGCGCCGAGATGAGGAAGAGGATAGCGCTAGAGATGAGCTAGCTGATGCCATGGTGAGGCAGGCCATCATCATCAGGCAGCAAGTACATTAATTTGATGGATCAATAGGTAGACTGCAGCAGAACACATATGATCTGAATGTTGTTGTAGATTTGATCATACATACTCATAGCATACTCTCTTGTACTAACTGTTTGTTTTACCTTCTCTCTCTCTTTTTTCTTCGGTTTCATGCCGATCGAGTTGTCAGCAGCATTTTTTTTCTTTTCTTTTTAATTGAAGAAGAAGAATACAGAAGTACGATTTATCATCCAGTAATTCTCGAGTGGACTGTGCTGCTGTGAATGATCTGTGATCACTAGTTTTCTTCTTCAAGCACCGCTTTTTAAATTCACCTGCAAACATACGTGGATGGGTCCGGACTGCTGCTCCAGCCATTCGCTCATTTGTGGACAGCAAGGCCCGAGCGGCCGAGCCACAGATATAATTGAAGTCCTCTTTTAAGCCATTCACTTTCCCTTTTTTCTACTTTTTCTAAGTATTTAAATTCCTTTTTTTTTCTGTTCTCTTTCCCTTTTCAAGATTCTTTTACGCAAAAAAAACTAGCTAAAGCCAACCTGCAAGGAACTAGGTGGATCGGATCTATAGTTTTCCATCATGCCCATGGGCCGTGGGCCGGCCCGAAGCACGGGAATTGGGCCCGGTACACGGCCCGGCCCGGCACGGAGGTAAACGGGCCCGGGCCGGCCCGGCACGGGCGTCGTGCCGTGCCTGGGCCGCGCCGCAGGCACGTGGGCCGGCCCGGCCCGGCACGGTTAGCGGCCGGCCCGACTCGGCACGTGGGCCGGCCCGTGAGCACGAAGCCCACGAAGCCCGCCAGCACGAGCCGGCCGGCCACATAAGGGGGAGGGGGCGGCCGCGGGCGCCGTTAACCCTAGCCCCCCTCCATTCCCTGCCCTGGCTCCTCCGCGGCTCCGCCTCGTCTCCTCCTCTGCCCTCCGCCTCCCCCGCTCCTCGCCAGATCCGCTCCACCCCGACCTCCACCACACCTCTCCGGCGTAGATCCGCCGCTCTCCGACCTCCTCCTGTCGCACGGATCGCCGGTAACCCTAGCCCCCTCCATTCCCCGCCCGCCTGGCCGCCGCCTCGTCTCCTCCGCCTCCCCCGCTCCTCGCCAGATCCGCTCCACCCCGACCTGCACCCCACCTGTCCGGCGTAGATCTGCCGCTCTCCGACCTCCTCCGCCTCTCCTCGGCCAGATCCGCCGCTCCAGTGGACCTCCTCCGACTCTGCTCGGTCAGATCCGCCGCTCCCCTCAGGCCCTCACCTCCTCCCCTCTCCTTTCTTCTACTTCTTCCTCACGAATCCTCCTGTCCCCTCTTTGCGAGTCTGTGTGGCCTGCAACTCCGGTGAGGGCGTCGACGGCAACTTCGGTCTTCGGTGCTCCGGCAAAAGGTAAGTCAGAACTCGCCTTTCTTCTCATTCTTCCTCACGAATCCCCCTCACAGTCTCTCCTCCTTGTGCAGGCCGTGAGGGACCGAAGACCGGCGATGGCCGCCGACGACTCCTACAACAATGAGTTGCGGTCGATGGGCTTTCGCGGAGATGATGAGGATGACCTGTCTGCGGATGCCGCTGAGTTGTTTGGGAGCAATGCTGCCATCGACCTGGATCCAGAAGGACTTCCTCAGGGGACGGCCGCTGGATCTGGCACTGGCAGCGCGAGCACCGCCGCTGCCACTGAATCTGGCTCGACCAGGAAGAGGAGGGCGTCCACCTCCAAGGTCTGGAAAGACTTTGATGAGATCTATGAGGTAATTGATGGTAAGGAACGTCGAACTGGTGCTAGATGCAAGCATTGCAAGAAAAACCTCACTGGTAAATCAACCCATGGTACTGGTCACTTGAAGCGGCACATTCCTATATGCCCTGTTTTGAAATCTCGTAATGCCATGACTCAAACTCAACTTAAGTTTAATCCTGATGGCTCTGTGCACCTTTGGGAGTACAAACCAGAAGTAGCTCGTACTGAGTTGTGTAGGTTAATTGCTCGTCTTGACCTGTCTATTTGCATTGGTGAGTCTGATGCTTTTGAAGAGTACATTACTACTGCTCATAATCCTAAATTTGCTAAGGTGTCTAGGCAAACAACCACTAGAGATTTTGCCAAGTACTTCACTGAACGTCGTGCTCAGCTTGTTGAGTCTTCTTCTTCTGGTTCTAGTTTGTCTGGTACTACTCTTGGTTCTGTTACTAGTCTTGGTTCTGGTTCTACTTCCTCCTTGCATAGAAGAACCTCTGCTAGTGCTCTGTTGCAAGCTGCAACTTCTGGTGCTTCTCTATTATCTGGTTCTGAATTGTCTGCCTACCTGGACAGTGATACTGTTAACCAGTATGATGATGATTTCAATATCTTGAACTGGTGGCATGAGCATAAGCTATCATATCCTGTTCTTTCAATTCTAGCTAGAGATGTAATGACTGTTCCTGTTTCAACAATATCATCAGAATCTGCATTTAGTATGACTGGCAGGATTATCGAGGAGCGACGACGCCGTCTGGGCCCTGAGGTCGTGGAGATGTTGGCTCTGATCAAGGACTGGGAGCAAGCCGATGCAAGACTTCAGCATCTCATAGAGGATGAAGAACTTGAAGAATCATTTGAAAACTTATATCTAGATGTTGAATCTGTATAACTATGTAGTGTGGACTGTGGACTGTGGACTTGAACTTGTGATGAACATTTGAACATTTAGAGCTGGCTGTACTCTTTTCCTTTGTAGGGTTTTGTCCTCACGAGGTGTGGGGTTTTACCTACAAAGGTTTTTAACGAGGCAGCACCCAAAACAGCTCAATAAATTTGTTATCATGAAATGTGCTTCTGTTTTGTGATCTTTTGTGAATTTGAATCTTAGATTTGAAATCTTAAAATCATTCTGAGTTGAGGGAGTGGCAGCCTGGTGCAGATGCCTAGCCGGGCTCGGGCTGGCACGGCCCACGAAGCCCGCCTGGCATATCGGGCCGGCCCGGCACGCCAAACAGGCCCCCGTGCCGTGCTCGTGCACAGAGCTGGGCACGTGGGCCGGCCCGCCCCGGCACGATTAGTTATCCGGGCTAATCGTGCCGGGCCGGATCGTGCCGGGCCGGATCGGGCCCGTGCCGGGTCGGGCCGGGCTCGGCCCGTTGGACATCTATAATCGGATCCACATCCATGCTAGGGCTGAGGGCTCTGCTGGATTGACGCCGGTAACTTGAATTTCAGTATTTCACACACACACAAGCACGCGTTCTTAGATTACAGGGATGGTACTCTGCTGCTCCAAGCACCACTCCGGGACTTGCTATTTACAGAAAGCTCTTAGCTATGGCTTCCAGCAGTCGAGCAAACAGCAGAGTGGTGCAAGAGGAGGAGCAAGCAAACAACTAGTGGTAGTAGCTAGTACTACGGTACAGAGCACGGTACAGATCCGGCCGCCGGGAGCACGCCGGAGCGCCGCCGGCCGGGCCGAGCAGAGCAGAGAGCATAGCGTCACTTGGGTCCCCAGAGCAGCAGGTGCATCACCTTGGCCGTCTTGCAGTGGTCCTCGCGCCCACCGCTGGCGCCGCGCCGCCCCGGCTGCTGCTGCTGCCGCTGCTCCCTCCCCGCCGCCACCCCGGCGTCGCGCGCCATCAGCGCGCGCCGCAGGGTCGCGAGCTCCGGCCACCTGCTCTCCCGGCCGCTCATGGCTCCTGCCGCTGCCGCTGCGCCACCGTAGTAGCACTAGCACCTCTCGGCTCTCTTTCTCCTGCTACAAACAAGCCATGCCGATGCCGTTAGCAGCCGCACACCAAAGCCGTTATATAGAGCTGGCCAGGCGCCGGCGGCTGGCAGACGTGACGGGTCCGGGCTCGCGAGGTCCAAGCGACAACAAAAATATCGGGTCGTGTGATCGACGAGAGGCCGCCGATCCAGCGGCCGGAAATATCTGGCTGACGTGGCGCCCGATTTTTTTTTCACTCCCGTGGCCGGCCTCGGCGTCACGGCGCGGACAAAGTCTGGAAAGCTCCCTCCGGTTGCTCCGGAGGTGAGGCCGTCGGGATCAAACAATTACCTCGAATAATCAGTGATGAGTGAGTGATCGGTAGGCGACCGCGTGGGTTGACGGCGATCTCGGCGGCGGTTTTTCCACGAGCCGCGGGGCCGGCGGTCGGAGGAGGAGGATCCGGTGGTGGGGGTGCTCCGGTGGGGCGCGGGTCGCCGGCGGGTGGTCGTGATCCGGCCATCCGGGACCGGGACGGCCATTCATGGGCGTGGGGCTCGGGGAGACGAGGGATCGAGACGGCTCCAGAAGTGGAGGTGGTGTGTGGACGAGCGGTGCGCGACTGCGCGCGAAAAACAAAACTCTACGAGGCCCCACCGGTATTTCACTGGGAGCAGGCAACCACAGCTTGCCAGTATTTCACTGGGAGCAGGCAACCACAGCTTGCCGGTTCAAACTGTAGCTGCGCCGATGGACCTCTTTCCTGAGCTTTACAATCTTGCCTGGAGGAAAAATAAGAAAGTGCTTGAAGAATTAGTGAACCAGAACTGGATAAGAGGACTTTGGAGAATGAAACTGTCGAGCAGATGGCAGATTTCGTGAAGCTCTGGGACTCGGTCCAGGCAGTACATCTTACTACAGCAAAATCAGCTTACAATGCACAATTCATGGGGTCCTACAGTTATTTCAGTGGCAATTCTATTTGGAAAGCAGAAGCAGAAGGCAAGCACAAATTTTTTGTGTGGCTACTAGTGCAGTGCAAGTTACTTACAGCAGATAAATTGATGGCTCGACAATGACCCTGCAACCCAATGTGTTCTCTTTGCAATCAGGAGCAGGAAACAACAGGACATCTGATACTGCACTGCTCTTTTGCAAAACTGGTTTGGCAAAAAATGGGAACATGGACTCAGCAGCTCGTTCGAGCACCAGATGACAGCCTAGAGATCATTGATTGGTGGGAAAAGAAGCTTGCATATTTACCAGCAAAGAAAAGAAGATTGAAGGGTGCATTGCTTATGTACTGCGCTTGGAACATTTGGAAGGAAAGAAACCAGAGAGTATTTGATCAGGTCCAGAAGACACCAGCGGAAGTGATGCAGGAGATTAAGGCTGAAGTTAACACTAGAAAATTGGCCTGTGGAGGGCTAGAGTTACCTTAAGTTTTTCATGCTTTGTTCTTCCTTTTCTGAGTTTGAGAACCTCTCTTTTCATGTAATATTGCCCTGCTAAGACTCTGTATTTGCTTCTCCTCACTTAAATGACATAGCAGTGCTCCTGCTTTTATTCCAAAAAAAAAAAAAACTGTAGCTGCGCCAGCGATGGGAGAATTTTTTAGTACATCCAACTAAAAATTCACTTCCACGAAAATTCAAACATAGAGTGCGAAGTGCTATTAGAGCCATTAAATCATCAGCTGCGCGCTCATTCGTGCGGTGCGTGCAAAGATGCGGCGTGAACCAGCCTTATAGCCAGGGTAGAACCAAAGAACATAGGGGTGCCTGGACGGCAGGCTTTTCACCCCAAAGTTACTACTCTCTCCATCCAATTTTGATAGATATACTCCCTCCATACCCAAAAAACCTGACGTTTAGGACAGCGACACGGTCTCCAAGACACAACTTTGACTTCTTATTCCTCTAAAAATATTTATCAAAAAGTGATATATGTATACTTTCATAAAAGTATTTTTCAAGACAAATCTATTCATATAATTTTTACATTTTCAAACTCAACAACTTGAGAGTTATTCATGATTTACATTCTAAAAGTTTGACTCAAACCTTGTCCTGAACGTCAGGTTTTTTGAGTATGGAGGGAGTATTTCTATATGGCACAATAATAAAGATATCAAATGTGCTTATCAATCTAATAAATGCAACACAGACTTTTTATTTGTCCTCCATTGTTTTAACTTGGAACTCCTCGTTACTAGTACTATTTATTGCCACAGCCCAAGCCAATAGCAAATATAGCTATCATTTTTGAATATTTAATTTTTTAAAATATATCTATCAAAACAGGATGGAGAGAGTAATAGGAAGTGGTCACAAGTAGGGATTCAAAGTAGTCATCTTTAGATGCATCTTTAATAATTTTTAAAGAAATAATATTTGAATTAAAAAGAGTTGGAGG
Organism: Panicum virgatum; assembly: GCF_016808335.1. Taxonomy (NCBI): domain Eukaryota; kingdom Viridiplantae; phylum Streptophyta; class Magnoliopsida; order Poales; family Poaceae; genus Panicum; species Panicum virgatum. The sequence continues at coordinate 4,697,657 of NC_053136.1, forward strand.
GGCACCTAAAATTCACTAATTTACACCTATAGCTACCAGCCACGACGCTGCTTCAAACTTGTGACTGATTCCTTATAAAAAAATGAAAATATTCCGGCCTCCCACAAACAATCTATTGTTCTAACTTCTAACTGTATCATGCATAGTAACGGTACATGTCACGAGTTTAAGGCCTCATTTGGCATAGCTTCAGTTTCTTTTAAAATATAGCTAGTGAAGCAGCTTCTCCGGTGAAGCAGTTTCTTTGGCGAAGCTGAAGCTATTTTAAAAAATATTTGGCAAAAAAGCTTCTTCCTGGTGAAGCGGGGTGAAGCCGCCTGAAGCTAGTAAAAAAAACTGTTTGGCATAGCTTCATGTGAAGCTGCTCATGAAGCTGACCAATAAGCTCGGCTGATGGGACCCACAAAACTTAAGGGCTGGGGACAGGTTAGATACAATCATACAAAGTTTAAGTCTCAGAATTACAAACACTTCAGGCGCTCTAATGCAAGATAGTCAATACCAAAGTTTGCTCTGTCCCCCTAAAATGTGAAAATATACTTGCGCATATAAAATCAGCCTGGTAATTCTTGGATTCTGCCCAATAATTAACAGGAAATTCGGAGTTTCCTTCTAAGAGAGTACACTGAGCTCAACACTCATGGATCACTCGCACGACACACGCTTCACCAGTCGCCATCTCCGGTCGCCATATAACAATAATAAAGGGAGAAGAGAAAGCGGAAAATTTCTATACTGCCGTAGCAATTCTGCACAGTCTACTACTATTTGCCGTTGTCAGTAACGGATGTTCCTCTTCCTCGCATGTCAATGAGACATATATAGAACGGCAAATATATAATTGTGGCAAAACAAAAAATACTATCTCCGTTCCAAAAAAAATGTAAATCTCGCTTTCCGAGAAGTCAAACAATTTCAAATTTAATCAAAGTTATACAAAATAGTATTAATAATTATATTATAATATAAATATATTTAGATTAATCGTGTAATATATTTCTATACTACATCTATTCGGACATAAAAATTATTAGTAAATTTTTGTATAAATTTGATTAAAATTTTTAAGAAATGAGATTTACATTCTTCTTGGGACAAAGGGAGCAGTAGCGTACAATAAGAAAAACTATGGAGTGCCTACTGAGTACTGCGAACACATTCAAAAGAAAAAAAATGAAGAAAAACTAAGGAGTGAGTACAGTTTTTAAGTTTCCCTTCCCCGGCCCGTGCCGCGGCACGCCTTGGCAGTTTGGGCTGTTTGGCAACATGCATGCACCACGCCACCGCCCTGCTTCCTTGGAAACGGTAGCGAGCGGTGAGCGCGCCTCCCGTCGGAGTCCAAAACCGGCGACGCGCTCCCTGTTTTCGCCTCCACCCACCTCCGTTTCTCCGCCGGATTGCCGCCGGGCCGCGTATAAAACGCCCTCCCTGCACGCCAACCCGCCTGTCACCCGCGGACATCCCGGAGAGATCAAGAACCAGCCGAGGTCTCAGTGCCCACTAGTAGTCCGTAGAGCGCGCGGCGGCAGAGATGTCGGCGGCGGCGGCGGCGGCGGGCGGGAAGGCGCCGCCGCTGGTGGTGGCGGCGAGCATGGGCGCGGTGGAGGCGCTCAAGGACCAGGCGGGCCTGTGCCGCTGGGACTACGCGCTGCGCTCGCTTTACCGCCGCGCAGCCGCGCCCCGGATCCGCGCCCTGTCCGCCGCGCTCTCGGACCCCGCGGCGGCCGGGCTGCCCCGGCCGCCGCCGCCGCCGGCGGCGGACGCCAGGATGCGCAAGGCCTACCACCTCGTGTGCTGGGGCCCCAACTGACCGGCGTCGACGCCGGCCGGCCGGCGCTTCTTGTTCCCCTGTAGCTTCTCCGGCTTAGCGGTCTCCTCGTCGCGTGTGTGCATTGCTTCTACCCATCATCGATCTATCCATCCGTGTGCGTTGGCAGATGAGATGTGATCAAGTGAGTGCTCGTCGTCGTTTGGGTTCAGAAGATGTAGCTCATGTAGGATTGCTTTAAAAAAGAAAAAAAACATACCAGTGGGACTTGACTTGCATCGTTCATGCGAATTCTGAACAGAACACAGCGCAAATTCAGAAGGCAACAACAAACCAGATCTTGCTAGTGCCAAAAAAAAAAGCTCCTACCATGTGCTACTAATTCTAAAAAAGTTGCTTGCAAAGGCAGATCGGGATGAGCGCGGGACAGAGACATTGCTCCGATCGGTGAGCCTGCTCACAACTCGGCCAGCAGAGTTCCTGATGATTGAGGGATGCCTGCACGGCTACGAGGGGCTAGCGCTCGCCGTCGCCGGCCAGAGAGAGCAAAGGCGTTATTGAGTGCAGCGCCGGTGAGCCGCGGCCGGCGGACCTCGCCGCCGGCGGCTCATCAACGCTGCACTCAATGATGCCTTCGCGCCCCTTTCTCTTTTCTGCGCACAGGTCACGCTTCCATGTCCCAGCCGCGCGTGGCGAGGCAATATAAACGCGTGCTGGGAGGAGCATCGACCTGCACCGGCGTGTACTGCAACGCTCCAGGCTTTGACTTTGGGCGAGTTCAGCGGGGAACCGGTTCCTCCTCTGCAGTACAAGTACTGCAGAGGGACTCGGTGCCACTGACCTGCGGGCTCCATGGTTCAGAGGGCCACAGGTCAGTGGGAGAGTCTCCTCACCGTCCAGCGGAGTGTTCGTCCCCAATCTGTACTGCTACCAACCTTGTACTATTTTTTTGAAGAAATCAACCTTGTACTGCTGCTGCTGCTGCTGCTACCGTCTCCTTCGAAATGGCAAGCCCGGCAGGTGTACTGCTTCAAACTGTACTGCACCTGCGCGATTCGTCCTCTCACAGCGTCAGGGGAAGCCAGCACCTGCTGCTGCAGACCCTCGCTTCGGCACCAGCGTCAGATTGCAGCACGGCAGGTCGGCAGCCTCACCAGAAACGCTTGAACCAAGAGCACAAGGAGGAGGAGCTCAAGCAGCACAACGGAAAATCGCTATACGGGGGTGCATGGCCAAATGAAGTCAAGAATATTCAGAGTCTCTCTTTTCATGGTTTTGTGTTTTGTGTCTCATTTGACAACGCTACCAGAGAAAGCAACAACGTGAAAAGCATTCAGTGATAGCTGGGTGGTTTATACATATATAGGAATGGCACAAGGAAATCCAGAGCGTCCATAAAATACATTATATGATTATGATTAACATCTGAAACAAGCAATCGTCGACACAAATAGCCAAACGATAACCCAGAATCATAATTTCCACAGTCCAACATGCAATTTCTTATGGTAAATATGACAGTGTTACATGCCAAGATCAATTTGTGATTAATCAACTTTGTTGTGGGATTTTTAGGGTACCCACAGCCGGGTGGCGGAACGCACCCGCCTAATCCCAGAGGGGGTGTACTCGGGATTGCGCTAAGCGATTAGCCATATCTAGCTTGGGGGGCAAGAACGCAAGAACACTCGAGGATTTTAGAGTGGTTTGGGCCGCCGGAGCGTAATACCCTACGTCCACTTGAGAGTAGTATTGCTCTAGTGTCGGTGGATGAGTCTATCCTCTGCCTTCTAGTCCTCTTTTGGACCTGACCTTTCTCTAACGGGTGTCTCCCTTTTATAGAGCAAGGAGGGCGCGTACACAGGTGTTGAACCCCGACAGGTGGGTCCAACAAGGATGTATACTATACTAAATTGACACTAATGGAGCTACAGTGATGAAGAATCTCTTGCCGGATACACTTCATCGTCTTGTAAACTCTCTGACCGTGGGGGTCTTCTCCTGTCCCATCGGCGAAGCGCCCGTTGAGGTAGTGTAGGTTGCGGCGTAGACTGTTGGGTCTACCACGTAGGCATTATGATACTCCGTCGTCGAGTTGTCGTGTCTAACTGGCGTGCGTGGCATGGGCGGTGCCAGAGGCTGCACCGCGCGCCTTGGTAACGCGCGGTCAATAGTTCAGCCTGGCAAAAGCCGCCTCGGGCTCTGCTGTGGCAGAGCGCACTTACGTCTACCGTATTGAATGCGGTAGGTGGGCGTGTCTTCCCGGGGGAGCGCCGCGCCCCTACGCGCGCCCGCACGCGTGGCGGCTTCGGACCCCGACAAGCGGGGTGTCTGTACTCCCCCCGTTGAGGGGTTCGATAGTATTTGGGGGTCCGGGACCTGGTGGGAGGTCCGGGCCCCCTAGCCAAGCGCCCCTTTCTCCGGGACATGTGACATCACCGGACCCTCCCCAAGCGGGGAGTGGGTTCGGGTCCGTTTGCCGGGAGAGTAGGGCTCCGGACTACAGAGGTCCGGCCGCTCAGCCGTCGAGGCGTAGTTAAGGATAACTATGAGACTCTTGCCTAAGCACAGCAAGAGGGGGTACCCCAATCCTGGGGTACCGACAAACTTTTATACTTACACCTGAGTACAAAATTCTTTAGAACAAACAAATTTTCGAAACTGAAGCCAAGTATAGTGATCCTACATTTGTAACGAAAAAAATGGGATATACTGATTTACAAGAAATACAGGGATTCAAAGGGAGCTATATAAAAGGGAAAAAGCCAAATGGTTGGCAACGTAGTAGATCCTAGACCTGAACATCCAATCACATGTATGTCTATGAATCGTGACTCTGGCAGTTGGAGGTAGTCCTGCAGCTGATGTGGTGGTAACCTGATGATGCTTAGTTTCAAGTGGTTGTGCGGTTCATGTGGCAGCAACAATGGTCCGATAGCACATTTCACCTCGTGACTGCAACGATCGTTGCAGCTTGTTCTCTGGATTTTGTGCTATCAAGGATCTCCACAATCAGTCATGTGGGTGCGGCTACTGCGATGGCAAAGGTGACTACTGCTGTGGTGGCAAAGGTGACTACTGCTGTGGTGGCAAAGGTGCCTGCTGCTGCTGCTGCTCTTCTTGCATAATTTGCTCATGCTGCCTGTGCCGATCGCTTTGCCATGCCCAGACCATATCCTTGAGTGCAGGCCTTATTTCATCTTTCACGAGCTTTTGATACTCTATGGTGTCCCCATTGGTCTTCTTCAATTCAACCAAAAGGAAAGAAGGAGCAAGCTCAAAAATCTCTGCATCGAGCTCAAGAAATCCCTTTATTCCTTCAATTGGTGCAGCCAGTTTCAAAACTCCATTTTCATTCTTCTCAATTTTGAGCTTTAACCTCTCAGCCAGTTCCTTTAGCTTACCAAAAACTGTCCCTGCTGGCTGCCTAGTGGTGAATCTCTCTTCCCTCCGGCCATATCTTTCCTCAAATAAATTGGACAGGTCAAATCCAGTTGAAAGGGAAATGATGTCAAATGCATTCAGGTTAGGGAGGCTTGATGGCCCTTGATTTTCCTCCAAATTACCGCATTCTATTAAGTTAGAGGTTGTGGCTTCACCATTACACACCTTGTCCCTTGCTGATTCGTGCTTCATCTTTGTAGCATTTAACTCAAAGGGTTTCCTGTACCAAGTGCTTCTCTTTATCCTTGAAATAGAAATTCTAGTTCTTGGATCTGGATCAAGCATTCTAAAAAGCAGGTCCTTCAGTTCAGTAGAGAAGGAACGAGGGCATCTGTACTCTGCTTTGGAAATCTTCCTATACATCTCTATAAGATTTGGGTCATGGAACGGAAGGTAACCAGCCACAAGCACAAAAAGAATTACTCCACAAGACCATATGTCAGCCTTGGAGCCATCATAGCCTCTCCTGCTAAGCACTTCAGGAGCAACATAAGCTGGAGTTCCACAGGTGGTATGGAGGAGGCCATCATGTCTCTTGGATTCAGCTAGAGCACTTAGGCCAAAATCCGAGACTTTTAAGTTCTCATTATCATCTAGGAGTAGGTTTTCTGGCTTCAGATCACGATGGTAAACACCTCGGCTGTGGCAGTAGTCCACCGCACAGATCAGTTGGTGGAAATACCTCCTTGCAACATCCTCACTAAACTTTCCCTTGGATATTTTGTTGAACAGCTCGCCACCTTTAGCATACTCCAAAACAAAGTATATCTTGCTCTTGCTAGCCATTACCTCAAAAAGTTGCAGAACATTTGGATGCCTTACCAATCTCATTATTGAAATCTCCCTCTTTATCTGCACTATTAGCCCAACCCTCGTGATCCTGTCCTTATCAATTATCTTTATTGCAACAGCCTGCCCGCTAGTTAGATTTCGAGCATAATATACCTTAGCAAAGTTCCCTTGTCCTAACTGCCTCCCAATTTCATAACGGTCCATCAAAATATTCCTCCTCTCGTCCATTATATCAGTCTATATATCGTGAGAGAGAAACAACCAGAGTGTACAAAGCCCACTGTCCTGCTTTTAGAACGTCCTATTTGTAGGTAAGGGTAAATGGGCACAGACTATGATCAAGAAGATTGTGTCTTACTGCCTTACAAGATAGAAGATCTCTAACCTTCCGTGGCCCAAAACATTGGGGAAAATATTGTACCAGTATGCAGCCAGCACTCTAACAGGAACTTGATAGGATAACTCAAAACAGACCGATAATACTTTTGTGGTGCTCAGTTACACAACGGTGCTCTTCCAAGTCAAATGTTTCCTGCTGTGATCAGCTGAAAACTGCATGTAGAAATAACCTAATTAGGGAAAACATGTGATACAAATGGAACCAACAACTAGTAACTCAAAATGGGGATCAGCAGTTACTATAAATGTGAAGGTGGACTCATAATTCTAAAAGAGTACTACTTTAGTTCTCCAATAAATGATTTCCCTGCTCCATTGTGATTTTGAATGTCCACCCAGCATTATTGGGGAGAGTAGAAGACATCATTTACTCCTTACCCTATAATGGCTAAAGCATAGCATGCATAGTCTAAATTCTAAAATGAGGCCTACGTCGCAGCAATTCTAAGATTTCAGGTTGTTCCAAGTCCCCAACAAAGATTTTAGCACAATCTACCAGAACTAAGCCATCAAAATCCCAAATCGGAGCACAATCACATTAGCAAGAATCATCGAGCAGAGCCGACACGAAACTCTTCTGCCCCTGAACGGCTGAACGCCAAATCGGAAAGCATCCCGAAATCTACTTCCCCCGCAACACCAAGCAGCAACCCTGGAGGTCCTAAACTAACCACCAAACAGTACAATCACGCCCTTAAACAACCAGCAACACTCCAAGAAGCAGATCTCCTCATGTACGCAACTAGGACGCAACCAGGAGCAACAAAGCAGCAAGGCAGCCGTCACCTGCTCGAGACCCGATGGACGCGAAGCGAACGGATCCAGGGTACCGCAAGCCCCAGGCCGAGGACGCTCGATCTTGCGCGAGGGTCGAATCGAAGACGGGGCAGCAACTCACCACCCCGCTTCGGCGTTTGACCCTTGGAAGGAGCCGTCCTTTTCTTTTTGTTCGGCTTCTCTTCTTCTTTCTGTGTCAGCGGCATCCTAGCTAGCATCGCATCTGCTCACATGCCCAGATGCGCTGATGGCAACTCATCAGCTCAGCTCAGCCAGTGGGCCCCACCGACGGCCCAAGGCTTCGGGCCCAACGAGAAAGTTTCTTAGAAGGCCCAATGGGCCAACGACCCATACTGCTTCGCATTTTTCTTCTATTCTTTTTTTTCCCCTTCTTGTGATGCAGGGCGGTGAGTGTAACAGAATGCGTCGCGGTGAGGTCGGCGGCGGGCGGCCATGGCCGGCGGCGAGGATGGGGGCGCGAAGCCTCGAGCCGAAGCCCCGAGCGGCCGGTTGCTCTTGCCCTGCGGAGGTGCCGACCGTGTGGAGACGTCAGGCGCGAGGCGTGTGAGTGGCCGGGCCGCCCGCCCACGCCACTCGACTCGCCTTCCGACGCTCTCTCTTCCTGCGCGCGTCTTGGCGGGAGACGGGTACGGGACACGCCTCCTTGGCTTTCCCGCTTGCAAGCTACAGTTTTCTACGCTCTTTGTGGCCATGGCTTGGCTCCACCGAAGTATAGCCTCACCAGCAAGACAATTTTTTTTACGGTGTTTGGCAAGATCAAGAAACGAAGCAATCAATCAACAGCTAGAGTCATGACAATGCATTTGAATCTGAATCTGTGCCGTCCCAGACTCCTAAAGATGTTGACCACGGCATAAAAAAATGTTTTCCTTGGTGCAGGCAGATGCAGATGCGCGTGCCGAAGTCAACATTTCCTTCTACCACAGTATCACTGACCGACTCCTTGTGCCATCCGGCCAAACTATTCTCAAGTAAAAGCATCCGTGACCTTGATTTCAGCTCACTATTCTTTGTTGCTAAACAATGCAGTAGGATTTGACTCTTCTAGACAGTTCATACTGGCACACCTACAGGCCTCAGGCCTTCTCTTAGAACAAATCTAGCTAGTTTGGCAGCCAGAGAATCTTCTTCTGTTACACTCCACACAGACCAGAAAAGGCTTCATCTTTTTCTTTTTCTTGGTGGAGGAAAGGAAGAGGAAGGATGAGCTCATAGGATGCAATAAGTGATGAGGAGCTTAAGGTTTGCGTTGCTATTTGTGGCGGCTGCATCATTGATCAAGCTGTCAGGAGGAGTAGGGGCGGAGGAGGACTGGGAGCGCTTCTTGCTGCAATGGAGGGAGCATACTTCTCTTCCATTGCCACTTCTGAATGGGGATCTGGTAAGCCATCCAGATACTTTTTCTTCGCAGCATTAGAAAGTATTGATTGGTTCATGACATGCATGCTTTCCTGGCACTCAAGATCTAGCATGAAATTTGCACACTGAGTTCCTTTTGTGTTCTTCTGAAAAATTCGTTCTTTTAACTTAAGTAGCTGACCAGCTACTTTAAAAGAAAAGAGCAAAAAATAATGGTCCTGGAGCTCACTAAGTACTTCAGAGAATATATTCTGTGAACTTCTGTTTGGTTAGCTTTTGCTATTACACATGGCTCTTCGCGAGAAATGGAGGCATCAGCAAAGGTATACTTACTATGTTGGCTGGTTCATGGATGAATGCAGGTTGACAAAATATGGTCAATTTGCTTAAGGGACATGGTTGGTACAGAGGAAATATTGGGCAATGTACTGTCATTTGCTTCAGATGAACTGTTGAGTCGTTCATCAGAGAATGTTTTGAAGACTGTGTTGTTTCTGGAGCTTCTAGCACTTCTTTCCCATGAAAAATTATCTACTACCTGTGATTGTATCCGCGCAAACTACTTCGGTTTGGGCATTTCACAAGAATTCAGTGTTGCACTTGGCACCTATCTTGAGAGTCACAAGCTGTTACTTCATTCAAACTTCTATTCGAGACGGTATTTGACTGGTCAATCAATTGGAGATGCTCCTTCCATGGCTCCAGCTTTTGTTCCATCCGTGTCCTCCGGTAATGAAGTTCAGTTTCCCCAATCTGTTACAGAAACACCATCTCCGCCTTCCGAGTCTCTCAACACTGAACCTCCCAACCAACCTCATCACCATAAACCTGCACACAAACATCAGGGAGGGCCTCCAATTTCACCATTGGAGAAGCATAAAGACTATGTTAAATTAGTCTTGATTGCAGTTCTTCCGACGGCAGCATTATCATTCATTGCTGCATTTCTAATTTTCTACTGCTGTGGATGCAACAAAAGCAAGGTCTCTGTCGGTGAGCAACGAGATGACCATCCTCTTCTTCACATGCAATTGGCTAATGTCCCAGGTGAGGTAGTGTCCATTTTGACCACCTATGATGGATTTCCTGATATTGTGCTATAACATGCAATATTCTGGCTGCAGGTTCATCACCCGATGCTCGTTGTCCTGCCAGTCCACTTCACAAGGATGATCAAAGGGTTGGGCCTTCTAAGGGTGGAGTCAGCATGGGTCAGTGCTTTTCATGCTGTTTTAAAGGATCATCTGACACCACACCAACTTCACAAGTGATTGGAGGAACACTAGAGAACAATGCCACAAGTGATGCTCCTAAGCCAATGCCACTGCCTCCGCCACCTCCACCTTTGCCACCTCCCATCAAGAAGGCTCCTCCTCCCCCACCTGGACCTCCCAAAGGTTCAAAAGCAAGACTTGCTCAGCTGTCACCTGTTGAGTCAAGTCGTTCTGAGGGATCATCTGCTGGCGAGCAGACCAGCGAATCATCCGAAGCCGAAGTTAATGCTCCAAGAGCCAAACTTCGACCTTTCTATTGGGACAAAGTTCTTGCTAATCCTGATCACTCAATGGCATGGCATGACATCAAATTTGGTTCTTTTCAGTAAGTATCATTAGAAATAAATCCTTGATGCATTCTGTCTGCATTGTACATGTTTCTCACAATAACATTTGCAGTGTGAACGAGGACATGATAGAGGAATTGTTCGGTTATAGCGCTGGCAACAGAAATAACCTCAAGGACAAGGAACTCCCCTCCACAGATCCTGGTTCTCAGAACATTTCTCTTCTCAATGTTAAGAAATCATGCAACCTGGCAGTTGTTTTTAAGGCAATGAATGTCAGAGTACAAGAAATTCATGATGCTCTCATTGAAGGTATCTGCTTATCCACAACTAGCTATTCTCAATTTGCCCATGTAGCTTGCTTAACTATATTTAAAAAAAGCCCTTCAGTATATCTCTAAATACAAGCCATTTGCAGAGACTTAAATGACAGTTGGCAATACACTTGTAAATGAAGTTTTTTTAGAAAACTGTGATGATATGACTTGCAGGGTGGCCACTAACTTTTTAAAGTTTATTCAGAAGAATGTATTATTGATTGTCCTGTGTAGCTTGCTTAATTGTGTTGAGGAGAAAAAACCCTTCAATATATCTCAGAATGCAAGGCATTTGCACAAAATTAGATGACATTAAACTTTTAAGTTAGCGATTCACACACACAAAATAAACTTTGCCTGAGTAAATACCATGCAGGTTTTTTAATCTACATCATGTTGGACACTATTTTAGTATATTAGTTTTGTTCCGTTTCATACTTTCATTTATTGAGGACTCAAGGAAAATTCTTTCAGATTATATATATTCTTCTTTTACCTCTACTTATTTGCTGACATCAACATGAATCTGAAAGGTGGAAATGAATCCAGTTAGCCTGGATAGAATATGCCTTTTCTGTTCTTTCTGGATAGTCCACTGTAGAGGCTTCAATATTATGACTTTTGAAGTTGTATTTTGTTTGTGAGAGTGTGCAGTTTTTTTTTTCTTAGTACATGGAGTCGCCAGCCTCCTAGATGTTTTTTAGGACCTTGTATGTAGAATTTTCATTTTCATTTAATTTTAATAGGCTTGGGATCTAGTTCAGCAGTGCCCTCAAATTATCTGATTGTTTTTCACCTATTTCTGTTCATAAGGGAATGAACTTCCTAGGGTGCTTCTTGAGACAATCTTGAGAATGAAGCCAACTGATGAGGAGGAGCAGAAGCTCAGGCTCTATAACGGGGATTTCTCACAACTAGGCCTTGCAGAACAAGTAATGAAAGCACTAATTGATATACCTTTTGCTTTCAAAAGGATCAATGCTTTGCTTTTCATGTCCTCCTTACAAGAAGATGCTTCAAGTCTCGGGGATTCATTCCTCCAGTTGGAGGTAATTTACCTAGAAACTGTTGACTTCTGTTTTAAGTTCGTCAAAAGAAAAAGGAAAAAACTCTAACCTTCCATTACAAGATTACTGATACTACATTTGTTGTTGCCAGGCTGCTTGTGGGGAACTAAAGCACCGCCATTTTCTGAAGTTACTAGAAGCTGTTCTCAAAACCGGAAACCGTTTGAATGATGGGACTTTCCGTGGTGGTGCTAATGCATTCAAGCTGGACACCCTTCTGAAATTATCGGATGTCAAGGGTGCTGATGGAAAGACCACATTGCTTCACTTTGTTGTTCAAGAGATCATCCGCTCTGAAGGTATCCGTGAAGCAAGGCTGGCCATGGAAAGTGGAATAAGTCCATCTCCTAGTACTTCAGATGACAATGCCAACGGATCTCTTGAAGAAGATGGCGATTACTACTCCCACCGTGGCCTTAAGATTGTTTCAGGACTCGGTACAGAGATGGACAATGTCAAGAGGGTAGCTGCACTAGATGCTGAAGCTTTGTATACCAGTGTGATGAACCTCAGGCATGAGTTGCTGAAATCAAAGGAGATCCTGAGTGAGATTGCAACGATAGAAGAAAAGAGTGGATTCCGCAACTCACTGGAAAGCTTTGTGGAATATGCAGATAATGAGACAATTTTTCTGATGAAAGAAGAGAAGAGGTTGAGATCATTAGTGAAGAAAACAATCCGATATTTCCATGGAAATGACTCTAAAGATGACGATTTTCGGTTGTTTGTGATTGTAAGAGATTTCTTGGTGATGCTAGATAAAGCATGCAAGGAAGTTGGAGCATCACAGAAGAAGGGTACAAATAAATCACGAATCAATGGCAATGGCACCCCTACATCCCAGTCAATCCTACTGGAGCAACAGTTCCCTGCTGTTATAGATAGTCATTCAGATAGTTCAGACTCTAACGATTGACAATAGATACTGTAGATGTTCTATTCTTCAGGAAACGTTGTAAAGAAGATCCATTTTGACGAGGAAACATGTTAGCATACATACGGATTTCACGTACATATCTTGATTGATATTCATAGCTTCACGATATGATTCCTAAATATCCTCCAAGAGTATCTGTTTGCTCACATGCTTTAACCTTTTAATCCAGTTTTGCATCATACGTCAGACAGTATAATACGATGCAGGCATGTAAAAACCTACTGTATTAGTAGGGGAAATAAACCTCAACTAGCATTGTGCCCGTGCGTTGCTACAGGAGAAACAAGTTCCCTCTGAATATGAATGGGCATGGAGCCATACATTTAGTTTCCCCCGCGCAGCTTGCTAGATCGCATGGTCATCCCCCCATAGCGATCATACAATATTTGAAAGACAAGAATAGATAGCCACCTTGACTAAACATGCTTGTCACCAAAGAAATGAAAAACATAACAAAGCCAGGTGGGACTACCAAAACTTGGTCTACTTACCCATAAATTTGTCTAGTTATTTACATAAATATTGATCTCTCTTTTATTGAGAAAATATTACTCTTTTATTTTGCCCTCGCACCGGCAACATCATCAAAGTCGCCGTGGCCCCTCATGCCTCCCTGATGACACAAAATGAATATTTCTCACTTCCAACACATTCGAGCAAAGCTCTTGGCTCTTGCTCCTACATGCACAAAATCTGACAGTAGTATTCCAATCATATATACTTCAGACAAATGCTTGAGTCAAGCAATATGACTAATAGAGTGAGTAATCCACCTGCAGGAGGAAATGTTGGTTTCATCCAGGGTCCAAGTGATTGGCACATCCAAATATACTTTAAGTTAACTTTTGCATATACGTAATCCATATTCCTAAAACACACAAATTTGAGAAAGGGAAATATCCTATAAGATTTTGCATATGGGTTGTGCACCTGCAAGGAAGATCCTTCTAGCCGTCAAATGCAAAGAAAGAAAAAAAAATGCATCATGGAAGTTAATGGCCATAAATCACAATGACCTGAAACCAAGGGTCAGTACTCTATTGCCCCTAAAACTAAAGTCCCATGATTGGTGAGAACTGAGGAGTATGCTTTGATCCTTCAGGAGCAAATCTTGTTGACACCTTCCCTTTAGGAAATCTTCAGTGATTTGCTCTCAAATTAAGTGTTCGATTCCTTTTAATTTGACATGAAGCTCCACCACTGACTGTATGAACACTGGATGGAAGAGCAAGAGTCAAATGCCACATGAATGGTAAGTACAATAATGCTCAAACAATGATCGATGATAAATTAATGTGAAACATGACTTGATAAAGATAAAGATTAGCTTTTACATTTCAAGAAGATCATCTTACCGTTGAAGAATGTGAATCAGCTCCTTCACTTCTCCTTCATTCACCACTGAGCGAATGAGGACCAGGGGTGGAATCGAGCCGAGCCTCAACTTTTTTCGAGCTTTCTTCGAAATCAATATATTCGTATTTATTATAGTCTCCCGCGTTGTTTGATATGCAACTTCAAATCGAGCATAACGAGCCGAGCCGAGCTGAGCCTGCCAAAATTGACTTTTGTTCCAAATCAACTAATCTTTATTTTTAAAAAAGAACGAACGTAATCGGAGCAATTTTGAAACGAGCCACCGAGCCAGCTTAACGAGCTTTTTTTCCAGCCCTAAATGAGGTTTCAGTCACAGGTGTCTGGATATGCTGACCTGCCATCCAGAGCAGTCTGAACCAGACTTCTTCGCTGATTGATGAGGAATGCAGGTGTCTCCCTGTCTTGAGCACATAACTTGTCCCGGAAAACATGTCTGTGCTGCCTACCGTTGTCCAGCATCTACCATGCAGTAGAAGCCAAAACCAAAAAATTTATACTTAGCTGGAACTCTTGTTCTCCAAATGAAATATATTTATGCAAGGATACAGGTCGACCCAATGTCTAGTAGGAGTGTCGTGGTGCTGCAAACCACAGCCGGGTGGCGGAAGGCACCCGCCCTAGCCCAGAGGGTGTATACTCGGGGGTTAGCTAGTCCTAGTTCGATCTCTCCCAAGAACACGATGAACACCGCGGGTTTAGAGTGGTTCGGGCCGCCGGAGCGTAATACCCTACATCCACTGTGTATTGTATTGCCTTCCCTCGAGAGAGAGAGTTCGCGAGAGCTGGTGTGTCTGGAGAGCTTGTAGTGCACAGCGAGCGCCTCCCTTTTATATCTCAAGGGAGGCGCGTACATGGCTGTTGGGTCCCCGACAGGTGGGCCCAACGATATAGTATAAGATAACGTACTGTTCATACATTATGGCGTCGCAGGCAAAGGAGATCTCTCTCCTGGATTCCCTTGCCTGCTCCTGGAGTCCCTCGTTCATCATGTCCAGGCGCTGTCTTGTCGGGACGATGCCAGACGTAGCTAGTGGCGTCGCCTGCCACGTAGCTTAACGGGCTGTGTAGCTTGCGGTGTAGGCGGCATGATGGAAAAGTGCCGTGCCGTCGTATCTATTTAATGCTGCAGACGGGCTCTGCGCGGGTGCGGCACAGGCGGCTGCACTGTGCGCCTTGGTAATACGCGGTGCACAGTGAGGCCTGACAAAGGCTGTCCCGCGTGCTGCGGCGACAGAGCACGCCTCAACCATCCGCATTAAATGCGGTGGGTGGGCGAGTCTCCCAGCGGAAGACTTGCGCACGAGCCCGCGCC
Organism: Panicum virgatum; assembly: GCF_016808335.1. NCBI lineage: Eukaryota > Viridiplantae > Streptophyta > Magnoliopsida > Poales > Poaceae > Panicum > Panicum virgatum. Next base: position 4,712,788 of record NC_053136.1, read on the forward strand.
TCCGGGACACGTGGCGGTTCCGGACCCCCACGCGGTAAAGGGGGGGTCCGGACGGACGCAGGAGGTCCCGGACCCCTATGGGGGGTCCGAGGCCTCAGTTGTCAGCTCGGAGCTTCCCTTCATTAGAGACACGTGGCGTCTCCGGACCCATCCTCAGGCAGGGAACGGGTCCGGGGCCGTTGGCCTGGTGAGGGAAGAGCCTGACCCGTGGGGCCTGGCTACTCCGCCCTTTCCGCGCAGTTACGGATAACTATGCGGGTCCTGCCTTGCCACAGTAAGAGTGGGTATCCCTGCTACAGGGTACCGACAAGGAGGATAGTAAAAAAGATCAATTGAATAGTTGAAAGAGTACACAATGATTATTAAGCAAGCTGCAACATTCTGCACTGCCTATAAGTCAATATAAGCAGAGTATGTGTACGTTCAGAAACAAGCTCAGTTAGATTGGTACTTACATCTTGTCCTCAGGTTGCAGTAGATTACACTAAATTGGGAGCAACCCGCCAGGACCTTATTGCAAGTTATCGGAGGACCAAATTACCTCTTTTTTAAAATTAATGCTTTTGTTGCTTCCATGATGTCTACATAAATTACCTAGTCACCGGTGTTTGTAATATAGGAGCCGCACTAACCGAAAGTTGAATAGAAAATGTTTCTACAACAAACTATGGTATGTGGATAATAATTGTCAATTCATGCCCCAGATCACATCAAAATCTCTACTACTTTGCATACTATTCTACCAAAAGTATTAGCATACTACAAAATACGATGAAACTGTTTGACCAAAAATCCATCTCAACTATGGTTTTGAAGTACAGCATTGCGGCAATTCCCATGAGCAGAAATACCTTTGGAAAAAATTACCCCTATTTTCCCATCCTAAACCAACCTTAGATGACAGAAATTATTTTGGCACAATATAGATCATGTGTATTTTCTTCCTCTTGCCATGTCCCTGCTGTGACCAACCTGAATACTTGATTGCCACCTAGTTCTGCATCCTTACTGGCAGCCATGGCTTCGTGGGTGCCTGCACAGACAGCCCAGCCATAGCTTCTACACGTTAACAATTCTCCAACGTTCCCTGCAACAACTCCGTGAGATCAGCAAAGGGTGGACGAACCTCAACGAGGAGGATTTCTCTGGTGAGGGCTCATCGATATCGTAGGTGTAGAAGAAGTTGACCCCAGGAGGATTAAGTTGAAGGTACCTCCTTGATGGCGCTTGCGGCTGATCGGCGATGATGCAGATAGGCCGCGAGGCTGCTGGGATTGCAGAAACGGCGCATCCGTCAGCACCCCCGTGGATCCATCCTGCTAAACGGAGCCGACGACAAGAATAGGAACCATGGGGACGGGAGTACGAGCAGGTGGGGATGTGGGGATGGCAGAGCATTAGGCCACCACCTCCGCGGATCCATCCTCCTCAACTGACTCCCCGGACCTGTGCATCGGTGATGGGGAGGTGGCTTTGGCAGGGCGGGCGGCGCAGGGTCGAAGGGGAGGGAGGCGTCCAGCCGAGCAGAGGCGAGCGGCACGCGGAGCGCGGCGAGAGAGAGCGCTCGAGCCGGCCGCCGGGCGAAGAGCAGGGAGGCGTCCTGCCCTGGCAGCAGCGGCGGTGTCGCGCCGTCGAGCGTGCGGGCGCCGGTCGAAGGGAAGGGAGCTGTCCTGCCCCGGCAGCGGCGGCGCGCCGTTGCGCGCGCGGGCGGCGAGGGAGGCGCTGGCCGAGCCGAGCGCGTGGATCCACAGGAGGTAGAGGCGGGGCGAGCGTGCAGCAGCCGGGTCGGGTCGCGCCGTCGAGCGCGCGAGCTGGCGGAGGCGGTGCGCGGGGCGAGTGCCGCGACGCCGAGCTGGAGGAGGAGGAGGAGCTGGCGGTGGAGGGGCGCGCGGACCGGCGGAGGAGGGGCGCCGGGGTCGGCGGCGCAAGGGCGGGTGTGCGAGGAGTAACCATCGAGAGGCGTGGGGGTGGACCGCGGACGAGGACGGGAGTACGGGACACGTGTTTTGGAGCGAGCGGCGGGCAGAACCACGGAGGAGGCGGAACCACGGGAGACTCACTTCGTTCTTTTTAGATGAGATAGTACTACGTGTGTCGCTACGGGAGTCGATCTTTTTAACCTTGAAAGAGAGTATATATATATATATAGGAATAAATTATGATGCAAATCAAACAACCAACTGGATACCAACACTCTGAGCTAAAAATTCAATTATAAAAAGATGCAAATCCCATAAGAAAGTTGCAGACTTGCAGTAATATGCAGCATTTTGTTCAGACATATGAGTTTGCCGTAATCAGCAATATCTTTTGTGGATTTCATTCATGATAATATCCCAGGTCAATTTAGAACACAATAACAATCTTTACAACTTTTGATACTTACACTATTTGGTAGCAATTGAAGAATTTACAGATTTGATAGTAGCATGCAAGGACATTGCAGTCAGGAGCTGCACATTACATAACCATGATGGAGGCAGATTCTCATCTATAGCGTTAGGACCTCCTTATACACAATCTTCTTTGTGTATGTACCGTTTCTCATCAGCGTCTTTTTCTTCTCATTATCCAACATTTTTTTCCTCTCCTTCACACTTCGTTTTATCTTGTCCTTCTTCTGGGATTTCTTCTTATCCTTGATTTCATCTTTCTTGTTGCCTTCGTCAGTATTAGGTGGGAGTGTGAGGATCTTAATGTTTGATCTGGCGGTTGCTCTAGATAGCGCAACGTACAACTGACCATGTGAGAACACGGGTTCGGGCAAGTACACCCCCACGTTGGGAATAGTTTGCCCTTGTGCCTTGTTAACCGTCATGGCAAAGCTGAGCCTAATAGGAAATTGCTTCCTCTTGAATTGGAACGAGAACATCTCATCATCTGATGGGCATAAGGGTATCCGAGGGAGGAAAACCCGCTTTCCAGCATGCTGGCCCAATACAATTTCAGCATTGATTGAGTTTTTTTGCGAATCCTCGTACCACCAGTCTCGTTCCATTGCAGAGTCCATTCGCATGGTCGATATTTCTAAGCAATATGATTGGGCAACTGATCTTAAGCTTTAGCACGTGTGGAGGTAAACCATTTGGGGTTAAGGTGTTAAGAAACTCTGAGGGGTAATAGTTATGTGGATCATCAATTGCAGAGTCGAAGCTATGATAAACCATCTCGTCCCCTCGAAAACTACCTATCATCTTCATATTAATCATATCCACCCGCTCATTTCGTGTTGACAAAATCGCCCTGGAAGTGATGTAGTCTTTGCTTGCCATGTTCTCATTTAGCTTTGGGAATATGCATTCAATCAATCTATCAAGATCCTTACCATCTCCAGTATAAGGCACACATATATCGTCCGGGAGACGGACATCTCCATCACCATTTACCTCCTCTGTTCCACCACCAATGCGCAAGAGATAATCTGCAAACCAAGGGTCGCTCTGTGCCCGCATGTTGTGCACCAACTTTAGATGCCGCATCCAATCCCAAAGGTACAACCTCCGCAGCGAAGCGTCGACTATTTGAGCCCTCGACCCCTTCCGGACAACAGGGAGGACCTGCCTGAAATCTCCACCGAAAACAACAGTCTTCCCACCAAACGGCAGCTCCGGCCGATCCATTATATCTCTCAAGCTTTTGTCAAGAGCCTCCACCGCTTGCTTCTTTGTCATTGTAGCCTCATCCCAAATTATAAGAGATGTTCCCCGCAGCAGCTTTGCAGTACCACTTTATTTCGTGAAGCTACATAATCTACCATCCTCAATAGTAAGTGGTATTTTGAAGCGTGAGTGGTGAAAGCATCTAGGCCCCTAATTCGAGTTTTGGTAATTAATGACAACGGTCTGTGGATTAACGATTTCATTTGAGATAATGAGTATAGGTTGATCCACGGATGAAAGAGATTTGGTTGTGAACATATGGAGTTTTGGAGATGATGAGCAAAGCTCGGGCTAAAGGCAAAGGTATAAAATAGGGCTTTTGCGTTTTACCGGTCACAAGGCGTTTAGTGGATGAAAAGTGACCGGATTTGTTGGATAGATAGCCGTACTATCAAGAGGGGTTGTATATTCATGCTTGACGGGTCTCTAGTGCCATTGTGCTCAAAATGTCTAGTTGCATGCATGAGGGCTAACAACGTTTTGAAAAGATTTGAAAAAGACTAAGTTTGAGAGCTGACTGAGTAACGGCGGACAGTCCTCACCCTAGGGGCGGACGGTCCGATCCCGTTCCAGAGAGCTTGCAGAGGCTCTGGTGGGCTGGCGGACAGTCCGGCCCAGGTGGGCGGACGGTCCGCCACTTTTACTCAGAATTTGTACCAGGGAGGGTGTCTCTCTGGTGGGCTTCAAAGTTAAACGGCGGACAGTCCGCCCATGGGGCGCGGACGGTCCGCCCATGGGGCGCGGACGGTCCACTGGCTAATCCCAGATTTGTACCAGAGAGGTTGTTTCTCTGGTTTGGGCTGAAAAGAGAACTGCGGACGGTCCGCTCCTGAGGCGCGGACAGTCCGCAGGCTAACTTCAAAGTTGTTCCAGAGACGTTGTTGGTCTCTGGTGGTGTGGAACACATAACTGCGGACGGCCCGCCAGGGCTTAACGGCTAGTTCTGACACGCATTAAATGCATTATGACTCACTGGTTTATAACGGCGGACAGTCCGGTTTTTGAAATGCGGACGGTCCGCGATTTCGCAGAAAAGAGTGTAACGGCTAGTTTTTGGAGGGATGTCTATATATACCCATTGCCCGGCCTTTGGGAGGTTCTCTTGGCCATTTGGACTGCATACTTGACATCTTAGAGCTATGGCATCCCTCTCTCACACACACTTGCTTAGAGATTGCATTCTTGAGAGTGTGAGAGCTTCCTAGTGCATTGCATCAAGAGTTTGAGCTTTGTGGCATTATGGAAACTTCAAGCAAGCATCATCAACTTGTTACTCTTGGGAGTTGCCGCTCCCTAGATGGCTTGGAGAAGAGGATTTCGTGGAGCTCCTCCAAGGAGATTGTTGAGGAGCCCCGATTTCGGTTGTGAGAGGTCTTGTGCTCACCTCACCGGAGTGGTGAAGAGCAACTCTAGTGGAATCGAAGTGTGGAGCGGTTCCTTGATTCAAGCCGGCTCAAGATCAAGAGGTTCTTGATAGAGGAGCGGTTGATTCTTGGAATCCACCTCAACGTGGATTAGGGGTGACCGGCAAGTCATCGACACCACGGGATAAACTCTTGTGTCAAGCTTGGTTACTTCTCTTGCTCTCTTTAATTCTTGTTTTACTTTGAGCAATTTACTTTACTAGAGCTTGTTTTGCATCTTGTCACCCTAGGTTGCAAACCCATCTAGAGATAGTAATAGCTTGGCATAGGGCTTTCCTTTGGTACTAATTAAATTTCTCTAGTGTTGTTGACTTTAGATTTTAAACCGCCTATTCACCCCCCTCTAGTCGGTGTTCTTGATCCTACAAGTGGGCGGTTCTTCCACCGGGCATGATGGAGGCGGCAACACCAGATGTAGCTGTCGCCACAGCAAGCTTGTTCTCACTACGTACTCTAGCGAGCAGGGCCCTGTAAAGAAAAGTCTTCCTAGTGCTGCCAGGTCCATCCACAAAGAACAAAACGCCTTCATCCGTGTCAATCGCGGCCATGATCTCATCATATGCAGCCCTCTGCTCACTGTTCAAGGACTCAGACAACGCCACATCATCCGCACTGGGAGCTATGCTTGCCTCCTCAAAGATCTCACGTGGGATACCGCTTGCTGTGTCATAGGTGTCGTCGATATCGGGTAGTGGGAATGACTTTATGTCCTTTCCCATCAATTGCAACATATTTTAAAGGTCAATCAGCACCATTTGTTCCACGGTCGTGGGGGAAGGATAGTTGCGTCGGTAGTCCTCTGACATTGCATCTAGATGTTTCTGCCATAGCCCGATCACATCACTTGGCTCGCAGAATACCAAAATTGTTGCAAATAGCCTTCGCAGTGAGGACGGCATTTGGTACATTGTGGCTTCTGTAAGGCAATCATCAAGTGTGGTGTCCTCTTCGATCAAGCCCCTTTTTTCTGTGACCTCTCGAAATGTTGACTGCAACACACCGTCCACCATCCTCAAATGCTGATATGAGGTAGCACCGGTGACATGGTTTAAGAGAACATGAAGATAGTAGCGTTCACCTTCAGCCGGGTGAGCCGAGGCAATTCTACCAACTTGGCCACGATTTTTATATTTTCTCCACTGCCAGAATTTTCTGTTAGATTGCCATGTAAAATGCTCTGGGAAGTCACGGTAGAGGATTCCACGAGCTTTCTCGTGTAACCTATTTGCCTCGAAGTACGCCGTCAGCATTGACTGTTCGACCCCTGGACGGTTAACCACATCTTTGAGCTTCTGCCGTTGATGGAATGAGACCATGTGCATGTCAGGAAGATGAAGTTGCAGCTGCTTTACGGGCAGATGGACCTTACTCAAGTCAAATCCGTATATCCTCCATAGCGCCTCTGGAGGTGTAACCCACCTGGCGTCTCTGTATTGCTTGATCTCGTCGTTGTTTCCCTTTTCCTCCTCCTTGTCAGATTCTCTCACGGCCACGAATGCTCGGTCATGCCCCTTGTATATGTATTTGAACAAATATTTCACAGACTTAATGCTCCTACATGCCTCAACATTGATGTGGCAGTTGAACAACAGCAGTAGGTAAGGGTTGTAAGGGATGACCCATTGATTGTCTAGCTCATGGCCTCGGATTTTTCCTTATGCCCGTCATCACGTTGCCTATAAATGGGATAAGAATTCTTGCCCTGCGAGGTGGCCTCACATAAAGGGTGCGGGTAGTGGTTTTTGCATGAACCACGACCCATGCATCATATGCTTGGTGACCATCTTGTACAGCTCCATGTACTTCTTCTTATTTGGTAGCTCAGCTGATATAAGAAGGTCATACTGCTCGGGGCACGTGAGTTTGAACTTGTTGCGCATTATAAGCAACCAATGGGCACACGGCAATCCCCTCTTCTGGAACTCAACGACATATACATAGGCCTGGACCTCTCCAAGGATGTGATCTTTGAGCAAACTTTTCTTCAACTCCTCAAGTTTTGCCCTGAAGACCCGGGCGATGAGATCTGGATGATCCTGTGGTGTCTGGCCCGGGTAAAGTGAACTCCTGATCTCATCCCAATTGGGATTGCAAGTCATCATGAGAAATATATCAGGTCTACCATATTTTCGCACCAATGCCATAACATCCATATACCGCCGCCTCATATCCCGAGGCCCTCCGATGAATGATGTACCCAGCACAGTATGCTTGCCAACTGCATCTGCTCGACCCTCGCCGGCATGAAGACTGTCAACAAGACCTTGGTATAGATCAGCCCTTATCTGATCCTGGTTATTATGGATGTAATCTAAACGAGAGCTCTCGATCTTGACGTATATGCCCACAACAAACTACTGAAAAAGACGATTGCCATGCAATATTGGGTTAAATATTCCTAGCCGCATCTGAAACTTGTAGCAGTAGTAATCACGTACAGACACACATAAATTTCTAGCAGAATCTGCACATACAAAAATATTATATTAGCGACCATGATTGCACGTCCTACGCGATACACTGTATGAGTTATGTCAAAATAAATTACCTAGATCATCATCACCATTACTGAAGCGTTCCCTCATAAGAGAAGACTTAAAAGTGATACATTATCAATCCCAGGAGGCTGATAACATTTTTATTACATCAGATGGTACATCACCGTACACCTCTACGCAGAAGTGTGCAGTGAAGCGCCACTATCGCGAGGATAACAACTAACACCCACACGACGATATTAACTACGAAGAGGGGTTGTCAGAGTCTTGCGCCATGCGGAACCCCCTGCGGGTGACCCTAATCCACAGGCAAGGTTGGGTGCAGGACGGAACCTCTACTCGACGTCTTCGTGAACGAAGTCTGGATCTTCCTCTATAAAAATTAAAAATAGGGTGGGTACAAATGTACTCAGCAAGTCCAACCACACCCACGGAGGGGTATAAACAGAATATAATGCACAGGATAAATCAAGGATAAGGCTAAGGTTTAATTTGCAGAAAGCTGATTTTTATGCAAGGGTTTATTTGAAAGAAAGGATTTTCAAAGCAAGTCTTCTTTGTACCGAATAACACATAATGTTGTCCCACACAGGACCCAAATTTTAAGCTGCTACCGGACTCCTCATCCGTCGTAGCACACGGCACAACTGCCGGACACATTCCCAAAACAACTCGCGCCAACCCATCCCAAAATAAACACTAGTTATGTGACCACACCGTAACTCGCCCAGTACTGTGGGCACGGCTATTCGAATAGGTTTTAACTCTGCAGAGGTGTGCAACTTTACCCACAAGCGGGATACCACAGGTCGAACACCGTGGTGTCGGTGTAGATCCCAACAAAGCCATTACCCACCTTAGCTATACCTGACTAGCCATCACGGGATCCACCAAGGGGTCATTGACCTATCACAGAGGTTGTAACCGGGGCATAAGTCACACAGAGCTAATCCCTTCTCCTTGATCACCCGTTGCTCTCAGCTCTCCTGATGGCTATCAGACTAACTAGTGGGGTTTATGCTAAGCCGTTGCCCATTCAACGGTCGAGTGGTTTGCATGGTAATAGAGTTAGGTGAGATGACACACCAACTCGGTCCTTAGTTGTGACAAGATGGATATCTCCCTTCCTTGCTCTACCACACAGTTACAAGCACACCAATCGGCAAATCACACAGAAGTGCCATCCATCCAGTCTAAACTTATCTTTCGAAAATTTCATATTTTTCCCTTCCCACACACTCATACATTTTCCTTTTATAAAACAAATTGTATTGTGTTTAAGGTCCTAAGCATTCTAGCAGCGAATAATGTCCAAACACATTCAGACATTAATCTAGGTGGTCAAGGAATGGTTATAACAAATCAAAGGGTGGCTATCCAACCATTTTTTAGCAGCAGGCAAAACATATGCAATTTTATAAAATAGGCCAACAGGTTGTGTTTATAAAAACTAGGACAAAACATGCATCAAAGGGTGGAATTGAACTTGCCGTCTTCAAAACCTTCCGGGAGGTCCTGGTCGAAGTATTGTCCTTCGGGATCAGGGTCGCAAAACTGGTCCTCGTAGTACTGCTCGTCGGCGGGCAATCCTTCGTTTACACCGTGGTCTACGACGCATACAAACGGGCACACAATCAGGAAGAAGAATTAAAAGTTTTATCGTTGAGCTCGAATCGGAAACAATTAATATATGGAGATAGGAGTAGTATTTTTGGGCGGTTTTCTAATGGCATGGCCAAAATTATGTTATGAAAGGCGTGGTAAAGTTTTAGGTCGATCGGAGATAGTTTGGCGCATGAAATGATAGGTTACAGAGAGGTTTAGGGGTTAAACAAGAAGTCAGGGACCTGTTTCTAATTAGTGAAAGGACCTGATTAGAATTCCAGGGAATGTTTGGGTTATTTTGTAAAAGGGTAGGGTTTTATTTATAAATAAATTTATACAATGGAGGGTTTATTTGTAAATATAATAAAGGATAGGGCTTAATTTGCAAAAGGCCAAAGGGTGGAAGGGTTCTTAAACAAAATAGAAGAAGGGGAGGGGCTTAAGGGCAAAATAGCCCTCCATCCTTTTCCTCTCGACGCAGAACAGGGGAGGGGGCGCTGGGCGCCGGCGGTGGCCCTCGCCGGCGGCCCAGGGCACGGCGGCGGCTGGGATCAGGGGGAAAAGGGAGAGGGGGATGAGGGGGTCCGATTCCCCTACTCACCTCGGGGGGAGGTGGTCTGTGGAGGGCGGGCGACAGTGGCGGGCGGAGGTGGCTGGTTATGGCCGTGGCGGCGGCGCTGCAGACTTGGGGAAGGGGCGAGCGATGGTGGAGATGGTTGCGGTGGCCCAGAGCTGCGCGGAGGCCCTCTTTATAGGCCTAGTAAGGTGGTGGAGCGAGCGGGGCAGGTGGTGGCGCCCGGCGAGAGGCGCGGCCAGTTTTAATGGCGGTGGGGCCGGTGTGGTGCCATGACGTGGCGGCGGCGTGATTCGCGGCGGTTCCAGTTGATGCGACGGCTCGGGCAGGCGCGCAGGCACGTGGAGCGGGCCGGCGTCGAGCGGAGCGGCGCGAGCGGCGAGGCCGCAGCACTGCCGGTGAGCGCGTGCGCGGGGGTGCCCTGGCGCTGCAGCGGAGCAGGGCAGCGATGAGCGGCGCGACGGGCGGTGCGGCCACGCGGTGCGTGTGGACGTGCGCGCGTGGAGCGCGTGGGGTGGCCGGGTGCGCGCGCGGGCGTGGAACGGGGTCGGCGCGGCGTGCGCAGCTTGGCGGGAGCACGGCGAGCGGCTCGCGTGGCGCGAGCAGAGGGCGGCAGCGGCGGCGGCGCGCGCGCGTGTGCACGGCCCAGGGGGAGGCACGTGCACGTGGGCAGGCGGCCGGGCTGGGCAAGTGCGTGGGCCAGGGGAGGCGTGCGCGCGGGCAGGCGGTGAGCGGCCGGTGGCGGGCCGAGCGTGCGAGCGGGCGCGCGGCAGAGGAGAGGGAGGAGGAAAGGAGAGGGGGAGAGAGAGAGAGAAGGAAAATGGGAAAAGGAAAAGGAAAAGAAAAAGAAAAAGAAAAAGCGGAAAGGGGGGGAGAGAGAGAGAGTGCTCCGGCGATATTCGCGGCGGCCATTGCGGCCTTGTCGGCCACGCGCGCCGCGACGTCTGGTCGGAGGACGCACGCGGAGCGAGGATAAAAAAGAGAGACGGGACATCGGTCGGATTCGGGTGTCGGTTCAGGGAAAGATTTTTGGAAGCATTGAGCTCAACAACGAAAGGAATGTTTTTGAAAGTTAATTTTTTAGTGTGTGATTTATTTGGTAAATTTTTCGGGACGGCACAAACCTACCCCACTTAAAATGAATCTCGTCCTCGAGATTCGGCTGGCTCCTAAACAGGTGGGGAAATTCTTTCTTCAAGGCATCTTCACGCTCCCATGTAGCTTCTTCTACACCGTGTCTGCTCCACTGAACTCTGCAAATCCGTACTTCGGAGTTTCTTGTTCTCCTAGTAACAGTGTCCAAGATCTTGACATGTACTTCCTGGTACCGAAGGTCTGTCTGCAGATCTATCTCTTCTTCTGGCACATGCTCTTTCTCTGGTACTCTCAAACATCTCCTTAACTGGGACACATGGAACACCGTGTGTATATCCGACATTCCTTCTGGTAGCTCCAGTCGGTACGCTACAGCTCCGACTTTCTTCAGAACTCGGTACGGTCCAATGTACCGAGGGGCCAACTTTCCTTGTATCTGAAATCTTCGAGTTCCCCAAATAGGTGAAACCTTAAGGTAGACGAATTCTCCCGGGTTGAAACTTATTTCTCGTCTCTTCTTGTCTGCGTAGCTCTTCTGTCGAGACTGGGCGGCCTTCAGCTTTTATCTAATCTCGGTCACTCTTTCTTCTGCTTCCTTTATGAGTGTGGGTCCAACTAGGGCACGTTCTCCAACTTCTGACCACATCAAAGGAGTTCTGCATTTTCTCCCATAAAGAGCTTCAAATGGTGACATGCCTAAACTCGCTTGATAACCGTTGTTGTATGAAAATTCCACACTCTGCTCCCAATCCTTGCCATAGGTAAGGACACATGCTCTCAGCATATCTTCCATAATCTGATTCACTCTTTCCGTTTGGCCATCCGTTTGTGGGTGATAGGCGGAGCTAAAATCGAAGTTGGTGCCCATGGCTTTATGCAAACTTTTTCAAAACCTAGAGGTGAATTGGGTCCCTCTATCTGAAACGATCCTGCTAGGTACTCCATGCAACTTTACTATGTTCTCCACATACAACTTGGCTACGTTTTCTCCACCGTAGTTGGTCCGTACGGGTATGAAATGAGCCGCTTTAGTGAGTCGGTCCACTATTACCCATATGGAGTCGTGTCCTTTCTGTGTTATGGGAAAACCCACTACAAAGTCCATTCCTATCCCATCCCATTTCCAAACCGGAATTGGTAGGGGTTGCAACAATCCTGCTGGCTTCTGATGTTCGGCCTTGATCCTCTGACACTTATCACAGTGGGCGACAAATCGTGCAATATCCGCCTTCATTCCATTCCACCAGTATTTTTGTCTTAAATCCAGATACATTTTAGTGGACCCTGGGTGAATGGAATATGCTGAGTTATGAGCCTCGTCCATGATCACTTGCCGGAAGCCCCCTTCTTTGGGTACACAAATTCTATCCTTATACCACAAGGTTCCCTTATCATCTACTCGAAAATCCGGTGCTTTGTTTTCTCCAGTATATTTGCGGATCTTCATTAAATCCTTATCCGAACCTTGAGCCTTTCTGATTCTGTCTTCTAGTGTGGATTGGATGTTCAGCACGTGGCTGGAGGCTCGAGGGACAATGTGCACATTCAATCGTGTCATTTCCTCTCGCAGATGATCATCCTTGGGTCCATAGGTTTTCCGGCTTAAGGCATCGGCCACTACGTTCGCTTTGCCGCGGTGGTAATGGATTTCCAAATTATAATCCTTAACCAATTCAAACCATCTTCTTTGCCTTAAGTTCAAATCCGGCTGGGTGAAGATATACTTCAAACTCTTATAGTCGGTGTAAATCTCACACTTATTTCCAATCAAATAATGTCTCCAAATCTTAAGGGCATGCACTACGGCTGCAAACTCCAGATCATGTGTTGGGTAATTCTGCTCATGAGGCCTGAGTTGGCGGGAAGCGTATGTAACCACTTTCCCATCTTGCATGAGGACACACCCTAATCCTTGTCGGGATACATCACAATAGATAACAAAATCCCGATGAATATCCGGTAGGGTCAGCACTGGGGCAGTTGTCAATCTTCTCTTCAATTCTTGAAAACTTATTTCACATGACTCTGTCCAGTTGAATTTCTTATCCTTCTTGAGCAGCTCTGTCATGGGCCGGGCTATCTTGGAAAATCCTTCAATGAATCTTTGATAATATCCAGCTAATCTGAGAAAGCTTCTGATTTCACTAACATTAGTTGGTTGTTGCCAATTGGAAACCGCTTCGACTTTCTCAGGGTCGACTGCTACTCCTTCTGCGGTCAGAATATGTCCGAGAAAAGCCACTTTCTCTAGCCAAAATTCACACTTGCTGAATTTTGCATAGAGTTTGTTGGCTCTCAACTTTTCCAAAACTACCCTAAGATGTTGCTCATGTTCCTGGACACTCTTGGAGTAAATAAGTATGTCATCGATAAAGACTACGACAAACTTATCTAACTCGTCCATAAACACCTTGTTCATGAGGTTCATCAAATAAGCAGGTGTATTAGTTAGTCCAAAAGACATTACGGTGAACTCAAACTGTCCGTAACGGGTGACAAATGATGTCTTTGGGATGTCGCTTTCTCTAACCTTGAGCTGAAAATATCCCGACCTCAGATCAATCTTAGAGAAGTACTTGGCTCCTTTTAGCTGATCAAAAAGGTCATCAATCCTGGGGAGGGGGTACTTATTCTTGACGGTAACTTTATTTAACGTCTGGTAATCTACACACAACCTCATACTCCCATCCTTCTTTTTGACAAATAGGACTGGGGCTCCCCAAGGCGACGAGCTTGGTCTGATGAAGCCAATTCATTGTAGTTCTTCCAGCTGCTTCTTTAATTCCGCCAATTCAGAGGCTGCCATCCTGTAGGGTCTCTTGGCTATAGGGGCGGTTCCAGGGGACAAGGTCGATGACAAACTCTATATCCCTATCTGGTGGCATTCCAGGAAGTTCTTCAGAGAAAACATCCGGGTATTCGTTTAGTACCGGGACTTCTTCCAAGGACTTGGCTTCCATGCTAAACACCATTGGGTTAGATCCACTTTCCTGGGTATGGCAGGTTACTCGTACTCCTTCTGGGTTTGTTAGGTGTACCACTTTGTCAGTACAACCTATGAGACCATTGTGTCGGCTTAACCAGTCCATTCCAAGGATCACGTCTATTCCCTTAGACTTAAGTACTACTAGGTCTGCTAGAAATTCTACCCCACTTAAATTGATCCTTACCCGTAGACAACCTAGTTGACACTTGATGTCACCTCCAGGTGTCCGAGTTAATAGGGGTGTTTTAGTAGTACTGTAGGTATATTATGCTTTTCCACAAAACTCGAGGATATGAACGAGTGTGATGCTCCAGAATCAAATAATACTGTTGCAAGAGCTGAGCTGACTAGGTACTCACCGAGCACTATGCCCTGAGCTCCTTGAGCCTCCTGCGTGTTGATGTGGTTGACGCGGGCTCGTCCAAATGACTGTTGGGGCTGTCTCATCTGCTGACTGTTGTTGTTGGTGTTGCTGTTGTTGCGGATGGGCACTCGGTTGGCACCTGACAGAACTGGCCTTGGTCCATTCACTGTATTGGAGAAGACTGATGTAGCAGGCTTGTTCTTGGCATATGGGCAGTTAGCAATGAAATGCCCTGTTTCTCGGCAGTTGAAACAGACCCTAGCATTGCTGTTGTTGGTGGTGACTTGACTGGCATTGCTCTGCGGGGCCTTCATGGTGTTCTGGCTCCTAAACTGTGTGTTAGGGGCATGTGGCCCTGTCACCTGGGACTGAGTCCTATACTGTATTGGGGCCTGATATCTTGGTGCCATATAGCTGGAATTCCTTGGTTTCTGGAAGCGGTCCTACTGGCGGGCCTTGCTTTCCAGAAACTTGTGCTTGTTATCCTTCCTTTCTTCAGTTTTGGCCCTTTCTGTAAGAATGGCCTTGTTCATCAGGGTGTTGAAGTCCGGGTAGATCTGAGGGGTAAGCAGGGTCCGGAGTTTTGGGTTCAATCCCTTCTTGAACATGTCCTGCTTCTTTTCATCATCGTTCACTTCTTCTGGTGCATATCGGGCCAGCTCCATGAACTGATGGGTGTACTCTTGCACTGACATGCTCCCTTCCTGCAGTGCTCGGAACTCATCCACCTTGCGCTTCACGGTGGCCGAGTGGATATGATAGCGGCAGAACTCCTTCACAAATTCCTTCCATGTGATGGTGGAGGCATCTTCGGCAGCAGCACAATAATTCTCCCACCAGGCTAAGGCAGTCCCGGTGAGTTGGTGGGCTGCCAAAAGAACCTTGTCTCGATCCTGGCATTCGAACGGCTCGAGTTTCCTTTGGATCACACGCAGCCAGTCATCTGCATCCAAGGGGTTGCTGGATCCGGCAAAGGTGGGCGGCTTGGTCCTTTGAAAAGCTGTCAGCTTGTCGTTCATGGTCTGCTACCGTGGCTGCTTGTTTACGAGAGCATTGGCCAGTGTTTCCAGTATGAGAGTCTGGTTGTGTATTATCTGTGCCAGGTCCCTGAGGGGTGGTGGTGGTGGCAGTGGCACTTCTTGATTTTCCCCTCTATTCTGGCTCACTTCCTGTTCTTTCTGAGGAGGGTTCTGCCCATTAGGCTGTACTCCCACATCAGTGGCTGCGGGGGTCCGGTTGCGGGAGGCCCTCGTACCGCTTCGGGAAGCCATCTGTAGATTGGGTAGAGTCTTTGTGAGATTGGGATTAGGATTAAGTGATGTTTAAGTTGTTTAATTCGTATCTTTGAAAAGGCAGAATCTACCTTCCCCCGGAAGCACACAAACAAGCACAAACGACTTTATTTCCGCAAGGGAGGGTACAACACGGGGACAAGACTAAAACGCGTACTACATATCCGGGTACAGGGTCACACTTAAGGGTACAACTTAAGCCAAGGGGCTGGGAGGGTACAACACTAGGATGGCATCGGACATTCTACTCGCGGGGCGAGCCTTCTTCTGGGGCGGAGTGTGCGAGTAGTCCTTGCTCGCCGTCCTCTAGGTTTCCGTTTTCCTGGGGTTGCGCAGCAGCTTCTCTTTCAACGGCGGTAGTAGACCTTTCAGGGTCCTCGGGCAGGGCTTGTGGGGTTCTCAAGAGTGGTCCCCATCCTATGACACGTGTCCCGAGTAAAACATGGTCTTCTCCAATTGCTGGGACTGGCGTTCCGCTTCTGGTTCATTCTTGCATACGCCGGTCTCGGGCTTGTCTGAGGCTCTACTGAGCAACCGCTTCGCTGTTGACCGCGGCTGCGGCTCTTGCCTCGGCTTGGGCTGCTCGTATCTGTTGCAGTCTCACCGCGAGCTCTGCGTGCTCGGCTCGATGGGTCTGCTCTCTCAGAATGTTGGCTTGCTCATCAAAGAGCTGATCCAAATAGGCCAGGTAGGTAACCACTTGGTACAGGGGGCCTTCTTCATGGCGGCGCCGTTCTAGACTTCTCGTGCGAGCTTGTAAGGATCGATGGACCAAGAGGGGGGGGGGGTGAATTGGGCCTTTTTCAATTTCTAAAACAAGGTAAAGCAACCTTAACCTATGCAATACTAGTAGGGCACCAATTCACCAACCGGATAACTAAGCTACCTACACAAGCTAAGAGAGATAAAAACAAAGTAAAGCCTAGGAAGGTAGAGCTAAGTTATGATCTCTAAGTCAAGCACATGAGTAAATTGCATGAAAGAAAATGCTTGAATAAAGAGAGTGGACAAGAGACGACCGGATTTTTTCCCGTGGTGTCGATGTGTTGGCACACACCCCTAGTCCACGTTGTGACACTCACTAAGAGTCTTGTCACCTTCCATGTCACCGAGACTTGGGCGCTCACTAAGAGTCTCCGTTCACCATCCCGGCGTGGTGGAGCTCAAGCCACGTACAATCTTCTTCTCCGGGCTCCCACAATCCTTGGCAAGCTCCGCGAGAAACACCCCGATCACCAAGATCGCCTAGGTGATGCCAATCACCAAGAGTAACAAGCTAAGGCCTTCACTTGAGCAAGAACCGATCACCAAGAACGGATGCACACTAGCTTCTCTCTACTCAAGTCCTTAATCTTGCTTCTTGATTGATTGAAAACACAAGTATGTGAATGATGAAGCTCAATGTGGCTCTTGACTATAGTATGAGTGTATGGATGTTGCCTGGTGTCAAGAGTGGGCGAAATGACCCATTGGAGGGGTATATATAGGCAGCTCACACAAATAGAGCCGTTGGAGAAAAGCTGCCAGAAAACTACGTAGCGCCGGTTAATCCGACGTCCCTCCATTTGTCATCGTCGGTTTAACCGGTGAATGTAAACTGCCTCTTCTGAAAACTAGCCGTTACAACTTGGGCAGATTGACCGACGTATCATCGGTTTAACCGGTGAGTGTAGTTGTCCACTGATCAACTGAAAAACCAAGTCTCTGGACAACTGCACCGACGTTAACTCAAACCTATCGTCGGTTTGACCGGTGAGTACAACTTTTGAAATCCACTGAAAAACCATCTCACTGGTCAATTGCACCGACGTCTTGATTCAAACAGCGTCGGTTAATCCGGTGAATAGAACTTGAATTGCCCTGGAAAAACCAACTCTGGACTAATGCACCGACGTTAAATTCAAACACGTCGGTTTAACCGGTGTATTGAATTTGTCCAGATTCTGCTGACTTCGTTTAACCGATGTATAGAAAATTGAGAGCGTCGGTTAAACCGGTGTATAGACTTTTTCTGATTTTGTCTTTTCTGATTTGAGTCTTGAATGAAATCCAAATATTCTTGAGATATAGTTTGAGAACCACTTATTTGAACTTCTAGAAACCTGAGTGACCATAGTGTGCATCCATTTTCAAATGACCATGTCCATGCTCAAGTTACTAAGCCTTAACCCCTCTTAATAGTGCGATCACTACAAAACTATAAAACCTATACTAACCTAAGTGTCCTTCTCAACATTGTGACACTTAGGACTAGAAAGATCCTTAGCTTTGACATATATAAATTGAAAACCGAGATCGCCTTTTAGAATGACCGAAATTGAGGGGCCTCTTTTGACATAAGACCAAATGAGCGATAATGATCTATTAAGCTGCACAAACTCATTAGTCACAATAATGGTTGTCATTAATCACCGAAACATACCTTGAGGGCCTAGATGCTTACAATCTCCCCCTTTTTGGTGATTGATAACAACACAAACATAAATAATGAGAGAGCGAGAAAGATAAAGCAGGATAAACACAAGCAAACTTGAAAGCAGGACCAAAGAGCTCAACGGCTCAAACGAAATCCATAGATATGTCTCAAAGAACGGCATACTCAAACGACAAATGTACATATCCATGAATTAACACCAAATGTGATACAAAGAATCAAAGTCCTGATAACTACGAGCTCTCTCTAGCTCTACCCTCCCCCTAACTCTGACTCCCCCTGACTCTCTCCCCCTTTGGCGTCAAAGCACCAAAAAGGCGAGCTACTGGTCCGGCTGTCGTGGTACTGCAAGGAAGCGGTCCGGGTCATCATCGTCGTCGTCGTCGGACGGTGTACCCTCGGTGACAGACGGGAGCTGCTGGTCAGAACTGCCTGCTGGATCTGAAGTGACTAGGGGTGTAGCTGTGGTAGAGGCTCGCGTGCTGGCACTGCCTGGAAGACGGTCCGTAGAAGTAGTAACCGGCTCAGCAGAAGATGTGTCAACATCTGAAGTAGTGAGTGCTGAAGCTGCCGGCTGTGACGGCTGCTGAAGCAAGGAACCCTCTCCTCCTCCCCCTGAAGGTAGTGTCTGTGGTACGACGGGGAGGGTGACTGACTGGACTGCTGAAGGAGACTCCTGGAAGAGTGAAGTCGCTGGCAGTGGAGAGAACAGTGGACGACCGGCAGACCCAAGTAATGCGGACATCGAGAACGTGGTCTTCGGTGTCGCTGAGGTAGCTGGAGCTGCAGTAGGGGCTGGAGCTGGTGTAACGGCAAGCTGAGGTGCTCCAACACCTTGAAGGCCTGGCTGTCCTGGCTGCTGCGGGGCGAGTCCGGTGTGAGAGTAAAGCTGTGAGATCATCCCGAACATCGCCATCATCCCCTGCTGCATCTGCTGAAACTGAGCGTCTATCCTCTGTGAGACTCTGTCGATAAGCCCGACAAAACGCTCCTCGGTCGCAGCCCGCTCTCGGGCGGCCTCTCTCTGTATAGCAGCAAGCTGAGCCTCATGGGCTCTCCTGGCCTCCTCCTGTGCAAGCCTGTCCTCTCTCTGCTGAGTCACGAGCTGCTGTAGAAGTGCGGTGAGCTCGGACGGCTGAGACACCTGGGACTCAGAGACTGTAGCAGGTGCTGGTGACTCTGGAGCTGGCTCTCTAGACCCCCCTGCCTCGTGGTCGTGACTAGTTGGGGCTGCTGCAGGGAAGTACTCTACGTCCTCGGAGGAGTCTGACTCAAGCTCAGACCAGTGTATCTCATCGTCTCCTCCGGGAAGCTGTGCCTCGGCGGCAAGCAGTGCCTCGTCCTCCTGTGCCACATGGGCCTGTGCCTCTGGTGACAACTGCGCCATGGCAGCTCTCTCTGCCTGTCTGCCCCTCCTCCGGTCCTGTGGAGCTGTCGGTCGGTAAACTGGGAACCGGGGAGCCTCGTCGTGACGGTAGGGAGCGCTGATGGGTGACTCTGCTAACACAATCATAGAACATATATAGTTGATCCAGTGTGCAAAGGGAAACTGTCACACCACACCCATCCCGTCTGTGATCACATCCTCTATCTCAGCCAGAATAAAGTCAACTATGTCAAACGGCTCGTGAGTGAGGATGTGTAGAAGCAGGAGCTGCTGCAGTCCTGTAAACCCCTCTGGGTAGCCACTCCTCGGTAGCAAAGTCCTCCGGAGTGCCATGTGTACTGCGTATGCCTCTGGGGTCAGCAGGCTGGGAACTCTGGCGTAGGAGGCAGGGAACGGCTGGCGGAAACACTGAGAGATCGCCTCATGAGAAGGTGCAATCCCGCCAATCATCGCTCTGCGCGGTGGATCTGCATCTCTGTAAACCATCTCGTGCAGGGAGACGTCAACTAAGTCAACTCCGAGAATCCCTGCTATCGTCGCTCTCGACAAACCAAAGACCTGGCCTCCATAAACAAAGTGTACTGCTCGACGCTCGGGAGCAATCCAGGCCGTGGCATAGAAGACTCTGACCCAGTCCTCAATATACCTGTTCTGCTCAATCTGGAGTAACCTGGGCAGGCCCCTGAAGTGAGCGAAGTGCTCTCTGACATCTGCTCCCCCTGCGGCTGTCCTCAGAGACACCCAGTCAAGCACTCTGTGCGGGAAGATCCTGTGACCCCGCCTCTGGTAGGTCTCGTAGAAACTGGCCTGAAGAAGCGTCCAGAACCTACGGTCGACTCGGCTGTCACGGGTCACGGGGAACCAGTCCTCCTCCTGAACACTCCACCTGAGCCTCTTGACCTTCGCCGCATTGGCCTTGGTCAAGTTCTGGAGCAGCACACCTGGCTCCAGACGCACAACAGTGTCCATACGGAACACTGCACGCTCGGCCTCTAGGGCCTCGGCTCTACGAGCTGCTGCTGCTGCAGCTGCGGACCTGCGAGGCTCCTGTGGCTGGTGACCTCCTCGCGTCCTCGGTCCAGTGCGACGCTCGGTCGCTGGTGAAGTCTCTGCTGCTGGGGATGTCTGCCGAGTGCGGCCAGACCGTCGTAGAGTCGGTGACTCCTGTGTGCTCTGCCCCTGAGGCTGCTCAGACTGCTCTGCCTCTGAATCTGAATCTGCTGCTGTATCTGACTGATCTGACTCTGCTGCTGCTGCCGTCGCGGCTCTGGTGGCCCTGGCACCTCTCACTCTGCCCATACCCCTGCCTCTGCCTCTGCCTCTGCCTCTGGGGTCCTCCCTGATCTGGAACGGACGAGCACGGCCTGATGCCTGCTCCTCGGCGGCCTTGGCCACCATCTCGGCCCTCTCGGCCTCCTTCTCTGCACGAGTCCGCTTGCGAGCGGGCTTCTCCATAACCACCTCCTTCCCCTTCCTCTTTTCGCGTCCCATCTCAAACGGGCAAAAACTCGAACACCTGGTGCGCAAGGCGTGAATGTGTACTGTGGCTATGGCGAGTGGCGTGGATGCACGGCTTCGTGGGCGTCGGCGTGGGCGGCGCTGGTGCACAGGCGGCGCGCGGAGGCGGCGACTGCAGCGTGAACGAACGGGCGGCGCAGGCGAGACGGCTCTGGCGAGTGGCGCACGACTGCGCGCGGGAGTGCAGAGCGTGGCGGCTGCGGCGTGGCGGTGTGCAGGCAGG
The DNA here is from genome assembly GCF_016808335.1 of Panicum virgatum. Classification (NCBI taxonomy): domain Eukaryota; kingdom Viridiplantae; phylum Streptophyta; class Magnoliopsida; order Poales; family Poaceae; genus Panicum; species Panicum virgatum. The sequence continues at coordinate 4,733,847 of NC_053136.1, forward strand.
CGGCGCGTGGAGCGTGGCAGCGGCGGCGTGAATCGGCGGCGGCGGCGGCTCGCGTTGGGATGGATCGGGGGAAACAGAGGAAGAAAGAAACTGGCGGCGGGCATAAGACACATATATGACAGGTGGGCCCGCGAATTTCCTTAACGCCGGTCGATCCGACGCCTAGGGTTTGAGCGCCGGTTGATTGCGTCGGTGTAGTTCACCCGAGGCTCTGTGAGATCTGTTTTTGAACGCCGGTTGAACCGATGATGCCAAAAGTGAACTCGTCGGTTGATTGATCAAAACGCCGGTTGATTGCTTGGTCTGATCTGCAATTATGATCACCGGTTGATCCGATGCTCTGACTTTTGAATACGTCGGTTGAACGCCTGAAACTTGACTGAGCTGAACCACAACTTAGTAACGCCGGTTAAACCGATGGGTATAGATCCTTTGAACGTCGGTTTAACCGGTGAAGGCAAAAACCCCACGCTCAGCTCACTCTTCTATGCTAAGTCCAATAAACTTATAAGATTCAAATAAACTAAAGTTAATGGACTTGCATAGGCGACTTTACCCCTCAAAATAAATAGGATAGCACACTTGCTTAAATAAATTTCTTTTTAAACACAAGGAAAAGCCGCAAGAGAGACAAAACGCCAAATAAAATGTATGAGCCATGTCATAGGAATATTGAAGATAGAAAACTTCAAACTCATCATGACATTGCTCACTAGGCAATAACGCACCTAAAACTTTGCCCTTTTCACTTTTCATGAATTAAGATCTTGTATATGAAACAAGTCTCATTTTCATCAAGTGACCTCCTTTGTGACCCTTACGCATGCAATGATAATGCAAGCTACAACCACATGCGAAAGTAAAGTAAACATGAAGTGCACATCTATATGACAAGAAATGCGTAACAAGAAATTAAGATCTACTTGTCAAGTTTGAACCCACGGGAAGCTTCTTCATGATGAGCCTTTCTACAAGCCTAGAGGAAAACAAGTGGACCACCACCTCTAGCTAAACCCTTGCTCATCACTATCTTACCATGGTTAGACAAGTGTCCTATATGTATGCATTTTTCTATATGACATGGCAACTTACATGACGTTTGCCGCATCTAACACATTAAGCTCATTCCTTAGCCTAACAAAGGTACTCTCGTCTAATGGTTTTGTGAAAATATCCGCCAATTGCTCCTCGGATCTCACACCTTGAAGAGATATGTCTCCTTTGGCTTCGTGATCACGCAAGAAGTGATGGCGAATATCAATGTGCTTTGTGCGAGAGTGTTGAACCGGATTCTTGGCAATTTTTACAGCACTTTCATTGTCACAAAGGAGTGGGATCCTATCTAGTTTCACACCAAAGTCCAAAAGGGTTTGCTTCATATATAGGATTTGGGCACAACATGCACCGGCCGCTATATATTCCGCTTCCGCGGTGGACAAAGTCACGGAATTTTGCTTCTTACTTGACCAAGAAACTAGAGAACGCCCAAGCAAGTGGCAACCCCCGGAGGTACTCTTGCGATCCACACGGCTTCCGGCAAAATCCGAATCCGAGTATCCCAAGAGATCTAAACTAGCGCCTTTGGGGTACCACAAGCCTATGCTAGGAGTGTGCTTGAGATACCGAAGGATCCTATTCACAGCCGAAAGGTGTGACTCCTTTGGGTTAGCTTGAAAGCGGGCACACAAGCACACACTAAACATTATATCGGGCCTAGATGCGGTAAGGTAAAGCAAAGACCCTATCATAGAACGATAGAGGGATTGATCAATCGGTTTACCGTCCACATCCAAGTCGAGATGCCCATTGGTTGCCATGGGTGTCTTGATTGGCTTGCACTCATCCATCTTGAACTTCTTCAAGATATCTTTAGTATACTTTTCTTGATGGATGAATGTCCCTTCCTTCATTTGTTTGACTTGAAAACCAAAGAAGAAGGTCAATTCGCCAATCATGGACATCTCGAATTCTCTAGACATCATGGTAGCAAACTCATGGCTTAGTAAATCATTAGTTGAGCCAAAGATAATATCGTCAACATAAATTTGACAAATGAAAAGATCCCCGTTGACATCTTTTGTGAACAAAGTGGTGTCCACCCTCCCGATCTTGAAGCCTTGCATGATTAGGAAGTCACGAAGCCTCTCATACCAAGCCCTTGGAGCTTGTTTGAGCCCATAGAGTGCCTTGTGCAACCTATAAACATGGTTAGGATTCCTCGGATCTTCAAACCCGGGAGGTTGCTCAACATAAACAAGTTCGTTAATAACGCCATTTAAGAATGCACTTTTCACATCCATTTGATATAATTTAATGTTATGATGTGAAGAGTAAGCAAGAAGGATACGGATAGCTTCAAGTCTTGCGACCGGAGCAAAAGTTTCACCAAAATCCAAACCTTCGACTTGAGAGAACCCTTTTGCCACAAGTCTTACTTTGTTGCGTATCACCACCCCATGTTCATCTTGCTTGTTTCGAAAGACCCACTTGGTGCCGATGATGTTCTTGTCTTTCGGAGGAGCTTCGAGGACCCAAACTTCATTGCGGGTGAAGTTGTTCAACTCATCTTGCATGGCCATCACCCAATCCGAGTCCTCAAGCGCTTCCTCTATGCTAGTGGGTTCAATACAAGAAACAAACGAGTGATATTCGCAAAATGAAGCATGTTTAGAGCGAGTTCTTACTCCCTTTGATGGACTACCAATGATTTGACCAATTGGATGATCCTTGGAGATGCGACCATGCTTCACTAGCGGTACTAGCGTGGATGCTTGTTGAGGTGGATCATGGGTGACTTGTGCTTGTGGTGGAACACTTTGCTCTTCTTGTTCTTGAACTTGGGGTGTTGGCGTTGGCACATCTTCTTGAGGTTGTGTATCATCTTTTTCTTGATCTTCATCCATTTGGGGCACCGTGGAGGTGCTTGGTGTAGATGAGGAAGGTCCTCCCCCTTGATCATTGCCTTCATGCACCTCTTCCGGCTTGATATCCCCAATGGACATATTTTTCAAAGCTTCATCAATCTCCTCATCACCTACATTTTCATAGCCAACAATCTCCTCTTGGGAGCCATTAGATTCATCAAACTCCACATCACATGTTTCTTCAACTAACCCGGAGGTTTGATTGAATACTCTATATGCTTTGGAGTTTGATGCATAACCAAGAAAGAAACCTTCATCACATCTACTTTCAAACTTACCGAGCCTTTTCTTCTTGTAGATGAAGCATTTGCAACCAAAGACTCGAAAGTATGATATATTTGGTTTCTTCCCGGTGATGAGCTCATATGGAGTTTTCTTGAGGAGTCGGTGAGGATATACTCGGTTGGATGCATGACACGCCGTGTTGATTGCTTCCGCCCAAAACTTCTCGGACGTGCCATAATCATCCAACATTGCTCTAGCTAGGGTGATGAGAGTCTTGTTCTTTCTTTCCACCACTCCATTTTATTGAGGCGTGTAGGTGGCGGAAAACTCATGCTTGATGCCCTCTTCATCGCACCATTCTTCAATCTTCATGTTCTTGAACTCGGTGCCGTTGTCACTCCGGATCTTCACAATTGGGGAGTTGTACTCCCTTTGAGCTCTTCTTGCAAAGGTCTTGAAGATTTCCGGAGTTTCACCCTTATCGCCTAGAAACATAACCCAAGTGTAACGTGAAAAATCATCAACAATTACTAGGCAATAGAGGTTACCACCAATGCTCTTGTATGTAGTTGGACCAAAGAGATCCATGTGAAGTAGCTCGAGCGGCTTGGAGGTAGACAACATCGTCTTGATGGGATGATGTGTTGCAACTTGCTTCCCGGCTTGACATGCTTTACATAGCTTGTTCTTGTCAAACGTGACATCCTTCAAGCCGGTGATCATCCCTCTCTTGTGGGCTTTCTTGAGGTTGCTCATGCCAATATGAGCAATTCTTCTATGCCAAAGCCACCCAAGAGAAGACTTGGTAAAGAGGCATGTCATGGTACTTGTTTGCTTTGAAGAGAAGTCCACTAAATAGATGTTGCCATGCCTAAACCCCGTGAATACCATTGACTTGTCTTCTTCAAGAGTTACTACAACACCATTCTTGTCAAAGGTACACGTTAGTCCAAGATCACACAATTGAGCAATAGAAATAAGATTAAAACTAAGTGCTTCTACAAACAAGACATTAGAAATGGATAAATCTTTAGAGATAGCTATTCTACCCAAACCTAAAACTTTTCCCCTTGAGTTATCACCATAGGTGACATGTTCATGATCGCCGGGGTCTTCAAGGGAGGTGAACATGCTATCATTGCCGGTCATATGTTGAGAGCAACCGCTATCTAGTACCCAATGTTTTCCACCGGCTTTGTAGTTCACCTACACACATGAGAATTCACTTTTGAGTTTTAGGAACCCAAACAAGCTTTGGGCTTTGCACATGTGTGACAAGAGCTTTTGGGACCCAAAGTTGCTTGGGGAGCTTTTTTTTGACTCCTTAGTGAGTTTGCCAATGAATTTGGCCTTCACCTTGCCCTTCACTTTACTCAAGAGAAAATGGTTATTTTGAAACATTGAAGAGTAATTCTTGGGTAATTTAGGAAGAGGACGTGATGGTAAAGTGCACTCCCTAGTGTGGTGCCCGGTGACTTGGCAATGTTGGCAATATGATCCAACTTCCTTGATGAAGCTAATCTTTATCTCCGGAGAAGGAGTAGTGGCTATGTTTGGCTCCGGAAATGAACCAAGACCTCTTTTGCCATAGTCACGGGCATTGTTGAAGAGAATCTCTTTGTGGATGTATTCTCCTCTTGAGAGCTTCTCCACACTACTCTTGAGGCTTGCAACTTGATCCATCAATTCCTTTTCCCTAGAAGGTGCAAGCTCGGGCAAAATATTAGTAGCATTTGCATTAATGAGTAGGTCATCACATGAAGTAGAAGCATTGACCTTCTCAATAGTTTCATGAGCAAAGTTCTCAAGACTTGGGTCAATTGCTTCATAGGCAAATTCAAGTTCTTGATACTTGTGAGCCAACTCCCTATGCTCTTGTTTAAGTTTTTTGTGGCTCTCTTCAACTTGCTTAGCAAGTACAAGTGACTCATTGTGCTTTTTGAGCAAGTCATTGTACTTGCCAAGCAAATCGGAGTGGGCAAGCTCTAACTTGGCACGAGTGCTCTCAAGAACCTTGACTTTACCCTTTTCCCTCTTGATGACGGATGTATACTCATTAATGAGGTTAGCAAACTCATTAGGGTCAAGCTCATCGTCACTATCACCTTCACTCTCACATACCTTAGAGTTACCTTTGGCCATGAGACACATTGGAGGTGGAGGTAGTGATGGTTCTTCATTTGTGAGTGCGATGGTGACTATGTCTTCTTCATCACTTGATTCTTCGCTTGATGAGACATCGGTCACCCACTCTTGCTTTTCCACCAAGAAGCTTCTCTTGGTGTTGCCCCTTTTCTTTGGGAAGAGCTTGGTCTTTTTGTCATGGCTCTTCTTCTTCTCAAGCTTCTTGTTCTTGTTTTTCTTCTCATCTTCTTCATCATCGCTTGAATCATGGCGATGTTTGCCTTTGTTGTCCTTCTTTCTCTTGTCCGGCTTGGGGCAATCGGGAGAGATGTGTCCTTTTCCCCCACAATTGTAGCATGTTTTGTACTTGACATCTTCCCTATACCGGAACATCCTTCTTTTGGGGTCAAAGTTGTAACCCTTCTTTTTTATCTTGTCGCTCAAGCGTGTGAACTTTCTCATCATGAGAGCAAGTTCCCCATCTTCTTCATTATCGGATGAGCTTTCATGATGATCTTCTTCTTCATTGCTTGAGCTAGATTCTTGCTTGATCATCTTGAGCTTGCGGTGCTTGTTGGCCTTGGTTTTGAGAGCAATTGACTTGCTTGTTGTTGGCTCTTCGGTCATACCAAGGATACTCATTTCATGAGCGCGAATTTCGCCCACAAGCTCTCCCACTTCCATTGTATCAAGATTCTCCTTTTGAAGCATAGCATTGATAATATTGTACTTGGGCTTCGGAAGGAGCATGAGAATCTTGCGGTTGATGGAGCCACTGTCAATTTTGGAAACTTCAAGAGCATTAATGTCCTTGACAATGACATTCAAGCGGGAATACATACCATTGCAATTTTCATGAGCAAGCATTTTAAAAGAATCATATTTTGCTCTAAACAAGTGATATTTTTGTTCACGGACTTTTGTGGAGCCCTCATGAATTTCAATTAGCTCTTTCCATATATCACTTGCTAAGTCCATGCCATTAACTCTAGCAAAGACTTCCTCACTAATGGCTTCGAAAATTGCATTTCTAGCCTTGGCATTCCATTTTAATTGTTCGGTGGTGGGAGTTCCGGTGAACCCGGTCTTAGTGGCCAACCACACTTCGGGGGCAATCGCATCAAGATATGCGGCCATGCGAACTTTCCAATAAGCAAAGTTCTTGCCCTCGAAGTGAGGCGGCGAACCACCCATCTTGGCCATAGCTCTAGGCGGTGAAGCCTAATGATCCAAATGAGCAACGAGGCTCTGATACTAATTGTAAGGATCGATGGACCAAGAGGGGGGGTGAATTGGGCCTTTTTCAATTTCTAAAACAAGGTAAAGCAACCTTAACCTATGCAATACTAGTAGGGCACCAATTCACCAACCGGATAACTAAGCTACCTACACAAGCTAAGAGAGATAAAAACAAAGTAAAGCCTAGCAAGGTAGAGCTAAGTTATGATCTCTAAGTCAAGCACATGAGTAAATTGCATGAAAGAAAATGCTTGAATAAAGAGAGTGGACAAGAGACGACCGGATTTTTTCCCGTGGTGTCGATGTGTTGGCACACACCCCTAGTCCACGTTGTGACACTCACTAAGAGTCTTGTCACCTCCCATGTCACCGAGACTTGGGCGCTCACTAAGAGTCTCCGTTCACCATCCCGGCGTGGTGGAGCTCAAGCCACGTACAATCTTCTTCTCCGGGCTCCCACAATCCTTGGCAAGCTCCGCGAGAAACACCCCGATCACCAAGATCGCCTAGGTGATGCCAATCACCAAGAGTAACAAGCTAAGGCCTTCACTTGAGCAAGAACCGATCACCAAGAACGGATGCACACTAGCTTCTCTCTACTCAAGTCCTTAATCTTGCTTCTTGATTGATTGAAAACACAAGTATGTGAATGATGAAGCTCAATGTGGCTCTTGACTATAGTATGAGTGTATGGATGTTGCCTGGTGTCAAGAGTGGGCGAAATGACCCATTGGAGGGGTATATATAGGCAGCTCACACAAATAGAGCCGTTGGAGAAAAGCTGCCAGAAAACTGCGTAGCGCCGGTTAATCCGACGTCCCTCCATTTGTCATCGTCGGTTTAACCGGTGAATGTAAACTGCCTCTTCTGAAAACTAGCCGTTACAACTTGGGCAGATTGACCGACGTATCATCGGTTTAACCGGTGAGTGTAGTTGTCCACTGATCAACTGAAAAACCAAGTCTCTGGACAACTGCACCGACGTTAACTCAAACCTATCGTCGGTTTGACCGGTGAGTACAACTTTTGAAATCCACTGAAAAACCATCTCACTGGTCAATTGCACCGACGTCTTGATTCAAACAGCGTCGGTTAATCCGGTGAATAGAACTTGAATTGCCCTGGAAAAACCAACTCTGGACTAATGCACCGACGTTAAATTCAAACACGTCGGTTTAACCGGTGTATTGAATTTGTCCAGATTCTGCTGACTTCGTTTAACCGACGTATAGAAAATTGAGAGCGTCGGTTAAACCGGTGTATAGACTTTTTCTGATTTTGTCTTTTCTGATTTGAGTCTTGAATGAAATCCAAATATTCTTGAGATATAGTTTGAGAACCACTTATTTGAACTTCTAGAAACCTGAGTGACCATAGTGTGCATCCATTTTCAAATGACCATGTCCATGCTCAAGTTACTAAGCCTTAACCCCTCTTAATAGTGCGATCACTACAAAACTATAAAACCTATACTAACCTAAGTGTCCTTCTCAACCTTGTGACACTTAGGACTAGAAAGATCCTTAGCTTTGACATATATAAATTGAAAACCGAGATCGCCTTTTAGAATGACCGAAATTGAGGGGCCTCTTTTGACATAAGACCAAATGAGCGATAATGATCTATTAAGCTGCACAAACTCATTAGTCACAATAATGGTTGTCATTAATCACCGAAACATACCTTGAGGGCCTAGATGCTTACAGAGCTTCCCAAACTCGGGTTCTGATGGCCGGCGTGAAGAACCTCATTGGTGTGAAGGCGAGGTGTCTTTCAAAAATCCGGCATAGATAACGGAGCGCCTTTCTGACGGCCAAGGGATAGGTGTCTTGGTGCCTAAACCCTATAGCGGTCACTCGCCACGGCTGAATGTCGGGGTAGCGGTCACTTCTGGCGATGACCAGGATCACCCTGCAGCGGAGGGTACCATGGTGCTCGTACTCTCTGCTGTAGTACCTTGGGCGTTCCGTAACGCCAAGGCTTTCCAGGGCATTAATCAAGAGGCTGGGGAAGCCAGGTGCAGCTTGGCAATTGCCCTGGGCCCATCCTTCCTCAGCCATCTGAAAACAAAGATAGGGTAAACAATTTTTGCACAAGTATTTGGGTACGAAGGGGACAGATGGTACTTATTATTACAACATGGAGAGGGTACAGGTTCCAAGGGTACATGATTATTAAGACAGGGTTCTAGCTTGGAGTGCTACTCCTATCATGGGGACTCTTCCTCGATCCGGATAGGGCGCTTCTTTGGTGGAAGACACTGATCCATCACATCATCTTCGGTCTGAGTACCTTTATCCCAATGTGTTTCTTCGAGTTCTTCTTCTTCCTCTATCCACCCACCTATTCCTCTGCGAGCCTCGTATTCTTGCATTTGGGCTTGGAGAGCGGCTAGGGAATACTCGGCGCGTGCGGCTCTTGTCTGTTGTTCCTCCAGTTCTTGGGTTGCCTTTTCTGCCCTGTGGATTTGTTGCTTCAATTGTGCCGCTTGTTCGTGGTAAAGTTCATCCAGGCCGGTGAGGTAGATGGATAGGTGGGAGACCGTATCCTCTAAGTCCTCTTCTTCTCTCCCAAGCCCTCTCATCCGGGCAATCCATGTGTGTCCTCTTCCTTCAGTAGGCGGGAAAAATCCCATAGGAATCTGCTGAAGATGATGCTTGTAGATCATACGCAGACGTCGCAGGGCTTTACGGGCAGCTTTTTGGTAGGTGTCAGGGAAGCGAAAGCCAGTGGTGGAGATGAACCAAGGGTCCACGTCAGGGTAGCGGGTGCTCTTTCCCACGAAGATCATCATGTCGCACCGAAGAGTGCCCCTGGAGTCGTATTCCCGGTAGACGTACTCTAGTGGGTCCACCACTCCGACGCGTTCCAGGCTGAGTATCAATAACTTAGGAAGGCCGGTCTCTGCGTGGCAGATTCTGCCATTCCATCCATTGTCAGCCATTTGGAACAGGGCAAGAATCAGCGGTGAGTGTTTGTGTGGAAAAAGGATTAAGTAGGGAAAAATCCTAATGTGAAAAGGCCTGAAAAGGGTTTCGATCCTAAGGGTCACGTCCTACGGCCAACCTACGGCTTTGATACCACCTGAAGCGTCCCCTCATAAGAGAAGACTTAAAAGTGATACATTATCAGTCCCAGGAGGCTGATAACACTTTTATTACATCAGATGGTACATCACCGTACACCTCTACGCGGAAGTAGGCAGTGAAGCGCCACTATCGCGAGGATAACAACTAACACCCACACGATGATATTAACTACGAAGAGGGGTCGTTAGAGTCTTACGCCATGTGGAACCCCCTGCGGGTGACCCTAATCCACAGGCAAGGTTGGGTGCAGGACCGAACCTCTACTCTACGTCTTCGGGAACGAAGTCTGAATCTTCCTCTATAAAAATTAAGAATGGGGTGAGTACAAACGTACTCAGCAAGTCCAACCATACCCACGGAGGGGTATAAATAGAATATAATGCACATGATAAATCAAGGATAAGGCTAAGGTTTAATTTGCGGAAAGCTGATTTTTATGCAAGGGTTCATTTGAAAGAAAGGATTTTCAAAGCAAGTTTTCTTTGTACCGAATAACACATAATGTTGTCCCACACAGGACCTAAATTTTAAGCTGCTACCGGACTCCTCATCCGCCGTAGCACAAGGCACAACTGCGGGACACATTCCCAAAACAACTCACGCCAACCCATCCCAAAATAAACACTAGTTATGTGACCACACCGTAACTCGCCCAATACCGTGGGCACGGCTATTCGAATAGATTTTAACTCTGCAGAGGTGTGCAACTTTACCCACAAGCGGGGTACCACAGCTCTAACACCGTAGTGTCGGTGTAGATCCCAACAAAGCCATTACCCACCTTGGCTAGACCTGACTAGCCATCACGGGATCCACCAAGGGGTCATTGACCTATCACAGAGGTTGTAACCGGGGCATAAGTCGCACAGAGCTAATCCCTTCTCCTTGATCACCCGTTGCTCTCAGCTCTCCTGATGGCTATCAGACTAACTAGTGGGGTTTATGCTAAACCGTTGCCCATTCAACGGTCAAGTGGTTTGCACGGTAATAGATTTAGGTGAGATGACACACCAACTCGGTCCTTAGTTGTGACAAGATGGATATCTCCCTTCCTTGCTCTACCACACAGGTACAAGCACACCAATCGGCAAATCACACAGAAGTGCCATCCATCCAGTCTAAACTTGTCTTTCAAAAATTTCACATTTTTCCCTTCCCACACACTCACACATTTTCCTTTTATAAAACAAATTGTATTGTGTTTAAGGTCCTAAGCGTTCTAGCAGCGATTAATGTCCAAACACATTCAGACATTAATCTAGGTGGTCAAGGAATGGTTATAACAAATCAAAGGGTGGCTATCCAACCATGTTTTAGCAGCAGGCAAAACATATGCAATTTTATAAAACAGGCCAATAGGTTGTGTTTATAAAAACTAGTACAAAACATGCATCAAAGGGTGGAATTGAACTTGCCGTCTTCAAAACCTTCCGGGAGGTCCTGGTCGAAGTACTGTCCTTCGGGCTCGGGGTCGCAAAACTGGTCCTCATTCACCTGCTCGTAGTATTGCTCGTCGACGGGCTCTCCTTCATTTACACCGTGGTCTACGACGCATACAAACGGGCACACAATCAGGAAGAAGAATTAAAAGTTTTATCGATGAGCTCGAATCGGAAACAATTAAGATATGGAGATAGGAGTAGTATTTTTGGGCGGTTTTCTAATGGCATGGCCAGAATTATGTTATAAAAGGTGTGGTAAAGTTTTAGGTCGATCGGAGATTGTTTGACGCATGAAATGATAGGTTACAGAGAGGTTTAGGGGTTAAACAAGAAGTCAGGGACCTGTTTGTAATTAGTGAAAGGACCTGATTAGAATTTTGGGGAATGTTTGGGTTATTCTGGAAGAGGGTAGTGTTTTATTTATAAATAAATTTATACAATGGAGGGTTTATTTGTAAATATAATAAAGGATAGGGCTTAATTTGCAAAAGGCCAAAGGGTGGAAGGGTTCTTAAACAAAATAGAAGAAGGGGAGGGTCTTAAGGGCAAAATAGCCCTCGATCCCTTTCCTCTCGACGCAGAACAGGGGAGGTGGCGCTGGGCGCCGGCGGTGGCCCTCGCCGGCGGCCCAGGGCATGGCGGCGGCCGGGATCAGGGGGAAAAGGGATAGGGGGAGGAGGGGGTCCGATTCCCCTACTCACCTCGGGCGGAGGTGGTCTGTGGAGGGCGGGCGACGGTGGCGGGCGGAGGTGGCCGGCTATGGCCGTGGCGGCGGCGCTGCAGACTTGGGGAAGGGGCGAGCGATGGTGGAGATGGTTGCGGTGGCCGAGAACTGCGCGGAGGCCCTCTTTATAGGCTAGTAAGGTGGTGGAGCGAGCGGGGCAGGTGGTGGCGCCCGGCGAGAGGCGCGGCCAGTTTTAATGGCGGTGGGGCCGGTGTGGTGCCATGACGTGGCGGCGGCGTGATTCGCGGCGGTTCCAGTTGATGCGACGGCTCGGGCAGGCGCACAGGCACGTGGAGCGGGCCGGCGTCGAGCGGAGCGGCAAGGCCGTAGCGCTGCCAGCGAGCGCGTCCGCGGGCGTGCCCTGGCGCTGCAGCGGAGCAGTGCAGCGACAAGCGGTGCGCGCGGGCGGTGCGGTGCGGCGACGCGGTGCGCGTGGACGCGCGCGCGTGGGGTGGCCGGGGGCGCGCGCGCGTGGAACGGGGTCGGCGCGGCTTGGCGTGAGCGCGGCGAGCGGCTCGCGCGGCGCGAGCAGAGGGCGGCAGCGGCGGCGCGCGCGCGCATGCACGGCCCAGGGGGAGGCGCCCGCACGTGGGCAGGCTGCCGGGCTGGGCGAGTGTGCGGGCCAGGGGAGGCGTGCGCGCGAGCAGGCGGTGAGCGGCCGGTGGCGGGCCGAGCATGCGAGCGGGCGCGCAGCAGAGGAGAGGGGGGAGGAGAGGGAGAGAGAGAGAAGGAAAATGGGAAAAGGAAAAGGAAAAGAAATAGAAAAAGAAGAAATGGAGAAAAGAAAAAGAAAAAGGGGAAAGGGAGAGAGAGAGAGAGAGCGAACGCCGATGATATTCGTGGCGGCCACTGCGGCCTGGTCGGCCACGCGCGCCGTGACGTCCGTTCGGACGACGCACGCGGAACGAGGAGAAAAAAGAGAGACGGGACAGCGGTCGGATTCGGGTGTCGGGTCAGGGAAAGATTTTTGGAAGGATTGAGCTCAACGACGAAAAGAATGTTTTTGAAAGTTAATTTTTTTAGCGTTTGATTTATTTGGTAAATTTTTTGGGACGTCACAATTACCCTGCCCACGTTGTCTGCGTATCTCACGAGCATCATTCACTTCTTCCATAGTAGCACCTGCCTTTGGAATCATGCTGTGCCACCCCAGTTCACCTCTTGGGAAAAAAAGAGGATATGTGAGTGCGTCGTAGCACCCATGATGTGACCAGATTGCCATGTATAGACCTATCCTTCCCTTGCAGGAGAACACTATGCTCGAATTGACCTCGACGCTCGCTCCCTTCTACCCATACAGCAGCCACTTCGGATGTGAGCGGTGTGTTATATGTTCTCTGGTCTAACCGCTGATCAAGGTTCAATTTCACGTGATAGTCATCAAGATTTTCATTCTGCCTGAAACTCCTGAGATGTTCGGAGTACGGATTGCCACTCATGATGTCGACCAACTTCCGAATCACCTCCCTGTCCATCTCTGCGCACTTCTGCCGGCACTTCTAGAAATGGTACTCAAGGCTCGGGTCGTCATCATAGAAGTAAAGTTCCAGGTGTCTAGGTTCCTTACCATCTTCTTTACCAAACGACCTAACGTTATGGTAAATTTGGCCATGCGCACGAAATGTGTATACCCCAGCAGTCCTCATATTGGTGGTGATACGATCAAGCTGATAATACAGTGAAGTGAATGAGAAATGCCCATTGAAAAATCTGCTGTTCGCACGAAAGTGCCTAGCATCAGCATCTAAACTTGACCACAGTCTCATGAGCTCGGGTGGTGTATCAGGTGTGGATAGCTCAATCTTCCCGCTGCGGCAGCAGAATCTGGGGGGCTCGAACTCAAACTTCTTCGTGTTGCATTTCGGGCAGTTCTCAACAGGCTCCAACATATGGATATCCTCAGGCATATTGGCATACACTGCGTCGTACGGATCTGATACATCTGGGATTGAACCAGAGTGATACATCTGGGATTGAACCAGAGTCATCATCCGCATCATTGAGTGTGACTTCCTCTTCGGTGTCATCATCTAAAGTGGAGTATTTAAACAGTAACGTGTTAGACATATTTAGAGATGCTATTAAAGCATCTTGGAATTTGTCTTCATATGGAAATATAAGTACCTTGGCCTGCAAAGAGGTATCCTTCAAACTCCTTGTCGTCCTCCTCGAATATCACGTCCTCGTCACAATCATCCTCGGCACAATCATCCTCGGCTGTGAGTTAGGTACACAAGTTAATGAACTAGATGTTGTCATGTGCGAAAGAAATAATAATTTTAATCTAAGAAAATAAAGAAATTACCGTCATCTATACCATTTGTACATGCTGGACCCCCCGTATATTTTGGTTGGCTTTGATCGAGACTATCTATAAAAGAACATATAACACAGTTTTTGGTTACAATAGGTTTTAAGTTATAATAGATGTTTCAGCATGAAAATATAGTAATTGTAACTACCTTCCATAGTATTAGCTGATTGAGTCGGAGGTTACAGTAAACTGACTTCTTCCTCATTATCTTCGTTGTCGTGGGGATTTTTAGGGGTACCCACAGCCGGGTGGCGGAGCGCACCCGCCTATTCCCAGTGAGGGAGTACTCGGGGAAGTACTAGGCGATGGGGCTGGATCTTCGCTGAGACAAGGACTCAAGAACACTCGATTTAGAGTGGTTCGGGCCGCCGGAGCGTAATACCCTACGTCCACTGGGAGATGTATTGTCTTGGTTGTGTGAATGAACCTATCCTCTGCTGGCCTTGGCTCTTGCCCAGCCTGAGGTTTTCTAGCGGCGCTCCCTCCTTTTATAGATCAAGGGGGAGCGGATACATAGGACGTCGATGCCCCGACAGGTGGGCCCAACGTGAATGCGGCTACAGTGGTAGCGAATCTTTCCTTCGATATGCGTACTGCTGCTCTCCTGTCACAGGGGTCTTCTCTTGTTCCGTCAGCTAGGTGCCCATTGGAGTAGCGTAGCTTGCGGCGTGGCCTGCTGAGGCTATTATGTAGCGTCATAATGGGTGAAGCCGAGCCGTCGTATCCGACTGTTACGGCAGACTGGCAGACGCGGCATGGGCGGCGCCATCGGCTCCACTGCCTTGGTAATACGCGATCAATAGTGCCCCCTGGTCAGTCAAACGCCTCGGCTTCCACCATATCAAAGTGGATGTCCACCTACTGCAATGAATGCGAAGGTAGGTGGACCTCAATATGGAGACCAAGGACTTCATACACGTGTCGGCCCCGGACCGCCCTGAGGCGGGGCGTCCAAACTTTCCCTTCGAGAGGGGTCCGGTTGCTATCCAGGACCCTATGAGGGGTCCGGGACCCCGCGGGGGTCTGGATTCCTTGGGAGGTCCGGAGCCCTGGCTACAGGCGCTTGAGCGCCTGTTTTTCCTGGGACACGTGGCGTTCCCAGACCTTCCCCGGCCGCGGAACAGGTCCGGACCTTTGTCGGGAGGACAGGACTTCGGACTGCAGGGGTCCGGCTGTTTGGTTGTAGTCAAGGATGACTACTAAGGCTCTTGCCTAGTCACAGCAAGAGGGGGTACCCCAGTCCTGGGGTACCGACAGTGGCCCCCGGGCCCACCTCGGGAGAGGTATGAACCCGCGGGTGGGGCCACCACCGTGATGTGTTCCGACGCAACTTGATTGCGTTGGTGTGCTCTTGGAGAGAGTGGGCATCCCGGACCCCTGAGGCCGGTATGATTGTTGCCTGGTTTAGGTACTAGAGTGCTCTCCACGGGGCGACGAAGGTGTAGGCTTAGGGTACAGAACCAAGCTAAGCGGCTACACGGACTTCGGATCGCTCAGGGGGTAGCACTACTTCCCGGACCCGGCTTTTGTCGACCGTCTCCGCCGGAGCGGGCCACCGGAGTGGACTTGGAGCGACCGGGGCGAGCGGTCTCCGCCGGAGCGGGCCACCGGAGTGGACTTGGAACGACCGTGGCGAGCGGTCTCCGCCGGAGCGGGCCACCGGAGTGGACTTGGAGCGACCGTGGCGAGCGGTCTCCGCCGGAGCGGGCCACCGGAGTGGACTTGGAGCGACCGTGGCGAGCGGTCTCCGCCGGAGCGGGCCACCGGAGTGGACTTGGAGCGACCGTGGCGAGCGGTCTCCGCCGGAGCGGGCCACCGGAGTGGACTTGGAGCGACCGTGGCGAGCGGTCTCCGCCGGAGCGGGCCACCGGAGTGGACTTGGAGCGACCGTGGCGAGCGGTCTCCGCCGGAGCGGGCCACCGGAGTGGACTTGGAGCGACCGTGGCGAGCGGTCTCCGCCGGAGCGGGCCACCGGAGTGGACTTGGAGCGACCGTGGCGAGCGGTCTCCGCCGGAGCGGGCCACCGGAGTGGACTTGGAGCGACCGTGGCGAGCGGTCTCCGCCGGAGCGGGCCACCGGAGTGGACTTGGAGCGACCGTGGCGACAATCCGATGAAGCATGTTACCGGACCTCATAGTAAGGTGCAAAGAAACCAAGCCTTATACTAGAAGAGAGCCCGGGACCTCTAAAGTCAGCAGTCCTGGATACTAGAGTACTTGTAACAGGGTAGTGAAGTACGTAAACTTAGGGTACATTACCAGGCTAAGCCACGCGGAGCTTCTCTACCCCAGGATACAAATACCACTTCTCCAGAGCAGGTCCTTAGGGGTCCGGACCGCCTTCCAGCTAGAAGGGGTGTCTTTACCTGACCACAAGCCAGCAACTTAACTTGGATTGTTAGCAATAAGGGAAACTCCGGTCAAGAGAAAAGAATAGTTAAACCAAGGCGAATAAATGTAATCAGGGTGGAGCCTAGGCAAAACTGAGGAGGAAAATCTCCTTTATTATTGTGGTTGTCACGGTATACATCGGAGGTCGGGATTACGAGGACGGACCTCCACCGCTCCGGACCGCTTTTGCCTGTTTGTGTGATAGGGCCAGAGGTCGGGTTTACAAGGTCGGACCTTGACCGCTCTGGACACACACGTAGACACCACGCTATTACAAAGGAGAAAATCTCTCATTCCTTTCTTAGGAGTAACCTACGGCTGCATGCTATACAGCGTGTTCTTCTTCGGAGGTGAAGGCGCCCTGAACGTGCCTGAACCGCATCATCCAGCATCACCTCGGGAGCTCGGGGGACCCCTCCTTGCCTAAGAGCTGTCACATGCTTACATGGCATGAGACAAATTCTTTGGCTTTGAATGGAAGAGGCCCCCTCCCCCTGCCGTCGCCGTTGCCGATGGAAACCAGAGCCCTTGCGCAGCAGATGGACCGGTGCGACGCGTGGAGAAGTGCGGTCGTTCGCCGGCTTGTCCTTGGTGCTAGCGCCAGGGGCCCCCGCACGAGGAGGCGGGGTCCTGTCTGCAGCAGCACCGAGCAACGCTGAGGTGGATCTCCGGCGCTGGAGACGGCGGGACGACACGGTCAACTTCCTCCGGGATGGCCGTCGGCTCCAGGCTCCATGTTGAGAGAAAGCCTTGAGCCGACACCATGCCACCGCTGAGGAGGCGTGGCCGTTGCTTGAGAGAAAACCTTGAGTCGACGTAGGAGCAGCGGCGCGCAGCGGCGCCTCCGCTGTGCGTTGCTACGCCGGCTCTGAGGTGTCGCGGTGGCGACACACAGCAGGCGCCGCTGCCGTGCGCCGCCGCACCGAGGGCGTCGGAGTGCCGGTGCCATAGCATGCGGAGTGAGTGTGCCTTCCTTCATCTTCAAGTTCGCCGTTGCAGAGGGAGAACACAGCCTAGAGGCCTGAAGATCCAGCCAACGCCTGTCCTCCCCACGGACGGCGCCAAAATGTCGTGGGGATTTTTAGGGGTACCCACAGCCGGGTGGCGGAGCGCACCCGCCTATTCCCAGTGAGGGAGTACTCGGGGAAGTACTAGGCGATGGGGCTGGATCTTCGCTGAGACAAGGACTCAAGAACACTCGATTTAGAGTGGTTCGGGCCGCCGGAGCGTAATACCCTACGTCCACTGGGAGATGTATTGTCTTGGTTGTGTGAATGAACCTATCCTCTGCTGGCCTTGGCTCTTGCCCAGCCTGAGGTTTTCTAGCGGCGCTCCCTCCTTTTATAGATCAAGGGGGAGCGGATACATAGGACGTCGATGCCCCGACAGGTGGGCCCAACGTGAATGCGGCTACAGTGGTAGCGAATCTTTCCTTCGATATGCGTACTGCTGCTCTCCTGTCACAGGGGTCTTCTCTTGTTCCGTCAGCTAGGTGCCCATTGGAGTAGCGTAGCTTGCGGCGTGGCCTGCTGAGGCTATTATGTAGCGTCATAATGGGTGAAGCCGAGCCGTCGTATCCGACTGTTACGGCAGACTGGCAGACGCGGCATGGGCGGCGCCATCGGCTCCACTGCCTTGGTAATACGCGATCAATAGTGCCCCCTGGTCAGTCAAACGCCTCGGCTTCCACCATATCAAAGTGGATGTCCACCTACTGCAATGAATGCGAAGGTAGGTGGACCTCAATATGGAGACCAAGGACTTCATACACGTGTCGGCCCCGGACCGCCCTGAGGCGGGGCGTCCAAACTTTCCCTTCGAGAGGGGTCCGGTTGCTATCCAGGACCCTATGAGGGGTCCGGGACCCCGCGGGGGTCTGGATTCCTTGGGAGGTCCGGAGCCCTGGCTACAGGCGCTTGAGCGCCTGTTTTTCCTGGGACACGTGGCGTTCCCAGACCTTCCCCGGCCGCGGAACAGGTCCGGACCTTTGTCGGGAGGACAGGACTTCGGACTGCAGGGGTCCGGCTGTTTGGTTGTAGTCAAGGATGACTACTAAGGCTCTTGCCTAGTCACAGCAAGAGGGGGTACCCCAGTCCTGGGGTACCGACATTCGTAAATGCCTTGATCTTCATGTACTGTCTGACAAGATTTTCTTGCCATGTTTGACGCAAAATGTCGATTCTAACGTGTTAACAATGAATGTCTTTCTCCATGTGTAACATGATACCTATGGTTTAAGCGGACAGCAAGCATTTCTGGAGCCTCAAGATCAGGTAATTGTTCTTCATGTGATGGTGGTATGTAGATTGGCGTCCAGTCGAATTGGGGTATAGGCACATCGGCAGCACTTTTGCACTATCCTTAGCTGGATCCAGAAGTTCAGGGACATAATGCGGATTCTCCATGGCGATGGAGTGAGGGTGCCGCCATCTATTCTTTCTCAACTCTTTTTTTCCTCGTTTGCACGCTCTCTTCCCCTCCAACCGTGCCATCTTCTCGCGCTCATTTCTAGCATTCCTTTGCTCTGGGTTCATTTTTTTGTACCACTCCCTTTGGTACGTGCTCTTTGACTTACTTGTCATATTTTGGGATACAGAATCAAGATCGTTTATGGTCTTGTCAGAGGCTTCAGCACAGTTCAGGAGCACACTTATTACCAAACTCTGGTGTTTGGAAGGATCGGTCATGATTGTCAGCACTGCTAGGTTGATATGAATTGTTGATATAGAGCCGATCATAACTTTTATCAGGATCAACATTTTCATCGTTCAATGCACCGGCCTCCTCTACAAACAGTTTGTACAAATATAAGAACAAAGGATAGTAAAAGTCCAACTAAAAACTGCACCATCAAATGGAGTTTTAGAAAATCTAATTGGCCTCGTTTTCTTTTCCTAACATTGTGAGAACCACACAAACTCCGAAACCAAAGTAGATATACATGAGTTAATGTTCTAAAGCAGATCGAAGTATTAAAAGGTCCAATAATTTGATACAACCCTGAAATATTGATCCATCCAGATTACATGTAATGTTGTAACACCACAAAAATGAAATGCATCTAGCACCTTTCTTTTTTCGACGCACTTCACGTTGCCTCATACATCTTGCATTCTTCTCTTCCTGAGAGAATACTGCATACCTTGTTCTTTCCCTTTCCCGTTTACGTTGCTCAGCACTGTTGTTTGCTGACTGTAAATTGGATTCACTCTCAACCCCTTCAATTTAAATAGAACATATTATAGATAGTGTGTCTAACATTTTAATTCAAGTAATCGCTTCTACCATGTGTATTCATTAGTTACCTCCATTAGTTTGGTTTGTTAAATCGCCAAATGGAGCACGAGAACTGTTTGTTTCCATAGAATTTTGATATTCTGTAAACCACATATAATCAAAAACCAAAGTTAGACGCATACTATAGTAAATACAAGTAGAAACATATGAATGAGTGACATCCAACTGAGACGAAGGGCCTATATAGCACAAAATACCCTTAATTTGGAGGTGAAAATGATGCTAAGGGGCTTAGGATCGGCATCCTGAGATTCTCCACAAATTAGCGTGCATCCAAAACTTAATCCAGCATAAGAAAAAGAAGCAATTTTATTGCTGATACAACCAGGACAACAGAACATGTAAACAATTCCTACATATGAGCCATTTTATTACTATCATACCACACAATAAGTTAAAAGAGTTTTTATCTCCATTGTGCTGTTACTTCCATACAAGAACATGAATTGAATATATAACTCCAAAATGAAAACAGGTAAAAAAGCAAAATGGAATGAAAAAAAACATGTTATCCAACACCTTTTTTCTTTTTGCGTGCTTCACGTCTCCTCAGATTTTTTTTTTGCATTCTTCTCTTCCTGAGACATTGCTGCATACCTTGCTCTTTCCCTTTCCCGCTTACGTTGCTTATTATTATTGCTTGCTGATGGTGAATTGGGTACATTCTCAGCCCCTACGTTGTAAATAGAAAAACCTATATACTCAGTGCAATACAAATTGTAGATGAATTATTCTTTCAATTGCAACAATCTAACAATCTAGACTGGATTGAAATTGTTTTATAGGTGAAATTGTGCAGCAGCCGCGACGTGTTGTATCAATAGACATCCCAGCGGGATAATCTCCAAAAATCACATATCACATCATGCAGTTTGCTAGTACAGGAAATAGGATGTTTCTGTTTCTTGTTATCGGTTGAGCAAATGGACTGGAATCGGGCTTGCTTTCTTGGCTGTGCTATTTTACTTTTTCTAACACTACTTGCTTTCTCATATACGTGCAATTTAAAAGTAGAGTGCGGATATAATATATTTGGGCATTCAATGTGGTGCATGCTTAACAGGAATATGTAAATTTTAACCAAATCACTAACCTGGGACATCTTGTGAGTCCGCATTGGTCAAGACAGGAATGGAATCTCCATCGGCAGCATGATCTTGAGAAAGCACTGACAAAAAAGTTTGGTTAGCATGTGTATATATAATTTACATATAGCTTACCTGTAGTATATCTGATAAATGCAACAACACCCGCCGTTTACCTATCGGCGTCGATGCAGTACCCTCATGTCGGGGATTTCCCTGTACGTAGGAGTCATTGGTATGCAACCAATCACTACTCTCATCAAGATCAAGTCCATCAGGTTGTCCAGTCATATCATTCATGTTCTGCTGATGCATGCACTCACCAGTATGATCGCTACCTGTAAAAATCATGATCAACATAATGGACTGGGAGTAAAAAAAATTCCGCAGAGTATAACATTGAAGACTGTCATGCAGGACCCCATGCAGATTACGATGCTAATAGCACAACCAAGGGAAAACTAAGGTCAGTATATAGCAGCCCATTGAGCTTGTAAGAACAGATTCAAAACTTATAGACTAACGGAGCCAGCTTGAGGCCAGACATATTCAGCTATCATTTTAGTTTTCTTGGCAGGACACATGCATGTCGAAAAAACAATCAAACAGGGGAGCGAAGTGCATAGCACTGAATTAGCAAGAACTATAGCAGCTGTTCTGTATGCATCATTGTGCTAAAAACATGGTCATGTATCAGAAAGACTTGGTGTAGTTGTTTACATGCTGAAAAACAATGCAGGTAACCCACATATGATAAATGTACTATGAATTTGATAGAACCAGGAATGGGATATGAACCATAATATCCGTTCATAAACGCAGATTTCAAACTAAAAATTCAATTAATGTTATTGCATCATGGCACTTATATTGTATTCTTACAGCAAAAGTTAAAATATACCACAGCCCTATGATAGCTAAAGTGTCACAGTATTATTTCTGTACAAGTGCTCTTCTGCTTCAGATAACACACTATTCTATCTGACCAAAAGCAATACATGCATGGATCAACACAAATATTAACAATATGTAGAAGATCATTCTCTATTGCTTTTTAAGTTGTTATATCATAAAAATGGTTAAATAAACAGAAGCGATGACAATTCCCCACTTACAGGTAATCTGAAATTCATGAATAAGAGCATTGTCCTCTAATTGGATCACCAAAGAGGATAAACTACAGACTTCCACAAATATCCCCAATCTTTAAGACAAGAATAATCACACATTAAGAATGACAAGTTACCATCTAAATTTTCAGAACCACACAAGGTTTTAAATAGCCGGCTATAGCTTCCGCTATAGACCGCTATAGCTTCTAGAGAGGGCGGCCGCTATGGCATTTAGCCCGCTAAAGCCGGCTATAGCCCGTTAAATTCCGGCTATAGCCCGCTAAACGCTGTAACGGCAGCTCTGCCGCTAAACGTCTTAGCCGGCGATTTAAAACCTTGGAACCACAAAAGGAGTGGCATTTTCAGAACTGATCTATTTTGATCAAAGAACTGGAACAATCTATATTATCAACTGGTAAGATTAGGTAGGCATGAAACGAGTATCTCCGCTGGAAACATATATTAGTTGTGACTTGTGAGTTGGTTTCAATTGATTAGAGATAAAGGACCCATCCACGAAGAAACAAGGAGACCCCTGCGCACACCTCGCGTCCATGGCGGAAGCCGGAAGGGGCTCCTGGAAGCTTTCCTTGCCGGTGTTCGGGTGCGCGGGAGGCCACCAATGGTGGAGGGCCATGGGAACGGCCGGAATTTCGCGGCTGCCAACGGTCACTGCTGCTGTTCGTGGCGGCGCTCCTCCGCTGAGGCTTCAACGACTTGGAGAGGTGGAGGAGGTACGGCTCGACGTAGTGGTGCTCGTGGTGCCGTTGGTTTGCTCCGGCACTACAGTGGTGAACCAGGTCCTCACGAAGGGGTATGCAACACATCTAATATGAACCGTTGATTTCAGATCCAAGGGCTGGTAGCCCTTCTCCTACCTCTGGCTACTCACGTAGCAGATCAGAACGTATCCACCATGGAAAAGCTTCTGTGCGTGCCGTTCTCCCCTGGCGACGCCCTAGATCAGCCTACGGCGCGCGAAAAACAGCAGGGAACGGCAAAATGGAACGCGCACGGGATGGGGATCTCACCTAGGGCACTCGGGAGAGCTGCAACAGCGCGGTTGGTTTGTTCCGGCGGATGTCGAGGCCGTCGTATTTCGGCCGCCGAACGGGCTGCGGCTGCAGCAGGTGGCGGGGGCGGACCTGCGGCCTGATGATGCGGAGAGCCGCGGCGCGGACCAGGACGGGGGCGAAGGGCGCGCGGGGAGGCGCAGGACAGGAGCGCGGGCCGTACGTCGGAGGAGGAGCGTGGGGCGAGAGCGGCAGGGCCGAGTAGGAGGGGCTCGCGGGGAGGAACCGTTTGGAGATCCGGGGTCGACGGGGAAGGGAAGATGGAAGACGGGACGGACGGTTTGGAGAGGCGGGCAGAACCACGGGGGAGGGACGGACGGTTTGGAGAGGCGGGGAGAACCACGGGGGAGGCAGATTCACCGTAGCGGTAAACATGACTTCGTTCTTTTTTACGTAGTAGTAGATAGTAGATTAGACTTATGTGAATAACTTTTCTTATATGAATAACTGATACAAAACTTTGTGTAATGTATAATGTTTTAAGTTAATAAAGAAATGCAGGGTTACTATTCAGTACTTTTTGGGTGTGGGTGGACCCACCATCTCTTCATCTTTCCACTCTAGGTTTTCCTCTCCTTAGAGCATAACCTATATATTTTCTCTCTCCATCACTGATAAAATATTTTGCACTTTTTAATAGCTAGTGCTATAGCGGATTACTCATGGATAAGGTAGGGGAGGAATCTATGCGTGTTTTTGCTATTGGTACGGGGATAAAGTTGGTAAGCACCTTCCATTACCAAAAATATAGTTTTGTAGTATTAGGAGGAGAGATGAATAATGTGCTAGAGATGTCTTAATAGTTCTCACCCAACTCTTTTGCTCATAACCTATTGGTGTTCAAGAACACCCTTGTAAATCCTTTACCATTGCGCGAAAATAATCCTAAGTCATAAAACTAGGTGGTGTGGTAACCTAACACGAGGAGGAAGGAGGTGAGCGCAAGAGAGGCCCCACATTGCAGTAAGAAAGATGGTTTGTCAGAGACTCCCAGAGACTAATAAGCGATGTACAATATCGCTAGCTCATATTATCCACTTTCACGAATAACGTTGTTAATGTTTCATTCGGATAAGGTTCCTTGCATTTGCATCCCTATTTTAGCTTGTTATCGAGACTATTCGTGGTGAAGTTAGGCTGATTTTCTATGATGCCAAGAGAAAACACAGCTAACCCTAGGAGCTCCTCAATTACCATCTCCATTATTTCTTACACTCTAAACATGTTACTTAAAAAAAGATTCCTCCAAACATTAAGTCCTTGTTTGGTTCCAAAGATTTTTTTAGTCCCTGTCACATAAAAAAGAATCTTACTATTTTGAAATATCAAACAAAATCTATTTATAATTTTTTTGACAACTGAGTGCTAATTCGCGAGACGAATCTAATGAGCCTAATTAATTCATAATTTGCTGCAGTGATGCTACAGTAATTATCCGCTAATCATTGATTAATATACATCATTAGATTCGTCTCGAAGTTTAGCGCTATGATTCTGCAATTAGTTTTATAATTAATCTTTATTTAATACTTCTAAATATTAAGATTCTTTTTTATGTGACATGGACTAAAATTTAGCCTCTGAAATCAAACAACCCCTAACCCTACATCTACATAGTACGCTCCATTCATTTTGAAATATAGAATATTTTACTATTTTAGTTTATCCTGAGTCAAACTAAATCAAACTTCCAACTTTCATCAAGATTATAGAGATGCAAAACACCACCAACATCAGATTATTTGTCAATAAATTCATCATGGAATATCTAGACGGCTGGCCTGTTCGGCTGGTAGGATAAATAGTGCGCGGCTAGTAGAATAAATAGTATTATGTGAGAGGGAATAAACCGTAATATGCCAGCTGAGCACTGTTCAATATGTCAGCCGAACAGGCCTAGCGCCTTGTAGGTAACGATCGGACGGCACAGATAGTGCAGTGCGGGGGTATAGGCTCGTTATCTGCCCGCCTCCTCCCCTTGCGTTGCCGACGGCATCGTGCGGACCCCAACAGCACAGCTCAAGATGGCAACGGGTATGTACCTGATGGGCAGTAGCCATCCATATCCGTACCCGCTAAGACTAAAATTTACTCGTCGGGTTACCCATACCTGCATACGGGTAAGAAAAATTTTCCATATCCGTACCCGGCGGGTAATTTATATCCGACGGGTAATCCGTACCCGAAAACATATCCGATAATTACATATAAATAAGAGACATCCATATTAAAAATAAATTATTCCAAGCTTAATTACAACAAGCATTAGCAAATTCATCCAAGTTTCACTGCAACAAGATTAGCTCCGATCTCCCTGGCACGAGGCTGAGCCGGCGAGCGCGCGGGCGGATGGCTGGGGCGGACGGCACGGTCTTCTCCTCCCCTCCCGGCTGCGAGCGATGCACGTCATGATCTTCCCGTGTCCCGATGCCGCGCGCCGCCCGCGAGGCGAGGGGCGACTGGGCGAGGCCGCGAGCGGCGTGCCTGCTTGGGGATGGAAAGGGCCGAGGCCCGAGGGGGCACCGCCCGCTGGCGGCTGGCGCTGAGGCGCGGACGCAGAGAGGGAGAGGAGGACGGCGCGATGCTAGGGGCGACGGGCCAGCACTGCGGACTGCCTGCAGGCGCGATGCTAGGCGCCGACTGCAGGTCACGGCTGTGGCGGCTGGGAATTTGGGAGCGGAGTGAGGGAGAGGAATAGGTCTAGGACTTAGGGCTCACAATATATATATTAGGCTATTTTAATTGGATTGTGTCAAATTTATGGGTTATATGAGCTCAAATGTATTAAAGATTTGGGCTAGTTCAATTTTTTTTGCTGTGGGTATTTTTTACCCGCGGGTAGACGGGTATGGATCACATACCCGTCTACCCGATGGGTAAAAGATTTCGTCCATTAACATATCCGCGGGTAAAAAATTTATTCAATATCCACCTTCTTACCCGTCAGGTACTCGGTTTCCCATCCTCGTCCTCGTCGCCTCCCCGCTAGCGCTAGCTTTGCCCCCACCCCTCGAAACCCTACCCGCACCATGCGCGATCGATCGGTCGATCGCGAATTCCCCAGCCGCGAGCGCGGGGATCGGCCGCCACCCGGGATGCTGGGCCCTCCGCGCCGCGGGCCGGCGTACAAGACGAAGATGTGCGCGCTGTGGCAGCGCGGCGGCTGCTCCCGCGACACCTGCAGCTTCGCGCACGGGCGCGCCGAGCTCCGCCGGTTCCCCGGCTCCCGCACCTCGTTCCCGCCCCGCGCCGGTATACACAGCCCTTCCTTGTGCGCCCATTCTCCACTCTTTCTTTCTTTCTTTCTTTTCCTTCAATTGAGTGTTTATGTTCTGAGATCAGATCCCGCTAGGGGCTTATGGTTCGTGGTTGATTGGGAGGGCCGGTTGTTATGACATTTCAGAAAATTCTCTTTCTCAGATTGCTTTGTTGGTAGGTTTAGACGTATGGTTACTAGATGCAGGCTGTTGGGGCGGTTAAGTGAATAATATTGTGGAGTACAGAGTACAGTGTTTATCAGAAACAGATCTCTTTAATGGCTAGGGTTCACGAATTCTGGATCCTATGATGAATGGTCACGTAGTCAACTATGTGATTTATGT
Organism: Panicum virgatum; assembly: GCF_016808335.1. Classification (NCBI taxonomy): domain Eukaryota; kingdom Viridiplantae; phylum Streptophyta; class Magnoliopsida; order Poales; family Poaceae; genus Panicum; species Panicum virgatum. Next base: position 4,760,487 of record NC_053136.1, read on the forward strand.
GCTTCTGAAGAACATGACACATGGACGGTATGAGATGGTTAGTCATGAAATGAAATCCATGTGATTTTTGTGCCTCTGAAGAACATGACGTGGTGGTTGGTATGAGGTTTTAGCGTTCCATGCAAAAAAGGAAAAGGCATACATGGCAACTTACTGATATGGATGTCTGCCATAACAGAAGGGAGGAATTAGATCAGTTTGACTTTCGCTGGGATAGCGATTGACTGAAGAATGAATATATTTTATTGCATCATTTATGGATGTCTATATTTGGACCTTTAAGGTGTTATACACAGACATGGGTGTGGGTATATCGGTGTATGACTCGAGCGTGGGTTTGATTCATCGGAATATGGCACTGGTGTGGGATGTCTGATTCAGAAAAAAAAAGGACACAGGTGTCCAGGTAACATATTTACCTTGGGCCATTGTTCTTCATAGGGAAAGTTCTTGCTTCATGATTTTTTGTAGTAGCGAGATGTCTTGTATTTTCTTATAGTGCTTGTGTGATTTGTTAATTTTTTTTATATCAGTGCTTGAATTCAACCTCAGTTGCTGCAGATAGAAAACAATTCTAACAAGTGGAAGCTCGTTGCAGAATTAGGCGGCATTCTTACTGGTTGTCTTTTGATTTAACTACCATTTGAATTAGCAGACTTCTGGGCAGATTTGTTAGACTCAACCGCTGCCAGAGGATAAGACGTCCTTTATTATTCTTCACTTGGTATTTCGATGATTTGTTGTGACTGTAATGCTTGTCCTATATCAAGAAGGTGGGCATATCAGTATCTTGGATGACGATTCCCCTGAATCATGTCCCTATACATTTGATGTGCTATGACCATGTGATTAACAGATTTAACAGAAATCCTTGAATATTCTGCATCAGTTAGTTTCATTGGGAAGCCTGGTAATTGCAAGTTCTTGTAATTATTGCAAGTCACCGCGGAAGATATCTGGACAAATGATAGTAGATTGGTGATATTGGGATTATAGAAGACCTCAACTTGTCATAATTGCTATTTGGGCTTGTTCATGGTGCCTCCATCAATTTGATTTCTGACAATCAACATTATGAGTTTGGTATCATCTTAATGGGTGCATCAGTGGTTTCATACCATATTTGGTATCTACTCGCGCGTTAATTTTCACCCCTACTTTGTTGTGGCTAGTGGTATTATACTGGAGACCCTTCTACTTATTGCTTGTCGAATTATCTTGTAGCTCAAAGGTTGTGGTAAGCTTACAGGCTTGTGGGTGATCTATCTCCATATTGATAAATTTTTCGTTCAGTGTCGTATCTTTCCTTGTATAAAATCTGCTCTATCTCTACTTTAGGGAGGGGAGATTATAGAGGCGGTGACTTCAGAGAAAGGTTTGATAGGAGGCGTTCGCCTCATAGGAGGCATTCCCTTGATAGAGATTCCAGGGGTCATCGTCCTCTTCATGATCGAAGACCAACTTCTCAAGAAAGGGGTATAGAATGCCTTCTTATTTGAAATTCTGCATCTCACCTTTTCATTTAATTGAACTCCATGTCCACCGTGTATGTTATTAAAGCTTTGAAAGTTTTACTTGCAGAATCTAGCTATTCACGATCCCCCAGCAGGAAGAGGTATGCAGTGCATTCCAATAAATGATTAAGCCATTGAATTGTAGATATACTTCGACACATCTGCCACTGCCATACTTTTACTTGTATATTTATTATCCATTGTTTATTTGTTATCTGCCTTGTTTCTGTGATGCAGTTTCCTCATTGTAAGCTACCATTTGATATTTTGGAGCTCAAATAGCTTTCAAAGCTTTGTCATTGAACAATATATTTTAAAATATCCTATATTCCTATCTAAAATCATAACTTTTAATCTTGTAGACTCACACATAAAATGCCTCTTCCGTTAAGATGCCTTGAAGAACTCTTATTTTATTGATTTTTGATGTTCTCTACCTGCGTTTAATATGTGGAAGACTGAACATGCTGATATTATAATTTACCTTTCCACTTTCTAACCCCTCTCCCTCTCTCTCAGCGATAGGAGGCATGATAAGAACCCTGATGATGGAGAAACCAACTCATCCAGGAGCTTGAGCGTCTCTGACAAAAATGATGATAGAAAAAAGGAGAAAATCTTAAGTGGTGATGATAAAGAGGATCAAGAAATACAGGTCTGCTGCATAATACAATGTATAGCTGCAAGTCATCTTTAGGACACCCTGCTATTGTATAATTAATATTAAGATTATTCTGCAGCTGAAACAAATAAGACAGGATACGGAACTTCTGCGTGAGGATAAATCTCACTTGGAGGTCAGTTTCTCTGCTTTTACTATTACAGCTTGTAAACCATGTGAGGTTCTTAATTGCAATCAGTAATGCTTCCCTATTTTCTATTGTAAGGTTAATCACTCCATTCATAAATGGGACATTGATGTGCGAATCATCATGCTTTAATGGCTTTATTTGAAAAATTCATTTCTGTGCTTTATTTTTGGTTGCATCTTTTGCTGCTTATATCTTGTGTAATTGAAGAGTATTCGGTGTTCATGATGGTTTAGTTTAAACTTACTGAAAACTATCCAATGTCCATAATGGGCTAAACATTGTTGGAGTTTTAATTTGTATAAGTTGATATATGCATATAAACCTTGCTTTGCAATGCCCATTTGTAAGCATTTCTTCCCAGAGTTTTTACATGCTTTATTTGGATAATGTTTCTCTTAGTTCCTCCATCCATGGTCTATTATAAGTTATGATTGGCCATGTATTCAAAATAGCTCGATCTTGTTTTAATATGAACTTGACGCTCGATCTTGTTTAAATATGAACTTGACGCTCATATTTACTATTCCTTTCTTAGAACATTTTGGATGAGAAGAACGCTGAAGTACGCAAGATTTCTAGCAGGGTAAATGATCTTGATCTGCAGATAAGGAAGGAGAAAGAGGAATGCCACAGGTAATTGTACAATCTGGCACATGACAAGGTCATTATTGTTTATATGAATAGCTTCATGGTGTCATCAGGTGTTCTAATCTCACATTACATTATTTCCAATGTAGGATGACCTCAAAAATAAAGAAGTTCATTAAAGCTCATGCTCGCTTTTTGAAAGCACAGGAAGAATTGAAAAGGTACATTGTGTTTTGTCACTTTTCAACTAACAATCAAAAAACATTTTGGCCTGTCTTACTAGCACCATTTCACTTATATATCAACACACTTATGGATTTATGGTTATTGACTAATTGGAGCTGTGCAGGTCACAAGCTCGTTTTGAGAGACTTGGTGATTTGCTTGCTTCGGATATTCTGAAGCGTGGTGCTAACGAAGAAGTTTCCAGTGTCAATGTTGATGAAGATCCAAATGGGCCTTATGAAAGGAGCCCAAATGCTGCTACAGCTAAGAAGAGATCAATCCCTTACTCAACAAGTGAAGAAGCAAAAGCCGGTGGGTATATTAGTCTGTTTCTGAAGAGTGTAGAGTGATGAGTATGTTCTGTTATGGTTCACATTAGTATGATGTGAATCATTTTAACTTTTAAGTAACTTTTGTTTCTTCTTGGTGAAAAGTAGTAAGGTACTTGGAGTCTAAGTGAGCCCTCCCTAGCTTCTAAATCTTCCTACGTTGAACTTCAAGCATTGGAATTGATGTGATAAGTTGGCTAACCCCTTATAGAAACACTAAATGATGTATTCCCTCCATTTGTGAGGCATTTTAGAATTTGAGTTACCAGCATCCTTAACCTTGATCATCTGGTTGCACGAAAAACTGAAAATAATTGGCTTATGATAGGTACTTTCAAAGTATAATATCTATAGTTCTGTACGCCTATTTGACCATATTGCTGTAGAATTTGAGTGGTCATATTGGAGGCCTTCTCCAAAATGTTGTATATCTGCAACAAAGGAAGAAAACTTTCCATTTACATCTCATTATCATTTCTTGCTCTTTGGGTTTAAAGATACGTCTTTGTATCAATGTTGGTCTCATGTCTAATCTTGTTCTTTTTCAGTAAAGAAAAGGAGAGATCGTGATTCAGAATTTGATAAATCAAGCAAGGGAACTGAGCCAACAAAAGCTTTATATTTGAAGAAGAAATTGTGGGAAGATGAAAAGGATAAAATAGGCAATGTTGTTTCCTCGGCCAACACTGACAAGGTGCAGTATTCTTCATCTATTAACTCTATTTTCTCATAAGTTATGCGTATCACATTCTCTATCTGGTATAGTTGAATGCTCTGTTTGGACAAGAGTTAGTGAAGTTTAAGGTTGACACCTCATTGCCTTTTCTCTCTTTCTTGACTGTTAAAACCAACTAAACATTTGAGACTGTATAAAATTTTATAGGCTTCTTTTACCATCGATCAGTTAGCTCATTTTGGTCCTATTGACATGATTCACGCAGTGGGTAGTATGAGTTCAAACTTTTATTGAGTAGACATTTTTAAACTTACAGGTCAAAGATTCTCCAGCCAAACATGTTTTACCCTCCACTGGTATGGCTGCTCATGCTGTGGATGATCTATTTGAAGCTGTTGAACTGGAGGATAGGCATGATCCAATAAACACATCAGTAGAAAATGATGCTGGTGACGAAACTAGGTCGCCTGCTATGCCCCCACAGCCACCACCAGTGGTTAATGCTTACGAGCAGGTGACTAAACTTGCATCCTACATCCTTAGAATGTAAAATACATAGAAAATGTAAATTTGCATCATGCAGGAAATGAGAAACTTAGCTCGTGTAATTAAACTGAATTGCACTTCAAAACGAGTTCCTAATTTCTTTATGTAGATCTGGTGAATAGTGTGCTCACAGTTTGTTATGTTTCTTTCCCAGTATGAGGGTGATGATGAGGATGTCGACGTGGAGTAAGTGGATGTCGAGATGGTAGAGATGATACTGGAATAATCTGTTTGCTCTTGCCCATGTAAAGTCAAATGTATTTGGTATTGGGAGTTTACCTTCTATAAAAACATCTTTGATGGTAGAGGATGCAGTTTAAGCTGTCTGTTATGTGCAGCTCAACATTTTTCATGATTGTGACACCCCAAATATCCTGTTACCTGTACCTAATATATCCCGCGGACGCTAATCTTCTCAGTGCCCTGGTGCTTGTGATGCTGTTTCCATGTGTTCTGCTGATGCTGTGCTGTTTTGCAGCTTGTGAATACTGATGTTTTATGATCGTATTATTCGAGTTAGTCGATGCTGGTGAAGTGGCTTAGTACATTCTTCTGCTGCAAACTTGAAATGCTATGCTGTAACGCTACGATGTCTTCGTATAAGTTTAAGCAGCCTGCTGCTTGTAGTAAGCAACATTATTATCTCTGGTCCGCGCACTGGAACGGAGAGAATATTTTAGAAGAGGAGTTTTGGAGGAGCCACAGTTAGTTTTGAAAAAGCCATAAATTGTGGCTTCACCAAAGCGACTCCAGCTCTGTTTTTGCATAAAAAAAGACCTTGATTTGTGGTGTTCATTTATCCAACCCCAAAAGATCGCTAACAAGAGACCACACCTAGCATACAAAACACAATCCCAACCACTCGTTAACGATCGGACGGCTAGGTGCCTAGGCTCGTTGTATGCCGCCTCATCACGGCCTCCTCGCCTTGCCGGCGGCACTGCGCGGACCCGAACAACCCTTTTTCCATTTCCTCGTCGCCTCCGCTCTAGGGCTTTGCCCTCCACCTCTCGAAACCCTACCCGCACAATGCGCGATCGATCGCCCGACCGCGAATCCCCCAGCCGCGAGCGTGGGGATCGGCCGCCGCCCGGGATGCTGGACCCTCCGCGCCGCGGGCCGGCGTACAAGACGAAGCTGTGCTCCCTGTGGCAGCGCGGCGGCTGCCCCCGCGACCCTTGCAGCTTCGCGCACGGGCGCTCCGAGCTCCGCCGGTTCCCCGGCTCCCGCACCTCGTTCCCGCCCCGCGCCGGTATACACAGTCCTTCCTTGTGCCCCCCATTCTACACTCTTTCGGTTTTTTTACTCTCTTTTTTTCCCAGTTGAGTATTTATCTTCTCAGATCAGATCCCGATAGGGGCTTATGGTTTGTGGTTGATTGTGAATGTCGTTCTATGAAATTTCAGCACGTTCTCTTTATTTGGTTGTTTTGTTGGTAGGTTTAGACGTATAGATTACTAGACGCAAGCAGTTGGTTTGGTTGTGTGGTATGGTACCACGGAGTAGAGTGTTTGTTGGAAACAGAGCGCTTTATTGGTTAGGTTTCACGAATAAATGAATAATTTTTGAACGGCCACAAGATTGTGTGCCATTTCACAAGCAGTACGAATAAATGAATAATGGACCCTTTGATAATGGTTGTTACCCTAATCTATGTGATTCTGAAGAACATGACATGTGGATGGTATGAGATGGTTGGTCATGTAATCCATGTGGTTTATGTGCTTATGAAGAACAATGCACGGTGGACTGTATGAGGTGTTAGTGTGCCATTGAAAAAAAAAAAGGAAAAGTCATACACGGCAAGTCACTGATACAGATATCTGTTATTACAGAAGGGAAGAATTAGGTCAATTTGGCTGGGATAGCAAGTGGCTGAAGAATGTATGATTGGACCATTTATGGTTGGCAACTTTAGAGTTTTAAGGTGTTACATGGACACAGATATATGGGGGTGTCAGTGTCGGTGTGGGTGTCCAATTTGGCAGATCATTTGGAATCATGCCAAATAACGCTTGGAATTCGACATGGGTGTCAGAATCCGGCACTGGTGCAGGGTGTCTGATTCAAAGGGAACTTTTTTCTTGCTTCATGATTTTCGTAGTAGCGTTATTTCTATATTTTGTATAAACTTAAAGTGTTCGTGTGATTTTTAAATTTTTTATATCAGTGCTTGAGTTCGACCTCAGTTGCTGCAGATAGATAAAAAATTCTAACAAGTGGAAGCTTGTTGCAGAATTAGATGGCATTCTTACTGGTTATCTTTTGATTTAACTACCATTTGAATTATCAGACTCCTGGGCAGATTATTAGACTCAACTGCTGTCAGAGGATAAGACGACCTTTTAATAGATTCTCCAATTGGCATTTCAACGATTTGTTGTGACTCTAATGCTTGTCCTACATCAAGAAGGTGGTCATGTCAGTATCTTGGATGATGGACTCCACTGAATGATGTCCATATACATTTGATGTGCTATGATCATGTGATTAGCAGCTTTAACAGTTAATTGAGCTTGTATCTTTGAATATCGTGCATCAGTTACTCAGTTAGTTCCATTGGGAAGCCTGGAATTGCAAGTTACTGTAATTCTTGCAAGTCACTGCAGAAGATATCTGGACAAATGATAATAGATTTATATGCTGATATTGGGATTTGAGGTTGTTCATGGTGCTTTCCATCAATTTGATTTCTGACAATCAACATTATGAGTTTGGTATCATCTTAATGGGTGCATCTGTGGTATCATACCATATTTTGGCATCTACTCATGCTTTAATTTCCGGCCCTACTTTGGTCTGGCTAGTGGTATTATTCTGGAGACCCTTCTACTTATTCCTTATTGAATTATCTTGTAGCTCAAAAATGTTGTGGTAAGCTTACAGGCTTATGGGTGGCCTATCTCCATATTGATACATCTTTCGTTTTGTGTTGTATGTTTCCCTGTATAAATCTTGCTCTATCTCGACTTTAGGGAGCAGAGACTATAGAGGCGGTGACTTCAGAGACAGGTTTGATAGAAGGCGCTCGCCTCATAGGAGGCATTCACCTGACAGGGATTCCAGGGGTCATCGTTCCCGTCATGACCGACGAGCGGTTTCTCAAGAAAGGGGTAAATAATGCCTTCTTATTCTAAAATCAGTAGTACATTTTAATTGAACTCCATGTTCAACGTGTATTTAGGTTATTAAAACTTTGATAATTTTACTGCAGAATCTAGCTATTCACGGTCCCCCAGCAGGAAGAGGTATGAATGCATTCCAATAAATGATCGAGCCATTCAATTGTAGATATACTTTGACAGATCTGTCACTGCTCATACTTTTGATTGTATATTTATTATCCATTGTTTCTTTGTTTCTATGATGCGATTTCCTCATTGTTACCTACCATTTGATGTTTTGAAGAAGCTCGAATAGCTTTCAAAGCTTTATCATTGAACAATATGTTAAAATATACTCTGAAATCATAACTTTTAATCTTATAGACTCGCATTTGTGGCGTTTAATTGCCCATATTATATGTATCGACTGTATTGACACAAGCTTGTAACATTTGTCCCTATAGAACATGTAGAACTTTCTTATGCTTTATTTTATGTCCATGATTACTAGATTCTTGACATGTGTTATATGTTTGCGATTATCTAATGTGTTCAATTCTTAATGCACTTCTCAGAAAAAAGATCATACCACTTTTCACAAATAAAATTGCCTCTGCTGTTAAAATGCCTTGAAGAACTCTTATTTTATTGAATTTTGAGGTTCTCCACCTTCGTTGAATGTGGAAGACTGAGCATGTTGATATTATAATTTACCTTTCCATTTTCTAACCTCTCTTCTCAGCGAAAGGAGGCATGAGAAGAAGCCTGATGATGGAGAAACCAACTCATCTAGGAGCTTGAGTATCTCCGACAAAAATGATGATAAAAAAAAGGAGGCACTCTTAGGTGCTAATGATAAAGAGGATCAAGAAATACAGGTCTGGTGCATAATACAATGTATAGCTGCAAGTCATCTTTGGGACACCCTGCCATTTTATAATTAATATTAGGATCATTCTGCAGCTGAAACAAAAAAGACAAGATATGGAACTTCTGCGTGAGGATAAATCCCGCTTGGAGGTCAGCTTCTCTGCTTTTACTATTACAGCTAGTGAACCATGTGGGCTTCGATGGTAGTTTTGAAAAGATGATGCATGGGTTTCATGCATCAGAACAGTAAACCTGTTCTGTTATTACACTACCAATGCACTGGCTAATAAATTTGGTGTCTAGGTACTTATAGGTACTTAATTGCAATAAGTGATGCTTGGCTATTTGCTATTGTAAGGTTAATCATTCCACACATGAACATGCTTTAATGGCTCTATTCAACAAATTCATTATTTGTGCTTTATTTTTGGTGCTGCCTGCAATAACTGCTTTTTGCTCTTTGTATCTTGTTCATTGAAGAGTATTCAGTGTCCATGATGGTTTACACTTACTGAAATCTATCCAGTGTCCATAATAACTCGATCTTCTGAACTATAATATTTACTAACCTCTCTTCTCTATCCAGTTTCCATTTTCTAACCTCTCTTCTGAACTTGACGCTAATATTTACTATTCATTTCATAGATCATTTTGGATGAGAAAAATGATGAAGTGCACAAGATTTCTAGCAGAGTAAACGATCTTGAACTCCAGATAAGGAAGGAGAAAGAGGAATGCCACAGGTACTTATACAATCTGGCACGTGTAAATGGCCTGCCTCTTGGTTATACAAATAGCTCCATGGTGTTATCATGTATTCTATTCTCACATTATTTCATTTCCAATGTAGGATGACCTCAAAAATGAAGAAGTTCATTAAAGCTCATGCTCGCTTTTTGAAAGCACAGGAAGAATTGAAAAGGTACATTGTGTTTTGTCACTTTTAAACTAACAATTGGATAGCATTTTAATGTGTCTTACCGCACCATTTCACTTTATATCTACATTATTACGTATTTATGATTACTGACTAATTGGAGCTGTGCAGGTCACAAGCTCGTTTTGAGAGACTTGGTGATTTGCTTGCTTCAGATATTCTGAAGCGTGTTGCAAATGAAGAGGTTTCCAGTATGAATGTTGATGAAGATCCAAATGGGCCTTCTGAGAGGAGCCCAAATGCTGCTACAGCTAAGAAGAGATCAATCCCGTACTCAACAAGTGAAGAAGCAAAAGCCGGTGGGTATATTAGTCTGTCTCTGAAAGTGTACAATGATGACTATGTTAATATTCAAGCACTGGTTCTAAGTGTGCCCAGTAGTTGGATCACTTTTACTTTTAAGTAACGTTTCTTTCACATTAATATCTGTGAATCACTTTTACTTTTAAGTAATGTTTCTTTCAAAGTACTCAGTAGTTGGATTCTAAGTGTGCCCTCCCTAGCTGCTAAAACTTCCTCTATTGAACTTCAAGCACTGGAATCGGTTTGATAAGTTGGCCAACCCTTGATAGAAACACTAAATGAAGTTACCAACATCCTTAACTTTGACCATCTGAAAAAATTAGGTTATGATAGGTATTTTCAAAATATAATATCTGTAGTTCTGTACGCCTATTTGACTGTATTACTATAGAATTTGTTTGAATGGTCAATGTTGTTTATTGGGGAGCCCCCCACCCCACCAAAAAAAAAACTAATTTACATTTCGATATCATTTCCTTTTCTATATGTTGTGTTTAAGGGTGCGTCTTTGTATCGGTTGTGGTCTCATGCCTAATCTTGCTCCTTTTCAGTAAAGAAAAGGACATATCTTGATGCAGAATTTGATAAACCAAGCTTGGGAACCGAGCCAACAAAAGCCGTATATTTGAAGAAGAAATTGTGGGAAGATGAAAAGGATAAAATAGTCAATGTTGTTTCCTCTGCCAACATTGACAAGGTGCAGTATTTCTCGTGTATTAACTCAATTTTCTGATAAGTTATGTGTATCATATTCTCTTGCTGGTATAGTTGAATGCGCTGTTTGGACAAGAGTTATGTTGATGACCAAAATTGGCAGCAGACAAGACCAACCGGTCTGACCGGTCGCCCCAGGCGGTCTGACTGGTCTGTGACGATGTAGCCGATCCGGCAGGAGCCGCCCGGTCTGACCGGTCCAAGCAGAGTCCGAGTACAACTAGAGATTTTCATAGATTTAGATCTTATAATAGGATTTCTTGCGGGACAAGTCCACCCACATTATAAATATAAAGGGCCACGGCCGATTGAGACATCCAATCGATCAAAAAAACACATCAATACATTACTTTTCTTTATGTCTATTGTTTCTATTTTTATCTTCAAACCCTAGCTCCTTCCAACCCTTTTCTGCTGTTCTTCCTTCGTCTCCGCGACGTCTGAAGGCGTTCTAGGTGGCCTACCGATCCTAGAACAACCCTACGTGCGCCTGCCCTGACGGGGTCCCTCCCGGGCGAGCGTTCGTCGGACTTCGCCGTTCTTCGCCGGCGAACCGGTCTGACCGCCTTGAGCATCGGCGCCGCATCTGTGCCGTCGCTCGCTGCACGATCGTGCGCATTCGTGTGTGTTGGCCCTAATTTTGCGCCAACACAATTTTGGCGACTCCGCTGGGGAAGAAAGATTTTGGTTGTAAAACCGATCTAATCTACTCCATATACTACCATGGTGAAGCTGTCGGATCTCGGTGAGATCAACGTCAATAATATCAGCATGCCATCTGTTGATGAGTTGCCACCCGAGGATCGTCAAGTTTATGAAGCCTTCATCAAGGAGTGCGAAGAGGAGAACACACGGTGCAAAGAAAAAGAAATCGAAGAAAAGCGTCGGTGGTTCTTGTCTCACTTCTCCAAGAATCGGAAGGGTGATGTCTCCAAAGACAAGGAGGTGGTCATTCTTTCAGATGAGGAGGAGCAGGCCAAATCTAACACCAATGTAAGTGCTGCAATATCGCCCATTACTTTGGAGCAAATTAGTCAATTGTTGGTTAGTGGTCAAGAAAAGATTCTTGCTACTGTTCAAAATATGATAAATCATTAGGCAAGCAACCTTTGATTGATGATAGTGGTACTCCTAGACCTAATATTGATGGCACTTTTTATCATAGTACTATGCATCTTGAATCATCGGCAGCACATGCGCCCCAATACGGCATGCCGATGAATTTTTATGATCAGAGAACTCCAGAGCAGTATCACGCGCATGGAGCGGTCGGACCGGTCTCGCAGACCGGTCAGACTGGTCATGGAGGACCGGTTCTGGAGCTTTAGTTGCATATCCATCGTCTCCTGAACCAATTACTAGTGTACCTTTGTTTCGGCTGGCTTTAGCCGAATGAATAATTCATACACTATGCCTCCTCAGGGTTCAGGTTATTCATATGGTACAATGCCAAATAATGGACATTTGTAGCAAATACCATATACACAACCGAATCATATACCGCATGTGCCGAATAGCTCTAATACCAATGTTCAAATGCCAAATGATTCTTATTTTAATCAAATACTTGAGAAGCATAAGAAAGATTTGGCTGTTATGTTTAAAGAAACTTTCGGCGTAGAATTGAAGGACGAAACTCTAGTCTGTCAAAAGTCTAATCCTGAGAGTTTTGATTCTATTCCATATCCTCAGAATTTTAGAGTACCAGAATTTATTAAATTCACTGGAGAGGATAGAACTACAGGGAGCATGTTAGTCAGTTTAATGCACAAATGGGAATTTATGGGAGTCTTGATCATTTGAAAATTAGAATGTTCCCTTTGTCTTTATCTGGCACTGCTTTTTCATGGTTTTCGGCATTAGCTCCTAATTCTGTGCAAACTTGGTCTCAATTAGAGCGTAAATTTCATGATCATTTTTATAATGGTGAAAATGAGTTGAGGCTATGTCATTTAACATCGGTTAAGCAAAAGTATGATGAGTCGGTTGCTGAATTTATTAGAAGATTTAGAGATACAAAAACCGATGTTATAGCTTGGTTATTTCTGAAAAGGATCTTGCCGAATTAGCTCTTAATGGTTTGAGATCTCATATTAAAGAAAAATTAGAAGGATATGAGTTTCTAACTGTTAATCAAGTGTTGCAGAGGGCTTTGGCTCAAGAAAGCCGAAGCAAAGAGTCTAAGTGTAAATCTGATCGTCTTGGTATGCATATGATTCATGGTGATTCTTCAGACGATGAGAATAGTGAGGTTTATGCTGCTGAATTTGTGTGGTCACCTAGCGATAAACCTAGCACTTGTACTTCTTTAAAGCCGATTCCAAAAAATCGGCATGATGAAGTTAAATACACTTTCGATGTGTCTAAGTGTGATAGAATCTTTGATGAATTAGCAAGGCTTGGAAAGATTAAGTTCTCACACTATTCCATCGGTAGATGAGTTGAAGAGGCGTGCTTATTGTAAATTGCATAATACCTTCTCTCATGCTACAAATGATTGCAATGTTCTTCGTAGACAAATACAATTGGCCATAGACGAAGGATGATTAGTTATTTCTGGAATGCAAGTCGATCAAAATCCTTTTCCAATGCATACACATGTGCTTGAGTTGAAAAATTCCAAAGTTTTAATAAGGCCGAATCAAGCCGAATCAACAAAGGGAAAAGACGTGATCATTGGAGAAGAGAGACCTGAGAAGAAGATGCAGCATAACAAAATCTCTCGAGATCCTTCAACGCTCGGGGGGCAAGACAAAAGGAAGACCGACAACAAATCTATCGGTCCGACCGGTTCCAGAGGCGGTACGACCGGTTTGACTGGTACGAAGACCGGTCTGACTGGTGCGTGCAGAGAATCTGGGAGTTTCTCCAGAAACAAGACAAGACTGAGTTTTAAAGAACTCTTGGCTAAGTATGAGAAGCAAGAAGTTATTCAGAAGGAGAAGCGATTAGATGAAGCTAAGGATGTGAGCTTATCGTTAAAACTTCAAGAGCAATCGGTTTGTTGTTCACATCAAAATAATTGTTATGGGCCGTTTACTCTCTGGTTTCATCCTTATTTTTATACGCCTATGGATTATAGTAGGATGCATATGCAATTATATTATATTCAATTTCCTCCTATGTATCCAAATTATGCTTCACCACAAAGACCGATTGTTGCTAGCAATGATCTGGTCAAAAGAGACTTTAATTGCAGCAAAGAAGACGTGAGACAAGATTCAAAATATTTATAGCCGAGGTGGTGTCCCTCAGGCTTGTCTCGTACCCAAAAGCGAAGATTGCAACGTTTACGCAAACAAGAAACGATGGGGCAAGAAGTGGAGGTCAAGCCAACAAAGCCAATAGCCATGAAGAAAGTTTGGAGACCGAAGCAAATTGATTCATCATCAACTTGAAGAAAAGCAAGACATGGCCGATAATTTTTATCGCCCTTAGCACAAAAAATGGCCGATGTATCGTTGATCATCGCCTTTAGACAATTTTGGTCCAGAAGAGTGTTCTTTGGCACGCAAGCTTTGCCAAAGAACATGTGGGCATATGTTGACGACCAAAATTGGTAGCAGACTAGACCAACCGGTCTGACCGGTCGCCCTAGGCGGTCTGACTGGTCTGTGACGATGTAGCCGATCTGGCAGGAGCCGACCGGTCTGACCGGTCCAAGCAGAATCCGAGTACAACTAGAGATTTTCATAGATTTAGATCTTGTAATGGAATTTCTTGCGGGACAAGTCCACCCACCCTATAAATATAAAGGGCCACGACCGATTGAGACATCCAATCGATTAAAAAACACATCAATACATTACTTTTCTTTATGTTTATTGTTTCTATTTTTATCTCCAAACCCTAGCTCCTTCCAACCCTTTTCTGCTGTTCTTCCTTCGTCTCCACGACGTCTGAAGGCGTTTTAGGTGGCCTGCCGATCCTAGAACAACCCTACGTGCGCCTGCCCTGACGGGGTCTCTCCCGGGCGAGCGTTCGTCGGACTTCGCCGTTTTTCGCCGGCGAACCGGTCTGACCGCCTTGAGCATTGGCGCCGCATCTGTGCCGTCGCTCGCTGCACGATCGTGCGCATTCGTGTGTGTTGGCCCTAATTTTGCGCCAACAAGTTAGTGAAGTTTAAGGTTGACAGCTCATTGCCTTTTTCTCTTGCTTATCTGTTACAAGTGAGAGCACAATATAAAATTTTATAGGCTTCCTTTATCATCGATCATGTTAGCCCATTTTAGTCCTGTTGACATGACTCAAGCTCTGTGTAGTATGAGTTCAAACTTTTATTGAGTAGATATTTTTAAACTTTCAGGTCAAAGATTCTCCAGCCAGACATGTTTTACCCTCCACTGTTATGGCTGCGCATGCTGTTGATGATCTATTTAAAGCTGTTGAACTGGAGGCTAGGCATTATCCAATAAACGCATCAGTAGAAAATGGTGCTGGCTGTGAAACTAGGTTGCCTGCTATCCCCCACAGCCACCACCAGTGCTTAATGCTTACGAGCAGGTGACTAAACTTGCTTCCTACATCCTTAGAAGAAAAGATTAAAAAATTTGAAAATTCGCATCTTTGCTGGAAATGACAAACCTTGCCCATGCGATTATACCAAATTGCACTTCATAACTTGTTCCTAATTTCTTTCTGTAGATCCGGTGAAAGTATGCTCACAGTTTGTTCTGTTTTCTTTTCCAGAATGAGGGTGATGATGAGGAAGTCGACGTGGAGTAAGTGGATGGTAGAGATGGTAGAGGTGATACTGGTCTGTTAGCTCCTGCCCATGTAAAGTCAAATGTGTCTGGTATTGGGAATTTACCTTACATAGAAACATCTTCTCTAGTGGCGACCCATAGTGGACGCTGTTTAAGCTTGACAGCTAAGGTGTAGCTCAACATGTTTCGTGGATGTGACCCGAAATATCCTGTTACCTGTACCTAATATACCCCGAGGTAGCTAATCTCGTCAATGCCATCGTGCTTAACGCTGTTTGGATGTTTTCTGTTCATGCTGTGCTGTTTGCGGCACGTGAATACTGATATGTTTTATAATCGTATTATTTGAGGCGGTGCAGGTGACATAATGTTAGTACATTCTTCTTCGCAAGTTTGCAGTGCTACAATGTCTTCGTATAAAGAGCATCCCTGCTGCCTGTGATAAGCAACATGGTTATCTTGTGGTGCTCGCGCATGATTCCTCCATTCGGTTGCCCTCTCTGCACAAGCTGTTGCGTCTCCCCTATGCAATTTGCAAGCAGGCCAGAAAGGGAAGCAGATGAGTGCTCCACTGATGACCGGTAAGTCATCAGTGGAGCCCCCATCTGCTTGTCCGGCGTGCACGCCGGGAACACTGACTGATGGAACTCCAGCACAAGCTCTGGCCACGCTCACGGCTCACCTATCTGAGCTTGGGCACCAACAGCCTTGCAGGTGCCATACCCACTAGAGAATCGGAAGGTGCCATACCCACTAGAGAATCGGCTAGTGTTCCGATTGTAACCTTTTTAGTCTTGGTTATGGAAGGACTACGAATCTGGCACTAAATACTTAGATTATTAGTCCCGGTTTTTACACTTCTTGCCTCATGCATAACTTCCTTGTTATTCTCACCTACGTAGAACATATGACTCTACTAAGTATGTTATCCTTTTGAATTAACTCGTGGAGGACCCAAACTCCCGGTTGGTTGCTCCAACCTCCATCTATAATATTTTTTTATATTTTTGGCAGTCAATGCTCTAGCAGATTACTAAAAATAGGGTGGAGGGAGAAATCCTCTACAATTGGAGCACCTCCGATTACTAAAAGAACAAATCTTTGATATTAGGGAAAGGGATGATAATCTGGAGATACAAAATCCAGCCGCAGCACGGCAGCAGGCTTGGTGGAGCAAGTCTACAGCTATCCGGATGTTGACTACCGGTAGGAAGGTATTCACTACTAGAGTACTTTTATATTGGGGCGTTCTTGCTATTCCCAAAGGTGCAGCGATGCATGCAATCCAATCAATTTACCACCTTCAGTTCCACCCAAGAGTAGCCTTAGCCATGGCGCTGCAGCAACTCCTCCATATCTCATTTTTCTTGCTAATAGCATGCGCGGCTATGGCGATCAACCCAGAAGCAGAAGCACTTCTCCGATGGAAATCCACTCTGATTGGAGCCAAATCTCTGTCCTCGTGGTCGCTTGCTCATCCAACCTGCTCCTAGTTCGGCGTCACCTGCGACGCTGCCGGCCACGTCACTGCGCTCAAGCTTCCCAGTGCAGGGATCAGCCGCAAGCTTGATGCCTTCTACTCGACCGCGTTCCAGAATCTCACCAAGCTTGACCTCTGCAGTAACAACCTCGCTGGTACCATCCCGGTAAACCTCTTCATGTTGCTCAATCTCACCTCTCTGGACTTGAGCAGCAACAGTCTCACTGGTGCCGTCCCCTACCAACTCAGTCAGCTCCCTGGGATTGCCAGGCTTAATCTGGGGAACAACCACTTGACCAACCCAAAATATGGAAAGTTTTTGCCTATGCCCGATTTGAAGACCTTATCTCTAGCTAATAATGATCTCAACAGCATGTTCCCATGGTTTGTCCTCAACTGCACTGGTCGTAGGATGAGGTGGCTCGATTTATCAGCTAATTCCTATTCAGGGCATATACCAAGCTCACTACCAGAGATGATCCCCAGATTACGGTATCTTAATCTGTCACACAATGAATTCTCGGGTACAATACCGCGTTCACTTCCAAGGCTCCAAAGGCTCCAAGAGCTACGTCTCTACAACAACAATCTCACCGGAGGAATCCCGGAAGAGCTGGGGATGCTATCTGAATTGCGTACTCTTCACCTATGGAACAACGCACTTGATGGGCCGATCCCAGCATCACTTGGGAACCTTACTAGCCTCGAGTTTATGGACTTGTCACTGAATCAGTTACATGGGCCGATCCCAGCATCACTTGGGAACCTTACTAGCCTCGAGTTTATGGACTTGTCACAAAATCAGTTACATGGAAGCATACCACCATGTTTGGCCAAGATGCAACAAATACGATACTTCGAGTTAAGTGGGAATAATCTCAACGGTGTCATTCCACCGGAGTTGTTTACAAATTGGACCATGCTCCAGTTGTTCGACTTGTCCAACAACTCGTTCAGTGGAAGCATCCCGCCGCAAATCGACAACTGGGTTAACCTGGAGGTTCTCTACCTCCATGGCAATAATTTTATTGGTCCAATCCCTGCGGAGCTGGGAAACATCACATTCTTATATTGGTTGGACTTGTCAAAGAATCACTTCACTGGAACAGTACCATCAAAAATTGGTGCTGTATCATCTTTGGAACTCCTTGACGTTAGCACCAACCATCTTGAGGGCGAGCTTCCTGCATCTATATGCAACTTCACACAGCTCAGTTATCTCATCTTGTCTCACAACAAGTTCAGAGGTACCATTTCTAATCTCAACGGCATGGAGTCGCCCATATTATGCCAACTAGGTAATGCTTTGCATGTCTTGGATCTATCACACAACCAACTATTTGGAGAGCTCCCTAGTTGCATTTGGAGCTTGTGGAATCTTCAGTTCTTGGATTTGTCTAGCAACACTTTGGTTGGGGAAGTTACAACCGTGATGACTAATTCCACGTCTTCACTAATTTCACTACACCTATCCAACAACAACTTCACGGGATCCTTTTCAGCAATGTTGAAGAACTTCAAAAACCTAACTATTCTAGATCTTGCAAACAATAAGATTTCTGGAACAATTCCTCCATGGATACGAGAGACCAATCCTTTGTTGAGGATTCTAATACTACGATCAAATATGCTCCATGGAAGTATCCCGTGGCAACTTTCACAGCTCTCATATCTCCATCTACTTGATCTATCTAAAATAACTTTACAGGTTCAATACCGAATAGTTTCGCTAACATGTCTTCAATGTGCCAGCCCATAAAGGAAACATACATTGACAATGGACTTAGTGAAATTATATATTCATATTACGGTGAAGTTGACATAGTTTGGAAGAGACGAGATTATAATTTTCAGTCAGCAGCTGACTTTATGATTGATATAGATTTGTCAAGAAATTCTCTTTCTGGTCAGATCCCTTCGCAGCTGACAAATCTAAGAGGTCTTCGTTCTCTGAATATGTCAGGAAATTATCTATCTGGAGGTATCCCAGAACACATTGGCAATCTCACACTTTTAGAATGTCTTGACCTCTCTTGGAACAAACTTGAAGGCCCTATTCCTTTGAGCATGTCAAACTTATTGTCCCTAACTTCACTAAATCTCTCAAACAACAATTTATCAGGAGAGATACCTAGAGGATATCAACTGAGAACTCTTGATGATGCCTCAATTTATAGCAATAATCCAGGACTATGTGGATTTCCCCTGAACACTACATGTAACAACTCGATTCCCAGGTCACCATTGGTTGGGGTAAACATACACGGTCAAGAATATGAAACCCTATCGTTGTGCTATTGGGTAATTGCCGGTGTTGTTTTTGGTTTCTGGCTATGGTTTGGCGCATTATTTCTCTGCATGTCCTGGAGGTTTGCTTTCTTCAATTGCGTTGATGCCACACAATATGGAAGTGTTAAAAAGATCAAGCAGAGAGCAGAGGACTCTTCTTCCCATTCAGCCCACCTGGGCGTCTCAGAGCTCTACCAATAGTTTTTGCGTGATCTCTAAGCTTACTCGAAGGTGCAATGGGCATGTAACTTTCATGCAGAGATCCTTTCTGATAAACGGGCAGAATTGCCCTATGTAGTATCATGAACAATGCTGAATTTAGTCAGTTGCAAAACACTGTCACTCTGTATCTATGTAGTTTCAAGCATATTGATTGTATCTATGCATGCAGCATCTAGTGTGTGTGCTCGAATTTACCAACTTTCTTTGACGTTTGGGAGGTTGAACCATGCAGCTCAATATGCAATTGGTAGATTGCAAATTGCAACACAAGAGCAGCAACATTCTTCTACAGTTAACATCAAACACAACAAAGAGGATGCTTCACAAAATTTTCAGTAGAATTATAACGGCTGCAAATGACCAAAATGTGATAGCAAGTTGGCATATCCCCCACTGATGACGATCCCTAGAAAGAATGGAAACAATCAGTTGGAGGGGGAGTTCACAACGGCGCAGTTCCTCCTGACCTCCCCCTCGGCGCCGGTCTTGACCTGCACCGTCCCCAGCGTCGCCATGGACCGCGCGAAGAGCTGGAAGAAGACCTCGTCGGGTCCAGCCACGACGCTCTCGACGTCGGCCCGCGCCGCCGCGTCGGAGAGCAGCGCGGCGTCGGACTGGAGCAGGCACCTGTGCTTGAGCAGCGCGCGGTAGTAGCCCAGGTCGAAGCTCAGGTGGCTGCCCGGGTCCATCTCCACGATGGCGTCCTCGGCGTACCCGCCGTTGGGCGCCCGGCACTTGCGCCGGCGGAGGTTCACCGCGTAGGCGGCGTCGAGGAACGGGTCGGTCGTGTCGTTGCTGGCGCCGGCGCCGGGGTGGCCATAGAGGCGGTCGGCGAAGGACGAGCAGTGCGCGATGCCGATCGTGTGCGCGCCTGATCAGACAAGATTCCGCATGTTTTAGTGCTGGAAATCGAGCTGCTGATGTGGACGCTGACTTTTCTCTATGCAGTTTTAGTGCTGACTGTCGAGTTGCTGATGAACACTTGAACAGTTTAATATTGTTGAAGAAACATTAAAAATGGCCAAGCTAAAATGCAGTGACCTATATAGCTGCGCTTACAAAATTCATGCACCCGTAGGGCTAAAATTTAGGTGTAGCTGAAATTCAGTAATTTCAGTACAGCGAATGTCCAGTGCTCAACTATGAATCTCAGGCAGTCAGGCCACATATATGCACGTATTTAGAGGAACAGAAAAAAAATCAAAGTGGACAAGTTAAAAATGCAGTGACTTGTAAAACAGTGCGCACAAAATTCAGGCACTTTTTCTCCTGAACAGCTAGAATTAAGTAATTTCAGTAAAATGAAAAGTCAGGGCTCAACTATGAATCTCAAGCCATATAGGCGCCGGCAGCGCATTGGAGAGGACAGGAAGCTGGTAAGCATAAGTGAGTCGGATCTGAAAGTAAATTTGGGTTTATTTCCCTCAGGGAATCCGGCAATCCGCTTTAAGATAGGCAGCGAAAGGAAACCATTATTCGTGCTCCTTTTGCCTGTGCTACTGTTGCCCACTCAACACACAAGGAATGGGGCAATCACAGCCAGGCCATCTCTCAGTTTCCGGCCTACTGCTTCTTGTGCAGTTATGCCTCTCTGAAATCACACCGCTTTTATTCTTCTTTCAGAACTTAACATTAATGAAACCCATGTGTTCTGAACAGAGCCTGATTGAGATAATGATTTTCGAATGATCCCTGATTGAGATAATGATCAAGTGTTATGTGTGCTGACTAGTGACTAGTTTGCATTGCAAGTAAATGATCAATTGTTATGTGAAATCATGCGTGCATTACTGTAGCGTGATGATTGATGAGCCACGTTGTTACCTGAGAGCCAGACGAGGTCGCGAACGCCGAGGCCTTTGCTGGCGAACATGTCGGCGAGCTCCTTGAAGCTCATGCTCGGCTTGGGGATCTCGTCGATCGCCTCCTGCATGCTCGACACCGTGCCGTCCCTCCTCCCCGTCGGCACGCGCCACGACGGCCCGCCCTGCAACAGCTACACCGTCAGCGCCTCAAGGTTCAGGGCGGCGGCTAGCCACAAGTGAAGGAAGCGCTGCCCGCTACGAGGTCACGCACGATGGCGGCGACGGCGTCCCGGGCGGCGAGCGCGAGGACGTCGGCGCATGAGACGACGCCGGGGCACGCCTCCTCGACGAGGGCCTTGACGCGGTCCACGAAGTCGAAGCCGCGCAGCGTCAGGTTCGGCGGCGCGTCCTTCTCGGCCACGCCGCCGGCGGTCGAGTTGAGCAGCACGGACGCGTCGCAGCCCTGGAGTGGACACATCACGCAAGGTCAGACAGTGCGGTGCGCGCGCACTGGGACGACACGACGGCGAGCGCGACGGCGAGCGCGCGCGCGCGTACCCTGACGAAGCAGTCGTGGAAGTGCAGCCGGAGCAGCGCGGCGGCGACGGTGGGCACGCGGCGGACGTGCTCCCGGACGAAGGCGCCGACCAGCCGCTCCACGCCGGGGCAGCTCTGGGCGTAGAACCCCATCCTGAGCTGCCCGCGCGCGCCGGCCACGCTGCTGGCCACGACGACCACCATTGCCATGGCCACGGCACTCCTCCAGCTGCTGCTTCCCGGCCGGCCGGTCGCCATTGCCATGCCGCCTAGCCGACACAAGGCTCACTCACTTGGCCTACTGAACTGAGCTGCTGTGTACTTGTGTAGAGTAGCCGGCGTGTGTGGCGCAGGAGTACAAGTCCAGAACACAAGGTTGGTGAGCTGGGCTTGTCTATAAATACAGGGGGATATCTTCTTTGTTTTCTGCAGGCCCAGGGCTTACTTAACACTGAATTCAGTATCAGAAGCAGAACCAATTCAGAGATTTCTATCCTTCAAAAAAGAAAAAAGATCAGAGATTTCTATGGCAACATTGCTAGGATTTCCAGCAGTGGGTAGAGGCCGGGCAAGAGAATCAGGCTATGGTAGAGGTCGCAAGCTGCATCCCGGTTAAGTTTCGCAGCGCTTTTAGCTTTCAGGTCCACTCCCAGCCCCACTGCCTGCATGTGTATCCCCGTCAGGAATGTGATTCTAAAACAGAGGAAGAGACATGTCGCCCCCACAGCCCACATGCAAGCGGCGCAAGGAGCGCGTGATTTCTTCTTCGCCTTGCAATCCTGATTGTGATTGGGCACCATGTGTGTCTCTCTGTGATGCAAAGTGGTTTCGACGTCTGTGGATGGAAGAAAGAGCAAGAAAAGAACAGGATCCTTTCCTACCATTGCCTCAAAGGCCCTAGCTCTCTTTTGGCCAGCTTTCAGTGGCTCATTACTCCATTCAAATCGTCCTGTTACATGCTACTGTTATCTCTTAGCGGCTCGCTGACGAATGGCTAATCAATGTGGCCTGTATTGTTGATGACAATCCAATTCCGAGAGACAGTAGTTGTTTTGTTTTGTTTTGCTATTTTCCTTGTTTTTTTCTTTATTGGGTCGGCATGTACAAAATCCTTCCCAACTAATATGAAAAAGACAGAGCAACTACCGATTGGCCCTTGGAAAAGTTTACTAGAATCGTTAAATCATCTGGTTAAGCGTCAGTGTAAGAATTTCTGAATCGTGTTAAAAAGATGATCAACATTATACATATGTTTCCTCTAGGTTAAGCATGACAATTTGCAAAAGTGTTTTTGGGGGTGCACTGCACATCTTGGGCATAAGACTGATGCAGAGAAAAAGAGGAGAAAGAGTGAGCCGATCAGAGCATCTCCAGCCGGCTGCCCAAATATAGCCCTCTATTTTGTATTTTTAGGTTGGCCCATAAAATTTAGGGGTTTGAAATTCTCTCCGGACTCCGGTTAGTCCGACCAAATGAAGGCCACTAAATCAATCTGACTAATGCCACCCAGCCGTCAGCGAAACTCTCCCCCGTCCGCCCTCTCCTCGGGCTCGCGCCGCCGCGCCCGCCTCGCCCGTGCCGCGCCGGCCGGACCCCTACAAGCTGCTACCCTTCCGCTTTCCCGTCGCTCTCGCTGGCCCTTTTTCCTTCCCGGTCGGCTTCCCCTCCGCTCGCCGTCCCCGTCTGCGGGAATCCAGCTCCAGCTCCTCCTCGCCACAGCTCCAGCTCCAG
Source organism: Panicum virgatum (assembly GCF_016808335.1). Classification (NCBI taxonomy): domain Eukaryota; kingdom Viridiplantae; phylum Streptophyta; class Magnoliopsida; order Poales; family Poaceae; genus Panicum; species Panicum virgatum. The sequence continues at coordinate 4,783,875 of NC_053136.1, forward strand.
CTCTAGCGGGATGTACTTTACTACACAGGGAGGAAAGGAAGAGTGAGAGGTTGCAAGCCTGCTGGTGTGCTTGCGGTTGTGCTCTGCTTCTGCTCTGCTCTGATCTGCTCCACCAGCCAAGCAGGATCCGAAGCTCTGGAGACGAACACGGAAGCTACCTGCTAGGTCGGTTCTTGTTTCCTGATTCAAATTTTCGTCTCTTTCCCTTTATTTACTTGCTGTTTCGAATTCACCTGCCTCCCCTAATCATTCGCGCCTACCTCTGTCGAATTTTTCCACTCTTGGAAGGCCCCTGGAAAAAAGCAGGCTGCAAGAAGGCTGCCTGAGCATCCAAACTGATGTGATTACTTCTGTAAAATGAAACTAGCATTGCCTGAGCATCCAAACTAATGCTGTATTTGCTTGACAATTGATTTTAGTTGTACTGTTAAGTTGTACTGTATTATTAGTGTTGTGAAAATAATCTTGCAGTCCCTTATGTACTGAACCTGAAAGATGTGCAACATGACAATTATCAGGTCAACCTGTCATTCAGAACACAGACAGCTTATGTACTGAAATCTGAGTTCCTTTTCATTCTGGAGGAAAGAAGACAATTATCTGGTATTCTACTGCTTATCTGTTGCACTTTTTTTATTTAGGACGTACACCAGACTTGGTTGTTCTGAAAGCACTGTATTGTATCAACCATAATAATACAGTAGTAATTCTGTAAACTTCTTAATCTGCTTGGTTTCGCTATCTAAGTGACTACTGGCCACATGTAAGACATGCTGACAATCACTGGTATTTTTCAACTCAGCTGACTACTACTATAGAAAAAGTACTACTGAAATAAACACTTGTTGATAACCATGCAAGGAACAATCTTAAATGTTACAACAAACTGCAGCAGTTCAGACTTGAAGTTGAAGCTCACTAGTTCAGAATCTGAACCCTCTTCCATAAGTACTCCGTATTTGAAGTTGAAGCTCACTAGTTCAGTTCAGACTTCAGAGACGAGTCTCCTCTGCAGTTCAGACAGAGGCAGCTGGCAGAGTAGTTTGTATGGCAAAAGATAGGATGTAAAGCTCACTAGCTCAGTGAACAATAATCAGTTTAAAAAGTAATGGACTTCCATGAGGAAACATCACCAGAAACATTACTGAACAAACGGAGAAAGCTCGAGTCATGAAAGCACATATGGAGTCCGAGCTCAAGGCAGACAGGAAAATAAGAACAGTCAGCACCAGCCAGCCCAATGCCAAATGACTAGGTACAAAAGAAACCGATAACTATGTTTGAGTTCAATTATCATATAGCATTTCAGAAATAGATAACTCGCAAGTACATTACAATAGATGTTCAGGTACAAAACTGCATCAGGTAGACCTAAATAAGGAGCACACAAACTCTGAATTTCCCCAAATCCTGATGCCAGTTTTCAAACTGAAACCGAACATACCCAAAACTAAAAATGGTCTTCACATGAGAGACTCAGCTTCCTCAGCGTCCCCTCCGCTGCCCTGCTCACTTGTGGAACCTCCCCCCGATGCCTTGAGTAATGCTTCCTTGGTTGTTGCTATTTGTTGCCTCATTGTCTTGACATATGCTCTTTGGCTTTCATCCACGTTGGAGGTGTTGCAGAACATGATCTTTTGTTCTTGATCCCATAGCAACTTCCGCTCTTCGAGGTCCTTCTCAGCTTTCCATCTTTCTTCGCGTTTCTGATGTTCTTCTGACTTCATTTGTATAAATGTTACAAGCTGCACGGCATATTCATCTTCTCCATCATTCCTCTTTTGTTTCTGTTTTGATTGTTTGCGACCTGGAGGTCGCTTGGAAGGTTCACGGTCATCTTCTTGTGCTTCTTGCGATGGGGTCGTGGACTTACTTTATCTCTTTCCTTGGGCTTGTTTCATTGCTTCATATGCTGATTGAAACTTCTCGGTATGGCGGATCTCCATCCAGCAGTGAAAGTAAGGAAAACCTTTGGCCTCATCATAGGATTTTTGCGCTAAATTGATCTGCAACAAAGATGAAATCAACAATTAGAGAATGAGAAGCATTTGATGAAGTCATGAATTTACAAACTTACATATTCTGTATGCGGAACGCAACTTGGACGGAGACGTTCTATCTTCTCGATGCATTCTTGAAACCGAATGCATTCCCTTTGGATGCCATTCCATCTTTTTTCAAGGGAGGTAACATTTCTATCAGAGACAAAAGTCTTGTTCTCATGATAGTGTTGTGCTATCCGATTCCAATATGTGCCTTTTGGTTGATCACTTCCTATTCTTGGGTCAAATGTTATGGCCATCCAAGACCAACACAACTGGATGTCTTCATTGTGATTGTAGTTTCCTCCCCGCCCTCTGCTACTGCCACTATCTAGGATTGGTGTTTGTGTGAGAACCTCTAGATCAGCTTCAGAGTCTTGTGTCAGCATGTCCACCAATGGCTGAGAACTGTCCATTGGGTCCTATAATGCAGAGGCTAGTCAGTTGTTATCACAGAGTCTTCAAGTGGTGCAGCTAGCTAGACAAGAAAATTAAAGCTCACAATAATAAAAAGCATGCTATTGCTACTGTCCATGGGCAACTTAACATCACTTGCAGCAGCATCTTTTGCAGATTCAGATGCTGTTCTACTTCTACATCTTTTCCAGCAGTTTTTAGCATCAAGGTTTCTGAACCAGGCATAACACATGAGGGCATGAGGCTATCAAATTCAGACTTCCTATTCATAAAGAAGTTCCATTCCCGGTTGGGGGAATTTATGTACTTCAAATCCAGACTTCCTTATGCTAGCCCATTGACATAAAATTTATGTACAGAACAAACAAACGACAGTGAAAAATATCAAGGAACAATACCTAAATCCTTTTCACTTCTATTGATATATGTGCCATTTATCATTCTCAAAGCTAATGCTCACTGGCATAATTCAAGGGAGATGTAACAGACAACTGCAGAAAAAAAGAGAATCAATCCTAAATCCTTTCATTCTGCTGATATGCCATTTATCATTTGGCTTCTATGCTTTTGAACTTGATACAGAAGCCAGCTACCCATTCATCTCTGGCTTCAGGCAACCACTGAATTACCAACTGATTCCACTGAATTACTAAACATGAATGATCCAGGGCATTCTAAAACATGAGAACTAAATGATATATCACCAATCAATGTGTATCTGCTTAAAGCAAACAATATCAAAGAACTAGGTGGAGTTGCTCCTACCTGCATGGTGTTGTCGGCAGTCAGGGTAGGGCTCCAGTCATACAATGGCATCGAGGAGGAGCTGAAGTAGTCGCCATCGTCCTGGAGTGAAGTCGTTGAGGCGGCTCTTCGGGTGTCCGAGGCGGTGGCGGCAGCTTCCCGTGACGTCTTCTGCACTTGGTGCGACGGAAGCTGTGCCGGCTCGGAGAAGCTCGGCATTTGGGCCTTCCTGCCGGCGCCGGTGAAGACAGAGCCGCGATATGGTTCATGGCGCAGGGGAGCAGGCAGGAGGGGGCCGGGTGGAGGCGATTGGAAGAGCTGGCGAGGCAGCAAGGCGCCGGGTGCGTCGGGGACCTGGCGTGGCCGGACGCCGCCGGGATCGACCCCGGCGTTGTGGTTCTGGCGAGGTAGGACGCCGCCGGGACGAGGACTTGCCGGCCGTGTGGGTGCCACGAATGTCGACCGACGTTTCTTGGATGCCGAGGTAGGCGCGGCCGGCCGAGGAGGGCGCTCGTCGCCGAAGATGCCGCGAGGCAGCAGCGGCCTTGTCCGGCTCGGCCCGTCGCTGTCGGTGCTCCAAGCCGGCCGTCCGTCCCCCAGAGGGGTGGATCCGTCCATGGCGGGGAGTCTACCGGCAGCGGGCGAGGATCTCCGGCGACGGCGAGGCGGGATGGTGGCGGCGACGGACGGCGTGAGAGCCGCGACCACGACTCCGCGAGATCCCGTGTCGCGAGCGAACCAGAGGAGAGGGAAAAGATGAAAAAATAGAAGTGGGGCCCACGTGTCGGGTGGGAATAGAGGGCCTCCAGTTCTAGGGGCTCTGGGCCAAAATTTGGTGGCCTCCACAAAATGGTAGCTCGTTTAGTGGCTCGGTTGGAGTTGTTTTTTCCACCTGGAAGACTAAAAGAAGGAATAGAGGTCCATTTAGTCACTGGGCTGGAGATGCTCTCAAAAGCAAAGATTTCCTCCAAATCTAATTTCCTTTCAGTTTCGGGGTACAGCTTACATCTTTGAGAAGTTGTGTGTACATTTTACAGAGGGGAAACAGCGCCCGGAATGACTAGTTGGTTGGACAAGAGCTCTGTGAGTTCCACGCAATGTGAGCAGAGCTCATACGCACAGATTTCTCGAACCAAACCTTTTTCTATGAACATTTGCATCATCTATTGCGGCGCATGTCAAATCCTGAGACCCATGAGCCGATGAAATCCTGAGAACGGAGCTTAAATGCCATAATTTCAAAATCAGTTTTCAGTTTTTTGGTGAGATCACTTTTGTGCCTCAGTGTTGCAATGATCAGGCACAAAATTATACACAAACAAAAAGCAAATTACTTTGACTCCATAAACCACAGCAAGCAACGCTACAGGAGCCTCAAAGAAATATGACCTCCAAGAAAACAGAAAGCCTAGTTCAGAGTAATGACACAATCTGAGAACTTCTAAATATACAGAAAACGGTTCAGAGTTCTAACATACACATGAGAACGCTTAAATCTCCAAAAAAGGAGTGCCCCCAAAAAACAGTTAAGAGTAATAACCCTTGCAAACATCAGTGAGAAATTTGGAGAAATTTGCAAAAATGGGACTGCAAACATTGGCCTTTGCAGTTTTGCCATTGGCCCCACATTTCATAGGCACAGATGGTCCCACCGTGTCATTCACTGAGAGTGGCAAATTCACGAGTGGTCAGTGTTTGCAGTCCTAATATTGCAATTTTTTCGAGAAATTTGAGCTTGCAGAACATAAAGATTGACAAAGTAGGAAATGCTAGGAGGCCAGAACCTTGAGGTGTAACGAATATCTCACAAGCTAAACAGATCTCAAAAGCCAACAAATTTAAGTTCAAACATCATTTATTCATGCTTAAGCCATACTGCGGCACCACCACAACTGTTTTAGACAACCAGTTCATGAAACCATACACAAATTCAACGCCAAATGACACATATACTTAAAGACGCCACCCTTCATGGCAGAGACCAGAAGACCCAGGTACAGCAGCAGCTTCGGTGACCGATGGCTTACTGGCCACCACGAAGACGCAGCACCAGGTGCAGGGTGGATTCCTTCTGGATATTGTAGTCAGCAAGGGTGCGGCCATCCTCCAACTGCTTGCCGGCAAAGATCAGACGCTGCTGGTCCGGGGGGATACCCTCCTTGTCCTGGATCTTGGCCTTCACGTTGTCAATGGTGTCGGAGCTCTCAACCTCCAGAGTAATGGTCTTGCCAGTCAAAGTCTTCACAAAGATCTGCATCCCACCCCTCAGGCGGAGCACCAGGTGGAGAGTGCTCTCCTTCTGGATGTTGTAGTCAGCAAGCGTGCGCCCGTCCTCGAGCTGCTTGCCGGCGAAGATGAGCCTCTGCTGGTCTGGGGGGATGCCCTCCTTGTCCTGGATCTTGGCCTTGACGTTGTCAATGGTGTCGGAGGACTCCACCTCGAGGGTGATGGTCTTGCCGGTGAGGGTCTTCACGAAGATCTGCATGCCTCCCCTCAGGCGGAGCACCAGGTGGAGGGTGCTTTCCTTCTGGATGTTGTAGTCCGCAAGGGTGCGGCCATCCTCAAGCTGCTTGCCGGCAAAGATGAGCCTCTGCTGGTCTGGGGGGATGCCCTCCTTGTCCTGGATCTTGGCCTTCACGTTGTCAATGGTGTCGGAAGACTCAACCTCAAGGGTGATCGTCTTGCCGGTCAAGGTCTTCACAAAGATCTGCATGCCTCCCCTCAGGCGGAGCACCAGGTGGAGGGTGCTTTCCTTCTGGATGTTGTAGTCAGCAAGCGTGCGCCCGTCCTCGAGCTGCTTGCCGGCGAAGATGAGCCTCTGCTGGTCTGGGGGGATGCCCTCCTTGTCCTGGATCTTGGCCTTGACGTTGTCAATGGTGTCGGAGGACTCCACCTCGAGGGTGATGGTCTTGCCGGTGAGGGTCTTCACGAAGATCTGCATGCCTCCTCTCAGGCGCAGCACCAGGTGGAGGGTGCTTTCCTTCTGGATGTTGTAGTCAGCAAGCGTGCGCCCGTCCTCGAGCTGCTTGCCAGCGAAGATGAGCCTCTGCTGGTCTGGGGGGATGCCCTCCTTGTCCTGGATCTTGGCCTTGACGTTGTCAATGGTGTCGGAGGACTCCACCTCGAGGGTGATGGTCTTGCCGGTGAGGGTCTTCACAAAGATCTGCATCTGCAAAAGAGAACCAGACAACAGGGTAAGTGCCTAGCAGTAAACAAACAGAACTCATCACAAGCAAACAGCAACATCATATTCATACCAACAGGTCATGTGTGTTCATCACATCATTAGTACTAAGCATGCCATCATCCAAGTATATCAAAGTAAGGGCAAAGAGCATGCATGATCATCAGGTGCACAAAAGAATCATCAAATTGTAGCAGTACATATCTTCATCTATCATGCATATCTATCCATAACAGGACGATGCATGTTGACCAGGTAAAAGCTACAGGATCGTATAGGAACAGCAGCGTATATATCTTCACCAATCTTAGCATCTTAATCATGTGGCACATGCAGTTTCAATTTAAGCACATGAGCTAGTTGATTATGAGGTACCAGAGAATCATCAAACTGATGTAGCAGCATATATCCTCATCTATCATGCAATCTAATCTAATCTAACTAAACAGGAAAGGTGTGCTATTCAGTTAAAAGCTACCGCATCATATACAAACGGCAGCATAAGAAAAAGCATAATCATCTTAATCATGCAACAAACGCAGATTCATAATAAGCCCAAGAGCTAGCTTGTGATGATCTTATTCTACTCTGATCTACAGCAATCAGATAACGACCTAACCTTGCACATGGCAACAAAACAATCGATCGGACGAATCAGTTGTTTGTTCCTAGCTAGCACCATCGAACCAGATAATAGATGCACGTACAGATCCCGAAAACGAACCCAAAAACAGGGCAGACCTAGCTGAATCTAGGCAGCGACCCAGCAGATCGTGAGAACGATCTCATCTACGAACAGCCTAGAAGCAACCCCACGATTCCCGGACAAACGACCTAAAATCCCCACAAATCACATGAGCATGACAGGATAAACAGCGGAACCGATCAGATCTACACGAAAACCCCACCTCCCAGCCACCCACGATCAGGAAACACGCGGATCTAGCATGATTTCGTCAACGCCTCAGCCTAGTTCCTAGCCACAGACCAAGCAGAACCACCAAACCACGCCGAGCGAGGAGATGGGGCAAGAGGACGGGGGAGAGGATCGCCGTACCTTGAAGCGGGGGAAGGATCGCCGAGGGTCGCGAGAAGAGCAATTTGGATTTGGAACCCGGGGGTTGTGCGCTCCGAACGATGAGACGATGTGAGATTGTGGGAAGAGGCGCGGAGGGCCCTGTATTTATGGGCTGCGACGTGGGGTGGAGAGGTGGAGAGGGTTGGGGAAGGAATCCCCCACCCGTGCCGTGACGGTTCCGGGCCGTGGGAGAGGAGCCCGCTCGTCTCCGCCACGCAATTTCCGCGATCGGAGCGGAGCTTTCGAGAGGCGGCTGGATGGTTGGTGGCCGTTAGACTTGTAGACGCCGTTAACGCCTCGCCTCCACGGCACGCGTCGCTGACGTGCGCGCCACTTTTTTTATTTTCCTCCGGGAAGAGTTTTGAGCAGCCGCTTATGATAATGGCTTAACGACGTTAGACGGAGCGTTAGTGGCAGGCCATGATAGAATAGACGTATTGCAATGGGATTATAATTAAATAAATAAGAATATAATAAGATATGGCAAGTCGGCACTCATGACATGGTCTACGAAATGATAGTGCTCACTTTCTTAGCCGAGAAAGTTGACGCGACTGATTTAGAAGTTAAGATATTATTTCTCTCTTCTTTTCTTTCCTCGTCATATAAGGATGACATAAACTTTAGAGATTGCCGGTAGTGATTTTGGATTTCGGCGATCAGGCTTGGTTTGCCGGTTTCGGACGGTGTGCCTTAGGCCACCCGCAGTGTATCTTGTAATGTTCAACCGATAAGCAAGGGTGGGGCTCAAGCAAGTAGTAAACAACTATGTCAAATGTCACCATGGTTATGGTCTTGTTTAGTTGGCTTCAAAATTTCAAAATTTTACAAGATTTCTCATCACATCAAATATTTCAACGCATGCATAAAATATTAAATGTAGCTAAATAAAATAATTAATTATACAGTTTGTCTATAATTTGCGAGACGAATTTTTTAAACCTAATTAACCTATAACAGAATAATAATTACCATATATAAACAAAAGTGGTACAATATTTTACACTTAAAAGTTTACATATCTAAATAGGGCTTATATCTGTTAGTGAGAATAAGATGAAGCACGCTGGAATAAAAGAAACGAGCCCGTTTAGTTCCCAAAAAATTTTCACTCGCTACAGTTTGATTACTAATTTGGAGTATTAAATATGGATAATTCGCAAAACCCATTTCACAACCCCGAGCAAAATCGTGAGACGAATTTAATGAACCTAATTATGCAATGATTAGACAATATTGTGCTACAGTAATTAGTTTTATAATTAAATCACATTTAGTCCTCCTAATCTTCAATTGAAAAAAGTGATACAATAACTTTTCCAAAAAATTTTGGGAACTAAACGCGCCCTACTCCTCTGTCCTCACATCCCCGTGATTCCTGCCCGCGAGAACAAAGAAGGCGAGGCCCCTGCGCCAGTGAGAGATAGGGGAGCAATGGCCAACTGCCATGCTATTTTTTAACTTGAGTGAACAGTGAATTTGCAGGGATATTATTTTCTATTGCCTTGCTGCCGGGTAGTAGTGCTGTGCCCTGGTAATTGTTACTGTACTACTGACTTTCACAGTAGTTACTACGAGATAGTAAGAAAGCATTTATTGTTTACTATATGGTTTTGCACCACACTGTAGGTGTTCTTAGGCCAATTTCCGTGGAGAATTTTATATTGATGTTTCCAAGATGGCCACATAAATAAATAGACTATGAAATAATGATTGAAACTACCTCTCCCAATGCATAATTTCATGGTGTAATTTTCTAGGGTCTATATTGCATTTAATTTCAAGACTCATAGCGTGTTGGTATTTATGTAGAGAGAGTTTCATCTAGATGAAACTGGTTTCTTCTCTTTCTTCGTCATGTCATCATATAATTCTACATAGCATGCTAATTAATGCGCATGAAACCTCTGTAAAATTCTCATTGGGAGTGGCCTTATGAACAAAGTTAAAAATGAGTGTAACAAGGAGAAACTCAAACATGTCCACACAAGCAGCAGTAAAGGTTTTTTTTTTGATTTAGCAGCAGTGAAGTTGATCGATTCTGAGGTTTGCATTTTTCAGGAATATGCTTTCTTGTAGTTGTCATGTTACAATCCTGCTGTGCCCGGTTGACGCTTGAAACGTTAACTTGCCGTGCCGGATTCGATCAAACTATGACAAACGTAAGTTATTCGTCTAGGTTAAGCATATCTTTTTTTTTCTGAAAACGTTAGCAAGGGTCTTGGCACAACGCCATCCTCTCTATAGATGCATTCATATTCCCTCCAAAAAAAATAGATGCATTCATCAAATCCTCAAAGAAAGAAAGAAAATATCAATCCGAGAGCCTTCTAGATTGATTAGGACAGACACAATTGCAGCCGCATTTCTTTAGGTGCCCGGGACCGATGAACTAACAATGGCGCTACTAGTCTATGACTACTAGTACCAATCACTCAATAATGGTTGGTCACAGGTCCCAAAAGCGTGTGTAATTATATAAACCAATACACAAAGGACACTTCGTTGCATCTTCTAACTGCATTTTCTTGGTACCTTCGCCAACTGGTACATGCAAAAGATGAACTAAGGGCATGTACAACCGTGTAGACAGGTGCCGTCTGTAACAGTCTAGAACACCGCACACAGACAACTATAAAGACAGTTTGTACAGTGGAGTGTCTGTGAGTCTGTCCATAAGTTATTTAATACAAATATGGACACACAACACAAGATGATCTAGTCTAAATTGGACCTTTGTATGCCTTTTTGTTGCATGTATGAAATAATATTTTGTGCACCAAATGAATTGAATTGCGCATGGTTCCTGTGTGGCTGCGTTGATGTTTCTATTCATATAATGGAACATAGTTTCTCTTAATATGTATATTCAGCATGGTAGAAACAATGTCAATTCAGAAAGGTACAGATGCATGTTTCTCCATATACATATATGAGTAGCCTGTAGTGATCTATGCACATTCTTTAGTATTGTTCCGTGTCAGGCATTTAGTCGAGCACCTTGCAGTCAGCTTTTGAGCTCACTTGCATTCCTGCCGACGATGAGCTTGCCGGCGCCAAGGTGCGTATATTTGCGATCAGTAAGACAAGGAGGTCGTGGTGACACACTTGGTGCAGATGAATGGCGACCGGAGCTTGCCAGATACGAGCAGGGCGGTGGTGTCCATGGCGGCATGGCGGGGGCAGCCGCGTTCCCGGCGACCTAGGGGCGAACACCAGATATTAGAAGGAGCACGAGCTTCACCAGGTCAAGAAGGTTCTAATTTTGTGGTTTGTTTGGGATGAGAGAGGTCGCAAGGGGAAGGTCACCGTGGGATGGACGGACGGACGGCTTGGGCAGTTTCTGCTCACCTGCGGTGGCGCCATGTGGTGGTCGGCTGGCCGGGGAGATGCAGCAGGGAGCTGCGCAAGGCCAAGGAAGTGCTCGGGGTGGACGGAATCGAAGGGAGGTGAAGAGTGGATGGAGAATTTGGGTAGTGAGACTAGAGCTTCAAAACTGTCCGCCATGGCAGCTCCTTGGGCTGAATTGGCGAGGAAGAAGGGTGGCGAGGGGAAGATGACGCGCACGTCAAACAGGGAGCGTTGCGACTGCAGGGGATCCCGCAGCGTCGTCGCTCCGAAGAGGCGATGCGTACAACGCAAAAGGATTCGTCGATTTGTCCTTGGAGCACGGACCGCGATCGTCGCCTCACGAGACGACGGCGAGCGCTGTCTCTTTGTTAAACCACATCGTTAATCGGGAAAAACCGTATATAGACGACCTAATTAATGGCGTTGTACATGCCCTAACAATGACGCTAGTATACCAATCAATAATGGTTGATCACTGGTCACAAGTGTGTGGAATTATATACTCCCTCCATTCAGTTTTGATAGATATATTTTCATATGACACAATGACCAAGGGCACCACAAGTGTGCTTATCAATCTAATAAATGTCACAGACTTTTTTGTTGGTCCTCCAATGTTTTAACTAGGAACTCCTTGTAACTAGTGCTATTTATTGCCAATACCCATGCTAATAGTAAATATAGCTATCATTTTTGAACATTTAAGTTTTTGAAATATAGCTATCAAAAGTGAATAGAGGGAGTAGTCAATACAAAGGACACTTCCATTTTCTAACTACATTTTCTTGGTACCTTCACCAACTGGCACATGCGCAAGATGATTAGTCTGGGTCAAGAGAGCTTTGTGATTATCATAGGATACGAAAATTGGATGCATTGTGGATAAGACCAAATGACCAATGGACAACGTCACTATTCCACTTGGCTGGATTTGCAATGTGGATGTGGATGGGTTTGCGCCATTTTCTTCTAGCGACGTGTACAAAGAAAAATTCATCGAGCGTCTGAAAAATAACTGCATTTCCCTTTTTAAAGAATAGAAATAGCAACTTGGATAGACCATGTACAATAAGCGACGGCCTACAAAAATATGCAATCCTCTAAACATTTATCCAATAAAGTTTTTTTAAAGAAAAAGATATATTGACTCCAATACACAGCCTTGTATCCCGTTCATCTGCATAAGGAAACTTCCAACCGAGATCTGTGGGCTGCTGCTACAGCTAAGTTCGAAGAGAAAAATACTGGGTTCGAGAGCTGATCACACACCATTTCATAAGAACACTCGATGATCTTGCCACGGCCTGGAACGGTATTGGTAGGGTACTAGGATAGGTGCCAGACAGATTTTCGCCTGCAAGCCTGTTTGGCAATGGCGAAGCAGAATATTTATTTTGTACACAGCATCCAGACAAAAAGAAAGCATGAATGTGTGGGCAACAGACACACTCCGATATTCACTCTGTTCGCTGCATCCAGCCGATAGTGTTTTTCTCGTACTAAACCAGCACCAGTCAACAGCCATCTGTCTGCCAGCAGTACTTTTCTCTCACAACAAATCAAACACCAGCCAGCGGCCACAACACAGCAAACAGAGGCATTGGTTCAGTTAAAAAAAAACTAGCAAATTGTAGGAGCAACAAACCACGACAATCGATTCAGTTTGAATTAGGAGTATGAAACGTATCTACTTCAGTTATTGGCTTATTGCAATGGTCAAACACAAAACTACATACACGCAGAGAGTCACTTTGTCTACCTCCAGTTAAATATGATCCCCAATTACCTGGTTCAGAGCAATGTCACGAGTCTACCAAAAATAAGGTTCTGCATAGCACAGACCTACTCGATTCCATAACTAGCGAAAAGCTTCTTAATTAATCTACTAGTAACACTCGAGCAACAAACCAAACATGTCAGATCCTCCAAATCGAATCCAACACTTGCAAACAATCAGTTAGAAATTTGAGCTTGGCAGAACAGAGATGGACATACAGTACAAAATGGGAGTCAGCAAGAATCTGGAGGTGCAACAAACACCTCACAAGCCAAAGAGAACTCAAAAGCTATAGAATTTATATAGAACTGGCATAATGTATAAACAGAGCACAAATTTGAGTCTTACTTATTCATGCTTAAGCCAACTGCGGCCGCAATGACTGTTTCAGGAACACAAGGACACAACCAGTTCATGAAAACCAAACACAGTTTAGACAAACGACACAGATACTTCAAAGAAGACGCCCTTCATGGCAGAGACCAGACGACCCAGGTACAGCAGCAGCTTGGATGACCAATGGCTTACTGGCCACCACGGAGGCGGAGCACTAAATGGAGGGTGGACTCCTTCTGGATATTGTAGTCAGCAAGGGTTCGGCCATCCTCCAGCTGCTTGCCAGCGAAGATCAGTCGCTGCTGGTCCGGGGGGATGCCCTCCTTGTCCTGGATCTTGGCCTTCACGTTGTCAATGGTGTCGGAGCTCTCCACCTCCAGGGTGATGGTCTTCCCAGTGAGGGTCTTCACGAAGATCTGCATCCCACCCCTCAGGCGGAGCACCAGGTGGAGTGTGCTCTCCTTTTGAATGTTGTAGTCCGCAAGGGTGCGGCCATCCTCCAGCTGCTTGCCAGCGAAGATGAGCCTCTGCTGGTCTGGGGGGATGCCCTCCTTATCATGGATCTTGGCCTTCACATTGTCAATGGTGTCGGAGCTCTCCACCTCAAGGGTGATGGTCTTGCCAGTGAGGGTCTTTACGAAGATCTGCATCCCACCTCTCAGGCGGAGCACCAAGTGGAGCGTGCTCTCCTTCTGGATGTTGTAGTCTGCAAGGGTGCGGCCGTCCTCCAGCTGCTTGCCGGCGAAGATCAGTCGCTGCTGGTCTGGGGGATGCCCTCCTTGTCCTGGATCTTGGCCTTCACGTTGTCAATGGTGTCAGAGCTCTCCACCTCAAGGGTGATGGTCTTGCCAGTGAGGGTCTTCACGAAGATCTGCATCCCACCCCTCAGGCGGAGCACCAGGTGGAGGGTGCTCTCCTTCTGGATGTTGTAGTCCGCGAGAGTGCGGCCATCCTCCAGCTGCTTGCCAGCGAAGATGAGCCTCTGCTGGTCCGGGGGAATGCCCTCCTTGTCCTGGATCTTGGCCTTGACATTGTCGATGGTGTCAGAAGACTCTACCTCGAGGGTGATGGTCTTGCCGGTGAGGGTCTTAACGAAGATCTGCATCTGCAGAAGATTAGCCAGGCAACAGGGTAAGTAACTAGCAGTAACACAAGCCTCAAACAAACAGAAACATCATATACAAAGAGAGATAAGGTCATCATTGGTAGTGCTACAGAATCAACAAACAGCATCACAGCATGTTACCAAGTGTAGCAAGAAGTTAAAAGAGCATACATGATCATCAGATATACTAAAGAACCATCACACATATCTTAATCTATATAAGCACATACATATCTAGCGAAGCAACAGGAGTATGCAGTTGCCACAGGTAAAACCTACAGCAACGTAGAGAAACAGTAGCATACATCTACACCTATCTGAGTGTATATTCATCTATAAACATGAAAATGCATTCGAGATAAGATGATAACTAAGCCCAGCAGGGTAAGTATCTAGCAGAGAACCAATAAACTAGGAATGAAACAGAAATAGACTGAAGCAAACAGGAACAACACATACAGACAGACACTAATGGCCTGTAAAATGTTCATCATGTAGGTAGGAATCAACCAGCAGCATATGTTATCATCCAAGTATATCAAAAATAAGTAGCAAGTGCATGCAAGTTTACCATGTAGATACTAGAAACTGATCGAATATTAGCTGCATAATCTTGATGATCTGTATAAGCACAAAGTAGCAGGAGGATGCATGTTCCTCAGACCTCAGGTAAAAGGTACAACATCAACTCAACAGGAGCATATGTCCATCTACCATCTTAATTGCAAAGATATAGATGCGAAACACATGCAGATCCAAAATTGATAAGCCAACAGCTTGTTGAGATAATCTTATTCTACTCTAATCTATAGAGACAAACATGCCGGACCATTACCAAACCTTGCAAGCTAAACAGAATGGATAAGACAAATCAGTAGGAAAAACCTAACTAGCACCTGCAAACTTAATACACATACGGACGCGGGATACAAGGACGAAATTATTCATCATATCTGCATCAGAAATATCGAACAAAATGCGGGCAGATCTAATCTAACCAAGACAAACGAGCCAAGCAAAATCATGGGGAAAATCTCACCTACAAACCGATCAGAACTACCCCCACAACTCCAAACCTAAAAACCCTCACACGAATAGCACGATCAACGATTTCACCAGGGATTCGATCAGATCTACACTACGAACGGAGAAATATCGCGGATCAAACCAGACCACCACACGACACCCCATGGGTCCCCCATGGGTCCTAACCATCGATTCGCTCGATCGGAAACGGAAACGGAACACGCATAATCGATCGAGGGGAGAAGGGAGAGGAGGATCGCCGTACCTTGAAGCGGGTGAGGGATCGACGAGGCTCGCGAGGAGGAGGATTTGGATTTTGGTTGTGTTCTGGGAACAACACGAGACGAGACGCGATGGGGAACGGGGAGGGGCGGTGGCTGTTTATATGGCCGGGCCAGGGAGGGTGGGGAAGGAATCCTGTGCCGTGACGGTTCCGCCCGCCTCGTCTCCGCCGCGCAATTTCGGCCAGAGGAACTTTCGAGAGGGGGACCCAGGGCCCAGTGACAGAGAGACAGAGGGGTGGAGAACCGTCAAGGAGTCAACTCTCATCCGTCTCCTTTGCGTTGGCGGGTGGTGGCCGTTAGTTTGTCCACGCCGTTACCGTGCTCCTCCAGGCCGTGTTTGGTTTGTACTCCTCTTGGTTACTGTATGATTACAAGTTGGTTACTTTGTGCACAAACTTCACAATCCATGCGCTACTTTGCGAGACGAATCTAATGAGATATTTGACCGTATAATTAGAAGTTGGTTACTATAGCATTACTGTAGTCAATCATTGATTAATTACTGTCATTAGATTCGTCACGAAAAGTTACACACATTCCTAAAAAAAATTATAAATAAACTTCGTTTAGTACTTCATGCATTGAAGATTCTTTGATTACGCTACTCGTGCTAGTGGAAACCAAACACTGACGTGTGTGCCCCTGCCAGTGGAGAGTTTTTTTTTCCTGCTAAGCTGTGATTACGATGAATTAGACCGACCCAGTCCCAGTTGAACGAGTCTAAAAATAAATAGTCTAAAAGCAAGATATTCCACAAATTCTCGATTTTAATTTTCTCCATATCCAAAACTAATGAGAGTCTTCTAGAATGATTGGGACATAATTGGAATGTAAATTAGCTGCAAGATTAGTGTATTAGTTGCCCCCCACTAAACAATGTCCCATTGTCCCTATTTGTCTAGCACTAGTACCAATCCATAGTTGGTCACTGGTCACAAAGTGTGTGGCATGCATGACACTGTATAACCTAGGCGAAGGGCCGGGCACTTGCTTCAATTTCTAACCATATTTTCTTGGTACCATCACCAACTTGATCATCAAAAAATTCACAAGGGTTCACTCACTGTTCCTAAATTTTGATGCGTTGGTTTTGGATATGACCAATGTACAATGTCCCCCTCTCACTTAGCTGTGTATGCAACATGGACACAGATGTGTTTTCAGGGTCATCTATTAGAGCATCTCCAATAGATGAGCTAAATAGACTTGGTTAGGTAAAGAAAAAAAAATCCCGTCAAAACACCATCCAACAGACTCGCTTTGCAAGATCGGTCGTCATCCCGCTCGCGATAACGTGCCCCTCGTTCGGCACTTTTGCCTCGCGGACGCCACTCGCCATCCCCCTTCCCGCGGCCTCCCCTCCTCTGGCCTCTCCCTCCATGGCGCCTTCTCTTCCACCTCCTCCCTCCCTCTGCGTCGCCCCCTCTACTTGCTAATCCCCTCCTGCGCGCATGGACATGGCCGGACGCGGCCATGGCGGCGGCGGCGCGCGCGGACCTCCTTCCTGGTGCGAGCTTCCCGGCGAGGCCATGGCGGAGGCGGCGGCACGGACCTCTTTCCCGGTGCGGAACTTCCCGGCTCAAATCGCCATCTTCCCCATCGGGATCGAGCTCGACTCGGCCCGAATTGTTGTCTTCCCCAACGAGATTGAGCTCCTCCCTGGTGTGGCCATGGTGGACCTCCCCGGCGGCGCGGCCATGGCGGGCGGCTCCTCCGCCGTGGGCGACGGTATCTACGCCGTGGACGGCGGCCGCCACCACATGGACCTCGATGGCGGCTTCCGCAATGGCACCGCATCCCCGGTGGCCTTCTTCTCTGCCTGCAACCTCGATGCCGGCGCCGGTGGCCGTGCGCGCAGAAGGTGCAGCTTCCGCGCACTGCCTGCAAAGTTGGAGCAGGAGGTGCAGCTCCTGCAGCAGGAGAACGAGACAGGAGCTGCGATTGCACCAGCGCCCATCGACCGCTCCAGAGGCGTGGGAAGACGGCGGAGACGGACAAGAGCTGCGTGTGTGCCGGCGGGCAGCATCGTCAGGAGGGGAGCAAGAAAGAGGATGGAGGCCGGGAAAAGGCTGGAATGGAGAGTCAAGATGGAGAATCTATTGGTTTACTTAGCTATTTAGCTAGTTTTTTATATTTTACCTAGCCTTTTACTTCTTTATTTAGCTAGAAATTTTAACTAGTCTCTTGGAGTTGTTCTTAATTTCTTTCTGGCGATGTGAATATTCTGAAATCCATGGCATCCAATTCCTTATTTGTGGCTGGCCGATTCATTTTACAGCAACGAGTGTTTTGGATTTATTTAACCTACATTTTATTTCTTTCTCATTTCTAATTTTATATGCGTAGCTGCACTTTGTCATAGTTTTTTTTTAATAACAGGTAGCGATCATCTGGAAAGAAGCTTGTTAGAAAGTGGTACACATTGCGCTATCCTCTTTTGCAACAGAGAAGATATAGCCACCTCAGACGGCTATGAATATTTTCAGTCAATCCTATTTGCTGTTTTAGGATTAAAAAAGTACTTTCTCTGCATCCGTAAAATACATATTTTTGCAGATGTTTGAACAGGGCATTTATGTTTGCAAAAAGAAAAGAAAAAAATGTTTCGACGTCTACATGGGCTGCTAAAGCCCAATTCGCACAGATCGTCAGGCGCTTGTCAGCCACCTCTTCCCCTGACGTGCGGGTCCCAGATGTCGGCGTCATCTTCCTCCTCTACCGCAGCTCCCTCATAAATCAATCCCCGCCGCCCCTTGCAACCAGTTGCCGTTCCACCTGCGTCTCCGCGGGAAACATCACGCCCGCCGATGAGCAATCGGAATCGGATCGAGCAGTAGTAGGCGACAAGAAATTGGATCGGAAGCGTTACCGATTCGGATTCAAATCAGCTGCCGCCGCCGTCGGCTATATGTATTAGCATTTGCAAGTGGTAAACAATTCGATCCATCCATCGATCCCTCCCATTGCGTTGCTGCTCCACTCATTCCAGCGATAGATAGATCCGGCCGGCCGGCCGGCCGTCTTCA
The DNA here is from genome assembly GCF_016808335.1 of Panicum virgatum. NCBI lineage: Eukaryota > Viridiplantae > Streptophyta > Magnoliopsida > Poales > Poaceae > Panicum > Panicum virgatum. The sequence continues at coordinate 4,802,245 of NC_053136.1, forward strand.
GTTCTGCTAGCTCCTTTGCTCCGATGGAGGAGGAGGACGATGTGCCGCAAGCCCAAAGGCCCCTGCGGGTTATCGTTCTTGCGCCTGGCGAGCCTAATCCCTTCGCCGTCGCCGACGACCCGGACGCCTCGCCCGCTCGGGTATCGATGCGGGAGTATCTCGCCTGGGTGCCAACACCAGCCCTAGACATCGATGGTCATCGCCAGCGAGGCCATCCTGCCGGAGGTGTCGGGTCGCTCACGCTAGGGGGAGGAGTGCGCCATCTGCCTGCAGGACTTCGCCGACGAGGAGACGCTGACAGCGATGCCCTGCTCGCACGCCTTCCACCGCCACTGCATCTCCAAGTGGCTCTGCCATAGCGCCGCCTGGCCTCTCTGTCGCCACCAGCTACCCGCCACTCCCGAGCCCGACGAGGACGGCGACGACGAGGTGGAAGTGGAATGGGTGGACGGTGCCATCGGAAGCAATTGAGCTTGCCGGCCTACCCACCAGGGAAGAAGAGAGGAGAGGGGGATGCTGTATATCCAAAGAGAAATTAAGACAGGCGGCTTGTTTGTCATCTTCAGTTCAAAGACAGAAATCCATGCTTGTGCAAGCACGAATTCTGTTCATTCAATTGATAATCTTCTTCATGTTGGATATGATCACCGTCATCAAGACCATCCTTCATCATTCATCAGAGGAGGAAGCCCGATGCTGACGAGAGGTCGTCCGCAATCTGTTGGAGTCCCTCATGAATCATGACCAGGCGCTGGAGTGAGTGGGTAACGCACCGCGGGATGTAGTCGAAGGACCATGTGGCGAGAGATCATTAACTCGCGAGAGAGAGAGAGAGAGAGAGAGAGAGAGAGAGAGAGAGAGAGACAGAGAGAGAGAGGGGTTTCAGCACGCAGTCATGTATCCCCAGTTCCCCACAATTCTATTCTAAATAAGAAACTCGCATACACTGATATACAGACCTGTGGTCTGCAACAGCTAAGTTCCAAGAAGAAGAAAAATGAGGTTGGAGATCAGAGCTGATCACATGCTGATCAAGCCATCTCCTAAGAACACTTGATGTTCTTGCCACGACTTGCAACGGCATTGGTGGGGTAGGTGCGAGGCATGACCAGATCTTGTCTCATGGGCGCCCATCACTTGCCAAATCGGAGCCAACCATGCAAATATGTGCTCTGTTATTCTTTCCTCTTCTTAATCCAGTCGGCAACAGCTTACAATACAGGCCTGCAACACTCGTAAGGATTCATAACTCTGACTTACCTAGCTGTGCTCATTTCTGTCATTAGTTTGCACCAGCAAAATTTATATTTATAAAAATGCGCATTGCTTTGTGTGCAACATAAATTCACAGTGCAGGCTTTTTATGTCCAAATTCAGAAAAAAAAGCTTTTCTATGCTGAGATAATCTAAGGGTTTATGTTGGGCATTGCATCACGCCATCACCAAGCAATTCTGAAAATGCTGACAAGTGACAAGGCACATGACAGATGGCTGTCACCTACTATTTCCTGCCCCCATAGAAATGGGCTCCTGACTTTTTTTCCTAAAAAAATATTTATAAAAGTATGTGTGAAGATGGACACCAGGTGAATGCTGATTTGCAGGAAGATAGAGAATGTCTAGTTTTATTTTATTTCTGTGCTGTGTTTAATTGGTCTGAGGTTGATGGTATCATTTGTCACACCTTCAGCCACTTAATTGGGAATTTTAATATAAATAGGATAAGGCAAGCAGCCTCGAGGGGATTGGCTGCTGATGTTGCACTTATCAGCTTGAAAAAATTCATGACATATAAATTAACCAAAGGGAATACATGGAAATGTTCAGGATATAAAGTTTTATCGAGCTGATGGAATGGGACAGATCATTCATCAAAAAGTGGTAGGTCAGACGTGTGCTTTCCAAGATAGAATCAGATCTCATAAACTGGGGTGTAGACTCCTACTTGATGTGGTGCCACTCTCCCAGATCTGCATGAATTTCATCTACTTTTCTGAACTAAATATCCTGCCTGGTCCCTGCTCATGTTACATGAAAACTTTATGCACATCTATATCAGGTAGAAAGAATAAGGTCTGCGATACGCTGAAGATGAAATTTCATTAGATTGCTGATCCCTGCTCCTAGGCTGTGCTGTGTGCTTTTCTGCTACCAGCAATGAAACAGTAGTATGCAATGTTGGTTGGAAGTGCAAGGACCAATGCACCATGAGGCACATATGACATACACTAACAGATTTTGAGCAGACATCGGGCCTGGAATCTTTAAGGCTTTGGGTAATTGAGCCGCTGATGTTAGTTTTGTATGGCTATCAGATGAATGTAGACATGCGTTGATGGTTGACAGTTAAAGTTTCTAGGGAACAATCCAGCTTTCTTCAGAACAAAATAAAAGGTTCAACTACTCATCAGGACTATGATATTGTCAATGAGTTCATATATTAACATCTAAACAAATGATCACCACATAAACTAAATCCATGTACAGCTAGCTTGCAAGCTAGAGCAGCACAAGTTGGTAGTTCTTCAGCAAAGACTGAATTGCACCAAATAATAAAATAAAGAAGAAGAACGAGAAGAGTTGTGGCCAACTAACTCGCCCCCATATTTAAGGAGTTGCTTTGCTACCTTCTTAGAAGATTTAGCTCCCTCTGCTTCCCACGCCTCTAAACCAGACTGCCTTGCTCATCTGCTTTTGCTTTGCTCTTCATCTTCAGAGCGAACTTGGTCTAACGATTCAGAAGCAAAGGCTGCTCGTCGGAGTTCTAAAACTGAGAGGCTAGTTCCTGAGGTAAGATGGCGGCTGCGCGTCGTTTTCTGTCTGTAATCCATTCTACTGTGTGCATCTTCGTCTCTGGCAATCTTTACGTCAACAATCTTTCTTTCTTTTTGAACATCAGGAGATGTGTATCCTTGTCATTTGTGCAAATTGTATCATTGTTCTTCCCTTTTCCTTTACCATGTCTAGTATAATTTATGTGTCATGAAAGCTAAAATCTTTTCTTCGTACTCTTAGAACATTTGATCTTATTATACATTCCTGTAGGAGCTCTTTTTCGCCAAGGGATTGACCAATGGCGATAAAGATGAAGGGGATCTTCAAAGGGCTGAAGATAATCTCTCAGATGTTTGGTAATAATCCCATCCTTCTCTATTTTTCTTTTGTTTTTATTTTTGCATTACTTATCCTTGAGTTTCTATGTTTTCTGTATCCAAATTCTAAAAATTTAATAGAAAAATTCATGAAAAATTTGTTCTGAAAAAGAGTCCCAACTAAAAGAAGAGGGTGAAAGCACAAGTACCTGATAAGACATGGACTTATGTTCTTTTGCAGTGCATAAAGAACATGAGATGGAGATCGGGTACCCTACAGATGTAAAGCATGTGGCTCACATAGGTCTGGGCACCAGTGACACATCTCCAAGCTGGGTAAAGAATATCATAACTTTGCAGGTTTTCCAATTGATCTTCTCGGCGACAGCCTACAGCATTTTCTTTTTGTCACGAGTCTGTTGTTCTCCAAACTTTTCAACTGATTGCTGATGTACATGATTCATTTCAGATGGCTGAATTCAAGGGAACAGAGGATTTGTCAGCAGGCCCTCTGAGCACAGCTGCGCAGTCAAGGCAGACTTCTTGGGCTTCTGCGGGTGATCCTCACCTCTGTCACTGCTTACCGTTTAAATATTCAGTCAACCAAATAGACTAAACGGCAAAATCAGATAAAGTTCCTTGATGATGTTATACGACGTTCCAGGCACGCCTTAAACAAATATGTGGCTAATAATCATACAGGCAGCACGAGTAATCATTAGTGCTTATAATTAGACCCCCTGAATCCTCTTGGCGATTTCATAATGGTAGTAGTGGCACAGCACTACACCAAGGACGTCTTGGTCGCTTGCATGTATGAAGTAGGAAATGAACACAAATTCGTTGAAGAATCTCACAGATCCTTTTTCTGATACAGACATTTGTTTTCAATTTGTTGGGCTGAATTTACTGAAATTTCTTTTCTGCAGACTTTGAGCAGCCAAGAAGCATGATGCCCATTGAGATCTTCCAGGACAACAGCAAGCCCGGCCAAGAGGGTCCCTCTTGCCATGACGCGCCAAGAGGAGGCCCGAGGAAGCCGAAGAGGAAGAAGAATAGGGCGTCGTCGCCTACCTCGTCTGCAAGGTCATCGTCTTCAAGGTCAAGAGCCTCATTCGCAACCGCGTACGACGCCTTCAGTGAGTCGCAAAGAGGGTTCCGGGTCGCCTGAATGGCAGAAAACCATGTGCGAATGCAGATCACCATGCCTGTAAATGTTTTCAGTTTAGGAAGACAGCTTGGTTTGGAATTGTTTGATTCTTTGTTTTCTTTTTTACAGTCAGACCTAGTTGGAAATCCAAAGGAAAATTGACTTAAATTAATGTTTGAAGAACATGCAGCCATCTCTAATCTTAGATTTCTTATCTGTAGACTCGTACTAGAGAGTCTCTGGATGATATGTCAGACTTCAGAAATTGGGTATGGATTCCTGACAAGATTAGGACTCTGCAAAGCTTCACATATTTTTTCAAGCACGTTGACAGCAAGTCCCAAACAGCTTGTGGTTTCGACAATATTTTCCAAGATATACAACTGTCAGGGACTCGTCGCCGTCGGCAACTCGGCATGCCTAGGTCCTGAGTACCGCCATTGATCATGCCACGTAGGGCCTACAAAACTGTCTTTCCACGCCATGACAGACGTGCCATCGACGAACATGATGCAATGTTTCATCATGTCTTAAGCACTTTGTTCAAGCGTTGCGCTAGAATTTCTACAAAAAAAATTGGGTTCATTTTTTTTAAAAAAGGTTGCAGTAGTTGAAGAGTTGGCAACAAAAATATTCAGGAATTACTTCTTTGCAATGCTGCAGCTGGGCTTCTGTTTCCCTTGCAAATGGGGAAAGCATAACCTCAGCACCAAGGTCATCAGGGACCCTATGCCATCCAGCACAGCCTACAGAGATGAACAGAAGAGCCTTGCAAGGACACAAAAGGTGAAACTTTCTGAAACAATTTTTTTTGACCTTCAACAATTTATGATTAACAAACCAGGTCCTTGCGCCGCTGATCCACTTAACTAGTCCATTAGCACATCGTTCCGTGACGATCGAAACGTATCAGCACACGCCACGTGTCCTAACTCCTAACAACGTTGGCAAAACATGGATTGTTAAATTGTTTGGAAATGGCAATTGCCTATGAGCCAAAGACTCATGCACAAGCTCTGAATATTCCAGCCGCCAATTGGCAATGCATCAGCTACGCCATGGATCTAGCAGGCAGGCATCCAGAGCACAGCAGAGCCAAGACGAGATGGAAAGGCGTGGTGCCATATGCTTTGGAAACATAGCTCAACGTGGCCATGGAAAGCAACGAACCCTACAGCTTGTAAAGCCATGGCCATTCACGCCTACAAATACGCAGCAAACCCATGGTTTTTCTACCTCCAGCAGAAGACTAGAGCACTTGCAACGCAAGCCTGACTTCACAGCTGCCTGCCTAGTTTCTCGCCCATGGCGAGGTCAAGTAGTTACGGCCTTGGGCTTGCTTGCTTCGCCGTCGCTGTTGCCGTCGCCGGCGCAACCCAGTTCACCGTCGGCGGCGCCAATGGCTGGAGCGTCCCCGGCGCCGCCGCGGAGCCCCTCAACACCTGGGCGGAGAGGACCAGGTTTCAGGTCGGAGACTCGCTAGGTAATTGACTGGCTCCGGTTCACATGTCGAATGCACGAAAACTTTCGGCTGCCATGCCATTGGTGATCATGAGAAATTCTCACGCCATGGGTGATGCCATGATCGTTTGGGCGCAGTGTTCGTGTACCCCAAGGACCGGGACTCGGTGCTGCTGGTGGATCCGGCGGACTACAACGCCTGCAACACGTCGTCGTACGTGAGGAAGTTCGCCGACGGCGACACCGTGTTCACGCTGGATCACTCCGGCGCCTTCTTCTTCATCAGCGGCGTAGAGGCCAACTGCCGCGCCAACGAGAAGCTCATCGTCATGGTCCTCGCAGCCGGCCGCAACGATACCGGCGGCGGCGCCGCGCCACCTCCGCCGACCGCTGCAGTGCCTCCGCCGGCGTCGACGTCTCCGCCTCCGCCGACCGCTGCTGCGCCTCCGCCGGCGTCGACGTCTCCGCCTCCCGCCAGCTCCGCCACCCCGCCGCCGCCGTCGTCGGCCGCCGCGTCGCCGCCGCCGCCCGCCCCCCGCGCGTCAGCTCCGGTGTCGTCGTCGACGCCGCCGCCGTCCGCCCGGGCCGGCGCCCCGGAGGCACCGCCGGCGCCCTCGGCGAGCTCTCCGGCTCCGAGCGCGCGTGGAACGACGCCGGCGAACTCGACGGGCACGCCATCGCCGCCGCGTCCCGCCGGCTCCAAGGACAGGAACGGCGCCGCCCTCGCGGTAGCCTCGGGCCTCGCCAGCTCGCTCGGGGCCTGCGCCCTTGGCTACGCCATGCTCGCTCTCTGAAGAATCAAGAAAGTGAAGTGAAGCTGATAGAACCACTGACCTACTGGCCCAACCAACGAGCTGAAAAACTAAATCGAGTAAATGTACATGTAAAGACGACGCGCGATTTGTACATGCTCTTGCAAATCTTTGTACTACCATTCGTTTTCCACCGGATGAATAAGAAAAATGAAACGATTCAGGAACAAGTGATGCTGCCTAAAGAGAGTGGAAGGGTGACCGTGTAGCGTAATGAAACCATTTCCCAATTGCGATTGCTGAAGTCTGGAGAAGAGAAAACAGATTGACTCGGCCAGACCAGACGAGGAGAAAGGAGACCCTGCCGCCGCAGCGCCGAGTAAGAGTAATCGTCGGCAAGCGCGCGGCCATGCCGGCGAGGACGCGGCGGCGGCGCTGACAAGCCCGAGCCGCCGGCTGCCGCATGTTTGCCAAGCAAGTCGCCTGAGGTGGGCCGACCCCAGGTAAAAACGGTGACTCAGGTGATGGGCCAGAGGACTCTCTATACTCTTGGGCCTTAAGTTCGGGCCGGCCCGAGTTACAAATGGGCTGGAAGATTCACGGCCCATTTTAGTTCGAAGATTAAGGTTGCCAGACCCGCGCGCGCGCCGTTCTTCTTGATACGGCTCTAGCCTTTTTCTGGGTGGGCCACGTCTAGTTGCAGAATCCTATAAAGTTCTTTTTCTTCCATCTCATCACTTTTTCTTTGGCCCCGTCAGATCAATCCGCACAAAAGACCAGTGGCAGTTTGCATTTGTAGATGCAAGTATATGGTCTGGATCATTAGATCGAGCAATCAACTATTGAGGTGTATAATAAATAAATAAAAAACTATAGAAGTGTAGGGATTCTTTTTTTTTTCTTTTGAATTACAGGGTGCAGGGATTCTTCATTCTTCTTCCTCCCAACCAAAATCTTAAATCTCATCGGCCATTACAGAGCTTATCCTCCTCGTCCTCCCAACCAAAATGGCACCGGCCATTTCAGACCCTATCCACAGTCTGAAACTCTGAATCACTGACAGGCTAGTGAAACAAGCCATGAACTTTTCGATCCACTGCCATTCAGGGGAGGGGAGCATCGATTCTTCGCGGCAAAGGCAAACCGCAAACCCAACGGGAATATGGGATTGCATAAGGCACGGCACACACCAACGGCCGAGCTGGAGCACGTGCTCTGCGCAGCGCCGCTCGAGGCGGCGACCGACCGGCCAAAGCAAGGTACCCCACCCACGGCCTGCAAGGCCTCTCCTCCTCGAGCCCTCGCGATCCGGGGGAGGGGGGGTCCGCCTACAAATACGCGACATGGGGTGTGTCGCGAAAAGTTTGCGAAAAAGTTGGTGTAGCATGTTTCGGTTTTATTTGACAACTATTGTCTAACCATAAAGTAATTAGTCTCAAAAGATTCTTTTCGTTATTTACAACCAAACTGTATAATTAGTTATATTTTTTTAACTATATTTAATACTTCATACATGGAACGGCGGATCCAAAGGGGGGATGGGGGGCTCCACCCCCTACGGGCTGCAACCTCCATTGGAACAAGGGGAGCTAGAGGAGGAGAAAATGAAGAGAGAAAAAAAAGAAGAAAAAGAAGAAGGCTTCAGCCCCCCTATGGCTGTGACCTGGATCAGCTACTGCATGCATATATCATAAAATTCGATATGCATGTATTGTAAGATTTGATGTGATGTGCGTTAGTAAACTTTTCGCGCAACTAACACACAGCATGTCCCTCTCCATCCCGAGGCTTTTTTTATATTCCTGGTGTTGCAGGCACTGGGACAGCGGCGGGATCCATAGCTTGCACTGTACTCCTAGTTGCTTCGTAGCCATGGCGACGAGGAGGTCCTGTGGTCTGGTGCTCGCCTGCTTCGCCCTCCTGGCCGCGACCGCCGGCGCGGCGCAGTACAAGGTCGGCGGCGACAATGGCTGGGCTGTGCCGGCCGCCGGCGCCGAGCCCTTCAACACCTGGGCCGAGAAGACCAGCTTCCAGATCGGCGACACGCTCCGTGAGTGCCGATAGCATTTGAATCGATTCGATTCACCCCTGCTCTCTCTCTCTCTCTCTCTCTCTCTCCTCTAGCTCCGGTCAGGCAGCTCGTGACCTGCTGACCTTGCATTCTTGCTCGTGGCAGTGTTCGTGTAACCCAAGGACAATGACTCGGTGCTGCTGGTGGAGCCGGCCGACTACAACGCCTGCAACACCTCCTCCTACGACCAGCGCTTCGACGACGGGAGCACCACCTTCGCGCTCGACCGCGCCGGCGCCTTCTTCTTCATCAGCGGCGTCGAGGCCAACTGCCGCGCCAACGAGAAGCTCATCGTCATGGTCGTCGGCGGGGCAGGCGCGCCGGGGGGGGGGGGGGGGGGGGGGTCGCCCTCGCCGACGCCGTCCGCGCCGGCGCCCTCGAGCGGCGGGGACGCCAAGGCGCCACCGACTTCCTCCTCGCCCAACGCTCCGGCGCCCAAGAACTCCACGGCCAAGGGCGCGCCTCATGCCGCCGGCGGCCGCGGCGACAAGAACGGCGCCGCCGGCCTCACCGTCGTTGGTTTCCTCGCCTCGTTTGTAGGCTGCATTGCCTATGCCACGCTTGCTTTCTGAAACCCTGTGGATGCAGTGATTTTCGTCGTGTAACCGTGTGTGTGAACAAAGTTTATCTTTTGTGTTCGTTCTACGATCCGGCAGAAAACAAGTGCTGGATCGACATCTGATCATAATGCTAACAGTATTGGAGTGTAAGAATTTGTCAAAACGTTTGGTTTGAGAAACCACCACATTCTACCATCACTCCATCACTGAAGAGTGAACATTTCAGAATTGGCTGCTGCAACTGGCATATCAACAAAGCGACAGAACTTCCTTTCAAAAAAAAAGCGACAGAACTAAAAAGAAGTGAAATGTTTTGGCCTGGGAACTGGTCACATGTATCCTCAGCATATTGGCGTCCAACAAGAACGAAACAGCATTTCCACACATGAATCAAAGTAAGATCATAAAACAAACGAAAGCATAATTAATAGACTTGAGATTGATTGTGAGCAAAATTTTCTTAACCAAAAGAATCGCCAAATTGGCAGACAGTCAATAATCCAGAACACTGAGCAAAACAAAACCCAAGCTTCACCGGAACATTTAAGCTATATAAGAATATTTAAATAGAGGATTCTCCACAAAAATGACAGGAAAAAAAAACATCTACAGCCTCCTTCCTCTCCTGCCACCCTTTCTGCGAGTGCTGTCAGTGGGAACCGGGGTCACATCCTCTGCAAAAAACAAACAGGCATCAAATTACTGCTATGCCCATATGATTGTTCATTACAGAGCCTTGCATGACATGAGAAAACAATGTGATTTTGCTAGACAGACCAGAAAAATAACAGTATTGGAAACAAGACATCTACATTCTTCAGAAGTATTTGAAGGCTGTCAAACTTACCAATGCGTCCGATTTTCATGCCAGATCGAGCGAGTGCCCTGAGAGCAGACTGAGCACCAGGTCCAGGTGTCTTGGTCTTGTTGCCCCCAGTGGCGCGGAGCTTAATGTGCAAAGCAGTAATACCAAGCTCCTGAAAGTTTAATGAATAATGAACAGACATGAATAAAGTATATTAAAGAAAGGAAACTGGTCCAACAAGACAATTATGTTCACATACAAACCTTGCAACGCTGGGCCACATCCTGAGAAGCAAGCATAGCGGCATATGGAGATGATTCGTCACGATCAGCTTTGACCTTCATGCCACCTGCAAGAAATAAGGTATGATTTTGTTTCAAATTTGTTCTCATCATATATTATGAGAAAGAAAAAAAGAGATAGGATCGTACCAGTGATACGAACAAGTGTCTCCCTCCCAGACAAATCAGTGACATGCTGCACATTGAGGCCAAAGCTCATCAGATCAGACACTTGCAGTGGCGTGAGCTTAAGACTGCAGAGCATGTGATTGTCAAAACAGCACTTACGATGAATGTGTCATTGAAGGATGCAAAGACATGAGCTACTCCGAAGACATGCTCCCCTTCACGGACAGTGGGTCCAAGAGTTACAGTCTCCTCCTTGGGCTCCCTGGTCTTCCTCTTCGACTGACATGACAAATCACATCACAGTTAGCTGACGATGGAGTTGCTAAATTGCACAAGGTTTCAATACTATGCATCTGGTGAGCCCAATTTACTAATATGTCACACTGAAACAATCGGACAAAATGCAGAAGCTGGACAACAATGGCAACAAGCATCATAAGTTTAATCTGTCCTACAAACTAAAATATATATTCCTTATTATACAGAGAGCTAACCAGGTTAAAACAAACTAAGGAATGATCCAGATATTCTATATCATATCTGTATTTTTTTTGGGTGCAAATGCGCACAAACAGCCTCAGAAGAAAAGCACATCTTGCAGGTCATGTGAGACGGGGATAAACAACCGCACTTCGTCAAGCGATCGAATGCAGTCCATGCCTAACTAGTACTTGCAATCTATCTCGTTAATAACCTATCACAAAAGCATATCAAATCATTTAACAGCCCCTGGGAACAAGGGAACATATAACAAACAATTTCTCAGGCATGCCAGCGTGTCCATGTTTCTCATCCCGAACTCCTCGTCAGCCATTCCTAACTCCTAACTCGCCTTCGCCTTCCAGGCCAACAACTCCAATTCCAAAACAATGAGCAGCCACGACGCTAAAATCACACCACTACGGTTTCACACCGCACCGCAGCCTACGAATCCGCGCACGATCTAGGAAGCCACAGGAACTACAGGCAGGAGGTAGACCGAGGGATCACGGCGGCTCACCATGGCGGGGGCGAAGCGATGTGACCGGCGCGTCCTTCTGCTTCCGCCCCTCTCAAGATCGCTAGCGCGCCGCCGCCGGAACCACGGGGAGGAAAGTGACGCTGCAGTTTTATACGAAGGGCGGCGCGCACGAGATAGGGTTGGTTCATCGGTTGGAGGGCTGCCGGCCCCCGCCAACTTCGGCAAATGGGCCGAGGATGCCATATTGGGCCCGTATTCTAATCCAAAGAGGCTGGCATTAGTGGGCTTTATGTGGATGGCGTATGATTTCGGCCCATATGGTTTTTTATGAAGGTAAAACTGTGGAGGAGTTCTCCAATTTCCATTAAATAAAAGAGAACAACATAGAGAGTACATAGATACTTATAAATGTGGAGGGGGGGGGGGGTAGGAGAGGGGAGAATGTACAAAGAGTGTCTACTCAAGTGGATAACCAACTCTCGACTGGGCTTTCTTATCATGGCTAAATCTTAGTGATTGTAGCTTGACTTGATCTTTGAATCTCATGGTCCAAAGACTGAGGGAACATCTTGCACCATCAAAGATAATTGCATTGCGAAGTTTCCAAATTTCCCATGCTGCAATTAGAACCATCTCCATGAAAAAGGAGTGAGGTGAGGCCTGCCTAACTTGCATAATTCTGGTATGAATGTCCAGAGATAAATCCCACTGTATATGTATTTTCGTCCAGCATCTCTCAGCAAAAGGGCAGGCAAATAGCAAATGATCTATATCTTCATCAACTCTAAGATGACAGAGTACACAATGCCATCCTCCTTGAATGTTGAAATTTCGTCTTCTGAGCATTACCTTGGTATTTAGTTTGTCAACTAACACAAGCCATGCAAAGAATTTAATTCTCGGAGTACATTGACATTTCCATAGCAAAGAAAAGGATCGAGGAGCATCCAGTGTTGAAAAGGCCAGCTTATAAAGCTTTTGCGAGGAGTATCTGTCATTGCCCCAAAGGAAAGCCCAATGATCATGTGTAGCAGGGTCATATGGAATGGCAGATATAAGTTCTTGCATTTCAGCTAGCTCATCAAAGGCTTGTTGGGAGAGAGGGAGATTAAAAATTGAGGCTAAATCAGGTGCTTGCATGATTTCTTTGACTGATGTAGAGCTGTTGGAAGCATGCTGAAACAGGTTTGGGAATCTCTGATTTAGAACCACTAGACACCAAAGATCCTCCCAAAATAGGACAGTGGAGCCATTTCCAAGAGAGCACTTGGCAATTCCTCTGTACAAAACATTTAGCCTCAGAACATTCTTCCACCAAAAGGATCCTACCTCTGATAATATGTATTCCAAATAAGATTCACCCAAGGCACATCATGTCTAGAATAAAACTTGTGGAGCTGCTTTAATAATAATGCATCATTCTGAATCCTCAGATTGATCACCCCAAGACCTCCTTTTTCTTTTGGCCTCTGGACCATTGGCCATGCGGCCAAGTGGCCACTCTTTTGTCTTGTTCATTTCCCCTCCAGAGATATTGTTTTCTTGCTCTGTCTATATTATCAATTACACCTTTATGGAGTTTGATAGTACACATTGTGTAAGTAGTAATTGGGGAGATCACTGAATTAACTAATTGCAATCTGCCAGAGAGTGAAAGAAGTGAAGAGCATCCATTGAGCCTCCTTTCAATTTTAGCCATCAAAGAGAACATATCCTCAATTTTCGGCTTGGTTGTGCCCATAGGCAAACCTAGATAGGTGAAAGGCATGGTCCCAACTGTGCAACCAAAAGTTTGTGCAAGATTTTCTGTTTTCTCAGGAGACACATTTATGGGGATCATTGAGGATTTGCTGTAATTCACATGCAGCCCAGTGGAATCAGCAAATGTGTTTAGCAAAGACTTTAGGCACACCAATTGCATTGCATCAGCTTGAACTAGTAGGAGTGTATCATCAGCATATTGCACTATAGGAAAATCCATATCTAGTATTGGCAGAGGAGCTTTTAGAATACCCAAGCTAAAAGCTTTGTTGACAATGCATTGTAGAAGATCAGCTGCTAAGACAAAAAGAAGTGGTGATAAGGGATCACCCTGCCGAACTCCTCGTTTACATTTGAATTGTTTCCCAGGGATCTCATTCAGCAAGACCGAGGATTTCCCTGAGTCCATAATCAGTTTCATCCACTGCAACCATTTTGGAGGAAAGCCCAAATGCTCCATCATCTGAAAAATGGTGGAATGTTCTACAGTGTCAAAAGCTTTTGCGAAATCCAATTTGAGGATTAGAATTTCCTTCTTGGACTGATGACATTGGTGTATGTATTGAAAGGATCATGCCAGACAATCTTGAACTGTCCTATTTCTGATGAAGCCATATTGGTTGACATGTATTAGCTGAAGGATGATCAATTGCAGCCTATCTGCTAGAAGTTTGGTCAGTATCTTGGTGCTAGAATTAAGGAGGGAGATTGGCCTGAAGTCATTGACACTTTCAGGATTTATGACTTTTGGAACCAAGGTGATATAAGAGTAATTAATGGATTCAAGATCCAGTTGCCCATCAAAGAAATCCTCACAAAGCTTATAAATGTCCTCTTTAATTATATTCCAGCATTTCTTCAGAAACATACCATTGAAACCGTCAGGTCCTGGAGCCTTGTCAACTGGTATATGCTTTATTACCATGTCAATTTCCTCAGTTGTAAAAGGTTGAACTAGTTCTGACAGATCAGTATGAGTCTGAACCAAACTTGATAAATCAAAATGCATTATTGGAGAAGAAGTTATTCCCATTTTGTTCTTGAAAGAGCTCCAGAGTAAGGCAGCTTTAACTCATGATCACTAACAAACATTCCACTATCATCTCTAAGCTATGGGATGGAATTTCTTCTATATGTCAGAGTGGCCATAGCATGGAAATATTTGGTACATTCATCACCCAACCTTATTCTATTTACTGTATGTTTCTTTCTCCAATATATATTTTTATATCTTAAGAGCTGTAACACTTTTGTTTTAATGGTCTTTCTCAGGTTCCATTCCATCAGAGCTAAGGATCTACATTCTTCCAGGGAGTCTAGGAAGAAGATAACCTTGTTGCAGTTGTCTATGAAAGCAGTAAGGTTAGAAAGTTTTTTTTGCTCCATTGCTTCAAGGAGTATCTTAGGTTTTTAAGCTTAAGAGATAGGGTAGAGGCAGAATTTCCTCGAGCTTGTCCAGGAGATGACCAGCTTGCTTTGACTGTATCTAGGAAGCCTGGGTGCTCAGACAAAAAAATCTCAAACCTGAAGACTGTCGACTTTGGAATGCTTGTTCCAATCATTATCTTACAGGGGATGTGGTCAGATATGGGCTTTGACATTGGGTGTACCATAGTATTTGGGTATTGAGTTGTCCAATTCACTGAAGTAAAGAACCAGTCTAGCTGTTCTAAGAGAGAATTCTGCTGCATATTGCTCCAAGTGAAAACCTTTCCTTTTGGGTCCATATGGTTAGAACGTTGCCGAGCCAACTTTTCCTTTTTTTTTCTCAAAAAAGCCAACTTTTCCTTTGAAAAAGGAAAGAAACACAATAGATACTAGCTGCGTGAATCTTCTCTCAAATTCGATTTGCTCAAAACAAAAATCTGTTAAATCCGATGGCCACCGGCGTCCAGAAAAAAAAATAATGTTCGTGTCTCGGTTCCTGCGCCGTACGGGGCACGGCATGGCAGCCTCGCCTCACATGCTTCCGGCACGTGGACAACGCCGGCCGCATGGACGGAAAACGACGCCGGCCGCGTCCCGGTCCCGGCGTCCGTGCGCTCCGCCGCCGGTCGCCATCGCCAGCCGTCGAGTGGCCACAGATTTCGTGGCGCGCCAGGCACCGCGGGAGGACAGGGATTTTCTGGAGTGCGCCGGGGGGTAGAACAAATTAACCGTGGACGGCCGGGGTGGCCACACGCAGAGCCCCGCACGGGCGCGCCGTGGCGCGCCAGCCACGTCGCCGCCCCCGGCCGGCGGCCGTCGCGGCGGGGGGCACCCGCCGTTAAACCGAAAAGGCGCCATCAGCACGGCGGCAGCGACGACGCCGACGCGCCCGCGCCACATTAACTCCGCCGTGGAGTGCCCCGCCGGCTCGCCGTCGCCGTCAGCCGCCGCCGCGTCGCGCATGGAGACAGCGCGGCACGCTTCCTTGCTGCCTCCCGAAACGAAAGGCAGGTGCTGACCTGTCTGGCTAGAGTTGAGCGGCTAGTGGCTTTGACGTGCAGGCTAACGGGATTCGCACAGTTGTGCGATCCGCCTGCGAGAGGCGACGCCGCCGTCCACGTCGCGCCGCCGTGTGGCCCACGGAGTCGCACGTAGCCGGCCGGGCTTGGAGCGAGAGCACGGCGTCCGCACGCAGCTGCTCGTCGCGCTCCCGGTATAAATACGCGCCCTGGCGTCGCGATTGCACAAGGCACAAGAACTCGTGCAGCTGCAAGCCACGCACGCCAAATAAAGCACACCGTACCAGCAAATAAAATTAGCCCCGTGCTGCTTGCTGCAGAGCGAGTAGAGATACTGCGACTGTCTTAAGTGTTTGGTTAATTGACGTCATGGCGAAGGCGCAGACGGCGGCGAGGTTCGTGACGGAGGTGGCGCCGCCGCCGGTGGTGGCGGTCATGCGGCGGAGGAAGGTGCCGAGGAGCCTGGACACCATCGCGGAGGACGACAGGGAGCAGCTGGCGGCATGCGGCCCGGCGTCGGACCACCAGGGCTTGGCGGCGGCGTGGTCGTCCAGGAGGGCGGCGCCAGCGCCGGCGCGGGAGCGCGCGGGCCGGTTGATGAGGGAGCTCAGCAAGTCAGCAGGCACTTCTTGGACGCCCACGGCCAGCAGGCCGGCTCCGGCGCCTGGGAGAGTGGCCGCAAGCTAGGCCGCCGGCGAGTCGTGCGTGTGCAGGAGTTGCACGAGAACTGTGCATGAAGGGAGAAATAGTAGTGAGCCGTGGGCATGGGCGTGGGTGTGGGCGTGGTTGTGTGGGGGAGGAATATTTTGTAGCGCTTCCATCTGTACGCGCTCATTCACGATCCTTCAGATAAATTTAATTTCATTACAGTATAACTAGCAAGATGTCCCGCGCTAGGGATGCTAGTTTTTATTCTACTATCTTCATCAATCTTTAAATTTCATACATACATACATACATACACCTATATTGTTAAGAAAAACCGATTAGCTCGGAAGGACGGCCCCACTAACTTTGCTTTAAGAAGAGCCCCCCCCCCCCCCCCCCCCCCCCAAAGACTGGTCGGGGCAAGAACCTCACCAGCATCTGCTTCTTTGTCAGCTTGGGATTCATTTACAACTAATGGGAGATGAGCAAAAATGCAGCACCCAGGGTTCGAGCCCTGCGTAGGTGGCACCTCTATTGGATGCTCCACCATTGAGCTATACACTTATCTGCTTGTACACCTATATTGTTATACATCTGCTGTCTCTTTTATGCTCACCATTCTCTATGGCGGTCATCACACAAAATCTGGCTCGTGTTAACTTTTCTTTTATATAATTTCTTTTACTTATAGTTGTTCACTGTAAGTTATGCTATTAAATTGTGCTTTGTTATCATTATTCCAATAAATTTTTAGATTGTTAACATGCTCCTTAAATTGCACATTAATGACCATGTTCTGTTGGGCCTCATCTCCTTCAAAAATTGCTTAGTTTTGACTTTAGTGGTGAGATCATATTTTTGATGGAGCTAAAACTATTTTTAAAAGATATTTGGCAAAACAACTTTCTTAGTGGTAATCTGGTAACTCTAAGAGCACTTTAGAACTTAAGGAGGAAGGAGAATTTGGTGAAACCATTTTTTGTGGTCCTCTCTATTATAAGCCGCTCCAAGATTTCATTTGGACTTTTGGCTAATGTCATTTTATTTTTATGTATTTATTAGGACTTTACCAAAAGCTGTTGGAGAATCCCCCAACAAACAGACCCTAATACTTTATGTATTTGGTGGGACTTTACCAAAAACTATTTTCTTTCCTATTTTGCTTCTTAATCTATATATACAAATCAACTATTATTTAATTCCAGTTTTATAATTTTCAAATTTATCTATTTATTAGCCGTATTCGATATGGATTCTTTGGTAATTTCCTTATACTTTCAATTTTGAATTAAGCTATTTACTAATTGTAACTCTATTTTGACCAACTACTAATTTTATAATTTTTATAAACTTGAATTTAGCTATTTACTAATTATGTTGTATGAACTTTTAATCAACTGCTAATTTTCTTTTTTTAATTCGAAATGTAGTTACTTACTAATCGTATTCGAAATGAATTATTTGGTCATGTTCTATTCTTAGTTTATCAATTCTGAATTCTTAGTTGTACACTGTATGAACTTTTTAGATTAGTTTAAATTGTTATATCTTAATAAAATCTAACAGAATCAATATTTTTTTTGGATTAACTCTTCAGTGAACATGATGGCTGATATATTAATATTTTTCTCCTCTTTTAAAGCTGATTTGTTACAGGTAGAGTTGTATTAGTTCGATATGTGGTACAATTGTATTAGTTTAATCTAAGTGTTGTCTAGTTGTAAATCCATGCATTCTCATCGGTTACACATATGTTGTGTTGATTATTTATTATTTGAAAATTATAAAAATTATCTATTTATTAATAATTGCTATGCACAAATATTGCTAACTGGTTTGATATTATTTTTGTTAAATTTGATCTGTTCCATAAGATTCTAGGAGCTTGTTAACAAATGACAATAATGTTTTGTTATTCTATTTCATCACAAAATGTTTAAGCAATGTATCTCAGTCTCTAGAGCTCATAAACTACAAACTTTTAGTGCACGACTGTAAGGATCACCGGGGTGTCCGACCCTAGAGGGGGAGGGGGTGAATAGGGTCGCTAATCGCTTTTCTATCCTAGGGCTCAATCTAATTGCATAAGATAAACCTAACACGTCCTACACATGCTAGTTATGACTAAGGTTTATCTATGCTACCCTCTACTTACCCCAAAAGACTTGCCACCTATAGCCAATCCTAATCAAACTAACTAGGAAAGTAAAGGTAAGCAAGAAAGAGTAAATGCGGAAACGTAATGCGGTAAGTAAAGCGGTAAGGGAGAGGATATGCAAACTCCC
Organism: Panicum virgatum; assembly: GCF_016808335.1. Classification (NCBI taxonomy): domain Eukaryota; kingdom Viridiplantae; phylum Streptophyta; class Magnoliopsida; order Poales; family Poaceae; genus Panicum; species Panicum virgatum. Next base: position 4,820,648 of record NC_053136.1, read on the forward strand.
GTGAAGACACCAAGACACATGATTTAACGTGGTTCGGTTAGGACACCAAAGTCCCTCCCTACGTCCACGGCCACTTGCTCACAAAGAACAAGTGTGATGCCGAGTCTCTTCGCTTGATCACCGTCTTGCCACGCCTCCAAGGCTCCCGACAAGCAAAGGCTAAGTGACGCCAAGTCACAAAGACGAGGTCACCGCCACCGTCTATCTCGAAGCGTCACCACGGCACCGTCTTCACTATCTTGGAGCTTTAACACCAAGTAGGGGCCTCCTTCCCCGCACAAAGTGTCGTTGCCACTCCACACCAAGTCGGAGGGTCACACGACGAGTACACAAGGTGCTTGCCGCAGCAAGGCTTTCTCTCAAGCTAGTTCTCTCAAGAACTAAGCCTAAACAAGCACTAAGCACTCTCACAAGTGTGCTTAAGCCTATATGATGTACAATGAAGCTCTATGGTGGTTGGAGATGATCTTTAGCTCTTGTATACTTCCTTGAACTCCAGCACTGTCAAATGGTGCGGCCTTGGGGGTATATATAGGCAGCACAAGCAAATATAGCCGTTGGAGAAAAGCTGCCAGAAATGTGCTTAACACCGGTTAATCCGATGCTCCCCAAATTGCCATCGTCGGTTTAACCGGTGATACTAAACTGCCCACTAAAAACTAGCCGTTACGTGTACGGGCAATCAACCGACGCAATCGACCGGTGCATGTAATATTAGCGTCGGTTTAACCGGTGAGTGCAACTGTCCTCTGATCCTTGAAAAACAAACTCTCTGGACAACTGCACCGACACCATTAACCGGTGCATCATCGGTTCATCCGATGTATGCATTTTTCTTGGTCTGCTTCTGCCATTGCACCGACGTATTCAAACTTCCTATCGTCGGTTCATCCGGTGCCAAACCCTAGCCCGCAGGCCATCTCTGTCATTGCACCGATGAGTACATTTTGCCTTACGTCGGTTTAACCGGTGATACTAAAACTCCCAGACGTACTTAAGTCAATGCACCGACGTGTGTAATTTGCTTGGCGTCGGTTCAACCGGTGACTTGATTTCAATGCACCGACGTGTGTAACTAGCCGTTACGTGCGGAACCCCCGTAGGGGCGGCCCTTCGGGCCTAGCTTCGGCTCTCTTCTCTTTGTCATCACTTGAACCTAAAAGCCTGAGTATATCATCTAAGCAAACACATTAGTTCAAGTGTTGCGTGTGTCATCAATCGCCAAAACATTATATTGAAATATGGCATGAGAGGCCATTTTCGCTACAACGACATATGTATCTCCAGTACAATATGTATATAAGTGGTCCTATCATATTAAATTGGTATACATACATATATAAATATGTTTGTTTGACTTTCTTTATTTCTACCTAATTTTGTAAGAACGTAGCCTACACATACGCAAACTCATCTAAATTTGCTATTTGCCCATACAGGCATATGCTTCATATGTATTTTTCTAAAGGCGCTATTTCTTCACACATCTAGAACAATGATTTTTTTTCCTATATGATAATCAAAACATGTTTCAATGGCTGAAGATTAACAAATATCAATATATCATGAAATTGTTACTATTATTATTTTTCTTCAACATTGATTATTCTATCTTTTGGTTTGAAACATGCTTCGGATTTTAGTTTGAATATTCAAATATTTTCAAATCTATGTTTAAAGACCATTCATTTTTGTTAGATATGTTGTCTGAAGTTTTTGTTTTTGATGGAATTTTAATTAGAGTGATGCTCAAGCACCGGGGCTAGCATATAGCCTTACTGTTAGGACTGGGCATTCGGTTTTTCGGTTTAGTTCGGGTCGGTTTTTCAGTTTGGAGAAAAATTCGGTTTGCAGAAACTAAAACCCGATCGGTGCTCTGGAAAACCAAAAACCGACACCGAAAATGTCGTTTTTTCGGTTCGGTTGTTCGGTTGCACCGAACAAAACCGAATATCACTTATGACAAATAAATGTCAAGCATAGTTCAGTCAGTTTGTTGATTTCGCACAATTTCTTTCGTGACTCAGTGTCCCCATGTACAAATGAAAGGGGGCATTCAGCATGACAGAATCAACCAATAGTCGTGGGATGGAAATCAAGGATTAGCAAGCATCGAGATCGTAATAGTGGAAGAGGACAGACATTGGAGGATTCCTCGTTTATTCCGTCGTGATGGCCGGAGATGTGAGCCGCGCCGCGGCTTGCTCCCGCGGCTCCTGCTGGCTACTGGCTTCTCGCCCTACTGGACGCTTGCCGCCCGCCCGTTGACTGCTCCTGCTGCCGACGCCGCTTGGCCATGGCCCTGCGCGCCAACGCCCGCAGCCTGCGCTTGCTGCCGGCGCCGTGCCGCCCATCTACCACACCCGCGCTGCCCGGCCTCACGCCGCTTTGCCTTGCTGACAGAGGGCGGAGAGCCGGAGGCACAGCTGCCGGCAGCCTGCCGCATCGTCTGGTGTGGTGGCTTGCTGATGCGTGGGGAGGATAAGACTTAGGGTTTACATTTGGAGACTGGGAATATGTAGTGCGCTTGTTTCATGGGCCGAGGTGGGCCGTAGCAGGTTGGGTAGGTGCCTTGGGCTATCGGAGTTTGCTGCCTGTGCAGAGATGGCTTCGGTGATTCGGACTTTTCGGTTCGGTGCAGGGTCGAAACCGAAGCCGAACCCGATCACCGAACATCGTAAAAGCGCAAACCGAAGCCGAACCGAAAAACCGAAAAACCGACAATTCGGTTCGGTTCGGCTCGGTTCGGTTCGGTTTGGTGTTTTCGGTTAAAAAATGCCCAGCCCTACTTACTGTGAATCCATATAGTAGTTCTCTTATCTCTTTTCCTTTATCTGATGCCTTCTTGACATGCCATATATATATATGAAGTAAACATGGAATTAGCATGTATATCAAATACATAGCAGCATTGTATTTGACACGGACTCATATCCTTGTCCAATCACATAATCAATAGCTATTTTTTTCTTTTCCAAATTTATAGTTTTATTATTTGTCCTATTGATCATGGACTTTTTAGATTAGTCTAGACCATTAGATCTTCATAAAATCCAACGGTGTAAGTTCTTCTCTTTTTTTAGATTAATGTGGGAATTTCTAGACCCTCTCGACGAACGTGGTGGCTTCTTTTAACACTATTGTATTAAAATAATAGATATCATATTTATGCTCAATGATGTTGTATTTCGTCCCACTTCAATTTTGCTCAAAATAACTGTGATGGCTAGTTAATATCAGGCTCCCTTTGGTGGAGCTTCACCTGGCTCCAACTCCACCACTATAGCATAGAGGAGCCAGAGCTGGTGGAGCAACGATTTGTGGCTCCACCGGCTCTTTGTTGTCTCGTGAGAGGGAGGGATGAGAGAGAAAATTGACTTCAAGGTGCTTCACTGGTGAAGCCGGTTTGTATGCACTCGTTTGGTGTGGCTCCACCTGGAGTCACTGATGGAGTTGTTTTGTTGGAGCTGGCATGTACTTGCTCCATACGGCTATCTTTAAATGCAGGTTTCACATCAAATACCCTTAAAGACAAAAAACTTGGTTGAAACAACGTAATGCTAATTTTAACTGTGTTTGATTTATTTATTTATTATTCTTCAAATTAAAGCTTAGGTTTTTTTCCATCTAGGATGGTACAAAGAAGGGATAATTGCACTAATGCCCCTACCTCGAACTCTAGTTGCATTGACTAGATCAAACCGGGGCAATCGTGGAAAGTAAAAAAACGGAAGGTGGGTCTTGTAACCGGAAAACCAATCGAGGAAAATCATGCAAATGACAGAAACCAGGTTTAACTAGGTACTCTATCCTCAGTTTCTCGCTCTGTAGAGTAGAAACATGAGTACGTACCCAAAACTTCCCAAAAAAATTCCCAATTGGTACTACATTTTCGGATCACAAAAGTCTAGTATGTCCAAACTAGAATCAGACATCCCTAGTTACCTAGTTTGTTAAACGTCATGTTTAGGGAGTGCGTGGTGTGTTGGAAGCACGACATTTTTTTAAAAAAAAAACTAAGCAGGGCATCAATTGATGGCTTTTGTATACGTACTCCCCACAGCTTCAATAATATAACATCAGCAAAAAAAAAAAATTCAATGCATTAGCTTGTGTGGACGGCACAAATCTACTACTACTACTGGCTAAGCTTATTTCTCGCGCTGTCTGTTAGGATGACGGCGAGGAGGCGCCGCCACCGCGCTCGCTCCTCGCCTCCCGCCGCCGCCGCCCTCCTCCCCATGCTGTTGATCGCGCCCGCCTGGACCTCCGCCGCGTCCGTGGCGTCGCCGCGGCCGGAGCCGGACACCGCAAACTGCTGCAACGATCGGCCGCCGCCGCCGCCGTCGTAGGACGCGGCGGATGTCGCCGCCTTCTTGCACTCCCTCGCTCGCGGAGGCGACGCTTCGTCGGCGCTGACGCCGCCGCCGCCGCCGAGGCGCAGCTCCGTGTCGCAGCGCTGCCTCTTGCACGCCGCCATCGTGGACTCCTCCGATCAGAGATCCTCCTCGCCGTGCGCTGGCTTAGCTTTTTCCAGGCAAAGAGCAGCTTGAATCTGAATCTGAATCGATCCTGGTGGGTTTGAAAGCTGCAGGAGACAGATCGAGAGAGCTCCTTGCTTTTATGTACGGTGCAGGTAGAGAAGCACTTTCTCATGGAGCTCTCCATTTTCCAGGTGCGCCGCCGCGTCAACGTCGGGCAAGTCGCCGTCAGCTTCGGCTAATCCTGGCAACTGCGTGAACAGGCGTGAGGAAATGAAAAGGGACACGTGTGCCGGCTGCATCGTGCTCAAAAAAGCTGGCCGCCGGAACCAGACGTTGGTGTCTGCCTACCATTTTTGCACGTGCGGTTTTTCTTTTCCTTTGTGTTCAAGTTTGGAGGGCTCTTCTTTTCGAAAGTGCTTCTCTCTCACATGATCAATTAGGCTAGAGATATTTGGAGATACCAAAATTATTACAGCATGAATTTAGTACCTGAGATATCAAATAACAACCTTTATACCGTTTTAGTTCTCAAATTGTTATATACGATACCTAGTCTCTTAATAAAACACGTGCCAACCACGACACATCTTGGAAGAAGGGTGATTGTAAGGCCAGTCTCAGTGGTAATGTCATCGACACAGTTACCTAGACTGGAATTTTAAGAACTATGCCAGTGGAGGGTCATGGTGATGACACTCCTCTCACATTTCATGACACGCCTCTCTTCTCATACTATTAGTACATGTTATCAAATTTAATGTCCATGACACTCTTATAACCCTCCCATTGAGACTGGCCTTAGACATACATGCATGTAGACAATATTTGTAAACTTTTGACCAGAAAAATACATAGAAATCTTTAAGATACGTGAAAGGCCCTTTGGCTATCCTTGCTCGCCGTTGCCATAATGCCATGGCACGAGTCAAGAGAGGTTTCGTTTGCTAACTCTTAGAAATAATTAGACACGTGTGGTCGATTAGTGTTAGGCACATGATTATTAGTGTCAAGTAGTACGTGATTAACATGTGGTTTAGTTTGTCATTAGCAGATGCTAATGATGGGACGACACGTCTGTAAAAAAGGGCCACCTTAACCACCACTACTAGAAAACAGGCCAAAGATCCAGGCCAAAAGTACCACTTGTTGTTTGAACCGGTACTAATGTAAGACATCAGCACCGGTTGCAACACTAGCCAGTACTATTGGCCTGCGCCGAGCACTGGCAAGACGCGTCACGGCACAAACCGGTGCCAATGCACTGACAAAGGTATCGGGTAATGCCATGAGCCGGTACCAAATGGTCGATGCATCAATGGCACCGGGTGGAGGCACGACCCGGTGCTATTGGTGCAGACATTGGCACCGGCTCACGCCATAACCCGGTGTCAGTGCATACCTTAGATATATGCACCGGTTGGTTGCAATTGAAAACACGTCTTCGCCGAGCACTGTCAAGACGCGCCACGGCACAAACCGGTGCCAATGCACTGACAAAGGTATCGGGTAATGCCATGAGCCGGTACCAAATGGTCGATGCATCAATGGCACCGGGTGGAGGCACGACCCGGTGCTATTGGTGCAGACATTGGCACCGGGTCACGCCATAACCCGGTGTCAGTGCATACCTTAGATATATGCACCGGTTGGTTGCAATTGAAAACACGTCTTCTGGCACCGGTTGAAAGAATCGCCCGGTACCAAAACATGGCCGCCCACTTTGCCTCCGCGCGCGATATTTTAAGTCCGATCCGTGTCCATTCATCTCTCACATCTCTCATTCTCTCGTCTCTCTCATCTCTCATTCTCTACCTCTCATCTCTCCCACCTCTCCCACTGCCTTATCTCTGTGAGACTGGGAGCGGAGGGGGCGCACGAGAGGGCCGAGCGGGCCGCCGCCGCCGCGGGAGCCGAGCGCGGCCCGCCCAAGCCGGGCTCGGCCATCCGCATCTCCGCCACCTTCGTCCCGGCGGGCAGCACCCCGCCGCCCTGGCTCCTCCCCGGCGGCGTCCCGGCGTTCTTCCCGCCGCGGCGCGGCTGCGACGTGAGGCTGTACCAGGACGCGCACGTCGGGGCCGGTGAGCTGGGCGGCGAGCCCGGGCGGTGCTGGGAGGAGCTGTGCCTGGCGGTGCTGGGCACGCAGCACCTCGTCTACGTGGTGGGCTGGTCGGCGTTCACCAGGGTCCGGCTGCTGCGGGGCGCCATGTCGCCGGAGATGGCGGCCAAGGCGGCCGAGGTGAGGGCGCTGGGCGGCGTGGCGGTGGAGGACATGAGCCTGGGTGACCTGCTCAAGTACAAGTCCCAGGAGGGCGTCCGGGTGCTCCTCCTCTGCGAGGACACCACCTCACTCCACAACTTCTTCCTACGGACGGTTCGTCATCGTCGTGTACAACAATAATCTCAACAAAAATTAAAGCTGCTGTTTGATTTCCAGATGAATGTGCATTAATTTGCAGAGGGGCGTGATGCAGACGCACGGCGAGGAGACCAAGAAGTTCTTCAGGCACTCGTCTACAACCCCACATTCCGGGAGGAGGAGGATGCCAAGAAGCTGGGTCCCCGGCAGCCGTGGCACGACATGCACTGCCGGCTGGACGGGCCGGCGGCGTACGACGTCCTCGAAAACTTCGAGCAGCGCTGGAGGAAGACGACGAGGCTGCGCCTCAAGGGTGTGCTACCGTTCGGCAAGAAGGCGCACTGGAAGGAGGACGCCCTGCTCAAGCTCGAGCGCATCACCTGGATCCTCAGCCCCGCCGCCAAGTCTGATGCTGATGCCGCCGCCGCCGCCGGCGACGACGACGACGAGCAGCAAGCCCTGCAGGTCCTGTCGGAGCACGACCCCGAGCGCTGGCACGCCCAGGTGTTCCGGTCGGCGGACGCCGGGTCCCTGAGGCGGTTCCCGCGCCCCTGGGACGGCGAAGCCATGGCGCGGCACCACCTGCTGGGCGACAAGAATCTGGCGGTGGAGTAGAGCATCCACACGGCGTACGTCCGGGCGATCCGGTCGGCGGAGCGCTTCGTCTACATCGAGAACGAGCGCTTCATCGGCTCGTCGTACGGCCACGCCGCCGGCGCCGGCAACCTGGTGCCCATGGATTGTATCTATTTTATGGGATTAATGGACTGAATCTATCTTGTGAACGATTTTTTTTGAATGATTTGTCGGATCTATGAGTATTTTTTTGGATCAATTCAATATTTTGTTGTTGATTCTTTTGAATGAATCTCTACTGCACAAGTAGAGAATGGGATGCTAGTGGAGGATGGGAAGGGAATGGGAGAGAGTGCAAGAAACAGAACGGGAGATGATGAGAGGGAACGTGCGTAGCTGCCTTTGGTACCGGTTGGAATTCCAACCGGTACCAAAGGTGGCTTTAGTTACCGGGTGATTTACCCGGTGTTAAAGTCAGACCCTATTAGTCTCAATTTGGGGGCACCGGTTGAAAAACCGGTACCTAAGGTTGTTTACAACCGGTGCTAAGACCTCTTTTTCTAGCGGTGCACATATATATATAAATATGTACTCACTATTTACATAAGATTAGTACGAGAATCATGACATTCCATTTGACTGATCCTAAACACTAAACCTTGACATGCCACGAATTTCTTGCTGTTCTTATTATGTGTGGACGCTTATCTCGTGTGTTTTTTTAAACTCGGCGGCTATCGTTTAATTTGATACTACAGTAACATTGGCGCTTCGTTAATTATATTGTCAGTCGTATAGTATGTCGTGTTAAATTGTACACAAAATTACAGAATGAGACGCATCGAATCGGAAACTTCTTAAAATGAACACTAGCATTAGCGTGTGTGGACGACAAGGACACACAAATAAATCTTGTTTATACCATCTGTCTAGCAGATCATTTTAATTTCTCGCGATGTCAGTCAGGACTCAGGAGCAGCAAGACGACGGCGAGGACGCGCCGCCGCGCTGGCTCCTCGCCTCCCGCCGCCGTTGCAGGAACCACCGCAGCGACCTCCGCCTCCTCGCCGCGGCGCGGTCCGAGGGCCGCGCCCCCGCCGCCCTCCTCGCCATGCCGATGATCGCGCTCGCCTGGACCTCCGCGTCCGTGACGCCGCCGCCGCGGTCGGACGCCGCCACCAGCATCTGTAGCAGCCGGTCGCCGTCGTAGTAGGGCGCCGCGGACGTCGCCGCCGCCACCAGCTTCTGTAACAATAACCGGTCGCCGTCGTGGTAGTGCGCCGCGGCGGATGTCGCCGCTTGCTTCTTGCTCTCCGTCCCGGCGCACGGAGGCGACGCGTCATCGGCGCCGCCGCCGCCGAGGCGCAGCTCCGTGTCGCACCGCTGCCTCTTGGGCGCCGCCATCGCCGCCACCAACGCCTCCTCCGACCAGAGATCCTCTTCTTGGCCCTGCGCAAGCTTAACTAGTTCCTGGACAAAGAATTCACACTCGTATCGTATCTCGAATTCTGATCGATTCTGATGATGCGCTCAAAATCGCAGGAGAATTTCTTGCTTTTATATACGGTGCAGGCGGCGAAGGAAGCATTTCCCGTGTGCTCTCATGGAGCTTGTGCTCCGCGATACCACCGGCCCATTTTTCAGGTGCTGGACTGGACGTCGCCGTCAGCTTCGGCCGGCGACCTCGCTAATCCTGGCAAGTGATCGTGGGGAATTAAGAGAGGCCCGGGGGCTCGTTAGGCTAGCCGCATCAGGTCAGGTGATGGCGGGAGGAGATGGAAACGAGCACGTGTGCCGGCGCGTGATGATGATGCCTTCCTGCTCGGAAAAGATGGCTGCCGGAACCATCGGTTTCGACCGTTTCGAGTCTACCTACCATTTTCAACGTGCACAGTTTTCTTTTCGTTCGAGCTCAAATTTGGGGTGCTCTCCTTTGTTAGTTAGTGTATCTCACACACGTGGAGGTACCCAGATTAGTATCTTCATGAATTTAATTAGTACCACCCAAGATACGTGTAGTACCCTTTTAGTTCTCAAATAGATGATATTACTCTCTTAATAAAGCACGTGATGCAAGGCACAATTTTTTCTTTAGAAAGTATAGACGATGCAAAGAGACACATGTGTAGCAAAATTTGTAAACTGATTTGACCACAAATATTTATAGATTTGTAATGTGAAAAATATTTTAGCAGATTTTTCATCATGCCTAATACGTTCAAACAATCATTTTTCTATGAAAGATGCTTACAAAAAGAGTGTCAAAATAGTCAATTTCATCCCTGAACTATTGTGCTTGACTCAATTTCATCCCTGAACTATAAAAACGTCCAATTCAACTATCCAAATTAGCCCAACTTCATTCATTTGCTGACGTGGCACGCCACATTGACTTGACTCATCAGTATCCAATCAGCTTAGGGTTTTCAACTCCTATTGAAATGAGTCATTTTACCCATCCTCGTTTTGAACAGACCAGCGACATCTGGGGAGAGTAGATAGAGCACAGTTCGTAGCTTCCCATATTAAATCTGGGGAGTAGATAGAGCACAGTTCTTTTGTACAAAAAGAGCAATCGATATTACGATAAATCAGCATTAACATCTCGCAAGTTAAGCAATAGTTGCTTCTCCATGTTACAAGTTGAGAACAGCAGGATCAAAAGATTTACGATTGCTCTGACCTTACGAAAGCTACATGCTTTTTCTAATGAACTTCCATCAGTTACATGTACAATGTGAAGTTATTTGTACAGGTCAGTGGGCACCTATTTACCTAGAATTTTATCTGGGAAAATTGTTGCTCACTCTTCCTAGCAAAATTACCCGCCCAAAAAAAGGTTATATTACACTCAAATGCACCACGTAACCACCTACCACCCTACAATCTCAGGAGTATCATATGAATGTCCCATCCCTTGTCTTGAGCATGGAACGACGTAAATCTATTATATTTTCATTGTATGCATTTCACGGTTAGAAGAACATCTGCCTTTTGATTGTGATCGAGGCATGCCTTTTGCACAATGCTAATTCAATCTGATGCCATATGTACATTTATACAGGAGTTACAGACTCTTCTCTTTTACTATTTTGCTGATGAGATAACCAGCAGAGTTTTAAAACAATTCATCAATATTCCTAGCAAAAAACATGAAGGATATACAGTTACGTTGACAAAAAAAAAAGATGCACTACAGGAAAGCTCTTGGCCACAACCGCTGATGCAGGTGACAGGATAGGAATAAACAAAGTGTTGTTGGCAAACGTCACCGACACCAAAGTTAATAGGCAACGTGGTGCAAACCAGCCTCTTCGTGCAACCATGCAAACTTCTAATCTGGGCCATTGGATCAACATCCAAGGGGGTGCGCACGAAGAGGTTGGTTTGCGCCTGATATGCTGCCAAGTTAATATGCTATATCCTGCAGTTAAGCATTTTGCAAGTCGCTAGATTTGAATATAGTCGAGCTCAGAACACGCAGTTCAACCTACATTTGTTACCATGAACTGACTCCTAGAAAGAGGGAAAAGAATGGCCCAGCTACAGTCAACTGTATTTCTCTCCAATAAAACATTTATTCGTTTGAACTAGCTAAATGTTGTCCAACTACAGCAAGTAGTTATAAACACAAATAACCAAACATAGCCAAAGGCCAACTGTAGTAAGCATTCAAGTTAATGTTTAGAGCAGTAAATAATTTTGAATAACTAATGATTCATTTTGAACACTGCAAAATCAATGAGCTACAGAAAAGATCTAGTGAGTGAAAAAAAAGTAAGTGCTAAAAGGTACACAGATCAGATAATGACTCACCTCTCATTTGAAACATGCAGCAAGGAGTTCTGGTATTGTTTTCATCTATACCACTAACCACCAATAGAAGGTTTTGCCTTGTGCCGTTGCATGGTGCTTTTACGAAGCAAAGGGTTTTCTATTGAAAATACAATCAAGCTACCATCCTTGGTTCCTGCCACGAAGCACTCCTCAGGAGTCACAACTAAAGAAGTTATTGTCTTCCCAGCTCCCTCGTACCTCCAAACAACATCAAGGGAATGCATAGAGCGCAGTACAATTTGACCATGATCACCAGCACATACCATAAACTCACCACAGCAACTTAGCTCCATGCAATTGAGACGGCTATTGGATTCAGACGAAGCAATATGCTTTCCATTTATGGAATACATATGCAAGGAAAGGTCCCTATCAGAGTATATAACTAGCCTACCATGCTGTGATGTTACCAGTTTTGACAAGCCAGCACCTGAAGGATGTCGAATAGATCGCACATATGTCCCCTCACGGAGTGTATGGAATATACAAGTTCCGTCCTTTGACCCACTGATAACAATATCTAATTCTGTGCTAACAAATAAGCATGTGATAATATCATCATGACCACATAAGATATGGGAAGGGCTTTCAATGATGACATGATCCTTAGTTGATAGGTCATAATTTGCATTCCTTGATCGTTTATCATTTGATCTTCCTCGAAATGCATACCAGATCATAACAGTTGTGTCGTAACTTCCAGTGGCAATTACACTTCCATCAGATGAAACTGCCCAAAATTATGTTACAGGTGTTAAAGATAAAGATGGAAAGAAAGATGAGACATAAAATTTCTTGAGCACAAAAACTGTTCCATATGTTAAAGCCTACAGAGGAAAGCAGGTAGTAAATTTGAAAAGGCACATAAGTCTAAGCAATATTGACTAAGTGGCTAATGCCATATATTTAAAAGTATAGTTTAGCTTACAGGTTTAAAAGTTATGTTCAATATACTTGGTTTTCTAACAGTAAAAAAAGTGAGAAAACTTGAATAAGAAATGGTTTGGAAGCCTTATTTGAACGTATCCCAATAACAACACTTGTTTTTTTACTGGTGACTGGGTGCTACACCCTTCTTTCTTCTTAATATATTAATACGCAGCTCCCCTGTGTGTTCGAGAGAAAAAACAAAACAAAACTAGTCATTGAGGCATTGCTAACTCCTAGCACTAATGATGCTATGCTACTACAACTGCTTAAAGAGCTTCTAGGAATTTAATTTATAAATGTTACCTGCCACACAACTAACTACATCTTTATGTTGCCGGATGCTCTGAACAATTTTTCCATCGCTTAGAGAAATGATCTGGAAACTATTCTCCCAATTACCACCCAAAATTAAGTAATTGTCACCATGAATTTGAACAGCTGCTAAGCATTGTCTTCCAAACTCGACATTTTCAGCCAAGGAAGTGCCAATTTTCCTAGGAGAAATCACATCAGAACCAATTGCAAAGAAAGGTTCCTACAAGAAAAGAACACAAAAGGTGAAAGAAAGTAGACGAAACAAAACAATTCCACCCTTAGAGATGTGTGCAATTAGAAAGATACCAGTGATCCAGAAAATGTAAAGTTTCCACCAGACTGCAACTGTGTTGTTAGCCAAAGCTTTACAGAGAGTATGAGCCCCTCATTCACCAAGATAATGTTTGAGTCCAACAAGCCAATAAATAACAGAGATGAAGGGGTGATTGTGGTAGGGACAACAGAAGTCACTGTTATTGACTGTGGTGCAAAATATAGCGGATGCGCAATTGGTATAGGAGGACCTCTTCTTGGGTGTTTCTTCCGGAAAATTTGAATTGGTGTCTGTCCAAAATTTGCAATTTGGTCCTCAATAGCAGACTTTTGCAACATGTCATCCATGTTCTCCAAATCAACTGCACCCTCATATGTTAAATAATAAAATATGTTCGCTGCCTGCTCCAAATGATGGATAGAAAATTAGCAAGCTAAAGTGTGAGAACTGAGAAACCACGGGCAATAAGTTTATGACAGAGTATGATATATTTACCTCAACTGCAGGCTTGCCACGCTGCTTATAACCAAATATGAGATCAATCCAGTGATGTAGATTAGAGCTTACATATTCACTTTCAAGGGCTTCTCTATTAATATAAATAAATTCTTCTGGGGAGCCCTAAACGCATCACATGAAAATTAACCAATAAGACATCCTTCATTTCGATGATATGATGCAATTGCGAGGCCAGAATTTTGTATTTTCAAATGATACCATCTTATTGAAAAATGAACTGCTTACACAAGTAGGTTCTTCACAAAATAATTATCTAATCATGTTCCTCTACAACTTTTATATTTATATTGATATAAAATATCACAGCCTTGGTTGTTGGATACCATGAAAAGTCAAAGATTGCACCACGTTTAATTTGGACGTATCCCACTAGCAAATTAAATGGGTAACATACAATACATGAGAGTATGAGACTATATGCAATGTAATTAAAGACCATTGTTCAAATCTTCTGCTAAAATTTAGGACAGTATAATGCATAATTGCTATGAGTAAATTAGTTCCTTGGCCCCTTTTCAATTGAACTTGGTTATCTGGCCCAAACTTGAATTTCGTTTTGATCCTTGGCCCTTCTGTTAGTTTGAGAAACTAACGGTGTTAAAAGCAACATGAAATGACTCTTTTACCCCTCGCGCCAAATGAAACACTACAGCAGCATACAGTAAAGTCATACAAGCATTTTAAGGTATTTTAGGGCTGCCTATTATCAATAATCTATGAAAATAGGTTATAATTAAATTTTGAAGCATGGAATTATTATTTTCATATATATTTGCACAGGACACATACACAAAAGATGAAATACAGTTATTATTTTCATATATATATATATATATATATATATATATTTTGCACATGACATCACACTGACCATTTGAATTGCATATAAATCCACAATCACAATCGAAGTGCACACATATATAATTATTTTCATACAATGATTCCAAACACCCCTAATGCTATTTGATTTCATGCAGAATAGATCTACATTCACATCCCAGCTGAAATAATCAATTAATCATGCAAATTCACTGAACACCAAGAAAAGTTCATTATTTTAGATGCAGCAAAGTTTTCATAACTGAATGTGGTGAGGTGATGTAGCTATATGAGGACACACTACAGGACTGCTACAATATGATTGAGCTAGCAGAATATGAATAAAGCTATAACAGTGTATACTGGACTGCTCCATGAGCGAGAGAAAAATATTAATACTAATAATGTATTACCTTTGCCCATGGAGGGAGACCGACATCACCTAAAGGTTCACCATCCTGCTTTATGCCTAGGTGATATGAATTTGAATTTTCAAGAAACTCAGGCATGTAAAAAAATTCAGGTATAAGCTCTTTGACATCACTTGTATTTGATAGGCAGTTCCTGTATGTGCTTTCAATGCTCTGAAATAGACGATCCGCATGGTCAAACTTACCACCCTGTACAGAATACATAAAACAATGTGTTGGTGTTTTTGGAACCATGACGATAAAATAAGCCATAATAGAAAAAAAATCCAAATCCTCTTTTACTTATACAAACAACAACATAGTAAAGATTAAAGAACAATCCGGTTTTACTTATACGAAAACAAAAAATTTCACCTTAGTAAAGATTTAAGAACAAAACAAACAAACAAACAACAACAACAACATAGCCTTCTTTCCCAAACAAGTTGGGATAGGCTAGAGATGAAACCCGAAAGAAATAAGTTCAAGATTCAGGCACATTGATAGCTAGTCTCCAAGCGCTCCTATCCAAAGCTATCTCTTTAGAGATATTCCAATCCTTAAGGTCTCTCTTAACCGACTCATCCCACGTCAGTTTAGATCTACCTCTACCCCTCTTTACATTATCGACCCGCTCAAGAACCCCATTACGCACCGGCGCCTCAGGAGGCCTTCGTTGGACATGTCCAAACCATCTCAGCCGATGCTGGGTAAGTTTCTCCTCAATTGGTGTCACCCCGACCCTATCCCGAATAACTTCGTTCTGGACTCTAGCCCTCCTTGTGTGCCCGCAAAACCACCGCAACATTCGCATCTCTGCTACACTCAGTTGTTGGACATGTCGCCTTTTTGTAGGCCAACATTCAGCACCGTATAACATCGCCGGACGAATTGCTGTCCTATAGAATTTGCCTTTTAGCTTTTGTGACACCCTCTTGTCACAAAGGATGCCAGAAGCTTGCCGCCATTTCAACCAGCCAGCTGAAATTCTATGCCTAACATCTTCATCAATGTCGCCATCCTTTTGTAGCACCGATCCTAAATACCGAAAAGTATCCTTCTGGACCACCACTTGCCCATCTAGACTAACGTCTCCCCCCTCATGCCTAGTCGCGCTGAAATCACACATCATGTACTCGGTCTTGGTCCTACTAAGTATGAACCCTTTCGACTCTAATGTGCGGAACAAAACAAAAACAAAAAAAAATATGAAGGCAGGCAGGGAGTCAAGAATAACGGATGAACCTGAAGATTGCGGTGGAGAGCAGTAAAAGGCTCAAGCCTCAGAAGGTAATAAAGAACAATTCCCATGCTAGAGTAGTGGGATCCATAATAAAAACTGCAACAAAAAGGAATGCAAAGTTTGCTTAATGAGAGCCTCAGGCAAGATGGCGCACATGAAAAATGTTTGAAGGAATACAATGAAATTTATCAAACCTTGGTATATCAGGATCCACAAAATTAAGATATCTATCTTCAAAAGCCTGCATATTAAATATAGTTTATTCAAAATTATCGGAGGACACGGCAAATTCAAGTGACAGTACTCAGTAGGAACTGATCCTACCTTAAAGCGCTTTGCATCCAAGGCACCTACTGGTTTTGTCAGGTCCCTAAAAGTTGATGATTTATTAAAATCAAGCTTTTCTGAAGAGTAGTCAGCCAATATCCAAGGAAATGTAGGATACTGAGTTAAATCGTTGTAAGATCGGCCAGCAAGAGTGTTGAGAATCATAAGATACTCAAAGTTGCTTATTTCTCTCCTTCTCCAGCTTTCTCTAGCACTCTCAGCCATTTCAAGGGCAACCTTTCTGTCAACAAAGGAAATCAGACTGTTCTTATCTCTGCTAGTTCCTTTGGGGAACAGAGCATCATTTCTCAGGGAAACTAAGAGAGACCCAACACTTTTAGCATCATTTTGGGAGGCAAAATTCAGAAATACTGGTGCATTTCCATCATCAAAGAATATCTCAGTAGCAGTATATTGTAGTAGGTAGCGTGTCCAATGAACTGCTTTTATCTGTCAACGAGGAATAATGAGTAAAATATGTGACTAGCCCATACAAACAACACAAATTCGCACAAAATGAGAGAGAAAAGAGACATACCCTAGTGATTTTCCACCTTCTATGGTGTTTAATTTTATTAGACTGAGTTTTTATCTGAGTGTCACTACATTCAGCAGCATTGCCACGCCCTCCATCAAGATTGCTCTTTGGTTTTTCCAGACCTCCCGTCTCATTCTTGGAGTCTGAATCTTTTGTATCTTGAAATCTATCAAAAACAGATGATCCACCAGTGCCTTCGACCAGAAATTCAAAAGAAAAATGTAGGGCGTTTCGTGTGATAGTCAATTGCCCAGCTAGTTTTCTTTTGGGGGTTACAAGAACACAGTGAACTGATGATAGTACCTGGGAAATGATATAAGGAAACCGAGTGAGGAAAGAACAGCAAATACACATACACCCATTCTGCAAGTACATACTAGACCTGCTTACCTCAATATAATCGTTATCTCCACTGGTTGATGAACTTTCTTTTCTATTTTGAACAATAGCATGATAATCAGAGGAATCTGCAGAATCTACAGTATCACTAACAGGGTGGTGCTCTGGTGGGATAGTCTGGGGAGAATCACTCGTATCATTGTTATCCTCACATGATTCAGAATTGACGTCCCCTGTAATTCCCCATACTCCTTTCAGAAGTAAGTGCTTCAATTTTTCTGGTATCTTGGTACTAACAGATGGGTCAACAGATGGGACAACATTCTCATTACTAGATTTGGTGGATGATGGTTGACAAAGTCGTTCGTCAAACTTATAGTTACGCTTGAGCTTGAGTCTGCGCCGCCATTTATCTTCAGTTTTGTCAAGTTTCCAGTATGTCACAATATTATTTGGAAAAGGAGCAGCAGACCATGGCCCCCTCTCGTCACTCAAAGCACGGAGAATATGAATCCATTTGTCCTGTTATGAAATAAAAATCAGTTTGTATGGAATCTTAAAATTACTCCCTCCATATAGGAAATAGATGACGTTTAGGACAGCGACACAGTATCCAAAGCATAACTTTGACTGCTTATTTTTATAAAAATATTTGTTGAAAATTGATATATGTATATTTTTATGGAAGTGCTTTTTAAGACAAATCTATTCATATGATTTTCACTTTTTCAAACTCAATAACTTAAAAGTTATTCATGATTTATATTCCCAATGTTTGACTCAAACCTTGTCCAAAAAGACATCTAAATCCTATACGGAGGGGGTACTAAATAACAGCATGTTTGGTAAAAATGAGACCGGTCACAACTTACTGCAACAATTTGCTGATCCTCTTCAAACGCCATCTGGAAAGCTGCTTTCCTACTGTCGTCCGCAGAAATGGCAGCACTCTTTGCAAATTGTATATCATCCTCAAAACTTTGCAGTTGTTCGACGTCTTGAATTGAGCGTTCATCAAGTTTAGAATGTAGTTCCTGGAGCAGCTTCATGCGATCAAACTTTGCATCCTTCATGTACTTTACCTCATCAGTAGCCTGGGTAGCAGAAAACATGATTTTTTCAGCAACAGTTTTGTTTCAGAACTGTTTACAAACTGAACAATAAAACAGACTTCAGGGCTCAATAAAAATTCTCCCTCCAGCTAAAATAAAGAATATATAAAATAGCACAGTTTGAGAGCTAAAATATCGGTTCAATGCTTGAGAAATTTCTGAGAAGCACAAAATAGCTTCTGCATAGAACTAAACATGAAAGACAAGGACAAACCGCAGCAAGAACCCGGTCCTTTTGTACATGACTAAGGATGAACCCAGCCTCCTTATTGACACTTGCTTCAGTTGAATCATCTCGGCCAGACACACTAATTGCAAGCATAGGCTTCCCATATATCACAGTTTCAAGAATCAAGTGCGACATAACTTGGAAACGTGCACCATCATCAAGTTCCCCATACTGAGATCTTACCCTTACTAAAGACCTGCAGTAATAAGTTACTAAATTGTCAAATTAACTAACATCCAGGGAATGATTATATATAACTAGGAGCATGAATCCTACCAAATTAAAAAATGCAGTCTGTTTTTGCACTGATCATCTTCAGAGATGAGACTAGGGAGTAATGATATGAATTGCTGAACACACTTGGATGCGTTTTCTAAGCCAGCTTTGCAGAGATACATAATGATAAGGTGGAGCATAATTCTTGGAAATCTCTCTGCCCTTAGCATCATAGCTTTGTCAGCAATTTTGTTGGCCTTTCCACCTAATGCACTACTGATGCCTCCTGTTACAACTACAGCAGCCATTTCTGCAGCCGGGATATTGAGGGATTCTACCAATCCACGTGCCCTTTGCCCAATAGACGGGCCGGCTGCATTTGAACTTTTTGGTGTTAATCTGGTCTGTCCCTTGTCATTCAGATAACACAGAAGTGTCCATATCTTGTCAAAAAAACTCCACCAATCATCGCTCAACAGTTCTCCATTGACAAAAAATGTATTACGCCAAGGAAGACTGCAAAAATGTAAATTGGCATTAATGGTCCAAGTTAAAAAAGGTTGACTTAGGACAAACCTAGATGTGCGATCAGAGGAAGGGGCATTTTATGTGTGGCTACCGAACTGTTATATTACCTTGTAAGTAGGTCATTGCTCTCGATGTTTATAATTTCCAAAACTGCGGAGTTAATGTCCTCTTTTGCAGAGTCATCAGATGACAACTGTGCAGACATTTCAGGCGAAGGAAACAGCAAAAGAGAAGGGTTAGATGAGTGAATGAGGACTGTACCTGAAAAAAAATTCTTTTCAGTTTGTTACAAAGAACTGCTCGGCCATACCAAGAGTTTAATCCCTATTTCGTCAACAAACAGTTCATGACTAAGGTTCAAAAGATACAAGATGTTATCACGGCATGGCTGAGAATTAAAAACATTTTCTTCAGAAGAGGTCTCGAGAAGGCTTCCAATGAGATCTTCAAAAATGTCTCGTAGCAGATAGGAGTTTGGTAACTGTCCCTGTAGATTAAACATTAACAATTAACCAATCAGAAATGTCACTCGGATGAAAAGAGGGTATAAAGATGCTATGACATAATTTCAACCTCATCAATTTTCAGTAGAAGGAAATTTGTTGTATCTTCCAGTTGATGCCAGCCTCCTTTCACAGAGAATATGCAATAGGAGAGGACCAATGAATACATGTTCCTCACAAGAATCAGCTCATTGGTCTCCAAATCGTTACCCCTGGCTTCAGAGTTTGATTTGTAGTTCCTAAATACATCAAGCTTCACAGATGTCTCGAGCCAAGAGCTCCAACCATACTCCTGAGAAATCAATTTTGTGAGCAACAAAAGAACTGATTTCTAATGACCTAATGAAATAGTATTAGAAAGTACCATAAGAGATTCAACATTCGAAGGGCTTGAATCCAGCAAATCAAGAAGATCACTTAAAATCTTTGTACGTGCTGAAGCATCTTGACAGGATTGAATATATTTAAAAATGCAAACCAGAATCTGAGGGACAAAAAAGGGAGCCAAACTCGCTGAAGTACTGCTTTTATCTTTTAAAGCATCAGATTGGGCACGTTTCTGTAAAACCTGGACAGAAAATAGATGTGCCAGTTAATTTATTGAGGGTTTCAGTTAACACTGGAAGTCAGACAAGAGGATACATAGTACTATCCTTACTATGAAGTTTTGTCAAATTACCTGTTTAGGACTGGCTCCACCAAGAAGAACATCAAAAAGACTAGCACATAAATGATCTGAAAGTGGAAATTTGAATAGTCTTTCGGATATTGAATAGAAAAACAGTTGAGGTGCTGCTGTTGTTCCTTTCCCTCGTCCTACAGGAAGGCCAAAAATTTTTGGTCCTCTTTTCTCAGATGGAACTCCAACCAAAAGTTTTCCAAGAAGTTGAAGCCCCAATAAACGGATTGGCTCGAATTCCCTGCCAAACAAATGATATAATAATCCCAACCTCATATATTAACTGAAAAGTACAATACAGAAAGAGAACAGACATAAAAAGTTCAGCAATTGCATCTATGCCCATGAATGACAGGAAGTAAAGGAAAAATATATTGTCCACCAAACATAGGCCCTTTTTAAACACTAGTCAAGGGCAGTTGGAGACACAGTTTGGTTTCAGAAAACACAAGTCTTAAAGAATTGCAATTTCAGCGGTCCTAGTTAGTAAAAACAAGAGCATAAGCACCTTCTCAAAGTGAGATCCAGATTAATTTCACAATATACAGTGTCAAAGCACACTTTAGATGAGAGAGCTTTGTTTGCTTCTATCTAGTAATCTGTATGTAAATGAAAGAACATTACCTCTTAAGAAGATTGATGAAAATATAACAACCACCAAGTGAATTTACTTGCTCCAAGAAAGATGGTAGAAGTGAGTTATACGAAAGGGCGCGGATAATCATATGAAGTATATCCTCAATGCATGCAACATCTTGACTTCTTTCAAGAAAGGAAACAAGAGCTCTGATATCATGTTGAGAAACCTTTAGCCTGTAAGAGATAAATGTATTACCAATTAACCTCGTAATAATATGCATAGAAATGTTGCATATGCAATCCAATAAAAGAAGATTCAGTATTATGTATAGGGCAGTATTTAAAATGAAGGCAGGGGCAACAATGAATTTACTTAGTAAAGGCAGGGCAATGGGAAAAGTTGAAAAAAGGAGGGTAAATGTTTAGTTGAGATCAAAGTGAGGGCATGTCGCAATTAGGGAGTACTTATGGAGAGAAAACATATGAGCATCTGTGATGAACGGTTGGAAGTACTTTACTTTAAGCTCATTTCTGCGAGACTCAACACGAGAAGTCGGATCTTGCGAATTAGTTCCATGCTTGGTCTCTCTCCGATCACCTTTTTGCTAACCAGCAAAGGCTTAGAAGACCTAGAATCTACCTTTTCTGAATAGAACTGCCAAACAACATCAATGATCCTAGGGAGCCCACATAATATTGGTAAAAACTTCCCGTCGGCTTCAAAGTATTGTATCAGAAACAAATAATGTTCTCTCTGCACTTCATAGGTCGCATATGCCCAGATATGTGGATTCAAGTAAAATTGTGAAAGAGCATCTTTCAATAGAATCTCTGACATGCCTGAAAAAGCAGATAAGCTACTTATATACACCCTTCCAAACAAATAGGAAAATATATAAGCAGATAAGCAGAGAGAGAGAGAGAGAGAGAGAGAGAGAGAGCACCAGAATTCTTCAAAACAGTAAACATGTACTTCGATGCCGAAAGAGTCTTGAAATTCAATAGCTGTGGTGAAACAGATTGGAACAAGAAACCCAAAATAGAGAATCCAGAAAGAAGATGCATCTGTTGCTGATTTGCTATGTTTCCATCTAGAACAGAAGCAACAAGTTCAATAACTTGACCAGCCAATTCATCACGGGTGACGGACTCTCCATTATGAACCCCAGCATCATTGAAGTGGATCAAAAGAGGGAAAAATACAGATACACCACCAACACAATAAATTATTTCTTGCAGCAGGCGCCTTGCACATAACTTTGTCCCACCCATAGTGGTTGCCTCAAACTTACTCTTGTCAAGACCATCCAATACAGATGACACATTAAACAAAGCCCTATTGTTACTAGCCTGGAGTGAATGGAAAGGATAAATATTTAAACACCTAATTCCAGCATTGTGTTGGAAAATTAGTACATAATGCTTAGATGTCGCCTCAAACCTGTGCGTTCAAGCCAAACATCATTTTTGATGAAATGCCATCCCTTGCATCAAGTATTCCCTTGTACAGTGAGTCATCATTTGTAAGCAAGTTTTGATCACCAAGGAAAGAGTACATGTAACTTGGTCCTAAGTTATAAATGCCCCTTATTTGTTCAGGAGAGAGAGCATCTGAAAATGCATAAACTGGGCCCATTTGACCAGTAAAAGCAAAGGTGCTCTCAAAACCAAGAGAAGAAGGTTCTTCACCAATGGGCATCAATTCTGTACCAACACTGCAGCGGGTCATTACTTCATTTACTTTTGCATACCTGAAAGTAGCAAAAGAATGATCAGAGGAAACTATTAATAGGTTAGGATATCACAAACATACCAAACTTGTTGAGCTTACCAAATGAGTTCATAAGATATGCAACAGCTATTTTTTCTGCTATCTGGTCATGTACTTATTAGTTTTTTTGTTGAATGTTCGAGATAATTAGCAGTAATGCCATTATTGTATGACCATGAGAACTAACAGAGATTTACATTCTTGAGACTGTTAGTAGCAGCAGTCCATCTTAAATATGGTGTTGCAAAGAGATTCTATTAGTGTCCAATATTCCTCCTCCAACACATGCCTAACACTCCTATGTACTGAGAAAGACAACAGCTATTGTGATTAGTGGACATGAAAGTATTGAAGATTATTGGTAAATACCTAGTCCTGATAATCGGGATACACTTTCTGACAATTGAAATACAATTGAACCCCAGAACGCAAATCACGTAGCAAAAAAGTGAGAATTTGACTTACCTGCACTTTTCACTGGATACTAGATCACCATCTACATAGCATCTCAGCTGGCTCCCTCCAGAAAAGGTTCTACCAATTGTATGAGTAACACAAAGGAATTTCCACTGCTTCGTAGGGAGGCTCAGAGGTAACAAAACACACTGATGCTTTGGACTGACAGACTGCAGAATGTGGGGAGGTAATTTGATATATGTTAATAATGACGGGAATTATTCTTCTATTCCTCCAACCCTAGATGGGTGGGTATATATAGCACCTATACATGGGCTACTAGATGGGCCTCTATACACATGGGCCCAATATACTCCAACAGTTAATGCCAAGATCAAGATTCTATTTACTTGACAGTTGAGGTTATGCAGAGTTTATGCCAATATATGCATACATGTGCAACCGTGGCAAAGAAAGGTTCTTATGCGAAAAATTCTATTGGTAACACTGCTGCATAACTAGGATTGGCCAATAGAAGCATAGCATCTAAAAGAAGCGCCAATCATAGTCACGTTTGTGTTAGAAACATATTGATCTCAGGTAAGCATTACATTTTCATTGATTAGTCAGTGGAATGAAGGACATTTGTTCAAATCAGTTGCTTAACTCAACAAGGACTGTCATGAGAATATCAGCAAGACACTGTTGAATTTCACCCAATTCAGTTGCCACTTGCAAGCTGGCAATCAAATTAAGCCTCTAGTTGTTTGCATTAGAAACAGTTTCCACTAGCCAAAGAATTTTTTGGGCTTAGGATAAACCATAGTTGATGAAAGAAAAGGAGCACTAGCAAAACAGAATAAAAAGTGAGCACAGGCATGAGGCGAAAATTACCTCATAGATTAGAGTATTTTTCCCAAGCATAGCTAAACATCCTTTTCCATTTTCAGTGAAGAAGGAGAAAAGGCCCATCATACCCTTCTCAGGGAAACTTTCCAC
Source organism: Panicum virgatum (assembly GCF_016808335.1). NCBI lineage: Eukaryota > Viridiplantae > Streptophyta > Magnoliopsida > Poales > Poaceae > Panicum > Panicum virgatum. Next base: position 4,844,627 of record NC_053136.1, read on the forward strand.
CCTTAGCCAGCAGCAAAAAGATAAACCTTTGTTGTAAGGCCATTGAACTGATGATTTTATTTCAATACCCTGTTGGCGATGAAAGTACATGGAATCATACAAAGTGATGCAAAATAAGACAGAAAAGCATAATGAAGAAATTGGTCATTTTAGAATTATCAGAAAGAAAATACTACCAAAATGGCTTATAGTAAAATAAAATCAACACAACTCACAGAATCATGACCGCTAAACTCAAAGAAAGCTTCAGGCCCCTTTTCCTTGAGCATGTGACTAACACTTGTCAAAAGCAATGAACTGTGCTTCTGCTTTGCAATAATCTTCTCACCACGCAGGAGGGCAAAAATTTTTCGAATATCCTTTCCGCAAATACTGTGTCCACCAATGATCTGAATTAGCTCCGCGATTTTGATTACAATGTCATCCCCTTCCTCTACTGAAAACCAATCAAGAAGGAAACTAAGCAGCCCTGCTCTGAAACAAGAAGTTCTATTTGTAATGGACCCCTTGAGCAACTGTTGTAAGACCATAAGCCCATAATGCTGGAGTGAAGTGCTGCTCTGCCAATTGGAAATCACCAATTTACATATATATATACAGGAAAGTATAAACAGAGCGTGCACACATAGGGAGGGAGGCGGACCTTTTGCAGAACATTTAGTAATAGCATAATCACATCTTCATTCTGATGAAAAAAAGAGCAAAATCAAGTAACAAATATCAGATAACAGGACAAAATACAAGGGGGGTAAATTGAATGAAGCAAATCAGGTAAAATCATGACACTCCGCACCTTTATTGTTGTTTTTTCATTTATGTCAAATGCACCATCAACAAGCATGTCAAGTAGGGCATCCAGAAGTTTAGGACTTGGAATCCATTTACAGAAGTCCAACAGCAAGCTTTGCAATGTTTGATAACCTGCACCTACCAGCAATCTGAAGGCAGCCTGGATAGGACAAACCAGGATTTTAAAATCACAGCAAGAAAATAACAGCACGAATAAAGAGTGATGAGACTGATATTCAGACTAACTGCCTTGTTTGCAAAATAGCCAGCTTAGAGGAATGCTTGCTTGCCCGTGCATGGTCATGGAAGGGTGCACGCCAAACAAGTTCAGTCCAGGCCATCCTAGGTGTGTCTGCTCACTAAGGCTGGAAGCTACCAACTGCGCCACAGCAAGGAGAGAAGAGAAAAATAGCAGAGGCTGAGGAATGTGGGGATGGCAGCGCAGTGAGAAGACCCATGGGTCTAATGGGTTTTAAACCATCTCGATCCAATCCATGAATCAGTTTGTTTAAAGGTTTTGGTTGGGCTGGGAAGGTGAGTTGCGTGCAACCCTTGTCTATGCCTATATCCAATAGTCTACCTTCCACCTGGTGTTGTGCCAGTGGGCCCAGAAAAGGTACCACCTGTTAGATGTATTTTCCCCATTGTATAAGGGGCTTTTGTGCATATTTATCCACACATGTACCTGTATATATTTGGGCCTAGTGCCTCTATAATGAATACAAGTGCTATTCATACCAGCATGTGAACAGTACTGCTGCAGCACCTAATAGTGCTGGTACACAACACAGCAGGATTAAGTTCCAATGCTAACCCAGGAGCAGGAAAGTATAAAAGGTTTAAAATGGTAGCATAAGCCTTCCAGGTACTAGTATAGCCAAGTTTATGCAAGACATGATAGCCAAATATTTTGTTACCTTTGACTCATCATTTTCAGCAAGTAAAGCAGTCAGTGTCTGAAGGACATTGAGGACTAATTGCTCCCCAACTGCTTCATCAAAAGTTCCATTCAACAAAGAGACTATATGCAGGAAGCACTCCCCGTAGCGAAACAGATTTTGATAATACTGCCAAAATATAATAGTGAAAAATAAATAAAACTGACAGGTATGATGTAGACTAATGGTGTGAAGAGCCGTACCAAAATATGTAAAGTACTGGGAGGAGCAAATTCATATTTACAAGAGAGAAAAACATACCACGCGATCTATCATTATGATATCTCTCATATTAATTAATAGATCGATCGACAATTCTGCAAAACCCTTTTCGTTTTCTTTTACACGATTGAAAGTCTCGAGATATTTGGAGCATAGGTGCATCTTTGCTGCATGATCTTGTGCTGATGATGGAGGTAACTGATTACAAGAAACAACAGGAGAGTCTCTAAGTTCCAGACGTTTGTATCAAGAGCAATATAAGGAAAGAGGGTGAATACGACTTACCCTAAATAAAGCAAGTACTTGCTCCACTATATGCTTCCTGAGGTATTCTTCTTGGAACAAGTCAAACAAACACTCTATACAATTGGCATTATGTAAAATTGCAACCCTACCAATTTCAGATATTGTGGCATAATCCTTGAAAAGGTTGAAAGCCAATTCCACAAATGTGCGAGCGTTCTTAATTTTCTCGTCTGAAGTCGTCGGAACATTTCTGGATCGAGAACCATCTTCATTTAAGTCATCTTGGAGATGGGACAGCTTCCTTAGTTCTTGTGCTTGAAGGCATGCAACCTTCAGGACTCTAGTAAGCACATCAATTGACTTGAAAGAAGCTAGAGTTTGTTCCGTTGCAAGTTGCAGGATAACATGAAAACTTTTAACAATAGCACCAGCCAATCCAGGATCATAGGTACAATGTTCAAGTGCACCTACCAAAGCTGAGCATTCTGGCTACAAACAAAATAAGACTATTTTAGAGAAGAACATGCAAACAAAAAAAGATGGCAACATCCAAATTAAAATAAACTAAGCAATATCTTAGTTAAGGCAGGAGAAAATTTGGATACCAGGTTATTTGAGTTTTCATTGAGTGTTGCAGCAAACTCCAAGAAGGAAATAGCTTCAGCTTGAAGAATGTTAACATCAATTTCATTGAAGCTTTCGGAATTAGTTGATTTGGGAGCATCAATAAGTCGATCATTCCATGTCGCATGAATGATCTGATGCATGTAGTCCACAGATGACCCAAAGTAGAAAAATTTCTCCGAGAATATCAGATCCCAGAGACCCTCCTCTCGAAAAGATTTAAGTAGAGCTGGTGCTGAAATGAGAACCTTCCTAAACGTGCAAAGCATGTAATGCTGCAAGGTATTTGCTAAAATCCTGGAGAATTAATCAGCAAAAAAATCATCAGCAAAAGAAATTTAGTAATGGGTCCCATTAAAACAGATGTTCAATCACTTGAAAAGGCCTAAAAAGAATATTTTGTGTAGAGACTGATGTTGTTTGTCCCAAGAAAGAACATTATAGCCAGAAGAATGAACAGTTAGGAAAGGTTAAAAGGATTAGAAAGCAGACAGCAACTAGTTGAAAGATTGCTCAAATGGTGAAAATTATCTACCATAATATCAAAATGCCAATTGTTAAATATTACTGAGTTTTTCTATTGATTTGATGTTTGACCAATACAACTTAGCTTGGAAAATATCTTATGTTAATACACACAATCTTGATAGGTTGGACATAATGGACGTGAAGAGCCATAGTCATCGATAAAAACAATAAAGCCTTTTAGTCCCAAGCAAGTTTGGGTAGGTTACAGATCCATCAATCAAGTTACACCAAGGAGAAGAAATTTACCTTATATGATCCGGCAATTCAGTTTCACCAGTACAAGCTTTGATGCACGGGAAAACTGTTGAAAGAACCTTTATGATCCACCTCGCGCATTGCTCCCAGTATGCCAGTGAGATGGATAGCGAAATTTGGCTAATATCAGTTGGAGAAGGGCAATACTTAATCTCCTTGGGAGGAAGAAGAAAAGAGCAAAGTGCTATGCTCAATTTTACAGAATACTCATTCCATTCTGATGTATCAAGAATATCCACAGGATTTGAGAAAGATTCTAATGTTGGTGAAGAACCGGTGCTTTCTTTATCAAGTTTCAGGCAGGCCTGAGGATTGAGCGACTTTTGCTGATGAAACTCCTGGAGCATAAATGCAGGCCAACAGATACTGTTTGCAAATTTATGTATCCTCCCATTTTCACACAAGAATTGCAAATTATTGACATTTCCAAAACTGGACTGACAGTCAAGGACACAAGAGAGACAAATCATGCAACAGAATATGACAACAAATTTCCAACAATATACTAAGTTCAGACCAAAATAGTTACAGCATAATTACAAGTTAGCCCTATCAGTATGCCCTTGTCAGACAAGGCAGCACCGCCAAATGTTTAATTGTTATGAGGTTCACTAACCGAATTTAATGTAGACTCAAACCTTCATATAGTGATGTTTCACTTAAAACTGATGCAAAATAGTTTATTAATCACTATTATAATAAGTAACATAAATCATCATCAATCACAACTTAAATTATCTATATGAATCTAGTGCATATCCTCCAACAACATTATAAAAGCCTAATTGTAAAAGAACACGGATAATTATTCATGTAGTGTAATATTTCAAGATAGTAAGGCACTGCCTGACACGTGACTGTTTAGCGACTTGTCAACGACTTATCATCCAATGCAACCAGTTTCTACAAAATTCCCCAACCCCGTATCCATCGGAGATATTTGCTTATACAGAATTCAGAGTGTTCAGTATATTGTCTATCAAAGCTCCAAAATGACAGAATTTATTTAAAAAAAATAACAAAGTACTATAGCCAAATGCACTCATTTCTGTACTTAAAAATGATGGAACAGGATACACTGCCTCCCTCAGAATTTCCAAAGATAGTATCTGAAGCCCGAGAATGCCATGCCTGCAAAAGGATGCTATGTAAGATCAAAGAAAAAAAACAGATCGAAAGATCAGATATATTTAGCAGGTTATCTCTGGCAGATTGTTGTTGCAATACACCATCAACTTATAATGGCAAAAGCACTCCTATTGAACACTGTGGTAGGTTGCTTGCCAGACATTATCATTAATAACAAGTCATAGCTTTTCAACCAAAGAGGAAATGGAAGTAATTTACTCTAAAATCTCCTCCAATAAAAACAAGACTTTAAGGAATAATACGTGCCATTGAAAATTTTAAACTTTGAGCGCTCTTTTTCTGATGGATATCTAGATTGGATGAGAAAACAATATCCCAAAAAATGCTAAATACACAAAAAGTAAACTAGATATCAGTGGTTAAAGTTGCATTTTGGCAACCATGTTACAAAACATCACTCATTATTTGACTGAAGTAGCAGCCGCAGTAGCTGTTGATAGAGGAGAGAATGTGGAAAGTATAATTTTGTATCAATCATAGAGGATTAGTCAGGATGTCTGCATAACAGCTAAAATGAAGGAACGGAATGTAAAGAGCCTCTGGGGAGCCTCTGGAAGGGTAAATCTTTTTCCCTCTCATCAATCAATTGCAATTAGTGCCCTCTATTCCAAACTTTAGGATCCCCCCTACATCAAAGGGTTGGTTTTGCACGTACCTTTCATCACTGGGAACAAAAGACTGCTTTGAGACTGAAAATTTGCTTGATGGCAGTCCAAGTCCATCTAATAGAACCTCCAGCCCCCCTATACTTCTGAAATGATTTTGTGCGCGAGTATTTTCAGATATTGTTGATCTCAGAGAGTACAAAGTTATGAAGTGGAGTGACAAATCAGTCCACTGCTCTTTCAAATTCAGCCTTCGAATGACCCTTAGGAGTTCTGCAAGGAAAAAACAGATATTTAAGCTACCAATGATGCACAAACGTGGCTAAAATGATATAACGAGAGGAAATTCATTGGAACAATTTTCTTGGATGTACTGACATTTGAAGCATATAGAAAAACCATGCTATACCTTGGTATGAAAAACTACTCAATGCACACATTTAACACAGCTTAAAAAATATATTTACTACAAGATTTAAGAAATTTAGTTATACAGACTCTACGAATTTGTTAGACTTCACAAATATATGTTGGTGAAACAATCTTGCATTTTATTCCATGCCAAGTTTCCAACCTCTTCAATGCAACTTGGGTATCTATTGGCAGCATAATTATAGTACATAGAACATATAACTTTAGAAACAAATTAAGAACTCAGTGCTGCTGATGATTGTATCATGATACATCTTACTCTCACCCACCTCCACAAAAAATGTAGAATGAATGACAGGTGGAGGGAAAATAACTTTGAACAAACAAATCTACTCCTGACTGATGGAGAGAATAATGGCTTGTATTCCTCCAAACCCTAGAAGGGTAGGATATATAGATCCTATACATGGGCCTCTAGATGGGCCTCTATACATGGGCTCACATATACACCAACACCCCCCCGCAGTCTGAACTACCGGCGCAGCGGTGTTCGAGACTGGACAACGAGAAAGCTAACATCCTCCCGCAGTCTGAACAATTCAAGACTGGACAAGAAGAGAGTACAAATAGAGTACAAAGGGCAAATACCCCCCGCAGCCACAACTAGCCACCGGCTATGTTGAGGCTGGAGCGAAACTCCGAGAAGGTCGAGGAGGGCAATCCCTTGGTGAAGATGTCAGCAAACTGGGAGGTAGTCGGGACTTAGAGTACCCGAACATCGCCACTGGCGACTCTGTCGCGCACGAAGTGTAGGACGATCTCCACATACTTCGTCCGCTGATGCTGGACGGGGTTGGTGGAGAGATACACGGCGCTGACGTTGTCGCAGTAGACGAGCGTGCTCTTGGCGAGCGAGCTGTGGAGCTTCGCCAAGAGCTGTTGTAGCCAGGACGCCTCCGCCACGCCGTTAGCGACAACCCGTTACTCCGCCTCAGCACTGGAGCGGGAGACAACCAGCTGCCGCTTGGACGACCAGGAGACCAGGTTGCCGCCCAGGAAGACGGCATAGCCGGAAGTAGAGCGACGAGTGTCCGGGCAGCCAGCCCAGTCAGTGTCGGTGTAGACCACCAGCTCAGCAGAGGACGAGCGGTGAAGTACCAGGCCGAGATCCACAGTGCCACGAACGTAGCGGAGGAGACGCTTCAGTGTAGTAAGGTGTGACTCCCGGGGATCATGCATATGGAGACAGACCTACTGAACAGCGTAGATGAGGTCCGGCCTGGTGAAGGTGAGGTACTGCAAAACGCCAGCCAGACTGGTAGGCAGTAGGATCAGCCACCAGATCACCCAGATCAGTAGACAGCTTCGCCTGAGTGTCGACAGGAGTGGAGCAGGGCTTGCAATCAGTCATCCCAGCCCGCTCCAGAATATCGAGTGCGTACTGCCGCTGTTGAAGGAGAAAACCAGACGGGCGAGGCTCAACAGTGACGCCCAAGAAGTGGTGGAGCTGACCCAGATCCTTCATAGTAAACTCCTGCTGCAGAGAGGAGATGACACTCTGAAATAGCTGCTGACTGGAGGCTGTGAGCACAATGTCATCGACATAGAGCAGCAGATATGCAGTCTCATCCCCACGGCGGTAGATGAAGAGAGACGTGTCGGACTTGGCCTCGGTGAACCCCATGTGAGCAAGAACATGGTGAACCGAGAGTACCAAACCCGAGGAGCCTGCTTCAGACTATAGAGAGACTTGTTGAGCCGGCAGACCATATCCGGACGACTCGAGTCCACAAATCCCGCTGGCTGAGAGCAGTAGACAATCTCTGAGAGAGTGCCGTGAAGAAACGCATTCTTCACGTCCAACTGGTGCACAGGCCAGGAGCGCGAGAGCGCAAGCGAGAGGACCGTGCGCACCGTAGCGGGCTTCACCACTGAGCTGAAGGTCTCATCATAGTCCACACCAGGTCGCTGAGTGAACCCCCGGAGAACCCAGCGAGCCTTGTAGCGCTCCAGTGTGCCATCAGCCCGACGCTTATGCGTCCAGATCCACTTGCCAGTCACCACATTGCAACCAGATGGACGCGGCACGAGGTCCCACGTCTGGTTGGCAAGAAGAGCCGCGTACTCTTCTTCCATCGCGCGACGCCAGTGAGGATCCGCCAAGGCGTCGCGGACAGAGGAGGGTACCGGAGAGACCCGCGGCTCTCCCTCGGTGGCGGAGAGAGTCGCCATCCGCCGAGTCACCATGGGATGAATATGCCGAGGATCCCGATGGATGACTGGCGGGTGGTACACCTCCGGCTCGGCTCGAGAGGGAGCCGGAGGAGGCGGTGGCGGCGACGGCTCCGGTGTAGGCATCGCAAGAGCCTCCGAAGCAGGAGGCGGCGCCGGTGTCGACGCCGAACGACGCCGGTACACCTGCACCGGCTGAGCGTACCGCTGCGCAGGGGCAGGGGAAGGGACTGGGGCCGCGCGTGGCGCAGCAGGAGACACCGGGTCCGCACGCGGCACGACCGGAGGTCCGGTGGCCGCGCGTGGCGTGACCGCGGGCACCGGGGCCGCGCTCGGCTCAGCAGGGATCACCGGAAGCGGTGCCGGTGCGCCGGGAAAACCTGCAGGAAAAGGACAGACAGGTAACGGTGGCTGAACCACCGAGTCAGTCGGAAACAAAGACTCCATCTCGGGGTCAGGAGAAGGTGTGGAGGAGGTGGAGTAGGGGAAATCCGACTCGTCAAAGACGATGTGTCGGGAGATCAGAACGCGGCGAGAGGTGAGGTCAAAGCATCGGTACCCCTTGTGGTCAGGAGAGTACCCGAGGAACACACAACGAGTCGAGCGGGACGCCAGCTTGTGAGAAGCGGTGGCGGGGGTGTTAGGGTAACACGCACACCCGAAGACCCGAAGGTGGTCGTAGCGAGGAGGGGTACCGAAGAGAGCGTGGTGTGGAGTGGGAGCAGAAGAAGCAGTGGACGGAAGACGGTTGAGGAGGTAGGTGGCGGTGTGGAGGCTCTCAGCCCAAAAGCGCGGGGGCTGAGAGGCCTGGATCAGAAGGGTGCGCACGACGTCATTCATCGTGCGAATCATCCGCTCAGCCTTGCCGTTCTGAGGAGAGGTATACGGACAAGACATACGCAGCTGAACACCCCGAGAGAGGAAGAAGTAACGGGAGGTGGAGTTATCGAACTCCCGCCCGTTGTCACACTGGACGGCCTTAACAGTGAGGCCGAACTGAGTGGACACCCAGGCGAAGAAGTGGAGGAGGGTGGGAAAGGTCTCAGACTTGGCACGCAAAGGAAACGTCCAAGAGTAGTGCGAGAAGTCATCGACCACCACCAGATAGTACTTGTAGCCAGAGAGGCTGAGTACAGGAGATGTCCACAGGTCACAGTGAATAAGATCAAAAGAATGCGCAGCATGTGAAGAAGAAGAAGAAAACGGAAGTCTAACATGACGACCTAACTGACACGCATGACAGAGGTGCTCAGCAGGAGCCATAGTACATGGAACATCGGTACTACGGCTGAGCTGAGCCAAAACGTCGCGGCCGGGGTGTCCAAGCCGGCGGTGCCAGGTGGTGGAAGAAGGCGTCACGGCAAAAGCAGTAGACGAAGAAGAAGTCGAAGACGGAGCAGCGGAAGCAGGAAGCCGAAGAGTGTAAAGGGGCCCCGGGCTATCACATCTGAGGAGCGGACGCCGGGAAACCGAATCCTTCACAGTAAGACCAGAAGAGTCAAATTCGATAGAACAGGAGTTGTCAGCAGTAAACTGTCGAATGAAAAGAAGGTTGTGAACCATTTGATGAGCAACAAGAACATTAGGAAGACGAGGAGCAGAACCCACAGCGGTGACAGGAAGGCAAGACCCATCACCAACCATGATAGAAGAAGGACAAGAGGGGTGTGGGGGTCGGACGGAAAAGAGGATACCGGCATCAGGAGTGGTGTGGAACGAGGCACCCGAGTCGGCGATCCACTCGGTGGTGACCGGCGGCGTCAGTCCCATGGTGCTGAAGGACTGCGCCAGAACGGCCTGGTCCCACCCCCCAGGCCAGGTCGGCTGCTGGCTGGGCTGAGCGGGCGGGGTCCAGTACGGCGCGGAGAGGGGAGCAGCACCGGTGAACATGGCCGTCGGCTGGAGCTGAGGACGAGGCCCCCCTCCCGGACCCTGGAACGGCCACATCAAGATGCGCCCTAACCATAGGTTGCTGAAGGATGGCCAGAGCGTACCTCCAGGGGCAGGGGCAGGAGCGGGAGTCGGAGCCTGAGCCGGAGGAGTCGGCGCGCCCCGACGGCTTCCACCGGTACCGGTACCCCCAGAAGCAAGGCCACCAGTGCCACCACCACCACCACGTCCCCCCCGCCGCCGACGTCCACGCCCCCCCCCCCCCCACACACACCTCCGGTCTGCCCGACGAGAGCAGCACCAAGGAGAGAGGTGGCAGGGGTGGCGGAGGAAGCCGGTGGAGGTGGGCGAGGGCGATCCAGACGCGAGACCCCTGGTGATCTCGAGGGCGAGGTCGTCCCGGACCTGCAGGAAGGAGGGGAAGGGCCTCTGGCGGGCGATCCAGCTCTTCAGGTGGTCGTAGGTGCTGCTCAGGCCCCGCATGACATTGAGCACCAAGACCCGATCGGACACCGGATCCCCGAGGTCGTGAAGAGCATCGGCCATGCCCTTTATCCGCCGGCAGTACTCACCGACGGAGAGGTCCCCCTGCACGAAGGTGCGGAAGGTGGCGTCGAGCTGGAGGGTGCGGTACTCGGCGTTGCCGAGGAACTGCCCCTCGAGCGCCACCCAGACCTGTCGCGCGGTGCCACCGTGGGTCCTGACGAGGTTCTGAAGATCTAGTGAGATGGTCCCAAAGATCCAGGACAGGGGGACACTGTCGAGGCGCAGCCACGCAATGTCCCGCGTCTCGATCGGCGAGTCGACGAGGACGTGGTCGTCGAGGGCGTAGCGGCGGAGGGTGAGGAGTCGAGGAGGACGGAGACTAGGGCCCTGATGTTCTGGACGCCGGCGGCCTGGAGGTAGAGCTGGGCGACCATGTGGTCAGTCGGGTCGTATCGGGCTCCAGATCAAGCGGGCGGGGCCTGGTGGGAGGAAGAGGCGCCGTGCTCAGGGTCGACGTGCTGGCCGGAGGAGACACGGAGGAAGCGCTCCGCCTCGGCGACCCGGAGAGCGAGGGCGTCGGCCGTGGCACGCTCGCGCTCCCAGATGAGGGCTGCCACGCGGACCCGCTCCTGTGCCGCCGAAGCCTCCGACTTGGCGGCGAGGAGGGCCGCGGCGAGAGCGGCGTCGGCCTGCTGCCCTCGGAGAGCGGCGGCGGCGAGCGGCGCATCCGCGGGCGCCATCCCCAGTCCGGTCCACGCGGGGCTGCTTGCCAGCAGCGACGGCGGCGCGGTGGGCGGCGGCGGCGGCGGCGGCGGGATCGACGGCAGGCGCCTGCAGCAGAGGCAAGGCGGCCGGATCCTGCACCTGCATCAGAGGCTGGGCGGCCGGATCAGGGGCCTGCAGCAGGAGCTGGGCGGCCGGATCGGCCGGATCGACGGCGGCCGCAGGGGCCTGCTGCAGCGGCGGCCCGTGAGGAGGAGGCCCAGGGGGCGGCGGCCCGTTGGGCAGCCCGCCAGCGGCGCCGCGGCCCCGCCCGCAGCGGCGGCGGCCGGATTTGGGAGCTGGGCCAGCGCCACCAGGGCGGCCGCAGCAGATCCGCGCCCCGCGGCGGCCGGGTCGGTGGCTCCCGCGGCGGCGGCGGCCCCTGCAGCCCCCGCGCCGGCGGCGTAGGGCGGCCGAGCGGCCCAGGCGCCGGCGGGAGAGATGGTCCAGGCGCCGGCCGGAACAGAGAACGGGTCGGCGCCGGATTTGAGCTGCAGAGCAGGGGAGGAGGAGAGGTAGGGGAAGGTTGAGAGGGGAGGGAAGGGAGGCGACGCTGGCTGCCGGCCAGCCATGGTGGCGGCGGCGGCGGCGGCGGCGGCTGGGGGGGAGGAGAGGAGAGGAGCCTAACCTATGCTAATGATACCATGATGGAGAGAATAATGACTTGTATTCCTCCAAACCCTAGAAGGGTGGGATATATAGATCCTATACATGGGCCTCTAGATGGGTCTCTATACAGGGGCTCACATATACACCAACACTGACACATTTTAATCACAAACCAACTGTCATTAACAAATGTGTAAGGAACACAAGGGATTGATTAGGAAGCTCGGTTAAGGTTCTGAGTGGACGGTCAAATGAAAAGGGGGTGATTAGCCCTCCGGCACAGAAAATAGATATAACTTGGAAAAGGTCCAAGTTTTTTTCAGATTAGTTAGCTAGCATTGCTATCTATTTCACTACATTCAAAGTTGGCCTTCAAGTGGCTCAGTTCCTTTTACCAAAACAAAATTTAATAACATCAACAAAACCATGTTAGGAGTTTAGAACCATTCATCCCAGGTTATATTCAACGGTGTTTGCACCATGCATCGCATGTTGTACTTTCTATCAAATTCTTAGCTTCATAGGGGAACTGCATTTAATCATCATCTTTTCTATGATACTTCCATTCCTAAAATACTCCCTCTGTTTATTTTTACAGAGCATACTTGAGTTTGAAAAAATCAAACTTCACAAAATTTAACTAATGGTTAGACAAATTATATGCATGATTATTGTGCAAAATTGTATCAGTAGATCCCTATTTGATAGATCTTTAAATACAGCATTGATTCTTTAGCAATTCATAATACATTGCAAAGAGATTTATAGTCAATGTATGCTCATAAAGACCTCTCCAAATCCCAATGCGCCTTATAAAAGAAATGGAGGGATATGTTTCTAGAAAAGATGCAATGCACTTGAAACTATCAGCAAAAAACATCAAGTAAATTGTACTTGGACCATGCTTTAAGATTACTTGAAAATCATAAGCATTGAAAAGATAGACATTACCTACTAACCAATTGACACCACCTGCTTCCATAACTGAAACAATGGCCTTTTTCTGCCAATTTTTATCAGAAACCATGTTTTTTGAAGTATTTGGAGTAACTATGGACAAATAAGCGCGTGATAGGGTGTGTTTGGAGCTTTTTAGAAGCTGTGAAATCCTTGTTGTAGTTGGCTCCAGATCCATGAAGTTTGAAATTATTGTAACAATGTACACAAGAACCTTTTGCATCGTCCTCATGTTCTCTACAGTTTTATTTGACAGTTGTTCGTCTGCCGCAAGCAAGCTGGTCAAGGTCTTCAGCTTTACAACTGCAGCTGAATATATGACAGAAAAATTCAGTTAAGACGAGGTCCACCACAAAAGTAAACATGTCATAATTTTCACTACAACAGTGAAACTTTTATCAAAGAGGAAAAAAATGAAACGGATCTAGAAATATTGATATATTAATATTTATAGCCAAGAGTATGTACCTTTCAAAAGAGCAGTGACCTTCTGCACACCTCCATAATAACTAAATACTCTACAGTTATGAACCGAACGGGTAACAATTGTCAAGCACTCAAGAACTGTCAATCCTTCAGTGTTCAATCCCAGGTCGCCCAATAACTCTGAAATGTTAGTGGAGGATTCTGGACAACTGCTGCCTAATAATGCAGGAAAAAAAGTAAGATCCCAATTTATCGCTGTAGTTGCAAAACCTAATAAACCACTGAATAACAAACGTCATAAATACAATAGTGCATTGTTAAATCTGATACCAAAGAATGTAATTGCTATTAAACCAATATCAGCAAAATGTATTTTCCTCATCAGAAGGAGCTGAAAACACTCAACCAGAAAGAGAGAAGAATTGGGTTAAATTGATTTACTCAAGCTGCTTAGCAGAAATGAAGTTACTTAGATATTAGACTACGTCTACAACCAGCGTTTGAGAGGCAATCGGACATACAAAAAAACAAGGTTCCAAAAAGCTACAGGGCATTCCGGTATTCTTTTTTTAGACCAAATACTTGTTTGGTCCTGCTTTTATTGAAAGCACAAATGTCTGGCCTACCAGATTAAAGTTCAGGGCACCTAAACACTGTTCACAGACAGCTTCCCTGCAGAATACCATGGAGAAAACAAACCCACTCCACTATCTAGCTACTACAAAGAAACTGACCCTTCCTGGATAAGAACTAAACAAAAGCAACCCACTCCATGGCATTCCTTTATTGTGCAAAATAAGCCAGCATTTTAGCTGATTTCCAGAAACCTTCATATAAATTCTGCCAGCTTATGTGCATTTTGCAAACATAAACAAAAGCACACACCTAATTTTAAACTAACTGTACGAGTATTCAATTTTTAAGTGATACCAATGTAGATACTAGATAAAGTCAATGATATCTAAAGTTGGGTAAAATGTTATGCTCCTTTTTTAACTGTGGTCATCTCAAATCACTTAGTCAGAAAAATATGCAAAGAGATCCTGACAGACATATGAATGGCAGCTTCAAAAGGTGCAGCTGTAGTGTTAGGTGCAAACTTCAAAAGTTCTATGATATAATTCCAGAAACGAGAACTATTGTTCGTTGGATAGATCCACTTACTTTCAGTAACAGATGAAGTTATTTGAGAAATCTCTTGAATGAGAATAAGGATGACCTCAGAAGGATGACCAGTAGAGCATCCTAAAACTGTATCATCTGATAATGATTCTTGATCAACTGATTGCTTAATATGGCCTGGCTCCCAATCTTTAAATGCTTTTACAAAATGCATGGCAAATATTTGCAGGGATTTCTTCTTTTCAGCCTATGAAATTGTTAAAAACGAAATGAGGCAATAAGATCTAACTTTGAAAAAAAAAAGTGAGTCACATTGAAATGCTACAGAAGCTTAGTAATTTCAAGTGTACCTATGCTTACGCTAAAGGCCTGTAGTGCCATCCTTAAACCAAGCTATATGGTCCAAAAACACAAATTTGTTGATTATTCATAGTCTTGAATTTTTTTCCCTCCTGTCCTTGTAAAGATACCAAGTGAGGAAACTAGTCCAATTGCTCACTTAATAAAGTTAACTTATGTAGAATTGTTGAAAGATAGGACAAAGTACATTTATTAATACACCAAAATTAGGACACGTCTACTGATTTTTTTAATGCTAGGACACAAGTGATGCAATAAGTACTTTTTAGTGAAACAGCTATTTGATTAAATCTGATACAGTCCAAGCAAAAGTCTGTGCAGGAAAACTTAGGACATTCAGACAGCAAGACGGGTACCTTGTCAATGGCATTCTCATACTTCTGCCAAAGTGCATTCAGAACTCCTTCCTCACCACTGTCACTGGAATCACATAACACAGGATTAAGAGAGAAATAAGCATAGTGTTGTAACAACACAATGAGCAATGACAGTTCAGTTCACCGAGACGTAACCTTGGAGAAACCACAAACAAGTAGCATCAACAGAACTTAGTTATTTATCTCTACCCTAAAAGCTCAGCAACAGAAGCTCATAATTAGTGTTCATAGGCGTAGCCAGCCAGGGTAATCCGCTTGACCACCCAATCCTCTGATTCAACACACTGTCTATTATGTGATTAGACACTAGAGAGGAAGGATAGTTGTATACTTCATACATTTAACTGCCAGGCACACTGACATGGAAAAGTTGAAGGGCGGAAAAACAACACAAGGTTATCCTGCTACAGTTTAACCGGTTAGCATTCAACGTATTTTGCTAATTCCATCGCGTCTATCATCACGAGTTGATACCTCGATGCTTCACCAACGACAGCTGAAAGGTGCAGAGGACACAAGCGCACTAGAAAATGCAACACATAGCTCGAACTCACTGGTGCGTGCACTAACAGATGCTGACTACACCAACACCACGGCTCAAACAAGCAGATCGCATTGCCCACTGCAGACGAGGCACTCGCGGTTACCTGAAGCGGACCCTTGGGGACGGCGGGGCGGCGACCCTGTCCGCGGAGGGGGACCCGGTGCCTCCTCGGTCTCCGCCCCCGCCGCCCGCGCCGGCACCGCCCCCCGGCGAGGCGGGCGCCGACTTGCGGAGGAGATCGGCGACGCCCTTGACGATGTTCATCGCCCCCGATCCGGCGCTAGCAGCAGCGGCACCGGCAGCAGCAGGAGCGCATCACCGCCGCGGCGAGGACGACGACGACGACGCGGCGACGCGAGGCGAGGCGAGCCCGCAGGATTCGATTCGAATCCAATCCAGCCCAACGCGATCCCCAGGTAGTGACAGAAGTGGAGACGGCGAGATCGCGTGATGGGGGGGGGGGATTGCAAAGGAAAATGTTCCGGTTGGGTTTTCTTCGACTAGCGAGCGATTTTTTTTTTTTTGACAGTCAGATCGAGGAGTGCGAGAGGAGGGATCTGGAATTCTGGAATGGGGTTGTTTCTCAGGACTCAGGAGTAAGGACAGTGGTGGGGTTGTTTCTCAGGAGGGGAGAAGTTCAGGGGGCTAATTAAAATGAAATACTTACAGTATTTAGGGAGCTAGGTGCCTTTTCTTTTTAGTGATTGCGTTTATCCGCTTTTTTGCGCTGGAGACCCTGTGAAACCCGATTACTCTTTTTGTGGGACTGCAGAGGGTTTTTTTTGGATGCCGGGATTGCAGAGTTGACCGACCCTCTGTCGCGGGTGTACGCGATAAATTATGGGCATCTTGGAAGGCTTCCGCCGGCTCTGGCTCCGGCACCGGCAGTGTAGTGTTACTGTAGCATGGAGCCGGCCGAGCCATCCAAAACTAAGCTCCGGAGCTCCAATAAATATTGTTGCATATCAGTGAGAAAGTAGAGAGGAGCGGAGCCGCTCTAATAAACAGTATTGCTACAGTACTTTTTGCAGTGGAGCCGGAGCTGCTTGGAGCTCTCCCAAACAGGGCCTATGCCTCACTTGTACTAGTTGTTTTTTTCTTTGCCTTTGTAACTAAACACGATCCAGTATGGCAGTATGGATGCTCAACTTCAACGTGGTGAATGGTCCATGGCAATGCTAAATCATGCCACAAGATCAATGGACTTAATGCTAAATAATACCGTAAAATCCAAATGATACTCATTTCTTTTGAAATTGCTATTTTTTAGTAGGGCCATTTAAAACTTCATTACTTATTACATAGTAATAAACATAACAAAATTACAAAGTTTAGATCAAACACCCTAACGAGTTTCTGCTAAGCGTAAAACTAGTTTTAACTACATAAAAGCGTAATATTTCTTCTAGAATTGCTACTTTTTGAAGAATAATACTTTTTAGTTAGTCTTCCATTGGAATAACGAGGAGCCACAATAAATGGATATATGTGTTTTCATTGGACATAAGTTTCATTTTTGTTAACTGAATTCAACTTGTGAGTGGATATGGATTGGTAATGGTAACTTTCACTCTTTCAGTTGTGACAGAACCACTACCGACTTGCGGCCTAAGTGTGGAGACGCAAAAGGGCGGTAAAAGGAGTATTCTTTTTGTCCAAATAAAAATTAGCATCTTCCTTTCCTATAACACTATTTTTATGAAAGATCAAAATGTTTTTTAAAAAAAGATCAAAAATTCTTACCAAGCTGTGCAAAAGGAACACTTGTTTTGTTTGATGCGAGCCTTTACTTCGGGAGGCAAGTACGTACTTGCGACTACGAGCTCATTTTCACTGTTATATCGTTGGCTACATCTCCAGTTTCTAAAAAAAATTCTACAGTACACATCGATTTTTTTGACATATGCATAGAGCATTAAATGCAATTGAAAAAATAATTTATTACATAGTTTAACTGTAAACGATGAGATAAATCTTTTAAGTCTAATTAGTTTATAATTGAATATTAATTGTCAAATACAATGAAAGTGCTACAATAATAAAACACAAAAAAATTCGTGAACTAAACAAGACCTCAGACAAGAAAGGCAATAGGACTGCTTCTTTTCTCACGCAAAAATTCACATGATATAACGATGAAACATGCTCAGTTCCCTGATGCAAAGTGTACAGATTATGCCAGGCCAGTGCATCATCCTACGCTTTATGATCCACACTTCCCTTGCTGTTGGTAATAAAAAAAAGTAGGCCACGGTTTCCAGTTCCACTACTCGATCGGGTTCAAAAAAAAAAGCAAAACGATCACTAGCCAAATTTCATTGTTTCCAGCCGTCCTCGTCATAGATCAGCGGCGCAGACGACATCATGAGATGCTGCACCTCATCGTCATCAATGCTCCCGGCGGTTAGGAAGATCGTCTGGTCAGTGACGACAGCGTCGCTGCCGGGCGCCTCGCCAGTGATGCCATCGCCCAGTAGGTTCGGCATCTCCTTATCGTCGGCCACACTGCTTGCCACTAGCCTCTTCGCCGGCTTCTCGTCTCCTGCGTCTACGTTGCCATTATCACAATTGTCATCGCCACTTCGATCATGACTAGGTTAAAATTGGATCCAGAGAGGAAGGCCATCGAGAGCTCACCGGAGAGGCATCCGCGTTTGTCGCCAAGGTTCTGCACCTCTTCTTGGATGCAATGCGAGGGGATACCACCACCGCCTTCGGATCGGCTGCTACAGCCGCCGGGGGGACGACGACCCGCCGAGTCGGCGTTCTCGTAGCTGACTAACCCCGGCATGGTTCCAAAATTTACCAGGCCGGCGTCGGGAACCTGCTGATGTTCCAGCTCGCGGCGGAGGAGCATCGTCTCGAGCGCGGCGCCGGCGGCGATCGCGGCTGATTGGACCGAAGGGAGCTCCCGATGCGCCATTGGCGGCAGCAATGGCGCCAGCGGCGGCATGTAGTTGCTGGGGTCGATCTGCAAGTTGCTGATGTAGGGGAGCAGCGGTGGCTCCTGCGCGGCCTTGCCGAAGTAGTAGAGCAGCGCCGGCGAGTCCGAGGCCGGTAGCGGCAGCGGCAGCGAAACGAGTGGGTCGACCACGTCGAAAAGGAACGGCGGCGGCTCTTGGCCTTCGACGCAGCCGACGGAGGTCGCGTCCGCGCCCGCGGCGGCGCCAAGGATGGTGTTGAGGCCGCCGGCGCGGATGAGGGCGACCTCGTGCTCGACCTCCGGAGGGTACAGCGGGAGGCCGGCGCGCTCGCGCCGCTTCGTCCGCGTGTTCCAGTAGTTCTTGATCTCGTTGTCCGTCCTCCCTGGCAGCTGGACGCCCGCACGCACAAAAGATCGATCAAATTCGCGCACGAACTCGATCGAATCTCATCTCACAAATAAATGAACTTATAATAAATCAGACCAAAATCGACCGTCGTCGATTCCGATCCGCTTACATGCGCGGCGATGCGCGCCCACTTGTTGCCGAGAAGCGCGTGGAGGCGGAGGAAGAGGAGCTCCTCCTCCGGCGACATGGCGCCCCGCTTGAGGTCGGGGCGGAGGTGGTTCGACCACCGCAGCCGGCAGCTCTTGCCACAGCGCAGCAGGCCCGTCTCCCGGCGCACCTGGTTCCAGTTCCATTCCCCGTGGCCCTGCATGCACGTGCCCGATCAGCTTCTCGTCTTCCTCGGCTGTCCAGGCGCCTTTCTTCAGGCCGGCGTCCTCCTCCTCCTGTGCCCTCTTCGGCCCGAACCTCCTGCTACCTCCACCGCGCGCCATCACAGCAAAGCGCCGCAGTCGCCGTTGCCACGGGCGGCGGCGCGGCGCTCCGGTCGCCTCGATCGATGTCCTGGGCGGGGCCGTGCGTGCCCGCCTCACCCCTCTCTCTCCTCCCCTTTTTCTTTTCTCGAGTACGCTTCGGGGGGAGAAGAGGGGAGAGAGCGAGGCAAGGCAAGTGATCTCGCCGCTACAGCTCGTGCATCATCGTCGCTTGCACAAGCAGGAGGCTAGTAAGGAGAAACGAAGCCATGAAGCATCGAAGAGCCGGAACCTGGCAACACCTAGCATTGGTGGTAGTAGATCGATAGAAAGAAAGAGGGTGTGCACTCTGCTCAATGCAGCACTATCTCTAGAAGAAGAATAAAGGATTTCTTTTTTTGCCGCGGGTGTGAGTACGGAGTGGACAGAGTACGCCATGCATGCACAGGCATATGCTAGGGTTGCCGTGTGGCCGCCGTTCATCAGGATCGATGTTTGACTGTGTTTGCATTTGCATGCAGCCGACTAGCGCACAGGGTTCACTCTACCGTTTGCACTGTAGATTTTACCGTTTTATTGTAGCGGTAACTGTTTTTTGACTTTTATATTTTTAAATTTTGAATCGGAAAACACCGGTTATCGCTACCGGCAAGTGTTGCCGCAAATAGCGGTAACGGTAAAAATCACCGGTAACCGGCGATTTACCGCCGGTAAGGTGAATGCTGCTAGCACATGGGGTTGTGGAGCGATAGAATAGCTCCCTTTTGACTAGCTAGTTCGCATGTTGGTGATTGCAAATTCGGTTGGCTTTACGGTAGTATAAAAATTCTTTTTACACTTATATGTAGCTACTTCCATTTGTGTATTTTATGCAGGCGAAAAATCTTTTTTACACTTGCTTGTTGTTACTTCGACGCGTGCATCTCATGACGTAGCATGTTGTTGACGTCAAAATTTTGCAATGGTGATTTTCGTAAGAACACCGGAGCTGATAAAGAACCCTCGAAGGCTGATAATTCATTCGGTAAGCTGTTAGAAAGAGTGTGGAATATTATTTATTCTATGGTGCTTCATAGAAACTATCTTTTTCTTGCATGGTGGGGATATTCTAAAAGACTGCCATGCTTTTTTTAAATGGGACCACATATAGAGTATTTTTTTCATGAAGCAAGAGGATTATTCCATGCTAAGCTATAGTTGAGGTAGTCGAGGAAGAGCAACGACGTGCGGTGTAAAGTGATGGCTCGGTGGCTAGCAAGGCAAACAACGAACTTGGAAGGCATTATTTGAGGTTACGAAGTTGCTAGCGCCCGGACGTCCGATGGAATATTTCCCATCGGACACTTTGGTAGTCTGTCCCAATAGCTGAAAATAGCGTTCGAAAAATATAAAATAAACTTTTACAACATTAAAGAATCAGCATTTGCGACATAAAAAAACATGCTGAAAATTGTTGTTAGCCATCTGTTGATGATGAAAAAGACCCGCCGCACCATCTGTTTCATGTTTGAGGGAACATTCGCACCATCTGTTTCATGTTTGAGGGAACATTCAAAATCCACGTGGAACATCTCAATAAAAATGCAATATCTGGATTAAACACTTGTAATATATCTATGAAGCATGTGCAAATTGCAACATCTATATCTATTTTTCAACATCTACATGAAACACTTGCAATATTCATAAATATGTGGAACATACGCTTGCAACATGTGTCAAAACTTGCCTGCTGCCCGCCATGGATGCCGCCCGGAGCTCCTCCACCGGCAGGCGCAGGGGAAGCCACGGGGAGCGGCGGTCGCGCCGCCGCCGAGGTCCGCCCTAGGTGCGAGGAGCTCTGCCCCCTTGGCCGCCGTGCAAGCTCCGCCCGCGCCCGCGCCCACGCCCACGCCCACGCCCAGCCGCGCGAACTCCACTGCGCCGCGCTTGGATGTAACACCCTGCCCGGATACTCCGGCCGTAGGCCCGGATACTCCGGACATGGAGTTCCTAGTTCATGTAATTTTTGTCCTCTGGGCCCCACAATCATTAAAACAGGGATCTCACCGTCTCTCTCTCCCTCACAGCTCACTCTCCCTCTCCCCCTCACGTGCACTCTCTCCCTCTCCTCATGAGCTCTCCCTCTCCCTCATGAGCTCCCTCTCTCTCTAGTGCCCTAGAGTGCAAATCCTCCCTCTCAACTTGATTCCAAGGCTAAGGAAGCTTCAATAGGCGTGGAGAACCCTTTTTCCATGTGCTCCTCCTCAGGGAGGCTTTGGATTTCAAGTTCTTCATTCAAGAAAAGCTCATCCTAGGTATTCAACTTGTGCCTCCCCGATCTATGTTTCTAGGAGGTTCTAAGTGATTTCCTTTGGACAATCATCTCTATATGCATCCTTGAACTAGGATTCGAGAGGGTTTCAAATTTGGTGTGTTGGTTTTGCCAAAATCAAGATTTCAGTTTTTGGGGCGAAAATGCTGTCGGGTCCGGAGACTCCGGGTATAAGCCCGGATACTCCGGGTTTTTGAACACTCCGGACGATACTCCGGGTATAAGCTCCGATACTCCGGGTTTGGGACACTCCGGGGGAAACTCCAGGTACAGGCTCGGAAACTCCGGACTTGGCAGTCCAGATACTCCGGGTATTTGTCCGGATACTCCGGATTTTTGGGGAATGTTTTGGGCCTGGGAGTGCAATTTTTGTGTAAATTACTAGTAGTTGCATCTAGTCATTGGATATTTTAAGATTGCAACCCATGCATGCATTCTCATATCATTTGCATACGTGTAGACGCCGCCGCCGAGGGAGCCGTGTACGAGGTGATCGCCGAGCCACAGGAGCAGCAGGGGCAAGTTCAGCAGGAAGAGCGGCGTGAGCACCCGGCCCAAGGCACAGTTGAGCCCAGTGTCGAGCAGCAGCCCGAAGGCAAGCCCCGGTGCACATCCTATTAAATTTAAATTATGGCACCTATATATGTATTTATTACTTGTGCATTACGTTTAGGAGTTGATTGAAACTCTAGTTGCATGAACCCTAAGTTTCCTTGAGTTGTACTAGTATGTATAGGACGATAGAAATGCTATGCTAGATAGGTTTCGGTAGAAGTCGAGTAATTCTTGGTTACTCGCGAGATATAGGATAGTTTTATGTTTCCATATATGAGTTACTAATCTTTGGATGAAAGTCTGGGAATGAAAGAAAGAATAGAATCTGAGACCGGGCGGGAGAGGTGTAGTTCCGCCTGTGTCGGTTAAGGACCGAGCCGTTGTTGGCCCTGTTGATCATGTTTGAACTTTACTAACCGCATGCCGGGAGTAGGAGGTAGTCGAAACCGGTAAACCGAGTACTGCCTCATCTCGAAAGTACAGGACTCCATCTCACCTCCTGGGGTAGTCGAGTGGTCGCGGAGAAATGGGGATGCATATGTTTACTTTTGGTGGTCTTACGTTGAGCTCGGCTGACCATATGATGGTGGGGCGGTCCTGCAGTTTGAGGCGGGGAGGGGAAAGGTTGGTGCGTGGGGTCCGACGGGACTTTTGCGTGCCGTGTTGGTTAGGTCCACCTTGCAAGGTTAAATCGAATCGATTCGCCGTCAGTCGCTCTCGGATATGAGCACCTTGGTCACTGCGTCGCAGCGTAGTGTTATAACGAGATGATGAGTATATTTATATACATATGATGATGAACACCTTGCATTATTGTTGATTGCACCACCATGTCTGCTATAGTTGATCCATGCAAATATTAGAATAGAGTTAATTTGTATAGAATCTAGAGCTAAAATACTGAAAGTAAGGAATTTCTTTAGTCGCTTTTCTGCAAAATAAACCACCAGCCAAAAGCTTTGCATATCTAGATATGTGGGCTAAGTTATACCCACTGGTCGGGTAAATCTTGCTGAGTATTAGTTGCTCAGGGCTTTATTGGAAAAATGATTTCAGGACCCGCACACGTAGACTTCTGTCCGTGTTGCGCCAAGTTTGTTTGACTGGACGCGGATGGGTGGAACATCGAGGCCCCAGGCGCGTAGCTTTGGAGTGTATGGGATTGCACACTCGTGGGCTGAGTGTGAAATTTCATTTCCGTTCTTATGTGTTGTAGTGGGCAGATTTCATGTTTATAAAACTTTGTATAAATGGCAGACACACTTGTGTATTATTATGTATTTCGAACTCGGTTTGTAAACTAAATGTTTCATAAGCGATGTGTGTTTGTATTTTTAAGTACTGTGTGGTGCTCCTACCATCTGCGCTCACCTTCGTGTGAGACCATCGGTGTTGTTTCGATCGGGCCGTGGGTTGAGAAAGGATCGCCAAATTAAGCCGTTAAGCTAATGCGCCCGATGTGTTTAAATGACAGCCATTACGCTTAATTAGAGTTTTAATTTGGCGGTTCCGTCACAGCTCGTATCAGAGCCGAAACGCACTGGGGGTGGTACGAGCACGACTAATTTTGTGATTTTTGCGACCTAAAAACGAGTTTCAACTTAGGATAAAAGGTTATTTGGAAGTGTGGGTGGGTTTATTTGTAATAGCCCTATATAGTTAGTATTAGAGTCGTGGCTAGATTGTGGTTCTGGAGATGAGAGGGTTATTGTAGGACGATCATGCATTGTGCATCATGTCATTCATTGTTTTAAAAAAAATCATGCATTTTGGGGGTGGGAACGAAGTGAAGGATCACGGGTGTATCCGGATACTCCGGACATAGGTCCGGATAGTCCGGGTGTGGTGTCCGGACATTCCGGATTATAGCCCGGATAATCCGGATTTGGCTCTGCAAAACTTCTGGCCTTTTGGTTTAATTTATGCTTTCTGCATTCTTCCATGGTGGATTATCTTATAATCAAGATATTGTGACCAAATCAAACGTGGTTGAATGCAGAACGGCAGCACCCCCGAACCCTCCTGATTTGGCTCAGGCCATTGCGGCCATGCTCACCGGACGAGACGAGCAGACGGCACTTCTTCGGGAGATTGTTGAACAAGGCAGAGCGCAGCGGCATGAGCAACACCACCAGCCCGCTGTCTCCGGATATGAGCAGTTTATGAGCACTCAACCGCCACTGTTCCACAAAGCAAACGAGCCATTGGACGTCGACAGTTGGCTTAAGACCATCGAGTCTAAATTCATGTTGTACCCCTACAATGACAACGACAAGGCGTCATTTGCAGCACAGCAGCTCAGGGGTACCGCACGTACGTGGTGGGACAACCACATGGCCATATTTCCTGCGGGTACTCGGTTTTCTTGGAATGAGTTCAAGAAAGCTTTTAGAGAACACCATATTCCCGCAGGGGTCATTCGCAGGAAGCTCACCGAGTTCTTGGCCCTGAAACAGGGTAACAACAGTGTTCTACAGTATTCCCAGGCCTTCAACAATTTATCGCAGTATGCGGGATACCACGTAGATACTGATGAGAAGAAACAGGCGTGCTTCAGGCAGGGGCTTAGCAGCAAGCTCCAGGATCGCCTGGCAATGTTCAAATTCAACACTTTAAGTGAGCTAGTCAATAGGGTTATCATTCAGGAGGACGCCCACCTAGCTCACAAGGCATAGAAGAAAAGAAAGGCGCCGGCAGCGGGATCTTCAAGCAGCACTCCCCAGAGGTTTCGCTTGGTGCAGTCGGGCCCGCAGCGAGCCCCCTTTCAGCACCAGCCGCAGCAGCAGTGGGGGTATCGGCCACCCCAGTATACACAGCCTCAGGGAACGGTCAGGCCTCCGGTTCCTCAGCAGAGCGAGCATAAGGTCTGGGTGCAGCAGCCGGGGTACGCCCCAATTTCTTTCCATGTTACAACTGTGGGCAGCCTGGACACTTTGCATGGAACTGCCCGATGCCGCCAAAACAGGGCCAACCGTCCAGTCAGCAGAATCAGAAAGGCAAAGTCGCTCACTTCAAACCGGGACAAGTGCATTACACCACCCTTGAGGGTGTCCCGGAGGGAGCTCCAGTGATGGCGGATACGTTTTCTGTAAACGATCATCCCGTCACCATATTGTTTGACTCTGGGGCATCTCATACATTCATTAGCAAGGAGTGTGCCATTAGGCTCGGATTGAAAATAGAAAACACGCCAAATCCATACAATATTCATTCGCCCGGGGACCAATTAATTACCAACCAAATTGTCAGGCGAGTGCCTCTCCAGTTACAAGGAAAATGATTTATAGCACATCTTATAGTACTCCCAACTCAAAGAGTGGATATTATACTTAGCATGAACTGGATGAAGGAACAAGGAGTTCTTTTAGACACTAATGCACATTCTGTGCACATAAAACCATCTGACCATGGGGCTATGACCTTATCTTTAAAGAACCTTGAGTCAACCACTTCCACTGTGAATCACACTGAGGGCAAGGCTTTGGCTGACATACCAGTGGTATGTGAGTACCCGGATGTTTTTCCGGAGGATTTACCTGGGATGCCACTGGATCGCAACGTTGAATTTGCGATTGAATTGCAACCGGGAACGACACCAATTTCCCGAAGACCTTATCAGATGCCACCCAATGAACTGGTGGAATTAAAGAAGCAATTGCAAGAGCTGCTTGACAAAGACTATATTCGTCCTAGTACTTCGCCCTGGGGCTGTCCAGCACTTTTTGTTAAAAAGAAGGATCAATGCCTCAGGTTGTGTGTGGACTATAGACTTTTGAATGCTGTCACCATCAAGAATAAATATCCACTTCCCCGGATTGATATTTTGTTTGATCAGCTTTTCGGGGCCAAAATATTTTCTAAGATTGATCTCCGCTCGGGTTATCATCAGATCAAAATCCGAGCCGAAGATATTCCTAAGACGGCTTTCTCTACCAGATATGGACTATATGAATATCTGGTGATGTCCTTCGGGTCAACAAACGCTCCGGCACATTTTATGTATCTCATGAACTCAGTATTTATGCCCGAGCTGGATAAGTTTGTCGTGGTTTTCATCGACGACATTCTTATATTTTCTAAAAATGAAGAAGAGCATGCAGAGCATCTTCGCATCGTCCTTCAGCGTATCAGGGAGCACAAGTTATACGCCAAATTCAGCAAGTGTAAATTTTGGCTCAAAAAGGTGCAATTTCTAGGCCATGTCATCTCGGAGAACGGTATTTCTGTGGACCCCAGTAAAATTCAAGATGTATTGAATTGGAAGACTCCAGAGTCTGTTTCAGAGATTCGGAGTTTCCTTGGGCTAGCAGGTTATTATCGCCGATTTGTATCGGACTTTTCAAAAATTGCTAGACCCATGACTGAATTACTCAAGAAAGGGGTGAGATTCAATTGGGATGACAAATGTGAGCAGACTTTTCAGACCCTGAGAAAGCTTCTGACGTCTGCCCCTGTCCTTGCTCAGCCGGATATTACTCGGCCCTTTGATGTATATTGTGATGCATCAGGTACGGGCCTCGGCTGCGTACTCATGCAAGACCAGAGGGTAATTGCTTATGCTTCCAGAGCCCTCAGGCGACATGAGGAGAATTATGCCACGCATGATCTGGAATTGGCAGCCGTGGTGCATGCATTAAAAATCTGGCGCCATTATCTTCTGGGCAACCCTGTTCATATATACTCAGACCATAAGAGTCTTAAGTATATTTTCACCCAGAGCGAGTTGAATTTGCGCCAGAGACGGTGGTTAGAATTGATTAAGGATTATGACCTGGAGATTCATTATCACCCGGGCAAGGCAAATGTTGTTGCTGATGCATTGAGTCGCAAGGCAAGTTGCAACTGCGTCTCAGCTACAGTTTGCATGAAACTTTGTGTCAAGAAATGGAGAAGATGAATTTGGCTATTGTAGCTGAGGGTACTCTTGCTAACATTGTTCTCACTCCAACTCTTCGAGATCAAGTTATTGCGGCTCAGAAAGACAATATTGGCATGGAAAAGATTATGCAAAGGCTCAGAGAAAATGACCCTCGAGTGGCATGTTTCCATTTAGATTGTGAGGGTGTTTTGTGGTTTAAGAACCGGCTGGTGGTGCATAAGGATTTAGAACTCCGAAAACAAATTCTTGATGAGGCTCACCTTTCTAGGTATTCCATTCTCCCGGGCAGTAACAAAATGTATCAAGATCTCAGACAGCGATTCTGGTGGACCAGGATGAAACATGAGGTCGCCAAATATGTGTCTGAGTGTGATATCTGTCAACGGGTCAAGGCAAGTCATCTCAGACCTGCTGGCATGCTACAACCATTGGATATCCCTTCGTGGAAGTGGGAGGATATTAGTATGGACTTCATTGTTGGTTTGCCTCCCACGTCAAAGGGATATGATTCTATTTGGGTTATCGTTGACCGCCTCACTAAATCCGCTCATTTTCTTCCAGTGAAGACACGTTATTCATCTCATCAATATGCTGAGGTATATATGGCTCGGATTGTGAGTCTTCATGGCGTACCCAAGACAATCATTTCAGACAGAGGCTCACAGTTTGTTGACTGTTTCTGGGAACAGTTGCATGCATCTCTGGGTACTCAGCTTATTCGCAGCTCAGCCTATCATCCTCAGACCGATGGTCAAACTGAGCGAATCAATCAAATTCTGGAGGATATGCTTAGAGCCTGTGTGCTCTCTTATAGCAAGAAATAGGATGAATGCCTACCCCTAGCGGAATTCTCTTATAACAACAGTTACCAGGAAAGCATCAAAATGGCTCCTTTTGAGGTGTTATATGGGCGGAGGTGTAGAACGCCAGTGAATTGGTCAGAAGCCGGGGAAAGGAATGTGTTCGGCCCTGAGATGGTCAGTGAGGCAGAAGAGCAAGTCCGGTTCATACAGGGGAATTTGAAAATAGCCCAATCTCGACAAAAAAGTTATGCGGACAAGAAACGTTAATCCGTCTCATTACAAGTGGGAGACCATGTTTACTTGCGGGTATCTCCAATGAAATGAGTCCAGCGATTCGGTGTGAAGGGAAAGCTCGCCCCTCGCTATGTTGGGCCTTTTCCTATTATTGAGCGATGTGGGCCGGTAGCATACCGCCTGGAACTCCCTGCCCAATTATCCGCAGTTCATAATATTTTCAATGTCTCTCAGCTCCGGAAATGTCTCCGTGTTCTAGAAAAGGTGATTGACATAGAGAAATTGCAACTGGAGCCCGATCTTGTTTATCCAGAGCATCCTATCAAAATTGTGGATCACAAGACTCGGGTAACTCGCAATCAAATCAGTCATTTCTATAAAGTCCAATGGAGCAATCACTCCGAACGAGAAGCTACCTGGGAAACGGAGGAGTTTGTTCAGTCAAAATGTCCGGAATTGCTCCAAACACACCACGGTACATGATTTTTCTACATTGTTTTTAAACTGGCACTTTCACCCTAAATCTCGGGACGAGATTTCTTCTAGGGGGAAGGATTGTAACACCCTGCCCGGATACTCCGGCCGTAGGCCCGGATATTCCGGACATGGAGTTCCTAGTTCATGTAATTTTTGTCCTCTGGGCCCCACAATCATTAAAACAGGGATCTCACCCTCTCTCTCCCTCACAGCTCACTCTCCCTCTCCCCCTCACGTGCACTCTCTCCCTCTCCTCATGAGCCCTCCCTCTCCCTCATGAGCTCCCTCTCTCTCTAGTGCCCTAGAGTGCAAATCGGCGTGGAGAACCCTTTCCCCCATGTGCTCCTCCTCGGGGAGGCTTTGGATTTCAAGTTCTTCATTCAAGAAAAGCTCATCCTAGGTATTCAACTTGTGCCGCCCCGATCTATGTTTCTAAGAGGTTCTAAGTGATTTCCTTTGGTCAATCATCTCTATATGCATCCTTGAACTAGGGGTTTCAAATTTGGTGTGTTGGTTTTGCCAAAATCAAGATTTTAGTTTTTGGGGGCGAAAATGCTGTCAGGTCCGGAGACTCCGTGTATAAGCCCGGATACTCCGGGTTTTTGAACACTCCGGGCGAAACTCCGGGTATAAGCCCGGATACTCCGGGTTTGGGACACTCCGGGGGAAACTCCGGGTATTCGTCCGGATACTCCGAATTTTTGGGGAATGTTTTGGGCCTGGGAGTGCAATTTTTGTGTAAATTACTAGTAGTTGCATCTAGTCATTGGCTATTTTAAGATTGCAACCCATACATGCATTCTCATATCATTTGCATACGTGTAGACGCCGCCGCCAAGGAAGCTGTGTACGAGGTGATCGCCGAGCCACAGGAGCAGCAGGGGCAAGTTCAGTAGGAAGAGCGGCGTGAGCACCCGACCCAAGGCACAGCTGAGCCCAGTGTCGAGCAGCAGCCCGAAGGCAAGCCCCGGTGCACATCATTTTAAATTTAAATTATGGCACCTATATATGTATTTATTACTTGTGCATTACGTTTAGTAGTTGATTGAAACCCTAGTTGCATGAACCCTAAGTTTCCTTGAGTTGTACTAGTATGTATAAGACGATAGAAATGCTATGCTAGATAGATTTCGGTAGAAGTCGAGTAATTCTTGGTTACTCGCGAGATATAGGATAGTTTTATGTTTTCATATATGAGTTACTAATGTTTGGATGAAAGTCTGGGAATGAAAGAAAGAATATAATTTGAGACCGGGCGGGAGAGGTGTAGTTCTGCCTGTGTCGGTTAAGGACCGAGCCGTTGTTGACCCTGTTGAATATGTTTGAACTGTACTAATTGCATGCCGGGAGTAGGAGGTAGTCGAAACCGGTAAGCCGAGTACTGCCTCATCTCGAAAGTACAGGATTCCATCTCACCTTCTGGGGTAGTCGAGTAGTCGCGGAGAAATGAGGATGCATATGTTTACTTTTGGTGGTCTCACGTTGAGCTCGGCTGACCATATGATGGTGGGGCGGTCCTGTAGTTCGAGGTGGTGAGGGGAAAGGTCGGTGCGTGGGGTCCGACGGGGCTTTTGCGTGTCGTGTTGGTTAGATCCACCTTGCAAGGTTAAATCGAATCGATTCGCCGTCAGTTGCTCTCGGATATGAGCACCTTGGTCTCTGCATTGCAACGTAGTGTTATAATGAGATGATGAGTATATTTATATACATATGATGATGAACACCTTGAATTATTGTTGATTGCACCACCATATCTGCTATAGTTGATCCATGCAAATATTAGAATAGAGTTAATTTGTATAGAATCTGGAGCTAAAATACAGAAAGTAAGGAATTTCTTTAGTCGCTTTTCTGCAAAATAAACCACCAGCCAAAAGCTTTGCATATCTAGATATGTGGGCTAACTTATACCCACTGGTCGGGTAAGTCTTGCTGAGTATTAGTTGCTCAGGGCTTTGTTGGAAAAATGATTTCAGGACCCGCACACGTAGACTTCTGTCCGTGTTGCGCCAAGTTTGTTCGACTGGACGCGGATGGGTGGAACATCGAGGACCCAGGCGCGTAGCTTTGAAGTGTATGAGATTGCACACTCGTGGCGGAGTGTGAAATTTCATTTCCGTTCTTATGTGTTGTAGTGGGCAAATTTCATATTTAAAAAACTTTGTATAAATGGCAGACACACTTGTGTATTATTATGTATTTCGAACTTGGTTTGTAAACTAAATGTTTCATAAACAATGGGTGTTTGTGTCGCGGGATTTGTAGGGTACCCACAGCCGGGTGGCGGAGCGCACCCGCCTATTCCCAGAGAGGGAGTACTCGGCGATGAACTAGGCAATTGGGCTAATCTAGCTCTGAGTCAAGCACACAAGAACACACGATTTAGAGTGGTTCGGGCCGCCGGAGCGTAATACCCTACGTCCACTGGGAGAAGTATTGTTCTTGGTTGTAAATGAACCTATCCTCTGCCGGGTCTTGGCTTTCACCCAGCCTGGTCTTCTTCTAGCGGGCGCCCCCCCTTTTATAGTCCAAAGGGGGGCGGATACATGGGGCGTTGAGGCCCCGACAAGTGGGCCCCACGCGACTGTGCAGTATACTGTGCAGAGTATTTAAATGGCTACAGTAGTCATGAATCTTTTCTCTGATATACTTCCACGCTCTGCTGCCCCTCTGACTTAGGGGGGTCTTCTCTTGTCCCGTCAGCTAGGTGCCCGTTGGAGTAACGTAGCTTGCGGCGTAGCCTGCTGATGCTATTATGCAGGCGTCATAATGGGTGAAGCCGAGCAGTCGTATCCACCTGTCACGGCAGACTGACAGGCGCGGTGTGGGCGGCGCCAGCGGCTCCACTACTCGTCTTGGTAATATGCGATCAATAGTGTCCCTTGGTCAATGAAACGCCTCGGCTTCTGTTATACCAATGCGGTCGTCCACCTACCGCAATGAATGTAGTGAGTGGTAGGCGAACTTTAAAACAGCCATATCTTGCAGACACATGGCGACTCCGGACCACCTCGAGGCGGGATGTCGGTTCTTCCTTTAGTGAGGGGTCCGGTTACTATACAGGGGGTCCGGGCTCCACGGGAGGTCCGGAGCCCCGGCTGTTTGGGCTGAGCGCCCGCCTCTCCCGGGACACGTGGCGTTCCCGGACCTTTCCCAGTTGTGAGACAGGTTCGGGGCCGTTGTCGAGAGAAACAGGATTCCGGACCACAGGGGTCCGGCTGTTTGGACGTAGCCAAGGATAACTACAAGGCCCTTGCCTAGACACAGCAAGAGAGGGTACCCCAGTCCTGGGGTACCGACAGTTTGTATTTTTAAGTACTGTGTGGTGCTCGTACCATCTGCGCTCACCTTCGTGTGAGACCACCGGTGTTGTGTCGATCGGGCCGTGGGTTGAGAAAGGATCGCCAAATTAAGCCGTTAAACTAATGCGCCTGATGTGTTTAAATGACGACCATTACGTTTAATTAGAGTTTTAATTTTGCGGTTCCGTCACATTGGAGCTGCCCCATTTCCGCAGTCCGGAGCTCCTTCGACGGCTGGCGTGGGGAAGCGACGGTCGGAGCAGCTCCTCCCGGTGCTCGAGACGCGCGCGCGCGAGAGTTAAGAGATTGCGCGTCGAGAGACTGATTTGGATCATGGTTAGATCATTCTACGAATCGGACGTCCAGTCCTATCCCTAGTATTACCGTTGGGACAGTTTGTGGAACGAAGAACAACAGCTTTGCTCCCACTGTCGTAGCTAGCTTGAGTTTCCCGTTCTCCGGCCCCCTCCCTCTCCTTCTCGGCTTCTCCGCCGGCGGCGAGAGGGAGGAGTATCCGGACTCCGTGTTTTTTTTTTCAGTTTTCTTTTCTTTTCTTTTATTTTCAGTTTGTACTTTGTAGTTGTCCGGATGGGTGCTGTGCGGCCACCTAAAAATAGAGGTTGGCTTGGCCGTGTGCCTGTCACGTCACGAAAGCGGGGATGCTAGCGTTCTCTTTCTCTCCTCGTGCGAGACAGTCTCGGCGTCACGAAAGCCTAAACCCCCCTTGAACTGATCAGGTGATCTCGTAGCTGCACTTGCACGCGCACGGTCGGATCGGATCAGACGCGACGTTATCCAGCCACGGGCACCGCCCCCTCCGCTGCCCTACCTGCCGGCTGCGCTGGGCCGCTGGCCACCGCACGCCACCGACGGCGCCGCGCGCGGGAGGCCCAGGAGGACCACACACACACACCGGAGACCGGACCGGACGCACGAAAGCGACGCCGCACCGTCGCGCGCGGCGGCGGTGGGACAGGGCGCGCGCGCGCGGGCGGGCGGGCGGGGCCTCCCCTTCCCGTCGCCTGCGACGCGCGGCGCAAGTGGGAGGAGGGAAGGAACCCCGCGCGTGCCCCATGGGGGCGGGCGGGGAAACGGACGAGCCGAAGCGAGTAGAAAACAAAGGCAGCTGGGGACTTGGGTTCAGCGTCCACAGCGTCCTGAAGCGCCTGGAACCCCGAGCCGTCCGTCTCCCACTCTCCCTGCTCTATCCGATCCGGTAGCAGCCTCCAGCCAGCGACGGCGAGCCAGTGGCCGCTTCGTCTCGTACTCTCAAGTTCACCCGCGCGGCGCGGCCATTGCCAATTGCTTCGCAGTTACTGCTTGCTGGCTGGCTGTAAGTAAAGGGTGGTAGTTAGGTTAAGAAAAAAATCTATTTTTGACCATCCAATTCCGGCATCAGTTTAGTTTTGGCCATCGAACTCCAAAACCAAATATCTTTGGCCATCCAACTATCAAAATCGTTCAAATTTGACTATCGAGCTGTTTTGGTGGCTGGTTTTAATTTTTTATTTATAATTAAGTCTTTAGATTTTAAAATAATTATTACTTTTTGTCCGTACCTCCGATTTAGGTCATTCTTGCGGTCACACATTCGTAATGGTGAGCTTTATCTTTTACAATGTTCTTCATACAATTTTATCACTATTTGTTATATTATTCTTATATTGTTGTATAAAAACAACAATATAAGAAAAGTAAAATAAACAGTTACAAAATAACATAAATAATATTTTAAAAGACAAAACTCATCGTTACGAAGACATGACCACAAGAATCACTTAAATCGGAGATACGAGAAAAAATAGTAATCATTTTAAGATTTAGTCCTTGGATCTTAAAATGATTACTATTTTTCCGCATATCTCCAATTTAAGTGATTCTTGTGGTCATGTGTTCGTAACAATGAGTTTTATCTTTTAAAATGTGGTTTATATTATTTTATAATTGTTTGTTTTATTTTTCTTATATTGTTGTTTTTACACAACAACATAAGAATAACATAACAAATAGTGATAAAATAGTATAAAGAGTATTTTAAAAGATAAAGCTCACTATTACAAACGCGTGACCGCAGAAATGACCTAAATTGGAGGTACGGACAAAAAATAATAATTATTTTAAGATCTAGGGACTTAATTGTAAATAAAAAAATTAAAACAACCCACCAAAACAGTTCGATGGTAAAATTTGAACGATTTTGATAGTTGGATGATTAAAGATACCCGATTTTGGAGTTCGATGACCAAAATCAAATCAAGGTCAAAGTTGGAGGGTCAAAAATGAATTTTTTTTCATAGTTTAATGCTGCGGGCGGGGGCCAAGTGGCGTGCGCCGGTGGACTCACTGACCAGACCGACCGACCCGTCGGTTGCTCGGCTCGGCCCTGCCTCGCGTCGCATCCACCGACCCCCACCCACATGGAAACAGGGGAAGGTGAGGTGGGCTGCAGCCGCGGGAGAGAGTGACAGGCCAACGAGTCGGCCAGTACCTCCACGTCCAGCTCCAGCTCCATGGGTTCGATTTCGATCCGGGAGGGGAGGAGCTGAGGCCGGGGAGGAGGAGGAGGAGGAGCTGCTGGGACTGACTGTGAGGGGCAGCAGGCCAGCAGCCGTAGCACGCGGCGGCAGCCATGAGCTGGAGACGAGGCGGAGGGGATGGAGGCCTCTCCAGGAGGTGGGCCTTCCTGCTCTGCGTCGGGAGCTTCTGCCTCGGTCTGCTCTTCACCAACAGGTAATTAACCATCCCCATCCCCGCCAGCGGCTGCTCCATCTCCAAGCCTCCAATTCAGGCATCGCTGGCTCTTCGATTCGAGATTCCTTCCTTCTTAGCTCGGAGCTGCTGGTTTTTTTTTAGCTCGGAGTTGCTGATTTGAGCCGGGCCCGGTTCGAGATCCGCGGCCTTTTATGCTCCTCTGCATCTGCATCTGGGTGATTGCCGCGTCGGGGGGGCTCGATTCTTGTCGCTGTGAATTCGTGTTCCCTGGATTTGGGCCGAGTGTTTTTCGATACGCGTTTCAGGATTCGACCGGTGCTTTGCTAGCTTCGTGACGATGCAGCTATGCGATTGCTGTTGAGCTGGGATTTTATTGTTCCATGAACTGCGAATTTAGTTGGTTGCCACATCTGGACATTTTTCTTTTGCCAATTTGGTCCGATTACGGATTATGGATCGTCCTACGCAGAACCCAGATGCATTTGTAGCTTTGTACTCTCTTCTATGGGCTTCCGTTTGTAACAGTGTAACCACTGTACGGACATCTGGTTCCGTTTCAGCAATTCAACCAAGTTAATTTGCTTTGAATGTAATGCTACTCGACTAGCGAACGGAATGATCTATCCTTCCTTACATTTGTCATGATCGTTTGTTCCAGAATGTGGACGCTGCCTGAGGCAAGCGAGATTGCTAGACCAAATGCAAATGTAGAGGAAAGCAACATGCCTGTTGCTGCAGAGTGCGGTTCTAAGAAGGTACGTCGTTTCTCTCCCTCCTGCTACTTCTCCAAGCATTCCAGAGTAGTAGACTTGTAGTCTGTTCATGCAATCATGCCTTGCTATTGTTGCACCAACCGGTCAACCGCCACTAGTAGCCAGTGTTACAAAATTCAGTACCTTATGGTTAATACAATGCCACGCGCAGAATCATCAGTGACACCTTATTTCATTATTATTTGCTAGATCCAAGAAAAACACGATTACAGGGATATTTTACAAGTTCAAGATGCTCATCACGATGTGCAGTATGTGTTGACCTTCTCTTTCTTGACCTTAATGTTTGTTCCATGTTTGAAATTACAGCAGTTTTAGCTTAAATTTCTGATCGGATGTTCACAAATGGTTGAATGTAGGTCACTAGACAAGACGATTGCAAGCTTAGAGACAGAGCTCTCAGCTGCAAGATCTCTGCAAGAGTCTTTGCTCAATGGTTCCCCTGTTGCAGAAGAGTTCAAAGCTTCTGAATCAATTGGGAGAAGAAAGTACCTTATGGTCATAGGGATCAACACCGCTTTTAGCAGCCGCAAGAGGAGAGATTCCATACGTTACACCTGGATGCCTCAAGGTTTCTAACACTGAAATATACTGATTATTTCATTGGTTTAGAATATTTATTATATTCTCTGAATAACTAATAATATAGTACTGAAAAATAGGTGAAAAGAGGAAAAATCTTGAAGAAGAGAAGGGGATCATAATTCGTTTCGTTATTGGCCACAGGTATGATGAAATAAACTTTTATGGTTATTTGTAATTGACGTCTACAACAAGTTCTAGATCTATCTATTTCTTCGGAAAGTAACTTGTCATAAGCTGTGCATGCTATGCAGTGCTATATCAGGTGGAATTGTTGATAGAGCAATTGAAGCAGAGGACAGAAAACATGGGGATTTCATGAGGATTGTAAGTTAATTGTTTTAATTGCCTATTAATTTCACACGGGACTGATAACATGAATGCTATTCTCAGTTTCGCTGGGATTGCTGAGTTGCCTCGCTATTCACTATGGTTACAATTTTATCCAGGATCATGTTGAAGGATACCTTGCATTATCTGGCAAAACCAAGGCCTACTTTGCTACAGCTGTTTCACTATGGGATGCAGATTTTTATGTTAAGGTTGATGATGACGTGCACGTGAATATAGGTAAATCTCCTTATGAGGAACTTTATATGTTTCTTTGATCTCAAGTTAGGAGCCAAGAGATCATATGTTCAAAACTCTTAATGTACTACTGAGCCATCATTAACCATGTCCTGTTTTTTATATACTCTTGTTTAAAACTACAAGCACTAGACATGGTGTGAATATGTTTCAGAAATAACTTATGGCAGGCTCTGGCAAAAATGTCTAATATTGAAGTTTTGCATTTGCAGCAACGCTTGGACAGATTTTATCCAGACTTGCATTAAAGCCAAGGGTATATATTGGATGCATGAAATCTGGACCTGTCCTATCTGAAAAGTAAGTACATTGTGGTGATAAATCTCTCTATTGAGGATTGTAAGTTAGTGATTTCAAATTTGACTCTGTGTTTGTGCTTTCCTTTAGGGGTGTGAGATATTATGAGCCTGAGCATTGGAAATTTGGGGAATCGGGAAACAAGTATTTCCGACATGCTACCGGTCAATTATATGCTATTTCGAAAGATCTAGCAACCTACATATCTATAAACAAGTGAGGAACATGTGTATCACTGTATTTTACTTTTCTCCAACTATAGCAACCTACACTGACTTAGTTGCCACTAATCAAACTGCACCAGGCATATCCTGCACAAGTATATAAATGAGGATGTTTCATTGGGTTCTTGGTTCATCGGGTTAGATGTTGAGCATATTGATGACAAAAGACTTTGCTGTGGTACTCCACCTGGTAAGCTTCCATTGCTTCATACCTGACCAACTTTATATTGCTTGGTCATCAATCCATCATCAATCAGGCTCGATCATTTAAGTTGCTTTCTGAAATTGTAATGTTGGAAGTACTTCAGGGTACAAAGTGTTTTTATGGAGTCACATACATTTACTTGTCTTCAATTACAGATTGCGAATGGAAAGCTCAGGCGGGGAACATTTGCGCCGCGTCATTCGACTGGAGGTGCAGCGGCATATGCAACTCCGAGGGGAGGATCTGGGAAGTCCACAATAAGTGCGCCGAAGGCGAGAAGGTGCTGTGGAACTCCACGTTCTAGCACAAACGAGGCAGTGGCAGAAGTCGCATAGTAGATCCAGCCATTTTGACTGTGTTGTTTGTAAATTGTCCCACCCTTTGTATCTAATTCGTTTGTAGGTAGTTGTGATTTTGTGACGGGCTAACACCGACGAAAGCGGACCACAATTTTAGGTAGTGTCTGTCTGCCGGTGGCGGTGAAGAAGCTGAAGAAGGGTATAAGAGGTGGTGCATTCTTTTGAGCGAAAATGTTTAGGGTGGTCATTTTGTACCGATCTCCTGTACTGTATGTATGGCTGCCAATATGTGAGACCAACAAATAAAAACTTTTGTACACCCACACCCCCGGTGCTACGTTTCGTAATTCTCAAATATTCATCGAAATCTGTTGAGATTCAAGTGTAGAAATTCAGCTTCAGTCTATAATTTCTGATCTCTAGTATCCGCTTTGAACTTTTTCAAGGAGTAAAGAGAAGTCATCCGACTTTAGCAGCGAATTCAGTCTGAAGCTGCCGCTGAATCTTTTGCAAATTGCGAGCAACGCTTGTCCAAGAAGCTTCTTCCCTGCAGGGACGCGCGCACAAGCCAGTAACCATTGAGAAATCGAAATGAGGCCCCACCAGTCAGTGAGGCTCCGACGATCCACGTGTCCCGCCATTTTGTCCTGGGCCCGTGCGCGCGCAGTGCCAGCAAGCACCGCGTCCTTTTCCCAGTTTCCGCGCGCTTCGTTTCCCTTCCCGCCAAGGTTTCCCTCCACCGTTCACCTCGCGCCTTCATTAATACCCTACTCGCCCCCCACCAATCCCCCAAGCAATCCCACAGCTACGTCGCGCGCGCGCCGCCCGTTCCCATCGCCTTCGCCTCCTCCGTCCGGCCATGGACCGCCGCCTCCGCGCCACCCCGCGCGCCGCCGAGCGCGGCAGCCACCACCAGTTCCTCCGCCCCGGCGCGCTCGCGCGGCTCCGGGACTCCAGGATCGTGGCCCGCTCGGTCCGGTCGTCGGCGTGCCTCCTGCTCCCGCGGTCCGCCCTTCCGTCCCCCGCGCCGCCGTCCGCCGTCTCCGCGGCGGAGCAGGCCGTTGCGCCGCGCTTCCTGGGGACCGGCGGCTCGGGGCGGTACCCGCTCCGGAGGAGGGTCGCCGCGGCCAGGGGCGTGGCGTTCTTGCCGCCGCCGTCGCCCTAGCCGGGCACGGAGGCGTCGTTGGGCGCGCTCGCGCCATCGCCGGATCCGCTGGGATTAGTTCGGACTTCGGAACGTGTCCCTGGAGCTCTAGATTTGTGTTTAGTTCAGTAGGATCTGTGCAGATGGTTCGCAGTTTCTATGTTTACTTGATAGTTTCGATTTGAGGAGCAATAATTACCTTGGATTTTTCTTGTTCCGATACAAGTTTTGACAGTAGAGCCGAGTAATCTTCACACCGCTTGCAAAGTTGCAAGCTGCAATGCAGATGCTAATTGCTGTCCTGCACGAACAACTAAGTCCAACTAAATTGTGACTTCCATCTTTGAGGATCTCACTGAAAAACTTGGAACTCCGATCGAGCTACAGGAAGATGGATTCGGACTGCGTGCGTTCTTTTCAGATGGTAACGCTGCTTTGAAGCAGAACAGGATGCGCAGCTTGTATAGCTTGACTTGTGAGTGTGCTTGATCTGATTGGAAACCAAACCTGACAGTGATGGCAAAAATTGCACGAATTGAGCATTTGCGATGGGTTCAGATTCTACTCGCAGTTAGGCGATGAAAAGTGGGGGCGTAAATTTTGTGAAAAGCACACCCGGAGTACGTAAATTTCGATTCCAACCAAAAAGTTCAATAATGTGGTCCGGGTCGGCAGAGGCAGTCACGCTCCGATTCGCCGGTGGCGGACTGGATGAGCGAGATGAGCATTCTGGCGAGGTGGGCCCAGCCCAAGGAGGCCTTGCTCACTGACGTGCGGGCCCAGAGGGATCATCCGCGGAGCAACCACTTCCGGGCTTCCGGCAAGCAGGTCGAGAATCTAGCGCGGACGAGCTCCATCCGGTGCGGGAGGAGTTGGATTTCTGTTGTGCGGGCTCGATTCGGTGGCCCGACACGGCGACACCGCGATCCTTCACACTCGCATGGCGCCGCCGGGGCCTTCGCCTGCCGTCCCGGCGTGGGCGACGGCCAACGCCCTCTTCCGCCGCCACCGCCGCCTGCTGCCGCTCGTCCACCCCGCCGCCTCCCTCCGCGACCTCCTGCCCGTCCTGTCCCACTGCCTCGTCTCCGGCCTCGCCCGCAGCCCCTTCGTCGCCTCGCGCCTGCTCCTCGCGTCCTCCGGCCTATCCCTCCCCTTCTCCCTCCTCCTCCTCTCCCATCTCCCGGCCTCCTCCCTCTCCCCGTTCTCCTTCAACTCGCTCATCCGCGCCTCCCCGCCCGGCCTCGCGCTCCGCCTGTTCGACCAGATGCGCCGACTAGGCTTTTCCCCGGACACCTACACCCTCCCATTCCTGATCCACGCCTGTTCCGGCAGCGATCCTCCGCTGTGCCAGTCTCTGCACGGGCAAGCCTTCCGTCTTGGCTACGGCGGCCACCTCTTCACGCAGACGGCGCTGATGAACATGTACTTTGTCTGCGGGTCAGTGCTCGCCGCTCGTAGGGTGTTCGAGGAAATGCCGGCGAGGGATGTGGTTGCATGGACGGGCATGGTCTCCCGTTATGTAGACTCTGAGATGTACCTGAAAGCAGTTGAGGTGTTTCAGGAGATGAGAGGCGCTGGTGATTCTGTGCGGCCTAATGAGGCAACGGTGGTGTCAGTTGCCTCTGCCTGTGCCGGTCTGGGCTCGCTGGAGTACGCCAAGGGGCTGCATTCGTATGTGGAGAAGGTTGGCTTGGAGGGCGAGTTGATTGTCAGGAATGCATTGATTGACATGTATGGGAAGTGTGGCTGCATTGAGTCAGCTCGGGGGTTGTTTTGTTTGATGCATGAGAAGGACCGGCATTCATGGACAGCAATGATTTCAGGACTAGCTTCACATGGGCATGGCAACGAAGCAGTTGCTTTGTTCTTCCGCATGTTGGAAGCGGGAGTACGTCCTGATTCGACTACCTTCATCGTCGTTCTGTCTGCTTGTAGCCATGCTGGATTGGTGGATGAGGGGATACATATCTTCTATTCCATGGATAGTGAGTATCACATCTCTCCAAGCATCAAACACTATGGCTGCATGGTGGACCTTTTCAGCAGAGCAGGGCTTATTCACCGTGCTTATGAATTCATTAGGACAATGCCTTTTGAACCAAACTTGGAGATTCTTGGGGCCCTGCTGAGTGCATGCAGTATAAATAATGAATTAGAGATTGGGGAGCTCGTGCTCAATAAGATTGAGTCAGTCTGCTCATACAAAGGAGGTGCTGGTGTGCTTCTGTCCAACATATATGCTAACCAAAACCTGTGGCAGGAAGTGGATACCATTAGAAGGAAGATAAGAACTGAAGCAATTGCCAGGAAGCCACCTGGTCAGAGTTTGATTGCAACAGAAGTTCCTTGCATGAGTTTGTGATTCGTAATTTAGCAGATTTACTTTAGAGGAGCTGCTGCTCCTGATTTTGGACAGGTTAGGAAACTTGTAAAGAAACGTATCCTTTCATTCAAAAATTAATTCTAGATTGAGTATTCAATGTCTATCCTCACACGTTACTTATTTTAAATGTCAAGGTGCATTTGGTTGTACTGTTAAAAAATGATCCTGAAATGCCCTGTGTTTGCTTTCAAAGATTCTGTAGGCCAGCTGAAATGGAAGGTGTTGTTGTGGGAGAGTGATCCCTTCGGACAACAGCTGTCTCTTCAATGCTGCGGGGTAAGTTTGTTGTCATACTGTGCTATTTGGTGATTTTAACAAATGGAATGGTTGCATATTATACTTTGTAACACCACTGTTTTGATACAGATATGTGATGGAGCACAACCGGAATAAGGCTTCTGAGCTCAGACAGAGGCAACTTCTTCAACCAGATATTTAACAGCTCAGTAGCTCAGCATTTCCTGTTATGATTTCGACTGTCTAATAAAACAAGTTGCATGGAATGATTTGCAATAATATAGAAATATCTCATCTAGATGAGCAACTTGATGTTAATTCAGTTCATATATTTAAATATTTTTTCAGGGCTGCTCTCATGTCATGTGTTGATTGTCGAACGTGATGACATTTGTTCGATCCAAGAGCATGTCAATATGTTGAGTTCCTTATTTAGTCAACTGAACGAATTTAATGGTCTTCACAAACTTTACGTGATATATGATGGTTCACCCACTGTGTTATTTACATCAAACCAGAACCGTGACAATTGATAGCCTTAGCCTTAGTAGACCTATGAAGTTCTATTTGTGCCCATGTGTTGTTGTTGTTTTTACTCTTTAGCTGCAAAATTTCATGTACGGAAAGCAATATGCATGTGTTATCGCCATCTTGAGGCCTCGGCCGGTATATATAAGAGTACAAGGCTTGGGGTGCAAGGCAACCCCACCGGATATGTATGGCAGTCCGGATACAATATCTAAACTACCAAATATACTCTAACATCCCCCCGCAGTCACAGCGGGAGCACTGCAGACGGTGAGACTGGAGAAGAAGCCGAAGGTAGGAACCGACGGACTGACACCCCCCCCTCCCGCCCGCAGTTGTAGCGTCGGCGCAATGCGGATGCTGCGACTGGAGAGAACCGGCGAGAAACTCATGCGGATGGTAGCCCTTTGTGCCGATGTCGAAGAAGCCGAACTGGAGCAAGTAGCCGTGGTCGAGGAAGTTGTGCGTAGGGTAGCCGTGGTCGATGGTGAGCTGTCGAGGTCGCCGATGGTAAGGAGCCGCACAGGAAGCCGCGGGCGCACGAGGAAGCGCCATGGTGGAGGCGTAACGGAGACGACGCCGGAGATGAAGACGGCGACGCGTCGAGGCAGTCGAAGAGAGAGTTGATGCCGCAGTCGATGCAGACACGCCATCGAGCGACACATCCCCGGGTTTGCCAGACCCGTGAATGCATCGGGGACGATGGCACGCACCGGTGTTGCCAAGACCGGACGTGCAAGGGAGAGTGCACCACCAAGACGCCGTTGTCTGAGGGACCAGCAGAGAAGGCCTCCACGACGGTCGCAGGCGCAGAAGAACGGCGAGGAAGAAGATGCCGATGCAGCCCGCAGTTGCTGGAGTAGACGATGGGGTAGAAGTGGACGGCGACGAGGTGGTGCTGGACGAAGCGACGAGGTAACCCCCGACGATCTGGCGCAAGGCCTGATGAACCGAAGGACGCGGTGGCGGAGCTCGAAGAAGGCGACGAAGAACTCGAACAGCTCGGTGAAGACCATGTGCGCGCAAGGCGTGCACTGACGTAGTCGTAGACGATGTCGAAGATGCGGTCGAAGTGGCCGGCGTGGACGAAGTCGAGGACGTAGTCGGCAGCGGTGAAGATGCAACAACGAGGAACACCACGGACGGTACCGCTGCTGCCCGAAGAGGCGAAGCAGCAACCACCCTCCATACTCGAGGAAGAGGCGCGCAATACGATGACGGACGTCACGGGAGCCAGGTGGATCGCGCACTTCGGCTGATCAGACCAAGTATGTGTGAGGCGAGACGACGATGGGCGAAGTCGGTGGAGGCGTCCCGATCGGTGGAGGCGACGACGAGCCAGCGAAGATCGACGTGCGGACGAGGCGACGAGGTGGGCGGCACAGATGGGCGTCCCCTAGGGCACCGTCCATGTCGCTATGCCGCACAGTCGAAGACGAAGAAGAGGCCGGTGAAGTCGATGCTGATGTCGAAGTAGAGGCGTGCGGTCGACGGGCGGTAGACGACTCAATCTCGAGCAGTGCTCGAGTAAAAAACAGAGGAATTACCAAAAAAACAAACCAACAGCAGCTCGTGTAGCACCTCTGGGTGCGCGTAGCGCAATCCTCTCAATCTCCTCTTTTTGTTTCTCTCCCGTCACGGTCAACGACCGCATCTGAAGCGGAAGAAACAGAGTGAGAGAGAGGGACGGCGGACGACGATGAGGGAGGCGGGCGGGCGGCTCCCTGCGGTGGCGCTGGAGGTCCTGCGCCGGGCGGCTCCCCGCCGAGACGGGCCGCGGAGGGGCTCCGTACAAGACTTGGGGTGCAAGGCAACCCCACCGGATATGTATGGCAATCCGGATATAATATCTAAACTACCAAATATACTCTAACACATCTTTTTTTACTATCTGGACTCACCGTAATGTTGACATTGCTAATATTTCTTCCCTGTTTGCTCGAAGGTAGCAGCAGCAGTTGTTAGTGATCCTGAACTTCAATGAAGCCTTTCTTCGCAAACCAAGTGAAGTATACTGTGCTTGGATTTTGGGGTCTCAGAAGAGGGGAGGTGAGTTTCAGTACTATTAATTTGCCATCGTAGCATTTAGTTGGAACTCAGTTGCCAGAATGCCACCCGATATGTGACACTGCCAAAATAGCATTGGCTGCGACACACAGCCAATTCCACTTTGTGTCACAACTTGGATAGTATTCTGGCAATTAGTCCTGCAACAGAATGGTATGAAAATTTTCCATGGACTGGACTTCTCCACAAATCCCGCATAATATCTGTCATATCATATGATATTGAATGAAACATTTTCCCGCAAGAAAGGACTTATGGTGATATCTTTGTTTTCCATTGCTTACACCTGACACTACAAAATAGCTGGGACTTGATAGTCCATGATTCCTCATTAGACATCTCCACCTGAAACGTATGAACCTCCATTAGAAGCCTATGACTTAGTTTCAGAGTCTTGGCAAGGATGCTGTTCTGTTCTACCGGAGCTCCTGATATTGGGCAGGTTAGGAAACTTGCTAAGAAAAAATATGGGAAATTGAACCGGAGTATTTGATTGCTATCCGGAGTGCCAAAGGGTGCTTAGTCTAGCGGTTAAGACACTCGAGCGGCACTTCACAGGTCCTGACTCCTGAGTTCGAATCCCTGTGGGAGCAAATTTCAGGCTGTGGTTAAAAAAATCCTCTTGCCGGTCCCGTGTGCCAAATCACTGGTTAAGATCCGGCCCAGGTCGGCCTGAGGACCGTGTATGGCCCAGGCAATTCCCAGGGGTTACGGGTCCCAGTGTCAGGGTGGGGCTGGGGTTCGGGGATTTTCTCGGTCGGGGAAGACGAGGCTTCTTCTTAGCTTAATACCGGTGGGGCGGTCTTTCCCCACCCGGCCGAGTTTTTTTTATTGCTATCCAGAGTCCAGACATGTTTCTTGTTTTAAGATGAGATGCTTATGGCTGA
The DNA here is from genome assembly GCF_016808335.1 of Panicum virgatum. NCBI lineage: Eukaryota > Viridiplantae > Streptophyta > Magnoliopsida > Poales > Poaceae > Panicum > Panicum virgatum. The sequence goes on from NC_053136.1 coordinate 4,889,352, forward strand.
ACTGTTAGAAATTAAACTGAGATTAATGACATTACTCTTCTGCAAGCTAGATGCTTAGTATATTGATTCATTAATCTAAATATTTGTCTACAAATTGCATGACCTTTTTAACAAGGCAGGTTTGGCTTATAGACTTGTGTGTACTCTCTGTAGATGTAATAATTCTCATGTTTGTTGCTCACGGTGGCGCTCCACAGCTGGATTAGGTGCTTATTATTCTTGCTTGATCTGCATCTAATAGGGCTCCGCCATTCTTGTTTCATTTGCCCTCCTGCTTTTGTTATCTAGGCTAAAATCTGACAGATTTGCTAGGTTTTGTGGTTCACATTGAATGTTAATTATTTTTACTTATTGTGCCCAATCACTGAAGAATCACCCACTGATTGTTGCAGTGAGCTAAACTGTTCCATATTGCAAATGCAGCTCTGCAAAATCTGGTTCCATGTCTAGGATTATCACTTTGAGTGAGGCCCAATTGTAAGCACAGTTGACCTCGATCCAAAGACATGGTGAGAAAATATCATCACTTCCTTTTTCTTTTTCTGATGACGCGGTATATGCGTTTTTCATTGAAATGCATATGGCACACCCTTTTGAGTTCCAACATCACTGAAAACTTGAAATTACTGTGGCTTTGTCTTTTGAGTGGAGAAAAAAGTGGGTATATGATGCTTGGACAAACGACAAGAATATCAACTAACCACTTTTCATTTGCTTTATCAGACAGGGGATTGGTTCTCTGAAACAATTTTCCAGATCAGCTCGCCTTGCGTTCATGGCTACATCATTACAAATTCAATCTAAAACGTGCACCATGGCTTCCCCTGCAACAAAAAAGCCCGGTCAGAACATTAACCTCTCCTTCCCTTTTCAAATTCAAGAGCACAACCATCAGCACTATTCATTTCCCGTGTTCAAAATGCCTGCAGATGAGGCCTATATATACTGCCATCTTTTGTCATGCTTCTTGTTCTAGGAGGCTGGAGCCTTGGGGCAAGGAACGGCCAAAGGTGAAACCGTGAAAGGTTGTCGTAGCCTTGTAGGACGCTGAGGCTCTGGTCTGGTGGTGGGCACCCGCACGCAATGTGAGAGGCGCTTGCTTGCGGGATCGGATTCGCGGTCGCGCGCCGTCCCACACCCAGCCAGATTGGGTGCTCCGACCTTGGACTCGCCCGCGGGGCAGATCGCCTCAGCCCTCAGGCCGTGGCTCTTCGCGTTGACAAAGAGGCCTTCTTTCGCTTTCGCGTTGTCCGATCCGGACACGTAGCGAGAGATAGATTTCTCCGGCAATCGTAGCTTCGAGCTACTCCGTAACACTTGTCGCTGTCTTTCTGGTTGTAGGGCCTCACGGTATCAATTTTTGAGGTTCCTGGTAGCTGTTTCAAGATTTTAGCTACTAGTACTAGTCTCTATCTTCAGACATGCAGTGTCTAGTTTGCATGGAGTCAACACATGTTTTTGGAAATGGCATGACTGGATTTGTTTTGAGGAGCATTCCCAGAATATCATGACTTCGCTATATCTAGTAAAAAGTGATCGAAACAGGCAACAACAGTGCCTTGGTGGTGGTGGTGGTAGTGTCACTTTTGCCTATCCTAGCTTCTGGTTGTGATTTAATCCTGTACTTGATCAAGGATTGTCGGTGTCCTGACCCGACGGTCCGGACCCAACTAGTGATGATGCTGCGTGTTCTTCGTCCTAGATGGTTGATGCAAGAGGCAACACAGTCACGCACGGGTTTATTCTGGTTCCGGCCGTGGGGCCGTACGTCCAGCAAAGGGGTGTGCGAGGGCACTGTACTGTCTTGCACCGGGGGTGCCTGTAGTAGGGGTACAAGCGAGGCGAGAGAGGGAAGCTCCCAGGTCTCTGCTAGAGGAGGAGTTGATTGAGGCGAGTGCTAATGTCGGGGCTCAGAATAGCGTATGTGCTCTGTGAGTAGAGTAGTGTTGAGTGTTGTGTTCTACCGGATGGATCGAACCCCCCCCCCCCAAGATAAAGCCCGCCTCCTACTTTTATAGACACAAGGAGAGGCGGTGTACATGCAAAGGAGGTCGTGGAAGTCGTCGTCTTCTCCCCGAATCGCGGGGGTGCAGTGGTCGAACACTGTAGAAAGTATACTGCGGGGTATGGCGTCTGGCGTGGCAGTCAGCCTGGACGTCGTCCTTGGCCTTGCGGAGATCGCGCCGGCGTCCTTGTAGCTCCAGCGGGCGGCGTGGTCGTTGCTGTAGGGGGTACCGTCCTCCAGGAGTGGCGTGGCGACGTTCCGAGGGTCCTACAGGCCAGAGTCTTGTCCTGGTCAAGGTCGGGGCCACTTCCGAGGGCCGTGCTCATGCCGTTCGAGGGTTCCGCGGAGGGGAAAGCACGAAGGAGGTACGGAGAGTTGGCAGCACAGTGGCTGGAGTAGTGCCGAGCATGTCTTGCAGTGCGTCGCAGGTTCCCACAGTGTCGCCACAGCGTCCGAAATGGCGGAGCAGTGACTGGAGTTGGCGAACGGGACTCCGATCACAGCCACTGTGGGGAATGGCGGCCTGACGCCGTCTGACCCGGGCGCTGTGGAGGAGTGGTTGGCATTTAATGCCTCCGTACGGCGGGCGAGCGGAAAGACCGTTTGTCCTTCCTGCCGAGGGGTGGCCTCGAGCGAGGCGGAGTCGATCTGCTCTCTCGAGGGTAGGCTCGCTACCCTCGAGCGAGGCGGAGACGCGGGGCGCGGTCGAGGGCCTCGGCGGGGAGCCCTCGAGCGAGGCGGAGATCGCCTTGCGGGTTTGAGGGGGCTTGGATGGGCCGCACTGTGTACGTGGGCCGCGTATTGGGTTTCTTTGAGTCATTTCCTTTCTTCCAGATTGGAAGGAGGCTGTAGCCCTTTGTGGGCCCGGTTGGCTAACATGTGTTTGCGTTTTTAAGACGATTTTAGTCCACTGGTTAGGGTGCACCTAATCATGGTGGCCGACAAGGATGTGTTTGCTTGTCAAAATATTTTTATTTTTTTGAAATAATCCTTGTCCAAATAAGCTCGATTTGAAGAAGTGACACATCCTAGAAAAACTCCAAATTGAGAAGGGACCCAAGAAGCACACCGTTAATTTCCTTTTCCATGTTCGGTGCTGCCTAGTATTCCGAAGCAGTCAGCAGTAGGGGCGGCGATTGTCAGATGGAGATCGCGCCCACTTTTGTTTTGCCTGTCTGGCACGTGGGCCCGTCCGTCCTAGCCTTTTCCCCTCCCAGATCCGGCCGGGCCCCCCTCTTTGCCTCTTTCCCATTTCTGATTCGTTGCCCTGGCTTCCTGCCTGCCTCCAGCCTCAGCCTCGCCGTTTATACACGCCTCTCCCCTCCCCAACACCTTCCTCTCCGCGCCCGCTTCCTCCATCCTCCGCTCGCTGCCCTCCCTCTCTCCGCCGATTCGGAGCTCGGCGAATTTGGACACTGCGCGGCGCGGCGACGTCGGCCCCTCCCCTCCACGAAGAATCCTGCGCGGGCTCCTGCCGCACCTCGGGCCCCGGTGCGTGCGTGCTCTGCTCTTGCTCTCACCCTCAGGCCTTAGGCGTGCTGCGTGATTCCGTTGCGGTTTGCTCGCTGGTCATTTGGGAACCCGCCGGCGCTCTTCCGCTGGATTTACTACTTGCTCGCTAGGGACGAACCGGCGGCGTGCTGCGTTGTTCGTGCGTTGCAGCCTGCGATTTCGCCTGCCGCTCTGGTTGGTGGAGTTGGTGGCTCCTTGTCCATTTCCGGGCGGGCGATCCCGACCCGGTAGCTGCCCGACTCCCGCGGCTGCTTTGCCCTTCCGTGTAATTTGCAGCGCGCGCGCCGTTCTGGAATATGCCTGTTCAAGCACGGCAAGGACGTCTGGCTCGGCCGGGTCTCGTGCCCGTATTCTAGTGAATGTGTTCCAGTAGCCCCGCAATTGCGTCGGTAGCTTGAGCGCGCCTGTTTCAAGTATCAGCAGCGTCGCAGCCGGTTCCTGCAGCTTGATTCCCTTCTCAATCAGCGTTTGGTTTCGATCATCCTTCAGGCTGGGCGAAATGGAAGGTGTGGTCGTGAGGAGGGTGATCCCTTCGGACAACAGCTGCCTCTTCAATGCCGTGGGGTAAACTCTGTCATGCTACTATATACCATTCATGATCAAGAAAATGAAGCAGCTTCTGAATAGTCTGCAACAACTCCGTTTTCATACAGTTACGTGATGGAACATAACCGGAATAAGGCTTCTGAGCTCAGACAGGTAGTTGCTTCTACCAAGTAGCTATTCACTGCTTTGGTGCCTGCACATTCCTTGTCCCCCTATGTTTTTGTGCTCCTTAGGCTGCGACATTGTTAAAAATGATGTTGCATGTGTTCTCAAGAAGGGGGAAAAAGTATTAATGCTCCATGGGTATTATGCTTGGATCAGAGCTTGCATAAATGCATTGTGCTGATTAGGAAACTTCTCATACCTGAAAAGGGGCAATGCAAATATATTGTCCGTAATCCATTCCTGCTATGATTTTGACTGTCTACTACAAGGAGGTGTACAGTCATGCAACCGTGGATTAATTGGGATATCTTGGTACACATTTCTTTTTTGAGAGTCTTGCTACATAATGGTATGAAGATATTAGATATAACTTAGCAGATCTGATGGGCATTAATTGAATCCATATAGATAAGTTTATAAGTTAGTCTCATGTCACATGCTGATTATCTAATGTGATAAGATTAGTTAGATCCAATATCATGTTAGTTGGTTGAAAAATAGTTCATTATTTGGCCAACTCTAGTGATTCTATGGTCTTAAAAAAGGTTTATGCGAGATGTAATGTTTCACCCACTGCCACTATGTTACTTCAATTCTTCAAACGAGAATAACTGCAGTAGGTAACCTTAGTAGAGCTATGATAAATTGGCTGTTGATTTGTACCCTCTGTGGAGTTCCTCTTACTTTTAGCTAGAAATTGCTTTACACATAGCGCAAATGTACACATGTTTTTGCCAATTTTGCTTACTCTGAACCTTCATATTGTTGATGCTCGTGTCTTTTCTTCCCTTTTTTGCTTGCAGGTTATAGCAGCAGCAGTTGCTAGTAATCCTGTAAAGTTCAATGAAGTGTTTCTTGGCAAACCGAATGAAGCATATTGTGCTTGGATTCTGGATCCCGAAAAGTGGGGAGGTGAGTTGCAGTCTTACAACATTCTAGGCTTATACAGCAATGTTAAACCTGAAAATACTCACAGCTTGAAGTGTTTCCACGGTATGCTATATGTGGAATCGATTTCCGATGTCTTCGTTATTAGCGAGGCTTTCTTTTGCAAAGAAAGGTCATGATAAAGGACAGACCCAGTGCTGGTAGCTCCCACGTGAGTGGGGTCTGGGGAAGGAATAACCAAGGCAAGCCTTTCCCCTGCATGCAGAGAGGCTGACTCGAACCCAGGACCTTTTTGGTTCAGTGGGGTGACTTTAACCACTGCACCAGGCCTGTCCTTCAAAGAAAGGTCATGATGACAAAAGAAAAAAAAATCGCACCTGATACCCTGAAAAAAGTTGTAACTCAAGTGCCCATGATTCCTGAATGTATAATCGTTCATTAGAAACCTGCTGCTAACTTAGCTGCCGAGGCGCTGTAATGGCACACAACAACCATTTTCATCATGATATATAACTCTGGGTTGTCTATAGAACTGTGTCTTTTCAGAAGCTGCAAGACAAGAAAAAATAATGTCAAACAGCCATTTATCTACTGTGTTTACCACTAATTGCTCCTCAATTTCTCTTTGCTTGTAAAGGAGCCATTGAGCTCTCTATTCTATCGGAATATTACGGGCGTGAAATTGCTGCATATGACATTCAGACCACCCGCTGTGATCTATATGGTCAGGTTAGTGATCTTTTCCCCCCATTTGCTTGCTCCAAATTGTTAAGAAAGTTCTTAGCTTTGTGCCCCTTGATACAGGAGAAGAATTATAATGAAAGGGTCATGCTCATTTATGATGGGTTGCATTATGATGCTCTGGCTGTAAGTCTTCTTGGTGGAATCCTGCTATTTGACAAGGCACAAGAGATATTTGCTAACTGTATCTACTTTTTATGAAAAAAAAATCCAGATGTCTCCAGCTGAAGGAGCACCAGAAGAATTTGACCAGACAATATTCCCAATCAACCATAATCGTTCAATTGGTCCAGCAGAAGGCCTTGCTCTCAACTTAGTGAGGGAGGCACAGAGGTACTCAACCATCGGCATTTGAGCTCTCTGTTAATTACCTATCAATGATCATAATATTGTCCATTTTCTAGAAAAACTGTGGATATAATTTTCGAATCGACTCGTTATTGACTTTTTTGTTTGGCACGGAACGCGTAGAAAGAGGAGCTATACTGACACTGCAAACTTCACTTTGCGCTGTGGGGTGTGCCAGATTGGCGTCATTGGTCAAAAGGTGAGACACTTAAAACACAAAGCTCGACCATGTGTGCGAAAATTATTACTAATTCCAATCTGTTTGTGTACAATGCAGGAGGCCGTCGAACATGCGCAAGCCACTGGCCATGTCAACTTCCAAGAATACAAATGACAGTAGAAGATAAGTCTGGTTCTGTTGTAAACTTATCATTTGTTCATCAATTTGATATTCTTCTTTTGTTGGATATGGTTGGCACTTTGTATCACAATGTATTTGTCACAGGGAAAACATAATAATACTGTGTTTGTTCCGGATAATGTAGATATTGCCAACCAATTATGATGGTTCAAATGCCCCTTCTCGTTCTGATGGCATGCATATTTGTCTGCCTATGCGTTCTTTCCTTTTTGCCTCACATGAGTGCCGACATTGTATCAATATGTCGGTGATTCAGGGGGTTCCTTTCAAATTGGTTCTCACCCTTTCTTCTGAAAAGTCACATGTCACTCTTTCTTTCTCTATAAAAAATCATTTTTCATTTGCAAATTGAAATAAAGGGTGTTTCGCGGTAATGAGGTTAGTCTTGTTGGCCCATGGGCTGAATCCATATTCAGGTACGTGACTCAATTGGTGAAATCATCTGTTCAGTTTCCCGTTGGGCTCGACCAGTACTGGCAGCTGCAATAGCATGTCCGTATGAGCAAGAAAACTACCTTAACAAAACTATTCTACTACTAGATTCTTTTTAGCACACTGTTTAGGCCTCGATCGGCATAGCTTCAGTTTCTCTTGAAACAGTTGGTGAAGCAGCTTCTCCAGTGAAGCAACTTCTCTGGCGAAGCTGAAACTGTTTTGAAAAACGTTTGGCAAAAAACTTCTTCCTGGTGAAGCTGGGTGAAACCACGTTTTTTAGCTTCACCTCGCCAGTGAAAGCACATGAGTAGCTTCATGGATGCCTTTAAGCTTGAAGCTAGTCCAAAAAAAAAGCCGTTTGGCATAGCTTCTTGTGAAGCTGCCCAAGAAGCTATGCCAAACGGAACCTTAGTTAAACCTTCACGCGTTAGGCGTTAGTCCCCGAGAATATTTCAACAAATCAGGCTGTGTTTAGATCCGTAAAATAGTAGTAAAAAGGGTCACATCGGACACTGTAGCACTTTTCGTTTGTTTGTGATAATTGTTGTCTTACCATGACCTAACTAGGCTCAAAAGATTCGTCTCGTCGTGTACATTAAAACTATACAATTAATTTTTTATTTATCTATATTTAATGCTCCATGCATGAGGCAAGAGATTTGATGTGATAGATGAATAGTGAAGTTTGGAGAGAGAAATTTTGGAACTAAACACAACCTCAGACAAGAATCTGCGAGTTTTGGGGAAAAAACAGAGAATCTGTGAGTTGGCCAGCAGTCAACCTTTCAATCTCTATACTTCTAATCCTGGACCAAGCTCTGTCCAGAGATCGCGCCACGTCGCCCGCAATTTCCGGCCGTCGGATCGGCCGGGCGGACGGCCTAGATCTTGCGTTTCCCGGTCATTTCGCAAAAAAGTCCTCGAACTTAGGTCATTTTGGAAAAAAAACCCTTGACATTTTGCAAAAAAGTCCTTGAACTTAGGACATTTTGCAAAAAAAGTCCGGTCATTTTGCAAAAAAGTCCTCGAACTTAGGCCATTTTGCAAAAAAAGCCCTCGGCATTTTGCAAAAAAGTCCTCGAACTAGGATATTTTGCAAAGAAGTCCCCGGTCTTTTTGCAAAAAAGTCCTCGAACTTAGGCCATTTTGCAAAAAAAGCCCTCGACATTTTGCAAAAAAGTCCTCGAACTTAGGCCATTTTACAAAAAAGTCCTCGAACTTCCTTTGAATACCATATCTTGCGTTTCCCAGTCATTTCGAAAAAAGTCCTCAAACTTAGGACATTTTGCAAAAAAAAAAATCCCCTAACTTCCTTGGAATACAACCCCCCGTCTTTTCCCTCTCTCAATAATTTTCTTCGAAATACCCTCGAATATTACTTAAATTATGTAACAATCCGTTTCATTCATTACTTCTACACTAGTGACACTATACATACAAATCGACTACCAAGACACATTCGAACCAAAACGTGTCCAACATAAAATTTGCTTAACATTTCAAAATATACAACTTTATTACAGAGCATATTTTTAAACTCAAAACACTTCCACAATTCATTCACAGCAATGCTTACATGAAATCCATTCTACCTATGATTCGGACCCCGAAATATTTTTATGTCAAAAAGTTTTGAATACAAAAAAACACTCAAATTTTGAAAATCTAAATCCCTGCTACACAACAAAATTTTAAATTAAAAATATTTTCAAAATTCGCTCACATAAATATATACCCCTAATTTCTTAAAAAAAATATCATCACGTGTCTACAGATTGCTAACTTTCATGATTCTAGCTTGAACTCTCCTATTTTCGCATTTATATTAAGCTTCCAGCTTAAGAAAAAATGTACAAATCTTTCTTTTTACAATTACAACATAAATTCCATTTACAAAATTCCCAAACCTACAACTAAGATCTCCGGGACTCCATCATCGCTTTCTTTGTCCACTTAATCTCCACCTCCATGTCAACTGTATAATCCTCTAGACATAGCATACGCTAATACTACTCACAGGTCATCTACTGTACCATCCCAAGCTGGCGCGCCAAAGGCGCGCCCCAGTTTCTAGTAATATTCTAGAATAATGCACGGGTGCAGCACACACGTGTCAACTAAACCTCTGTCCAGAATCACACACCTTCCTTTTCTTTTTCCTTTTTCTACAATCTACCTTTCTCTTGACAGAAAATTAAAGACGGCCGGTCAAAGAGCACAGATCTAATGCGAGACGAAATCATCGAGCAGGTCACATGATTATCATCAGATGCCACAAGAAAACCCAGTAACAGGTTGTAACGACCCGGCCCGAGATAACGGCTAAGATCTACTCTACACGTTGAGTAGACCACACCTGCTAATTAACTCTCTTGCGCTTTCGTCCTCGCTTCGCGCAAAAGATCGATCCGGAGTTAACAGCTTCTCGCGACCGGCTATTTAAATCAGTCTGTCTCGGTTTCCCGTATGGTACTAAACTAGGAATACTGCGATGGAGCTACAATATTTTTCGCGCCCGTCCCAACTGGCCACGGGCTGTCACACAGGTCAATAAAGAATAACAGCATTGCATTGCATGGGCGATCCGTGGTTTCCTCTGTGCTACCGTGCATTTTGACGAAAAGGTGCTTGCTGGAAGATGTTTTTATTTTAGCACAGTTGAAAACCGCGCACTAATTCATTCATCAGCATGCACAGTTTTCTTCAGCTTTGATCGTGCCCAACGGTATCACTGTTACTCGGAGAGAGAGAAAGAGAGTAATAAGGGCTTGTTTGTTTTCCAGGATATTTTTAAAGTCCCTGTCACATCAAAAAGAATTTTACTATTTTATAGTATGAAATAAAATCTGTTTATAAATGTTTTTTGACAACTGAGTGCTAATTCGCGAGACGAATATAATGAGCCTAATTAATCCATAATTTGCTATAGTTATACTACAGTAACCATCCGCTAATTATGAATTAATATACCTCATTAGATTCGTCTCGCAGTTTAGCCCTAGGATTCTGCAGTTAGTTTTATAATTAATATTTATTTAATACTTTTAAATATTAAAATTCTACATAGTCTAAAGTTTAGCTCATGGAACCAAACAACCCCTAAACGAACACGTCCCACCTGACAAACATCGAGTGTGGCCTTCTTTTCAAAATCGTTTTGACTCATGCACACACACACAAGCTAAGACCATGCCCATGGCCCTCCAATTGATCCACAGATCTCCTCCTTTATTTAGTCGCTGTACACTTTATTAATTCTCTCGACCCAGCCCTCGCAATTTCATCGTGAGTGACACCTGCACCAATTCGTTCGATCGATCGGGCGATCCATCTCGGCTTCCCCTTTCTTATCCCACGTTCTTCAAATACTAAATTGTCACGCTCCCTTTAACGTCGCATCACACGTTGCAATCCATCCAACAGTGAGTACGCCGTCGGCACGTACGCTTTCAAATAAAACTAGTGTGATGCTCGTGGCCGTGGCGTCGGGCTGCCTGAAAGTAACTGACGATACATTTATGCTTGAGAGCTCTACATTTCTTGGCCATTATTATATCAGAGCCCACCATGACTATACTGCAAAGTAATATACTAATGATTAAGCCACTCAGGATAATTAAATTCCGGATATGAATGACCGTGTGTAGTATAGATAGAAGATGATGCATGTGCATCAGCATTGCTGATGGCATATATATATGGTGAAAGTGGCAGGGTTAGTAGTTAACCGAGTGCGCACTTTTTTTTACGCGCTTTGAAAGGTAGTTCTGTAAAATTATAGAGCATTCCTGTTTTATAATCCGACGACTGTGGCTTTTTATTTTTCTTTTTGCTTCTACCGGGGGCTTATTAACTACTACTCCCTCCTTCCCCGTTTATAAGGCATGGTGGAACATGACACGGTCTTCTAAATAACACTTTGACCATTTATTTATCATATATTATATCACTTTTGATTATAAACTTATAATCATTGTAAACTATGTTTGATTATGAATCCAATCATATGAAATTTGCATTATAAAAATAAAAATTTAATAGTCAAATTATTGGTCAAAGATGAGAAGGTTTGAATCTTGATATACGTGTATGCCTTATAAACAAGGAAGGAGGGAGTATGATCATTAGCTGAAAAAGCAAATTGATCGCGTGTTTGGCCCCTGCTGCCCACAACCCGTTCTCTTCAACGACAAATGCACGCAATTAAAAGCAAACTAGCTAGCCCCAGGGAGACATTGATTCCCTCCTAGTAATCATCATCATCATTATTTCCCCTCTTGCCTCTCATTAACTGGGGCACGGTCTAGCTAGATGTCAACAACTCCTGCTACTCAAACAAAGAAAATTATCCAACTTGAACCTTGTGATTACCCAGTCTGAATTCTGCAGATCGAGATAACATGCAGGGGTCGTGGCCAGTGGCCACCCAAGCTGAGGCAGTACGCAGCTTTAGGATGTGTGCTGCCACTCTGTACTAGATGAGAGCATATGCAAGGTGCATGTATAGTTAAGGATGTGATAGTGATATGCACCCAATTAATTCCAAGAATTTTTCTGTAATCATGCATGCATGAATAATAGATCTACACAGTACTCGCTCCCTCCCACCTTGTAAAAATTTGGCGAGCTGTACGGCTGGTCTGTGACCCACACCCACCCTTGCTAGGACTAGCTAGCTACCTAGGCGTCCCTAGGGTTAATTGACATTATGTGAAGTACTGGGTTGGTTAGGTCCAAATAAGGATGGGGTAGCTACTAGCTAGCCAGATGGGCCCTCTCTGCTGTTAACTTGAGGAACAACCTAATCTAGTTCACAACTGTGTTAGCTCAAGGATATAATTTATATTGGCACACTATGTCGTGCTATCCTAGAATGATGTTAATTGCCCAAATATTTATGTGTACCACTCCGTTCGCTGGGCTGGAGCTGGAGCTGGTGACTAGAGTGGTGTGAGAAAAATACTGTTGGCTGGCTGGAGCTGGAGCTGGTGGCTAGAGTGGTGTGAGAGGAAAATACTGTTGGGCTGGAGCTGGAGCTGGCTGCTGAACGGAGTGATAGTAGCTTGCAAATTCTCTTGCAATAATCATCGTGCAATAGGGTGTGAAGCTTCAGTAGTCAGTACACTGTTGAGCAGGGATGAGTTGCAACACTTGTTAAGCTCGCATTGGCTCTACACACATCCTGCAGTCTATGTTATCCCTAACAGTGTTTATAATGTGCAAGGGCCTACATGCCATACTTGCAATAAGTAGAAATCTATTTTATATTTATATATAAACATATTCATGCAAGGATCAGATCAACTCAATCTCTCCTTTCGCATTTAATTCGGTGCTAAATTAGAATACATTAGAGTTTTATTACCAATTCTGGCATTTTAGCTATAATTATCTGCTGATGCACCAACAAAATGCGGCCGACACTAGAGATTTAGCTAGCTATTTCTGGCCGTTGCTTTATATCCTATCCTCCTGCTACCACCAAACAAACAATCTCTCTTCTCTTCAGTTTAGTTTAATTTGCTGGTTGACGGTGGCAAATAAAGCTATGATCATCATGGAGAGACGACCTAGCTTTGCCCTAACTGCAGGAAGGAATTGTATAAAAACTATAAGGCCATCTTAATTTGGAAGCACATTGGATGCCTTTCTTGACCGCTTTTGACGCCACATACGCTAGAGCTGCCGCTGCAAGCTGCATACTCCCATCCTATAACGGCATTGTTTAGTTCCGTGGAAAGTTCCCAAAATTTTTCACTGACACAAATCACATCGAATCTTACGATACATGTATAAAGTATTAAATATAGTTAAAAAATATAACTAATTGCACAGTTTAGTTGTAAATGACGAGACGAATTTTTTGAGACTAATTACTTCATGGTTGGACAATAGTTGCCAAATAAAACCGAAACACAATACATCAACTTTTTTGCGAATTTTTCACCAACTAAATACATCCAAGCTCTCAATGAACTTGTCTTGTCGTGCTCGTGCTTTTGCCGCCACATGCATCGCTCTGCCTTCACCTCATCAGCCATCAGTAGTCTCGCTCAGGCTCATCAGCAGAGCTCGCTCCTCCAAGATCAGCTAGCTAGCTAGCTAGGTTGGCCCCCGGCACAGCGCCGCGGGGGGCCCACCGGTCATGCTAGGTGGGCCCATCGATTTATTGCGTGGGCTAGGACGCGGTGTGGGTGCATGCAGGACGACGGTACGTACGATCGATGGGTCCATCTCCTCGTCGAGGCTATATTTAAATTTCAATTGTCGCCGTCTGTCAATCAGTTCGTATAAGGCTAATGTCAGTGTAAGTTTTATAGGTTCAACGCACATTAAACATTAAATATAGTGACACGTCGCATTTGTGATGACATGATAAGATAATTATAGAAAAAATAAAGGGAATATGAAACTCTGTATACACTTCTTTCAAGATTACGAAATTTATTGAAATTTACATTGGAGGCTATAGAGTTTCATTTCTTTCAATTACGTCCCGAAGGGGAGCAACAGTTTTCTGATCCCGCCTGGGTGCAGGGTTTTATTTCCCGACCGGTTAGCGGTAACCGCCGGCCTCCGGTTCCGGTTTACCGGACCGGTTTGATCGGTTACCGGTCGGAACCGGTCAAATTCAAATTTGAATTCAAATGGCGCAGTTCAACCAGTTCGTACCGGTATACCGGCCGGTTAGACCTGTTTACCAGCCGGTTTGACTAGTAACCGGTCGGTTTGATTGATAACCGATCAAATTTAAAAAAAATTTGGTTTAAATTCAAATGCCCGCAAAGTATACTAAATAAATGTTTATATAACATATTTTAGTCTAAATGAACCCTCCAACCCTCTTTTGTACTACTTTTACATTATATTTGTATACTTTTGTATGCACGTTTTTTTTAACTTCAAATCCCCGTAAACTATACTAAATGAACGATTTTTTGAGAAAATTTGACACCATTAGATTCGTCGCACCTTGAAGTATTTTTAGAAATTTTTTAAATTTTTTTTATTTTTTTGAATTCAAATTTAAATTTTGAATTTGGACCGATTTCATACGGGACCAAACCCGAACAGGGCCGGACGGTTACCGACGGTTTGATGAACCCTGCCTGGGTGTGCAGACCGGCAACAACATTTTGCAGATTCTGTCCATGCAAAAGCACCACAGGTATGGTCAGTGCTTTAATTTTTGCTGCAGGACTGGCGTGCTGATTCTGATACTACGTGGATGATGCACAGCACAGTGCAAATGCTACAGACAAGATGAGGATATAATAAGAATATTAATTTGCATCTAATCATTTTTGTGATTATTAGTAGCCGCTAGGATATTCAACAAAGGACATAGACAGAAAATATTCTTGTTACTTACTCCCTCCGATCTAAAATATGTTCTCACGCCGTGATAACACCTTATGTTCATTATTATTTTTTCTTACTTAACTTTTCCTAGTTAATAAGGGCGAGAGAGTGTACAAGACTTGAATTAATATACAGAACTAGCATATATAATAATTAAATGAGGATTCTTTCCAAAAAAAATTGGGAGAGGACAGCATGGTCATCTTTCTATTTTCAATTTTTTTGGCTCAACTCTGTTTCGGCTACGACCAGCCAGCAGTGTTTTTCTCTCACACTAAATAAATCAGCACCAGCCATCAGCCAACTAACAATATTTTTTCTTTCACAACAAATCAGTACCAGCCACAACCAATCGAATAAAGTGATTCGGATTGGGTGAATTATTACACGCTCCAATGTTCACATTATAAATCTTATCACCATGTCAGATATTTGGCACGCGCGATTAGCATTATATTGTTCAAGTACTGTACAAGTGCCACTGGACTGTTTGGTGGTCTCTGCGAACAGTGGCCCTTCTGGGCTATTAGCAGCTGCTGCTGCAATTACGGGCACCCAGTCACACCTAGCACAATTACACTGTTCATTGACCCAACAAAGGGAACGGAGGGGAGACCACACACAGTACATGTTCAGTAATGTGAGTTAACGCAGAGGGGCCGTACGATTGGATCGATCGGACGAGAGATCGACGGAGCCGGCCATCGCATGCATTTGCATCGACGTTGGTCGATCGTCCTTGCTGAAATTTCCAGTGGCTAGCGACCCATAGATGGTACGGGTAGGTGACGCCGGGCCTCCTCCATCGATCTCAAGGAAAAGCAAAAAGATGGCTTCTTCTTGGGTGTAGTGGTGGCGCGACGTGGTGGTTTTGTGTGGAATGGAGTTATAGTTCCGCAGCCGTGTTGTTGAGACGAGTTTGAGATGAGTTTTGCGGTTGTGTTGTGTTGGCTGGTGTTTGACAACCAAAATTGGCAGCAGTCTGGACTAACCAATCTGACCGGTCTCACCAAGCGGTCTGGCACGACCGACCGGTCTTGGCGTTGTAGCTAGTCTGGCACGACCGACCGGTCTGACCGGTCCAAGTAGAGTCCGAGTACAACTATGATTTTTCATATATTTAGATCTTGTAATATGATTTCTTCCGGGATAAGTCCACCCACCCTATAAATATAAAGGGCCACGACCGATTGAGGCATCCAATCGACCAAATCATACAACTTTTATCTTTTTTTTGCCCTAGCTTTTTCCATCTACTATCTGTTGTTCCTCCTTCGTCTCTACGTCGATTGAGGGCGTCTAGGTGGCCTGCCGACCCTAGAACAACCCTGCATGCGCCTGCCCCAACGGGTCCTTCCCGGGCGATGTTCGTTGGTTTCGCCGCCGGCCTGCCCGGCGACAACTGGTCTGACCGGTATACCCGACCGGTCTGAGCATCGGCGCCGCGTCGTGCCGTCTCTTGCTGCGCGTTCTAGTGCTTTGGTGTGTTGGCTCTAGTTCTGCGTCAACAGCTGGTGATGTGTTGTTGGTTGTTGTGGTGCTTAATTTGAGAATTGTTTTTTTAATATAATCGGCAGCTCTCCTGCCGGATTTGTTAAAAAAAAATCTCAAGCAAAAGATGGATCCAGCCAGAAACCCTAGGCTCAAAACCGAGCGTTCCTCTATGCGTTCAGTCCGATGATTTGAGGCTTTCGTCATCTTCTCTGTAGCAATATAATCTTCTTCTGAAGCATAGCTAGCTCTTTTCGTCATCTTCTCTGGGGCAATCTTCTTCTTCTGAAGCAAAGTTTGCCTGTAAAGTGTATCGTAAGGTGGAGCTTAAGCTTTGATAAAGCAGCAGACTTCCTACTAGTACAAGGAGTAAAAGAACACAATAACCACGAGATCTAACCCATTGCTATTCATGTACAACTACTTGAGTGGTTAAGAAAACTTTACTAATTGCAGTACAAGTCTAGCTAGAATGGATCGCAACTCAAGAAACCAAGGATAGATCTCGGTACATATGAAAGGGAAAATATAGATCTATCTATAACTTCAGTGTGTAACAAATTTTTTTTTTGAAAATAACAGTGTGTAACAAATTACATTGAATATAATCTGTGTTGCGTGAAAAAAAAAGGCGAATGTCCGAACGGACAAAGACTGTACACAAAGCTCTTGTGTTCCTTCAATGTCGGATGAAATTCTGTACATGCACAGATTCTTAGCAAGTTAACATTTTTTAGCATTGTAAAGTCAAGTCCACTCTCTGCTGGTTGGGTCCTTCAACTTCAAGTGTCATCTCCCTTCAAGTACACCTTACGAATTCGAAAATGCAGTTGAACATGTATTCCGTGCGCAGAGATCTCTGTTGCGAGCGAGAAGCCGGGAGCGGTGGCGTCGTCTATCCCCTCCCGGAACACGGCGGTGTCGGTGATCTTTCAGTTCATCCATGGCCACCTTCCTCTCTCTGAAAGGGGAGCAGTGTACAGCTTCTGAGCAGCAGAGATAACTGAATGCACGTCGCTTCTTGTGGCAACAGGCTGTTTAGTTGTGTGCATCGAAATGCCTACAAGGAATGACTATGTAGACGGTTTATTTTGCATGGAAATTAACATCCACTCTGGTTCTAGGAATCTAGGGTACGCACGTAGCTATAGAGAACCATATGCATCTTCAACAACAGCAAGTACTACTCTGCAGTACTTATGAAGGTTACCACACTGCAAGAGATAAGATGAACTACCTCTTTCTTCAAAAAAAAAAGATGAACTACCTCGTAACACCTAAGCATGGCACCTACCCTTTTTGAGATGTGAGTATGGCTCATGCCTACTTGATCGAGCGAGCATGTTGCATCTCAATCCTGTCTAGAGTAATAGAGCAACCCCACTACTCTAGCTACATCGTCCTGCAAATTTGCGACCGAATTGGCACTGTCTCCTCACCATTGCCAATGCAAGAGGGAAACAAAAGAGAAGATAACTACTGCACACTTGCTGATGGCTCTTGGATTTGGGTAGAAGTTTCACACAAAGAATCTAGCCCTTTCTGCAAAGTGGCCCTGAGAGAGATAAGACTTGGGAGGGAGGGACCATTTTCTCATTAGGTACCACAACACATGAGCAATTTATATGCATGCATTTGCATGGTCCTAGCTCTACAACCGCAGCACCAGTAGCTGTAGACTGCATCATGGATATTTGTGAGCGGATAGGCACAATTCATGAGAAAAGTTTTTTACTGTGTTGCATTGAGGTCCCAAGGTGCAAAGCCATTTTAATCCCCCTCCCTTTCCTAATAAGATCAGTTTCAATGCACAATTTCATGGCACAATTACCTAAACTGAAAATTAGTTAATTATGTCCGTTGAGTTTCATGGGAACGAAACTCAACTCTCATCCCATGAAACTCCCTCCTCTCTTCTTGTCTTGTCAGCAAAATTGATGATGTGCCATAGAATTTAATGCCATGAAACTTTCATTGAAACTGGCATAAGTAGAAAATATATACTGATGCATCACCATTGTCAGATCTGCACTCCATCAGAAGTTGATTCCTCATCAGTTTTTTTTAGGCAGCAACGGGGGATGAGTATCCCCACCTGATTCTTTTACCACTGATCCCGGCCGTAGCCGGTAACGGACGGTGCAAGCACCAGAAACAGCCAGTGTGCCGAGGCACAGAGTTTAGACCAGTCTCAATGTTAGGGTCATAAGAGTGTCATGACATTAGATTTTACTAACATATACTAATAGTATGAGGAGAGAGAAAAGTGTAGTGTCATGAAATGTGAGACGAGTGTCATGGTGATAACCCTCCACTAGCACAGTTTTTAAGATTTTAGTCTAGATAACTGTGTCGATGACACTCCCACTGAGACTGCCATGTTAGCAAAAGTGATGGTAATTAATGTCATGAAACCGTACATGAAACTCCCATTGAGACTGGCCTGAAACCATACATGAAACTCTCATTGGGTTTCATTACATTAATTACCATCACTTTTACTGACATGACAAGGAGAGAGAATGATGGAGTTTCATGAAATGTGAGGAGAGTTTCATCACCATGAAACTCATCTGGCACAGTTACCTAGTTTTCAGTATAGATAACTGTGTCCATGAAACTCCCACTGAGACTGACCTAATAGTACCAGCCAGATGTTTTTTTTTCTTCTGTACATTCTATATAGGTGACCAACTAAGGGCGGTCTCAACCCAGACTCTATCATAGAGTCTATGCCTCTTATTTATTGTGTTTCGTTAATGTGGTAGTATATTTATGGAAGAGAGAGGGAGAGAAATCAAAACTCCAAATCTTATTTAGACTCCAAGTCTTTACGCAAATCAAGAATGAATGTGAGAGAGACAAGTGGGCCATATAAACTAAAGTAACACATTTTACATTGGAAAGTATAGTTTCTTGTGATGGAGTCTTTAAAACTTAGACTCTATGAGTGGAGTCTGCATTGGGACTGTCCTAATCCATGAAGACTGCATTGAAAATTGTGGAGACAAAATGTCCGTGCGATGATTGAGGCACGGCGACGAGGATGGCCCTGCTGTTTTCTCGCAGCAAAGGTTCGCGATTGCGTTGTGCCTGACTACAGACTACTGCTTGTGCAAAAGCACCCGATCCAGAGAGCCGTTTGATCTCAGCTCGATGCCTCTCGATGCAGTAGCCGTGTGGGCGTGGGGCCAGCGAAACAACCGCCATGTGAGCGTCCGGCACCGACGGCTAGGCTCCTGGATCGTCGGCCATTGCATCGTGTGGGTTGACTAGTGCCGTACTGGTGCTTGCCGGGGCCTGATAAGGAAACATTATTGCAAATATGAAAACATCAGAAATAGTCGGCAATTTTCTATATTTATATGAAATATAAACTATTATGGGGTGGTATTTTGGTTTTGAGATCTATTAAAAACGACAAGTATTTTGTGTTTACACTACTTGACAAGGGGTGATAGAAAGATAGAAAGAAGAGAGGGCAATTAAGATGGGAACATATCAGGTGAAAATCAATATTTCCGTGCAAACTATAAAAACTTCAATCTGGGCCATCAGATCAACATCCAAGGGGAGGAGTGCAGAGAGGTGGGAGGGGTGATTTGCAAAAGTGTGATTACCACGGAGAGGTTGGTTTGCACCTCATACGTTGCCAATTAAGATAGGAAGGAAAAAAAAGAAGATATGCAAAATATAGGAAAGGAGAAAGAAAAAATACTCATATAATTTATACGATGGCATGTATTCTGGGGCCAAAAAAAAAAGAAAGAGGAGTCCAAAACGGCATGCATTTTAATTAGTTGGATCAGAGGGAGTACCGGCAGGCATCTACTTGATGCATGCGAGTGCAAGTATGATGGCCTATTGAGGAATGGACCTAAAACGCCTTTCCATGTTAGTGGGTGGTGTTCTCTCTGTTGCGGCGCAGGGGTAGGCAGGCTGCTGCTGGCCGGTGGCCGGGGGAGGCGTCGGTCGGTCAGGTCGCTGTCGTCCCACCGGAATCGAATTATCCAAAGCTAAGCTCCTGCGCCGCTGCCACTTCTACGTCGTGATGGCGAGATGCTTCTTGGCATTGCAAATCGCCATGTGAGTTGTGATCCAGAGACAGAGAGAGAGATGGCCACAATGGTGTTCAGAGGGCAGCCGTTTTCCCGGCTTTTCTCGCTGGCCATTGGCTCATTTGAGATCTTTCTGAATTTCCGTGCGCTTCGACGCCGGGATTTCAGTGAATCCGTAGTACATTTAATTTGCGAATGGATTCCCCATATGAAACCTAAAGTTCTTAAAAAAAATACCCGTCACATCTAATGTTCGGATACATGCATGAAGCATTAAAAGCAGTTGAAAAAAATAACTAATTATATAGTCTAACTGATTAGCACGGGATGAATCTTTGAAACCTAATTCATCCATAATTGGATATTATTTGTCAAGTAACAACGAAATGTGCTACAGTACCAAAACTAACAACTTTTCATCAACTAAACAGAGCCTAAAGATTGCAACTTTAGATACGGCTCAACCAGCGGGACCTTAAATTCTGTCGGCAACGAGGTGATGAGCTCGGATTCGCCGGCCGTCTCATGGGCAGGGTTTTTTATCCCGACCGGAACCAGTCCGGAAACCGCTGTTACCGATGTAACCGGTCCAGACCGGTTCCGGTACCGGCCGGTTGGAAACCGGTCCAAATTCAAAATTTAAATTTGAATTCAAAAAAATGAAAAATTCCCAAAAAAATCTTAAAAATACTTCAAGTTGTGACGAATCTAATGGTGTCAAAAATTTTCAAATATTCGTTCATTTAGTATACTTTGCGGGCATTTGCGTGCATACAAGAGTATACAAATACAATGTAAAACATGTTATACATTGTATTAATGTAAAAGTAGTACAAAAGAGGGTTGGATGGTTCATTTAGGCTAAAACATGTTATACAAACATTCAAATTTTGAACTAAAGTGGGTTTTCCGTCGGTTGTTTTGTTCAACTCCCTGGTTCCCACTCAAACCGGACCGGTTTACCGGTCAAACCGATCGGCTAACCGGTGGAAACCAATTGAACTATCGTCTTTTGTTTGAAATTGGTTTACCGGTCAAACCGATCGGCTAACCGGTGGAAACCGATTGAACTGTCGTCTTTGGTTTGAAATTTAAATTTGATCAGTTTTTTACTGGTTTCCGGTCAAACCGGACCAGTTTACCGGAACCAGAGGACGGCGGTTTTATCAGACCGGTTGGGGAAAAAAAACCTGCTCATGGGACGGTCAGCTCAGCCCTTGCCCTGCTCTGCTCTGCTTTTGTGTGATCGTGCAGGCAGGTATAGTGACGCCGGATGGATGGATGGATTCGTGGTCCTTCCTGATGAACAGTGGGCAGTTCGAATAGTCCCAAGGGCCCTTGCATTGCCTCCTTCGCATGTACTCCACATAAACATGCCCAAAAGGCAGCGATTCGTCTGCATAAACAATCATCTGAATTTGTATGGTTCTTTGAAATCGCCGGATTTGTTTGGCTTTTGTTTAAAAAAGTTTCTGTCGAGGAACCGCCGGGCATGTACGCTCGGCGCTGTACGTGTACGGTGCCGCCTCCGCATACGTACGCAATTTGTGGGGAGCATGCGTACGTATTCGTGCGGGGCTGCCGTCTACACGTACTGTACGGACGGGGATGTAGAGTCCTTTTCCTTTTTCCCAATCTGACGAGACTGAGAGAGTAGAGCTTCACTTCAGCTAGAGGGAAGGAGGAGCTCGATCAGCTCGCTTGCGGCTTGGTCAAGTCAAACCGGTTTTCCACGAGCTTGATGGCGCATTAAACAACACACTAATTACCATCACACACAACACATGCCGGTTTGTTTGTTCTTGTTCCGTCCACATCACCAGACTGTCGATTCGTAGTACTAGCAGTAGTGCTACCAGAGTGGCCAATCAGGCTGTGAATCAGGGTGAGTAAACAAGGAGGCAGATCGGAGGTCAAAAAGGCAGGATCTTGGAGGATCCGTGAGACGAGACGCTGGTGGGTGGGATGACCATCGCTAGCCGGCCGCTGTGACTCTCATCAGATCGGCGGCGCCTTTTTCCATTCCACCCCCAACACGTTTCGGTTCCACGCCACGCCATTGGCCGTGGATGGTCGCCTCGTCTTCCTCTCTCTGGCCGCCACGGGAGGAACCCATGTCAAACCAGGGCACCAGGGCATGTACAATTGTACGTGTACGTACGTACCCACGGAATGTAAAAAAAGAGGTGCAAAAACTTACCAGAAGCATGTAGCAGCAGCTGCTCAGGGGGAGAGAGAAAGTTTGTTTAAAGCACGCGAGAGAGAGAGAGAGAGAGAGAGAGAGGCGAAAAGGAGGAGCACCACTCGTGGGGTTAAAACTTAAAAACCCCGAGGAGTCGAGCTCGAGCAGAGCGCATACGAGCAGCAGCACGAGGAGGAACAAGAAGAAGAAGCGGCAGGAGCAGCGAAGCGAGCAAGGTCCAGAAGCGAAAGAAAGCGAGCGGCAGGACGGTTGCAAGCGCAAGCAGGAGGCCGCGGCAATAAGCAAGAGGCAGTAGCAGCGAGGGTGCGGGGTGCTCCGCTCTTCGTTGTCCCCACCGGCGGCGGCGGCGGCGGTCGGATCTGCGGTTAAGCGGCGGCGGGTTCCCCGGAGCTCTGAACTGTCGTTCCGGAGCCCGCGGCGGCGAGATCTGAGCTCAGTCGCGCGGGAGGAGGTTTCGCTGTGCCGGCGTGCCTCCTGGTGCTGCCGGAGCCGCAAAGGCGGCGCCTTTGAGCATTGCCGTCCATTCCCCGCAAGCTCTCAAGCTTCCTCGTGATGTAAATTTGAGCTCCCCGGTCGAAAAGGTTGCGCCAGGCGGCTGCGCGGAGCGAGGAGGTTTGGCCGGTTCGGCGGAGGAGGAAGCGGCGCCGCCAGGCTGCTCAATCCGAAGCGGGGAGGCGCGTGGTTTGGCGTAGAGAGAAGGGACCTTGCTTCGGTTTTCTCGAACGCGTTTTGGATCGGTCGGCGAGCGGTGGGGGAAGGATGAAGCTCTCGCCGTCGGCCGGCGGCGGTCTTCAGGACCAGCCGGCGTCGCCTGAAGGTACAGCATCCAGTTCTTGGCATTCATTATTTCATTTCATGGGCTGTACCAAATTTTGTTCGGTGTGCTTAGGGCTTAGTTCATTATTAGTACTGTCCTCTTCCATGGATAGCTTACGTTTGCAGGATAAGTTAAATTACTTCTGCCCCTTGCTTTAAATTTCTTAGTAATCATGTGATCCAAACCAGTCCAATGTGGCAAGCTATCTGTTGAGTCCTCTCTCCATGCAATTGTTTTGCTTCTTCTTTGAATCCCATTTAATTCAGTGAAAGAAAATTAGTAGTATGATTTTTTCCCTCGATGCAGACTTATTAAGGGGAAAATGAAGATATTTTCTAGGAGCTTCTTTATGTTAATACTTGTGTCAAAAATTGTCCTCTCATTCATAATACCTTCTTAAAAAATCATTTCGTGAGTTTAGTTAATGCTTATGAGATGCTTACTACATCTGGAATTGTTTCTGAACTTAGGAGATAATTTATACTAGACTTTTGTACTATTATGCCTTCCACTTAAATGCTTTTGGGTTTTCAGAAGCAGAAGAGAACAAGTGCCTTAATTCTGAGTTGTGGCATGCGTGTGCCGGCCCTCTTGTTTCGTTGCCTGCGGTTGGTAGTCGGGTGGTGTATTTTCCTCAAGGCCACGGTGAGCAGGTTACTCTTCTTACTTGGACTTCAGATTGCTACAAAATTAGACATAAATATTGCAGACCTTATCTGGGTGCTAATACTGTTAAGAACGTGAGTCTTGTGTGGTCCTGACTTCCACATGGTTCTGCCAGAATTAAAGTTCTTCCTTTTTTTCGTTTTAAAAATTTCATTGAACTTATAAACGTTCACTTCAGGTAGCAGCATCAACAAATAAGGAAATGGAGTCTCAGATTCCCAACTATCCTAGCCTGCCTCCGCAGCTTATATGCCAACTCCATAATGTGACCATGCATGTAAGTTTGAGTTATATAGAACATCTGTACCAAAACAAGAAATTATTGTTGCCAGTGCCACCTTTGTGTTTCATCAGCTCTGCTGCATTTCTTCTTCAGGCTGATGCAGAGACAGATGTGGTCTATGCACAGATGACACTGCAGCCACTCAGCCCCGTAATACATGATTTCTTTTCTATTCCTATCCAATCTTCTGCTTTGTGTAATCTAAGAAGCTATTTTCTTATTTATTTATTTTCAATCTCTTTGCAGCAAGAGCTCAAGGACCCATTTCTACCTGCCGAGTTAGGCAGTGCCAGCAAGCAACCAACAAACTATTTTTGCAAGACATTAACTGCAAGTGACACAAGTACACATGGTGGATTCTCAGTTCCCCGCCGAGCAGCAGAGAAGGTGTTTCCTCCACTGGTACGTGTTTTTGCTTGCATGGATCTTTCCTTCAGATCAAGTGAAGCAAATCATTAGTGTTTCTAAATGTTCCTTTGATAATTCTGTAGGATTTCAATCAGCAGCCACCAGCACAGGAGTTGATTGCAAAAGATCTTCATGGCAACGAGTGGAAATTTCGTCATATCTTTCGGGGTTCGTTATTTTCCCATTATGTTTGTTGGTTCACAATGATTGAATTTTTTTTCCCTAGCTGCATACAGCCTTGTATCATACAAGCCATGTTGCAACTCACTTGTTTCAATGGAATTCTGTAGTCAAGTGTGAGAGTAATTTAGAATTAAATTCTTGTTGTAGGTCAACCAAAGCGACATCTTCTGACAACAGGTTGGAGTGTCTTTGTTAGTGCAAAGAGACTGGTTGCTGGAGACTCCGTCCTTTTTATCTGGTATGACATTCTTTTAGCTTTTCAGACCAAGCACTCAATATTCAGTTTTTAAGCCTGGTATCCTGGACTGAGTTTCTCTGCTGATTGCATTGGTGCATGCATATATGTATCTGGCTGATCAGGAATGATAACAACCAGCTGCTTCTGGGCATTCGTCGAGCAAACAGGCCACAGACTGTCATGCCATCATCGGTACTTTCTAGTGATAGTATGCACATTGGTCTGCTCGCTGCAGCAGCTCATGCTGCATCAACAAATAGCCGCTTTACTATTTTCTATAATCCAAGGTAAGAACAGTTTCTCACATATTTCTGATTTATTCACATCATAAATGCTTAACTCTTTCCCATGCATTCTGCAGAGCAAGCCCTTGTGAGTTTGTCATACCGTTGTCTAAGTACATGAAAGCTGTGTACCATACCCGTATATCTGTGGGTATGCGTTTTCGGATGTTATTTGAGACAGAGGAATCTAGTGTCAGGCGGTATGTCAAACCCTTGGTTATCTCACATTATTTGTTTTTTGGACATTATTTTGGTTTCTATCCCCCTTATCTTGATTTCACTTTCTTCTAGTGTAGATATGTCATTGGATGCCTTCTGTATCAGATTGTGTGCTTGTGCATTGTCCATATATGTCCATCTAAATTTCTCAAGTTTCTTACAGATACATGGGGACAATTACAGGAATAAGTGATCTTGATCCTGTTCGCTGGCCGAACTCGCACTGGCGTTCTGTAAAGGTAGGTCTTGAAGCAAATACTTGTCTGTTTTTTTCCATGGGCCCTTCTACTTGTGCTTCATACCACTCTTTACTTGCATCCTACTCAAGTTTTATATGCATCCTTTTTCATGGCCTGTTTTATTATTATTATACATCTAGTTGTAAGCATGTACACAATCTTTCCCTTGAATCATGTAGGTTGGATGGGACGAATCAACTGCTGGAGAGAAGCAGCCAAGGGTGTCTCTTTGGGAGATTGAACCATTGACAACTTTTCCGATGTATCCATCTCCTTTTGCTCTTGGATTAAAGCGTCCATGGCCTACAGGCCTGCCTTCCTTATATGGTACAAGTGACAGCTGCACAATTAGCAACTCTTCCAATATACAACATTGAAAAGTGGCTTCTGTTGATAATGTTCATGATTTAATATCACTAGTGATCTTATTTCTGATCGTTTTTTTATAGGTGGAAGGGATGATGGCTTGACCTCTTCTCTAATGTGGCTTCGAGACGGTGCAAACCCAAGTTTCCAGTCACTGAATTTTGGTGGGCTTGGTACGAGTCCTTGGATGCAGCCGAGGATGGATAATTCCCTACTTTGTCTGCAGTCTGACATGTACCAGACCATAGCAGCAGCAGCAGCTTTACAGGGCACCACAAAGCAAATCCCACCTTCAGTAATGCAGTTCCAACAACCTCAGAATATTGTAGGCAGATCTGCTCTCCTATCTAATCAGATTATGCAGCAAGTACAGCCTCAGTTTCAGCAAATTTACAGCCAAAATATCAATGACAACACAGTTCAAGGTCATACTCAGGCTGAGTACCTCCAGCAGCAGCTTCAACGCAGCCAATCATTTAATGAGCAGAAGCCTCAGCTGCATCCACAGCAGCAGCATCAAGAATCACAGCAGCAGCAGGAATGTGTGCAAACACCACAAAATCAACAACTGCATTGTTTGCCAAATGAGTTGTCAGCTTTTTCTCAGCTTTCTTCAGTCAATCAATCTCCATCTTCCACATTGCCGACAGTTCCAGCATTCTCAAATCAAAACTTTCCAGACACAAACGTCAGCTCTCTCACACCATCCGGTGGCTCTTCCATGCAAGGCATGTTGGGACAGTTACCATCAGAAGCAGCTTCGAACCTCCCATGTGTGGCAAGAACCACTCCTTTACCGATATCTGACCCATGGTCATCTAAGCGAGTTGCAGTGGAGTCTGTTAACCCTTCTCGACCTCATGCTGTTTCAACGCAGATAGAACAATTGGATATGACCCCATGTAACTTGCCACAAAATTCTGCATTGGCACCATTACCTGGACGAGGATGCTTAATGGATCAAGATGGGAGCTCTGATCCTCAAAACCACCTGTTATTTGGTGTTAACATAGACTCGCAGTCACTTTTGATGCAAGGCGGCATTCCAGGCCATCAGAATGATAATGTTTCAAGCACGATTCCATATTCAACCTCCAATTTCCTGAGCCCTTCTCAGGATGATTTCCCCTTGAATCAGCCACTACCTAGTGCAGGCTGCTTAGATGAGTCGGGCTATGTTCAATGTGCAGAGAATTCTGAGCAAGCAAATCAACAGTTTTCAACCTTTGTGAAGGTGAGTGATGGGTCTACATCATGGACCATTTGATTAACAAAATAGCTTCCTTTTGAATTCTTTCCCCTGAAGCACTTTGTTGACAATTGTGCCCTATAGGTTTACAAATCTGGAACCGTTGGAAGGTTGCTCGATATCACTAGATTCAGCAGCTATGATGAACTTCGTAGCGAGGTGGGGCGTCTATTTGGCCTTGAGGGCCAGTTGGAAGACCCTTTAAGATCAGGCTGGCAGCTTGTATTTGTCGATGGAGAGGGCGATGTCCTTTTAGTTGGTGATGACCCATGGCAGTAAGTTCTATAAAAAGTTCCTCATCACTTTCTGTCTTGTTTATTTTCTTTCTTAAATTTACTGCGACCTGTACTGTGCAGTGAATTCGTGAACAGTGTGTCCTGCATAAAGATACTTTCTCCGGAGGAGGTTCAGCAGATGGGCAAGCAGGGCATTCAGCTCTTGAGCTCGGCTCCTGCCAGAAGGCTTAGCAATGGCTGGGACAGCTATGTTAGCAAGCAGGAATCAAGAAGCCTGAGCACTGGAATGGCACCGGTGGGTTCGGTCGAGTTCTGAAGATAGAATCCCATAGCCATGGCGCAACCGCTCTAGGATGCCCTTTCTGTATGTTTCCACAGCTCTTCCTAGTTATGGCTTGGAACCAAGCACATAGATGTAATGTAGCCTACGTTCTGCGCCACCTGATGATTATATGATATAGATTTTAGCAGTACGTTTTTGTATACATGCCAGCACTTAGTTCCATGTAATACTAATACCGCTAATTTAGTCATCTGCTTGTTCTGCACGTGTTGGTGCGATATAGTGCATCTACTTTTGGTTATATCTTAAGTCCTATTGACGAGGGAGATACACTAATGCAGCGCAGTCCTTACTGTAATTGTAAAAATATCTTTTATTTCAAAAAAAATTGTAAAAATATCTCCAGTGGAATTTAGGGGCATTTCATAGAATTCAGACCACGGGCTATCCTCTTTTTCTATATATTCTGTTCTTACACGTGAAATTTATAGATGCACCTCCAACTTACCAATGAGAGAGATCATTTCTTCACCCAGGGTAATATTACCGTTGCTGTCATGATAATTACTAGAGCCATTTCCAGTAAAAAGCAGTTTGGTATGATCCTTGAAAGCTCATAGGCAGATAGATCCAAGAGGGAATTCACCTGAACCTTTATGCTCGCATAATTTGGCACCACTTCTTGCTGATAATGACTTGCAGAGACACGGACTGGCCCTTTCATGTGGCGTCTGGGTCCCTGTCTGACAGAAAGCTGAGTGCCTGCCCATTGAAGAACAAATGGCCAAAAAAAGGATGGCCTCCCTTTCCTGAGAGGTCAGTGGTGCATCTGGAGCTGAATGTGATGCCCTCTCTCGCCATCACAGATCCACAATTACCAATCCATCATCCCTGCTCTGATCCCCCTGGGCCGCCGCGTCTTCTGGCGTGCCGACGTGTCGCGGATCGGCCTGGTGTGGTTTGGTTGTGGATTTTGACGAGTTTGAGTGGAAGCATGTGGATTGTTGGGGCAAGTGTGACACACACAGGCACACAGCTCGCCCATTCTTTTTCAGAGATGTGGGCATCATCTTCTACCCCCGGCTGAACCCCATCGCCCATCGGCTTCTTTGGCGATTCCTCTATCGCTTTCAGATCTTTGGCGATTCCTCTATCGCTTTCAGATCTTTGGCTGGGTCCCGGATTCGGATGCCGGATATCGCCACTTCCCAATCTTGACTGGCTTTTCGCAATGGAAAAACTGGAAACCTGTAGACCGACTGGATTGCATTCGGTGGAGTATATTGCCTCACATTTTTGTCGTTGTGCCTTTTTTTGGATTTCTACCAACAACAGTGAACTGATGTAGAATGACAACTTCTCAACTTCCTCCCAGATCATCATGCTTAGTCTAGCAATGATACGATACCATCACTTGTCAAAGATTTGTCCTGCTGCTGTGACGGTCTGACGCAACAGATCTCGTGGTTGAAAGTTTCTGTTTTGTCTGTCTGAGATGCACAGGAGTACAGGACTGAGTTGTTTTGTTGCACACAGGTGCCCTATAGATTGTAGGTCACTCGCTGTTGATTTCTTGGTTCTCCGGTTTGGATTATTCTGTCTTGACTGGCCCTGCAATCCTGCATCAGCATCACCCTGAATGCTTCCGTCACACTGGTGACCATGGAACTCAGAAAACTCAAGGATATCCGGCTCTGAAACGCGTGGGTCGTGCGGCGGCGGCGGCCAGCAGTTCAGCAGCACGACGAGCACACGCCGGCCGCCGCCACGGCGGCGCCCGGCAAACGCGTCGGATCTGACCCGCTGGCGCCTGGCCGGGGCGGAAAAAGGCGGCGGCGCACGGAAGCGAGGAGGCTTCACCGAGCGGCGGCGCTGCGAGGAGCGCAGGCCTGGGCCTTGGGGTGAACAGTTGGCGTGATGGCCCGATGGGCCCTGGAGTCTGTGCCGCCCGTGGAAGCAGCCCAGTTACCCATTCCAGCTCGTGGCGGGCTACTGATCGTTTCATACTCGCCCTCAAAAAAGATCATTTCATTATATTCTTCGAATTACTCGGTTCCGCTTGCATTTTGTATTGTTTCTTTAAGCTTTCCAAGGATTTTTTTTCATTTTTTTTCGGCATATGAAGTACAATAAACAATTTAAGACCTAATTTCAAATGCGTTTAAGCAACCTTGTGCATCAGTGCATCTTTTTCTGGTCGCAAGGACCTTGACACAACATGGCCTTTCTACACGACTCGGAAGTCGGGATGTCTGAACAGGTCAATTTTGCAGACGATTTGTCCAACGCATGTTCATCCGCAGTACGAAAAAAAACGGAATAAACGAAAGTAAACGGAAATTGTCACGACGAACTCCCTTGAAGTTGAAAGAGTCACCATTCATCAGTTTACCGCCTGCTGAATTCAACACCGTCCATTTCAATTTTCAACCATCATACTCCGAGTAGATTACTAACATTTCAATTTTCCCTCCGTTTCAGAAAGAATGTAAATCTAGTTTTCCGAGGAGTCAAACTATTTTAATTTTGATCAAATTTATTCAAAAAATTACTAACATTTGTGTCTCCGAATAGATATAGTATAGAAATATATTATATGATTAATCTAAAGATATTTATATTGTAACACAAATATTAATACTATTTTGTATAAATTCGGTCAAATTTAAAATTGTTTGACTTCTCGGGAAGCGCGAGATTTATATTCTCTTTGGGATGAAGTACAAATCAAACCTTTTTATTCTTGTTAAATAATGTAAAATAAAGAAAAAGGACATTGTTTTTATACACAGAGGCTGCACGCAGTGCACGTGCTGTCGTCCTACGCACACGGACACGTCAGGGCATGACACACCAACACACCATTACAGCTACAAGCCAAGCCAACAGCCTCCCACGCTGGCCCGGTCAGTTCAGTTGACCCGGTTCAACCGCGACCCCAACCAACCACCACCCGACCCGACCCCCCGATGCCCCGCGTGACCGGTCTCTGTAGCCCAGCCGCGCCCGGCTGCCGTCGCGTCGCCGCCGGCTTGCCGGCCGCCGCGTCGGACCTCACCCACACCCACCCAACCAGGCGACCGACCACACGCGTCCGGTCCGTGTTGTCTTTTTTTTTTTGAGCACACGGTCTGTGTTGTCGAGTCCGACCCGCCAGCCATCTACCCGGCACGGCGGCCCACACGGCTGCGCCGCGGCCAGGCCCATCTCGGCCAGGGTTTTATTTCCCGACCGGTAACCGGTAACCGCCGGGCTCCGGTTCCGGTTTACGTTACCGGTCGGAACCGGTTGAATTCAAATTCAAATTCAAAAACTCCCGTGCAACTGGTTCCGACCGGTTTACCGGTCGGTTTGACCGGTTTGAATTCAAAAGCTCCCATGCAACTGGTTTACCGGCCGGTTTGACTGGTGGGCCTTAATGGTCCGGCCCATTTTTTTTCTTTTTCTTTTTTGATTTAACTTTAAATCCCCACAAATTATACTAAATGAACGAATTTTTAAGAAAATTTGATACCATTAGATTCATCGCAACTTGAAGTATTTTTATGAATTTTTCATTTTTTGAATTTAAATTTAAATTTTGAATTTTGACCGGTTGGGTACCGGCCGAAAACCGAAACCGGTCCGGACCGGTTTGACCGGTGGTAAGGTTAACCCTGATCTCGGCTCGGCTCGGCTCACACGCCCACGCGGTCAATGGTTTGACCACCCCGCCATTCCTCCTCCTCGTCGTCTCGCTTTCAAAGCCGAGGCGCCCCCGTCCCCGGCCGATGGGCGACCAGCGACGGCTTCATCTTCTGCGGCTCACTTCAAAGCCTTCGTGCGATGGAGTCCTCTTCGGTCCTTGGGCGTGCGGCGGCCAGATCCGGTGACTTCCGGTGGCGGGGTTCGTCGGAAGCTCCGGCGAGCATAGGGGGCAGGGATCTGCTTGTAATTTTTCTTTTTCTGAAGGCCCTTTGTGCGAGTTGGGTGGGACTGTGGTCTTCCGTATCCTTGTTTGACATACTTGTATTTGTACGGGTCCGTGTACGTTTCCCTTAACTTGGAATACAGGTATGTTTTATAAAAAAAAAGCCGAGGCGCCCCTGCTCAAAAAAAAAAAAAAACCGAGGCGCCCGGTCCTCTCTTCCTCCCCACCTCCACCTCTCCCCCCTGTTGGAGAAGTCAAATACGAGCCACCCCCACACCACGAGTCCACAGTCCGCCCGCGCCCCGTCTCCTCCCTCGCGAAAGCTCGCCGCTGCTGCGCCCCGGCGCCCCGTGGCGGCACGGCACTCGGGGGGGGGGGGGGGGGGGGGGGGGGACGCAGTAGGCAGGCGGAGAGCCTTCGGCGAACCTTCGGGAGGCGGCGGTTCTTGCCTTCTTGGTGCCGTCTCTGCAGCGGGCGGGGATAATTGATAAGGGCGCTGGCGTGCTCTTGAGTCTTGACTCGCCGGGGTGGGGCTGTCGCGGCGGCTGGATTTTGGATTGGACTCGGTTCATCCTCCCCGGTCACGGCGGCGGCGGTTCAGGTGAGCCTGCCTGGTTGCTTTTTCTGAATATACGCAGAGGAAGGTTCGAGATTGGGATTTTGTTCCCGCTATTGGTCCCTTGTCTCTTTTCGTGGTTCTTGCCTTCCATGTCCACCAGGAAAAGGGATTAGTCGGTTGGTGTTGTACTCTGCTTAGATTGTCTTCAGGAACGCTGGCTACTTTTCCTTTCTTGATTGATCAAGTTTTGTAGATTCCGTGTGAGGTGGAGGTCCGAATGGGAATGACTTCGTTCTTGATCATGTCCTGCCGCGATTTTCCGACGCTGGTTTACTAGTTTTGATAGCTTAAGAATTGTGAAAAATGTGGAAAGATGCGAACTTTGCTGACGATGGATGTTGGACTTCTAGGAGATTGGTTGTTGTCAATTGTGATTGGTTACGCGTGATTGTGCACTAAAATTATTGGTTGCGGAACTGATTGGGTCGTCTAATGATGGACTAATTTAGTGGCACCAGGGTTAGTTAGATGGTTAAACATCAGTTTGTGATGACAAGACCTCACAGACGTACATCAGAGTTTCTCAGAAATAAATTAGTTTGATGCGTTGGATAGATATACAATCATGATGTGCGGTCCATGCCTGCCCAATCATGGCTTTGCTCTGAATAAACTAAATGCATACAAGTTATAGTGGACTTAGTCTAATTTTTATGTTGGCACTGACTCCTGAGCCTAAGGTAGTTCGGTTTCACCTGCCCACTTATACGAAGCAACTGTGCAGTGATCGAAACTTCATGGATGTGCTAAGTCCTCACATATGCTATTTGTAAGCTTGAAGTGCATTAGCATTGCTTGTCTGGGTGAATTGTAAGCAAACATGATCTTTGGGAGTTGTGCAAGCAGGTTGTGTGTTCACTTTAATTTTACAATTTACTGCTACTGTAACTTATGTGAGCTTGACTACTGGAATAATCTCTTTCTCATGTGATAAACTCTGTAAACGATACCTTTCGTTCTACGCCTGCAGTCTTACAAACTGCCTGTAACCATGCTTTGTAATTGGCCAAAACTTTCTGTCACCGGCTACATGGCATCTATGGAAGTTGATAAAAAACTTATGTATTGCATTCACTAATATGAGTTGGACAATCATGACCAAAATTGTTAACCATAGATAGTATGTTTTAAACTTGAAATGATATGTCTCCGGTATAGCTTTGTTTACAGGTAGCAGTAATTGGTATCCTCTCTTTTCAGGGCATGATAGAAGTCAATGAGTATCAGTAAAATGCTTGTGTTGATATCATAAGTGCAAGCTGAAGTTATCGAGCTGACAGCACTACGGCAGATATAATACTTTGAGAATCTCAAATGAGTTGCTTTTCTATCTTCTGCAAGAAGAGAAGAACAAGGCGCCTACCAAGTTCCCACCATAATGAAGGTAGAGCTCTCATACGTAGGGCACACTCTGAAATATCCCTGTTTACATATTGTGATATACTTTCTCCTACCTTGTTCTGTTCCTTATTGTGATTTATCTCTGCCTGTGTAGACGTCCCTGGTGGCCCAAATATAAAACGATACACTTATAGGGAGCTAGTAAGGGCAACACAAAACTTTAGCCCATCAAACAAGATTGGTGAGGGTGGTTTTGGTTCGGTGTACAAGGTAATATGTGTAACCTTCAACAGAGAAGCCACTGAAGTTGTGACTAATGTAGACGTGTTTGACATTCAACAACTTAATGGTGCAGGGACAGCTTAAGAATGGAACAATTATTGCTGTCAAGGTTCTTTCGTCAGAGTCAAGACAAGGAGTAAGGGAGTTTCAGAATGAACTTGTGGCAATTTCTGACATCTCACATGATAATCTTGTGAAACTTTATGGGTATTGTACGGAAGGAGATCAAAGAATCCTTGTTTACAATCATATTGAAAATAATAGCCTTGCACAAACACTTCTAGGTATGTCATGGTAACTATTCTTTTATATTTAAACCAAATAATACATCAAAATTATAATAGATATTTTTTCAACTACATATCACACGGAAGTTAATGATGAAAACTTAAGATATATCATATATGTCCTTACACATTTTAAACTTTTGATTGTTCAGGTTCCAACCACAGCAATATCCAGTTCAATTGGCAAACTCGAGTGAATATTTGCCTTGGAATTGCACGGGGACTAGCATACCTCCATCATGGTGTAAATCCCCACATTGTTCATCGAGACATCAAAGCAAGCAATATACTTCTTGATAGGGATCTTACCGCAAAAATCTCTGATTTTGGTCTAGCAAAGCTTCTTCCACCAAATGCAACACATGTTAGCACAAGAGTTGCAGGAACACTGTAAGTAAACATTCTACTTTATTTTTTTTTTCAGTTCTTGTTTTTTTCTGACTGCCTTCAGAAGCTTGTTCTTCTACCATTCTTTATTCATATTCAGCGAAACAATGGCATTTGTTATATTTATAGCCTATGAATACCTTTTCAGATTTCTTTACTCCACTTTTGATTGACAGAGGCTATTTGGCTCCTGAATATGCTATTAGAGGACAAGTGACACGTAAATCAGATGTTTACAGTTTTGGGGTTCTGCTTCTGGAAATAGTTAGCGGGAGATCCAACAGCGATACAAGATTAGCATATGAAGATCAGATACTCCTTGAAAAGGTTAGAGGAAATGCTAGGTTACATTTGACATGTCTTTCCATTGTTGCTTGCATAGTTGAAGTTGCTTTTGCCATTATTAATTAAACACTGTTTTCTATTCTATGAAAATGTGCATGATACTGATGCATGAATATGGTGTGTGAAAGTCATTGTTTCATGTAGGAGAACTCATGTCGATATATGCAGCATTTGCATTTGGTAATCATAGAAATCGCATGCCAAATTTTCTGTTCTCAGATTTAGTACAGTATGACCAGTGTTGCACGCTTAGAACTGGTGCTATGAACTACCAAGAAATTTATTTGCTATTCCTGAAAACTCATCACATGACAGTTAGGGGAACAATTGTTCTAAATCAAGGCTTTTGTTCTTTACTGCTACAGTTCCCAGAGATCACCAATGGGGTTCTCCTCTTGCAGACATGGATTTATTATGAGCAGGGAGATTTGAAGAAAATCATAGACAGCTCTTTGGGTGATGACTTGGACGTCGCACAGGCTTGCAGGTTCCTGAAAATCGGGCTCTTGTGCACACAAGATGTCACAAGACACCGGCCTGATATGTCAAAGGTCATTGCCATGCTTACAGGTGAAACTGATGTTGAGTCAGAGAAGATCAGCAAGCCAGCTATAATTAGCGACTTCATGCATCTCAAGGTCAGGAGCATGAGGAAACCAATCGAAATTGCGACAGCGTCCACATTCCTGTCCTCCCTGAATGCACACTCTTCTCCTATGCTGTCTAACGAGACGACAGAGACCTCCATGATATCCACTGGTGTATCGGATCGGGAGTAATCCATTCGTCTGTGAAGAAACAGATTGTTAGTGAAGTGAGTTGGTTGCAGGTACGAAACACATGTAGACAGTAGCATAGGTGGACACCTTGTCCAGAAGTTTACCAGCTGGTTTCTTTTTTCATGTATAGATTTAATTGCTTCATTTGTAGCCTGAACATCATTGTTGAGCCAAAGGAGTACATATGAGGGAACAACTTTTGTATGTACAATACTGTGGATTGATTACACATTTTCATTGTACATGTACAACTTGTTTTTGGGTGGTAAACTAATTTGCAATTGATTCAAGTCTTTGTCAGTACAAACACATACATAATAGCCTGGATGTATATACTAATCCAGAGTTACAGATTTCAAGGCAAACTATTGCTGGGCTATATTGTCTTGTAAATTGCAATGATAATGTGATCCACATCTTCGTTGTCAGTCATCTTGCTCCTGCTTCCAGGACACTGTGACAGTTACTTTCAGCAACGGTTCAGTGGCATCACTTTGGATAACTGAGACACCATAGGCAGGTGTTCATGAGTTCATCCAAGCAGAGGCAACTGCCATGCTGTCTCCATCGCCACAATTGTGCAAAAGGGGACCCAGGTGCTCGCAGATCATGGCATGTCCCTGCATGCGTTCTTGCTCGTAGAACTGCAGCTTTAGTAGCTCTGCTACTGCAGCTGCCACTGAAGAACTGCTTCGCTCGGGCTGCTGCTGGCCAGGGAGGCAGGAGCGTACATGGTTGATGAGAGTGGGAGATGGTGTAGGTGGGCCCTGGCAATGCCATGGCGATCATCATCAACAGATCATTTGTGGTGCTGGCTGGTGGGCCCTAGCCGCGAGCTGTTGCTTGTACTGCAGCAGTACTGGTGCTGTTACTGGTTGGTTAGTTATGGCAGTGCAGCATGACATGCGTTTGCTCGCAGCTTCGATCTGATTGAGTCGGGCCGGCCTTGCAACGGGTGCTAAGCTTGGATACGGTGTCAAAATTGAGAGCATGGGCGCGTCTCCCTAGCCATGGATGCAAATAGAAAGTTTAGTTCAGTTACTGATCCGATGGTAATCCCTCCAGCTCCAGCCCTTGATCACCATTAGAGACGTACTCCTAATAGTACCTATGAACCAATATGACAGTAAAAAAAACATCTACTCCTAAATAGGGTTAGTTAGAGAAAAGGTACGTACAGAATGAACGCCGATGCACACTCAGGAGCTCATGTGAACAGCTCCATAGTTGAGACCATTGCACATCACAGGAATTAAACAGAAATAACGATGGACAAATACTTCATAACCCATTGTTTCTGGCTGTCAATTAACTTACACTTAATCACTTCAGCATTATATGTTATTCAGAATTAACCTTATCTTGCAAAAAAAAAGTGATCACCTAAGTTCTGAGGAATTCCTTCTCTTAATGTTTACTATATTAGCTAGAAGCAGTACTTTTTCACAGATACTCCCTTCAGGTAATTTTTTTTTAAAAAAAACTGCGGTCAAAATTAGATGACGTGGATTTGGACAGCTAATTTGATCTGCATTTAGTTACTTTTTGTTGTCTGATTGTCTGAAACATGAACTATATCTGACTGGATGTAGTAAAATTATGCTTGCAAGCATATATATGATACGCCTACTGGAGACAGAGACTAATTATTGAAATATAATGTAAATAAAGAATTATATGAGAAAACAATTGAGGAAAGAAATTAAACGAGTGAAACCACTCACCGAATTATTTCTTGCTTCATGTGAACTAGCAGGAACCGATCGAGTCTTAGCTTGCTTATGCGTTTGTCATTTGCAGCACAATGCCAAACGCATGAAAGTTTCATTTAAAAAAGGAAAAGGGGAAAAATCCTAGGAATGCTGTGCACAGGACGCACGTGCTTAAGAACACACAAGAATAAAATAGACTCTGAGTTGGTATTGAAATCAAGCATAATGAAAGAAACAGTAGGTAGGGCAAATAAATCAAATCAAAACATGATATTGACCAGATTAATTAATTCCTCATTGTATTCATTTGAGAAGAGTTGCGTGATCGATCAAAAGAAAAATGTATTCCTTCAATGTACTCTCAAACAAGCCGGGAATTCAAGACTCTTTTTCTAAATAAAGAATTCATTATGCCTGTTTTCATGAATTTAGGAACCAGGAAAAATTGTACTAAAACATGAAAAATAACCGGCTCATGTGCTCAAAACTGCAAGCCAAATTAAAATCATAAGTGAATAACCTCACCGAGTTTTCGGAGCAAGCTAGTTAGGTAATAACTTGACAGATCCAAGAACTGGATCGGAGAACCACTTGAAATTCGTTCATATCGACCCTTCTTCGATCGATCGGCACCTGCAAGCAAGAACAAACAAAATGAAACATGATGAACACATGAAAACATAGTAGAGATAAAAAGTGACAGAAGATCGAAACAAAAATGCATGCTTGGCCCCTTGCATGCCACCCACAGCAGGCAACCACGCCACGGGTTGGGCTACATGTGTGGCATACAGGGAGCCAGGCACACACAATCTCAATTTGATCAAACCTATATACCATCTCTCACATCCATTATTCACAAAACTGTGCAAGAAAGATCGACCAAGAGAACAAAAAATGAATGTATTCCATCTAAACCAGTATAATGCTAGAAACAAATAAAAGTTGAGCTTGATCTGATGGGCATGCACAAGCAGGAACAAAGACAAGGGGGCTACTAGAAGGAGCTAGAAAGCTAGGGTTAGTGAGAGAGAAGAGGAAGAACAGTGCAAAAGTTGTGATGGATGGAGGTAGAAGAAAGAGCAGAAGGTGAATTTATAGATGAGAGGTGCAAGACGTAGTATCTCTCTACTACACCACTCCAGAACATGTACACAACAACTCCATGGCCACTTGCCCCTCCTACTCACCAAAAAGTACTGTCACTGGTCTACAAAGGAGGAAGACCGAAAGAACGAAGGACATGGAGCACAAGACACCAGCTAGAATACTTCCCAATGCAAGGGGGGATTAAAGGATGAACCTTTTGATGCAAGCTAGTTTTATATTCCGCCTAAGTGCTGGCCTAATGGCTAGCTACCCTAAAGCCGTAGCCGCCCCTCTCCCCGGCCGGCCGGCAGCACCACCCAAAGCAGCCAATGGCGTGCTAAAGCATGTCCCAATCCGAGCTTCCCTAGCTACAAGCTACGGCGCACGCGCACACCTCTCCCTAGCTCTTCCGTGCTGGCCGGCCTGGTGAAAGGCGCCGTCGTCTCCACCCTGCAGGGGCTGCTGCTACCTCGATCGATGGCGAGTGTGCTACAGGGCACGCTGCTTTGATCTGATTCTGAGCTCTATCTGGCGAGTCTTTGGAGAGTCGGAGATGGAGACTACATGGAGGAAATGGCAAGGAGCATCGCCATCGTCTTCTCCCTCCCAGCGTCTGCAGTGACGACTCGGGCAGGGCTGGGGCTGCGCCACTTGCAGACGAGACGAGCGAGGGACGCAGCAGCTTCCTCCTCTCTCTCACACACGCGCGATCGGGATGGAACGAAAGGAAGAGAGAGCACGGATGGGAGGGTTGGTGTAGACGGTCTGTAAAGTTGATGGCTCTGACCGGTGAAGTGGATTTTGTCTGGAGCACTTGGCCAGGCTCCAGATTCTCTCATTGATCCCGGCAACCATTCCCCCGCTACACCAAAAGCCTATCCGCACTAGTGCTCATCTAAATTCATCCCCTAAAAATAATATTTTTGTCTGGTCATTGAGATTATCTCATTTTTATTTAATTTCGTTACACTCATTGATCCTCTATATCTCTACTCTATACCAAGTAATTCTTGTCTGGTCATCTATATCTCTACTCTATACCAAGTAATTCTTGTCTGGTCATCGAGATTATCTCCTTTTTATTCAGTTTCGCTGCAAACGTTGATCCTCTATCACTGTGTTCGGCAGATTGGAGCTGGAGGCTGAAGCTGGAATGGTGTGAGAGAAAAATATTGTTGGGCTGGCTGGAGTTGGAGTTGGTGACTGGAGTAGTGTGAGAGTAAAATACGTTGGGCTGGAGCTGGAGCTAGCTGACGAACGCAGTGTATATCTCTACTCTACCAAACCAAGTAACAGAAAGTGGCCTCAAGTGTCAAAATTATTTTCTTTTTTTCAACTACCCGGTGCCCTCACTCCCTCCACTCTATCTCTCTCCCTACCCGTCCTCCCCCTCCATCGCATCTCGCCCTGCTCCTCGAGCTCGCCCTACGCCTCCGCTCCCCCTCCTCCGCCGCAGCCCCAGCTCCCTCGCGGCGGAGCTCTGTGCCGCCCGTCAGGCGCGCGGGCCGGCACCGGCCCCTGGCCCCCCGGCGGCCAAGCCTTCCTGGTGGAGCTCGCGGCGGCCGCCTCTGCCTCCCGGCAGCTCGGCTCCTACCCGGCGCCGGGAAGCGCGTTCACGGCGCGTGCAGGGCGGCGGCTTGCGCGGGGGAGCCGTGGCGGCGCGTGGTGCGGCGCCGGCGGAGCATGCCTGCTCGGGCCGCGGACGGGCGGACGGCGGGGCGCGCGCGGCGCGGCGGCAGGCCCGCGGACGGCACGTTGGATCCCCCTCCATCGCCGGCGCCCTCCCTCCGCGGCTCCCTTCCTCCCCGGCGCTCCGGCGAGCAGCGCTGCCGCGGCGGCCCGCGGGCGGGCGAGCAGCGCCCCCCTTCCTCCTCGCCGGCGGTGGCCATGGCCGGATCCGGGAGCACCTCAAGCTCCGGCACCGGCTGGATCCGGGAGCACCTCCTCGCTCCTCGCTCCGCCGGCGCCCCTCCTCCTCACTCCTCCCTCGGCCGGCGCCCTCCTCCTTGCTCCTCCCTCCGAGATCTGCCCCTTCCTCCTCGAGCTCGGCGGGAGCAGCGGCGGCCGGCCATGGCGGACCTCGAGCTCCTTCCCTTCCTTGCTCCCTCTCTCTCTCCGGCGCGGCAGCGGGTTGTTGGGGATTGCGCGCGGAGGACCTGGGCGCTCGGACCCCACGCCACGTGGGCCCATAGCGTCTCCCTCCATGCCCCCCGAACCGAATCCGCGGCAGTTACCTTCCGTGCAGTTGGGTCACTGTCACGTGAGCCCCACTCTTACAGACCCCACACGCAGTGACTCAACTGCACGGCGGCCATGCAGCGGAGCCTCGTCCCCCATATTTGCCGGGTGGAAGTTCGAACGGGATCTTCCCGTAGCACATGGCGTACACCGCTGTAGCAAAAAAAATGGTAAAGAGAGACGGTATGTTTCTTACCGTGCCTTTTACAGGCACCGCTGCGGACAGCCCCAGGGCTCAGTAGGATATTGCATTCCTCTTCAGTCCAGGGTGTGTCTAGCAGTGCAGCTATGCTATACTTTACGGCAATTTTTTTATGAAAAATATTACAGCAAGTTTCTGTTGGTACCTGAGCACTCTTATTTTCGTTTCTGTTGTAATCCGCTTTAGAGATTTGAACTACGAGAAGCAAAAAAATCTTCGCTTCTCTCAGCCACACTTAGATTATAAGATAAGCGAGAACAGCCTTGATTTGGTACCAAGGCAAAAAAAAAAGTTTTTTTACTGGTGGGACCCTCTCACAGTGACATGCATGGTGGTCATGGGCGAGTGAAATTTTCACCATGTTCGGCAGGCTGGAGCTGGAACTGGAATGGTGTGAGAGAAAAACACTGTTACCTGGTTGGAGCTGGTTGGAGCTGGAGGCTGGAGCTGGAATGATGTGAGAAAGAACAACTGTAGGGCTGGAGCAGCAGCCCAACAGCCGAACACGGTGTTTGTCTGAAGTTCTGAACATATTTTGTGTACGTGATCAGCGTACGAGGTGCAATTCAAAGGCTCCTTGTGCTCCTTCAGGCCGGTCGGCACACGCAGAGCCCAAACACAGATTCTTCGTTCACCTGGCTGCTAGTGCAAGAAAGGCTGTGTTTAGATTCAAAATTTCTCTCTCCAAACTTCACTATTTACCTATCACATTAAATTTTTTGCCTCATGCATGGAGCATTAAATATAGATAAATAAAAAAATTAATTGCATAATTTTGATGTACACGACGAGACGAATCTTTTGATCCTAGTTAGGTTACGATAGAACAACAATTATCACAAATAAACGAAAAGTGCTATAGTGTGCTAAAGTGTCCGATGTGACCCTTTTTACCACCATTTTACGAATCTAAACACAGCCAAAAATTCTAACAGCGGATGAATTGCAAAACCCAAACTGGCCATGGAACCCTTCCTGTCTGCTTTGCAGGTCGGTGCCTGAAACAGCAGAATTTTTTTATTTTAACCCTTTTTTAAGAATATTTTTTTAAAAATAATCTTTAAAAAAGAAAAAATGAAACACAACATATTTGCTTGCCGTGACCGTTTGCCCAGAAAGTGTGGGAGCTCGTCCAAGCTTGGCTGCTAATCTGGTGCCCAAACCACCAACTGATGCAAGCTTTGAAGATTGGTGGATTGGGTCACTGCAAAATCTCCCAACGGATCATCAAAGAACAAATGCGGTTGTGATCATGTATACTGCCTGGAATTTGTGGAAGGAAAGGAGCAGAAGAACTTTCTAATGAAAGGAAGCTGAACCACCGGTGGTGTTGCAACTCATCAAGGGGGAGGTTAACTTACGCTTCAGGGTGTGTGGAGCCTTGGATGTATCTTAGTTCTTATGAATTTTTATTTTGCGGAGTTTGTTTTTTCGTAATCGCAAATTTGTAAGACCTGAACTTCTTCTCCTTATACAGTATGGCAGTGCTCCTACCCGTTTTTTTTTAAAAAAAGAAAAAGTTGTGTACATCTTGATAGGTCTGCCGGAACAGACCCAGAATAATGCTCATGGGACTGTATTGTTCACAGTTGCTGTAGTATGTTCCATTATGCGTCTCTTGAACTAAATTTGGTATTAACAACTTGGATGACCGGACATTTTTTTATACTGATGTACCATGTTTGGTGTGCACTGTCCAGTGTTGTCCATACGCTGTAATTTAAAAACCATTATATTACTGAGATTAGTTCAGTTCACCATCAGACGACAGCGATCAACAGATCTAGATACGCACATACAACCAAAACCCTTTGCTCACTAAAGCATCCACATCTCTGACCTGCAACAGTAGCTATAGGCCTTTTGTCTGCTCCAAAACGTTGCGCATGGCATTGTTAAATAACTCTTGCTGTCAAGCTAAACCACCGCGGTTACATTATTGTTTGATGCAGATGATGAGCTCGCATATTTTGACTTGGTTGGAGTGCTAGAGCTGCAGTGGCTATTGGTTAAAAACTAATTAAAGAGCGGCCATGGCTGTACGCGTGACAGGAAAAGGTATGTACATTCCTAGCTAGAGATGATCCCGCTAAAAACGTGCTCATGCACGGTCGCTAAAAATGATCCCGCTGCTGGGTTCGGTCGAAGGTGCAGCCGTGCAGGTGAGCTGAGCGACGGTGATGCACTGCCGCTGTAGTTGCAGGGCTGCTAAGGTTGCTAGCCCAAGCGGCGACAAGGTCGCGAGTTCGAACACCGGCTAAGACGAATTTCTGACTGTGGGTAAGAAAATCCCTTTTGCTAGGGTTCGGAGTTTTTCTGTAACACCTTTAGTGTTAATCACCTATAATTAAATTTAATCACGACCGTTAGTTTTAAACTTGCGTGATAAACTATAAGATTAAATTTTTCTGTCAGCTCGGGCCGGATCAGTCCGACCGGTATGAGTAACCGGTCAGACCGGTCGAACCTGTATGACCTATTTGACCCTACAATCAATAAAACAGAAATATCACTCTCTCTCTCTCCCTCACAGCTCACTCTTTCTCTCTCCCTCACGTGCACTCTCTCCCTCTCACTCACTCCCACACGAGCTCTCCCTCTCTCATGAGCTCCCCCTCTCCATGATGTTCTAGAGTGCAAATCCTCCTTCACAACTTGATTCCAAGGCCAAGGAAGCTTCCAATCGGGTGGGAGAACTTCCTCCTCACGAGCTCCTCCTCAGGTATCTTGGATTTCGAGCTCTTGGTGCAAGAAAAGCTCCTTCAAGGTACTCCAACTTGTGCCGGTTCGATCTATCTTTTTAGGAGGTTCTAAGTGATTTCCTTTGGTCAATCATCTCTATATGCTTCTCTTAACTAGGATCTAAAAGATTTTGGTGGGTTAGTTTTTCCCCAAGAAGGATTTTTGTTTTTTACGATTTCTGTTTTTGGCTGAAAACGTGCTTATAGGAACTTCCTACCCCATGTCGGAAC
The DNA here is from genome assembly GCF_016808335.1 of Panicum virgatum. Lineage (NCBI taxonomy): Eukaryota > Viridiplantae > Streptophyta > Magnoliopsida > Poales > Poaceae > Panicum > Panicum virgatum. The sequence goes on from NC_053136.1 coordinate 4,933,101, forward strand.
TTCTAACAAATTAATTCCAATCGGTCGAGGACCCTTTGTCAGAACTTACCCAAAACTTCTGTTGGTGGTCGGAACTTTCGATCAGCACTGTGCAGCAGTAATTGTAAAATGCGTAGAAAATTGCAGAAAAATCAAAAAAAATGCAAAATTAATTTTGTTAGCTTCATATCTTCATGCTCTATATGATTGAAATATGAAATGGGTTGTTTCACAACTTTTTATATGCAGTTTTATTTATGTTTGATAAAATACTTTTCTAATTTGTTAAATGCATAATTGGAGTTAGGAGCATGCTAAAAACATAAAACCAGTTGAATTAGCTTTATTTTGACATGTAGTACTTAGAGAAGTTAAGGCAATTTGGTAGCAATTGTTTTTGGGATATCGGGTGTTCTAAAATTAAAAAATCATATTCGCATTCACTCATATCATATGCATACGTGCAGCAGCCGCAACAGAGGAGGTTGTGTATGAGGTGATTGCGGAGCCCTGGGAGCAGCAAGAGCAAGCCCAAAAGGAGGTTCACAAGGACTCGGCCCAAGGCCCAGTTGACCCTAGCTCTGAGCCCGAAGGCAAGCCCTGGTGCATGACCCACTAATTTAAATTATGCAACATTATATATCTATATCTATTAATTGTGCATTAAGTTTTAGGAGTTGTTTGGAACCCTAGTTGCACGATCCCTAGGTTCCCTTGAGTTATACTAGTATGTATAGGACGATAGAAATGTTACGCTTAATAGATCTCGGTAGAAGTCGAGTGATTTCTGTTCACTTGCGAGATATAGGATGCCTCTATATTTCGAATATATAGAATATTGGAATATGTAGGAAAGGAAAGGAAATTTGAGACCGGGCAGGGAATGTTTAGCCCTGTCCGTGTCGGTTAAGGACTGTCTGTTGTCTGGCCCTGTGATCGAGTTTGAATTGTACTAACCGCATGCCGGGAGTAGGAGGTAGTCGAAACCGGTAAGCCGAGTACTGCCTTGTTTCGAAAGTACAGAACTTCATCACCACCCCTTAGGGCGAGTCGAGTTGTCGCGGAGAAATGGGTTGCATGTATTTACTTTTGGTGGTCTCTCGTTGAGCTCGGCTGACTATAAGTAGGTGGGGCGGTTCTGTAGTTCGAGGCGGTGAGGGAAATGGTTAGTGCGTGTGGTCCGACGGGGCATATGCGTGCCGTGTTGGTTAGGTCCACCTTGCAAAGTTAAAACGGATCGATTCGCTGTCAGTCGCTCTCGAATATGAGCACCTTAATCGCAGCACCGCATCGTAGTAATGCTTTATGGAATTTAAGCGATGGTTGAAAATGATGATCTTGAATTAATATTCAATGTTTGCTATGGTTGCTTAGGGGATGCAAATACTAGTTGATGATTAAGCATATAGAATTTGAAGCTAAAAGTGGAAAAATAAGGATTTACTTTAGAAGCTTTTGCTGCAAATTAACCACCAACCAAATACCTTGCATGTCTAGGTATGTGGGCTAAGTATACCCACTGGTCGGGTAAGTCTTGCAGAGTATTAGTTGCTCAGGGTTTGTTGCCACCCAAAAATGTATTTCAGGACACCCAGACGCCGACTTCTGCCCCTGCTGTATCAAGTTCATCCGCCGGGATGCAGAGGGGTGGGAGGTGGTGGAGCGAGACCCTTAAGCTAGGGAGTTGGCGGGTTGCACCCTTGAGGGCGGAGTGTGCAGCCCTCAGTTTTGTTTAGACCGGTCTGACCGGTGGTCAGTTTAGGCCGAGGGGCACCGGTCTGACCGGTTAGGTGAATCGGTCTGACCGGTTGCGCAGAACCAGAACTAGTTGTAGCGTGGTGTTGTAAATCTCTTTTATGTTCCAACTTCGGTCCCTTTTTGTAAAATTGTAAAATATATATTTTATGTAACTTGGGTTTGTATTTGAACTCGGTTTGTAAAAACTCTTGTATATCGGTTTGTCACCTTGTTATATTTTCAAGTATTTTTGATGTTTATACCATCTGCGCCCGACTTCGCGTGGGGCTACCAGTGTTGTTTCGATCGGGCCGTGGGTTGAGAAAGGACCGTCAAATTAAACCATTAAGCTAATGCGCCCGATGTGTTTAAATGACAGTCATTACACTTAATGCGCTAATGCGGCCGAAGAAGCCGTTGTCATGGGGGCTGTTTCAACACACACACCGGCCGTTTTTTTTCTGTAGGTGCAGGGCCGGTGGATGGATTGGGTTGGGTTGGGTTGGGACTTGGGAGAGACTGCCGCTCGTCCGGCCTCCGCCCGTAGCTCACCTGGCCTCCGTCGTGGCTCGCCGGCCTGCGGCCTGCGCTGGCTCCGCACGCAGCCTGCCTCCGCCCACTGCCACTCCCCTGCCTCCGCCCGTGGCTTGCCGGCCTGCGGCCTGCGCCGCCTCTGCACGCAGCCGGCCAGCCGCTTGCCCAGCCACCAAACACAGCTTGCCGGGCTGTGCCGCCTCTGCTCCGGCCGGCTGCTGTTCTCCTGCATCCGCTTGTGAACCTGCGCCCTGTGGTCTGCGCCGCCTCAGCACGCGGCCGGCCGGCCGCTCGCCCGGCCACAAAACACGGCTTGGCAGGCCGCGTCGTCTCCGCTCCGGCCGGTGTTCCCCTGCCTCCTCGTCAGCCTCTCTCTCGCGAGCTCGCCCGTGCTCCACTTTCTCCCGCTGGGCACGAATGTCGCGCGACGGCGCATGCGCAGCTGTGCCTCCGCGGTGGCGGTGGCGGCGGCGGCGGCGGCAGGGTGGGTCGAACCGCTCGACCCTAGGGTGCGAGTAAGTCCGATCCACCAACCCATATCAGTTTGATGGTTTCTATAAGGGGCCCATTAGGTTTAGTTTGGTGGGCTGGTTCGGCGACCCGACGGATCGATCCGCCCCACCCCCATCGTTAGGGAACTCCGCTGCCGATCGCTGCCGAGCCGGAGCACCGTAGAACTCGCTCACCATGGCGAGGTCGCCGCCTTCACCACCCGTGCCTCTGCGCACCACCCGCGTCGCGCCCGCGGAGCCGGTGCGCGAGCGCGGGAGAGGCAGCGGCGCTCGCCCTCGCCGCGTGCCGGTCGACGGCAGCGACGCTGGCGTGGTGGACGGGGAGGAGGAGCCCAGCGACGACAGCGACATGGTGGTGGAGAAGAATGAGGAGGCCGACGACGACGGACCCTTGCTGGTGGAGGATGACGTCAACAGCGGAGGTGTAGTGGAGAAGGAGGAGGGGGCCGACGACAACGGACCCGTGGCCGAGGAGGACGAGGACGTCGGCCGTGTCGCGGAGCAGGACCAGGTGGCGGGCATCGGCCGCGCTGTGCAGCAGGACCCCGACGACAACCGCCGCTTGGCCGAGCTGGAGCAGGACGCCGACGGCGACCGCGTGGTGGAGGAGGTGGTCGTCGTGCCGGGCTCGTCTGCTGCGGAGGCGATCGCCGCGGGTCCACCACCAGCGGCGGCGGCGACCGTCAAGGACTCGTCAGAGGCGAGGTCCGCGTGACCTCGGGTCCGGCGCCGATGCCACACAGCGGGTGGAACAAGGACAGCGGCGCGCGCGGATGCACAGGCGGCATTCCCTAGTTTGTTTTTCCTTTTGCTCACTCCATGTTTTTTTCTCTCGAAATGGTTTTTGGTTGGGCTGCCATTATCTCGTCGGAGAGGGGGAGAGTCGGGCACGTACAGCGGGGGTTGTTGATTGCCGTAGACATGCAATGAAATTTTGCAAAATCCACCCCCACAAGCTGCAGTTAGAGCGGGGTCGTCGATTAGTTCATCTACGACCTGTTCTCGTGCTCCAAGGCATATCAACGAGGGCGCCGCCCGTTGTACGACCCGATGTGCGGAGACGGCGACGCCAAAGGATTTGCTGCGCGCGGTGGGGGGATTCCTTTCGTGCCCAAGGTGCCTTCCCCACGGGACGGCCCAGAGTCCGGACATCGGCGGCGCACATAACAAAGAAGGGCGACGATGGTAGGTGGCTATGGTGGAAAAGAGCTCGGAGTGGTTCAAATGGACTTGTGGCTTGCTAGTGGGGGTGTGGCTTCAAAGAATTGATGGGACTCGGCTTGAGGACGACGAATTTCGATGAGGGGTGGAGCTCAGGCAAAAGGGGAGGAATCACGCAAGGAGGAAGATGAACAGCGGTGGTGCGATCAGCTGTGGTTGGGATCGATCTAAACGCCCTGTCGACGTCCAATTTGGCCGGAGAAGAGGCTCGGGCGGCAGAAGAAGAAGACAGTACAAGCTAGCAAGCAATGGATGCTTAGTAATATTTGTGTGTTCATAATTTTGTGAAATCCATAGTAAAATAAATATAGGTCCAAATGATCTCAAACTTGTTTTGTTGGATCTGTCTTGTGATGTTTTACATTTAAAAAAATATGAATACCCATGCTACTGTTCTGTGTTTTTATCTATAGATTTATTAGTGCTAGGGTGTTTAAATGCATATTAAATTATATTGATCCAACAAAATATGAAAAAAAGTTTGTGTTGGTACACTCAGACAAGGGTACCCTCTCCTAAAAGACAAGGACGGAGGCGCTCAGGAACGGCGACCACAGACCACGGGTCCGGACCCCCGCGGACAGGTCCCGAACCTCCGCGGGCCGGACCTGGGCCTCTACAAGCGGAAGCCGGACCTCCAGCAAGCCTGAGCCTTCGGAGCCAGCCGAGGGGCCCGAACCCTGCACCCTATTCGGGCAGGGGTCCGGAGCCCTCACAAGCCCTTGTGGGCGCGGCCGCCGACCCCAGGGTCTGGCGCCGCCACGTGTCCCACAGGGCCGACCTCCGGACCCCCGCTCCCCGACTCGGGCAGGGGCCCGGAGCCGCCATGTCTCCCTGTGGGCACGGCTGTCGACCGCTGGGTCCGGTGCCGCCACGTGTCCCACAGGCGCGAGTCTTTTGCCTGAAGCCAGCCCTCCTGCCGCATTAGATGCTGGTGGTTGAGGCGTGCGCTGCCAGATCAGGGCATCGAATGCCCTCTGACGGGTTGGACAGGCGTGACATGACAACACGGTAAGCCCGCCTGTTTCCAAGGCGGCTCGTCTGTTACCGAGGCACGCAGCAGTGACTCAGCGCCGCGCGTGTGGGCGACGAGTTATGATGACCGGCTACTATCTAGGGCATTAGTACACGCGGCTATAGCGGACTGAGTCAGTAGTTCAACGCTTCATCATGACCTCGACGCGTGGCTGCAGAGGCTAGACTCTACTCCGACAGGACAGCTCAAGACCATCCCTGGTTAGAAGCTACGCACGAAAGCCGACGACAAGATATCCGGATCTGGGGCATTGAAGGCCAAAGTGTAGGTTATAATACATCGCCGGGTCCACATGTCGGGGCCCCGCTCTGTGTACGTGCTCCCCTTAGGCATATAAAAGGGAGGGCACGCACGATAGATAGACAAGGTGACGAGGTCACAATCCTTCGAAGCTCCACATCCTCCCTCTCGGGCTCAGAGAGCACACTCTAAGCTCTGGCAATACAACTCACAGTGGACGTAGGGTATTACACTCCGGCGGCCCGAACCACTCTAAATCCTTGTGTGCTTCTTGCATTCATTTGCCTCTAGATTGAGCACTCCTTGACTGCCCACAAGCTCATCCTACACTTAGGATTAGGCGGGTGCAATCCGCCACCCGGCTGGAGTCATCCTCCGATATTTGGCGCGCCAAGTAGGGGCCTAGCTTGGTTTCCGCTTGATCGCCCATTTGGCATCACCATGGCTCGGATTGTCGAGTTCCATGTCCACCTGATAGTTCGAATGGTTGAGTCACTATATATATCATTTTACCACAATTTGACACCAAGCCATTCTGGGGAACAAACACTTTAATCAGGAGACTAAATTTACCATGAAAATAGTTACGTACGATGGATTAGCATGATGATTAGGATGGGGAGTTACCATAATTCTATGAAAAGCCTTTGTTCCAAGGAACCGATAACTATAATGATGAAACAATTATCATGAAGCAATCACAACAAAATGATCTATGGCAATTGTATGATGACGAAGTTACTACAAATGATACCTAATTTATTAGAATCAGAGATGTACAATAATACGACACTTTCAGTTCTGTACAATATTTATACAATGAGTTACGACAATAGGGGAGAGAGAGAGAGAGAGAGTAGGCCATAGTAACTTGATCGTGCCACTTCGGTAATTGCGTATTGTCATGTATGTGAGTTCTCGTGAAGGTTAACCATAGACAAGGGCATGATGTCTAGTAAAAACATAATTTAAAATGGCAGCAGGCATAATTCTAGTAAAGGCATAATGGCGTTGATTCTAGTAAATCACTTACAATTATTTTTTTAAAAAAAGAGGATAACCAAATACAAGAAGTATAAAATCTAGTAACTTGACCTAGGCCATTGTGGTAAATGAATTGTTTATTGCTTTACAAATTGTTTAACTTTTGAAATAAAATTAGACAGTCAACCTAGTTTTTTATTCTCGTAATCGACATTTGCAAGTACGTACATGTAACCAAAAGTGCATCGCGGCATGTGGTAACCTGCATGTACTCTGCACATGCATGTATCTGGACGGTTCGTTATGCAATATTGCTCCCAGCAGCTCCTCCTTGTTTGGCGTTGTGCCACTGATTACGCCGTGAACTAATGACCGTTGTACCATTCGTCCGTTCAGTTCGCTCGGTGGCTTTGCCTATAGGCCAGATTAGCAGGTGACCAATTGGGATGCGCCAGGTGACCTGGCTATAGAATAAGCTATTCTATGGCCGGCTATAGAGTATACTCTTCCCCTCTCTCTCTCTATATATAACTCCTTTTCTATAGCCGGCTACAGAATAAGTTATTCTGTAGCCGGATCCAACGGTTCCACCGCACCGCACCCCAGTCGCATCAAACCACGCCCTATATATATAGTACCTGAATAGTACCTGATATTTTGAATAGTGCTACTAATTTGAATAGTAACTGCTGAATTTGAATAGTAACTCTACTCCACCTAATTAGTAGCCATCTCACTCCCATTGTAATATAGAAATAAGGGAGCTGCTGTAATCGCCCTTCGCCTGTAAGGTAATCCACGGTTGTGTAAGTGCTTGGGGTTTCCCGAAAGGGAAAGCCGCATGTAAGTTTGCTCTGTGGAAATGGATTAAGCTTTCCTGTGAATTTCCCTGCTTTCCTTTGAGTTCGTGCACACGGGGTGATGTCTCTACGCTAGGGACCCTAGAGGAGAAACCTCTGCGTTGAGTTGCTCTCGTTTAGCTCATGGAGAGGCGTCTGAGAGAGCCTGTGTCCGCAGAGAAGTATTCTCTTCGGGTGGAACTGCTTGGGGAGACGGTAGGGCCTGAGTCCTGTGCACGCGTGGCCGGGGTTAGTTCGGGAGAAGACCAGGTAGGCCTGGTTCTGAAGCAAGCTAGCGATGCATGCGGTGAGTACCGAGTAGGATTTACACAAGCATAAGACACTCCACCGGCTGAAATTTTGGTTTCGCCAACCTGCCAAGATCCTGAGAAGCACGCATACCATACTCTGCATATTCACTAATCACGCGCAAATAATCACGCACTCTTTCACCATCCACAAGAAGTCGCTATCGTTCAATAGTCAGTGCCTGAATATTAGCTGTGAAATATTACCCTGCTAATTACCCGCATAATAATCACGCACTCATATCCACCACCCACGCAAGTCGCTATCGTAGAATAGTGTAGAATTTGGGTGCCTGAGCCACTCTCTGGTGAGTGCTCGTGCACTGTTTATTTTCTTAATTAAGAGTCAAGCGCATACTTAGCCAATTTATATTGCCAGAATACTACTGCAAATAGTAGCGTGAAAGCGACGCTCTGCTCGCTGAGTTGCTAAATACTCCGTATTTATTTTTAAGAATAGTGCATAAAGTGAGACCCCCTGAAGTCATCCACCTTGTGAGTGGGATTCTCCTATTCATATTCAGAATTTGAATAGTACCTGATATTTTGAATAGTGCCACGAATTTGAATAGTAACTGCTGAATTTGAATAGTGTCGTGAATAGTAACTCGTGATCTTGAATTTGAATTTCGAATTCCCGGATCGTTTGTGATTTCCCCTTTCGCTTGCGATTGCTGGTATCAGAGCCGAGGTTATTAAAATTTGAATTTAAGGGAATTTCAATACTTTGTCAAAATTGAAAAGCTACATTATTTGAATTTAGAAGTCAATACCGGAAAGACTGTTAGTACTAAAGAAAATATAAATATTAGATGCAGAATAAATAGTTCTGAAGAGCATACTTGGCATACCTCTCACGGTCAGATAAATTTAATAGTTGATTTAATTCATAACTTTTACATAACTTGGGGTAAAAGACAAGACGATTTAGAATTAAAATTTGAAAAATTACGGAAAGAGCATAAGCATCTAGAAGAGCAATATTTGGTAGCAAATAAAAAATTAGAATTAGCTTTGCAAGCTTTGGAAGAAAGCAAAATATTTCTGGGAAGGATTAGTCAAAATAGTGATTATATTAAAAGGGATATATCTTATTTATTCAATAAACTAGAAAGTACTAATATTGTTGAGTATAGTAAAGAAATTGTGTTGTCATCATCTGGAATACTAGAGGTTACTAGATCATTAAATTCGGATAAATGGAAGTATCTGACAGCCTCACTAGAAGAGACCAGTGTCTCCAGATAGTGCAAAAAGATACTAGGCCTTTAAGCCTAATGGATAAATTAAAAGGAGGATGTGATGAAATTGAAACTTTAGAAGAAATGATAGATGTAGAAAGTGACCTTGAAAGATACCAGAAGGACAATTTAAGAAAAATAAGACCTCAACAATTATATCAAATGGGTTTGTTTGAGTATAAAAGTGGATTGTACAGAATATCTAGAGAAGTTGAATTAAGTGTTTTAACAGAACCTGTTCAGTTAAAAATTGTTAGTAAGCAAATTGAGAAGAGATTGAAATATACTGGATATAAATACATACATCAAGGAATGTATATTATAGGAATTAAAGGAATGACAAGGAAGAAATTAGGAACAAAAGTTTTAATCACCCTATTAGATAAAAGGTGGAAAACAGCACACAAAGCATCATTAGGATTCTTAGAAGGAGACATGAATGAAAATATGCTAATAACATATATAGCTCCAGATTTAATAATGCCAATAAAAGAATTTATAGACAAAATGGTATTTGCTTTTCAGACCAAAGGTTATGAAGACTTTAAAGGTACCAATTTATTAGTAAGCATAGAATTCATTGGAAGACTAACCAATAGAAGTGGAACTAGATATAAAGTAAATGTGAATAATGTAATAGAAAGTATGCAATCCAAAGAAATAAATTTTAGGAGTCCTCTTAAAATCAGCTCTGAAGAAAGAGCAGGAGAAGAATGGAATATTGCTGCTTTAATAGAATCAAAGACTTTAAAACAGCCCGAAGATTACATAAGCTATGAAAATAGAAAGGGGCAAACTTGTATTAGGTTTGTAGATTATAAAGAAAAAAGTTTGGATGATTTAGAAGCATCTAGTTCTGAATCAAATATAGAAGAAAATAGAAGACATAGTGTATGTGAATTTATGGAAAATTAGACATTGATAATGAAATAAAACATTATGAGCAAAAGCTAAGTAAGATTCCTGATGAATATAATACTTCAATGCTATGTGAATGGTCTGCTATAAGAGAAAAGGAAATTTACTTTAGACGAGAAATTTATAGGCTTAACAAAATTAAAAAAGAAAGAGAGCTAAATGATAAGAAATATAAAGCGTCAGTTGTTATAAAGAAGTGGAAAGATGAGTCAAACCCAAAAGATACGCAGAGTCATAAAGCTAAAAGGGATCCAGACACTCATAAAGGTAATGTTATGATAGATAATAAAGAATTAAAGTTGCGAAAGGAAAATGAAGTAAAGATAGAGAATACAGAAGAGGATATTATTAGTGAAGAGGAACAGTGGGAAATTAATAATAAGTATTTATTAGAAAGTTATGAGGAAAAGGATGAAGATATAACCGAGTCATATAGCAAAGATTTAGAAATACATATGTCCTTACAAGACAAAGATAATGCTATAGAAGCAATGGATCTTGACGCTAGTTCATCTAAAAGAAGACGAGGTCCAGAAATAAAAACTGAAGAAGAAAAAGAAAGACCTTCTAGAATGTCAGGAACCTGGCCACCAGAAAAGGAAGAACCTGCATATAGCTATATACCTGGACAATATAAATATATGGGTTCAAAAGGAAGACAATTTGAAAAGACAGTTCAATTTCAAAATTATAGAAGTGATGGTGCTATATTAAACTTAGCAGCACATGACCCTATAGATTGGCCGAATATAATTAGTATATGGAAAGGATTGATAGTGCAAAAATACATACAAAATCAGCATAATATTGGAAATAGAGTAGAAGATATGCTTACATATTTAGAAATATTTTTAGGAGAATTAGCTAAGGTTTTATGGGAACAATGGATAGAAGCCTTTCCTAATTATTATGAAGAGTTAAAAAGAGCTGGTAGTAATCCATATAATTTTACAAATATTATTTCAAGCATTATTATAGGAGAAGATCCTGAATTAGGATATACTACCTTGCAGAATGAAAGATTAAAAGAAATAGAAAAGCTAACTTTAACAAACTGGAAAGGAGTAAAAGAGTTCTCTCAGCATTATTTGTATAATGCTACAACTGCTAAGCAAGGATATAATAAAGGAATCATAGAGAGATACTTTAATAAGTTGCCAGACCCTTTAGGGTCCATGATATTCGAAGAATATAAAAAGGAATGCAAAGAATATAATATTTCTCAAGCTATAACATTTGTTTTTAAGCAGCTTAGAAAGATATGCACAAATATACAAGCCCAAAGGTCAATGAAACAATCAGATTATAATTTTTGTAACAAGATAGTTCAAATACCATTGACATATGGAGAAGAGAGATCTAGAAATAAAAGGTATCCAAAGAATTACAAGAAGGCAAATGTAAAAACAAAGAAAAAATATTTTCTGAGGAGATCAGATAATAGAGCTCCTTTCCTTCATAAAAGAAATGTACGAAGATATAATCCTAGAAAGAATTATGATAGCACATGTAGATGTTTTATATGTAACTCACCAGATCATTTAAGTAAAACTTGCCCTAATAAAGATAAGAAAAGGTATTCTAGTAAGCAAGAAGAACAAGAAAATGTGTTAATAATAGATAGTGTGAATGAGAATATCTTAGTTTGTGATGATGATATAATGGACGATGAGTCAATATATTCTATAATAGAGACAGATGAAGTAGAATATGATGAAGAAAATGAATCAAGTGAGGAAGAATTAGATTTAATTGATGAATTAGCTGGTCTAAAAATAGAAATGATGGATCAAGTGATTTGCAATCATGAATGTGATTATAAAGAAGGCAAGTCTAGCATAAAATGTGTATATTGCATATATTATCAAGACCCAGGAGAAAGAGCAACTTGTAGTCTTTGTTTAAGACAAGCCTGTATGGCATGTCTAGAGCAGAAAAATAATGAGAAAGTGGAAAATAAGTTAGAATTAGTAGAAGAAGTTAGTTTAGAGAAAGATAAGAAGGAGTATAAATATTTAGGCAATACTCCACAAGAGTTTTTAGTTCCTAGAATAAGTTTTAAGACTGAGCAAGTCCTGTCATGTTTCACGCAGGATATTATAGATCTAATATGGAGCAAATATACTGAAAGACAATACAAAACCTTTCTTGATATACAAAATTATTTTATAAAATTATATCAAGGAAAAGAAAGGCAACTAGGAATAATTGCCAAAGCAAATATCTTTCCTTTACTCCATATTGATGATAAATTAATTGTCAAGCCTCGTCATAAATTTATAATATTCAAGGCTGATATAAATTTAAAATATTTCAGAAGTATACAAAGAAATACTGGTAATGATATCTCTTTACAAATTATTATAGACCATGGCTTAGCTCATGATATATATGGAACACTTAGAGAAATATGTCAATCAGACCTTGGAATTGCTATTAAAGAAGCAGCTAAAAAATTAGCTTATGTCCAAGGAAGATATAGAATTAGATTCTGCTCTAATCCACCAAAATTTACACAACCTATAAGACCAGCAAGCCATGATATTTATATTACAAAAGGATCATATAAATTTCCTACTACTTGGTCTTCTGATATATGGTAGAATTATGAAGAGTTATTCGCCAATAATGCAAATCATGACAAGTGGAGGATATTTACTGAAGCAAGAGAAATAGAAAGAAATACAAAATTTGATCCTGAATATTATATGATGTATCAAAATAAGATAATAAAAGTATTCCTACGAGAATATTATGGCAAAAATAGTATCATACAAAGAGAAGTGGGAAGACTGATAAAGCCTAATTATGGTACAGAATGTGAACTAAGAAAAGAATATCAAGAATTGTTGGCATGGTATGAAATATGGCAGCCAGAAGATGCTGATACTGAAGTGGAAGAAATATTACAAGAAGAATATCAGCAAGATTAATATTAATGTTTCTAGAATGTTGATAAGGTGTTATCAACTATTTCGCCGTGGGATAAGCATGCCAGAGTGTTTTGCTTGATGTCTGCGACATCAATCATTCGGGCGTGGAAGACTATACACCGAATATATTCTCGAATATATCCAGAGAATATCACGTGAAGGAAGTGGACAAGGCAAAAGGAATAAACAGTAATTTCAACAGTGAGTTCTACTGTAGCCAGGACAATTATTGAAGCCAGCGTTATCGTCCAGCTGTCTAGGCAATAGTAAATGAAGATAATTGAGGACGCCGTGTGTCCAGCGCTTCCTTAAGCCTGAAGGCTCCTCCCGTCTATAAAAGGAGAAGCCAGACGCATGCATTGGGACACCAACGAACCAACAGACAACGACGGACAACGAGCCAGACGAAGAACTCAGAGCGCATCCACCACCACTCCACCTAATTAGTAGCCATCTCACTCCCATTGTAATATACAAATAAGGGAGCTGCTGTAACCGCCCTTCGCATGTAAGGTAATCCATGGTTGTGTAAGTGCTTGGGGTTTCCCGAAAGGGAAAGCCGTATGTAAGTTTGCTCTGTGGAAATGGATTAAGCTTTCCTGTGAATTTCCCAGCTTTCCTTTGAGCTCGTGCACACGGGGTGATGTCTCTACGCTAGGGACCCTAGAGGAGAAACCTCTACGTTGAGTTGCTCTCGTTTAGCCCATGGAGAGGCGTCTGAGTGAGCCTGTGTCCGCAGAGAAGTGTTCCCTTCGGGTGGAACTGCCTGGGGAGACGGTAGGGCCTGAGTCCAGTGTACGTGTGGCCGGGGTTAGTTCGGGAGAAGACCGGGTAGGCCTGGTTCTGAAGCAAGCTAGCGATGCATGCGGTGAGTACCGAGTAGGATTTACACAAGCATAAGACACTCCACCGGCTGAAAATTTGGTTTCGCCAACCTGCCAAGATCCTGAGAAGCACGCATACCATACTCTGCATATTCACTAATCACGCGCAAATAATCACGTACTCTTTCACCATCCACAAGAAGTCGCTACCGTTCAATAGTCAGTGCCTGAATATTAGCTGTGAAATATTACCCTGCTAATTACCCGTATAATAATCACGCACTCATATCCACCACCCACGCAAGTCGCTATCGTAGAATAGTGTAGAATTTGGGTGCCTGAGCCACTCTCTGGTGAGTGCTCGTGCACTGTTTATTTTCTTAATTAAGAGTCAAGCGCATACTTAGCCAATTTATATTGCCAGAATACTGCTGCAAATAGTAGCGTGAAAGCGACACTTGCTCACTGAGTTGCTAAATACTCTGTATTTATTTTTAAGAATAGTGCATAAAGTGAGACCCCCTGAAGTGGTTCATCCACCTTGTGAGTGGGATTCTCCTATTCATATTCAGAATTTGAATAGTACCTGATATTTTGAATAGTGCCACAAATTTGAATAGTGTCGTGAATAGTAACTCGTGATTTTGAATTTGAATTTCGAATTCCCAGATCGTTTGTGATTTCCCCGAATGATTGATGTCGCAGACCCCCTGAAGTAATTCTGTAGCCGGATCCAACGGTTCCACCGCACCGCACCCCAGTCGCATCAAACCACGCCATATATATATATATATATATATATATATATATATATATATATATATATATATATATATATATATATATATATATCGGATGAAGGAGGTGCGATCCGGAAGCTGGCCACAGAATAACCTATTCTATAGCCGGTCACAGAATATACTCTCCCTATATATATATATATATATATATATATATATATATATATATATATATATATATATATATATATATATAGTACTCCCTCGCTTCCAAATTATAAGTCATTTCAAAAAATTTGAAGAGTCAAAGTTTTTTATATTTGATCAAATTTATATGACAAGATAATAATATTTATGATATCAATTAAGTATTATTAGATTCTTTATTAGCTATATTTTCATAGTGTACCTATTTGATGTCATAAATATTTATATTTCTCTCTATAATTTAGTCAAACTTTGAGATAGTTTGACTCTCCAAAATTCTTGGAATGACTTATAATTTGGAACGGAGGGAGTATATATAAGAGAAGATACGATACGATTTTGCATATACGACACAGTGCTCTCGAAATGGGATCCCAGTTAAGTTATTGAAAAATGGTAGCCAATAAGCAAGCCCTTCTCCACCTTCTCTTAGCTTTCCAGTTTCCAGTAGCTGGGTTTAAAGTCAGCGACCAGCTAGCGAGGAAACAAGCAAGGAACTGGAATGAAGCATTGCAACGAACAGCCAACGGCGCTGCATGCATATTGACTGACTGGCTGACTGTCTGGCTGCGTAATGCATCGGAGAGAGTCGTTTTCGTATCAGGTGAGTCGTACCAGACCGATAAGCAACAATTTAGATGCAATCGTCACCATGTACTCGTCAGTAAGGATTAATAATTGGGGAATTCGGACTTGCAAAATCACATAGAGTAGGAGATCTTCAGCGTCAGGATGTAACGTCTGAGCAGCAGAAAACAAAACAGACAAGATGTATAATAGATATATACCAACTCGACCCTCCCTTTGATAAGTATATTCTTATCAATATACTAATCTGCAACTGCGACAAGCAGCGTCCGATCACGATAAATGGCCAAAGTATTGAGTTGCATACACCAACCAATTCAATCCAAAAATGTAATCTGATGGGAAGAGATAGTGGGCAATTCACTAATAATGCTCAACACGAAACAGAGGCCACGAAGACGACGACGGCACCTAGCTAGCAATTCACAATATCTACCATCGATCGATGAGCTAGTACTTTCCAACAACCGCGCGCGTGATGGATCGGATGGACGGAGCTATAATCAATTAGGCCACGAAGGTGTTTTCTGATGAGAAGAGAGCATGCATATCACTACTGCGGATCTGCTGCGCGCGAGCTCGGTAGTCGTTCGGACATGGCCGTCCATCACCTGCTCTCTCGATGGATCTTTTGACTTATATTATTCTCTAGTAGACTGTATGTAGTTTTGCAAGTTCGCCTAGCTACTAGCTTCATCGGTAGCGTACGGGTAGGTCAGGTGTTGTGTCGAGTACTGTCGACGACCGATCGCATTCGATTTCGATCGACGACCTGCGTCTGCTTTGCTCATCATGCATCAGGCACTAATCACTCTGTTCTGTTGGTTGACAGCAGTATTTTTCTCATACCAAATCAACACCAGCTACCAGTCACTAGCCAGCCAACGATATTTTTCTCTCACAATCAGCACTAGCCACAGCCAGCAAAATAGGGAGAATAATACTGGTCAGTAGCAATATAATATCACTAGTATTTTTGTAGGTACATGCTACGCGCGTCGATCGCTGCAAGCCAGGAATGCTCGGCCCGACGACAGAAACACAACCTGTCTGGCAGATAATTTTTAAAAAAATGCAACTCTCACTTTCCGAGAAATCAAATAATTTTAAATTTAATTAAATTTATATAAAAATAATAACATTTATATTTTTAAATAGATTTAGTACAAACATATGTAAAATAATTAATCCACTGATACTTATTGTGTAACGAAGATGTTATATTATTTTTACAGATTAAATTAAATTAAATTAAAATTTTGTTTGGCTTCTTAAAGAGCGAGGGTTGTATTCTTTTTAGGACGGAAAGAGCAGCTAGTATGCATATTGACAGTCGGTCACTCGCGGTCATATAATAATACTATTAGTTGTTGAATGCCCGCACGGTAACAGTATCTTATTCATACATAGATGCTGACAGACGTGACACATCCAGCTAATTAGTTAATCATATGCATCAATTGTCTTTAATTTTTCTTCTCACTTAAATTGGTGTCAAGAAACAAAAAACAAAACATTACATACATGCACGTGTACATTGTCGTACGAGTAGGCAGCCCACACACCGTCGATATGTGAAACAATAGAAGATCCGAATCGAAATTCTCTTCGCCCAAGCTCTCGCGGCCGATGTTTGGCCCCTCGGCTTTTGACAGGCCCAACAACGGCCGCGCCGCCTCCAACACGGCCCAAGGCGCTCGCCACGTTCAAGGCTTTCAGCCTGTTGGACCAGTCACTCGTTTCATTCTCATTTTTAGTAGCCCGTAATGTAATCTAGTGTGTTAAACAGAGCTCCCTCCATACTTGAATTAGTTGTCGTTTAGGACATAATTGTGCTTACCAACAAGTTATTAATTAGAGGTAAACACGATGCCCTGCACGTGCGGTCTAGATATCGCCTTGGACTCCGCCGGTCCACGAACCAAACTGCCCGCAACGACAGTCATACGTGTCGCCGTCCTCCTTAGCTCCGGTGGCACCACTAACGCTGCCTCCTCGACCATCATCCTCCTCACCCTCGCACCACTATCCTCCTCGGCTCCACCCGCCGGAGCCACCACCACCACCATGTCCCCATACTCCTCAAATCTGCCGTGTCCGCCGCCAGATTCATCGCCACTTGCTCCGGCATTAGCTCTGTCGAGAAGCTCCGCACTCCACTCCTCCGCCACCTCCATAGGCCACTGGTTGTCCACTACACAAACCCGTGGCAAGCGGTGTCCTGCCGCCTCACCGCCCTGCCCACTACCTTGCCGCTGGCGACCTCTCTTCATAGCCGGCCACACCGAAGACAACATCACCCCAGCAACCCAGAAACTCGAAGCCACGAACCCAAACCTCGAAGCTCCGGCAGTGATGCGGAGGAGAAGCGATCGATGGCAACTGCAAGGCGGAGGAAGAAGGTGTGTGGGCTGGGTCATAAAAGGTCGAAATGAACTTGCGGTACGCTTTAGGCGATAAATATGGGATATTAAGCGTATGCGTTTGTATAGCCGCTTCGATGCCTTGCACTTTGTTGAGTAAAAGTAATTTTTTAGGGGTAGAAAACAACTCAGTGCTGAACAGTAAGTTTTTGATTTTTTTTTGAGCAAGCAACAGTAATTATTTGCTGAGTGAAAGTAATGCAACGTGTTACCCAACGTAGAGACGGCCACGGCCTACCCATCCCATCCGCGGGCCTCAAATTTAAACGAACTTCTAGGTCAACGGGCCGCAATCATGGGCTCTCAAACTACTTCTAGGGAGAGAGGAGCGCGAGAGAGAGTGAGTAGCGAAGGGATTAGAGTCTGAGGTTAGGCCGAACGAATTAATTTGGGCTGGCAGCCTTCTGTTGCTCCGCATCTCAAAATCCCCGAACAAGCCTTCTTGGTGCCAGTAAACCCAACCCAACCCGTGCAGCCAGGCACCAGCAGATCATTATTTCTCTCTGTTCTAGTGGCTTGCGCGGAAGAAACAGCCCACCGCTCGCGTTTTGAATCCAAAACCAACCAGCAACTCGTCTCCCCCGGCGGAACGCCATGGTGGCCGGGAACGGTCTCTTCCCCCCGGGAATGGAGAACTCTATGCATGGGCGTGGATGCACCTAAGGGGCTCCGGCTCGATCCACAGCGATCCAACCGTGTTTTGCAGGTTAATGGATCGATCCATTCAGTTTGGCAAGGATAGGATCTGTGATCCAAAAGGTCACGTGGGTCAAACCATCCTCGACCTCATCCTCTGCATCTCTGCTTGGCCCGCTCCCCGTCCAAGAGCTAGCCGCTCCCCGCCATCCGCACGGCCGTCTCCCCGGATTTTGGCGACTCCATCCTCGGCTAGCGACGGGTGAGCAGTGTCGCCGCTCGTCCGGCCTCCGCCCGCAGCTCGCCTGCCGCTCGTCCGGCCTCCGCCCGCAGCTCGATGGTCGTTGGCAATGCGTGCATAGCTACCATGGCTCGTAGTGCTTGGGACCTTTCTCCCGTGGGGAGGACAACGGAATGTTCTCCAAATTTGCTGCAGGGAGTGATGGGACGGTATCACGTGGCTCTAGCTCCTTTATTTTCTTGTGCCATGCATGTGGACCGAGAAAATGTCGCTGAACTGGAATCTGCTGGGCTAGCCATGGCTTGATTTTTTTTTTTTTGCCGGGTAAAGCCATGGCTTGATTATTGGTGAATCATTTTCACATCATCACATACACTCTTTATTTGTTGTATTGCGAAAGCAATGGCACAATAACTATTATTGTTTATCCAACCACCAGTGCATAAGCTGACATAAATAATTGCAAGTATTCGTGCTGGCTGCGATATAAATTGAAAAAAATAGCGAAAAAATGTAGACATGGAGGCCATCCCGAATCAACGGCGGAGCCAGGGGGCCAGCAGGTACCCTAATTTTTCTTGAAATTTGGTGTATAATATTTTTGGGTTTATTGTGTGGGAGATCGAGATGTTTCTACTAGCATGTTAGAGAGCTATGTCGTGTCGTGTGCGAGCGCATGGCATGAAAGAAACGGAATGGAATGTGCGAGCAGAGTTTCTTTCACGTATGTCTGAGATCGACCGTAAGGAGCGCTTTTTACGGTCGACCGTAAACTAGGGTTCCCCTAAAGCTGCACCAAGCATGTGCGCCACAAGGGCACCAAGCATATCTTTTAAAAAAAAATAGGGCCCAAAAAATACCATGTCGACAAGAATTATATATGTCGCCTGATGATGCAAGATATTCAGGCACCTGAATTCCTCCGAAACATGATAAATGCTCTATCTGTCGGGGAAAGGAATCAAGATCGACTCCAGGCAATGAGGGAGCCGCATCTTTTTTTAGAAAAAATGAGGGAGCCGCCGTAAAAAGGCAGCGGAAAAGGAAACGGATCGGATCGGATCGGATCGGAGGAGGCCCCGGATCAGCATGGCAAGCTTTTTCCATTAGGAGCGGGAGCTCGTGGGAACTGGAAAGCCCGTGCGGTTCGGAGCCGCGCCCCCCAGAGCAGAGACGATGCCCGGCCCCGCCACGGCGCGTCGCGTCGCGGTCGCGGTCGCGGCCCCGGCCCACGGGCTTGTGGGCGCAGAGCCGCGACACGGCCGCCGGGCCCCGGCCGGATCCAGCGGAGGCGGCGGGGTTCGTCGGCCGTGCGAGCCCGGACGAAATGACGCGGCCCGGTATCTGACTGGCAGGCCGGGAAGGGGGCCTGGGCCGAGATTATTGCATTCTAGCATTGCAAACACACGGTCAGTGTTCGAGTGCTCGTGCTAGGCTAGTGTCCCCCCACTACTGTTAGCGGCGATCGCGGTGTGCACGCAGTGGCAGGGCATGTCGCACTGCGAGGAGGCACGCGCCTTTAAGGAACGCAACGACGTGACAGGACACGCAGACGTCGCAGGGAGGACGGAGTCGTACGCCCTAGTCCTAGACCGTCCGAGGATGCTTCGAGCTGCCCTGACCCGACAAGTGGCGGTGGTGCGTGGACGCGTCCCCTCGCTACGATTTGTTGCCTCGCGTGCTACACAACCAGCGCAGCGGAGAGCCCCACCGTGTGGTGAACTCCGGCGCAGGACGAAGATCGTGTCCTACCCCAGGCCCCATGCAGCCAGGGCGACTTTCAATGATCGTGTCCCATGGGCTAGCAAGCTGCGAGCCTGCGACACCCGACCCGATCGTGAAGCAACCTCTCGGTAGCCTAGCATATTGTTTATTGCGTAGCGAAAGCTGTTGTTGTACTCCATTGACGAAGCCTCTAGCTAGCCCGGATAAATTCGGATTTTAATTAGTTTCCGGACGGTCCATCGATGGGACGAAGGGTACTCGATCAGTACTCTAAATCCTACGTAATTAACTCCTATTGCCTATTGTCCGCCACTGCTGTTGTTCTACAGCCAGCAGTACTACAAAGTTAGTATCAATAAACGCACTATTCCCCTCCCCGTTACTCGTACGCATCTCACAACAAAGTCAGAAAAATGAACAAGTTACCGAGTGGTAACTGGAGTAAGTATTACTATTACACGTGCTCCTTGTGGAACCACCAGCTGAATCGATGCAGAGCCCCAGCACAGTGAGGCGGTGCACGCGCAGGCAGCTGTCGCGCGGGGGGCCGATGCACGGTACGCCGGCACAAAACGTACCCCGATCCTTCGGGAAAGAGGCGCGTGTACAGTACGCAGCAGCGCGTCGTGTCGCGTACTCGCGCGTACCTAGGAAAAGACCGGGCCTTGTTATTCGCGAGTCGCGACACGGCCGGCATGCGAACGGTAGCCGTACGGTTGGGCGCTTGCCACGGCGGCACTGTTCTTCGTGGAGCAGGACTGCAGGCTGAAGGCCAGCCACTGTGCGTGCATGTGCATGACCGCCGGGCAGGAGCTGGATCGGTGGCGTCATGGCGCCAACAGTCTGCTACGTAGTACACTGCAGCGGGGACTTTTTTTTTTGGCGGGTCACTGCTGCTGGGACTGCTCCCTCTGCTGCAGGGCTAGGCTGACGGCCTGACGCTGCTCTCGCGGACTGTGCAGGTGAGGGCCGGGCTTGTCATACACTGTGGGCCGAGATGCATCCCGTCGCCGCTACAAAACACATCACGATGGGCCGCCGCTAATTTCATTTGCAAATTTCCTCTTTCAACTCGATTAGCTTGCGTTTTCCTTTCATCCATTTATTCACAGGGAATATACGCAGTCAGAGGGGATGAAACGGTCCCACCATATTTCATTAGGAAGAAACAACAACGGCTTTTCCGACTGCGGAAAACAGCCCCACTTGCCGCCCGAACCCTGGTTCATGCTCACAGGAGCCATACCTTGCAGCGAGCATAACGAGAAGATTTTTTTTTCAAATATCGGGTGTGCTGCTAACGAGCAAGACAATTACCAAGGTTTTGCAGTATATATATATTATACCCGGGGGAACATGCCAGACGGGAGGCTATACTAGATCGCATGGCACATGGGCAGACAGGGCGACTGATCACTGTGCTCACACCTTGCTTAGGTTGCCGGTTTCGGCGCCAGCCCGATTAGCGCTAGCTTGCCGTATATCCGCCATCAACTAATTAATCTGCAACGGCGCAGACACGTGGCAGTGGCATTGCGGTGATGGATGAGCAAGAGTTGAGAAGAAGGCACCTCCAGGGTTTAAACTACTCGTAAGTTGTAACTAGTGCCACATGCATGGATAATTGGTGCGTGCAGTGTTAATTAAGCTCAGATACCTAGTCTAGGTGCCTAGAGCTTAGAGTACTGTAGACCACTGTTGAATCCAAAGTTGAAACAAAAACAAACGATCGATCCATCGTCACCGGGTTGATCCTGCTAGCACTCCCGCTGTATAGTAAATGAACGAATCCATGTTACTTTGAGTATTTAGTAAGATCCATCAACCTGGCTGGTTATTTGCACAGTTACAGCTTACCACATCATCAATCTATTCTTCTGCAGATGCAGACCTAGAATAAGCAAACTCACCTCTGTTTTTAAGTGCATTTTGTCCATATGAATTGTACACTTGAATGTCTTGAATTGAAGGTGGTAATCCTTCACTTTGTTCGCTGGGCTGGAGCTGGAGCTGGTGGCTAGAATGGTGTGAGAGAAAAAATATTATTGGCTGGTTGGTGGCTGCAAGCTGGTGCTGGAGCGGTGTGAGAAAAATAATGTTGGGCTGGAGACTGTTGGAGGTGCCGAACAGCTACATTGCGGAGGAGAGGAGGAGAGGGGGAGGGGGGAGGGAACTAGAACCAGATGGCCGGTAGGAGACCATGCACGGTCCGGCGCGGAGCCATTCACGCCGTAGCCCGCAGGCTACATTCCACGTGCATTTTCAGCGAGCCGCAGCGCATACCACAAAAACCATGGGCCGTGGTCCTGGTCCGTCCACGTCCCATGAACCGAGTCGGCGGCCCTGTGGCCCGTGGGCCCTCGCCCTGCGTCCGTCAAAAGCCTGGCCGCACCTTCTGAGAGCGGCGCAGGGCGCCGGGCCAGCGGGCGGGTCCACCGCCCAGAGCGGCAGAGGAAGAGGCGCCAGGCGCATCTCGTTTACCGGTCGGGCCGAGCCCCCTCCGCTCACTCTCACATGCGTGGATGTGAGCACAGAAATATTCGCCAGCCAGCCAGATGCGCCGTCCCGTCCAGTTTACATGGGGCCGGAACCGGACCGACCGGTGGTGCCACTGCCAGGCTTGAGGCCTAGGGTGGTAAGCTAGGGTGCTAGCAGCAGGAGTAGTAGCAGCGGCCTAGGCATTAACTACCCGGATCGATCCTGTCGACCGGAGGACCCGGCGGCGTCGCGGCGGCTGATTGGCGGTCGCCGTGGCCACCCCTGACGTGACGGCACTTGTGCGAGGCTGGGTGAGGCCGCCGGGGAAACGGGGAGCACGCTTGCGTGCTGGCGGGTGCGGACAAAGCGGGAGCCGCGACGGAGGTGGGTGGGGTACGGACCGGTTTCGGTTTCGGCCGGTACCCAACCGGCCAAAATTTAAATTTTAAATTTATATTCAAAAAATGAAAAATTCTCAAAAAATTTTAAAAAATACTTCAAGTTGCGATGAATCTAATTGTATCAAATTTTCTCAAAAATTTGTTCATTTAGTATAGTTTGCGGGGATTTAAAGTTAAATCAAAAAAGAAAAAAATGGGCCGGCTCATTAAGGCCCACCAGTCAAACCGGCCGGTAAACCGGTTGCACGGGAGCTTTTGAATTTGTATTTGAATTCAAACCGGTCAAACCGGATGGTAAACCGGTAAAACCGGCCGATAAACCGGCCGGAACCGGTTGCACGGGAGCTTTTGAATTTGGATTTGAATTCAACCGGTTTCCACCGGTTACCGGTCCAACCGGTCCGGTAAACCGGAACAGGTGGCCGGCGGTTTGGATTAACCAGTTGGAAAAAAAAACCCTTGTCGTACCTGCTGCTGCTACGGGCCTACGGCCGCGGCATCCGGGCGCACGCGTCGCGACGCCGGCGCGGGCGGTGAACCCACCCAGGCACCCACGGCCACGGCGACACCACCCCCTCCACGCGCTGCAACCGGGTCACGAGTCACGGAGCCGGCAGGCCGAGCCCTGGGACGGCCACGTCACCGTTGCGAACAGGAGGACGCTTGGGTTGGGCCTCCTGGACAACGGGTCGGCCTGCCAGCCAGCTCAATGGGCGCGCAGGTCAGGGGCGGCTGGGCGCCACGGCCCGGCGGCATGCACTCAGCTCCCCCGCAGTGGATTATTGATTGTTCACTCCGCCGATCCACCAGTATCATTCAGCCGCAGCCCCCATGGGTAGGGCAGCCGCACCAGGCAGCTGCCCCACGGTATGGCGTGACGCGTCGCGCGCCGACGGCGACGGCGACGCCGCGCCCCCGGCTGCGATCGGAGGCCGCGTGCCGCGACGACACCCCCCACCTGCGCGCCTGCCAGCGGCAGGTGATGGGGTGAGTGAATGAATGAACGAAACGGTCGGAGGAGAACGGGGGAGATGGCGTGCCAGCGGCGGCCATGCTCGCGGCCCTGCCAGACTTGCCCGGGTGCCCGGCTGAACCTACCCAGCATAGCACAAGCATCCACCCTGATCCCGCCCGGCCGGGGCCCGCGCCGCTGCGCTCCCGGCTCAGCCGCTCAGGAAATCGCTGCGTCGCCATGCATCTCCATGCCGTCCCACCCGCCCCATGCCATGCGTCAAAGTAACCGACGCGCGAGTCACGCTCATCATGGCGCTGCTGCCTGCAGGAACCCTGCAACGCAATGGCGCCGTTCCTACCGCACCGTCCGCGTCCGGTCCGCCGCGGGCCACGGCCTCGTCGGCTCGCCCGTCGTCACTCGCAAACGGAAAGCCGGCATCCCTGGCCGCCGGCTGCCTCGTCCATAACGGCTAGTACTGCGCGCCTCCTGCCCAAAAGGTAACTAGAAAATGTTATCTCATCTCGCAGCTGCTCTGTTTACCGAGTATAATAACCACCGTTAAAACTAACACTCACCAGGCCGAGCTTTACTTTAAATTTACTGCCTCGGTGGCTCCGGATCACAACGATGAGGACCGAGCGTCCAGTTGCGGAACGAGCCGCTAGCCGACAAAACACGGTATAAATACTCTCCGGATACTACCCGTACACCAAACAGCCATGGGAGGCCGACTGGCCGGGGCATGTCTCGTTACGTCCGGGACATGCCCGCACCCCGTCCTTTTTCGTACGTACGGCCCGGATCCGGCCGCGCGTCGCCAGCCAGCCGGATAACCCACCGGTCATCTCCCGGCGACGCAGCGCCCGCGACTGCCTTTTACCCAGAACGCCCCCGGGCAGGTAGAGGGGGGGCCCGGGCCGCGAGGCCTGGCGGCCCAGACCGCTACAGAAACCGCCGCGGCAAAACGACACGCGCCAAAGGGCGCCGAGGTCTTTTCCTTTCCACCGGGCGGGGCAAATGATTGCGCGCCCCTGCCGCGGCACGGGCGGGCGGATGGATGGGGAGGCTGTAGCGCACCGTTACGGCGTTACGGCCCCGGGAGCGCGGGAGAGTTTCCCTCCTCTCCGCGGTTTTTGGCAGGTTTCGCGGGTACGCATTTCCGGAAATGGAGAACGAGAACAATTAGCGGCGGTACCAGTACCACAGCCCACGGGGGACCACAGGGCGGGGGAGACTTTATAGCAGGTGTTAATTTGCATGGGCACCTTTTGCTCCAAGTTGGATGAGTCATCTAATCTGGACACCAGCACTAGAGCGAAACCCAGTTTGATGTAAGATTGCCGGACATTGGGGCACTGGCTACATACTCAATGCATTGTACCATCACACAGTTATAAGAGGGTCATGTCAGCTAGGCACTGGAATAAAATCATCATGCTCAATGCAAGTTTTATAGATAAGCTATTAATGATCAAATATGCCATGTAATCAATAGAAGTGGATGAATGTGTTCAGTTCAAACTCAAATCCTCGCAATAGGGTTTCATTCTAGTTTCATGGCTCTTGGTAACTGCGAATACTAAATTTCAACATCTTAAATTACATACCATGTCGTCGTTTTTACATATGTGACATGTCATTTAATGAGGATGAAACTCATTTACAATTACGTGAATGGCACTATGCAGAAAGTCTTACAATTACGAGAAGGTAGCCAATTGCTCAAACCATCTACAACAAGACCTACAGCTACCTTTATCTTCATGTCCCTTCAACTCTTGTTTAAACAAATAGTACCAATTACCAAGTAGTACTCCGATTGGGGGGGGGGGGGGTTGAGTGTAACTAAAAGGCTGCTCCTAGTAAAGTAAAAAAAAAATAAGTTTTAATAAAAAAGGTAAAAAAAAAGTGGGGACACAAGAGATGCTACTGTATTTACCCTGCGGTTCTCCACGTAGCACGTGAATGGCAAGCGCAAAGCGAGCTTTCTGTGACCAACTTTCGCAGAACGTACCCCATAATAAAAACCTCACTCCTGCGCTCGCCTCATCCCATCTTATCCCGCGGGGCGGGACTACGGCGGCCAGGCGGGAGGGTGCAAAAGGGCAGAACCGTAAAAGCGTCCCTCACTTCCACGAGGGGCGGCAGCGCCTCGCGGCCCGAGCAGGGTTAACAATTTCGGCGAAATTTCGCCGAAATTTCGGGAAATTTTCCGTTTCCGCTAGTTACCGGGAAAAGAAATTTCGGTACTTTTCGCCATTTTCCGTTTTCAAATTTAAAAATTCAAAAAAATGTAAAAAATTGGGGAAAAAATATGATAAAAAACTAGGTGTTTTTCTAAGCAAATAGGACTAGAACACACTCAAATCTAAGATCATTTGCTAGTCTAAAAATGCATTTTAGTTGAAAAACAAGGTTATTTGTAGTCTAATGAGGTAGAATTTATAGCTTTTTAGTCTAATGAGAGGTAACGAAGTAGGAAAGCACACCTCTCAGAATGCTTTAACAATTCTCTATACAAATTGAATCCAAAAAAAAATTTCAAACACTGTCACATGAATTGATAACCAATTCAAATCATGTTTGTCCTGGATTTAAAACAACTTTCAATTGGATCAACCAATGTACCTGAAATTTTATAGGCATATTTGCAATAACAAGAATAATAAAAGTCTAGTTGAGGCCTAAGAGAGAAAATGGAAGTTGTCACATGAAATGACAAGACTTTTAATTGGTAGTTTTAGAAATAATTAAATAACTTTCAAACCATTGCTCAAATGAAAAAGTTCCTGAAACAAAAGTTGTAGATCTCGAAAAAATGAACAAAGTTGGTATTCAAAAGTTTTTCATTTGACCTTGGGAACAGTAGGAAAATCACAACTGACATTATTTTCCGGTCGAAAATCACCGAATTTCGGCCGAAATCACCGAAATTTCGGTCAGAATTCACCGAAATTTTGGTCAGAATTCACCGAAATTTCGTTTTTTGAATTTGAATTCTCTTTCCGTTCGGAATTAGCGAATTTCGGCGAAATTTCGGCCGAAATTTTGTTTCCGGCAGTTGGCGGGATTCGGTAAAAAAACGAAAAGATGAACCCTGGGCCCGAGCCTGTCGGTGTTAACTCCGGCCGCAACGTGGCGCGCCTGCCCCCCCTCCGGCGGGGCCGGACCCAGACAGCTGGCCGTCACGTGCCACGCGGCGCCGGGCCGTGGACGGCCGTCGGATCCGTCGGACTGGCAGGATCCGGCCTCCCCGAAACGGCTAAGCCCAGAAATTTCTCTTTTCGGCTGCGTGCGGTGGCAGTGGCGCTGGGAGAGCGGTAGTGGGAAGTCACGTGAGTGGTGGGGCCAGGTGTGGTGGCCCCGCCTGCCTGGGCCACCCCCTTCTCCCCCCCTCGAGTCTCGATGTGGTCAACGTGGGGCGTCGCGGCACGGCGCCACGGCAGTTGCGGGGAGCGGATCAAGTAAATTCTTTAGCCCAGAGATAAGGTGGGAGAGCCGTTACAGCAGCAGAAAACCCCCTCGATCATACTACCAAAGTGACAGTGAATTAACAAACGTAATCGCAGCCTTCAAGAGCCTACTAGGATAGTCGAGCTTCCTGTTCACTTTCCTCCAAGCCCCCAACAACCAAAACAAAAAAAAAGTAGCCTGTTCACTGGGTTGAAGATACGCAGCTCGGGAGCTAGTAGTATTAGGGAAGAGGGCCATCATAGCTTAGCATAAAGCGGCTTTCCCCATCACGGGCGGTCACCGGTCGGTCGCGCACGGACGACGCGCCGCCCGTCACGTCGCCGCCGGCTGCCGCGGACGGCCCCGTGCGCCGGTCGCCGCCAGACGCGAGGCATTCACGCACCGCACGGTCGCACGGATCACGCCGTGTCGGCACTGTTTTGGGGCGGCACGCGTCGTGCCGGTCACGAAAGCTGGGCTCGCCGCGCCTGCCGGGGGACCAGCCAGCCGTCCCGTCCCCCACCTCCGTCTCCGAGAAGACCGACGAGACTTCCGGCCGGACACCTGTCTGCGGGGGCCGGCTCCGTCGCCATCGCCACGGACGGAAAGAAAAATCTCCGGTCATCCTCGCAAGTTACAGCGAAACGCTCTTTCCATCATGTGCAGCCGCAGCTGGCGAATTCAAACCGGTTTGTGGAAGATTCCTCCAAATCCGTTCACGTTTCGCCATCAGGTACCACAGTAACAACGACTCCTACTACCCTGTTCCTGTTTCATCACGAAATGAGGCACTGCTGATCTTGTTTGTCGCGGCACTCGTAAAGCTTTGCAACGTTGCAACTGCACAGCCCTGAATCATGAATTTAAGCACAGCACTTGCCTCGCCCTGAATCATCAATTTAAGCACAGCACTTGCCTCGCCTGACACTGCCAGGCAAGTGCTTAGAGAGAGAGGGGCACGCAACAGACACGAGCCGCGTCAAAAACCTCTGAAACGCTGAAGAGAGAGAGAGAAAGAGAGAGGGGGGGAGGGGAGTACCATTACCACCACCTACCCTCCTGTCAAAAATATTAACCACGGATTGAGCCCCGGCTGTTTAACCCCTCACCCCAAACGCTGGATTAGCCACGTGGCCGCGTGCCAGTGGCCGGACCGGCGACAGGACCCACGCGTCAGGAAATTTACCGTGCCCGGCTATATAACCGCGCGGCACTTTACCGGGGGTTACCCCCTGTCCCTGTCGCCTCCTCACGTTTTATCGCCCCGCGCCGCGCCCCCCGGTCAAGTACACTACCCGAGTGTACGCTGTCTGCCGTGCCGCCCGCCGTTGGATGCGCCTCGCCGCCGCCGGCAATGGCCTCCGCCGTCGCTAGCAACGTGCACGCGGGACCCGCCGCCGCGGGAGCCATGTCGTTCGGGTGGCTCGGCCCGCGCCTGTCGTTCGGCGGCGGCCGCGACGCCCTCGCGTCGGTCGTGGAGGTGGAGGAGCCCAAGGCCGAGCCGGCGATCTCCAAGGACTTCATCGACTTCGAGTTCAGCCTCGGGGGGTCGGCCACCATGCTGCCGGCCGACGAGCTGTTCGCCAACGGGAAGCTGCTCCCTCTCAGGCCGCAGGCTGCCGCGGGGAAGGCGGCGGCGGCGGCGGCGGAGGGGGACCGGGAGGTGGAGCGGGAGAGGGAGCGGCGGGACACGGCGCTGGTCGCGGAGATCCCGCCGTCCACGCCGGAGCGGGTCAAGGCGCTGCATCCCGCGGCGGCCGAGGCGGCGCTCGACCCGTACGTGTTCTCGCCCAAGGCGCCGACGTGCTCCAGCCGGTGGCGGGAGCTGCTGCGGCTCAGGAAGGTGCAGACGCCGCAGAAGCCGTCCCTGTCCGCGTCGCCCGCGCCTCCTGCTACCGCGGCGACCCCGTCGAGGGCGTCCAACTCCTCCGCGGCCAGGTCGCTGAAGCTCCTCCTCCTGCAGCGGAACGGCGGCGGCCGCGCGTCGGGCGCCGCCGCGTCGGACCTCTCTGCGGCGCCGCTCCTCCGCGACAGCTCCGACTCGGAGGCGTCGCTCTCCCTCGCCTCCTCCCGCTTCTCGCTCTCGTCGTCCTCCTCCTCCTCCGCCCACGACCACGACGACTTCCCGCGCCACTCGCTCGACTCCGTCGACCCCACCCCGCGCCCCCGCATCCGCCTCGTCCGCTCCCGCCCCCAGGCGGCGCCCCAGCCGCACGCACCCACCGCCGTCGCCGCGGCCTCCGCGCCCCCGCGCGCCGGCCACAGCCCCGCCCGCCGCTGCCTCTCCACGCCGCAGGCACCGCCTCCACCGAGCGTCGTCACCGTGGACTCCCCGCGCATGAACGCCTCCGGGAAGATCGTGTTCCAGGGCCTGGAACGCAGCTCCAGCTCCCCCGCCGGCAGCGTCCACTCCTCGATGCGGTCGCGCTCCCGCGTCATGGACCGGTCCTACTCCGCCGGCGTCCGCGCCACGCCGGTCGTGCTCAACGTCCCCGTCTGCTCGCGGCCGGTGTTCGGGTTCTTCAAGGACAAGAAGGACGCCGCGGCCAAGGACGCCGGCTCCGCGCGGCCGCGGTCCGCGCTCGGCCGGAGAACGCCGGTTGCCGGAGTGAGCTGCCGAGATCTCGGCAATGGTAACTGACATCGCCTTTGACTAAGCTAGTATCATTAGCCGTAGCAGTAGCTAGTAGTTTCTCAGTCCGAAAAAGAGAGAAGAAAACAGATCAAAAAAGAGTTTGAGAAATTTGGGTGGTAAGTGAGAGATTAGTTTGAGATCTGGAGTTTGAGAATGAAACGATTTGGGAGGATAGTTCGGTGAGCAGCTGATTTTGCTTTGTGAGGCTAGAGTTTTCCGAGCAAACGATTAACAACCCGCCCGTTTTGCTCCTGTAAATTCTGTCCGTCTCGTCTTGTGTGTGTGTGTGTGTTTTTTTTTGCTACCCTTCCATCTTTGATCCTTCAATCCGCTGTACCTTGTACTTGCTTGTGAGCACAATTGATCTCAACCCTCTCGAACTGAATTTCCCAAGTGAGAAGAACGGAAAAGCTTTTGCGTATGCATTCCTTGTCTTGCTGTGGCAGATGATGCTCTGCGATTTACCTTAACCTGCTCCTGGAGTGAAAAAGGCTGTGGATGCTAATCATAGCGGTCATGCGCCCCTGCTTAAAGCGCACCTCCAACCATGCTCATCGGCAGTAACTTTTTGTTCGGTTTGTGTTTTCACCTTCCGCCGCCTCATGCCCTCATCATCTGAATTCTGAATAGGTCCTCCTCCTGCTGATAATTGATGGGGGTGCCGGTTCGAGGAAGTGGGGAAATTTAAAGATTTGCCACTCTTGCCAGTGGTCGTCCTTCAGATGCCCTTCTTATTTTAGAGTTAATAGATTTGCCATCGCTGCAGTGCCGAATGATTCATTTTTGCCGTCGTGGCACTCCACGTCGACCGTCCAGCAAGGCCTTGGCACGGGAAAAGACTCCGGTGCCTCTGGAATTTTTTACTCACGGGTTGCCGCGCGCGGGCGGAGCTCGGCCGTTGCCGCGGACGCGCCGCATGGGGCGGACGCGTGTGCAGCGGAGCTCGGACGTGGGGCTCGCGGCCCCCGCGGACGCGCGTGGGGTGGAGCTCGGATGCTCGTGGGGAGGAGCTCCAACGCGCTCCGCCCACCACGTCGTCGGCGTGGCAGCGCCGCAGTGGTGGCGGCGACCGCGCGCGTTCCGTGGCGCCGCGGCGGCATCGCCACCCCGGTGCCAGCGGCGGGGCTCAGGTAGTTGTGCTTGAGGACAAGGCGCTCCAGTTCCCGCCGGATGCACTCCACCTCGTACGTCGAGGAGTCACGTTGCAGGCGGGGCGGGTTCTTATACTGTCCCGCAAACCCGCCCCGCAAAATCGTTGTTCGCGACGTCCGTGGCCCAGCTGCAAATTATTTGTGGGCCACTGTCATCCACATTGTGAAGTCCACTAGACAAGTGGAGGAACACGCAACAACCCACAAGCGCATTAGGATTCAGGAACCCATTGTCAGCGTCGGCCGCCGCCGCCGCCGCTCTCCGCAACTCCGCCCATCTTCCCGAGAGCCCTCGCGGAATCCTAGTGCGCACGACTCTCCCGTTTCTCTGGATCGGCCATGCTACCCCTGCATCACCGCTCCAGCAACACTAGCGCCGCTGTGCAGATCAGCTGAGCCCCTGCTTGCTGCTCCCACAACGTCGGCCGCGTCGCGCAGGTCGTGCTAGCTGAAGCATCCAGATCAGATGCGGCAGGGCTGGATCATCACGCGAATATGATTGTCCCCAAGTGGAACTCAGATGTACTTATTCATCTAGCTAGTTTACCACATGAAAGAAGCTAGCGGTTCTTATGTATCCATGATGAATTGACAATCTATTGTGTTTCAATATGATTGGCGAAAGAACGATACATGTGTTCTAAATGTTGATTCCTCTTTTTTTTTTCTGCAACTATCCTTATTATTACTTGTTTTGGTCAATTATATATACGAGTAGTAGTATTGGTAGGCAAGGAAGCTGCCGATCCTTGCGGGACATGCGGGACTGATGGTTCCGTCCGCAAAGTCCGCAAGCTATTCATCACCCGCATTATTAAATTGCGAGCATCCTCAAACCTGCAAATTTTGTTTGCGACCAGCTATGCGGGTTTGCGGCTGTCCACGACCCGCCCCGCCTGCACCTTGATCGAGGAGCGTCATCGGGTTCTTCTTCGTATTCGCCGCGGCTGAGGTGGAAACCGGCCGGAGAGTGGATGCGAGAAGATGCAGCTTGCCGGTGCGTACTGCTAGTCTGCTAGCTTGCATAAACAATGAAAGATGATGCGATGGATTTGCAAAGCTATTATGGTTTGGGAGCTGCTCTTCGTTACCTTCATGATGCGCAGGACGCGGGGGACGCTCTGCTGCAGCGCCGCGGGGACGGGCAGCACGCGGGTGCGCGGGCGCCCGGCGCATCGCCGGATGCGGCGCGGCAGCCATGGCCGCCGCAGGGGCGGCCGTTGGCGGGAGCGGGGTAAAGGACGCGCGGCGGCGGCGTCCTCCTCTTCCTCCTCCTCGCCGGCGGCCTTCTTCCTCGCGCGCTCCATCTCGAGGTCGACGCGCGCCCTGGCTGGGTCGGTGGCCACCACCTGCAGCGCGCGCTCGAGCTTGGCGATGCGGTCCGCCACGTCCATGGCCAACACCCGGATCGCTGTCCACGACGGGGCGAGCGGAACCCACGCGTCGCGTCGCCGGCTGGACGCGACCGAGCGCACCAAGCACATAGCCCCACGGCCGCGTGGTGGAGGTTGAAGATGGCACTGACGTGCAGGTCCCACGTGTAAGTCGCAGGAGACACGTGTAAGTGGCAGGAGACAGAAGAACGGAGCTAATGCAGGGAAAGGCAGGGGCACTGCGGTCTTTTCCCATGCCCCGGTCACGCTGGACGGCCGACATGGTGTGCCACGAATGCCAAAGTGGCAAAACCAATCGTTCAGCACTGTTTAGATGGCAAATTTGTTAGATCTAATACAAGAGGAATATCTGGACTATGGCCATCGGTAACTGTGGCAATTTTTTAAATTTCCCCGCCCGCATAGAAAATTCACGGGGGGAAAAGATGCCGTAAAAAAAAATTGGCCCGGTTCCGCCGCGGCCGTGGCTCCCGATCCGTACGCCATGGGCCGCCGCTGCCGAGCCCGATGCGGCGATGCCATCGCCCTGGCCATGCCTCCTGTCGTGGTTCGTGAACCGAGCTAGCTCCCCCCTTTCCCCGGGCCTCACTCTCCTTTTGGCTCTCTCTCTTTTTTGAACAGTATGAGCAAATACCCCTCGCTCACTGAATCGCTGCTCTGCTTCCCGTAACAGTGTTCATGGCTTTCGTTTTTTTTTTGCTGCTGCCGCTGCGTCTTTTGACTGGCGCCAGACTTTTCCCCGGATGCTGTTACGGCGCGCTACGCACGGGCATGGGGGCATCTGCGACGTTTGTTTGTTTGCTCTGCTCGATCCATGCTATTGGACTCCTGTTCAGTATTGCAGTGGTGGTGAATCGAGCAGCGCACAGTGTTGGGGTTGGCAGCGGTGGCAGCGGAGGAGCATGTGCATTGGTGCATCGAGCGTTGGCAGCAGGAGATGGCGAGCCGCGCCTCGTGCAGCGGGGTTTTGACCGCGGTCAATGGGGCTAGTTTTGACCGTGGTCCACTGCTGGCTCCTCCGCTCCGACGAGATAAACATGAGTCGGACCGGACCGGGCCGGGCCGGACGGGCTTGAACGGCTGGAAAGAAGGCTGTTGTCAGTGGAACTGGCGCCTGGAAAGCCGGGATAGGTCAGTACCGGGAGCAGCGAGGCGGGCAGCGGCAGTAATGGCGCTGGCGGCCGCGGACGCCGGAGAGGAATGAGGAACGGAACAGGACGGCCGAGGCCGACGAGCAGAATCCGTGCCGGTCGCCGGCGTACTGCCCTGCCGCGCGCGCAGGCAGGCACCTGGCGTACGCGGCCGTGCCTGCGGCTGGCGCAGCAGGCGCTGGCGGCCCGTCCGGGTCGCGCGTGATGAGTGCCTCGTTGATCGGTGCGCGCGCCGGGGCAGGGGTGGTGGCGCAGCCGCGCAGGCGAGGGCCATGATGTCATGCGATGGGGAGGGAGGAGGGCAGGGCTCTGGCGCTCTGGCTCTGCCGCCCGGCCCCGGCCACCGCGAATTCCTGTCCCACGCCGGGGAGGCAGCGCCCTGCGGCTCTGCAAATAAAAAAAAAATACTCTAGCGGCGCGGCACCCACCCTCCACCGCTGCGTCCCGCGTCCGTGCCACGCCGGACGCCGATCACTCCGTGGTATACTCCCCCCGTTTCAAAATAGAAATGATTTTAAAATCGAGTACACAAACTAATACTATGTATAAAGTTATTAAAATATTTTTTTATCTTTTGTGATAAGAAGATGAGGTATTAGTTGTCTTTTGCAAGAATATTTTAAAAATTGCCATGTCTTTAGTGTTAGGTTGGTTAAAATTAGCATTCTTTGTGTAACAAATTGTGAACACTATAGCTGCATTTATTTTGGAATGAAGGGAGCATTTTGTATTTTTAAAAAGTTGTGGTCTATTTTGTTTCATCGACCGTTCTCGTTGTACAATGTTTTGGCGCGTTTCGATATGGTATTGGTAGAGATTTAGCGGTTGCTTTTCTTTTTCTTCTCCTAGTTCATCTCCCCCGATCCCGTGAACTCGCTTGGGTTGGCACAGTACACTACAGTGTGATCAACATTCGGCGGTGGGCTGCGCCAAACTTGGGACGGCCCGCTCTGTCCGCCTGTGGTGGCCCGGCAGGATCAGCTCAGCCGGACGCGTCTTTTTTATTTTTATATTTTTCAAAAACATTTTTTACAGAAATATACTTTCGATTTCACAATTTACAGTTTTATACCCCTGCCGCCTGGCAGGGGGCGGCAGGGAGCCAGCCGCCCGGCAGTGGGGCGGCATGGACTTATATGTAAATAAAAATATTTTTTATTTGCGCGGAGGCCCTTGGCGGGAGCCTGCCGCCCCCTACCGGGCGGCAGGCCCCCTGCCGCCCGGCAAGGGGGCGCCAGGCTCCCCCGCACTGTATAAAAGGCTTCTCTCCCACCTTTCCCCTCATTTGCTTCCCACGACATCCAGAGAGAGGAGGGGTGAGGGAGGGAGTTGTAACGGCGAAGCCCTGCCGGATTTTGGATCCGAACCGCAGGTAATAAATATTTCTCAACTTTCTCAATCTAAATTTTTTGTATGTTTAATTCTATAATTAGTGTATGCGGCAGTAATGATATTTTAGCGATTTAGATAATGTTTTTAATATAATTTAGGTAGAATTAAGATTAGTTTTTAAAAAACCAATTAGGTTTACCAACCAATTTTGTGGTATTGATTAGTTGTTTAATATGAGAAAAAAATTCGAAAATTGTCGGAAATTGTAGAAAATGCTAGAAAAGTATATGAAACATTCAGATAAATTGTAGAAAATGCAGAAAAATTTAGAAAATATTAGACAAATATATTGTACAAAAATTGTAGGAAATGCTTGAAATGTTAGAAAAGTTTATGAAAATTTAAGATAAATTGTAGAAAATGCAGAAAAATTGTAGAAAATGTTAGAAAAATATATTTATAAAAATGTATTGTACAAAAATTGTAGGAAATGCTAGAAAATGCTAGAAAAGTTTATGGAAACTTCAGATAAATTGTAGAAAATGCAGAAAACTTATATTTTTTGTGTTAGGTATGGCCGAAGATATGCCAGCTCTACTTGACGGAGTCATAGACTCGGCGCACCGGTCCTTCCTTGCAGTGATTCAGCGCGTGAAACTTAACGTACTGCGTCCACGTCCACCAACGGAGTTTATTCCTGTTGACTCACAATGGGTGCCCAGGTGATATGTCGTCGGATTATGTTTCTAAGAATACTTTTGTTTCGTATACGTTTCGTATATAATGTACTTACCTTTGATCGTTCTATTTTTCAGGTTGAGTGAGGCTGGTCTTCTTACTATAGGTCGTCTTGCTGAGAGTGGTTCAGTAAAGCTGGACAGGTCCCTACTGACGGCTCTGGTTGATAGATGGAGGTCTGAGACACACACCTTCCACCTCCCTTGTGGGGAGATGACACCGACCCTACAGGACGTTGCGATGCTGCTGGGTCTTCCTATCAGTGGGGATGCCGTAGGGCCTCGCGTTGTCTCGCCTACGTGGTTGGACGATCTAGAAGAGCGTTTTACAAATATTGACATCGCGATTGATGTAGAGGAGCACCCAAAAGCAACAGGGCCTGCCAAGTCATGGATCCTGCGGTTCCAGGTACATACCTTGTTTTGTTACGATTAATGTTAGAGTTATGCTTTTGACTAGTGCAGTTATGGTTTTATTTTATAATTGATCTCGTACTCATAAATGTTTATCGTTTCTATGCAGCCCGACAATTTGGCACATGATGCTGAAGAGGATAGCGTCACTCGATCCCTTGAGGCATACCTGTTGTGGTTGTTTGGATACATAATGTTCAACAACTCACACGGGGCCTATGTGGATAGGGTGCTTGTGCCTTATAGAACAATAGATCGCAGAGGCATCTGTGGAGGAAATGCCTCAATACAGTTGGGGTTCAGCGGTGCTTGCAGCCACGTACCGTGGCCTCTGCAAGGCATCGGTGCAAAATAAGCACAATGCAATTCTTACAGGATGTCTGATTCTGCTACAGCTTTAGTCGTACGAGAGGATAGCAATTGATCGCTCGCTTGTCGACCACTCACCGTATGAGGTGGATATGTACGGTGACACCGAGGATGATAGGCCCACCATGGGGACTCTCTGGTACGCTCGTCAGGTACGAAAAGGACTGCTACTCGTACTATTCTGTTGGCAATTCTGTTGCTTTGTTTGACCCTCTTTGTATTTTTTATTGGTACATATTATTATTAATTTTGTGCAGAAGAGTTGGGCCCACGTACAGTCTCATCGGGCCTATCCTGAATTTGTGGCTGAGTTTGATCAGTTGAAACCTGAAGACGTCGTGTGGGAGCCCTACTCCGAGTTGGCTATAAACACTCGTGCACCGATCGGGATATCTTCGGTTTGCTTTCAGGACCAGGCCTTTTGGATGACAACTACAGCGTTGGTGTACGACGTTTATGTAACACCCCGGGTGTTTGCACAGTATTTAAATAGGTGTCTGCACAGTAATTGAGTTTGTTGCTATGCATCTTGTGCTTGAAATGCTTAAAAAGGATCTTTTTGTAATTATGAAAGGTTATATGTGTAATTATGATTTTATGCGAGGTCCTTTATAAAGTTATTTGTGTTTATAGCTTTTATGGAGGGTGTTTGTGCAAAATTTCAGTGCATTTATTGCATGGCATCCAATTTTGCTTGAAGGTCTACATTTGAAGTGAAATTGCTTTGAAAAAGACAAATTTTCTGGAATTCAAAATCCCTTCAATGATTTTAATTTTAGCTCTTGAATCTTTGGTCAAATAAATTTTTGCACAACATCAAAGTTGTAGATCTTGAAAAGTTGAACAACTTTCATGTTGGGCACTTTTCCATTTGAGCTTTGGTTTAAAAGTTATCGCTGTTTTACAGTGGGGTTCCTGGAATTTTTGGAAATTGCAAAACTACCCTTGTCTTCCACCTCTACCCCCTGCTCTGTTTTGCGCCGCCGCCCACCGACGGCACCGACGCCGGCGCCGTGGATGTAACGACCCGGCCCGGGATAACGGCTAAGATCTACTCTTCAAGTTGAGTAAACCACACCTACTAATTAATCCACTTGCGCTTTCGTCCTCGCTTCGCGCAAAAAGGATCGATCCGGAATTAATTAGCTTCCCGTGACTCAGTATTTAAATTGGTCTGGCTCTCAACCAACTTTCAGTATGGGACAATTCCCGCGGATGGACAGTGCCGCGACGCTACAGTACCCGACGTGCTACAGTGCTCGAGCTACAGTAACCGCCATCAGGCCCGGCCCAATTCGGCTACAGTACTCTAGCTACAGTAACCCGTCTTGCTACAGTACCCGACCCGATACTGTTCCCCTGGGCTGTTACAGTGGAGAGGCTTCCCGGCCTTCCCAGCCATTAATTCGTCGTGCTCTGTCGCCCACGCGTCGCGCGGACCTTCTCCACCGCTCTTTGGCTTCGCGCTGGCCCTCTCCAGCCCGTGCCACGCGCCCAGAACCTCCTCGCGGCCGCCACCGCGACGCCGCCGTGGCGAGCTCGCCGCAGAGCCCCAGGACCCTTTCCAGCGCGCGCACGAGCACCTCAAAGACCCCAGCGACCTATTCCTCTCCTTCTTTTGCTCTCTCCTCGCTCCCACGCTATAGAACGCCGCCGCCGCTCCACCCCGTACTCCGGCAAGCTTGACGCCGCCGCGGAGCCGCCTCACCGCCGCTCCTCCGCCCTCTCTGACCCCCTAGCTAGCACCGCCTCGCCCCCGCGCAGCTCGCCCACCCTTTCTTCCCGCCAATCCCTCACCGGAGCGCCGCCTCCGCTGTTCTCCTCCGCCGCCGACCGCCTGCTCGCGTCGCGCCGCCACCCCAGGCCACCCCGACCTCGATTTCGGGCATCTACCAGTGCGTCGTGGTCCCCTCTAGCTCCCTGACCTCTCCCTTCACGCCGCCGACGCCTCCCTTCGCCGGTAAAGGCCGGTCAAACCCCGCGCCCCTCTCTGACCTGGGCTGAGGACCCCGTGTTAGAATTTGGAAAAGCCCAGGGGGCTGTCTGCAAACCCAAGACACATATGAATAGTGCCTTCAGGGACTTGTTTGCTAGGATTTGCTGTAAACTTTGAAATTCAGTATAAATTCATAGAAAATTCGTAAAATAGCAAATCTGGATGTTTTGGAATCCTCTTGAAGAGCTCTATGCAGTAGAACCATAATATGTTAGGCTTTAGTTGCAAGTTTTTGTTGTAGATTTCGATTTGTGTTACTAGGTTTATAAATACTAGTTATATAATCTTTTTCTTATCTGATGCTTGAAAGCTGATATTGCTCTGAAATTTTGGTGGTAGTTTACTCTTGTTACACTAGCTTTGCTATAAAAATTTCATGATCAGTTCTTTGTTGTAGCTATTTATTTGATTTAATCCTTGTTTAGTATACTTTATTTATGATAAATAGTTCCTGTTCTTGTTAAATCCTGGAAATATTCCTGAGTGTTCTTCTGGAATATATTAGCTTGTCCAGGAAGTTTGAGTTTTAGTTCATGACTAGAACAGGAGCTAAAATTTAATCTTGCTAAACTGATGTCTGTTTTGTTTATTTTTCTCAGAATTAATACTTTGTAGATAAAATCATGAAAAATTCACAGTAGCTATATCATCCCTGTGTAGATCTGCTGTTAAATTTTGAGCTTCTGTTTTGCTCTAGTTTGATCTGTATAATTCAAGCTTGTGCTAGGTGTTGCCTGCATAAATGATTTGTTGTGATTAAATGGTTACATGTCTTGGCATGATTTTTTCAGGGTAGCTTAGTATGTTAATGTTCTGTTTAGGGTAATTTTGGTAGAATTTATTGCTATTTGTACTCTGATTTGTTGATTTATTTACAAACCATGACTTAGTGGTATAGTAAATCACCACCACTCATTTTATGAAGTTAGTTAACTTCTTTTGTGCTGTTGATCATGATGCCTTGTGTAGCTAAATTTAGTATTTAACTACTCTATAAACGATTGCCCATGTTTGTTTATAATGTTGTTCTTGCATTACATATAGACACGACTGCCTTATCGGACGGGACGTACGAGCTGATCCCGGAATCTGACGGAGGTGATCTAGAAGCTCAAGTAAACACTGCGGAACTAACTGAAGCCCCGAACCAAAGTTCGGAAGAGCCTAGCGCTGAAATAGTTAGCAATTACCGAGAAGGCAAGCCCCGGACATAACCTATATTTCAAATTATTATCATTTACTGTTATTACTTACTTGTGCATTTACAGTTCTTAGGTTTTGGATTGAAACCCTAGATGCATGATCCTAGGAACCTATGTACTGAACACTAGACTTGAGTTCGAGTAATTGCTAAGCTTATAGGAACGGTAAAAGTCGAGTGATTGCCTGTCACTCGCGAGCTTTATAGGAATTGCCTGTTTACTTTTTGTTATCAATATAAGGACGACGGACGGGGTTGTGTTCGAGATCATGTCCTATGTGAGACCCCGTCTGTGTTGATGAACTTGCTAAGGTCGCGGTGTGTGGTAGTGCTGGTTAAGTTTTTGAAAGTACTAGTCACATGCCGTAAATATGGTACGCGGCAAGCCTAGTAGCCGATTGGACCGGGGAGTGGATATACCTCCCACTCTCTCAGTAGGGATAGGTTTTATTATATGTTGCGCAACACTACGACTTCTAGGGACAAGGTTCGGCCTTGGAGCCCTGTAGTCGGGGAGAGTGGCACTATCCACAAGCCGGAAAGAAAGGTTAACGGTTGTTTGGAAATGACCCGACGGTATTCCAGACGTGTGTGCTAGGTTACCCTTGCAAGGTTGAATTTCGATTCAGAATCGTCCGCCTCTCACGATGAAATGAGACTGCTTGATCTCTTTGCCACACAGAGTAATAAGAGCAACAATATTCTTATTAATCTTGATGTTTGCTTAGAAGTTTCCACCATGATTGGATAGTAGATGCTTACATAGAATGGTTAATCAACTAGAATCTTGAAGCTAAAACTTGAAAGTAAGGACATACTCTTTATTGCTTTTCAGCAAAAAGGAAAACCAGAGCCTCACAAAGCCTTGCATAGTCTAGTTAAAGTGGGCTACTTATACCCGTTGTCGGTTAAGTCTTGCTGAGTATTAGAATACTCAGCCTTGCTGTTGAAACCCTTTTTCAGGTATGACTTTTGAGGATCAGATCGCTAGCTTGACCTATCCTTGCTCGTTGCCTCCTGGCTGGTCCGTAGAATGGGATACGTCTTCGGCCGGCAATGACTATGACGAGTGATACCAGGCTTGGGCTAGCTTGGTATACTTTTGGCGACGTGTTGTAGTCATCGTGTTTCATCTTCCGCTGTTTAGACTCTGAACTTATAATCATAGCTTGTATAACTGTTTTATTTAAGTTGGCCTTGTATTAATGTTTTCAACTGGTTTGTAATCATTACTATGCTTGTGTTGTAAAAATTGTGGTTGTAACATCTCTGGACTCGCCTTCATGCGGGGTATGCTTGTTCGATCCGAGAATCGGTGGTTGCATCGGGACGTTACCCGACAGACCAAAAATTGTTCCGTTTGAAGTGCGTTTAAGCAAATGTTGCCTTTATGGTGATAGCCTACGCACTTGAGCCGGGATAATTTAGGCGGTTCTGCCACAGTTTACATTGAGGCTCACTGCCCGGACAGAGTCAGGAGACAGTTCGGTCAAAGGCAGTTGTATCCTGTGCCGTCAGCATTGGATCCGGTCGAACGACATGACCACATGTAACAATTCATATGTCATTTCAGTGACTATGCATTGTATAGTTAACTAATCATATTTGACTAAATTATTTTCAATATTTAGTTTGTCGAGGACTGGTCAACCCTTCTCCAACATGTGGGTGACAAGGGTGCAACCTTGGGTCGATGGCTGGGACCAGGCAGAGGAGAACGTGGCGCTTGCGACCCCTGCACACACGGAGGCTTCGTACAGGGCGTACCTGAGCTGGTACCAGCCTCAGACTCGTTGCTGCTTGATATATGCTGACATGCAACCACAGCCGCATATTGTGACACCACAGGATGGCTACGCACGACATAGGGATGAGGCATTAGCTGGGGCGGTGAGTCAAAGTTATCATCGCTTTTCAAATACTTTGGATTACAGTGTTAATGTCTTTCTTTTTCTTGCTTGCAGTTTGAAATGTGCCGGTTGATGGACGTAGATGCCAGGGCGAATTTGATGAGGATTCGAGCGGGATCTATGATGGATAGGAATGAGCAAGAGTCGGCCTTTACCCGAGTTTCACAAAGAGCGCATTCCATGCTTGAAGCCTTTGGTAGCCGGACATCGTACGATGACTCGTACGGTTCGTCTCAAGCCTCGACCTCGTTTCCTTGTGGTCCCACACAGCAGCAGCCTTCCCAAGCACCTTATTGGTCTCAGCAACATTATCCAGGTACGTGAGGATACTTACTGACTTCCTACTTTGAAGCCAACAATTAATTCTCAGTCCATACAGGTGATACACACCCACCTTATCAACCTCACGGAGGGACTCAGTTTAGTACCACGGCACCAGCTGCGGGGGATGTCATTTCAACCAACACAGGCACCACCACGATCTTTCGGTAAACATATAGTCCATATCTTAATTTCAATTAATTGTGGTATGAAGTCTAATTCCTTTTGTATTTACATATAGGATCACAACAGTTATATGATGCGGGACCTTCTTCGTATTACCCTACGGCGATAGCAGAAGGAACGCAAGGTAAATGCCTAATTCGTAGCCCGAATTTATCATGTTCTTTTTATTTCTATGAATATTTTAAATAATTTGAACGATTTACAGGATCGCACCACCAGCTTTCTGATATGAGTCCTTCTTCGTATCCACCACCAATAGGTACATATGATGAATATGAACCCAAATATATGACTTATAAGACGATGATTAAGATATCTTAATTGCTACTGTATAGGGCCCACACAGGATACCTTTGAGGCGAACTTCGAAGATTGTAGTCGGTTATTTTCTACACCTAACCAGCACGCCGATCCTACCTTCCAGACACCTGTGGCCACCGGACGTCCATGTAGAGACGTAGGGCCTCCAGAGCGACACACCTACTCTACAGACCACGTCCACGCTCAGCGTAAAAGAGGTCGACATGGCCGGGGTGGCCTGGGTGGTTAGGAGGTGCTTCTAGCTGTTTCTGTATTTTTGTTATGGACATGTCGTCATGTTATACTTATTTCGTTCGCATTTGCGTATGTGTATTAATTGCTTTCATATTCATGTACTTTACTAATGGTTTTTATTTGTATCCAAAATATCTAAAACCACATCTAATGGCCCACTGCTGCAAATTTGCGGGGAGGGGGAGCCTGCCGCCCCCCCGGCCGGGCGGCAGGCCCCCTACCGCCCAGTGGAGTGGCGGTAGGGGGCCTACCGCCCGGCAGGGGGGCGGCAGGCTCCCGCCAAGGGCCTCCGCGCAAATAAAAATTATTTTTATTTATATATAAGTCCCTACCGCCCCTCTGCCGGGCGGTAGGGGTATAAAACTGTTAATTGTGAAATCGAAAATATATTTCTGTAAAAATTGTTTTTGAAAAATATAAAAATAAAAAAGACGCCAGCCGGACGGGGGACTAAGATGGGCCGTAAAACCTAATCTTGTTCTTATGGGCTGCAGGCCCAAAGGGAGGCGGCCCTTCTGGTTCAGATGCGTTTCCGTTATTTTATAAAAAAAAAACAGAGAGATGCGTTTCCGTTCAGGTTCGATGGCAGGGCAGGTATTGTTGTGTTGATAATAATAATTTTTCTAAAAAGGTATTGTTGCGTTGAACAGCTTGTGTCGTGTCATGTTAGCGGCGCAGTGATCGGGCTACAGTGATGCGGTTGTCCGCGAACCACGATCAGACTCATAAACCGACGCGACTCAATCGCCAGCTTCAATAATGTCACCAAAATAGAAAGAAATCGAGATAATAACAAAGGAAAAAAAAGAAGGTTTTGCCCCGAGATGTGGTGTCTTCGGTTTTAGTTTTTAGCGGTTATTGTGAGGAACTGCAGAGCGAAGGGAGAGACAGAGAGTACCTGCTGGTAGCTGCAGGCATAAACAGCTCGAGCAGACTCCCAACTCCCAAGCCGATTGCGTCTTCCTTCCGGTGTCTTCCCTTGCGATCGTTTACCAAAAGACCGTCGACCGTGGCGACGCCTCTAAACGATGGGTTTGGCATCATAAAAACTTAACACATACGTATTACAAAAGATAATAACAAAGGTCATGAGAAGAAAAAGGTCGCCGGAGAGGAGCAGAATCTTTACAATACGATTC
The DNA here is from genome assembly GCF_016808335.1 of Panicum virgatum. Taxonomy (NCBI): domain Eukaryota; kingdom Viridiplantae; phylum Streptophyta; class Magnoliopsida; order Poales; family Poaceae; genus Panicum; species Panicum virgatum. The sequence goes on from NC_053136.1 coordinate 4,976,745, forward strand.
ACGCAACAAAAACTGGCCGGCCACGTCACCAGCTTTTTCCGGCCGTTCGATCGGGCACACGGACAGTCCAGATCATGCAAATCCTATAATTTTTACAAAAAAACCATTGTACTAATGGAAAATCAACTCGCAGTCCCTCTAGCTGTCCAGCACATCGACCCGCGGCTCTCACACCGCTGTCTAGCTCCTGCTCCGCCGCCGCACCTGGGGGTGCTGCCGCCGCCGCTCCACCGCGCCGCTTCCCGGGGATATGCTCCCCGCCATGGCCACCGGCCAGGAAGTGGGGAGGAGGGCGCGCCAAATTGGGCCACCACGGAGCTCGAGGAGGGCGCCGCCACCGCCGTAGCAGGACGTCGAGGCCACCAGATCCGGCCGCCGCCGCCGCCACGGGCCGAGCTAGAGGCCGCCGGATCTAGCCCGCATTGCTGTCTCCCCGCCGCGCAGGCGTCCGCCAGCGCCGCCGCCATGGAAGAGCACTGGAGGAGGGAGCAGGAGAGGGCGGAGTGACGGGCACCGCAACTCCGCCGCTACGCTCGAGCTCGAGCGTGCATGCGCGGCGGCGCTGCACTCCCCGAAGACCATGGCGAGGAGGCGGAGGAGGCGACGGAGTCGCTGTGGCCGTTGTGAGCTCGTGCTTCTGCGGGTCGGCGCGGTCCTCATTGCCGGCGTGTGTGCGGTGTCGGGCAGCTCCATCTCGGCCGCGCGACGCGCCAGCAACAGCTTTGAGCTTGGCTCCTTGCAGGCGTCGCCGTCGCAGTCCCCGTTTGGCTCCTTCCCGAGGTTGGCGTCATCGCTACGGCGCAGCTCCTAAGGTCGATCTAATTGTCCGTGGTGGCATGCTGCTTGGCTACTAGCTCTGCTATTTGATTGGAGGGGGGAGAAAAAAAATAGGCGGCACAGGTGCTAGCTTCCTGCGGTGGTAGGAAAAGCAAGAACACAAGGGAGAGAGAGCTCGTGCGTGCCGGATCTGCGACCGGTGCCGCTGGGGAGGAGGAGCACCGGTGCTCGCCGGATCTACGACGGGCCGCCGGGAACTACGGCCACGCAGCCTGGTCCTATGGCGGCGGAGCAGCCATGGCGCCGGCGCCGGCGCCGTGTTACCTCCTGGGACTCGGGAAGCTCGCCGGGGGCAGCAGGCGGCCGATGGGGCGAGGTGGTGGCGTGAGGGTGTGGCGGGCGTTCGGCCAGGTGGCGACGCGAGGAGGCGGCGTTGCGGCACAGGGAGGGGAAAGGGGGGGTGCATGGGCATTGCTGCGATGCGGCTGGTGCCCTTCACAGGTACGCAATGCTTAATCCTTGGTGGGCCCAATCTACAGCATTTTGGTTTCCTGGAATGGGTCCAAGAAGGAACTAAAAAGCCATGGGAGAGCGGAAATCCTATACATCTTTCACAAGATTTTTTCTTCTCCACCTTCCAGTGTTTGAGATTCGTGCAAACAGTCTTATCAATAAAATTCTCTCAACCCTAACCTTCTTTCTCCTCAAATCCCTTTCCTCATCATGCGCCGCCACCGCTGCCCCTAAGCCCGCTCGTCCGCTGGCCGCCGCGCGCTGCGTGCTGTTGTTCTCGTCGCCGTGTGCTGCTGCTCGTCGCCACGCGCTACGTGCTGCTGTGCTCGCCGCCGCGGCTTGTTGCTGCGTGCTGCTGCTGCTCGCCGCCGCCACAGCTGTTGCGTGTTGCTGCTGCTTGCTGCTGCTGCCACGCGCCGCCGCCGCGCGTCGGGCTGCTGCGGCGGCGGCCGCGCACCGCCTCCGCGCGTCGCGCCACGCACGCCCCCGCCGGAGGAGAAACGTCCAGCTCGCTAGAGAAATTTTTTTCAACATTTTCATTTAGTATTTTCAACATTTTATGTCTCCAATTTCAACATTTTATCTTTACAGTTTCAACATTTTGAAGCCAAATGTTGAACATGTTTAATAACATGTTGAGTTAATTCTACCAAAATATTGAACATATTTAAAGTAGATAACTGGGCCTAAATGAGTTTTAAAGATGAATGTCTTATCTATCTTCCACAAAATAATAGGAGCCCCCATGGGAGAGGGGCCGTGTGCGTGCATGTGTGTTTGTTGTGTCCACCGAGAGAGAGCTGATACTCTGCTTGTTGGCTTAGGAAATGGATTAGCGCAAGATTCGCAGTTCTTTTTGTTTAATAAAAGCTGATAGTTAGGGCCAAATTTAGGAAGTTTCCCTTTTGGTAAGTGTATTCATCGTTCTTCGTCTGAAATCTACAACTTTACTATGTAGCAAAATTTTAAATTTGCTAAAGATACACTACTTAAACAATAGTGTCGTGACAATAAAATGGCAATAATATATATCAGGTACATCAAAGTTTACATCAACTATAATACTAGCTATAATACTAAGATGCGGGATACGGGAGTCGCGTGGCAAAGCCGCGGGGCTTTCTAGTGGTCGCGAGATCAGACTCGTTTTCTGACTTGGGTCTGATCATGTGCTGGCTCCTGGAAAGCGGCCCAGACTCTACACAGAACTTTGCGGGCCTTGACAGGCCGTGTCATGGATTTTTGTTGAATGGGGCGGGGCCCGGCCCTGGGAGACCGCCCAAAGGTCGTGGTCGTCTTCTCTGGTTTCCTTTCGGATTCAAAACTCAAAATCAGAAAATCCTTATTCTGTGCCGAGGCGACAACCAACAAGTTGCCATTTGACAATGGCAGCCTCTTCGTGGCTAGTGGAGCTGAGCGGGGCCCTTTCTTCTTCCATTGGCCGTGACACGTCGTTCCGAACTACCCGTAGCCATCAGGAGTTATTCAAGACAGCAGAAAAGTTAGGCGGGGAAGCCCCTCCCTCTCGCCAGCGAATCCAGACTGGTACCGACTACCGAGTCGCCTGGCGTTCGTCTTCGGCCCTGCCCACAGCTCCGTCTTCCGTGCGCTTCTCATCTCCTCCTCTGGAGGTCAGCCTCGGCGTCCATGGCTGTGCCATGGTGGAGCCTCGAACGGTCAGTGCCACCACCTCCCGGCGCCGCAGCCCTCGTCTCGACTCTCGATCTGCTGAGCTCGGTGTCGCAAGCAAGCCACGGGGCCAGGCTACCGAGGGTACTGCTCTGTCTCTCTTCTGTTTGAGCCATGGTTGGCGCTTCAGAGTGGTCCTTTTTTGTCATGGTTTCGTAACAAAAAGAAAGGGGGAGGGAGGTGGAGCTATGTCGAGTTTTCAATCATTAGGGGACGAGGGGAAGAACTAATATTCTTCGTTTTTTTTCTTTTATTTTTTGGTTTCCCAGGCGGCGAGATCTAGCCCGGATTCGTTTGTTGGATTATTTGCTTGCAGCTTGCACTTTCCGACTCGTGTTTTTGAAAACTTTCCGAGTGTTTCCTTCGTTATACCATCTCCTCTCTTTTTCCCCCCCTTTACTTCAAACGATTTTTTCCCTAACCAAACCCAAAACGAGGCTTGTGTTCTCGATATTTTCCTAGATAACTAGAAATCCCATTTTACTCTCTCAATTTTGTAATAAAATATTTCGTATTTTCTTCATTCTTCATTCAATTTTTCTCTTGGAACTGAAAGTAAAATCAAACGGCGTCCACACGTGCAACTTCACAGGCCCATCTTGTGAAACCTTCCTTTGGGCTTCGGTCGATTTTCGAGCCCAATGTGGAAGGCCTGTCCATGAAACATATCAGGCCCCAACATCTTTAGCTCAGCGATTTTCTGAATTTTCCTTCCCCTTTCTCCCGCCCCTCACAATGACCACGAAGGTGAAGTGACCCTCACAATGACCTCACCTTCTCCCACACCTTTTCGTTCTTTGTCGCGCCGTTGCTCTTGATTCCCCATTCGGCGATCCCCCTTTCTGCTCCCCAAACACCCCAAGCTGCGGGAACCGATCGCCAAGATCGCAGCCATGGAGAACGACGCTGCCGCCGTCGCGGCCTACGACTACGATCTCGCCCTCGAAGCCGGCGAGCCGCGTCAGCTTGGGTTCCGTTTCCGCCTCCCTCGGCTGAGGCTCCGCGACCCCCGCCTCAGCGCCGCCGCCGCCGTGGCGTTGTGGGGAGTCGCCGGTCTCCTGTCCACTACCGTGCCTGACCTCGCCGCCAACAGCGAGCACGTCCTGCTCTACTTCATCTTCCTCGTGGCTGGAGTCCTGCTCCTCCTGCTCGCTCTCGCGGCGCCGGACCTGCACGTGGCGGACCTAGCGGCTGGTCGCCTGGAGGGCTGGATCAGGGCCATGATCTTCAGGGGCGCGTGGGAGATGGGCAATTAATTCCCCTGAAGCTTCTCGTACGTGAGGCCGATTCGACCCGTCTTATTTCTGGTGCTCTGTTTTATTTTCTTGCACAAAAAACTTGTTCATGAATTGCTGCAGCTTTATTTTGACCCTGTATGTGTACATGAATTATGAACTGCAGTTTGCATTCCTCCTCCTTGCTAAGACTTTGTGTATACATAATGCTAGTTTTCCTTGCATGAGATGAGCACGTCCATTTCTGTGGTTTATATATATGTAAAAGTTAACCTAGATGCAATACTTTTTCTTGAGTTCAGTTGCAGTATACTATCATATATAGAGTGCATGCGATAGTGTGGCTCACATACGAATGCTGGTCATATAGCTTGCAAGCTTTTAGCAGAGCAATTCTAGTTTTTGTTATGATGATCTCATGGATAGTAGTATTTAGTTCTTTTACATTCAGATTGGTAGTAGGTTTTCGGATATGCTCACATTTGAAGCTGTAGATATGCCACCTTTTCTCTGCTAGCAACTAGCAAAGCTTCTAGTTCAAACTAGAGGAATAATGGATATTATTTTACAATGCGAATAATGCAAAATGTTTATGTTGGCGCATGCACCAGTAGAACTTCAAAGGATTGAAGCATGCATGCGCTTGTTTATCATCATTCGCCGCTGCTTTCTGGTAGTCTCGGAAAATAAGGATTTGCTCACCGTTTGGCGCTGATCAATTTTGAAAACTACCTTTTATTTCGGCATTGAAACAAAAGATAATTATATCTGACCATCTGATCATCATGCATTTCTCGCATTATTACATCTGGTCAGCATATCTGACCATCTTTCTTTAAAATGATCTTACATGATAGTCATATTACTTGTGTAGTTGTGCACCTCATACTCCCTCCTTACTTGAAAAGAAGTCGTTTTGAACAGCAACACGTTCTTCAAAGCTTAACTTTAACTTCTTATTTTTATAAAAATATTTATTGCAAAGTGATATATTTATATTGTTATGAAAGTATTTTCAAGACAAATCTATTCATATACATTTTGTATTTTAAAACTCAACAACTTAAAAGTTATTCATAATTTATATTCTCAATATTTGATCGAAATTTTGTTCAAATTAAAATGACTTTCTTTTCGAGTATGGAGGGAGTATTAAAGTTTTGTGTCTAACTGTTTCAATAATGTCACATTTATTTCTCATCCCACATTTCTGTCTTCCGTGAGGTTGATTCCTACATGTTAGGCCATCACTCGCTATCGCCACTCTTAGGCTCCGTTTGACATAGCTTCACGGTCTTTTTTGGACTAGCTTCAAGTTTGAAGCCATCCATATGCTTCCACTAGTGAGGTGAAGCTATAAAAATGTAGCTTTCACAGAGAAGAAGCTCTTTTGACAAACGTTTTTCAAAATAGTTTCAGCTTCATCAGAGAAGTTGTTTCACCAATTGTTTCAAGAGAAGCTGAAGCTATGCCAAACAGGATCTTAGTGGAGAGTGTCATTGCATAGCTATCAAGACAGAAAACTTAGTAACTGTGCCGGAGTCTCATGCTATAAAATTTTCCATCATCCTTCCTCATAAATGACTCTTTCATCTCAGCAAAATTGCTGATGTGGTATAACATTTAATGCTCATAACACTCTTATAACACTTTCATTAAGATTTGTCATCCGTGGCTTGCATCTACTTTATTGATGTACGTGATGGTGCAAATCTGTATAATCTTACATTTTACGGCCATAGGAGGTGATATCCAGCCTGCCGTGCCTGGCATCACCGGGCTACGGCGGCGGGGACGGGAGGGCTATATGTCCCTCAGGCTACAGTTGACCGATCCATCACCTGGAGGAAATTAGTGGGCCGGCAGAACTAATTCGGCCTAATAACACTTTCGTTGGCAGCATGTAGCAAGCAAGTCTGCTGTGCATATGCATGCAGGTTGGTCCAATAATACTTTCTTTGGCAGCATGCAGCATGCAGCATGCAGCAAGCAGGTTTGTTGTGCATGCGCATGCGTATGCGCATGGCAGTTTTACACAGAGACGCATGCACATCGCAGCGGCAGCAGACCAGTTTGCTATAAAGGGGCCGTTTAGTTCCCTGGGTGAAAATTTTTGGATGTCAAATCGACTGTTTGACCAGATGTCGGGAGGGTTTTTCGAACACTAATTAAAAAACTAATTTCAGAACTCACTTGGAAACCGCGAGACGAATTTTTTAGGCCTTTGACCGCATCATTAGCACATGTGGGTTACTGTAGCACTTATGGCTAATCATGCACTAATTAGGTTTAAAAGATTCGTCTCGTCGTGTACATCCAAACTGTGTAATTAGTTTTGTTATTTAATTACATTTAGTGCTTCATACATGTGTTTAAAGGGGAGGTGAAAAATTTTGGGTGAAAATTTTTGGAAACTAAGTATTTATTTTTTTCTTTTTCCTGTCGCTTTCTTTCATATTACTCCATTGCTTGTAGTTTTTATTTTCCTTTCTCATTTTGGTGTGTATAAATGCTGGTCATTGTCAGAGTACTATTTTCTTTTCTTTTCTTTTTCTTCTGCTCTCTTTCTCTTCTTTTCCATTTCTTTCCTTACAGTTTATATTTTACTTACAATTTTTATTTTATTCTTTTATTTCTTATTTTATTTTTTCTATTCATCCTATTATTTTATTTTTATTCATTTTGCTCCGAAGTGACAATATTCAATCCTCGTATTATAATCAGATTTTTTTTCTTCCATTTTTTCTTCTGTTATTTATTTTCTCTGTTTTCTTCTATTTTATTTTTTACTTTTATTCTCAGTTTTTATTTCTTGCATTTTACATTGACTTTTCTAATTACATTTTTTATTTCTTTTATTTGGTTGTTTTTTATCCTAAATTGTTATGCGAGTTTGTACCACTAAATTTTAAATTTGTATCTTTTTCTTCTCTAACATTTTAATAGAAAATTATATATTCTAGCCCTACAACACCTAGTATATTTGTTACTGCTTAGTATTTCTTTCCACATGCATAGTTGGCACCTCAATTTGTTCCAAATTTGCAAGTACTTAGTATATTTCTTTTCACACGATGATTTATTTGTTTTATTATAGATTCATAATTTAGTGTGTGAAAGAATTTATTTTCTTTATATACTAACTTCTTTTAACACCTGTATATATACTTATAAAACTGTTTTTTAGGTGTGAAATGATTCATAAATTATATGTTTGATATATACTTATATATATATATAATTGTATTGTAGATGTATTCATCTTCATGAAAAAATATTTGTTTGCGTGTAACTAATTTGTTCGTAACATCAAATTCTTTGTTCGCTTTGTAGATTACATTGTTCGGTCACATTAATCTATTTATTTGCTATATATATATATATATTCATTACTTATCCTATACAATCAAATATTCGTGATGTTTAATAGTTTGTTCGTTGTATACTATTATTTATTTGTTTGTTTAATTATTTTGTTCGTAAAAATAATTATTTATTCGTGTTATTAAACTTTTTGTTCTTAGAATCCGAAATTAATTATTTAGTACTAAAAAATATTTTAAAAAATATCGTGCAAACATATGTAAGTGTGTTCTTATTTTGAAGATCTTGTCACGAGAAAGATAATGGTGTAACTCAAATTTAATTTAGATGTTTGATTTAATAGTTATAAATTTTTTAGTTTTAGATTTTGCATGCATGTGCGTGATGTCATGGTCATTGTCCTCTTTTTGCATGCATGATTTCAATCTCTCTCCTCTTTAGTTGTTAACCTGCGCAAACAGTTCGTGTCACTATGTTATTGGGCTGACGGCCCATATAATCCGTTCTAGTTAATTTGTTTAGGTGATGGATTGTGTGATTGTCGCTTGCGGTTTCGTATAGCCATGCACCGGCTGGGAGGAGGAGGTTTGCAGTCCAAGGATTTGGATAAGAAGCTGCAGGCGAGGGCTTTCTTTGCCTAGCACAGGGGGCTCCTGCGGTCCCACGTGCCTTCCCCCATGCGCCCTCCCCTGTAGCTCCCGGAGCTCGCGAAGAAGGGAGGGAGAGGGTCGCCGGCACGGTGAAGTGGATGACCCAAAGGCGAAAGGCGGCTGCGGGGGCTCGCGGCGATGGCGGCGGCGGCAAGGGCTCACGGCGACGGCGGCAGTGGCGAGGGCTCGCGGAGGTGGAGACGATCGGGGCACACGGTGGCAGAGAAGGGAGTCGGGTTGCGGGCGGCAGAGTTGGCGTGCAGTGGAGGGGGTAGCGTGAGTGTGCGGCGGCGGCGGAGAATGGAGGGAGGGCCGCCAGCGGAGGGCTGGGCCGGCGTCGTGGGAGCTCCGGCATCATGGCATTGGGACGCCATGCTGCTGCGCTGCTGAGTAGAAGGAGATGGTCTGTGGGGTGGAAAAAGATAAGGAAAGATGTATGACAAAGGGGGGCCACTACTCAATAGGAGAAGGGGAAGGAGCGAAGGAGGGGCATGGATGGAAAAGCTGTTGGATTTCTCACCTTTTGAATAGCTAAATAGCTAATTAAATGAGATTTGGCTAGTGTGATTTGAAGATGCTCTTAGTTTCTTTTCTCTTTCCTCTTGCTTTTAACATAAACGCTTCAGTTTGTTTTTTTTCTAACATATAACCAGCAGGGGAGCTCTCCCCTGACCCCTCCTGTTTTTCATTAAAAAAAGGAAAATAAAAACAATTCAGCTTTTTTTTGAGGGGTGAAAAACAATTCAGCTTTTTTTTTGAGATAGAAAAATAATTCAGCTGGGATGAATTGGATGCGAGGAAGAAAGAAATTGTTCGAGCGGGCCCGTTATCTACGCTCCCTTATCTGGGCCTCCCGGGCCGTTTTCAGGCCGCATCTTGCATGCTTTGCTACCGTTTCTTTATTTCCATGGGGGAAGAGGAAGACCAGTGATAATGAGGTCTTCAAACTCTTCAAATCCATCCATCGGAATTCTTTGCATATTACTACGAAGTAGTAACCGGCCTTGGTTTTTCCCTCTGCGGATGCGTGGAAGACGACGAACAGCAACTTGAATGTTGTCCAAGTCACTCCAGCTGGGCCGTCCTCCCCCATTGGCCGAGAGTCACATCTCTCTGAGCAAGTCAAGGACAGCAATGCGTACGACCAGAAGCCTCATTGATTTAATGCAGTAGGCAGGCAGCCTAATTACATCCCCCTCCCCAGTAGTAGCCGGTGGGTAGCATAGTCGCCATGTGAGGTGCTAGCACGCAGCTCCATCTCGGCGACTTCGCTCGCTTCTACCCCTCCGCTTCCTGCGGTGATGATATGCGCAAGCAGCTTCCGATGGCCGGCCGGCGGCGCAGCTCGCTGCTTGCCTTTCGCCGACGAGCAGCCCGGCTCTGGCTGGCATCATGCATGTGCTAGCTTGCGGCCTTGTGGACCGGCTGCTCCTGCCATGGAAGGGGCATGGGACTAGCTAGAGAGCTTGCTCTCTGTTCACGTACGGGTAAGCACCTCTGAGCTCTCTTTCTTTCTTTCTTTCTCCCTCCCTTCGCGCGGTGCCATGGATGGTGTTACGCTGTTACTTGAGTCGTTCTTAATTTTGCTGTATTTGTTGATGAGCTAGCTATTCTGAATCTTCTCTGGCCTTGATCTTTGGGCTGGATCCGAAGACAACTTTTCTGCCCGCAATTTTTTCCCCGAGGTTTACGGTTCACGAGCTACCTTGATTCGCAGAGACTTCGCGCTTTTGTATCTCTCGAGGTGATTTCGAAACTGGATTCAAATTTCCCTTGAATCCAAATTACTTTCCGCAAAAGAAAATACAAAGCTCAGATACCGCTTTCTCCAAAAACAAGGTTTGGTGGTATTAGAGTCTAGAGCCCATTTCCCTTTTGTTTTCTTAAAGACGGAGCAACGGGCCGTTTTCTATTGGATAGAGCAAAGGGCCTGTTCGGCCTCGCGCTGCTAATGGTGTAAAATCCAAACCAACACCGCACCAAACCAATTAGTAGTATGCTTATCAATTAAACCACACCACACCAATCCAATGACTGCAAAAACCAAACCAGAACCAAACTGGATTGCATTTTCAAACCAGTCGAACTGCTTATGACCATGGTTTGCTTCATGAGCGTGAGGGAGCGGCAGCCACGGTCTCTGCGGGTCACCTCGAGGTCATGAGTCCCGACCTGCGGCTGGCCGATGCATGCTAGGCGCGCGCAAGCCTTGCTAGCTTGTGACGACAAACCGAACTGAACCAATCCATTATACTAGCTAAACCAAACCAAACCAGACTAAATATCTTAGCCCATTTGCCACCAAACCAAATAAGACTAAGTAGCAAAACCAAACCATCAAAATTGGGCTCAGCCCAAACCATTAACAGCCTGAGTTCGGCCTGCACCAGCGAAAAAGTGTTCCTTTTTGTTCTGCAGCCCACGGCCCGTTCTACCTTCAGACCAATCTGAGCCCATTTAGCAAGGACCAACTTCAGGCCCACGGAAAAATAGTTGTAAAGATTTAAAGGGCGCTCACTCTCTCTCCTAACTGCTCTCCCTCTCCAACTGACTGACTCTCTCTCACACTCTCTCCAACTAAGAGGCTGTTCGGGTTGTGTTGTCTTGATTTATTTCGACTTATTTCGACTTATTTTCTCTCACAAAATATTATTCATTCTACCAGTCTTACACTATTCAACCAGTCTTACACTATTCATACGATCAGCGGAATAGGCTCTAACTTTGTCGATCTCAAAAGAAAGAAAAAGAACTACCATTTCGTCTCGTTTGAAGTCGATCGCTAAGCTAACTGAAGTCCATCATCTTGTTTTATCGGAACCCTGTCTATCCCCCGCATCATTCCCACGGCACAGCTGACCATTTTAATTTCCTGGCACTTTCCTCTTCGATTCCCAGCCCAGCACCTCCAACAATACCCCGCGCGCCACCCCTTTTTCCCCTCCTCCCTTAAAGCCCCCCGCCTGTCCAACGCCAAACCCTCGAGAGGTCGAGGTGCAAGAAGACCTGAATTGTCCGCCTCACAGGCCAGGCAATTCTCGGGACCAACTGATCGATCGGCGATCAGGACCAGTCGTCGGCGGGTGTTCGAGATCCATTCGGTTCGTTCCTCCGATCCCGCACCATGGCCGCCGGTACGAAATGCTCTCTTTCTCTTCGATCTCCCCCCTTTCACACTTCACGCCGGCATCTCCTCCTCCCAGTCCACTCCGATCCGCAGCTCAACCTCCCCGATTCGCCGCTTAATCATCTTAAATCGCAGCTGGGGACAACGATGCTGCCCTCGACGACGTCGCTGCCATCGCGGACCACCACGGCGGAGCGGGCTTTCGCCGCCGCCTCCGAGCGGCGGCCGTCTGCTTCGCGATCTGGGGGGCCGCCGGGATCTTGTCCACCACCGCCCCCGGCATCGCAGAGAACCCGCCACACCGAGCCATGGTATCCTTTATCATTTTCATAGTCGGCGTCCTCCTGCTTCTGCTCTCCATCGCCGCTCCGGACGATCTGCCCTAGCTGGAGAGAGGGCGCGCGGCGAGTGTTGCCTCCAGGGCCTTCCCAGCCTCCCAGCTGGGCCATGCTAGCTCTCTAGATCGAGGAGGCACGTGCGCGCAATCATCACAAGAGCCACAAGCTTCACAAAATTATATACTAGTATTTGCTTTGCTTGATCATCGGCCTGTGTGAGCTAGAACTGCTGCGTTGTCGATTATTTCCCAAGTATTGCTGCTGAATACTGTATATTTGCCCTATGATGTACTTTTGTACGAGTGTATGTTGTGTGTTTGATTGAACTGCGCTTTGGTCCTATAGCCAAGCTAAGACTACCCTTCCAAATTCACCTGAATTTGCTGTGTTTTTTAGGCAACAATCCAGCTGCCTACTATACGTATAGCAGTCCAGTTGTTTAATGTGCAGTTGAGTTCTAATGCTATTACATACTGTTTCATGCTGGATACAAACAGATGCAAGAAGGTAGTACAAATAGTGGCACTATATAAATAAATGAGCACATGAAAAGCAGCTCTTGGGTTGATCAGTGGTGCAGCTATAGCTATGTAGTATATGTGCAACCATGATCATATGACGATTAACCTTTGGTCTCATATCATGGTTAGTAGAAAGTATGCCCCTTTAGCTTCCTAGCTGCAACTGCAAGCATGGAGAATTGCATGGATGCAAAATGTCCGCTAATTTTTCCTTTTTCAAAACAAGATGAATGCTGTCGTACGTTAGGGGTTATGAGTACTGTGACGCACAGCTCTCTAGGATTGATCCTAGGCGCTGTACCAGCACGATCCCCATATCTAATTGGTCTATTTCAAGGAGGTTATATATAGTGCAAAGCTAAGGTCAGCTCCTTTTAGTTTTTTTTTTTGAAAGAGAGGCAGGAGCACTGCCATATCATGTTAGAAGGAGAAGAAAGTCAAGTCTTACAATGGTTTGATTACATAAATAACAAAGATAAACTCTTGACCTCGCATGAACTAACATCTAAAAACCTTGAACCACCGGCTGGCCACATGCTAAGGCACGCAGCTTCATCTCCTCCTTTATCAGCTTGAAGACCGTCACCGGGTCTGCCTCCCTAGCTTCAAAATTTCTTCGATTTCTTTCCTTCCAAAGGTTCCAAACTGTGTACATGTTGATTGCTGTCCAAGTTCGTCGCTCTTCCTTTGATTGTAGGTGCACTTCCTGATTCCACCAGTCTTCTATACGCATATTGACTCCTTTTAGTTTTGGTTGATTGATCGTTAAGCCATTTTATATTAGCATCCACCAGAGTTTGCATGCTTTTCCTTAGCTTTCCCCGGCCCATCTTCTTTTAGATACGGACGCTTTAGCTTCCTATATAGCTAGCATGCATAGAACATTGCATGATTGGCACTTGCACTTACAGTTAAAGTCGCCACAATGTTTTTCATAATTAATTTGTAGCTACTACATGCATAATTGTACAATATTTGTTCTTTTTTGTGTATGGAAACAAGATGAAATTAGGTGATGTTAATTCTGGCACCAGTGCTAACAGCTAGAGACGATGTAATTCAATCGTGCATTTGCTCAGAGATGAGAACCCTAATGACGTCCTGAGTCCTGTTGACCATGCATATATAAGCATGCACCATAACATGATACTACACATTAGTACATGTACAACTAGCAGATGGTACAATAATAGAAATTGTATTTATTTGCTCAATATGATCATATTTCAAATAACCTTTAATTACCTGCACCACATATTGAGCTATATATCTGAGTCTGGCTGCCTAGCTAGATAGCTACTACCTCTGAAATAAAATGAGGTGTGTCTAGGAGCTAGCTAGGAAGTAGTTATTATGTCGTTGGATCGGATGTAGAGACTGAGAATACTCGATTCCATTATCTTAAAATGTAATTAGAAATAGTATTAGGAATCCAAGTTCTCCTGCGTGCATGTTTGTCATACTAAACTAATAATGTTATAATTACCAAAGTCATATGCTAGTTACAGTTGCATTATTGAATCTAGACTGTTTGGTACAGTTAGCTCATGGTGAACATCTCTATTTCTGCCGGCATCATCAGTTCAGCACCAAATAAACTATCAATATATGTAGATTTCAGTATCTGTACATGGCTACATGCATGCACATGTATTTTTTGTATCTACTGCTATCTGACAAATTAAATCAGTAGCTTGCATATGCTCGTTTTTTTTTGTTGCACCACATATATACATTATTATAACTGCACTAGATCAGAAACAAGATGCGGATTGCAGTAGTTTGTTGTTTGCAGTATTTTAATTTATAAGTAGTATAATAAGAAAGTTACATTATATCTTCTTCCTGCGTATTCATACAAGAATGAACTCTAACATTACAGAATTATATTTAGACGATATAGGGCCGGGCAGCCCACGTTAAAACTTTGTAACATTTCTTGCACGCACCAAGGATGAACTAACTCTAAACCCTGAAGTGGAAGTGCGTGAACACCAACATTATATTCTCTACGCGTATAAAAAAGCAACATATATGCTTTCATAGAATCCGAGGTGTACTAGCTAGCGGCAAGATTGTATCCTTGAATCTGTATGCTCATACACACACACACACACACACACACACACACACACACACACACACACACACACACACACACACACACACACACACACACACACACACACACACACACACACACACACACACACGCTTACAATAAGCTTTTGGTTAATTACTCCTATAGCAATATGCTTACATTCATACACAGTGAATGCAGAATGCTTCTCTTTATTCACCAATTAATCATTATTATATATGAATGCAAGATCAATGTGATGCTCTGCCAGTCAATCTTGCAAAAGCAAAACCCAACGCATTCAAGGGGGAGAAAAGCACCAAGATCGTGTAATGCTGTGCCGGTATATGTTGAGCGTAGAGTACTACTGTTTCTCTGCTTAATTGAGCATGCATTTATTTGCTTGCTTGCTTTTGTTTCTATTAGGCTGGAAAGGCTTTCCTGTATATGTCGATTTGTATGGACTGCAAGCATACATAATTTGACATCTTCAGAGACGTACGTGCTGCCCATGTGTGCCAAGTTCAAGTTCTACTTCTGCCTGCATATGATTGATGAACTGACCCATGATAAAGCTTAATTAGCAGAACTGTGAATAATCACTTGGCGTAGCTAGTACCGGCGTTCTTAAATTTTCCCAGTTACTGCTGGCTATATATATAGCTCCTCGTAGTTATAGAACACGGATCATTTCCGGGAATTGCTTGATATACTAGCTACCGGCGTTATACACGTCCTCTACCGTTTCCAGCTATCTAGCATTCTAGCTGTCCTTGATTAAGCACAATGCTCAGCGTGAATTTATCTATATATAGACACTTGTCCTGATGATGATGAACTATTACCTGTAATCCGTCTTTATCAGCCGTCTCTCGTCTTAAATAAATGATGCATCACGATGACGCAGGATGTTGAAGGAATGCCGCACCCGGACGAGAAGCAGCGCGTTAGAAAGCGTCTCTGAAGCCACGGCAGTTCACAACGCTTGAGATGAAAGATCTGGAAACTGCTTTCGGACGGCCTGATCAAAATCCAACGGTTGAAGAAAAACGAACGACGTGGCCCAATGATATATATGCTGGAACTTGGTCCAGGATTCGTATACCCTATATATATACCGTATATATAATAATAATAATAGTAGTAGTAATAATAATAATAATAATAGAAGAAGAAGAAGATGATGATGATGGTTCCTTGTTTGTTTGGCAGGCCGGAGAGAATGATCTCGTGGCTCGCTGCCTGGGTGGCGAGGAAGTCCACAGCCTTCCGGAGCTCCTGGCCCATCTGCTGAAGCAGAAAATCGAGCCCATGCCAACCAAGGGCACGATGGCCCTCAACTAAATGAAGAGGACAAGATGGGCTTAACCAGGACCTGAATGGGTAGATGTACTCCTTTCGTATAGGAAGAAGATGTCGTTTTGGACATGGTTTGAGTCAAACATTGAGAAAATAAATTGTGAATAATTTTTAAGTTATTGAGTTTGAAAAAGTGAAAACCATATAAATATATTTGTCTCAAAAAGTACTTTCATAAAAATATACATATATCACTTTTCAACAAATATTTTTATAAAAATAAGCGGTCAAAGTTATACTTTGGAGACTATGTTGCTGTCCTAAACGACATCTATTTCCTATATGGAGGGAGTATATACTTAGGCGGCCCTTGTAAAGTGGGATGCACACCAGGCTATAATTATGTGTCATGCTTGTTTGACTTTTTTTTTCTTTTTTTGAAACGAAACAGGCAGGAGAGCTGCCGATTATATTAAAAAGAAGATGAAATCTC
Source organism: Panicum virgatum (assembly GCF_016808335.1). NCBI lineage: Eukaryota > Viridiplantae > Streptophyta > Magnoliopsida > Poales > Poaceae > Panicum > Panicum virgatum. The sequence continues at coordinate 4,992,791 of NC_053136.1, forward strand.
AGATTTAGCAATACAACAAAAAGAAAAATGCAAACAACCCAACACAAAACCTCTCAACAAACATATCACACACACCACCAAACACGAAGCTAAAAATCTAGACAATACGCACCACTTAGTCCTCGCAACTGTCTGAGAATATAAAGCTTGATCCTTTGGCAAGTGCTTCCATTATTTAGCTCCTGCTTTTGAGTCCAATCATGGAGATGGAAGAAATTTGATCAAGCAAGTTTGATCCACACGACGTGCTTATGCGAGTCGCGGCATGTCAACATCACAACATGGTGTCGGTTTGCAGGGATCGTAGCCCGGAGTGGGGAGCAGATCCTCTGACGTACGCCCCGAGTCACTGATCTTGTTCCGCGGGTGGGGCCGGGTGTGTGTGCTCTCTAACGTGGCGCCGTACATTCGGTTCGTTCACCGATCATGAGAAAGACGGTAGGATGCCACGGCGACGGCAGCACATGCTGTCACTCGTCGCTGTTGGCCGCAGTTATGTCAAGAAGCTGATGGTGTGATGGATAAGTATGCATCGATCGATCTCGATCGTGCATGCCCGGCTGCACCGGTGACCGGACTTCCCCACTTGGCAGTTGCCCTTGCCCCACCCTTCTTCTCCTGTTACCCTGTTGCATTGCCATGACAAGCACGTCGTGTCCAATTAGAACAAAATGGGCACCAACCAAATCTGGCACGGCTCATCTTTCACCGTTCCACGAAGTTGTTGTCATTATGGGGCAAGGTGTGCCACCATCACCATCAGGCCCGCCGCACGTCTCTTGAAAGACGACAGAACAGGTAGCTCTCTGATGCTGACTCTGCATCCTTTTTGCCCTGACCTCGTCCTTTCCTACATGGCTACGCAAGTTCTGTTGCCTTGCTAGACGGCAGAGGGTAGAGGCTTTCGGGGAAGCTGCTACCTTGACTAAATGCCACGCGGCATTCGAGTTTCTTTTGGGGACACAATGCAACATTGGAAGTTCGATACTCACGGGCCGGGTGCCGGCTATAAAGAGGGGGGAGGAGGCTCACGGGCCCTGCCGCAAAAAGCACGGCCCCGGCCGGGGCTCTCGACGACCTCGTTTCGTTGCGATGGCCCAGCAGCTTCTCCTCCTGGTCCTCCTCCTGACCGCCGCCGCCTCCACCTGCATCACGGCCCTGGCTGCGCCGGCAAGCCCGCCGCTGCCGGAGGCCTTCCTCGCCTTCGCCATGTGGGCTCTGGCGTCGACGGCGCTCGCGGTGCACCTGCCGCGCGCGCGCCGTCGCGGCGCCGAGTGAGCCCGGCCGATCGACGGCTGCCGGGCTCACGCCCATCCATTATAGATGTCAGCCCTTCTATTACCTCCTCCTTACCGACCCCCTTTGAGGTTCTTGATTGGGTTTCGCTCTGCCGTGTTGCAGGAGACGTGGCGGCCATGGCGTTCGTCGGCAGATCGACCCAAGCGTGCGTCGAGCTCGCCGGAGACCTGTCATCACTAGCATATCTAATCAAGGGTACGGTATGTCCCACGCGTCAGGAACTGAATGATCTAGCCAGTCGTTGGAGTCGGAGACTCGAAGGCAGCCATTTCTCATCGAAAGAGATGGACAGGGTCAACGAGCGGCGCAGTGCTCCAATCACCGAGATCAGTCAAGTCACGACGATAATCTAAATAATTCTCCGTCTATGAGAGTGTATTTTGTACGTACTCCGCTAATATAACCACCATGTACGCGTCCTTTGTATTGGTCCACGTATATTGATATATTACTTAGTATACAATATTATTATGAAGACAATTTGGTGGGTGCATGCTCTAATCTATAACCAAAAGGGGAACATGCATGTGAGTGCGATCGATGATCTTGCAAAGCTTAGCATGATCCCACTCCATGGAGTTCTTTGAAGTTTGATCATAAAAGGGTGACTAATCTAACATATTTTGTAATTGTCGCATAGGGAATTTTTTTTGTTGATGAAATATTGTTGGGATATTAAAGACGACCACATTTTGTTGAGCTCAAAAGGTAGGGAAGGCGAACGGAGGAGAGGCAGTACAGTACATCAAACTAACAGCAAAAACGAAAGGATCCATATCAAAAAGAAAAAAACAAGTGGGTAGAAAGGGGTCAGTTTTTCCACAGGTCTGAATCTGCTTGCCTGCTGGTCATAATATGAGATTAATTTGAGATTTGTTTTTTCTGTCACACCGGATCGTGCGCCCTGTTGACAAGTCGATCAAACAAAAAAAAAATCCAACGAGCTGCTACGGGAAGGTGATCATGTCCATCGGATGCTCTCGCTGCTTAATTATTTGCATTTGCAGCATCATATGCATAGTAACCGCGTCGTCGTCTTCTTCCTTGTTTTTTTTTACTACACAGCAGGAAGATACGATCCACGCATATGTGGATCAAGATAATGCTCTGAAAGAGTATAGAAAACCGAATACATGGAAAAAAGCTTCTTTAATTTACCAGCGGCCATTTCTTCCATCCTTCCATTCGCAGTGTCATATCCAATCCACGGCAGCAGATCGTCGGCGACGACCTCCTCCCATACACGGCATGGCGCCATGGTGTCGGGCGCCGTGGACCCAAGGCCTTGGCCCTGCCGACGTGGCGGAACCTGCACTACACGCGGTCGCGTCGTGCGCCAATCGCACGAACCGCCGGTGCCGCACGATGAGAAGTATAGTGGTCGGCCGGGAGCCGGTGCGGAGTCCTACGTGGAGAGAGAGAAAGCATGAACAAGCGACTCGTGGAACAGCGACTCCTAGAGGGTCGGATATACGTTTGCGGGCCTATTATTGATTGGCGCTTGCTGCTGGGCATTAAAAATCGATAGGGCCCGCCACCACCCCACCCTCCTTGTAGCCGGCAGTGGGCAGCCTTATTAGAGCAAGTATTATAGACGGCGGGGAACGGGCGGAATCCGACGTGGGAGAGAGAGAAATCAGGAGAGAGAAGCGAACGAACGACTCGCCAGACGCCGGCTGCGAGCGGACGCATGCGCGCGCGGAGCTCCCATTCGCTGCGCTGCTGCGCCGCGCGCTGCCGATTGGCTGCCGCTGCTGCGCCGCTCGCCAGCAGCATTTAAATGCATGCCGCGCTGGCTCTTCAACGCCCGCTAGCCGGCGTATACCATAAAACATGCTCTTAGGCCTCCTCGGTTGCAGGTAGCACCGTCTACTTCGCTGGGTGGAACAGTAGCAGCAGCATCTCGGGTTGCATGCATGTGAGGGGAGGGGGTTCTCGCCTAGCGAGAATTGCAGCGCTAGCGAGAGGCATTCTGTCCTTGTCATCGATTAAAAAACTGATTTAGCCCACGACTTCGCTAGCAGTTGGAGAAGGCCTTACGCGAGCTCCAAAGGAGCCCCCTAAAACACCCCCCACCCTACGCAGGGCTCGTTTGGAAGCATGAAACCCCGCCGGGTTCCCTGTCCTTTCCACGGGGAGGATGCCCACGTGGTATATTTCCATAGGCCAACTAATATGCGCATTTGGAAATCAATTTTGTCGGGGTTCTCCGACCCTATCCCCTTGATTTCCACGGGTAGATAAGCCCGACGTCCGGAGGCCGGGCAGCATTCCCCGTCTTGGTCGCTCCGTTACCCTCGTCGCTCGCGATGCGCAAGTGAGACCGCCGCCGCCTCTGGCATCTCCACCTCCTCGACCATCACCATCGCGGCCATCGCGGAGCCTTCACCCACGCCTCCGCTTACATCTCGCCGGCAACGACATCAATCCTCTCCCCGTCTCCCAAACAGCGCCAAGGATTTACCCGCCCTCGTGGGATTGGCGCCCAGGGAACTGAGCGGTCAGAAAAATCCCTGCCCGAGGTTGCCTTCCCTAGGTTATGTACCACCTCCTCCCAAACTAAGCCGTAGGGGGGCTTTGGGGGAGCGAGCGCTCCAACAGCTCCCCCTACGTAAGGGGAGAGATGAATATCCCCCCATGTATGGAGGGAGATCACATCTCCCCCTATACTCTAATCACATCATTTCTTTATGATATTAATCTCGTTCGAGTCCCGTAACATGATGATAATGCGTATTATGACAATACAAATACTATATTATTTTTTTAATTAAAAAGCGATAAATAAATAGTTAGTTAATGAGTGATAGTATATAGAGGGAATAGATATGGGGGGAATGGTTGGAGAGAATGAGTTATAGGGGGAGGAATCTTTTGGAGGGAGGTAGTAAAATATAGTAAATAGTACGTTTGGGGGAGTTGGATGGGGAGAATGGTTGGAGATAGCCTTAGTCTATCCGCACCGCTCCAATGCTAATTCAACCTGTAAAGGGGTATGACCCATATGTCAGGTGGATGTATAAAGAAGGAAACGCTGCCCCCGTTGGCCTGTATATGCATCCCTAAATCAACAGCGAGCGGGGCGGCAGCTCGCAGTGGTGGGGTGCGGCCCACATGGCAGCGGGGTGCAGCGGGGATAGCGTTCCATCTGGCCGCCGCTAGGATTGGAGGTGCACTGTAGCGAACGGAGCTTTTGAGGTGCGGATACAAGTGCGCGGTGCAGCAGTTCCACCGCGATATTTCCCGTTCAGGCGTAGATACAGGTAGTGGCGGACCTAAGATTGAAACTTAGGGTATACCATGTCGGTATTCGGTATAATCTAAAAAAAATCGGTACACAATAAAAAATTTCACGGGCAATTCGGTATACATGTAATTAGGTTCAATATTTGCATAGATTGCAATATAAATAGTAGAAGCACATTAAAGGTGTGTTTGGTTGGGCTGTGACTTTTGGAAAAAATGTTGTGAGCTGTGGGCCATGGAAAAATAGCTGTGAAAATCAGAAGGCCATTTGGTTGGGCAGCTATAATTTTTTATCAGAAAACTATTAAGGGAACCCACATATCATCCACAATCATCCCGATGCGGCCCTCTCGAGGGAGCGAGGGGAGCGGCGTGGGGAGGGCGCGGAGCCTCAACGATGATGAGGGCAGAGACGCGCGCTCATCAGAGCAGGGCCGCGCACCCGTCGGACAAGGCTTGTGGTGCGCTGGCGGGAGGGGAGGTGAGGGGCGCCGAGGAAGCGGTCGCGAGAGGGAGGAGAGAGCAACGTAAAAAAAAGAATACAAACCGGTATCTACATAATCAATGACAAGTGGGTAATTTGTATGTCCAAAAGCGAGTAAAAGTAGAAGAAAGTGCTTTTGGATCTATACTATTGAAAAGCTGGCTTTGAAAAAGAAATATTGCCACAAGTAGAAGCAAGACCAATTTTAAAAGATTGTAAACCATATCATAAACCTTATGCCTCCCAATTTGAACTAAAACTGAGAAGTCAACAAGATTGGTAAGACCTATAAAAATATCTTCATGTCTAGTGTCATCAATATAATTGTCAAGTTGTACTTCAAATTTTATTAATCACAATCAAAAAATTCATTAAAAAAAAGAAGTGCTGGCTTAGTGTATGCCGCGGCATACCCTCGTCACCCACTGGGTCCGCCAGTGGATACAGGGCTGCGGCGCGGATAGCCTCAGCTTTGCTCCGACGGCATCGCGCGAGCTGCCGTCGCTTGCCGATCATGTTTCCGATTGGGTGGTCAACTCTGATGTATGCATTGGAGACATTTAATATACTGTCCAAGTATCTATCGTGCGCCCCACTTTCGGAAACCGACGGCTGCCTGCCTTCTGTTTCGTCGTCGTCGCTGGCGTCCGGTCGTCTCCGTTCCATGACCGCGAGGCTTAACCGTCTACGTCGCGACAGTTGTATAGCACTCCTAGCTTGAAAGTTGTTTGTATGTGGCGTGGCCGCAATTACGTCACACAACCGAAACATGCGAGGTCCGGTTTTTTAAAGGTCTTTTTGTCTTGATTGGTGGCTCCACTCGAAACAAAAGATTTTTTTTGTCCCAGTTGTTGTTATCAATTTGGACAAAAGTCTCCTCCACGTGATAGTTCAAAAGAAAGTTATTCTATACTGAGTCACATGTACTATTTAGGTGAGTTAGCAAGGAAACCATACGCTAAGTAAGAAGTCTTGAGATCGAATCCCGCGGGGGTGAAAAAAAATTTTAACGTCAGAGACGTTTCCAGTTCTGCCACCCGGACAAAAGCTTGGAACCTGGACAAAAGTCCGAATCTGTCCCGCCTGTCTTGCCGCTTGATTAGACCCGCTGAAAAGGTCGTCGAGGACGCCGCCGGCCGACCTGCTGCCGTGCCGATTGGTCGTCGACGACGATATCAGCGTCGTCGCCCGCCGCAGGAGACTCCTCGGAGGCCGGCTCCGGCCTGCCGCCGTCGTCATGCACAGACCAAGTCCAAGCCAAGGGGGGCCTCGTCTGTCGTCTCCCCTCAACAAAATATTTCCCTTGGATTCTCTGCAGCTTCCTTGGCCATTTGATTACCCCCAGCCCCCTCTCGATTATTCCCTATTTCACTGTCGTGCTTACTTCGAGCCAGTCTCTTTGTAGGATTTATTACTTTTGAGCGATTTGCAAGTGGGCTGACCATTCTAGCTTCCTCGGTGCAGGAAAGCATGGCGCGTCCATGGCGACAGTCGCCGGCGGTTCGCCGGCAGCCTACGCGTTCACCACGAGATTAATCCATATCCATGAAAAAGCTCGCCGGAGGAGATTCACCCCGCCCACAATCCCGCTCCCCAGTTTCGCCGTCGGATCCACTCCGTCCCTCTAATCTAAGGTGCGTATTACATGGCAGATCGAATCGAGTTTGTGGAGGCACACAACTAGATCTGGTTATCCAGTTCTTCAGATCTTCCAAGAACAAGGGCAGGTCTCGACGAGTCCAGAGCTTCACTTCAGGGACCAAAAGCAGCAAGCAGGCACGGCAAAAGAGAACTAGTCGCTGACTCCACTCCACTGTCCATCTGCTATTAGTAGTAGTATAATAATTTGTAGGGATTGGTCTTGGCTATTGAGAATCGTATAATAACTAGTTAGGTTGGCGACCTATGCGCGCCTATAATAAAAATATTGATCTAAAGTAATAACGAAAAGATATTATTTGCTACTATATTCGAAGTAATATTGCATCGATGTATTAAATCAAATCTAAAAGTTACAGTGAAGCAGCATAGTAGTTCAGAGTCTGAGAGCGCGCAAATCCCAAGCATTTTAGTATAGAGGTACAGATAAATTTTCCTTAGAAATTGATTTTTTTGCATTAATAGGTATAGTTGATGGATTGAGTTAAATTAATTATTTATTTTTGTAGGGAAAGAAATAAGATTAGCAATGAATGAATAGTTCAATTATATTTTGTGAGTTTACGAAGTAAAAGCGAAACCCAAAAAATAGTAGGACTACCACATATAAATGTAGTATACAAAGTCTAGTTATTATTTTTATATGTAGGAATTAATTAAATATATTTTATATTGTCAAATAATGGAAGAAAGATATTTTTTTGAAAAATAGACCCACTTAATAGAACTGTAGGCTCCACCAAACAATGTGCGCAGATCCCACCTGAATAGTACGTGGGTCCCACGTGGGTCCCGCCTGAATAGTATGTGGGCCCCACTTAAATAGTATGTGAGACCCGCATGAACAGTGCATGGGTCGCACGTGGGGCCACAACTCGCGGGAGCTCCCCAAATCTTGGCACTTTAGTATAGGTATATAATTTTTTGAAAGATAGACTCACTTAATAGAACTCTAGGCTCCACCAAACAATGAGCGCAGATCCCACCTGAATAGTACATGGGTTCCACGTGGGTCCGGCTTGAATAGTACGTGGGTCCCATGTGGGTCCCGTCTAAATAGTATGTGTGCCCCACTTGAATAGTATGTGGGACCCGCATGAACAGTGCATGGGTCGCATGTGGGCCTCAACTCACGGGAGTTCCCCAAATCTTGGCACTTTAGTATAGGTATATAATTTGTACTGGTATTGCTGAAGAACAGAGGGTGAACGTGTGTATTTTGCTACTATGCAGTATTGCATTAATAAAGTTGCGACGATTGTAGCCTTCTTCTTGATGTGATAGGCTGATAGCTAGCGTACATGGCGAATTTTGTTTATATTTTCCTACCATGGCCTCCTTTAGTTCGGAGTGTAAAGTTTTTAAAATGAAATCTTTTCACATTCGAAGTATTAAATATAGATTAATTACAAAATTAGTTACAGAACTCATCTGAAAACTACGAGACGAATTTAATGAGCTTAAATAATCTGGCATTAGCGCATAGTTACTGTAGCAATTTAGTTTCTAAACATGACCTAATTAGGCTCATTAGATTCGTCTCGTAATTTACAAGCAAACTACAAGCAAACTATGTAATTAGTTGTTTATTTCGTCTAGATTTAATACTTCATGCATCTAAAATTCTTGTTTGATGTGATAAATTTAGAATTTAGAATTTTGCAACTAAACAAGGCCCATATATTTGGTACCACTCCTAAGCAGGTACTAGTTGGTAGCGCAGTCGATCACTTGCCTTTCGCAGAGACACCTTCTGGAGGATAAAGTTAGGCAGCATGGTGATCGGGATTAGACGGTTACTTGGCTCCACAAAGATCCGCCAATAAAGCTGCCCATCTGGCATGTTTTGAGATAGCGACGCCGCCCCGGCCTGCTCTTTCTCAATGCATTACACTTAATTAATTTTTTTAGAAAAGTAGACAGCAAACGGCATACGCGATTATGACACGTACTACTACTGTATGTATGGTTGCTCCAAGGAACATTTTTGCTTAACTAATAAGGTAATCTTTAAGAATCGAAATCTGGGTTCATTCCCCGAGCTACCATTAGGCCACGTCATCAATTTTTTTCCTACCGTTTGATTCCGATCGGATGGAACTAAACACTGCCCGATGTGAACACGTCGCCCGTCCCGCCTACTCTGGATGTCTCTTTCTGTTTCTACAGCCATCGATCGGGAACAGCCGCAGTCAATTAAAAAAACATTCCTGACACTTCCCCTTCCGCATCCCAGTTCCCATCCAGTGAAAATCACCGTCGCCCCTTCTACTTCCGAATTCCAACAAAAAAACTCCCTCAGCCGACGTCGACCCGGGCGGAGTAGAGCTCGCTGCTCCACCACCTCCTAGGTATGTAGTCTCCCCCAGCTCCCCTGCCTTCTGCACTCGCATATCATCCGGGCGGCGCGGCAGCCTGCACCCGCGACAGTCCCTTTTCCATTGCTGATTCCCGTCCCTCTAGATAGCGCCGCCCCTGTCTTCCTCTTCACCTTCACACGGATGCCCCATTCGTCGTTCTCTTCTCGCCGAGGATGCGCCACCCTCCCCCTCCCCTCACTCTCGGGAAACGCCACCCTGTGGGCGCGCGGGCTCGGCGCAGATCCAGGCGGCGGCGGCGCCCACTCACCCGAGTGCTCCGTGCGGCAGCGCATGGGCTACTGCGGAGGCTGCGCCGGTGGCGGCGGCAGCTTACGCGCGTGCTCCGCGGGCGTACTGACTCGGCACAGTCACAAATTGCAGCGGCCGAAGCTCACCCGGGTGCTCCGTGCGGCGGCTCCTGGGCTGATCCGGAGACTCGTGGCGGCGGGATTCAAAGAAGCCGACGAGGTCGAGGTCCCCATGAGCGCGAGCAAGACTTCCGCGAGCTGCTACTCCTGCTGGTGCCACGCTCCCATCTGTCCCCGGACGGCCTCAATCCTCCAAGAAAACTGCAAAAACGAACGCCCCTGACTCCCTCCTCTACTCAAATTGCCTGCCATGTGCTTGACAAATTGCCTGTCAAGAAGTGCATATGGATAAAGCATGTGAATGCTCACGATGTTTTCATATTCTAGCAATTCTATTCATTTTAGAAATGGTCTAGCAATTCTTTTTTAAAAAATTACATCAATGTTTTCATACATAAACTAGGCTCATCTCTTTCATTCTTTTGCAGAGTAGCTATATCATTGACAATGATACCAATACAGGTACTACAAATACTATATCCAATCATATATTTTTTACAATTACATATATATTTTATAAAATGCAAATTTCAATCACAGGGTGAGCTTAGTACAATATCTGATATGCGTCTATCAACAACGAATGTTGTTTTACATGTAAGAGTATCAAGGATGTGGGAATTCAGAGAATGACGAAATGAAAGAGGAAATATAAAGCATCTTGACTTGGTTTTCATTGACCTGAAGGTATTTTCGTGATCAATACAAGTACTAATATAAACCCAATATATGCATGTGTATATTCCAACATTCCTAATCTATGTCACAAAAATTTCCACATGCAGGGTGATGCAATCTATGCTGAAATACCACCAGATGTAATACCAATTTTAAAGCCTCAGCTGAGCGAAAAAGTAATCATTTTCATTGGCAAGTTTGTAGTTGAAAAAGCTAAACCTGGATATAAGGTGGTGCAGAACCCATATATGCTAAGGCTCAACATAAGGACTACCATTGTCAAATCAAATACTCATGATCTGGAATTTCCAAAGTACACATTCTCATTGACTCCAATCGAAATATTGCCACAGTTTGTCAAAAATAAAGAACGTTTCCTAGGTATATTCTCTTCTCAACATCAATGACCCTCTTACAATTATTTATTCTACAAATGTATGCATTTATAGTTCATTAACATGTAAACATTATTTCAGATGTACTTGGAAAAATCACTGCTGTTTCAAATCCTGCAGTAGTGCGTAACACTGCAGGAGACCTCATGATGAGAAGAATAATAAAACTGCAGGACCTAAGGTATATCTTCAGTCCATAATATTTGATATCTAATATTTCCATCCCAAATATGATCAGTAATACAAGTATCAAACAAAACTTTAAACAGGGGAAATACAATAGATTTATCTCTATCAGGCATGTGGGCTCTAGAGTTTGATGGTGATGCTGTCCTTCAAATTGGACAAAAGAATCATATAATTGCTATCTTCGTTGGCACCTTAATGAAACAATATAAAAATGGAACACATTTTCTAAGTGGAACAGCAGCTTGTCGCTGGTATATCAACGAGAATGATATACCTGCAATAAAAGCGTTTCAGAAAAGGTACACACTTTCCCTACAACTAATTTTACATGTCTCTGCAATTTTGTACATAAATTTAATTGCTTTCTTGAACCTGACCACACATCAGAGAAGCTATTGGTTTTTCTACTAAGCCAAATATAATCTATATAGATAAAAAATAGTAAAATAACTTCTGTTATACATCAAGTCAGTAAAAATGTGATCTCTCTCTATGCACAGTTAGTAAATATAATACCTAAGGATAATTCCTTCGATGTAAAATAATTTGTAGATTACTATGTATACTCACCTCAAATATTAAGAATATACTTTAATCCAATAATAGTAGACAAAGGATCATAAATATTGATTCTGCAGACATTGGGCATGTACGTGTGAGTGCAGACCACAAAGAATTCCTTTCTAACAACTTAATTCAAGTGTAATACTCACATCCAAAATTGCATATACTCTTAAGTCTTTCCTTTTTCCAAATTAAATCAGAAATACTTTTACCCTTAAAGTTCTAAAGTCACTCGTGCTTACTACTCTATGCATGCATGTTATTTGTAAAATATATAAATACACTATGCACACATAATATATTCTCATGAACATTTTTGTTTATCTTTCAGCTTACCAGTGGATGCAACAGCTGTTGAAAAAATTGATTTACCAAATGAGGATCAGACTCATGTAGCTTTTGAAGAAAAGAATCTATTACAGTTCAGCATAGATCCTTTTACTCAAAAGGTACATATTGACAACTTCATTGTCATGTACTGTTTCCATCTTTTATATCATATATCCAAGCCTACAATCTTATACTTCTTTATTTTAAAGGGTGAACGATATCAGTGCACTGTAACGATCATAGGAATACCGGATAAACAACATTGGTGCTATTGTGCTTGTCGTGTATGCTCATCAAAAATGATATCAACACCTGATGGGTTCCAGTGTACAAAGGATGGAGGCTGCCCTTCAAAAACAACATTGGTGCTATCATGCTTGTCGTGTATGCTCATCAAAAATGATATCAACACCTGATGGGTTCCAGTGTACAAAGGATGGAGGCTGCCCTTCAAAACAATTTGAATGGAAGTAAGAAATTCTAAACCTAAATAAAACTGTACTTATTTCACTTCTCTACTAAATTAAATTAATCAAACAAATACTTGCAATCTTTCATGTGCAGGTACAAAATTCCATTTATAGTTGCAGACGACACATATAGTCTTGAGTTCATGATGTTCGAAAGAAGAGCTGCTGAACTTATTGGTAAGAGTGCTGAAACATTAAGAAAATACAATGATCCAGATATAATTCCAAGCGACATTTCACAATGGATTGGCCACAAGTTCACATTGGTCGTAAGGATTCTATATAAAAAGAGTATGAGGACTGAACATCCGTCATTTGAGGTCCTGTCGATAAAAGAACGCCATGGAAAGCAGGATGTACTTCCATTATTAAGCACTCAGTCATCCGCACTAGGACCAGGAACATCATCAGCTATAGTTGCAACCAAGGATCTACCTGAACTAATGACTATATCTTCTAAAACACCAACAGATCAGGTAACATTGTATAAGCACCGATGATATCATACTGAAACAGAATACGCTTCCATTTTAGATTATGCATATATTGCTAATATATTATTCATACTGTAGGAACTTGCAATGCTAACTCAATCCATAGGAGAATTTGATGATATGGACATTGATAAGTCACCAGGGTAAACATTCACTCACATATTCTCATATATACCTCTACTTGATAATGCATAATCTATAATCTAATAAAATACTTTTCATCTCCACTACAAAAATTGGGATGACAAACCATCTGACACACCACTTGCAACTAAAAGAAGGCCTTATGATGATATTGAGGATGAGGACAAAAAGAAGGTCTTCAAGAAAGGCAAGAAGTAACAAGTTACAACAGGTACTTCAATACTTAATACTTTATACATACCTATTAACTCAATAAAATCAATACAACTAGCATAATATTGTACAGCTAATTAATATTGGAGTTGCATATTACTGCTTGAAAGATAGAACAGGAATACATATATATAGCTTTGCTGCCATGTTAAATTGCTGAATTTTCTGCATTCCATATTAAAATATAATTTTTCATCTTACATTTTGTGAATTTAGCTCCAATAATCCTACAATCTATTTTTTCCATCTTTTGTTTTAACTTTGCCTTCTCTTCTTTTTTTTCCGAGATATTGGCCACGCAACAGCTATTTTGGTGCTTACTATAGAACTAGCTTTTGTCGCTTCCATCCGGACACACACATATCCACACTACTTTTGCAGTGGCACTCATTTTGGTGTATATAATGCCACTTTTCTTATTGTGTTCCTTCAAACTTGGGTTACGTGATAGTTGCAACACTAAATGTGCCTCTTATGAAATATATTGATATATTATTATGTACGGAACCATAAACTACTATGAACGTCGATATATTATATATGTTCCAATTCTACTTCCTTGTCATGCCTATAATATATAAATGAGTTTCTGATGGTTTAAGGATGGCGTCTTGCTGAGGAAGTAGTTGCTGTCATGATCAGCCAAAGCTGTACACTTCTTTTCAAACAGCTTACATCAACATATTACAATCATTTTCGAAATACATGTATTCAAATATCTTCAACATATGTAATTACGCATACTACGTACTTGACCACTTTGGTAAACTTCAACGTCTCCAACTCCTAGGAGTTCAGAAACCGCGGGGAAAATAGATCAGCAAGTTTTTGATGTGCCAAAAACAAATGGACCACCAATGGCCCATCGCGGCAACGCCGCGAGTCCTTTCTAGTGAGGTGCGAAAAGGGAGCCATGCATTGCCGTTCGGCAGGAGGCAACACCTATTTGTACGATTGTGCAGTACATGTCGACATGCTGCTCCACCTGGTCTTCACGTGCTGTGATGACTGTGACCAGACAAATGCTCCATGCTTGCGTGGGTCATGTCTGGGGGTCGTAAAGCACCTTAAAAATTAGCGTAGATAATTTTAAAACCTGTATAAAAAAGAATTTATCTTAGAATAATTTTAAAGTAAAAATATATAATGGTTATATTGGATTGTGAAAAGCTTGGGTCATATGATCCGTTACCACCTCTAGTTGTCTCTATCCTGCTACTCATCCTAGTCGACGATATTGGCTTTGAAAGATGTTGATGACATTAGATTCGTGCCATATGATAAAAAAAAAATTCGTGTCAGTTGGTCAAACATGAGGGCCACGGGAACAGCCGTGGGCCGTGGCGACGTGTACAATGATCTAATACTTGTAGAAGCACATGCATCCTATAATAATAATAATAACAACAACAACAACAACAATAACAACAACAATGACAACAACAATAACAATAATAATAATAATAATAATAATAATAATAATAATAATAATAATAATAATAATAATAAATATATTTTTTAAGATTACACAGTATAACTTAGACAATCACAACGCACGCACACTCACATCTATGTGAACACACATATGTAAACCCAATCTTTATGGACATCTTCGAAGACTGAGCCGGTAAATTCTCGAAATTAACGAAATCAATATAGACGTCTCGCTGTCGACAAAAACGTCGCATATCACTAAATACACAATATCATTAAATTTTAAAATATTCACTTTCATAGAGAATCCAACCCAGAACCCCAACTACCTAGTCTCTCGCGTCGTTTATATACAAGAGGGCATGAGCGCGCATCAGCAGCCCGCCGGGCGGCCGCCGGCGCGTGCACAGACGACCTGTCACTTCTCGCCGGTAGGTAAGTCTCGAGTCCGCCGTCCAAGGTGTGGGCTGCGTCGGTACGGAAAGGCAAATGATTCGTCGACGCCAATCGAGCTAAGCCATCGACCGGCGACGGCGACGTGCCGACGTGCGCATGTAGCCACGTAGGATCCACCCGTATCGTATCGTCCCTGGCGGGGAGGCTGGACGACCAAGCTATTGGCAGGGGCCGTGGAGACAGCCGAGGCCCTGCATAGTGTCGAGTGGTGCCTTAAAAAATTTGAGTCCCACAGAGAACAACCGGACGTCGCGCTTGAAAGCTCGCAACGTGCAGGCATCGCTTGCTCGCCCGCATGCTGTCTCGCCCACATGATAACAGCATGCTTTGACTATTTACTGTCTCAGTAGGGTCTCCATCTTTGATTCTCTTCTGCACAATCTAAATATATTTTATTTTCTAATGAATAGGCATCAATGCAAGAACGTGTTCACTGCTCACAGATTTTCAAGCACTAGCGCATCACTATGTGCAGTGTGCTGAGTGGTGTTTATGTACTCTCTCCCAGGGGCGGATCCAACGCAGGGTAGGGGGGTTACCCCATGGATCCAATGGAGCCCCTCCAAGCCCCTCCAAGAATTTTCTACCATGAATGAAGAGGAGGAAGAAGAAAAGAAGGAGGAGAAAGAAGAAAAAGTGAGGAGGGAAGAAAAAAAAAGGGAAAATTAGTCTCCCTCGATTGAGATTCTAGATCTGCCACTGCTCTCTCCTTTTCTAGCTTCACTCTCAAACAATATTGTGGAGGGTCTAAGCCATAGCCGCAATATCACCTTGACGCAGGTCGTCGTCCTCGATTGATGAGTCATCCACTAACTGCCGTCCGCTGCTGATGAGCACCTGCGGTGGACGACCTGTTCCGGTCTGTTCGGCGGCGGCTATGCAGTAGTACTTTAGTCCCTGTTTAAGTCCCACCCCGTAAACACAAAAATGTAAAATTTTGCGAAGAAATCTTGCTAATTTGAAGTACTAAATGAAGTCTATTTACAAAACTTTTTGCATAGATGGGCTGTAAATCGCGAGACGAATCTAACGAGCCTACTGAATCCATAATTGCAACAGTGATGCTACAGTAACCATTGCTAATTATTGATTAATCATAGATTAATTAGCATCATTAGATTCGTCTCGCGATTTACAATACATCTGTGGAAAAAGTTTTGTAAATAAACTTCATTTAGTACTTCAAATTAGCAAGATTCCGTCGAAAAAAAATTTGCGTTTACAATGCATGGGAACTACGGTCTTATTTCCTTTTCTTCCGACGTATGGGAACTAAACACGGCCTTATTTCCTTTTCTTTCGGCTTGGTCGGTTAACTTGATCGGCAAGGTATATGTAAAACACACCAAAAAAAAACTCAACACACCAATTATGGAACCATCGATCAGTCTGTCACGGAGACGGTTGATGATCAGGTACGTCACTAAAATGTGGGAGCTGAGCTGAGGCCCTGTTTAGATTTTTACCCGTAAATCCCGTAAACGCAAAAAAACGTTATATTGAATGTTGAGATACATGCATGGAGTAATAAATGAAGTCTATTTACAAAATTTTTTGCATGGATGGGCTGTAAATCACGAGACGAATCTAATGAGCCTATTTAATTTATAATTTACAACAGTGATGCTACAGTAACCATCCGTTAATTATGGATTAATCATAGATTAATTAGTATTATTAGATTCGTCTCGCGATTTACAACTCATCTATGCAAACAGTTCTATAAATAGACTTTATTTAATACTTCAAATTAATAAAAATGCAACGCAAAATTTTTATATGTAAAAAACTAAACACGGCCTGAGGGCGAGCGAGCGTGTTGTCTGCTGTGTCAGCGTCCGTGACGACTCTCCAGTGTTGTTGACTGTTTCGGCGCCTGCCGCGGGCCCCGCAGCCTTGCAAGTGGCACCGGCCATGGCGTCGATTAATTTGCTGCTACTGGGTGCTCCGGTCCGGTGCCGTGCCGTGCTACACAGGGCGGGCGCGTCAATGGATTATGGATGCATGGGTCATGGATAGATGCATGTTGCTTGATGCGTACAGTAGCCAATAGATGAAGCGGCTGCGGTCTACTACAGCGAGCGCGCCTGCAGGAAGTAGGAATTGCAGGTGGCGACGCCGGCGGCGGATCAGGTGTGGCTGCAGTCGCACGCCCGACACACCAGATCCGATCCCCATGCAGATTCCGATCCCTGTTTGGACACGTCACACGTGGCAAGGACGGGCCCGGCCCATGATCATCGCCGTCGCGTCATCCCGCCCGGGAGAAAGAAACACACGGCCCAGCAACATTCGGTTTTCACAACAGGGACGAGTTCGTCGTCTTCGCTGATCTATGGGCCTCACAGGCTTGCTATTCCCAAGTTTAGGCCCATGAAAGTCGGCGGATGCTTCCCTCTCTCTCTCTTCACGCAGCGCGAGTAGGAGAAAACAAACATGGTACTGACATCCAACCTGTTTTTTTTTTCTTTACCCGAAACATCGCCTACAGTTCTGCGAAACAGCCGTGTTAGTGATGTATGTAGTACAGGGGCCCTAAAAAAAAAGATGTATGTAGTACAGGGCATCAAACCAGAGATTTAATCCTTACATGCGATATAAATTCTCCTTTTTCACGATAATAAAAATTATAAATACAATGTATGGTGCAATTATAAACAACAATTGGAGATGTAGCTCAATTGGTAGAGCGTTGATCAAAGCATGATAAAGGTATGGGGTTCGATTCCTCGCATGTCCAATTAATTAGTTTTTTTCATGATATAAATATAAAAGATATCCAAAAATATATAGTGTAAGTGTGAGTTAGCATATTAAAAAATTAAAAATAATAAAATAATGGGATGCTGCTCGATTGGTATAGGCGTGATCAAGATTGATAGAAGTATGGTGGGCTTGACTCCTTGCGTGCCCAAGAAACTTACCTTTTTATTCATTTTCCATGACTACAAGTAAGGGGCTGTTTGTTTCCATGATCTTAAGTTTAGTCCCTATCACATCAAAGAGAATTTTACTATTTAAGAGTATTAAATAAAATTTATTTATAAATTTATTTTGACAGATGAGTGCAAATTGAAGAGACGAATTCAATTAGCTTAATTAATCCATAAGTTGCAACAGTAATGCTACAATACCATATGTTAATTATGAATTAATATATCTTATTAGATTCGTCTCGCAGTTTAGGCATAGAGTTATGCAATTAGTTTTATAATAAAACTTTATTTAATATTTTTAAATACTAAGATTCTTTTTGATGTGACAAAGTTTAAAGTTTAGTCCCTGGAACTAAACAAGTCCTAAAATAATATGTAGTGCCCAAGTGCAGGTAGAAGTTGGGACGTCGCTCAACTGCTAGAGTGTTGATCGAAGCATGATATTGATAGTATGGGGTTCGACTCGTCGCATATTTTATCGTTATTTTTTTATCAACCATGGTAAATGTACCGTGTTTGATTTCTTGCATCGGTAGGTTCCTTTCTATGCTGAACTAGTTTAACGTTCATACTAAACAAAATGTGAAACGATATACGTACGCACACTCACCTCTATAAATACACATATATAAAACTATTTCTATGAGCATCTTTCAAAGATTGAACCGCTAAATTCTTCGTATTGACGAAACCACCATAACGTGCCTTGTTGTCGAAGAGCACAAACCCCCATGCCTGCCTCACTGCCTGCCTGCCTGGAGCATTGCCACCGCCCCTCTCTCCTCGTCCTCCTCTTCACTGCTGATATTCTGTTCCATGAAAGCGAAGCGCCTAGCCAGCAGGGGCGAGCGTAGGTATGGTCCGTGTCCTGGGCTCCTGGCTCAGGCGTTCTAGCATACCAGTAGCATGCTCAGCGGCGGATGCACAGGGGGGCTGGGCCCTAAAGCAAATAATTACGCTCTAAATACTGTAGCAAAAACATTAATTCATCATTAAAAATTCATCTCAATTCCTAACTTCATTGATTCAGCCCCCTAATCCCCAATCCTACCTCCGCCACGAGCATGCTAGTAGCTCGCTCGTAGTCGTAGCACAGGAAGAGGCGCACCCAGCGACGGAGCGGCTTTTTTGTTGCAGACTCGCAGGCGTAACCCCAGGGCCATGCATGGCAGCGTCTTGTTCTCTCGGCCTGGCCGTATGGGCTTTGTGGCATGCATGCAGTGGCAGTGCAGGCCCAGCTCTTAGCCCTCACGTGTGCCTCGTTTGCTGTTCTGCACCGTGCTTAACTTCCGGGGATCGGATCGGAGAAAACAAGGCTCCAATTTCTCAAGGTTAGAGCAACTCTACTCTACTTTCTTTCAAAAAGAGCAACTCTACTCTGATACTCTGATTTTCCTTTTAAAAAAAAACTCTACTCTGATTTTAAAAAAAGAGCAACCCTGCTCCATCAGATTCTCTAAATAAATTCCATCTCAAATTTAAGTGGTGAAATAAAAAAATCGTACTCTGACAGACCTTTAGAAACCCCATATTCACTAGGGAAATTTGTGTGTAGAACACCGCCAAACAGTGAATTTATACACAGCACACTATCAATATCGATTTTATTCCTCGCACACTTGGAAAGAGTGGCTTGGTGTACAGCACATCGCACTGAACAAAGTAAATATTTTTAGCTCGGATAAAGGGCAAAAAGACCATATTGCCCCCAGACCCACTCGTCATCTTCCTCTCTCCTCCCTCATCATCCACCGCCCCGGAGTTGTAGACGAGGGCGGCGCTGCCCTCCCCGCTTGCGCATCCGCCCCCCGTGCGCGTGTCTACCACCCCTCGTGCGCGTCCGGGCTCGCGAGCGCGCCGTTCCGTCGTGCGGAGCCCGCAACCGCGTCGCCCCATTGTGCGCGTGTTGCGGTCACCGACGACCGCGCTGCCCCCACGCGCGAGCGCGCCCGCTCCCCGCCCGCGCCACTGGTGGAGGCCGAGGCAGGCCCGCCGTCGTCGGCCTGCTCTTGCTTGCGGTGGTACGCGGTGACCGGCAGCGCGGACGCGTCGAGCCCATGGCAGGCCCTCTTGCCCAAGGAGCCAAAGGAGCGGCGGACGCCCACGCACAGGCCGCCCCTACCGTGCGCCACGAACTGGTAGAGGCGGAGACGGAGGAAGAAGAAGAAGAAGACGACGGTGAGGATGACGACGGCCGTGAGCAGGTTGGGGCGCGGTGGTGCAAGCTCCGCGCGACGGCAGCGCAGTTGCCACCTCGCGGACGCGCGCGCGGGAGCGGCGGCTGTGCTTCAATGGCGCCTCCAGTCCTGCTACCAGCACAGATCAAGGACCTCGAAGACGAGGTGGATGCCGTCGTGGGTGTCGACGGCGACGGGCATGCACCTCGCCGCCAGTCCGGGCCGCCTCCGCCTAGGTCGTGTGCCGCCTCCTCCTCGCATCCCGCCGCGGCCCTCGACGCCGTCCGCACCGCAACCAGCCCGCTCCTCGCCATGGCCCCTCGCCGCCGGTTCGAGCCGTATCCGCCCCACGCCGCCGCCGACCCGCGGCCCGCGCCCCGCCGTGACCCCTCGCCGCCCGTCCGCGTCGCGCCCTGTGGGGAGCCCCTGGAGCGGCCCGAGTTGGAGGCCGCTGCGTGTAACACCCCGGTGTTAATTTGAACACTAATCTCATGCTTAATCACTAATTAAGGCCAATCACCGTCATTAGCGCTAATCGTGTCTGCTTAGTAAACTTTGTTTTAATCGTTTTGGATCGTATTTTTCCCCATGATCCGAGCTTCAAATCAACTTTCGCCCAAAATGAAAGTTGTAGATCTTCTCTTCGTCTACAACTTCTATTTTGGCCAAATTTCAAGTTCTATATCAAATATGAGTTTTGGCCGATCAAACACGGGTCAAAATCAGTCAAAATGTGTCACTGTGAGCTCATGTTCTCCTGTGCGTGCCCATGCCGGCGAACTGGCAGCCGCCGGCGACGCCACGCGTCGCCGCGCACGCCGTTCTCATCCGTTCGCGGACCCTGGAAGCTTCCCGTCCCGTCTTGTCCCTTCCATTCCCTTCCTCGAGCTCGAGACGAACAGACCGAGCAGAGCCGCCGCCGAGCCTTGTGTCGGCCGTTTCTCGCCGGCCCGCCTCGATCTTCCGCACTCCGAGTTGCTCCACCTCGCCCCGAACCCACTCCACACCTCCCCGAGCTCGGTCGTGCCCTACGCCGGCCGAAATCGAGCCGCCACCGCCGCCCGCCATTCCCGTTCTTCTCCGAGCTCCGCCCCCCTCCGTCAAGCTCCCTCTCTCGAACCTCCTCGGCCCAAATCGAGCCCTCGGTGAGCTCCCCGCAACCCTCTCGTCCTTCCCGAACCCTTCCCCTTCCGATTCCGGCGCCACCGCCGCCGCAGCACCGCTGCGCCGCCGTGGCCGCGCCGCCACCGCGCGCGCACGCCGCGGGCCGCCCTGTGCGCGGCCCCGCAAGCTGCTGCCGCGCGCCCCGCAGCCGCCAGCCTCTGTGAGGAGGCTGACTGGGAGCTAGGCTCCCACTTATATGTGGGGCCCGGCTGTCAGCCCCCGTTTTATTTTGTTTTTATTTCCAAAAATTGTTATTTCAGCTGAAAGCTATGAAAAATTGTAGAAAAATATAGAAAATTTTGAAAAATGCAAAATAAATTTTGTTAGGTTTCTAAAATTGAGATCTTCAGAAAAAAAATACTTGTATATGGGAAATGTCACTTTTACCCCTGCTAAAATTTTGAGTTGTTTTTAAGTTAGTTTAATTAATATCGGTTGTTCCGTTGCTCTAAAAATTATGAAATTTATTCAGTAGATTACTCTTTATATGTGTAGTCCACTGAAATTTTTTCAGGTGCATGGCTTATGTGTGTGTGTGGTTCTATTGTTGTTTGTTTTTCTTTTCTAGGGTTAAAGTAAATACTTTTCTATATCAATAAATGCTTGTAATTTATTTATGCACTCTTTATCAGTAGTTTTTCCTGATAGAAAAGTTGTGCTACTAGATCCTTGCGGCTTTTTAAGTTTTTGTGTTAAGCTAGTTCCTAGATTTAGTCTTTCTTTATTTTTCGCCATGGCGAAGCAATGCCTTAGTGATTCTTTCTGTTTATGGTGCACCTAGCTTTCTTAAAGCAAGTTCAGTAGTGTTGTTGAAAGGAAACACTTCAGGCTAAACTAGGCTGGAAACTGAACCCTCCTAGAGGCGCCATGTCCTTCTTTTTGCTCGATTCTCTTTAACTGCTAGATAAATGATTGCAAGTCATGTCTCTCTTTTAACCGCATGGCATTGCATTATTTTGAAATGCATCACATCTTGAGCACTCATGCGTCGCACTGTGTCCTAACTGTTGCATGGCATTCTTTTTCATACGTGTAGACGCCGCGAACGAAGTCGCCTACGAGCTGATCGCCGAGCCGATCCAGGAGCCACAAGCGGGAGAGCAGCAGGAGGACGCAGTCGAACCCACTTCCGAAGAAGTCGCTAACCCCGCTGACCTGCAAGGCAAGCCCCGGAGCATAACCCATAAATTCAGTATATTAATGTTTAATTAAGTATTTGTGCATTATGTTCTAGGAGTTGGATGGAACTCTAGTATGCATGTTTTCCCTAGGCACCCGTGAGTCCATACTAGTATGCAGGTGTCGATAGAAATGCTCTGCTAAGTAGGATCTCGATAGAAGTCGAGTGATTCCTGTCACTCGCGAGATTTTAAGATCTTGGTACTTGTGGCAATGTGGTTTGAGAATGAGTCAATGAGGAAAAAGAAATGGAGACCGGGCGGAGATGAGTTGGTTCTGGATATGAAAGGGATGAAAAGAAAACCTCCGCCTGTGTCGATTGAGGACCGTATCGTTGTTGGCATTGTTGATCGAGGATTTAACAGTACTAACGACATGCCGGAAGTAGGAGGTAGTCAAAACCGGTAAGCTGTGTACCGCTTTACAACAATAGTTTGAATTCCGACCTGCTACGCTGGGCGTGGGAGTTGGCGGGTGTTGGATAGGATGCCGCCTTCGGGTTCTCTGGAGTTCACCGGGAGGGGACCATCACCTGGGTTTTAGTAGGCGTGGTTCAGATGTCGTGGTAATGATGGAAACAGTTGACGCGCGTGGCCCGACGGGGCTTACATGTGTCGTGTTGGTTAGGTCCACCTTGCAAGGTTAAATCGGATCGATTCGCCGTGACTCGCGGATATGAGAGCCTTGGTCACTGTGTCACATCGTAGTAAGAAAGTGGAATGAGAACGGAATGGAAAAGGTTGGGTGGTGAGTTACTAAAGGATAATCTGATCCACCATGTGTGCTCTAGATACTTAAGCGAATTTAGTTAATACTCGCCATACTAAATGGAGCTAAAATATTGAAAGTAAGGATTCACTTCTAGCAGCCTTTCAGCAAAAGAACTCCAGAGCCAAAAAGCTTTGCATGTCTAGTTAATGGGCTAAGGATACCCAAAGTCGGGTAAGCCTTGCTGAGTATTAATATACTCAGGGTTTTTGTTGTAACCCTCCTGAGCAGGTTGTGTTCCCGCTGACTTTGAGGAGATCTGTGCGTCCTGGATTGGACAACCACTTCCTCCTGGATGGACCGTCGAGTGGGCCCCTTCTTCCCCGTGAAGATCGGGCAGGTTGGCATCACATCGGTGGGCAGGATGTGGAGCTCACCTTGTATCGTCGTCATGGTTATCGTATTGTATTTCGAACTTGTAACGACCCGGCCCGGGATAACGGCTAAGATCTACTCTGCAAGTTGAGTAAACCACACCTACTAATTAATCCTCTTGCGCTATCGTCCTCGCTTCACGCAAAAAGAATCGATCCGGAATTAATTAGCTTCCCGCGACCGGCTATTTAAGCTAGTCTGCTCCTTCCTCCGATTCCTGTATGGGATCATCGGTCCGGCGCTACAGTGTCCCGCGATGAACAGTACCCCGATGCAACAGTACCAGACGTGCTACAGTACTCGAGCTGCAGTACCCATTATTGGGCCCAGCCCAGTTCTGCTACAGTGCTCGAGCTGCAGTACCGCGTCTGCTACAGTAACGCCGGCCCAACACTGTTCAACTCGGCCCACTGGCCCACTTAAGGCTGGGATGTCACAGAATTCAATTTTAAACTTCCGCTGTGTTTTGAATTCTGTCGTTTGTACTTAAAGCTTTTATGTAAAACCTGTGTTGTAAATTAATTTGAAGATTTCTGTGTGCTGGTATCACCTGTGCTCGTCTTCGTACGGGTCTGATAGTGCAATTGTGATCCTGGAGTATAGTAGTTAATAGAGATTTACACGACAGCCTGTCAGATTACACCGTTTTAAGTGCACAGTGACTTGATTAAGTATTAAGATGATGGTTAGTGCATTTAAGCCGGTCTAATTTAGGCGGTGCTGCTACACTGCGGCAGCGGCGCTGCGTGCGTGCCGCCCCAACGTCGCGCTCACCGTGTGGGAGGGGCCCGCCGTGGGCGACGGCGTGGACTGGCGAGCGCTCGCCCCCGGTGGCGGCGCCGGAGCAGACTCGGGCGAGCGCCCGCGCCTTGGCAGGCGGCGGCAACCATGAAGACACCACCAGCGGCCCCAAGGCGGTGCGACCGGGAACGCCGAGACCCAGCCAAAGGCGAGTCAGATTCGGTCGCGGGAGGGACGGATCCGGACCTGCAGGCTGCAGCAACCAATTTTGGTGACGGGCGAGACGACCGGCGATCGTGGAGCCAAAGGAAGGAGGGAAGGGTCGAGGAGGAGGGGAGAGGAAGAGGATGACAGGTGGGCCCAGGGGCAAAATAGTCTATTTACATCTTTATTTAGCTGAAAATGATTATTATAATTGCTATGATGTGTTGCCGACCAAATCAAACATTCGCGGTGTGTTAGGGACAATATTCAATTTTGTGATGTGTTGCACACAAAATCACACTTTCACAATGTCTTGCAGACAAATTTCCCTATTCACTAACTTAATCTCTGCGCCCCGTTTGGTCGTCCATCCGGCTTTTGCTAATGGCGATCGGCCTGATCTCTGCGCGCCGTTTGGTCGTCCATCCGGCTTTTGGTGTTTATGCGCAGTCATCTCCTCCGCGCGACATTGCCGGCGGCGCTTGCATCAACCGCTGCTGCCTTTTGGTTGTATCTTGTGTTATATTGTGATCCAAATTCTGGTGGGAGATTGTTGGAATTTGGGCTTGGCCCATTAAGTATTTCAGTTATTCCAAATAAATCCCAAAGGCCCATGTGGTGCAAACTTTTAATCCCACATTGCTAGTAGAAGTTGAGGAGACCATATGACTCTCCTATGTATCTAACCCATAGGCTTCACCGGAGAACATCAATTCGATTATTCCTCTTGTAAGCCGCCGTTAGGCGTTGTAAACACACACCCGGTATAGTGAAGTTCTTGCAAGCTGGCGCCCGTGGTTTTTACCCTTCGCATTGGAGGGGTTTTCCACGTTAAATCATTGTGTCTCTTGAAGTTTGATCTTTGCTGTTTTCATCATTTTGTTCGCCGTCGCTTCTAACAAGTGGTACCAGAGCCGTGGTTTCAAGTTAGGGTTTCGTGATGGCGTCGATGAAGTATGATATACCGACGTTGGACTACAAGATGAGGTTCTCGCTGTGGCAAGTCAAGATGAGAGCTATTCTGGTGCAAACCAATAATCTTGATGAGGCGCTGGAAAAATTCGGGAAGAAGAAGAAGGATGAGTGGACCGATGAGGAGAAGCGCAAGGATCGTAAGACTCTTTCTCTTATTCAGCTTCATCTATCTAATGATATTCTGCAAAAAGTGCTGCAGGAAAAGACTGCTGCAGAATTGTGGCTGAAACTGGAATCGATCTGCATGTCGAAGGATCTTACCAGTAAATTGCATATGAAGTTGAAGCTGTATACGCTTAAGATGCAGGAGGGTGATTCGGTGATGGGTCACCTATTTGTCTTCACGGAGATCGTTGCTGACCTAGGGTCGATGGAGATTAAGTATGAAGATAAGGACTTAGGTCTTCTCTTATTATGCTCTTTGCGAAGTTCTTATGCAAGTTTTCGTGACACCATACTATTAAGCCGTGATGAACTAACCCTTGCGGAAGTTTGTGAGGCACTCCAGTCTAAGGAGAATCTGAAAGGCATGGTGCAGACAGATGGATCGTTCTCAAGGGTCGACGCCTTGCATGTTAGAGGCAGATCAGAGCAAAGATCATCCAGCGACAACAACGATCGTAGCAAGAGCAATGACGGTAGAGGCCGCTCCCAGTCCAAAGGTCCCAAGAAGAAATTATTTTGTAAGTACTGCAAGAAGAAATCTCATATGATTGAGGATTGCTGGAAATTGCAGAATAAGGAGAAGAGGAAAAATAAATCTGATGGTAAGGCTAGCGTTGCTTCTGCTGGTGAAAACTCTGAGTCAGATTGTTTGGTTGTCTTTGCTGGTTGTGTTGCTGGTCATGATGTGTGGATTCTTGATTCTGTATGTTCCTTTCATATCTGCACTAACAGAGATTGGTTCAGTTCCTATGAGTCTTTGCAGAACGGTGATTTTGTGCGCATGGGAGATGATAACCCGTGTGAGATTGTTGGCATTGGCTCTATTCAAATCAAGACCCATGATGGCATGATTCGCACACTGAAAAAATGTGAGGCACATACCAAGGATGAAAAGAAATCTGATCTCGTTGAGCACACTTGATAAAGAAGGCCTCAAATACACCGGTTCAGGTGGAGTTGTGAAGGTATCTAAAGGTTCTCTTGTATGTTTGCTAGGTGATCTAAATCCTTCAAATTTATATGTTCTCAGAGGTTGTACTTTGTATGGTTATGTTTCTGCTGCTAATGTTGCTAATGCTGAACCTAGTAAGACTGACATTTGGCATATGCGTCTTGGACACATGAGTGAACTCGGTATGGCAGAATTGATGAAGAGAAACCTGCTGGATGGCTGCATTCTAAGTGGCAAGAAGTTATGTGAGTATTGTGTAATTGGTAAGCACAAGAGGGTCAAATTCAATACCTCTGTTCATACCACAAAAGGTACACTTGATTATATTCATGCTGATTTGTGGGGTCCTTCCCGTAAGCCTTCATATGGTGGTGCTCGTTATATGCTTACCATTATTGATGATTACTCTAGAAGAGTCTGGTCTTATTTTCTGAAAAACAAAGATGGTACTTTTGCTGCTTTTACAGAGTGGAAAGTTATGATAGAAAGGCAAACTGAGAAAAAGGTCAAGGTGCTTCGCACTGATAATGGTGGAGAATTTTGTTCGGGTGTTTTTTTTTATTATTGCAGAAAAGAAGGCATTGTTAGGCATCACACCATCACATACACTCCGCAGTAGAATGGTGTGGCCGAGCGCATGAACAGGACCATTATCTCGAAGGCTCGTTGCATGCTGTCCAACGCCCGCATGAACAAGTGTTTTTGGGCTGAGGCTGCTAATACTGCATGCTATTTGATCAACAAGTCGCCTTCTATTCCACTCAACAAGAAGACTCCTATTGAGGTATGGTCTGGTACACCTGCAGATTATTCACACTTGAGAGTTTTTGGCTGCACTGGTTATGCTCATGTTGATAATAGAAAATTAGAGCCTAGAGCTATTAAATGTCTGTTTCTTGGTTATGGTTCGGGAGTCAAAGGATATAAATTGTGGAATCCTAAAACTAAAAAGACTTTCATGAGCAGAAGTGTTGTTTTCAATGAGTCTGTGATATTTATTGACAGTCTGTCCATAGATGATACTTTAGTCGAAAAATTGCAGCCACAAGTTAGTGTGCAGGTGGAGCTTATGGATGACCAGGAAAATGAAGTTGTTGGTAATGATATTTCAGATAGTGTTCCTGATACTGTTCAGCACTCACCTCCAGTTCCACAGTCTGATTTGCAACATGAGAAGGATGTAGATTTACCTATTGCTCTTCGCAGATCAAAGAGGAGTTGTGGACCTCTAAACCGTTTAATTGTGGAGTGTAATCTGATTTATTATGCTTTGAGTTGTGCTGAACAGGTGGAGGATGCTTGTGAGCCAGCAACATATTTTGAAGTCATTGATTCTGTTGATAAGGAGAAGTGGATCTCAGCTATGCAAGAGGAGATGCAGTCTCTTGAGAAAAATGGCACATGGGAGATTGTGAGCTTACCTGAGAAAAAGAAGCCTGTTCGCTGTAAATGGGTGTTCAAGAGAAAGGAGGGTTTGTCTCCTAGTGAGCCTCTAAAATTTAAGGCAAGGTTAGTTGCAAAGGGCTTCAGTCAGATTCCTGGTGTTGATTGTAATGATGTGTTCTCTCCAGTTGTGAAGCGTAGTTCAATTCGGACTTTCTTTAGTATTGTTGCTATGCATGATCTTGAGCTTGAGCAGTTAGATGTCAAGACTACATTTTTGAATAGAGAGCTTGAGGAGGAAATTTACATGGATCAGCCAGAAGAATTCATAGTGCCAGGCAAGGAGAATTATGTTTGCAAATTGAAGAAGTCCTTATATGGTTTGAAACAGTCTCCTCGTCAGTGGTATAAGAGGTTTGATTCATTTATGTTGTTACATGGTTTTAAAATATCTGAATATGATAGCTGTGTTTACATTAAGATTGTTGATGGATCACCTATATACTTGCTGTTATATGTTGATGACATGCTTATTGCTGCAAAGAGCAGAAAAGAAATCACTACAATAAAGAAATTGTTGAGTAGTGAATTTGATATGAAGGATCTTGGTGTTGCTAAGAAAATTCTAGGTATGGAGATTACCAGAGACAGAAAATCTGGTTTATTATTTCTTAGTCAGCATAATTACATTAACAAGGTTCTTCAGCGTTTCAATATGCATGATTCAAAGCCAGTTAGTACTCCTATTGCACCTCACTTTAAATTGTCAGCTGCTCAGTGTCCTAGTTCTCATGAGGATGTTGAATACATGTCAAAAGTCCCATATTCTAGTGCTGTTGGTTTTTTTGATGTATGTCATGGTCTGCTCTCGCTCAGATTTATCATATGCTATGAGTTTGGTTAGCAGATACATGTCTAATCCTGGTAAAGAACACTTGAAGGCAGTTCAGTGGATTTTCAGGTACCTCGGAGGAACAGTAGATTCTTGTTTGAAGTTTAGGAGAGCTGATCAGGGAATCATTGGTTATGTGGATTCAGATTATGCTGCTGATTTGGATAGGCGCAGGTCACTCACATGTTATGTGTTCACTGTTGGCAGTTGTGCTGTGAGTTGGAAGGCTAATTTGCAGCCTGTTGTTGCTATGTTTACCACAGAAGCAGAATATATGGCTATTGCTGAAGCGTGCAAGGAGTCAGTTTGGCTGAAAGTTTTGTTTGCTGAGCTGTGTGGAGTTGATTCTTGCATTGATCTATTCTGTGACAGTCAAAGTGTTATTTGCCTCACCAAAGATTAGATGTTTCATGAAAGGACAAAGCATATTGATGTCAAGTACCATTATGTTGGTGATGTTATTTCACAAGGTAAATTGAAGGTATGCAAAATCACTACTCATGATAATCCAGCTGATGTGATGACTAAACCAGTTCTTGTAGCTAAGTTGGAGCTTTGCTCAAGCTTAGTTGGTTTGACAGCTTAGCCCAAGAGGTTATTTGGCGCCAGAACTTCTATTCTTTGTTGTGTTCAGGTGATGATTTTGATATGCTACAAGAAAGAAATTGTCTCAAGGTGGAGTATGTTATATTGTGATCCAAATTCTGGTGGGAGATTATTGGAATTTGGGCTTGGCCCGTTAAGTATTTCAGTTATTCCAAATAAATCCCAAAGGCCCATGTGGTGCAAACTTTTAATCCCACATTGCTAGTAAAAGTTGAGGAGACCATATGACTCTCCTATATATCTAACCCATAGGCTTCACCGGAGAACATCAATTCGATTATTCCTCTTGTAAGCCGCCGTTAGGCGTTGTAAACACACACCCGATATAGTGAAGTTCTTGCTGGCTGGCGCCCGTAGTTTTTACCCTTCGCATTGGAGAGGTTTTTCATGTTAATTTCCATGTTAAATTTTTGTGTCTCTTGAAGTTTGATCTTTGTTGTTTTCATCGTTTTGTTGGCCGTCGCTTCTGACATTTTGGGTGCGTGGTTTTGTGTACGCAGTGATAGAATGGCTGGATTAGACGGCTCTCTGTGTTTTTCTCCATGACTCGGATCTTGTGGGAATTTCATGTACTACAGCTGATCTCAATCGACTTGACATTGTTCCTGGTTGTGCTAGTTACTTAGATGTTGTTGATTGCCATGTACTCTATATAGCTAATTAGTCTGAAATCACCTGATTAATTTGTCGTAGACGTCAAATGTTTTAAAACCTGCGAACTAATTAGTTCCCCTCATTCATAGGTTGCTTGGCAAAAGTAACTGCATTTGTTGGGCCGTTGCCAAATAAACCGTGGTAATCTTGGGAGTTGCTTTGTTTAGGTACGAGACAGTCATTTATTGGTCTTTAGGAGAAGCATATAATATACTATATGTGGAAGTGTGATGCGTAGTGTCGAACCCTTGGATCCAATGGATAGCATATTCTCCTTTTTTCTAGAAAAAGAAAACATGCTTGCATTGGAGGACACGGTGGTGTGCGCCTTCATGCAATCACACTTTCTGAATATGCGTCTGAACATCGATCTTCTCTACTGATTTAACAGAGTCCAGCAAATGAGAAGGTGTGTTTACTTGTCAGTCAGTCATCTATCCTTATGACTGAATAAAAATGAATGATGCTCGCATCTTGCAATAAGATTGATCATGGATTATTTACATTGTCGTAACCTTCAAAAAGGATGGGCGTTTTTTTTTTTCTGGAAAAAGAACCGAGTACGGGTGTAGGATTGAGAGAACTGAGTGGGGGCTCAGTTGGTCAGGTGAGCCCTGCCCGCCGAGGTTCGAGCGCCGGCTTCATCTCCTTTTTAAACGATCTGTCAGTGCTCTGGCTTACTTAAAAAAAAAACAGGTGTAGGATTGATGGACGTATGGTGGAAGTGGAATGCAAGCACGGATCTTATTCTTATCCTGCTGAAATGATGGAAGAGTTGAGTCAATGGTCATGTTGAAAGGCTACGCTCTCCTCCGCTCCCACCCGGTGATCAACAAAGTAGTGTGCCCTCCTGTGTGCTCGCTCGGTGCCTGCTTTACAATAGTGGCTGCCCTTTTGGAACAACAATGCAAGCACATCCTCCTACATGTGGTGCCAGATGCAACCGTGCATCCCTCTCATGGAGCGCCTAGCTTGTTGGTCGGTTGACGGCCCTAGCTCATTGGACTTGACGGTCCGTTTTATTTGTCAACCATCTGCCCAAACGAGAGAGTGATAAGCCTGCTGTGTGTGGCTGCTGTTCACGCATCATCTCAGAAAAGCCAGCTTATTTTCTTCCAATTAAAAACCAACCTAATTGTTCAGAAACGGGTTTTAATCTTCTTATTAACCAAACCTACCATGCATTGAGAGCGGGCTTGCATGCTTTCCAGTAGCACGATTCTTGAATGCACTGCACGTACGGCGGCCATGGGTGCGCGCACTGTTCGTCAGGTTAATTTGGTGGCCGTCCCTGCTCCGCACCTGCTGCTGCGTCCCGACCAGTCAACCACACTGACAATACATTCCAGTTCACAGCAGATCGTCGCGCATCATCCATCCATGGAGGATTCGAGATGGGGACTAGTCCTTCCAAACCGAAGTGGTCCTCCGATCTGATCCGTCCTCAGAAGAACTGAAAGCAGAACGAACGAGTTCTGGTTTGTGGTTTGTGGTCCTAACTTGGTCTAATCTGAAACCGCCGGCGCTTCATCGGTCTTCCACGGCAGATGTCCCATGTTGTTCTTCATTCTCGCCTCTAGGAGATCACAATGGCAAGAAAAGTGCATCACACTCGCCAGTAAATAATTAAGTGGCATTTTCTCATTGATATGAACAATCGAAACTGAAGTTGTACTAGCTAGTACTGGTAGTACTAACCACCTTTTCATTTACTTGTCCGTGACAAGGTGCTTAAGAAATTGTGAACATACATCTTGCTACAAATGCTTTAAACTTGCTCATTTATGGATAAAACATGAAACAAATTTTGGTAGCAAATAAACAAGCTGATGATAAGGTTGCCTGTGGTTAATAGAATAAGATAAAGCGCCTCCAAAACAAGAATTCGTTTCTACTGTAAATAGTTGTCAATTAGTAACTTTATTTGTTCCAGAGTAATTGACACTTGACGTCCTGTTTACAATTTTGGTCCTGCAAAAGTATTCGTAAAAACTAAAATAAATATTTACAAGGACATTTTGGTTATTTTATCGTTATGAATCAAAGTAAACAAAAAGTGGAAATGTTTTCTTTTTCTGAAGAACGAAAAAGTGGAAATGCAGCACCGCAACATTTGAATTTTGAAATGGGCAGCTGCCCTGCTGGTGCATGGGTGTTGGAGTCAGTCCCCATGTCTGCAAATGGCATGCATTCAGGAATCCTGCTGCCGCTGCAGAGACGACGCCGACGAGGGCAGCAGTTGATATCGCATGTCTTGTCACCTGATTCACATCTCGCATCACGCACGTCTGCAAGCTTGGTTTTGGGTATGACAAATAGCACACGATTTCTGAGAAAAGAATTTTTTCTGAAGGATTAAACGAAATTTATTTGTAAAATTTTTTCACGGATGTGTGTAACTTTTCGAGACAAATCTAATAACAGTAATTAATCGATGATTGGTTACAATAATGCTAAACTAACCAACCTCTAATCGTGCGGATCAAATGCCTCATTAGGTTCGTCTCGCGAAGTAGCACAAGATTGTAGAGCTAGTTTTGCAAATTACATTCATTTAATACTCTTAATTATTGGTCAAAAATTTTGTGCTATTTGTACTACCCAAAACCAAACAGCACACTGCTCTGCATCTGCCCTGCTGCCCGGACGTGTCAAGCAAGCGAAGTGATCTAAAAAGATAGGGCTGGAGCCTGAACGAACCAGCCATGGGCAGGGATGCAGAGAAGAGATCGTCGCCTTCAATGCAGCAGCAGGCTGAAGGCTTCGTCGCTGTCTCGCTATCGAGGGCTTGTTTAGTTGCACCTTGTAAATTTTTTTAAAAAAATCTTTTTAGTTGCACCTTGTAATTTTTTAATTTTTTTATACTCCTTCCTTCCCAGTTTAAGTGCACTTTTATAATTTGAACACAAAATTAGTGTGGATGGGAAATGACACAATTACCCCTACATACAGAGAAAAGCTGACTTGAGAATAGCAGTGGGAAGGGTCCAGAAGTTTACAGATTAGGCGGGCATAACCTACTCCCTAGGAGCTTCAAACTTTTTTTTTTACAAATGGGCCCGTGCTCAGACCAGCCATGAATGGTGAGGGATGAGAGCATCTAGGAGTATGTGCTATTGTGCGTTTAATTTGGGACTTTTTTGAATACTACAATTGCACTTAAACTAGGACGGATGAAGTATAAAATATTAAATATAAATTAATTACAAAATTAATTACACAACTCGTCTGTAAATTACGAGACAAATTTATTAAGACTAAATAATCTGTCATTAACACATATTTACTGTAGCATTATTATAGCAATTTAGTGTCTAATTATGGTCTAATTAAACTCATTAGATTCATCTTTTAATTTACAAGCAACTATGTAATTAATTTTTTATTTCGTCTAGATTCCTGCTGGTCTCGCAGATCAGATGTATACATGGCAGCAGTAAAAAATGGCAATCCAGCAGCACGGCGGTAAAGCAACCCTGTCTTTTCACCCGGCGACGGTTTAGAATGTGCCTTCGCAGGTAGAAATAAATTTAGAATGTGCCGAGTCAAATTGGTTTTCAAATTACACTAGTAGTAATACACTGGCAGTCCGAACAGCTACGCGTGAGCGAGAGCAGCAGTAGTAACTTGCCACCGTACAGCGACCTTTTACAACAGAGGACAGATAAATTCAAAAAAAAACAGTTCATTTCCAAAATTTCTCAATCCAAACTTCACTATTTACCTATCACATAAAATCTTTTATCTCATACATGGAGTATTAAATGTAGATAAATAAAAAAAACTAATTGCATAGTTTTGATGTACACGACGAGACGAATTTTTTGAGACTAGTTAGGTCATGGTAGGATAACAATTACCACAAACAAACGAAAAGTGCTACCGTGTCCGATTTGACTCTTTTTACCACTATTTTACCGATCTAAACACAG
The DNA here is from genome assembly GCF_016808335.1 of Panicum virgatum. NCBI lineage: Eukaryota > Viridiplantae > Streptophyta > Magnoliopsida > Poales > Poaceae > Panicum > Panicum virgatum. Next base: position 5,026,677 of record NC_053136.1, read on the forward strand.
GCAGAGAACAGACGCTGCAGAGCTGATGTGACCGGACGCGCAGGGGCGCGCCACGTGGCGGCTGGCCCGCGCCGCCGGCTCGTCGTCACCTGCGCTGCGCGCGCCGTGGACTTTGACCGGACCTCTAACCCCGGCGGAACACGCCGGCGTGGCGCCCATCGGACCTCGGCCCAAGGAGACCCCGCCGGGCATGCACGGCGATGGTCTCGCACAGTCGGACGACCGCGTTTCCCGGTTCTGGACCTGGGATGGCCCGGCCGGGCTCAAGTACTGACCCGTGAAATGCAATACTGTAGTGGTAGTAGTAGCAAAGTCCACACCCCAAACAATTTGCTCCCCAAAATTCTCAAACTGTTCCATCATTCACGTCGGGTTCTAGAAGCATGCATCAGGAAATAAAATTCATTCAGAACACGATTTGCGTTTTGTAAACTATACGATCGAATTGCTTTAAGAAAATGCTGAATTGCAGAACGAAATGTCGAACTTGGAGTATGAAAATTAAAGTAATACTGTAATAACAATCTTGAAATGGAGAAATACGGGCCTTGTTTAGTTTGCAAAATTTTTGGATTTTAGTAATATAATAATTTTATTGTTATTTGGCAATTAATGCTCAATTATAAACTAATTAGGTTGAAAAGATTCGTCTCGTCGTTTACCGTTTAATTGTATAATGATTTATTTTTTTAACTATATTTAATGCTCTATGTATATGTTCGAAGATTTGATATAATGAGTACTGTATAAAATTTTTTAGAGACTACACATGGCATAAACTCTTAACTAGGTTGGTGCTAATTTATAGTTTCATTATGCATTTAGAAAAGTTAAAATAACCTACTCTTGAGACGAAAAATGATTTAAATATTTTGCAAAATTATGTAAAAGTCCATTTACCTCAAGCCTCGAGACTGCAAGTGCAAATGCTTGTACACTCGCACGTCCATACGCCAGCAGTATTGTATTGGGATCCAGAGCTGGGCAATGTCTCGGCAAATCTCTCGCTAAAAGGCCAGCACTGTGTACATGCCCTGTTAGTACTGTGTGACGCTGAGCCCTAAGCACATCCGAGAGCAAGCAGCGAGAGGACAGCTCTCTGGGCGGGGCGCAGTGTTTGGTACTCTACGTGACATGAGGCTCAGTGAGAGCAGCGCCACATGATCTGCATCTCGATCGACTTTCCGCAGCGCCAGCACTGCCAGTGTCCAGCAGCCGGGGCACCTGCTAGCTGCACGCTCGGACGCACGCACGTGTGCGTCGCTCTTCAGAGACATGGCGCAGTGTGTGGAATAGTGTACATTTGTTTTTTTTCCTTCCATCTTCCGACATGCATGATGTTAAGCAATGCAAGGACGTAATAATAGACACTGGCCGGTGAACACAAATGTATACTGCTCGGCTCGATGGATCAGTGGTTAAAGTCTCTAGAAACGCTGAGGAATGTTGGCTGTCTTTGCAACCTCACCTCCTTTATCACTGAGTGAAGGCAGCTAATTAACGAGCGCGCGCCAGGATCGCTGCTGGCGAGCGATTTCGGACATAAATTACCTTCCCCTTTTTGTGCATACCGCTTGCACCAGGGCTCTGTTTGTTTCTCCCTAGTACTACTAGCACACGATTTCCGAAAAAAGAATCTTCAATGCATGGAGTACTAAACGAAGTTTATTTGCAAAACCTTTTCACGGATGGGTATAACTTTTCACGACAAATCTAATGATAGTAATTAATCGATGATTGGTTACAGTGATGCTACAGTAACCATCCTCGAATCGTGTGGTCAAAGACCTCATTAGGTTCGTCTCGCGAAGTAGAGCAATGTTGTGGAGTTAGTTTTGTAAATTAACTTCATTTAATACTCCTAATTATTGGTCAAAATTTTTGTGCTACTAGTACTAATACAAACGGGCCCAGGATAGCACCGATTGATCAGACAAACCCCATCGTTGCCACCGGCTCCCCCCGATGCAGTCTGCACAATCGCCACTGCACTGACATCTGCAGTGCCGTCCGAGTGTCAACTTCCGAAAGGCCATAGCACACTCTCCCACGTGCACATCGTGCTCCCCCCATTCCCTTTATCATTCCAAACAAAAAATTTATATGGAAAAAATATAAAACCAAAATATGTCCACATAAAATATATGCAAAATATATGTAAAGAAAAATCATTCAAAACAACTAAAAAATAAAAATCATATACATTATTTATTAAAAACTGTAGAAACATAAACTTATGTACAAACAATATATTCATAAGTTATGCATGAAAGCACAAAAGATATTTGTATAAATTGTATGTCCCGAAAATTATGTGCATAAATTGTATTACAAAAAATTGTACACATAGATTCCTGTTCATAAGTTATGCAAAAAAATACATAAATTGTATGAAAATAAAATTTCTGTTCATAAGTTGTGCAAAATATTTACGAAAAGTTATGAAGTAAAAATATTAAGGCACAAAATTCTAATAGAAAAAAAGAAAAGGCATGCCAGGACCTACACCCTGGTTGTTGAGGTCACCGTGGTAGTTTTCTGCCTCAGTGCTTCTGCACAGCACCACACTCACGCTGGCCGCTTCCGAACCGGGAGAGTGCAAAATGAAAAAATAAAGTAAGCATCCGGTGGGCCTGCACACGTGCATGCGCGCGTCCGCGCGGTCGGAAAATCGAGCGCCCGAATGTCAGCCAATGCTCGCGCGCAGAACTGGTTTTCCGATAAATTTTTCGGAAGGCCTAAAAAATGGTAGAATAAAAAGATAAAAGAAAAATTCTCAACACTGAGAAAGCACTTTCTCCCTAACATGCAGACATATATAGCTCTATAGTGTTTTTTTTTGTCAAATATGAGAATGATGCCGTTGCATATTTGAAAAACTCTTGAAAAGGATATTAGCAAAGATATTCAGAATCAAAGGGATGAAGGACAAATCGGTCCGGACTCTTTGCTTGACCAAAAGAAAGGGTGATGACAACTAAAATTGGCTCTATTCCATCAGGTTTGCCAGACAATCTGGGCAAACCGGTCATGTATACTTATCATAGTAACATTATCAAATTATAAGTTGAATTGCACCATTGTGTAGATCTTATCGAGGTGATGGAAATGCAAATATAGGATGTCCAATTTTGAGCCCGAACGAGAAAGTTATATAGATCCAGGAAGATCTACACCTGGATCAGACTAGTCGAGGGCGGTTTGACCGATTTTAACATCCCAATCCAAATTAGGAGTTGTATTTTGATAAAGAATTTGTATGAGTTTCGAGTTTCATTGAATTCAAATATTCCCACCCTATATATAAGGAGGCTACGACCGGTTGAGAGACATCCAATCGAACAAATTTACAATGCATCTATTTTTTATCTCATAAATCCTAATATGTCTTCCAACCTCTCTTTCGGCTCATCTACTAATCTTCACGACTATAGATGGGGTTTTAGGCTTGCTGGTCGACTTAGGGTACAACGTACATCGGCGATGTCCACGCTCTAACGCAATCCCTCCTGGATGAGAGCTTCGATGACCTTTGCTAATTTGAACTATTCATTTTTTCTCAGTAACGACCGACCGATTACGACGAAACCAAAAGAACTGGTCTGACCGTCATCGTAGAATCACATCTATCCGATCCTTTTACAATCCACGTGTTCTAGTGTATTCGGTGTGTTTACCAGATTTCGCGCTAGCAGAAGAATACTTCTTTTGTTGTGCAATGATGAGACCGAGACTCGCGAAATCACTTGAGAAAAACAGATTGCCACGCCACGACTAGGACTCAGAATCTCTCAGGATCTCGCCCACTATGCGTGGCACTGTAGTGCCGCGTGGTGGTAGACCACATGAAATATGGCGACGCGCGACGACCCCGTGCAGCCTCGCTCGAACGCAAGTCCGCCCCCGTGGGCCGTGGCGCTCCGGGCAAAAAGCCGCGGCCCGCGGCGCGCCTCCTCGTCGGCCCCGGCCCCGGCCCTGCCGCGCCTTGTTTGCTGGCGAACGTGAGGTGACATCTCCAGGGGTGGTGGGGAACGAAGAAGCCGCCCCCGCCACTCCGCTCGCATTAACGCGGCGGTCGGGCCGGACGGACAAGAGACCGGCCATGGCGAAAAGACGGGGGATGGGTGAGAGAGAAGGTTGACGTGACAGCTGAGGTGACAACCTTTCGTCTCCCTTCCCCTCTCTCTCTCCTCGGCTCTTGTCCCCCTCTAGCCTGACCCACGAGGTTGGCCCGCGCCCCTTTCTTCCTCCTCCCTCCCTCCATATATGTCCCCGCATATCTGGCCACATCTTCTTCCCCCACCTCTCCCCAAGCTCGCTCACCTCAGCTGCTGGCCTCCTCCTCTCCCGTCCCTTCCCACCGATCGAGCTTCTTCTAACTGCCTGGTACGCTCCCTTCGTGTTCAACTCGATCCGTCGCTTTGCAATTCTTTGCATACTTTCTTGCAAAAAAAATATATTTGTATGCATGATTGATGTTTCTGAAGCTGTACGATTGATCTTGCGGCTCTTATTCGGCTCATCATCCGCCCATCAGTCCATGCATGTCGTCAGCTTGTGTTGTGTAGCTTCTGTTTCCCTGGTGTCTGGTCGATCGATCGTGCGCGCACGGATTGTCTAGTGGTAGGCTCTTGGCCCTGCGCCTACAGTACGCCCACACATGGATCAAGGGCCCTGTAAACCCTGTTCTGCAGCGACCCACCGTGTCAATCATTAACCGGGCTGTGACACTCTGGCTGTTCTGGATCAATTCGCCTTCGCCTTCTTGGAGTAGGTAGGTAGACGCATGTTCGACAGTTCTCGCCCCTCTTTTCTGATGCACCTCGCACTCATCTCTTGCAATCAGGCCAGAGCCGACCAGCCAGCTCCTGAATAAACTGAATGTTTGCTGACCTCTAGTCCTGCCTCTGTTCGTCCTGCTTTGCTCACCGATCGCCGGCGTGGCGCAGGCGAAGCCGAAAATTTTCTGTTATTTGCTTTGCAGTTTTGTTTTACTCCTACTCCGTTCCGTTTTGTGCTTTTCGCCCTTTCCCCTGTGCTTTGCTTCAGACTTTCCGTGTAGGCGTCAGTTCTTGCATGTCTGCCAAGGATCAGCGGCCTCAGTCCTCAGGTGCTCTAGACTTGAAATCCCACTACCGGTTGATAGGTACTACTAGGTGGCCGCTAGCTCCGACCTGAAACCCTAGTTCATTCAGAATATCTGATCCGTCCTAGCTCTGCTGGCCGGCCAAGAACAGACGAAGCGACTGTTTCTTGTCCGATCGGCCCTTTTGCATACGATCAGTATTATTGTTTCTTGTCCGACCATTGGTCAAAGCGTTGGACTAACAGGCATGGCACATGGTGCCGGTGCAGGTGCAGATCTGGGTTGGCCTTCGTGGACAGGCGGCGGCGAAGGAGCTATGGAGATGGCCGGCGCGGCGAACAGCCCGGGCCCGGCAGCGGCGCGGCCGAGCCGGTACGAGTCGCAGAAGCGCCGGGACTGGCAGACGTTCGGGCAGTACCTGCGCAACCACCGGCCGCCGCTGGAGCTGGCCCGGTGCAGCGGCGCGCACGTGCTCGAGTTCCTCCGCTACCTGGACCAGTTCGGCAAGACCAAAGTGCACGCGCCGGGGTGCCCCTTCTTCGGCCACCCGTCGCCGCCGGCGCCGTGCCCGTGCCCGCTCAAGCAGGCGTGGGGCAGCCTCGACGCGCTCGTCGGCCGCCTCCGCGCCGCCTTCGAGGAGCACGGCGGCCGCCCCGAGGCCAACCCCTTCGGGGCGCGCGCCGTCCGGCTCTACCTCCGCGAGGTCCGCGACACCCAGGCCAAGGCGCGCGGCATCGCCTACGAGAAGAAGCGCCGCAAGCGCCACCCGCCGGCACACAGGCAGGCCAAGCAGCAGCAGGACGCCGGCCAGCAGCAGCAGCAGCACTACCACCCCCACCACCACCACCAGGCGTCGCCCGCCGCGGCCGCGGTGACCGAGAGTAGGCACGTGCTGGCTGACATGGCCGAGCCGCCGGCGCCGCACTTCCTGATCCCGCACGCGCAGTTCCTCCACGGCCACTTCCTGGTGCCGGTCACCGAGCCGACCGACCCCGCCGCGGGCATGGGCGGCGGCGGCACCGGCGAGGACTTGGTGCTGGCAATGGCGGCCGCCGCCGAGGCGCACGCCGCCGCGGCCGGGTTCTTGATGCCGCTGTCCGTGTTTCACTAGCTAGCTTGCTGGGTCCACTCTCCGCTGCCTCTATAGCTCCATGGGCAGGGATGCAAGGCTAGGTAATTAGGCGTAATCAAGCATGCAGGTTTTGCTAATGGCGATCGGCCTGATCTCTGCGCGCCGTTTGGTCGTCCATCCGGCTTTTGTTTTTATGCGCAGTCGTCTCCTCCGCGCGACATTACCGGCGGCGCTTGCATCAACCGCTGCTGCCTTTTGGTTGTATTTTGGGTGCGTGGTTTTGTGTACGCAGTGATAGAATGGCTGGATTAGACCGCTGTGTGTGTTTTTCTCCATGACTTGGATCTTGTGGGAATTTCATGTACTACAGCTGATCTCAATCGACTTAACATTGTTCCTGGTTGTGCTAGTTACTTAGATGTTGATTGCCATGTACTCTATAGCTAATTAGTCTGAAATCACCTGATTAATTTGTCGTAGACGTCAAATGTTTTAAAACCTGCGAACTAATTAGTTCCCCTCATTCATAGGTTGCTTGGCAAAAGTAACTGCATTTGTTGGGCCGTTGCCAAATAAACCGTGGTAATCTTGGAAGTTGCTTTGTTTAGGTACGAGACAGTCATTTATTGGTCTTTAGGAGAAGCATATAATATACTATATGTGGAAGTGTGATGCGTAGTGTCGAACCCTTGGATCCAATGGATAGCATATTCTCCTTTTTTCTAGAAAAAGAAAACAAGCTTGCATTGGAGGACACGGTGGTGTGCGCCTTCATGCAATCACACTTTCTGAATATGCGTCTGAACATCGATCTTCTCTACTGATTTAACAGAGTCCAGCAAATGAGAAGGTGTGTTTACTTGTCAGTCAGTCATCCTTATGACTGAATAAAAATGAATGATGCTCGCATCTTGCAATAAGATTGATCATGGATTATTTACATTGTCGTAACCTTCAAAAAGGATGGGCGTTTTTTTCTGGAAAAAGAACCGAGTACGGGTGTAGGATTGAGAGAACTTAGCGGGGGCTCAGTTGGTCAGGTGAGCGGGGGCTCACGCTGCCCGCCGCGGTTGGAGCCCCCGCCGCGGTTCGAGCGCCGGCTTGAAGGGCGCCTCATCTCCTTCTCCAGTGCTAAAAAAAAACGGGTGTACCTTCTTAAACGATCTGCCAGTGCTCAAAAAAAAAAACGGGTGTAGGATTGATGGACGTATGGTGGAAGTGGAATGCAAGCACGGATCTTATTCTTATCCCGCTGAAATGATGGAAGAGTTGAGTCAATGGTCATGTTGAAAGGCTACGCTCTCCTCCACTCCCACCCGGTGATCAACAAAGTAGTGTGCCCTCCTGTGTGCTCGCTCGGTGCCTGCTTTACAATAGTGGCTGCCCTTTTGGAACAACAATGCAAGCATATCCTCCTATATGTGGTGCCAGATGCAACCGTGCATCCCTCTCATGGAGCGCCTAGCTTGTTGGTCGGTTGACGGCCCTAGCTCAATGGACTTGACGGTCCGTTTTATATGTGAATAAATTACTTCTATGTCCCTGAGAAATATAACTTATCACTTATGTGCCATTAAAAAATAACTCATCCCCCTCTATGCCACTAGTTTTAATTTTTCATCTCTTGTGTGCCATTCCGTTACTAACGGCGCTAGTTTTGTCGTTTGCTGCCGTCTCCATCTCGCCGCCGTCTCCTCTTCATGGACTTCCCTCCTCGCGCCTCGCAGCACCAGCTGGCCAACAGCATCGGGTGCTCTTGGCCGCGGTCATCTTCGTTGCTGCGTCCCTGCTCCCGCAGCGCGTCCTGCCCGCAGCCGTCCTCCGCTCCCTCCCCATCACGGTCTACGGCGCCGCCGGCTCCCCCGCTCCCCCGGCGTTGGGAGCGCACGGCGGACGCAAGCCTGGCGGCGTTGCGGCTCCGAAGGGCGGCCCGGGCGCGGAGCCGCGGAGGGAGGAGCGGGCGGAGCATGGCCGCGGTGCCGGCGAGCGCGGTCGGGTCCTGCTCCCCTGCTCCTTGCTCCCACGGCGAGGCGGCGAGGTGCGTGGCCGCGGCGGGGGGCGGGGCGGCGGCCCCCTCCTGGGCGGGCGGGCTCCGCGCCGCCGCGGCCCGTGGTCGGATCGAGCCGCTCGGACGCCAAGCCGTCTCCTCCTCCCTCCCGGCGGCGGCCCGTGGCCCGTCTCCTCCTCATCCTCGGCGGGGCCGAGCCCGAGGAAGCGGCGGTAGGCATCCACCTCCTTGCGCAGCGCATGGGCCTCCCGGTCGCGCATGAGCACGATCTCCCGGAGCTCCTAGACCTCGTCCTCGTAGAAAGCGCAGCGCTTGTCGGCGGTGCGGCGCTGCTGGCGGGCCTCGATCTCGAGCGCGGACTTCTCCTTCTGCAGGCGCAGGATCATGGCCATGGCCTCCTCAGCCGCGGCGCTGCGCTCCTTCTCGAGCTCCCGCTGCAGCTCGGCGCGCACCTCCTCGCGGTGCCCCCGCGGATCCGCACCCTCCACGTCGGCGGTCGGCTGGGCGGGTGCCTCGTCGCCGTCGGCGGCGGGGCCAGCGAAGGGGAAGCGGGCGTGGAGGGCGGCGTGGACGGAGGCGAGGGTGCGGGGTGGATAGCGCGCGAGGAAGGCGAGGAAGCAGGGGAGGTGCAGGCGCTCGCAGGTGCAGGAGAGTGTGAGGCCCGGGAGGGCGAGGATGCTGGCGGCCGCGGCGAGCAGCGCGGCGAGGCAGAGGCAGGCCCAGGCGAGGGCGAGGTCGAGGAAGGGCCCCGCGAGGGAGCGCGCCGCCCAGCGGGCGTGCAGGCCACAACAGCAAACGACCCAACTAACGCCTAAAGTAACGGAATGGCATGCAAGGGAATGAAAATTAAAGTCCGTGGCATTCCAATGGCACATAAATGATGAGTTGTATTTCTCAGTGGCATAGAAAGAATTTACTCTTTATTTGTCAACCATCTGCCCAAACGAGAGAGTGATAAGCCTGCTGTTCACGCATCATCTCAGAAAAGCCAGCTTATTTTCTTCCAATTAAAAACCAACCGAATTGTTCAGAAACGGGTTTTAATCTTGTCTTATTAACCAAACCTACCATGCATTGAGAGCGGGCATGCATGCTTTCCAGTAGCACGATTCTTGAATGCACTGCACGTACGGCGGCCATGGGTGCGCGCACTGTTCGTCGGTTACTTTGGTGGCCGTCCCTGCTCCGCACCTGCTGCTGCGTCCCGACCAGTCAACCACGCTGACAAGACATTCCAGTTCGCAGCAGATCGTCGTGCATCATCCATCCATGGAGGATTGGAGATGGGGAGTAGTCCTTCCAAACCGAAGTGGTCCTCCGATCTGATCCGTCCTCAGAAGAACTGAAAGCAGAACGAACGAGTTCTGGTTTGTGGTTTGTGGTCCTAACTTGGTCTAATCTGAAACCGCCGGCGCTTCATCGGTCTTCCACGGCAGATGTCCCATGTTGTTCTTCATTCTCGCCTCTAGGAGATTTCAATGGCAAGAAAAGTGCATCATACTCGCCAGTAAATAATTAAGTGGCATTTTCTCATTGATATGAACAATCGAAACTGAAGTTGTAGCTAGTACTGGTAGTACTAACCACCTTTTCATTTACTTGTCCGTGACAAGGTGCTTAAGAAATTGTGAACATACATCTTGCTACAAATGCTTTAAACTTGCTCATTTATGGATAAAACATGAAACAAATTTTGGTAGTAAATAAACAAGCTGATGATAAGGTTGCCTGTGGTTAATAGAATAAGATAAAGTGCCTCCAAAACAAGAATTCGTTTCTAAATAGTTGTCAATTACTACTTTGGCTTTGTTTAGATGCAAAAACTTTTGGGTGTATAGCACTGTAGCACTTTCGTTTGTATTTGGTAATTATTGTCCCGTCATGGATTAACTAGGTTTAAAAAATTCGTCTCGCAAATTATAGATAAATTGTATAATTAATTATTTTGTTTAGCTACATTTAATACTTTATGTATGTGTTGAAAAATTCGATGTGATGAGAATCTTGTAAAGTTTTAGAATTTCGAAGAAACTAAACAGGGCCTTTATTTGTTCAGTAATTGACACTTCACGTCCTGTTTACTATTTTGGTCCTGCAAAAGTATTCGTAAAATCCAAAATAAATATTTACAAGAACATTTTGGTTATTTTATCTTTATGAATCAAAGTAAATAAAAAGTGGAAATGTTTTCTTTTTCTGAAGAACGAAAAAGTGGAAATGCAGCACCGCAACATTTGAATTTTGAAATGGGCAGCTGCCCTGCTGGTGCATGGGTGTTGGAGTCAGTCCCCATGTCTGTCTGCAAATGGCATGCATTCAGGAAGCCTGCTGCCGCTGCAGAGACGACGCCGACGAGGGCAGTTGATATCGCATGTCTTGTTACCGGATTCACCTCTCGCATGTCGCATCACGCACGTCTGCAGCTCTGCTCTGCATCTGCCCTGCTGCCCGGACGTGTCAAGCAAGCCATGGGCAGGGATGCAGAGCAGGCAGGTAGGGGTGGTGCGTACGTAGGTATGAGATGCAGAGAAGAGATCGTCGCCTTCAGGTTCTCAAAAAGTTTCACGTAATATTCGTCACATCGAATTTTAAAAAAATAATTAATTATACAGTCTTACTGATTATCACGAGTTGAATCTTTTAAATTTAATTAGTTCATAATTAAATATTATTTATTAAATAAAAACGAGATATGCTACAGTACCAAAATCTATTTTTTTTTCACCAACTAAACACACCTACACGTACTCCGTATTTCCGAAAGCATGCAGTGCAGCAGCAGGCTGACGGCTTCGTCGCAGTCTCGCAGATCGGCAGCAGTAAAAAATGGCAGTCCAGCAGCATGGCGGTAAGCAACCCTGTCTTTTCACCGGGCGACGGTTTCGAATAATCTCATCACCCTGCTGCCTTCGCTCAATCTCTTGACTCTCAGGTTAGAAATTAAAATTAGAATGTGCCGAGTCGAATTGGTTTTCAGATTTACTAATACCATTCTGCCTTTGAAATTTTCCTCTTGAAGTAGCAATACTAGTACTAGTACAAACAGCTACTCGCGAGCGAGCAGCATGTAACTTCACTGTACAGCGACCTTTACGGCTTTACAACAGAGGACAGACGCTGCAGAGCTGATGTGACCGGTCGCGCAGGGGCGCGCCACGTGGCGGCTGGCCCGCGCCGCCGGCTCGTCATCACCTGCGCGCGCCGTGGACTTTGACCGGACCTCTAACCCCGGCGGAACACGCCGGCGTGGCGCCCATCGGACCTCGGCGCAAGGTGACCTGACCCCGCCGGGCAGGCACGGCGATGGTATCGCACAGTCGCACGACCGCGTTTCCCGGATCTGGGACTGGGATGGCCCGGCCGGGACTTCAAGTACTCCCGTGAAATCCAATACTGTAGTGGTAGTAGTATCAAGGGTCAGTTGGATCCATGCCACTACAATTTCACGAAGTTGGATTTCATGTTGAAATCCATACCATTGAGTGGCATGATTTTCAATGTGAAACCCAATTTCACGGAGTTGTGGTGGCATGAATCGAATTTTCCCTAGTATCAAAGTCCACAGCCCCCAAACAATTTGCTCCCCAAAATTCTCAAACTGTTCCATCATTCATACTATCATATATCACTACTACAGCCACCCCTATCACCGCCGGTTCTAAAACAGCATCACCAACGGTTTTGGGTACCGTTGGATTTAAGTCGTTGGTGATAGCATTGTTGCCGGTTCCAGAACCGTTAGTGATGAAGACATCAACATCGCCGGTTCGTATCTGGAACCGTTGGTGATGGTGACATCAACACCGCCGGTTGAAGACACGAACCGGTGATGAAGACTTTTTTCCCATCAAAAAAAATATTTTCATATAATAATATTGCATCATTGTGGAACACTTCATTTGCTCAAGAACAAGCAGATTCTGTTATTAGCTTAACTGAATTATATTAGGTAATCTCATCTCATTACTTAAACATGCATTCAACCTATCAGCTACTAATAAGCTAGCTAGGTTCAATAGCACAATATATGTTTGCATCATTGTAGGTTGGCAGCACATTCTTCACTTAAGTTGGCGCAAGGCTGGAGAAAACAATAGAAAATTTGGTTATACGATCAACTTGGAAGGATGATGATGCATATGCAGCACATGATAGAAAGGTAATTAATTGAACATGCAGGCCCATGTTGTCACAGTTTATATCCAATTCCAACATATCTCTCCTTGAATGGGTGTTCGATAAAGGGAAGCAATGAGTACTAACATGATTACCTGATATCAGAAAGTTCAGCAACATCTTGGCCCAAAATGCATGTGATTGAACGGATAATATTTTCTAGAGGAAGAATCTCAGCAGTCATCACTGTGGCAACAATGCGTGCAAAATCAAAACAAACTTGTGACAACAGATCAAACACAGGCAAGTTAAAGATACACAGGGTTAACCAAAGGTTAAAATTATTCGTAAAGGTTGATGCCAACCTTGTGCAGAGAACCATCCCCATAGCAGAGGATAGAACAAGCAGCAGAAACAAATGGCATGTTAACAAGTCCATCAACATACAAGGTCCCATCTGCAAGACACTTGTTAACTAGTTTAATCAGTGAAGTGGCAAATGGACGCCATCTTGCATCGCCTGTCAGATCAACCAGCACGCCAGGTCCATTCTTAGGTTGGCAACTGGCTGGGAGCTCACTATAAGGCCCAGGTGAGTCTAATATATTTGAGAAGGATCCACAGAGGCATTTAACTAAACACCTTCCAGGTGGCACACCACTAGGACTCTCATCATGCATTGATGCCACATATAGTAGATCTGTTGGATTGGACAAGCTCATGTTTCAGCCTTTCTGCATGACCCATAATTTAAAGATTAAGAGCACAAAGCAAAACACATACCTTCTATTGTGACCATAGCATCCAGGAAGAACTGTCTGTAGGCTTCTCGGTCACCTATGCGAAGAATGGAGAGCAGATTCCAAACTGCACTGAATATAAGCTCATGGCTCGACCTGCAACAGTGAAGAAACAGCATACATGTAAATGACAGGTGGGGATGTCTAACAGGTGGAATCTGCTGGTGTTTTAAGGTACATAGCCCCTGTTTTAAGCAAGCTAAAGACCATCATTCAGCTTACAGCGCAGCTGATGGCACACATACCCATCAGGACAGTGACAGCACTCCCCTCTTATCACGTTACAAGTTCTGGAACACACAGCCACTAGTACAATCAAGAATAGGAAGCAAAACACCTACAATGTAACCGGCAGCTTCTCCACAGCTTAGATCATCCTGGACGAGTTCTAAAGTAATACGCATTTCCCTCAAAAACAAAATCAATACACATGTAGGTAGCCACACTAAAGACTAGTTAGTGTCCACGCCCACATTATCAGCTAAATTTATCACATGTCTGGATGGGAAACAAATGAGTATGGAATCAAATGGACAATGTATGGAAGTTGCAACACCACTGCACACACCCGAACCGGATAAATGTATCTAAATTTTAGCGAAAAAGATGTACAGCCCACGTGGTCCCAATCAAATTACACATTCATATCGCATTCTATTCCAGGATGAAAGGAAACACAAATATTAGGAGTGATTGGACTAGGGTTTTGTGGAGGGAAGATGGGGGAGAAGGCAGGTACCTGAAATCGGGCTCGGCGAGGAAGGGGAGGATGCGGCCGATGACGCTGATGACGTCGGCGGCGCGGCCGTTGTAGAAGACCCCGGGGAACTTGAACGCCGTGTAGGCGACCAGCTTGAGCAACGGGTCAGCTCAAATGAATGTTGAGTGAGGGAGGGGGGCGGCGCACGAACCTTTGGGGGAAGGGATGATGTAGTCGCGGAGGAGGTTGGGGAGGACCTCGCGGAGCTTGACCTCGAGGTGCGCGGAGCCCAGGGCGGAGCCGGCGGAGGCGGTGGTGGAGGAGGCGATGAGCTCGCGGAGCTCGTGGATGTAGGTGAAGTGGCTGGCCATGGCCGGCAATCGCCGCTGCCGCCGGAGCGGAAAAAAATACCGGAGAGAGAGAGGGGGATGGGAGAATGAAAAAAAATAGGTGGACAACACATCACCGTCGGGTCATATTACAACCCGGCGGTGATGCTTACGTATCACCGCCGGTTCGTAATACGACCCGGCGGTGATATTGTCGAGAGCATCACCGCCGGGTCGTATTACGAACCGGCGGTGATAGTCTATCACCGCCGGTTCGAAACAAACCGACGGTGATAGGGCGTTGGCAATGATATATTCTGTAGTATATCGTACTTTTTGGGTTTCTAGATGCAACAAAACTATACGATCGAATTGCTATAAGAAAAATAAATGCTGAATTGTAGAACGAAATGGAGAAATACGGGTCTAGATGTCATGTCCCTTATCCTTTTTGCCATTCCACTAAGGGTGTGTTTAGTTCCACCCCGTAAACGCAAAAAAGCCGTAAACGCATTAAAGTGAAAAAGAATCTTGCTAATTTGAAGTACTAAATGAAGTCTATTTATAAAACTTTTTGCATGGATGGGCTGTAAATCGCGAGACGAATCTAATGAGCCTACTTAATCCATGATTTGCAACAGTGATGCTACAGTAACCATCCGCTAATTATTGATTAATCATGGATTAATTAGCATCATTAGATTCGTCTCGCGATTTACAACCCATCTGTGCAAAAAATTTTGTGAATAGACTTTATTTAGTGCTTCAAATTGAGAAGATTCGAAACACAATTTTTTTTTGCGTTTACACCCTACCGAACAAAACACGGCCTAAACCCTTACCGCCTGTGAGGTTTTATTGTGATTCGGAGCTAGCTAGGTCTGCCTGCACGCGTGCATGGGCTTCACACGATGGCATGGCACGCCCGCTTGCATCTGGCGAACGACGACATGATCGACCACCCACTACGAGGGTAAGGACATGTGCAATAGTGCAGATAACTATTGTCTTTTTATCACAAATAGACAGCTGAATCAACAGTTTGTATAATAAACTGTCTGTTTAGTTGTCTACAGAGTAATTAATTCATCTTTTAACACACAAACTCATAGTGATCTAGTATATAATTAATCTTTGTAGCCGTTTTGTTACATACATAAAATACACACAGCATGGCACATATTTTATACATGCAAATAGCCACAACAATAGTCATACCACACGGCACTTCATTTCATACGGCAACAGATACGCACAGCAATTGTCATCAGTTCACATGGCACCTCAGTTCACACAGCAATAGTTAACCAAATCTGACAAGCAAACAAACACTTTTTCAGTTCACAAGGGCGTTTAACTGAATACGAGAAATGAACAGGTAACTAATATTTGCTCATCAGCAAAGATTGCAGAAACGCAAAAGGTCCAATGTCCCAAGCCAAAAGACTTCCCAATTTGTAGAGAATTTTGCAAAGTACCAAGAATGGATTAAAGGTCAATTGGTAAATCTAATACATGCTCTACAATATCATGTACCTATGGATCTCAATTCTGAAGCTTTGCATATTTAATTTAACATCCCAAAATCAATGGAATATTGGAGAATGACTGAAGAAACTGAATCGATGGACACTGCAACTTTCATATATCTAAGCCATGTTCAGATCCTTGCATCATCCAATATTTTAATATGAGTGCTTGAACCAAAGTTGTAGGCCTTGGTACCAGCAGTAATTTTTGTATTTGGAGTTTGAAAAGTTTGGATGCAAAAATTGGAGAGAGATTGCTCTGAATTGTAGTGCAAAATAGCAAGGGCCAAATGAAAAAGAAGCAACTCTCCTCGTGAATTCTCGTGACCTGCTATCCTATCTCATCTATGGTCTCTCTTTCTCAGCTCTCGATGTCTCCTCTCTTTTAGCTTCCGCGTGGGGTAGCTTCTTTGCTCTCCTTCGCCGTGCTTTGCTATCGTGTTCTTCTTTCTCTCCTCCCCCGCGCTCTTCTGCAGATTCGCTGTTCTGTTGCTGCGTCGCCGCCAGCAGGGTGGAGCAGGGAGACGACGGGCGCAGCATTCTCGACGGCCGGATCCGCCCGGTGTGCCGCCGACCGAGGCCACCGTGCGGCGCCTCCGCTCGGTCGCGCCCGGCGCGCCGCGTCGCCGTCAGCTGCCCGTCGGGGCCTCTGCCCAGCCATGACTGGCGCGATTCCTTCCCGCCGGCTGGCTCCGCCCGGTGCGCCGTCTCATCGCCTGGTTAGCCTCGGCACGGAGGAGCTCGTCCAGGGTGCGCGGAGGAGCTCGTCGCAGTCATCGGAGAAGGCGGCGAGGTGGATGGCGCCGAGCTAGTGCACGGCCGGAGCGGAAGACAGCTATTTCTCCCCTCGATTTGTTGGAATCTTCGATTCTTCACACCAAGAATCAGCCACCATACCGGATCCATAGGAGTCGTCGCTTGATGTAGACGAGATGTACAACGGGAGATGACACCGGCGTTTTCGTCTGGGAGCACGGGCCCTCGTCGTCGCCTCGCCTCGTGTGAGACGACGGCGCGGCCGTCTCCAAGCTGAGTGGAGGGTCTTTTTGCAAAAATATTGTTCTGCAGACGGCTTGAGGACGGGCGTTGTACGTGCCATGTTTTGGCCGAGCTCGCCTGCGCCATGCAGTGAATTACGTATCAATTATAACAGCAACTGCCAAGCGCATGGGCAGAAAGGCGGCGAGCACCACACCGATCGCCCGACGTGCTCGCAGTCCCCTCGTCGTCGACGCACCGGCCGCGGCCGGCAGACAGGCCAGCTTGGCTCGCACGGCCGCCCACCGACGCGACGGGCGTCGCCGCGCCGCTGTTAAATGACGCCGCGCGCGCCGCACGCATGCATGTGTCCACGTCTCGCCGAGCCCGTACCGCACCGCACGTGCCCTGATTTTACCGTGCGCGTGCAACGCCAAGGACCAGTGGATCACCACATCCCACACGTGTGCGCTCGCTATGATCGGCCCGTCAGCAGGCCCATGCGGGGACTCGGAGTCGGGCCCAGCAGGCCCGTGCGGAGAGTGGAAATTTGAAAAAGAGCCCACTGGGAAAAGAATAGGCCCAACTGGATCTAATTGTAAAAGGAAAGGCCCAAGTGACGGCGGAGGAAACGAAGCGAAGTAGCGAACCGACCCAAACCAAACCGACAGCGACGGCCGTCAGCAATGCCGCCGTTCCCCGTTCGCTTCCCGCTGCCGCCGTCGACAACCCGCGCCGCCGCGGCCGCCGTCGGGGCCGTGATCGCCGCCGTCGCGCTCCGGCGCTACCTCTCCACCTCCCGCCGCCGGCCGTACGCCTCGGCGGCCATGTCCGCGCTCAGGAGCAGCAGCGCCGCCGCCGGAGCCGCCACCACGCTAGTGGCGTACGGCAAGTCGCCGCAGGACCAGGAGCTCCTGGCCTCGGCAGCAGGGTCCCTCGCCCTAGGGGAGGGCGAGTCGGCCGGGGAGGTCGCCGTCGCGCTCGCCCACGAGGGCGCGGGGTTCGACGCGGGCACGTACATGGGCGCGCTCCGGGCGCGGCGGTTCGGGAGGTGGATGCTCTGGTCGCCGAGGGTCGGCTCCACGCAGGACCTCATCGCGCAGTGAGTGGCTGAGTGCGAATTTGGTTTCAGAGGGGCTTGGGGTTGGGGCTCCCTTTTGTTCTTATCGTGGTTTTGCCTCGGCGTCTGCTCGTGTTTGCAGGAACTTTGCGAAGCTGCCGGTGGGCGTTGTGTGCGTCGCCGACGTGCAGTTCAAAGGGAGAGGTGCGTGTGATAGTGGCATTAACGCGCTCTTGTTTTGTTGCAGTTTTAGTTGAGCTCTTGTTGTGATGAATTTGGAGCTTTGGTTAGCAAGCTCTCTCAAGTTTTAGGCGGATTGATGCTTCCTTCTGTGTCTGATATGATTGATTAAACTGGTGGAACTATCCGTAGCCTGCTGCACAGTTTCTAGGACCAATTGATGGAGAGAAAAAATGCATTGTGGTGATCAATTGTAGAACCAAATAAAAGATGTTTTAATTGATTCCCCCCCCCCCTTTTGCAATTATCAAGATTAGGTGGGTCACGTGTTCTTGACTAAACCAGAATGTGCAAAATATTTCACCGTCCCCTTTTTCTTTCTAGCTACCTAATTATATTGTGCACTGTGGGGGCATTGTGAGGTTAACATTTGCTCATTCCCAATGAACCATGCAGGCAGATCAAAGAATGTGTGGGAATCGCCACCAGGGTGTCTCATGTTCTCTTTCACATCACAGATGCAGGATGTGAGAAAGTTACCCCTCATGCAATATGTTGTTTGTCTTTCCATGACCGAAGCCATCAAAGAACTATGCCATGCTAAGGTTAGTTTATGATTCGGTGTACATTGTGCTTGCTTCTCATTGATTTGCATCATGAATATTTCGTTTAGGCTAATTACTCCCTCTGTTCCAAAATATAACTACTTCTAGCATTCAAATTTTGTCTCACAATATAGCTACTTCTAGCGATAATTATTCTCTTAATTAATGCATGGTAACTAAAGAAGGGTAATATAGACTTTTACTCTACATCCTTAATCTGTCTGAAAAACTTTAGAAGTAGCTGTATAATGGGACAGAGTCACAGAGGGAGTACTGCTGGCATCTGACGCTATCTTTGTGGTAAAACTCAGGAACTACCAGAACTTGATGTAAGAATAAAGTGGCCTAATGATCTCTATCTGAAAGGATTAAAAGTTGGCGGCATTCTATGTACCTCATCTTATGAAGCAAAAGTCTACAATATTTGCACCGGTAAACATACCTTTCCAACTTTGCTGATTCTATAAGCATGTAAGATATTTTCTCACAAGCGCGGGATTCCTTTGATCTTAATCAGGTATTGGTTTAAATGTTGACAATGAGAAGCCTTCAACATGCTTAAATGCTGCGCTTCAACAAGCAAATGCTATATCACCCAGATTGAAACGAGAAGATGTACTGGCATACTTCTTCAATAAATTCGAAAATCTTTTTGAGATCTTCTCAAATCAAGGTATTTTTTCACCATTTTGCAGTCTCTGACCATGTGCTCATTAGAACCATGGTTGTTGGTGTATATGCATAGGTGGTTCCTTTTCTGTTCACAATGAATTTGATGATAAGTTCGTTTTTCCATAGAGATTGATTATTTTCCTAAAACTCACTTAGATGCTGGCAAAAACATGTTTTAAACTTAACTATAATTTCTTTTTATTCCTCGGTGAAGTTTTATACTTAACAATCTCAAATTCCACTGCAGGATTTCAGGCCCTTGAGGAGCAGTACTATAACTCATGGCTTCACAGGTAGGGCCTATTATCTCAGTACCTGTTCATCGGACCTTATTATGAAATTTTTCCTTCAACTACATTTACTACCACTTCAATTTTGAGTGTTCATCGCAAATGTCTGAAGGCAGTGCTTGCAAGTTAATTTTATGCATCTTTATTTGCCACTTCATGTGAATGAGATTTGTGTTTTTCTTTGTAATGTAGTGGCCAGAGAGTTGTCGTACAAGATGCACATGAAGGACAGTCTGTAGGCAGTGTCGTCACTATCCAGGTTAGCACAAAGCAGAAGTATGATGGTGAATACCAATTTCCACTTCTCTAACAGTACTATCGTTTTCAGGGCTTAACACCAAGTGGGTACTTATACGCTATTGGCGAGGATGACAAATCCTATGAGTTGCACCCAGATGGCAACAGGTACTGTTCATTATTCACTTTTTTCCTCATCCATCAATAAGGTTTTGGTCCTATATTCTGTTACTCTGTCTGTACAATGTTCTGTGTGCATCTTATCCCATTTACGTCATCATGGCTATCAGACTGTAACACACCGTTCTTTTTGTCAAGAGTGGCATTTGACATGGTACCATGTGTTTGCAGCTTTGATTTCTTTACTGGATTGGTGAGGAGAAAGATTGAAGCTTAGGGCTTCAATACAATACAATACAATACATAGATATGTTCAACACACTGTACAAATATTAGAAGATGTTACGAATGGAATGTGAACATGTAGGCATCAGCGCCGCCACCTGCATCCCATTATGTACTTCAAAACTTGTTCTTGAAAGAAAGAACAAATATTTGTGTGGAAGTTATGTACAACTGCTTTCAGATACTCTCCAACCTTCCATCTCAGTCTCTGACGGCTCTCCAGGTGCGCAAATAAGGGAAGGAGCAACCAAGACTGAACTACAGGCATGAGTTCAAAGGTCAGGAGGTTAAAGCCGCAATGGCTGAAGACCCTTGAAAAAACCATGGCAAGAGGGCAGGAAAACCATGAAGCGCCTCTGCTCTGCTGCTCGCCGCAATAGCTTCATCTACAGGTTAGGGGCTTGGTGTGTATTTGTATCAGCCATCAGGTTCTACTATAGCTGTGACATTGCCTTAGTTTTTGTTCCTAGCGAGTTGAGTTTTAGAGCTGCAAGTATTATACTGGTTGCTCCAGTGAATTGAGTTGGAAACTGTATTTACATTGAAGCTCAACTTGTTTTGACTACTAACCATATGAAAGGAGATCCCGTCTTTGTATTCATGCTGTTATAACCACTATGCCTCTAGAAAATATGCTTGTAAAGTTGTGGACACTGGATGGTCGGTTTGCTTGTGAAGTTGTACTCATCAGAGCAAAACCTTGTTTGTGGGGTTGATCAAGCCAAATTAGCAAATGCTTAGTGCTAGATTAGGCATCGGGGATTGATATGAGTTGTTGTCTGAAGGGAACCAATGAGTAATCCAATAATATTGGTGTCACTGGCGCATTGGAGTCTTGGTAGCTTGCTAACAAGTTTATAGACTTTCCAATTCAGGCCGCCTCCAACGGGCTAGCTTAGAGCTGGTTTTGATTGACGTGACGGAGGGAGAAATCGCAAGATTCCCTTTGCTAGCGGCGGTTCTGTCGCCTAGCGAGAGCGCTCTCCCCCTCGCACGCACGCATTCTGAGACACTGCTGCTACTGTGCTGGCTGCCTGGCTCGCTCTCCCCCTCGCACACGCGCGCATTCTGAGACACTGCTGCTACTGTGTCGGCTTGCGAAATCGCCAGTGCTAGCGGCAACTGCTGGAGGCCTCAGCGTAGAGAAGCAAGTAGCATTGTACAGGGCCTTGGAGGTCCTTGCCTTTGTGGCTCAAGCTTTACCCTAGTGACAGAGGGAGGCATCATGTGTCGGTGGATGTCCTGATTGGAGAACCCTTAGTGGTGCTCCAATACGAAGTAGGGATAGTCTTGGCGACCATCAATACCACATGTACCTGTTCTGAGTTTGCTTTCTCTCTCATCTCTCTACTTCCACATTTCATTTTTTGTGATGTTTTGAGTGTTTACTTCTCTAGAGTTCCCATATATATAGTTGTCAGGACTGGAACAAAGTTGCAAGCTTCTTTTGTGGTAGAGATAGCTACACTAGCATAGAAACGTTGGGAAGGGTACGTTGCTATGACCCATCCATAGTGCATAAAAGGGAATGAACAGGGGCTGCGTTATTCATTTGCGCCCAATTCATTTCATCATGAACTGTGTCTAGTGTGAAAACAATGGTCGTTTGGACTTGGTAATAACATGCACTATATCCCCAACAAAAAATGGTATTTTGACTGTCAAGAATCACATGGAGAAAATGGCGCACGTGCTCTACAAATTTCATTTTGTCATCTTGTGGATGGCATACATTGACAATTGGTATTGCAACTTTAGTCAATTGACATATTTTGCAGCTGAAGTGGCTACAGTTGCAACTGACGGTATAGCTACAACTACGAGGTATCTGTATTAGCAACAATTTTGCAGGCTTGCATGTTTCTAGCTTGCCCATCTTCTTTCCTCAAACCTCTAGTTGCTCAAGTGGATGCAGTTACAAGTTCTGCACTTCCGTAGCTACAATTTGTCAATGCAGTATATCTTGGTGGCAACAGAGAATCAATATCAGCAAAATATCTTCCCTCTATGGATTGTTCCCTGGTTACTGGCTTGTCAAGAACAGAGTCTGGTATTGCATCAAGAGTCTCCTCCAAGAATGATTCGACTGTCTGCAGCAGAAGCATCTCAAAGTTAGTGGTTTTGCCATTTAAGAACTTCTATTTTAGAAAAGAAATTTGAGATCTACAAGACTATCATTTTCCTCATTTCCATTTACAACTTCAAGATTGATATTACAACTGGTATGTCAAAAGTCTTCGAAAATGCTCATAGGGGTAAGGTTTGTGTACGTGCGTTCATAGGAGTGAGTGTGCGTGCGTTGTGAGTGTCTGAGTTGTATGTGTAATCTAAAAAAAATGGTATGTCCAAAGTTTTGAAGTAATGCATCTTCATTATGTCATTCATTTTTGGGAGACATGATATTGCAGGAATAAGTGTTATAATTTTGTTGACTTACCTTGCAATAGCGCAATGCAGAGTCAGCTTTGCGTTTCCACAGGTTGTTGCCAGGTTCTGAGTGGAACAAGTGTAACAACGGCTGTGCCAAATCAAGTGAGTCTCTTAGCCATTGTCAAGGATAAAAGCAAGTGAGCTGAAATGTATGTAGAACTGCAAAAGGCTAATACAGGTAGCATTAGAATCAAGTTTTGTATTCTGATAAAATACAATACACGAACTTCCAACTGCTACTTCTTGATCAATTGGATGATAATACCATGCAAATTTATAAATTTGCTACATTACTGGAAATGTTTTCCGTGAGTTCATTTGTCAGTGTCCCACGTTTTGAATTCATATTCAGGCATACAGCATAGTCATTTATGATCCAGCAACAAAATTTTGCTGACAATTCTTATTACGAAATAAAAAGGTGCAATACACTATGGTGCGAAATGCACATGAAGTTCTAATACATGACAAAATAAGATAAATGTATCTGAATGGGAACACCGGAAATACAGCCAATTTCTGCAAATGGGATACTTGGATTGCAGTTCTCCACCGGTTAAAGTGACAATGCTCCATTTTATTATAAAATCCAATGGTAACTATCTTACTCATCAAAATGAAACTCATACCTTGACAGCTTGTCTCACGTTTGGCCTGCTGGGGCCATACCGTCCAATTATTGAATCACCATAAACCTGGTAGCTTTTGAGGATCTAAAAAAGAGAGTTCAGCCAAAGGAAGACATAGCTGACAGCTCAAAGCCAAAGAAAGACAAAAGCTTGTAGCTCAAACTAAGTATGTTTAATGCTAAACCTGGCGACGAGAAATGCATCTTGTTGGCTTGCCATAGATTTCCCCATCCACATGCCCTAGCATGTTCCATGGACTGGAAAGATCCACCAAAAGTTAAATCATCAAAGATGATAACGGGCATTGAAATTAGTACTCAAAGCAAATCCTTGCATAAAACGAAAAAAAAATGCAAGAATTTGTAATCTCAAAGCCTAAGAGCGGATCTACATACATTTTTCTTGGTTTAGTTTGCAAGTTGGAGAACAAAATGAAAATGTAGTAAAAGATTTTCAAAGAACATACTTATTATAAGCAGCCCGGCCAACCATTACACCATTTGCACCTTGTCTTATGGATAAACTAACCTGTGATGGAACAAAAGAGTTTTGATCAAACCATCACAGGGCTAAAATTTATTGAAGGTTGAAATGTCAGAATTGCATATTCTTGATTCCTAACAAGGGAGAAAAATGTGTTTAATAGGAGAAAGACTCAGATCTGATATCTTTATCTTCAGTACATGACAGGTTCTAGTTCTCTCCACAATTTTCAGGGTCTAAACCAAAATAATTGAATTCGAAATATTTGTTTTACAACATTGGACCATGAGTTTATTGAACTCGAAAAGTCAACTGCACTTTTTAGCCACAAGAAAAATGACTCACTTTAGAGGTAGCACAAAATGCAATATTCACATCACAAATAGACATACTGACATGAATACCACACCATTCAATGAGGTCTTGGACAGGGGTGGAGCTAACATGCGGGCAAATAGCCGGTTATCCCAGCCAATTGGCCCCATCTATCTGCGAGCTCAGCCCCATTACCCTTGAATCCTTGATGGTGGCGCAGCAGGACCTGCTGCCTGCACGTCCAGTCGGTCAAAACTCAAAACCAAAGGGACTAGTATATGGGGCTATTCCACTATTGTGTCTTGGTGGACATGTGAAGGCCAAGGTCCAACAGTGTGCTAGAACCCAAAGGTGACTGCACCAAAGGGACTAGTATATCAGTATGTGGGGCTATTCCACTATTGCGTTTCGGTGGACATGTGAAGGCCAAGGTCCAACAGTGTGCTAGAGCCCAAAGGTGACTGCACGATATTTCTTCACGGCTCAAACAAAACAAATGGTACTCATCAAGGTAGAGCAGGATTGGTCTTTGGCAACTAAACAAATGGATTAGTTGGCAAGTCATCTACTAGAAAATGTCCGGAGCAACGCTAGAACAAGAAAAATAAAGAAAACATCATCCAGAGCTTTCTTTGCACATCAATGAGCAGCACAATTTGCATCTCGACCAACATGACTAACAGAATCTGAAAAACACCTCATGCTAATCTCCAATATTTCATGCCAAATTTCCACAAAAAAGTTCACCGTTCCTCAACTTCACCAAGTAAATCAAAGTTGATTTGTCCGATTCCAAAAATCAATTTGTGGTCCATCCATAAACGGTACAATTTGTTAATGTTTGATTGGACATTTTAGCAATTTAAACCGATAATAGAGCATAAAAAGTATTTTTATTTAGTAATAATTTTGCATGCACTTTTCTCTATAACTTGTGTGATTGCACGATGTGAATGTGGTCTGTATATTTTTTTTCTTTTGATTTAACTTGTCGCTGGAGTTCACCCCACCTAAATACTTTTCCTGGCTCTGCCACTGGTCTTGGAAGTAGTAACTTGAAAGAATTGAAGCAACACCAGAGAGTGAATTTCACAGTGACCGACTCTTCTGCAGCTAAATGGAGCATTCAATGGTAAGACAAAAGCTTACTTCATCAATGGTAGTGATACCTCCATTTAGAGTAAACTTTACTTGTGGGAAGTCCCGCAGCAATGCAAAATAGTACTCATATCTGCGTTAATGTTGAGAAGAATACAAAATTAAAACCATTACAAGCAACCATGCTGAAAGCTGATATGACACAGAGCATTCAACGCGGGGGTGCTATAGTAAATTCTATCATAGCATTATCTTCTCTATCTAGGTGCCATGGCTAGGACTAACAATTCAGAATTAAGACTTTTCCCATTAGCTACCCAGGTTGGATATGGAAATCTCTTGGATATGTAGACTAAAAATCAGCATCGCAGAAAATAATAATTATGAATGTTTCAATAGTAGTGCTGAAGAAAATAGAAGAAAAAGACAGCAAAATAGCCTCAACATGACTCGATGTATTAATTATCAAGAGATATTAGCGGTGCCCTTGTACAAGTCATGAATATTTCCATGCATATAGATTTTTAAATAATCATATAGATTGGAAAACATACTTCAATGGAGGAACTTTCCGATTTTCTGCAGGACTGAGGCCGTTAAGCAATGCCTTCCGAGCATGAATGATGAAATGCCTAGTTGGTGATTTTGACACAACTTTATCTACAAACTCACCTGGTGAAAACACAACAATGAAGTTAAATGTTAGTCAACAGTATACCATATATTATAATATATCACTATGCCAGCAGAGTAGGGGAAAAGTAACTATCAATAAAGATGAATAGTTGAATCCTCATTAAAAGAATGTAAAACTATTAAAGTAATAGTAATTCTGGCTTCAAGGTTTCTTCTTAATATACTGATACACAGCTCTTCTCGTGTTCGAGAAAAAATTCTGGCTTCAAGGAAGAAAACATTGTTTCCAAAAAGTGAAATCAAAATACATATTTAAAATCATCCAAACATATGATACTGAAAGTACAATGTTGATATCAAATGTATCAGCTGGCAACAAAATCAGAAGATATGGAATTATTGAAGCTATCTAGCATAAGATGAATGAGGAAATCATCAAATTTTGCTGCTTAAGTATGACATGACACTTGAACCATGTGGCACAAGACAGTTTTTTCAAACTTAAATAACAAGGTGCCACCTGCTATGATATTGTTTCAAGTAAATATTAATAGATTTCAAAGTTTGTTTCAACTGAAACTATTTTTATCCAACATTTAGGAAAAGCATGATTCATAGGCCATAACCAGACACTGATCAGACATCAATCAACCACAATCTGCAGCTACCCTCAGTTGATGTACTACATTTCTTTAAAATTCTGGGTATAGCACGAAAAACGAATTGCATTTGCAGCTTATCCCCGTTGCTCATTTTCTTCACATACATGATCCAATAGGGTTTAACCACAAGTCGGAATGTGTATGACCCGGTACGGTACAGCGTAAACTAAACTCAAAAGTCTCATTCTAATATTTGAAAAGCCTACTGAAGATATTCGGAAGTCAAACATGTCTGAAGAAGACTCACATAGTTCTTCATAAGAGTCATGATCATCAACACCAATTCTGCATTTAACGCTTACAGGGACATCGCAGTTGGCTGCAATAGCTGACATAGCATCCCCTACAAACTTCAGAAAACTGAATCAAACATCAAATAAGGACAGAAGGAAAACAGATCACATCTAATTGTGGCCTTGCTATGATGAACTCATGCAGCAAACCTCTGGATCAAGCATTAGTCGAGCACCAAAGCAACCATGACCAGCAACTTTGCCGCTGGGGCAGCCACAACTGACAGAAAAATGGTGTACGAATATATGAATATTAGAATATTCCGCGTGATTATACAAGATAAAACAAGCGAGACTGTTACTTTAGGTTGATCTCATCGTATGAATAAGCATTTGCAAGTTTAGTTGCCTTTGCCAGATTTTCCAGATTACTTCCACCGATTTGCAGCACAATAGGATGTTGGTCCTCAGGAAATGCTAGAAACCTATCCTGCAAATTTCGTCAATAAATATTTGAATCCATCAGCTCCACCCATACGCATTTATATAATGTTCAGGCTCGATAAATAAACTCTTGAAAAGTTGCAAGACAGGACGCTCACCAAGTTATCCTTCTGGTGCACAATAGTCTCGGCGACGACCATCTCCGTGTAGAGCCACGCGTGCCGCGAGATGAGCCGCGCGAGCGTCCGGTAGTGGTTGTCCGTCCAGTCCATCATCGGCGCGACGCTGCAGGGGAACCAAAGCATGGGACACCACGCCACGAGCCAAAGCAGGTCAGCGCCCCCTACATACCTTTTACTCAAGAAGTACCCCACAGCCCTATCTGGCTCCGCTCACCTGAACAATGGAGGGAGGTGCTTCCCCGCTGCCGGCGCGGGGGAGGAGCTCGCCGCTCGGCACGGCCGCGCCCCGGGGTTGCGCGGTGAAAACCGGCCCCGGAATAAGGCCCCGGAGATGCCGGGGGCTAGCGGTGGTGTGACCAGGGCGTGCTTCGCGGCGGACCGCATCGCCATGGCCGTCCCGAGCACCCCCGCGGCTTCCTAGTGCGGCCGCCGCCACCTCTGCTGGGGATACGGTTGCTGCCTTGCTGGTTTGCGAGGGGTGAGTGGGGGTGGCGGTTCGGTCAGGGCCACCGCCCGATCTGAGGCGGACGGTAAAGATTGCGTCTTTGTCTTGACTAGGTGCAAGGAACGCAAGAAATTTTAGTTTGCATTGTATCATTTTTCTGTGGCTGCCTCACGGGTCCCATCTGCTACCCTTATCCCCACAGGAGTCCCAATCAACAAGGTGAGCTCCAATCCCTGGCTCAATGGCGGCTTGCTGCCGCTTACAAGCTGAATTATTTGCGCTCTTTTGATTCTCCTCCTTGGAGGTTATCCCCTAGAAATCTCACCTGCGAGCTTCTTTTTCTAGCTAATCCAGTCCGCTCGGTCTCTCTGCAAGCCCGCACGTCGGCTATGGCGCAGGATGATCCGGTTGTTTCTGCTCAGTGGCTGCACCTGCACCTAGGAGCGCCTGACGTTAAGGTACCTACAAAATTAATTCGTCAACTCTGCATGCTCCTCTTCAGTTAGGATATTTGTTTGCTTCTTTCAGGTACGGAGTAGCATTTTAGGAACAGTTTTGTTCCTCATTTACCATCCAACTATCCCCTATAAGTCTATAATAGTAGCACGTGGAGAACATAAACAGTTTTCCATGGAGCACTATGCACTTGTGAAAGTCTGTCAAATTTATGTTACATCCTTTCATGTCTTGTGTTCTTATTGTGCCCATAAAGAATTATGGAGTCACAGAAGGATGTTTTTTTGTGACTGTTATCTACCTTGTTTTAGGTTTTGGATGCTTCCTGGTACATGCTGGTAGAGAACAGGGATCCATGGGAAGAATACCAGGTTTTCAGAATGAGCTACAACGTGCTTGTCTTTCAAAAGAAAAACTGTAACGTGTTGCATCTCCCTTTTTGAGATAATTCTTGCCGCTAAAGTGTTATGATTCCTCAGGTGGCACATATCCCTGGTGCGTTGTTCTTCAACATAGATGGCATAGTCGATCAGAAAACTGACGTGAGAAATCTTTCAGGATATTTCGATGTTAGCTTAGTTGAAGTAAATAAGCAACAAGTTTTTTCTGGTGCTTTTGATGATTGATTGATATAGCCTTTACTCAAACCTCATGTATTTAAATTTTGTCGCCAACTGACTGGAAGCTTATGTTTCAATTACTTACTGCAAGATGGCCATATAAAGCTTTTTATCTTCTTTTTTCTGAAGCATCACTGTAAGAATACATATGTTGCTCCTATGTAGGATATATGCTGACCCCATGTCATTGTTTCAGTTACCACACATGTTGCCATCAGAAGAGGCTTTTGCAGCAGCAGTTTCTGCGCTGGATATAAAAAACCAGGATAAAGTTATTGTTTATGATGGAAAAGGATTCTTCAGTGCACCTCGTGTTTGGTGGTAAGCAGAATGTTTGGATACGCTTAATCATAATGATGAACCTTACTGAACTTGCTTTTTATACGAGTTGTTGGTAAAAATAATAATAATAAAAATATGTAAAGATGTTGATATTATCAAGGATTCCATTGTCTTCTGTTTGTGTGTATATGCTACCTTGTTCTTATGACTCATCAGTGTACTGGTTTCTTTTCCAAACCAGAGTGACCGCTCATTGCTTTACTCGATTAACATCCTTTACTTATGCACAAGATGATGACTTCATTTATAATTATCAATTAATAGGATGTTTAGAGTTTTTGGGCACAATAAAGTTTGGGTGTTAGATGGAGGTTTACCTCAGTGGCGAGCTTCAGGGTTTGATCTTGGAAGTGCCAACCCTGATGATGCAGTTCTTAAATCCAAAACTGCCAATAAGGCTGTTGAAAGGGTTTATAATGGTGAACTGGTGAGTCGGATATAGCAATGTTGTACTCATGATTGCTCAAAATTCTTTTCGCTCATTGGATAATGACCCTTTTTTTCCCTGTGCAGACAAATACAATCGCATTCAAGACTGAATTTCAGCCTCATCTATATTGGACACTGGAAAAGGCTAGTCCATTTTTCACTTGAAAACTCTAGGCTTGCATGCATAGGCTATAGTCCATTTTCACCTGAAAACTCTAGTCTTCCATGCATAGACCATACAGATATGCATTCAATATGACCGTGGACTAGTGCGTGTGGTTTTTTTTCCATTGCTCCCTTAATGTTTGCTGGAAGCCTGGAACTCCCTAATAATATGGATTATTCAAAAAAAGAGTTATGAAAATTGGCAACTATAAATGAAACCATTATTTTCAATGATTATTCCCTTGCGAAATGAGTTGCTTGATTCATGCAACAGGTCGTGCATAATGTTGCTGCTAAGAACTACCAACAAGTAGATGCCAGATCAAAGGGCAGGTAACATCTTGTACTCTTTATTCGTTAGTAATTCAGACTGTAGCAGTACATTATAAAAGTTCTGGCGGTAACTAAATGTGGCATGCAAAACTCTTATGAACTTTGGTTCGCAAAGACTGTCTTCCAGTTTCAAGCATAAATGAAAAGAGACTTCACCTTTTGTGGATCTGTTAATTGTTAAAATAAATTTCAAATATAAATTCACTGCATAGGCAGATGATGCATGTTTTGTTATTTGATCCTCTTCCTGAATTGCCTGCAGTTTCTTGTTATGCTGAAGAAAACTCCTGGTTTTGAATTCTCAGATTTGATGGTGTAGCACCAGAACCACGGGAAGGAGTAAGAAGTGGACACATACCAGGAAGCAAATGTGTTCCGTTCCCAGAGGTGTATAATTCAAATATTCAGTACATCACATAATACTTGGATAACCATAAATTGCATGCTAAGAAATGATGCTGCTGAACTTGTCCCAGATGTTTGATGGTGCACCAAGGCTTCTGTCCGCTGAAGAGCTGAGGCAAAAGTTTCAGCAAGCAGGTTTGGATTCTTCTGTAGCTAACTTTTCTAATCTGGAACTTGTAATTTCCCATGTTCATTGGCAAGGAAGAAAGCAACAACTTCTTCAAAGTACAAAAATATGAGAAGCAGAACACGACTACATTGATAATTAAACTATATAGGTCACACTTAGAAGCAAATTTGTTTAGGTATATCACATATGTACAGAATGTCTGAAAAGTATGGCAGGCAATAACAATAATAGCAGTGCATTCTATGTTTATCCAGGAATTTCTCTTGACCACCCTATTGTTGTCAGTTGTGGATCTGGCGTGACTGCCTGCATACTTGCTCTGGTCTGGAATCTTCCCCAGTTGTCTTGGATTTTGCCATGTATCTGTGAAGCAATCTCTAATAATATCCTATTTGCAGGGGCTCTATAGAATTGGGAAGCATGATGTTCCAGTTTATGATGGATCTTGGACAGAATGGGAAGCACAATCAGATTCTGATTACCCAATAGCTACCACTGCTGCTGCTTAAAATCCCCAACTCTAAAGAGATGCGAAACAGTCCATCCATCCTGGAGCATTCAGTTTAGAATGTCGGCAAAGATGACATTTCCATGTTACAAGCTTTGCACTTAAACAAAGGCAAAGCTTATAAGGGCAAGAAATGCCCAATATGATCTATGTTGTCCTGTGACAGAAAGAGATAAAGAGAACATGAAGCAGGGACAGAAAGTGCACCCTTGCCCATTCTTGTGACCCTATTGTCAGCATCAAACTTATGGTTGACATATACTAGCGTCATTGTATTTACCATACAGATTATCATGCTCACGATATTGCAGCTAAATGAGTTAAGCATGGCAAATTCTTGTTTTTGGATCATAATATGATGATTAATGTATGAGAGTTTCAACTCTCATAGCAATTTTTATTTTGCAAAGTCGATTAAATTGGATATGGAAATTGTTTTCTTCTGAGTTCTAAATGAGCAATTGAGAGGAGTCAAACGGTAGGTATCTTAAACAGAAAAAAGGCAGCTGTCTGTTTGTCTGTCTCAGTAAATGTGCATTTGTAATTAAAAGACAACGTCTGCTACCATTAGAGAGTTAAACTTACTCTTATAATGGGCCATGGAGCTAGGAATTGCTTTGAACATCCACGTGCCATGGCTTATCACGCCCTTTACAACATATGGCTAAATGAACTGAGCAATCAAGCATGTAGTCATCTTTACACCAAATCTGCAATACGCATTAGCATGTAGTCATCCAGCAGTCTCACTAGGAATTACTTTGCTCCCAGACGTTCAGACCATGCACAGTTCCCAGTACCGTGTTAAACTAAAACAAGAGTGCAACAAGAGTCTCACAAGAGAATTGCACCAAGAGGACTGCTGGATTCAGCTAAAAGTGGTATAATTTGTCAGTGAATATGCTATAGCAGCAGCAGATTCCGAATCAGCCGGCACATGTTTCATCACAATCACAGTGCACTTCTGCAATCCCAGAAGTATCCTCACTCTCACTAAATATTGTGGATTGTCCAACATTCGTTCCGAGATCATCAGCTACCATAAAGGCCCGAGCACCATCCTTTTGATGTACCCAGCTGTATCCACGACCTTTCACAACACCACGACTACTCATCAGTGCCCTAACAGCTGATGCATCGCCATGTCTGCCCAAGGAAGCATATATGTTTGATAGAAGCACATAAGGTGATGGATTCTTTGGGTCAAGGCGGAATAGATGCTTTGCAGCACATTCCCCCAGTTCAGCATTGTGATGTACCACACAGGCAGCTAGTAGAACTTCCCACACTATAGAATCATCCTTGTATGGCATTTTATCTATTACAGCCTCGACTTCAACAAAATGACCAGCCCGCCCCAGTGCATCTATGAGGCAAGTGTAATGCTCAACTAGTGGTGTAATCCCATAATTGCTCTCCATGGAATTAAAGAATACAATGGATTCATCGACAAGCCCAGCGTGACTACATCCTGTCAGCACAGCAATGAACGTCACACTGTCTGGCTTCTGTTTTGTAGTTAGCATGTACTCAAACAATTCTACAGCTTTCTCTCCAAAACCATTCTGAGCATATCCATGTATCATCTCATTCCATGCCACTATGTTCTTCGCAATCATGCAATCAAAGGAAAGGCGTGCATCATCCATGTTGCCACATTTAGCATACATGTCGATCAGGGCACTGCCAACATAGACATTCTGATCATAGCCATCTTTTAGAACCTGTGTATGCATCTGCCTGCCTTGAGGTATGGATGACAATCTAGCACATGAGTTGATCATACTAGCATAGGAGGATTCTGTGGGAAACATTTCGTTTTCTCGCATCTGCTTGAAGAAGTTGAAGGCCTCTTCATTCAAAGAATGGATAGTCAAACCTGATATCATGGAATTCCAACATACCACATCTCTTTGTGTCATCCTATTGAAAATGGTCTGAGCAAAACCAACCTGACCACATTTTGAATACATATCCACCAGACCATTTGCAACAAACATGTCGTTGTGAAGCAAAAGTCTTACTGAAGCAGAATGCAGTTGCTTGCCCAGTTCCAAAATTCCTAATCTAGAGCATGAGCTGAGGATCACAGCCAAGGTTGTCCTGTCAGGCTGCACATTTTGATGTTGCATCCTCCTGAACAACTCAATTGTGTCCTGGTGCAGTTCCTCCTGGCAGTAACCAGATAACAGAGTGTTCCAAGTAGTCACACTTGGCTTTGATATCTTCTCAAACATTGCACGAGCAGAAGGAACATCCCTCGCCTTAATACAAGAAGCGAGCATGTTACTATAAGTGACCTCATTGGGCTCAAAACCTGACTCTTGCATGAGGTCCAGCACTCCCATGGCCTTAGCATAGAGGCCCACCTGGCCATATCCAGTTATAAGGATGTTCCAAGAAACGATACTGACGCTGGGCAATGACTCAAAGACTTTCATGGCCTCGTCCACCTCCATGCACTTTGCATACATATCCATCAACGAGTTTCCAACGTGTTGGTCTGATCCAAACCCTTTCCTGACAACCAATGCATGAATGCACTGTCCAAGCCTGATTGCACGAACGATGCTGTACTCACAAGAGCAAGCCTGTGCACATGCGCCGAGAACACTGGAGACAGCCACCGGATCAACACGGACCCCGCTTCTGCTCATGCGTGCAAACAGCCTGAGTGCATCGTCCACGGCCCCGCTCTGCGCCAGCCCGCCCATCATCGCCGTGAACGCCACCTCGTTCGGGCGAGCCATCCCGTCGAACAGCCTGACGGCATCATCGACGCTCCCGCACTTGGTGTACATGCCGAGGAGCGCGTTCTCGACGAACTGGTTCCCGTCGAGCCCCACCTTGACGGCGAGCCTGTGGCAGCGCCTCCCGTCGTCGAGCGCGGCCACGGCGCCGCACGCGCTCAGCACGCTGGCGAGCGTGAAGTGCGTCGGCGCGAGGCCCTCCTGCAGCATCCCCTCGTACATCCCCAGCGCGTCCCCCGGCGAGCCCGACCGCGCGACGGCGGCGATGACGGTGTTCCAGGAGATGGCGTTCCGTTCGGGCATTCCGCCGAGCAGGTCCCGGGCCGCGGCGAGGTCCCCCGCGCGGCAGGCCGCCGAGATCGCGGCGTTGTGGGAGTAGACGTTGGGTCGGGGCAGCGCGCGGAAGGCGCGGAGCGCGTGGCACGGCAGGCCGGAGAGGGAGTAGAGCTCGACGAGGCGGTTGAGGAGGAAGGTGTCGGCGGCGAGGCCGGCGGCGAGGACGCGCGCGTGCGCGGCCTTGGCGTGGGCGCGGCTGGGCTTGGGGCCGCCGCTCCGCTTGATGCAGGCCTGGAGCACGGCCGCGAGCTGGGCCGCTAGGTTCGCCATCGCAGTCGTCACTCGACGTCAGTCACAACATTTTATACTGCTCGAGAGATTTCAATTCGTGCCTGGGCCGTAGAATTGAAGTCCAGATCCTTCTTCCTTCCTCTACTTAGCCCGCTTTAAAAAAGTCCTAGAAAATTTTCTTCATTCAAAACGACACGGCTCTAGTGTATTCATTCATTATCCGATTTGCCGGATACCAAGATGAAACAAATTCTAGAGTCGTGTCTGACCATTCAGGTTCAGTGTTACTCTAAACGTTTAAACAGATTAAATAGTCATTTAAACGGACTAAACAATGATTAAACAGAATAAACGGTTGATTAAACATACACAGTAAGTCACTATGTAGCATGTACACGGTATGTGCACGGACTAAACGGCTGTGTAGGCGAACAGTGGATACCCTGTAACAAACCATAAGGGCAAACAATCAGATACCCTGTTACAAACCATACGGGCAAAACGAGACTTTCCATCAAGAAAATGGTGATCTAATACAGTCTCAAATTTCATTTAAAACGAAGTTAAAACATTTCCAATACTACAGTCTTTTCACTCCTATAGCAAAGATACAGTTTTCCAAGCAATTGGGGGAACTCTATTGGTGGGTAGCAAATTAAAGATACAGTTTCCAAGCAATTGGGGAAGGAACTCTATTGGTGGGTACGGATGTGGGGGCAAGGACACTACTAGACACGTGACAAGGTAGTCATTCGGCGAAGAATAAACATAAACGGAGGAAATAGAAGGAACAATCCTGGATGGTTGGACCACGATCCGACGATCAATGGAAGAACAAAGGGGAGGCTTGGCTGGTGAGCACAGGATAGAAAGAACAGGACGGGTGCCGGCCTGCACCAACTCGACCAGCTCAACGATCGCAATCAATCGACGCCTTGTTTTGCGTCACCGTGTCTCGCAAATTATATTGTTGCCATCCAGCCCCGCGCGAGACCCCATCAACCTGGACGATAATTTTTTTTTTTTTTGAAACAATCAACCAGCTAGCCGGTAATCATATGGACTGGGCCGGCCGGTCACATCAAGTCCACGAGTCACCCCGTCGGTTTGCGCGCGAATTTTTAAACGCCTCGCTCCTTATCCGCCGCTGCCACCTGATTCTGATTGGCGCCTCGCCGTCCGGAGTGCCCTGCCTGCACAGGACCCGGTCGCGCGCGCGGAGCCCAGTCGTGTGTCCAGGAGGCCGGAGCAGGCAGCTAGCGCAACCATGCAACCTGCCAACCTGGGCTCTGGCTATATATATTCGCGTCTTCCACCAAGTCCTCTTCATTCTCTCGTCGTCGGCGATCACGCAGGTGTGCTCTCTACCGGAATAGCCGAGAGCTTGAGGCAGCAGCCAATCAGCAATGGCCATGGCCAGGTCTTGCGACCTCGTCCTGCTTGCTCTTCTTGCTGCAGCAATGGCGGCGTCTCTGCCTCTGGCCCTCGCCTACGACCCGAGCCCTCTCCAGGACTTCTGCGTCGCCGACGCCGCTTCCGATGGTACGCGCGTTTCATCGTTCGTCCACCATGCGCTTGCGATATGAACTCGTCAATGGCGGCCTTGCTAATTCATATCCTGATGGATCGCGCGCAGTGTTCGTGAACGGGGCGGCGTGCAAGGACCCGGCGCGCGTGTCGGCCGGCGACTTCGCCTTCTCGGGCCTCGACGCCCCCGGCGACACGGCGAACCCGTTCGGCTCCAAGGTGACCCCGGTGGACGCGCGCGCGGTGCCGGGGCTCAACTCGCTGGGCGTCGCCATGGCGCGCCTCGACCTGGCCCCGGGCGGGCTCAACCCGCCGCACACGCACCCGCGCGCCTCCGAGGTGCTCACCGTCGTCGAGGGCCAGATGCACGCCGGGTTCCTTGCCGCCGACGGGACGCTCTTCGCCCGGGTGCTGTCCGCGGGCGACGCCTTCGTGTTCCCCAGGGGGCTCGTGCACTTCGAGTTCAACTTCGGCGCGGGCCCGGCCGTGGGGATCGCCGGCCTCAGCAGCCAGAACCCGGGGCTCGTCCGCGTCGCCGACTCGCTCTTCGGCGCCACCCCGGGCGTCACCGACGACGTGCTCGCCAAGGCGTTCAGGATCGACGCCGCCACCGTGCAGAGGATCAAGGCGCAGTTCGCCACTAAGAAGTAACTCGACTAGCGATCATCGTTGGTCTCCATGGGTGTCAGTCAATTTGTGTGATTGTGTCGTAGAAGTTTGATTTGTTATGATTAATTTCTCCTGTGTGTGGTGTATTTATGCACGCCCTCTGAAAATAAATTATTTTTCCGGTCAAAAGTTGACATCTTCATTGAAACTATTTATTGTAGTTTTTAAATGTTTTCCTTTTTATATTTTTGTACGCACGGATATTACCCGTATTATATTTTCAGTCGATTCCTCCTATGCAATGTGAGAATTTGAGTTTAATCCATGGCCTTCGAAGTTCATAAAAGAACATTTCAATATTGTAGTCTCTACACCACAGCGTTAAATATTCAGTTATTATTACAAATCAAGAATCATGTATGGAGGAAAAAAATGATGAATTTAACAAATAGCTTATTATAAACAAAGCTTATTACACAACCGCCACATTTTTTTGCGAAGATCTATAAAGCCATGGACTACAACACTCGACAAGTCTCTGATATAGTATTTCTACCCTCCTCTTTCTGAACAAAGTACAAAATTTTATCCAGTGTGTCGTCTTGAAAAGTATCAGTAAATAAGGATGTGTTCACTTTATCAAAACAATATCGTTTCTGTTTAGCCATGGCCAACTAACAACACTTACACTACTAAATATTTTGCTTCCACCTACCCAAATCCCAAACAAACTGGACAGAGATTGTCACACAAGCATGGGGCCACGTAGGTAACCAGCAGATCTGTTGAGCCGGGAGTGTCAGGAACTCAGGATGGGCTGAAGCAACAAGATGCAACGGGTGGGACATGACATTTTAGTTTTCGTTAAAAGGAAACAGAGCGCGCTGCCCCCAATCGGCCCAACTAGCTGGAAACAACATTATTTTTTTTCATAACTACTTGAGGCACATAGGCATTCTATGTAAATTAGTATTTTTTTAAAAACTGATCTCTAGGAGAAAAGACCACCCCACGATATTGTATTAAAAAAAATCTTTTCACACATATAAAAAAAATCTGAACTCCTACGCCACACGTACGGGGCGGTATTGTATTAAAAAAAATCTGAACTCCAACGCCACACGTACAGTGGCTTGTTGCCCGTGAGAAAAATTGAATCCTTAACCGTCTTTTGGGGACAAGCGAGAGAATTTTTTTTGTGGCAAGATGGGAGTCGAACTCCCGATCTGGTGATTCCCATCACGGACTTCCACCAGCGGGGCTAAAGCCTGCTTGCTGACTAGTGATTTTTTTTGAACTTAATCTAGTGAATTTTTGAGACGTAGCATCTAGCTTGATGGGCATTTCGTACTTAGCATTATTCTTACGAAGATTGGATAATATATATAATTAAATACGTTAACCAAAGCACGATTATGAAGTTGCATTGACTATATCATCCATCTAAAAGGCAGTGTCGCAGAGGAAAAGGAGTCAGGCATGCACTTCAAGTCTTCATCATCCTCAGGGCCTGTTTAGTTCCACCACAAAATTTTTTGCATTGGAATCTTACTAATTTGAAGTACTAAATGAAATCTATTTACAAAACTTTTTGCACAGATGGGTGGTAAATCGCGAGATGAATCTAATGATACTAATTAATCTATGATTAATCAATAATTAGCTGACGGTTACTGTAGCATCACTGTTGCAAATCATGAATTAAGTAGGCTCATTATATTCGTCTCGCGATTTACAGCCCATCTATGCAAAAAGTTTTGTAAATATACTTCATTTAGTAGTCCATGCATGTGTCGAAATATTCGATGTGACGGTTTTTTTTGTATTTACGAGGTTTATGGGATGGAAAGCCCTAAGCGGTGTTAGCCTTGCACTGGGACCCGGTAAGGCAGATGGTTTTGCAACTGGATCAGATGTGACTAGCTAGGCCGTCGGAGCAAGTTCTGAAGAATCTGATGAGCCAATAATGATGATGCGCCATTTAGCCTAGATCCGAGGGAGGAGGATAAGCACCGGACGACGCCGACGGACATCTCACATGCGGATCCCCGGCAGCGTGTGCTAGCTACCTAGCTAGCTTTCCGATGACGAGGCACGCGCATGGCATGTCCCGTTGGTCCTCCCGGTCTGGGCCAGCGTGGCTCAGAGCAGCGTTTAGGCTGATCTCAGCAGCTTATCTAGCAGCCTGTGTATATTATCCACGCCAGCGGCATGTGGCTAAATTTGAACCGTCCGGCAGGAGACTTTAGAATTGTTTGCTTGTCTTCTTGGCCTGCTGACGAAGATTTAGACTGCTGACGTGGACAACTTACATAAGCGCTAGGTAGGCTGCCGAGGTCAGTCTTATAGTTACGCCCACTCGTCCGCGTCTCAAACGCCAGATCAGCTCACGCAGGGTGCGGTGGTGGTGGACCTCACGTACCATTCAATCCTCTGCAGAGTCTGCCGGCAACGTGGAGCAACGGCAGAGGTGGTTGGCAGGTGCACAGTGCAAACCGCTCGCTTCAGCCGGCGTGGAGTGAATCGCCGACTTCATTCTCTCTCTTGATTTCTCTCTCCCACGTCGGTTCGAGCTGATGTGGATCTCTATTTCGCCGGCTAACGTGGCTCCATAATACTTGCTCATGTGGCCAACAAGCAAATAAAATTCCTATTTGTTTCCGCTTTTCTAGACTTCACTTTCGTAAGAATCAGAATTCTGAGATAAGCCAACTGTGTAGAGAATCGGCTGTCTGAATAAGCTGGGTGTTTGGCAATCCTGATTATTTTGAGTCGATTCTCTGAGCTGAGTGGTAAAATGTCTGAAATACCCTTAAGGCTGATAATATCTCATTTATTTTCTAAATACGAGCATAATTCAATAATTCTTATAATTTTTGACAATCTTGACCACATAATTATATTACTATTAGATCAAATAGATTAATATCACAATTACACCGAGATGTACCAGCACTAATTTCTAAACATTGAGTACATAAATGATGGAAACAACTAATTTCTAAACTAAATCAGTCAGTGTCGCCGGCGCTACTCCAATCAGCACAACTTCAAAGGGTGGGGGGGCGCACTGCAGGGCCGGAGCCGGCGGAGGATATGCTCGACGTCGTGGAGGGAAAGGCCGTCAATCATGGGCCGGCGGTGCTGCTCCAGAAGGTAAAACAAGTGTGGCGGCGTACCTTGGCAGGGAAGGCAGCGACTGCTCTGGTTCCTTGTAGATCCGGGGGTCAGGGACCACGGGTGCGCGGGGAGGGGTCTCAGGGAGGGAGGCGCTGGGAGGAGGGCACGGGTCAGGGCCCGGCGGGCGCACCTTCACTCACAGCGGTGGCGGCGCGATTCCAGGCAACCATCGCAGATCCAGGCGGCCTGGAGCCGATTCGGCAGGGAGGAGGGACGCCCGGAGCACAGGGCGGCGGCACAGCAGAGGGCCGCCAACGCAGGAGAGGGGCGGCGACGATAAAGGGCAGGGGATGTGGGGGGTATCAGGAGGAGAGGGGTAACGGGAGGGGGAGGAGTATCGGGAGGAAAAATGGCTCGCTTCTCCCGTGTGCGAGGTTGGCGATGCGTTGGGAAGAATCATGTTTTACGTTATATCGGAGATTCCCACATAAGCAGCGTTTGCGATAAGCGGGGAAAAAAAAGCGAGACGTTTGTGCGGGATTTTAGCTTATTCTCATCGAGAATCAGCTTTTAATCAGAAACAAAGAGGCCCAAAGGGCAGAGCCGGCGGGCACGCATGCAGATCTGGCTGGCCATCCACCCACAAGGCCACGAACGACCGTGATCCATCATCCATTCATCAGTTGAGTCCTGTCCATGCTGGCTAGCTCGCCATGTCGTAGCTATCCCATCCCAAGGTATTCCATGATCGATCGATCGATCGTGTCTCAAATCCAACTCCCACCACCGATGCTCGTAAACAAGGACACCGATGCTCGGGAAGGTTTTGGAACCAAGCCGGGCCGGCTGCAAACAGCCGTGACGCTGAGAGATCAATTCGATTCATCCATCGGCCGTGTTTGGATCACAGCCTGAATTTTTTTTTACAAAAAGACAAATACATATATGGAGTACTAAACGAAATTTATTTGAGAAATTTTTTTATGAATGAATGTAACTTTTCGACACGAATCTAATGAGCCAAGTTCCATCATAAATTGGCTACATTGATGCTACAGTAACTGTGCATAACCATCCACTGATCGTACGGTCAAATACCTATTAGCTACAATAATTGCTACAACATTATAGTCGTGGAGCTAGTTTTATAATTAAACTTTATTTAATACTACGAGTACTAGTTAGTGGTCAAAGCATAAAAAAAATTATAAAATTTTTTCAGAGCCATCCAAACACGGCCATCGCCTTGAGGACGAAAAGAACAAGACAAGACACTAGCAGTTGTTGGGTTGGGTTGGGATTTGGGAACACCACAGCGCGCGTGGTCTGCTCTTGAAAGCCGATTACCATCCGTTGACCAGACTACCCATACCCGCTGATGACGCAGGCCCCGTTCGTTCGCCGTTCCGGAGCAATCTCATGAACACCCATAATTTTATGAGGCCCTGTTT
Organism: Panicum virgatum; assembly: GCF_016808335.1. NCBI lineage: Eukaryota > Viridiplantae > Streptophyta > Magnoliopsida > Poales > Poaceae > Panicum > Panicum virgatum. Next base: position 5,067,713 of record NC_053136.1, read on the forward strand.
AGTATCAAAATTTTTTTTATAGTACCTGTCACATCGATTTTTTGACACATGCATGAATCATTAAATGCAGTTGAAAAAAATAATTAATTACACAGTCTAACTGATTAGCACGAGATAATTCTTTTAAGTCTAATTAGTCCATAATTGAACATTATTTATCAAATAACAACGAAATGCGCTACAGTACCAAAACTCAAATTTTTTTCGCGAACTAAACACAGCCTGAAATTCTTCGTTGGTGTTGCTCATCAAATCCTCATCGGCTTCTCGTTCACCGATACTGTACCGCTATTATAGTATCCACTAATTTGACCGTTTGCCGCTAGTTCAAGATTCCCAATCAAAGCTAGCCGTTGCCATGTCGTCGACACCGAAAGTATAGATTAGAAGTCGTCACATGCGGTGTTTGCCATATTTATAAGTACTATATGTCATAGATAGATCGTATAATCTATTAATACAAATGTTAACAATATTTTATATGAATTTATTTAAATTTGAAATTGTTTAACTTCTAAAAAACGAGAGTTGTATTATTTTTAAACACGGAGCGAATATTTTGAAAAAAAAAATGCATACAACGTTCGCTCGCGATTACAGCGGTGCGCCGGCACCACACAGCGCGGCTCACGTCTGCATCCGCACACGGCACTCTCCAACGCCCCCACCCGGTAAACGAGTCGGTGTCATCACCGCCCCCCCCCCCCCCCCCCCCCCCCCCAAATCCCCTCTCCCTCTTCCTTCAAGCAATTTCAAATTCCTCACCCGGTAACCTCACCTCACCCGCAGGGCCTCCCCGTCAGGCCGTCACGCCTTCCCAATAAAAACACCCTCCCACCAGCCGCTCCCCACGTTTCACCCCCAACCTCGCGCGGCGCCTCCTCCCTCCCAGACTCCCTCCCACCTCGCCGCAACCCTAGCCCCACCGCCTCGCCGCCGCCGCCTCCGCCGCCATGAGGGAGATCCTGCACATCCAGGGCGGGCAGTGCGGGAACCAGATCGGGGCCAAGTTCTGGGAGGTGATCTGCGACGAGCACGGCATCGACCACACGGGCAAGTACGCCGGCGACTCCGACCTCCAGCTCGAGCGCATCAACGTCTACTACAATGAGGCCAGCGGCGGGCGGTTCGTCCCGCGCGCCGTGCTCATGGACCTCGAGCCGGGCACCATGGACTCCGTGCGCTCGGGCCCCTACGGCCAGATCTTCCGCCCCGACAACTTCGTCTTCGGCCAGTCCGGCGCCGGGAACAACTGGGCCAAGGGGCACTACACCGAGGGCGCCGAGCTCATCGACTCCGTCCTCGACGTCGTCCGCAAGGAGGCCGAGAACTGCGACTGCCTCCAAGGTACTATCGTCCCCCTCAACAGATCTGGCCGTCCTGTTAGAAATGTTGGCAGTTCCGGGGCGTTTTGGGGGCTTTCAGCTTGCGGATCTAGTGCATTTTGCTTAGAGTGATATGTCGCAATGTTCTGGTCGCGGCTCGTAGATCTAGCCGTTTGTTTGATTTACATCGAAACCAGTAGATCTGGGCGTTTTCCCCACCATTTATGTGTGTGCATTCTATTTAACCGCTTACTGGATGAAATGCTTGCCTCGGTTTCCACGGATTATTGCTTGCCGTGCGTTGTTATACGGGTCAAAGTACCCAGATCCCGTGATTCTGCAATTGCTCGAGTGGTTCTGGTAGCTAGCAGCAAGCTTGTGGCGTTCAGGACATTTAATTTGGCATTTCTGTGCGCATGGTTAGACTTGATTGGCATAATCCCTAACAGAAAATTTATTTGGGCTCTATATGTTGGCTCGCGTGTGGTCCTGTCAAAGCTGTATTAAACCATTCAACTTTGGAGATGTGAGCTCATGTAACTGATGAGTAATCGCAACAATTTTCATCTCACTTTGTATTCAAACTCTATTGCTTGTTCCTGACTCTTTGCACTTTTTATATAAACTGTTAACTTTGTTTTCATTTGATCAGTTTTGTTGGACTTATCTGATACTTGTATTTATTTTATCTGTGTATGAAGATCATGCAACTGGCTGTGCCTTTTACAAAATCCATCGCCGTCCACTAAAGTAGTTTACAACTCATCTTGCCTAGTGGTTGCTGAAGGTTATGTGCTTGTGATTCATGTTAGGGTGTTGCATTTTGCTTATTTGTCCATCTTGATGTCCTCTTATCTTTTTCCCTGCATCTTGATGGACAACTAGAATCTCTGGTGTTGGATGTTGTTATTGTTATCGTTTTAATTTAGGCTTAGCTGAGAAATCATGTCTGAAATAATCGTTACATTGTCTTTTACAGGATTTCAGGTTTGCCACTCGTTGGGTGGAGGTACTGGCTCTGGTATGGGCACCCTGCTCATCTCAAAAATCAGGGAGGAGTACCCAGATAGGATGATGTTGACGTTCTCAGTTTTCCCATCGCCGAAGGTGTCTGATACTGTGGTAGAACCTTACAATGCTACACTCTCCGTTCATCAACTTGTTGAGAATGCTGATGAGTGCATGGTCCTCGACAATGAAGCTCTTTATGACATCTGCTTCCGCACTCTGAAGCTTGCTACACCCACCTGTAAGTTTGGATTGCTACTTTGCTCAGTTCCTGCATGCAGCTTCAGTATTTATTGATCATTGATTTCATAAAGAGATAGGAGCGCTTGGAGACTAGCTATTAATGTGCCTGAACCTTGAACTTATTTCTTTCGGGTTTCATCTCTAGCCTACCCCAACTTGCTTGGGAAAAAAGGCTATGTTGTTGTTGTTGTTGTTGTATTGATTTCATATCATGGTACAGAAGTGGATTGTAGCCATCCCCATGTGAAATGCTATGATACAAATCTATCTCTTGTGATGCTGTAATGAATTGCATGGTCCCTGTTTGCCATTGCTGCATATTTATTGCAGTCATGCACTACTTGATTGAATTGATGTGTATGTCGGGCACATGCATTTCACTAGCATTTGGCACCATTCTATTTGTTCAAAATTTTGCTTGTACTGCAGAATGCCATTGTTCCCGAGATGCATATTCTTACCTTGTTTTCTGCCATTTAGATATGAGAAGCTGACTCTTGCCCTTTTCTGTTGTTCCAGTTGGTGATCTGAACCATCTCATCTCTGCAACCATGAGTGGTGTTACTTGCTGCCTGCGGTTCCCAGGCCAGCTGAACTCTGACCTCCGGAAGCTTGCAGTCAACTTGATACCCTTCCCTCGCCTCCATTTCTTCATGGTTGGCTTTGCACCGCTGACCTCAAGGGGATCCCAGCAGTACCGCGCCCTCACCGTCCCTGAGCTGACCCAGCAAATGTGGGACTCCAAGAACATGATGTGCGCTGCTGACCCACGGCATGGGCGCTACCTGACAGCCTCTGCCATGTTCCGTGGTAAGATGAGCACCAAGGAGGTGGACGAGCAGATGTTGAACGTGCAGAACAAGAACTCGTCCTACTTTGTGGAGTGGATCCCCAACAATGTGAAGTCCAGCGTGTGTGACATCCCCCCCACGGGCCTGAAGATGGCGTCGACGTTCATCGGCAACTCCACCTCCATCCAGGAGATGTTCCGGCGTGTGAGCGAGCAGTTCACAGCCATGTTCCGGCGCAAGGCCTTCTTGCACTGGTACACCGGGGAGGGCATGGACGAGATGGAGTTCACCGAGGCCGAGAGCAACATGAACGACCTGGTGGCCGAGTACCAGCAGTACCAGGACGCTACGGCAGACGAGGAGGAAGACTACGAGGACGAGGAGGAAGAGGACGTGGCTGCCTAAGCCACGGGCCCCATGTTGGGTTGTGTTATTATTGTTGTCGCTCTTAAATTGCAGTGCCTTCAGAGTTTAGATTGCTTGTGTTGATGGTGTGATGCTGCTGCAAGAGCAAAACTGTGAGATTAGTTTTAACTGTGGTGGACCTAATTACTACTAGATCATGGAACTGTTAATTTTCATATTTTAGTATCTTTCTATGTGATTGTTTAGTGTTGATTTTTGTTGGGTATGTATATGCAGCTATATAACACTCAGCAGCAGAATTTGGATTCAAACCAGTCGATTCGCATGGTTTATTTCAGGTACCTGTGCGAGAGCACCTAGAAAATAGATCTAGGGATTAAGAGGCCAAGATTTTCGTCAGATGACGATACTAGCAACAACCTATCTTATCTTACCAATGAACAGTACTCTCAGTTTTAAATTATCAGTCGTTTTGGTAGTTTCAAATTATCAGTCGTTTTGGTAGATGCGTAGCAACGGCTACAAATCTAGAAAAGCCAAAATGTCTAATAATTTGGGGCAATAGTAGTCGTATTATGTTTTTCCCCTCGCCTATGGCTTATCCATAAAAAAACACTTTAACAAACATAATAATTACTCTGATGTGTTGCTGATTCTCCAGCCAATATAGAGTATTTTTCTCACACCAAATCAGCACTAGTCAGCTAGCAATAATTTTCTCTCACAATGAACCAGCACCGGCCGCAGCCAGCAAAACAGAGTCGGTGCGAATCCTAACGAGTGATCTGAGCCTCTGATGGTGTTCGTAGGTGCGAATCCTAACGAGTGATCTGAGCCTCTGATGGTGTTCGTAGGTGTACTTCAGTACTTGAGGGAGGCTCTGAGCAGAGGTCAGACAGCGCGCGCGCAGACCGGGCACACGGCTCTGCCGGCGAAGCAGCGGAAGTGGAACGAGTGGTCGCACTGGCACGTGACGGTCGTGTGGCCGCGGCCCACGGCGCTGCCGCAGGCCGCGCAGCAGGACGGCGATCCTGCCGCTGGCGGCGGCGCGTGCGCGAACCACGCCGGAGCCGGAGCCGGTGCATGGTACTGCTGGTACTCAGACGTGCCAGCTGCCTGGAACGGATGCTGCGGCGCCGGGGCCGGTAGCGGCTGCTGCAAGGGTCGGAAGCTGAACGAGGAGGGGTGTCCCGGCGGCGGCCCCACCCCCACGGGAGGAAGAAAGGTGTAGCAGTATGATGCCTCGAATGCCTGCGGCGGCGGCGGCGGCGGTCGAAACGCGACACCCTGCGAGGCCTGCGAGGATGGCGGGCACCCGAATTGGCCCGTCGGAGGGGGCTGCGGCGTCCGGGCGAAGGCGTGGGGCGCCGCCGGAGGTGGCTGTCCATACAGGCCCGCGTGGGAGTACTGCTGGAACAAGTACGGCGCCGGCGGCGGTTCAGACTGGGCCGGCGGCTGCACCGCTGCACTATGTCTGTCTCCGGTGGCGAGTCGGAGGGCCCTGCTTCTGCTTCCACCCTCGCCACCACTGGGTTCTTCCACTCCATGTAGCAGTACGGGCACTTGTATCTCCAGGCGTGGGCGCAGAAGTGGTGCAGGGCGTGGTTGCACTCCGACCAGAAGATGCTCTCACCGCGTCTGAAGTCGCCGCCGCAGCCGTCGCACTGGGCCGGCGGCCGCTCCTCCTCCCCCACGCCGGCGGACGGGTCGCCGCCGTCGGGCAGCGCGCCGCAGCGCGGGCAGGCGACGCTCCCGTGGGCGCAGTCGGGGTGCAAGGCGTGGAAGCAGTCGTAGACGACGGGGGGCCCCCCCGCCCCTCCCAGGGCTCCAGGTTGCGGTCGCACCCGTCGCAACGAGCCCGGGGAGAGTGCTGTTCCATGTCGCCGAGGCTGCCGTCGTCGCTCGCCGCGTTTCCAAATTCCAATGCAATGGGTTTGCCCCTCCCCGAGGCCCCGTCGTCGTGTATTAATAGGCGCGTGTCGGTCAGAACTCGGAACCGAGTTCGGTTAGCCGGTTAGGGGAAAGGAGGCCCGGGCGGCCGAGCCGGGCTCGATCGCGCTTCGGTTTTGGACGTCTTTGTTCAGAAGACCTGTTTTTCTTATGATGCACAGATAAGCATCTTTCAACAAAGTCGTTGTAGTATAGTGGTGAGTATTCCCGCCTGTCACGCGGGCGACCCGGGTTCGATCCCCGGCAACGGCGCCTCTTTTTTTTTTTTTTGGCATGGAAGTCTGATGTTCATTTCAATCAACTCCTACCCGCTCCGCGCTTTCCTCTGCGCGACCAGAGGCCCATTACGCACAAACAACGGGGACGGGCAGGATTTCCAACAGCCGTCAGAAAGATTTGTAATTCAAATATACGGCAAAAGTACTTGTTGTTCGCACAGTACAAATTTTATGTGTAGAGATAGATATTTTCTTTTATATTATAGTAAAAGGAAGCACCGGTCCAAATTCATTCAAAAACAACCGTCTCGAAACTGACATACTATAAGGTCAAGCTACTAGAGCAACTTTATAAATAAATATTACTTTTGTGACACAAAAAGTTCGCATGGAAGATCTAGTACTGCCACATCTTAACACTTCAAGTGGTCAATCCAACGGCACATACTAAGGTACAAAATGTGAACATTTGGGGGATTAAACACTCATAATTCAGCACCTCGGCTTCTGAGGAAGCACAAGCAAACAATGCAAGCAAAAATAAAAAAATATCAAAAGTAAATGGATAACCAAATGTGACAACAGAAATACAGAATAGAGAACACTGTCTAGTTCATCTCCCTGAATCTTGCAATAGCCTTCTTCTGGATGATGGTTTTGTAGCTGTCCCCAGCTTGGGCCTCCAGCGATGGATCAGCTTTCCGCTGCTGACTTCCGAGTCCAGCCCTCACATCCACAGATTTTGCCTGGACTGGTTCCTTGATACCACTACCATCCTTTCCCAAACCCTGGATATTTGCAAAGTAGTTGCAAGAAACAAAAACCATACCAATGGGCACTCAGGTCAGAAGGAGCACAATACAATAGTTTTCAATATCGGCATACGGATTCCCCCTGCATTCAAAAAACTTCTTGTGCCCAAGAAATTATTCATTCTTAATTTCCAGCTAAATCACTGAGTTCTTATTCCTAAGCAGGTGGTCAAGCCTTTTCAAGTACAGACAAAAGAAGCCATGCTATCAGAATGTACCAGTTTTATTCTGAAAAGGGATCTACAAGAACTTGAAGCTTTGAGAACGAATACTAATTTCCAGTTCAGAAAAGGAACTGATACGTTAGCTTACCAAAGATCTCTACAGTACAAATAAGTTGACATCTTACATCAGAAGTCGTGAATAGATCAGATATCAAGCACAAGCATTTTGCAGTACCACCGAGAAACATAAAAGGGGAAACAACTCTTTCTTGAGCAAATGCAGGAGAATTAAATGCTACCAAAATGAAGTGTGGGTGGGTTTGGGGGGGGGGGGGGGGCAAACTTACCAGACCCTCCTGCCACCCCATGTTGCGTAGAATACGGTTGCCCACATTGCTTTCGTCAATTGCTCTATCCGCAGTGATAACTTCATAGTTTTCAGTGTTGCCAATCTCACCACTAGAACGTTCACCCACGCCAGGAGGAAACGGCATTGACCCTAGCTCACTTGAACCCTTTCGGGACGGATAGTCACCAGCTTGACAACAAGTAATTTCCAGAAAATCAATACAAACCTTGAACAAGTAAAATCTAAAATATCATCCCTATTATGTTTGTGGGGTCAAGGAATTCATAAATAATCCAAGTCATATCAGTAGGTAAAGCCGTAAAGGTAATACAAAAGTTCCCAGCAATACAAGGGCAGCCTATATGCATACTAATACAAAACTGCACATACAGCCAACAAAGCCTCAGAAAAATGAAAACAAAAATCTAAAGACAAATACGTCTATCATTGCTAAAATCTTGTGCTCAAGAAATGATGATGAGAAATATAGTGATTGTACATCATAAAAGTTAAGAAAGTGTGTTCTTACTTGAATCCAGTCCAACACTATCATTGCCAAGCGATGATCCATAGAGATTTCGTCTTTCTGCAGCACGGTCTCTGTACTGGGATTGCGCTGGTGCCTCAGAAAACCGACGTTTACCACTCCCAGAAACTCCAGATGAAGTATTAGAGACTAAGGCAGATATATCTGTTTTGAAGGGTGCAGGAGTTGCAAGTGCCTCAGGAGTTGTCATTAAGCCTTTTGTGCTTATGGTTACAGTAGTGCGGGGCTCAGCACTCCCAGTATCAGATAATGCATGAAACGTAGTATCCGATTTGATCACTCCTCTAGCAGAACCTCTTATAACACCCATAACTGTAGTTCCCAAACTGTTACTGACAGGTCTAGGCTTTACATCCGAATCCAGCATTTGAGCCGATGCAGTTCCTTGGCTAAAGGAATTATAGCTTGCAGATGAGTTCATATCTTTAGCATTTCCAGAGTCAGAATTAGGCTTACTTTTCAAAGAGAATCCAGTTCCACTGTGTGACTGGTTAGATTTATCATCAGAGCGTGATGGTTCTTTGTCATCAAGGACAATTCGTGCAGCCTGTCCTTCTTGATTCCTCTGCTTCCACATAGTTAGGACATTGTTCATCTTCTTCTTATTAGCTATCAGACTACTTTTTGAGGCCAACTTGATCTCTTTTGCCTTCTCCTTCTCTCTCTTTTCTGCAGCCAGTGCTGCATTTGCAGCAGCTTGAACAGCATCAGGAAGCGAAGTTTTCTCACTCTGTTTAATTGTGGCAGCAGGTGCAGAAATCACGACCTTTTTGCCACTATTACTTTCTGAGGTCTTTGTATTTTCATTGGCCACAACCCCAGCTGCCTTAGTATTGTTTTGGTCACAGGGGACATACTGCTGAGTTTGTTGGTCATACGAATACCAAACTCCAGAATTACTATCGTAGTAAAGGCCTGCAACAAACACAAGATCATAAATGTAAATAACCCAACAGCAGAGGATTTGTGACAAATCTTTGACCAAGTAGATTCATAGCACCAAAAAAATAGTCGCAGTTTAACAGAATTGACACGGTGGATTTGCAGACTTACCAGTATTTCCATCATAATAGAATCCAGAGGCAGAATCATAGTAGTAACCAGATTTTTCATCCCAAACGAATCCTGACTGTGCTGCAGAAACATCCTTTTGAGTTTCCGAGTTGCTATTCTGTTTTTCATCAGGATTGTACTCTTTTGGAGCCCAACCTATGGCATCATACTGGTCCAAAAAGCAAAGAAAGTAAAACAATAAGAAACGTGTTCAACCTGCCTAAATTATATGCAATTGTTAACATAAGAACATGATGAAGATTCTCCTTTTTTTATTCTGCCATTTGACATCTTACCATTTTCAAATGTGATGTTGATCTTTTCTATTTCTATAACCAACAAATCACATGTAGCATTATAAAGTGCTTTTAGAGACAAATCTAGTGACAATGCCCAATCATCATAGTTTCAGAATCGCCAAATCTTTGAAATTTGACAGTACTTGCAAGGAACCAAATCAGAATGAATGAACTAATATCTAAATCAGTAAATGCTTAATCATATTGACTATCATTGTGCCAGGAGCTACAATATACCTGCTGAGCAAATGATGCAGCCTCAATGGCAGCTGCGGCAAGGCTGTTTGACTGTGAACCGCCTGATGCAGGTCCATGTGTACTTTTAGCGTACGCTACACGCAAAACCTGACCATTTTTCTCCAGTGTAATCCCATTTGTAGCTTCAAGAGCTTTCGTAGCATCTTCCACCTGTCACAACAGGATGTTGAAAATTGTCAGTAACTATACATCAGAAAAAAAAAACTTAACTCTTTTATCACCAACACCACTTACTGAATGGAAATGGACGAAGGCAAAACCTCTAGACACATGAGTAAACTTATCTCGAACAAGGCGGATATCCTGCAGAGAAATATAGCATGAAAATGTGTAGAGAAAAAAAGAGAGAAACTTTACCAAGCAATCAGTTTATTCCCCACCTTTATTGGTGCGTGCTTAGCAAATTCGTAGCGAAGCATTTCTTCATCAGCGTTTTCATCCAGGCCACGAACAACTAAAACATGAGTTGGACCTGAAAACAAACAGAATCTAAATAAAGCAGCACCACAGTACATGTTTCACATAATTCCATAGTAGACGCACAGGACTCGCCTAGTTCAGATCCCCTTCTCCCAAACTGTGGAGTGGAACCCGTCGCATCAGCTGGTAGAGCATCCTCAGTACGAGGCTCATTGCACTATGAAAATACAAAAAAAAAGCAAATAGCCATAGCATTGCGTACCAGGATGGTTAGGAGATTGAAAGATGGGATGAGATAGAAGCGGGCAGAGGGGGAAATAGAAGAGTTATGAAAAATAGCAAGCATACAGAACCTGAAAACAGGAGGTCCGCCGGGCAAAATTCATACATCCACATATGGTACAAATCCAGTCACATGGTGCAGCAGCAGTCCTGTGACCATATGTAGGTCTTGTAAAATTTTCTTGTCCAAGAGAAGGCCCACCCATCCCACCAGTTGGTTTACTACTGCAGTCAAGATGGTATTATAATTAATTGGGGTGGAAGCAATATCTATAAATACATGGCCACAGAAGGTTAGGTAGTTAGGTACAAAAAAAATAAAAGGGATATGAAACTAAAGCTGCTCAAAGAGGATCCATTCTCTCCTGCGTCATTCAACAAAAAAAAAAAAGGACGACTCATTCAAGCACAGGGAATTGTTTAATTCAATTTCATCAACCCCACCCATGAGAACTTTAACTAATATAGTTATAAGTATGGTTACAGAGGATACAAGAAAAAGATAGGAGTTCCACAAGCACAACTGTTTAAGAGACAGATGTAGCAAAAAAAAATATTGTAGTCATGCTTAACATCTCATTTATTCACCATACATTATAAAAAATAGTATATGTAGAATGGAGGGACTTGCGACGTTTCAAAATAATAAAAAAAAGCACGCATACCTGTACTCAAAGAACACATTCCTACCATCGATTTCAAGGCCATTCTCTGCCGTACCTTCCATCATTCTACGAGCAGCTTCCTGTGGAGAGGATATAGCTTTGTTAACAGTACATGAAAGTCTGAATGAGTAATGTATTAACACTTGTTCGGTTAGTACCACAGTATGGAAGTCAACAAAAGCGAATCCCCGAGACATGCCAGAATTCCGTTCCTTGATCACACGCACACTGCGTAGAGGGCCCCACTGAGCCTATAAGAGATCAGACCCAAATGATTAAAACGAACCAGACAATACACTTTCAACCAGTGTAAACATTTATGAAGAGGAACTTGTACAAGAATCTGATATAGGTCATCATCATTAGTCTTGAGGGACAATCCCTTGACAACAACAGTGGCAGATGGAGCCTGCAAGCATGAACGCAAAAATTATGGCTTCATAAATTCAAAACACATACAGCATGTAACTATGTCTGTTAGATGGACATACCACTGAATCACCACGCCTCCTTTCATCCCAGTCATATTCCCTTCTTCTGCCAAAGCGGTTATCATCATAAAAGCCATCTCTTTGGTTCCGACCACGACTTCTTGCACGAGGAGATCTTGATCTAGACCGTGATCTTGACCGGTCATCACGGCCACGTGACCTAGAACGGCTATGATGCATATATGGACTTTCATCCCTTTCACGGCTTAAACCTCTTCTGTCATGTTCGCCCTCGCATGAATCGCGCCTTCTCCAGCTACCATCTCTCCTGCCTCTCTCATAGTCCGAATCATAGCTGTGACGCCCGTATTCGTGATCTCTCTCATAGCTGTCCTCTCTGCTTTGGTGAGAGCTGCGGTAGCGGTCTTCAAACTCACCATGAAACTCCGCACGTTCTCTGCTTCCAATCCTTTTGCTCCTATCAACACCAAAATCACGGTGACTGCCAGATTCATAGTAGTTGTCAGCAGCATGATAGTTATCACGGAGTTTATCAACTCCTCTGTACGAATCAAACTCATGATGCTTTCCATCATTGCGATAATCAGTGTCATGCCTTCTGTGATCTCTGGCGGTTGCATATTCCTCGTCATGATTCCTCCGAGGCTGAGACCACATAGCACCAACAGAGGCTGGTGGTGGATACATATTTCTATCATGTACATCCTGATAGTATGCACCCCTTCCATATGAATCTCTAGAAAAGCCTTCATCCACAGGCCTCCTACCATTATAGGACCCCTCAGCCCTGCAAATTAAGTTAATAGGGAAAGATACGGTGATATGGAAAAGCACTACAAATATAAAATGCATGTCATAAATCACAAGGAAGAAAAAAAATGATGTTGAGGAGTTAATCCAGTACTACACATCCAACCTAACAAGAGAGATTAGACAGAGTCATGACTACACATTTTACAGGAATAAAGGACATGAATACCACAGCTAACACAAATTTAGGGACTAGGCTTACCTATAATCTGGCTCATTGATTACACCATAACCATCCGGTGCCTGTAGATTCAACAGAATAAGTTGAGTCAGCAACAAATCCTACCGAACAGGCAGGTAAATCCATTCCACTTAAGCAGTTAAGCAACGGCCTCTTCTTGAACTCCTTTACATCTAACACTGGTTACACAGAGGCCAATCACACGGCCATAAATCTGCTATTTTCATCATCCTTGGTAGTTAGTAAAGGAAAAGGCTGCAATTACACTGTTGTTCTCCCATCCATGATGTGGAGCATAGCGCCCATGATCCATTTCCAAAATTCAGCACTTGTGTTATCCTGCAAGGGTCTAGGTGACCTTTTAAACTTTTTGGGTGCAACTTTTCGGTATCCTGTAAAGAAATGCATGACATAACAGAGTTAAGCACATAACCATAAGAAACCAACCATATGGCCAACAATAAGATCTCAAGTTTGAGCTGTTAAGTCCGTGCAAAAACATACACCGAGCTAAATTACCCAACATCACTAAAAGCCACTGTTAATTTTTCAAATTATGACTTCTGGCACAAAATTATTAGCTTTGATATACTTAGGCCCTTATGGACTGAAATATTTTAATTGGAAATAAAAGAAACAGTAAAAAATTCCCATGAAATTACTAAATTCAGATCGGGCTGCGCATTTTATCACTCCAGAGCACAGAACCAGAAGTATACCATCATCACTAAAACAAGAGCAATCTTACTGGTAATGAAACTTCATCAGACTATTAGTTGATAAAGTAGTAATACAATTCATACAACTATTCAGACATAAAACTTAAAAATATGAAAGCATATGGCTGGTTCCAACATGAAGGTTATAACTAATATGTCTATGGGATTCAGCCAAGTGCTAGCAATCCACTGTAGCTAAATAATATATCTCAAGAAGAGCTAATCTGTCAAAGAGAATAAATACGAAAGTTTTCTTGACATTAAACATATCTTGAAATTTCAATTTCAAGTTGGGCATGGGCGAAAGATAAGCATGTGCAAATTGAATAAATGCCCATTCTATTTCACAGGTGATCTTAACAACTTAGCAATTAGCACAGTCCATGTCGTTCAATAATGTAATCCACAGAAATAGCACGCACGCTGATAATCTAAACCTGCGGCAGAACTGGTGAGCAAAAGCAATACCACAGGCACATTATGAAACCCTAGCTAGCAAGAGGAACAAAGCAAAATTACCAGGGGCGGACTCCGCAAAAGATAAACTGCGCTCGCACTGGGCTCGCAAACTCCTAAGGCGCAATCGATCGATCGACCTCCCGCGCAACGACCTGATCGAACCGAATCAGAACCGCGGTGTGGACTAGACATACTACTCCGCCGCGCCGCGGAGGAACAGCTATACGAATTTGATTCCTCGCAGCTGGAGAGAGGTCTCCCTGACCTAAACCGATTCGAGAAAATTCCAACGGAGCAAGCTAGGGTTCCTTACCGACTAGAGGAGTCGATTCAAATCCGGGATGGATCTCCACTTCGCGCCAATCGAATATCGGTACGGCGGGGGGGGGGGGGGGGGGGGGGGGGGGGAGTTGGTAGGGGTGTGGGCGTGTGGCTGGCGTGCTTCGGTGGGAAGAGCGGGGAGGCGGTTTGGCGGCGGCGGCGAGGACGCTGACGAGGAAGAGGGCGGTGATTGGGCAGGTTTTTTTTCCCCTTCTGTGTTGCGTACCGGCGTGCGTGTTGGGACCAATTTTTTTTTCGGTGTAACCGGTCCGATGGGTTCCCGAAACCGACCAAATTCAAAACTTTAAATTTGAAATTAAAGAAATAAAAAATTTCTAAAAATACTTCAAGCTGCGATGAATGTAATGGTGTCAAATTTTTTCAAATATTCGTTCATTTAGTATACTTTGCGGGCATTTGAAGTTAAACTAAAAAGAAAAAAAAAATTTGTCAGCCCATTAAGGCCCACTTTGGCCCGATGAGCCGGCGACCAATATACCTCCTCCGCCTCCCAGAACCCTCACTCCCCTCCCACTCCCGTGACTCCTCAGCCACATTCCGCCGCCCCCACGCCCGCGACCGGCGCTCACCGCCAGCCAGTCGCCCGGAGCCCGCGGTTAGCCGAGCGGTAGCACCGGTTAGCCGGGTGGGCAACGGATCTACCGCCTCCCCACCGGTCAACCGCGCGCACAGCCGGTTAGCCGCCCGGAGCTCCGGTTAGCCGCCCCTTGGTGGTGGTAAGCCGCACGGTCGGAACAAGGTATGAACACGATTATTTTTACCCTATGAGTTGATTTAGAATATTAGATGACTTGTTTTAGGATTTAGGTAAGATTTAGGTGTATGACTTAGGTGTATTAGATGATTTTTTACACTATGACTTAGGATTTAGGTAGATTTAATTTAGGTGTATTTAGGATTTACGTAGATTTGAATATTAAGGTGCATATATGATTTAGGTAGATTTTATTTAGGTGTGTATATGACTTGGCCACTTAGATAGGTTTGATTTAGGTGTATATTTGATTTACGTAGATTTTATTTATGTGATTGATATGTTTTTGTTGTCCATTTATGCAGATAGACAATGTCAGGCAGAGATAAAGATGTTGTATGGGAACATGGTGAAAATCTTTATCCCGGATGGCGATGCAACTATTGTCATGCGCAGAAAGGAGGAGGTGGTGCGACTAGATTGAAACAACATTTGGCTGGGCGCGGGGCGGAGGTGGTCCATTGCAGAAATGTGCCACCAAATATGCGGGAGTACTTTCAGCGTGACATTGTGAGGGCTAAGAAGGCAACTGCTGACCGGGCTCGAGAGAGGTCGAGACGGCAGAAGGCTGCAGCAGAGGGAAACAATCCCGGTGAAGAAGAAGATGAGAAGGCTTAGCTGCAACGTGCCATGGTCATATTGAGAGCGGACGCAGAGTACCGACGGGGTGTGGAATAGAGAGGAGGTGCATACGAGCATAGAGGGAGTAGTGGTTCGACGAGGGGGAATTCTATGTAGAGAATGTTTCAAAGGACAACTTCGCAGAGGGAGAGTCCTGCGGTGGAGGACTATAACTTAGCATCCGGTGGGAGAAGAGGAATGACGCAACCAAGGATTGATACAGGCTCCTGGACGCAGAATGGTAGGAATGCAAAGGAAGCTATTGATAAAGTTTGGTCAAAATTTTTCTATATTGCGGGAGTATCTGGAAGACAGGCTGACAATCCATACTTTGTCAGCGCGGTCAGGGAGACATAGAAGTGGGGTAAGTTTTCTTTTATTGGAATGACACCTATGAGCTTACATTCATGTATCTCATGATTTCCATATGGTTGCAGGTGAAGGTATCGCATCACCCACTGAACGGGATATTGATGACAAGTACTTTGATCAGAACGAGCAAAACTCGAAGACGATGTACGTAAAGTTTTAGAAATACTGGCCCTTATTTGGCTTCACACCAGGAAACCACTTTAAAACCGTCGGTTTTTTTATTCAACGCCCAAGCTACCGTTCAAACCGGAGCCGTTTACTGGCCTAACCGGGCGGCTAACTGGTGGAAACCGATTGAACTGTCGTTTTTAGTTTGAAATTTGAATTTGACTGGTTTTTTCTGGTTTCCGATCTAACCGAACGATTAACCGCTACCGGACTGCTGCGGTTCAATCTACCGGTCGGAGAAAAAAAACCTTGGTTGGGACTCGGGAGGATGACGGTGTGCCTATAGGAGTACGTTGGCTGGCGTTGAGCATTGTGGGCCCTCCATACTTGGGGCCCAAGCTCGAACTTTTCTTTTTCTTTTTTTTTTGAACGGCGAACTTTTCTTTTTCGGCATTTCATGAAGTAGTAGTAAATCCAAAATTACCTCCAGCAGCAAGAAGCTTTTATCAAGGGATATGTGGTTCTTTTTTTTTTGAGAAAAGGGATATGGGGTTCTTTGTTAGTTGGCATTAAGGTTTACTAGTTTGGTGGGTCTTCAAACAATTCTCATTAATTTATGATAAACGACCCATCTGTTCTGAGTTTAGATAATTTTATATTTATGTTATGTCAGACTATTTCAGGTTTATAGAAGAAAAAATATATTCATATCTACAGCGCAAAATGAGTACATAAAAAAAAGATTCATGTTTGATTTGATTGTACTACTCAGAGTTTGGTCCTGTAGATATCGATTTATTTTTATATATAAATTTGGCAGAATCTAAGATAGTTTGTCTGAGAACAAATCTAAAAATAACTATCGAGACAAAGGAGTATTGGCCGGATCTCAATAATTTATGTACTGCTCGCTCGCTCGCTCTCTCTCTCTCTCTCTGAAACTGAAACTGAGATGTAAAGCCCATGCCACACGGCCCAAACATATCTTTGGCAAGGCCCATTTTCTTCTCCGTTCACCTCAGATCAGAGTTGGCATAAAGCATGTCATCCCGGTAATCCACAGGGCCGTAGGATCCTTCTGAGTAGCAGGAGCACAGGCTCTAAATTTGATTTGGCAAAAAATGGTATCCAATCAATCAGCTCGTAAGTCATAACTGTGCCAAATCGAGGAATGAAATCTAGTGGGCATGTTGTACCAAAAGTTGGACAAGAGTTTCAACTTTGAAATGAAATTAGTACACACGATACGCAGGAGCGAGGTTGACGTGGCAGGTAGTCTTTCTTTCTTTCTTTCTTTCTTTCTTTCTTTCTTTCTTTCTTTTTTTGAAGAAAAATGGCAGGTAGGGTGGTTACGCATGCATGCAGTCACTGCTGGGAGGAAGGAAGAAAGAAAGGAAAAAGCGTCCACAGTTGCTGCAGCAGGTTGGTGCGCGCGCGCGTATCTGCCCATGCACGGAGACGTGCCGCACTGCCGCCTGTGCCCGGCCGTGAGCCCGTGACGGTGATGCAGACGACTGCTAGTACGTGCATGCGCGCGGCCGCTACCACGCTGGCCGCGTGCGTTAATCAAGGCGAGTATGTATTAGCCAGCGCTAAGCACGTCTTGTCCAACATGGCTGCGGCAGGTGCTGCTCAATGAGAGATTGGCCAGCGACGACGACCTAGACTGTACGTCTGTACGTGGACGTACGAGGACTTTCGCGTGTACATGCTTGCGTGGAGTGGCCTGGCTGGAGCACACACGAGTAGTCAACAGACGTGCCGGCGAATCCGCTACGACGACTGATCAACGAGAGATGGATCCATCGAAGCACCTATCAGGGTTAAACACATGTAGTATTACTGTACTGTAGCTAGACTACACTACTAGTCGCACAGTAGTATAAGCGCGTCCGAAATTGTGGTGGTTGTTTTTCCCCCACGTCTAATAGTCTAGTTCGCCACAAATAAATTAAGATCCTTGGTTCCGCCACGCGAGGCGACCGAGCAGCAAGCAGACGCCGCAACGGTCGCCGAGCGCCATTTCCGACAAAGGGCGGCCGGTCAAATCTCAGTAGCTGCTCGCCGTACAATGCCGTGGTACGCTGGTACGGAAATCGAACTCAGGAAAGCATACTGATGCAGATGCAGGCGTATGCTGGGAAGTGGAAACCAAATGCTAAAAAAAGGGTTGTAAATGATCCCCGAGGAGGTTAAACTAATGATGCTTCTAGTAGCATGGTGTACTATATGGAAATGTATCAGGTGCAAACTAATCTCTTCGTGCAAACTATAGAACCTTCAATCTGAGTCGTTTGATCAACATCCAACGGGTAGGAGGAATTGTATAATTTTACAATCTGAACCCGCTCTTAGATTAGATAATCACACTTTTACAAATTTCCCCTCCCACCTCACCGCGCCCCTCCCTTGAATATTGATCTAATGTCCAAATTAAAGTTTTCATAGTTTGCAAGAAAAAGTTCTTATACTATATACGCGGATAGCACGGCCTTCCATGCAAGCGTGCCGTGGCAAACCTACGGGAACCAACCGGCGTGCAGGCTCCTGTTTTTCATGTCGTGGAAGTTTACATTTGGTCTTCGACTGGATCAGTTTTTCTCTCATTCTTCAAGCCCCGTCGTGGAAGTTTCGCTTTCGTTGTGTAGCTAACTTTGAAATCCTCATTTTAATTTTCCCACCACCATGCTACTAGAAGCATCATTAGTTTAACCTCCTCGGGGATCATTTACAACCCTTTTTCTAGCATTTGGTTTCCACTTCCCAGCATACTCCTGGGCACTGCTGGTGCATACTGTGGTGGCAGACTGCGCGCAGTCCACCCAGGCACCCACCCCATGGCCCATGCATGCTAGGGGGTCTTTTGACTTCGCATCCACGTGGCACCCCCAACTTCAGTCACATCTCGTTATTGACATGTCGTATACATTTAGCTTTCCTTTTCATTTTGTGATGGATGCTTTAGCTAACTACTGAATAAGTCTATAAAAAATTATAGCAACAACTATAACATTCAACATATGCACTGGCATATTTTATGGTGGAGTCAATGAAATAAATTTGATATTATAAATATTATTATTTTTTATATAACTTTATTTAAAATTTCAAGAATTTGATTTATAAAAAATTAACATGATATGTAAATAAAAATACAGGGAGTACAAGCACGCCTCGGAAAAGCAAAGATATATTCGAACCAATACCCCGAGAGCACCATGGTGTTTGAATTTTCAGAATATGAATATGGCCGCGGAGAGAGAGATGGGGAGGGTCCACTACTACAAAATTCTATTTTGCGAGGCACTAAAAAATGAGCTCGGAGGCGGGCAGAAAAAAATCGCCTCGGTTAATAGCCAGCATTAACCGAGGCGGTTATAAAAAACCGCCTCGCAAAATTAATTAACCGAGATGGTCACGTATAAAATGTCCGCCGAGGCGGTTTTTCTAACATAAACGCCTCGGTTAATACATTAACCAAGGCGGACAACCTACAAGGCCCGCTTCGAATAACAGTGGCCCATCTCAGAGCCCAATAGCCCATCTCGACCCGATATGTCACTTGTGGTATATAACTCGGACTTAGGGTTTTCCTCCCCTCACTCACTCTTTCCTCTCTCCCTTTTCTCCCAGACCGGCGCTGCGCCCCTCCCCGGAGCCCGCGGGCGGCAGCTCCCCTCCCGGGCGCGCCCCCCTCCCCGGCGACGCCCCCAGCCCGGCGGCGCCCGCAGCCCGTGGCGGCTCCCCTCCCCGGCAATGGCCCATCTCCCCGGCGGAGCCCCTCGCGGCATGCGCCCCCCTCGCGACGGCCGCCAGAGCTCGCGGCGTACGGTCCCCGCTCGCGACGGCGGCCCGAGCTCGCGGCGGCGGGCCCCTCACGGCGTGCGGGGCTCCAGGCTCGTGGCAGGCGGACCCCCTCGCGACGGCAGCCTGAGCTCGCGGCGGCGGATCCGGCGCCATCCCCTCTCCTCCTCCCGGGATCTGGCGATCGGGCGGGCAAGCGGTGGCGGCGCGGCCAGAGAGGCCAGATCCGGCGGCGGCGCAGCCAGGGAGGCCGGATCCGGTGGCGCGGCGGTGGTACGCGATGGCGGCGGCGGCGCGGCGGGGGCCTCGAACAGCGGCGGCGGCACCGGACGGCGGGGGCGCGGCGGGGGCTCCATGCAGCAGCGGCGGCACCGGACGGTGGCGCAGCGGCGGCTAGATGGGCTTCACGGGCCCGTGATGGGCTTAGCGGGCTTTTTCTTTTTTTTAATTTCATTTACCGAGGCGGGCAGCAAACCGCCTCGGTTAATGTCACATTAACCGTGACGGAAGCTCCGAGGCGGTTGCAAAAACCGTCTCAGCTAATGCTTTTTGCCCGCTTCGGTTAATGTTTTTTTGTAGTAGTGGTCCATGACTCCATGGAGATGCCCATGGGCCATAGTTGATACTTCCTCCATCCAATTTTGATAGATATATTTCCATATAGCACAATGACTAAGGGTACAAAGTGTGCTTATCAATCTAAAAAATGCAACATATAGTTTTTGTTAGTTCTTTAATGTTTTAACTAATAACTCCTCATTACTAGTGCTGTTTATTGTCACAGCCCATGCCAAAATAAATATAGCTATTTTTTTGAACATTTGATTTTTCAAAATATATCTATCAAAATTGAATGGAGGTAGTATCTGCGTATATGCCGTGCATGGATGGTACCGGGGGCAGGCAAGCGCGGGCCGGTGGTCTGCAATGAAGGAGCATGAATGCGCCGGCCGCGACGGTGATCCACTGGCGATCCGCGCTGGCTAGCACGGACGCGCTAGCTCCAGCTCGACGTCCACGCGCGCGCACCGGCGCACGTACGTGAACAGTGCGCGGATGAGCGTACGGATAGCTAGCCCCGGCCAGAGTAGCCGTACGGTACGCGGTACGGCGGCCGCGATCCATATGGTCGAGCCGCGCGCCAGATCGACGAAAGAAGATACTAGCGTGCGGTGCGGGAGGGGCCCCGCGTGTCGGGGGCGCGACTGGGTCGTCGCGCCGTGCCCTGGGCCCGCCGGCCTCGTGGCTCTGTCTGGACTGGGAGTCTGGGACAGCTAGGCTTGGCCGCCGCGAGTACGTAGCAGGCCTGCGAGGATAATGCTGGTCGCTGGAGTAGCGTCTACTAGCGTGCATGGCCTGCGCTGCACGGCAGGTGGGCTGTGGCATGTGGGCAGGAGAGCATCGAGCTTCCTCTCCTCGTCACGGTCACGCACGCAGCACGCGAGGTGTTTTTTTTTTCGGACAATCACGATCTCTTAGCCTCAGAGGCAGTTTAGATGAGGTAGTTGAGTGCACATACTAGCACTCTAACTCATACAATTAAAATTTACTCTGCACCGTTAACAATCTTATTTAGATGAAGTAAGGTTAAAGTTTAGCACTTTTAAATATTAGCATTCGGATCAAAACACCCCCTTAGCTGCTGTGCAGGATCCCCATTGCCCGTTTAATTCCGATGTGCTCACGTGCTTCGTCTTCCATGTTCTCGCTAGCTACAATCAGACGACGGGGAACGAAGGCGACCGGCCGTCGTCGTTGCAACCTGTCTGCATCCACGTTGCTGCTCCCCGTTCCGAGCAGACAGCAGCTTGAATTCGCCGATCGAGATGCCTGGCCCGAAAGCGAGACGGGCAAAAATAATCCGGCCTCCACCCGCATTGACCGTTCTGCCACCCACCACGGCCACGCGGCCCACGCCGGACGACACGTACGCGTCCGTGCCAACAAGTATTTCTAACTAGGGAACAGACGCTTGCGTACGTCGCCGTAGAAACAGGATCTACTAGCAATTGACGTTCCGGATCCACAGGAAAGCGAAATGGGGGAAGATTCGGCCTCAATATAATAATAATAAAAAGAGACAAAAAATGGAGAAAGAGAGGAAGAGCTGCGCCCACAACGGGCCATGCATGCAGTCCAGTCCACGTGGGACCCGCCAGCGTCACTCTCTCTCTCCGGTGTCCAAGTCCAGCTCGGCGCTGCTGCGGTGCTGCCTCGCCTGTCGCGGTCGCGCCGCCGCCCCCAGCCGCGGCAGCTTCCCCGGCCGTACGCGCCGGACCACGGACGCGGCACGGCCCGCTCGCGCACGGCACCGGAAGTTCGGAAGCCCCCCAGCGGAACGGGGGACCCGTCGCCGTCCGGCGTCCCGCCGGTCGGTGGTCGGGCTCGCGCCGCTGCTTCCGCTCCGGCTGGGGCACGCACGGGCACGAGCACCCGCCGCCCGAGGCAGCAGCAGCGCGCAAGCTGGTGCCGTGGCGGGGGACCACCACGTAGACCAGTAGGCAGTAGACCAGGCCACTGGCAGGGGCAGCCGGTGAGTGACCGGTGGTGGGTGGCTCGTTAAAAGGGCCGGCCGGCCGGGTTGGGTCGGGGCGACAAGTTGGGCCCGGCCCACCGTCTCCCTGTCGCCCGTGTACCCGCCGGGTACACCCGGTACCACCACCCTGTACGACCTCTCCTCAATAAAGCACGCCGCGCGGAGCTCCACCGCACCGCTCGCCACTCGCCACTCGCCACCACCCGCTCGCTCACTCTCTCGCCCAGTCCAAGCCGCAGCCGGACGCCTCGGTCCTCGAGCTCCTCTGACCTGCCCCCCTCGGCCTCCGCTCCGAGAGCCCGGCTCCTTCCAGCTCCAGGCGCCTCCGGCTCCACCGGCCGGCCATGAAGCGGCTACTGAGGCGGCTCTCCCGCACCGTGGCGGCGGCCGAGGACGGCGGCGGCCTGGCCGCGGCGCACCGCCAGGGCCGGGGGAAGAAGGGCAAGGGGGTGCCGGAGGGCCACGTCCCCGTGTGCGTCGGCGAGGAGGGCGGGCCCGTGGAGCGCTTCGCGGTGCGCGCCGAGCTGCTGGGCGAGCCGGCCTTCGCGGCGCTCCTCCGCCGCGCCGCGCAGGAGTACGGCTACGCCCACCCGGGGGCGCTCCGCATCCCCTGCACCGCCGCCGAGTTCCGACGCCTCCTGCTGCGCCTCTCCGACGCCGCCGCCGCCGCCGCCAGCTGCTAGCCTGCCTGGCGAGGGCGCGAGGCGCGCCGCCCCGCCCCGCCCCTCCCCTGCCTCATCCGCCGCGTCGATAGTGCGGCCTTGCCATCTCCGTTTTTACCGGTTTACCCCTGGGTAGAATGTACAGAGGCCAAGGCAGGGCGGAGGGCAGCACGGGGATTTGGCTGCTGGTACTCTTTGGATTTCTTTTTTACCGCTAGCTAGTGCTAGTGCTAGTACTAGCGGCACTGTAGCAGTAGCTGCTTGATGGTAGAACTACGGGTGTCCTTTTTTTTACCCCTTCTAGTTCTAGGACTTGCAGTGTGTGTGTCTAGTGTGCTAGGGATTTCGGGGAATTCACTATTAACCATACATGTAATCCTCGATTGAGGCTAGTCTCTTGCCATATTATGGAGGTCGTAGTTTTTCGCACTACATTGCAAAGATCTCTCCGTCTCCGCTTTCGACGCATTCCATAGATCTTGTCGAGGGCTACAACTTCCAACCTATTTGAATCTTGAAACGCACGGTTTTCGCATAAATTCCACGACGAACCATCCACATTCATGTGAATTTGATCACCCTTGGCCTGCAACTCTTCCCCTCTCATTGTATCTCTTATCGTCGTTTACGCCAGGGTTAAAGCTGCTATGCCAAGAATGTGTTGGTGGTCCGGGCAAAAGATGGCAAGCCTACCCGATCTCAGCGAAATTTCTAAAGAAAGCCGGGCACTGTTGCCTTGTTGCCGCTTCGGTCCGCACAGGCGTCCCGGGCAACAGACGAACGGCAATTTCATTGCGTCAAGACAACCGCGTTCCAGCCAGTCGTACATCTACTAGTTCCGCGAGATATTTGACAGGCTCCAAGCATCCATGGAGCTTGAAAAATTCAGGACCAAAGATGTGGCAGCATCCGGAAGTTTCTGAATCGTACTCTGAAGAAACTGCCAAAAAGAAAAAAAAGAAAAGAGGAACGTAAAACTGCCACGAATTGCGTTTCAAGACTTGCGTGTGTGTAAATGACAAATACTACTTTAAATTACACAGATTGTGTTGTGCACGTTCTTCAGTTTAATACACTAACCGAGTTTAAAAAAACGGATGACGCTTTCGTAAGAATGAGATCCTATAATACTGGTAGAAGATCTGCACGGACGAGTTTAAAAAATACTGGTAGAAGATCTGCACGGACGAGATGGGGTCGGAGCAGATCAGGCGTCTCCGGCCGAGCCGTAGTCCCTTTTGGCACGGCATTGAACTGACGCTTCCCACCCCATAAATCCGTAAATACAAAAAAAAAACGTCATATCAAATATTTCAACACATATATGGAGTACTAAATAAAGTCTATTTATAAAACTTTTTGTATGGATGGACTGTAAATCGCGAGGCGAATCTAATGAACCTACTTAATCCATATTTGCAACAATGATGCTACAGTACCGTCCGCTAATTATTGATTAATCATGAATTAATTAGCATCATTAGATTCGTCTCGCGATTTACAACCCATCTGTGCAAAAAGTTTTGTAAATAGACTTCATTTAGTACTTCAAATTAGTAAGATTCCAACGCAAAAAAATTTTTGCGCTAGAACTAAACACGGCATGAGTGTCAGGCTGTCGTGACAAGGACGGTTTTGTTTGGCGCAACTGAAGCAAAAAAGGCGCAGCCTGATTACCTCAATGATCACTTGTCTTGTTCCCGCATCAAGCCGCGGAACGTCAGTGTCAAACACCCCTGATGCGAAGGCGTTCAAGCTGATACCTCAAATAACCTCAGATGCACCCATTGTTTTTTTCTCTCTAATGTTTCTTAGATCAGATAGGACACCCGCTGCTAAGGACCCTAGGAAAACCCTAGAATTTCGTAGGAAGCAGTTCAATCCCTCCCGAGTATCCGAAGGGTGTTCCTACGTTTCTAAACAAGCGACTTTAAGGGTGTGTTTAGTTGGTGAAAAAATTTGGATTTTGGTACTATAGCATATTTTGTTGTTACTTGACAAATAATGTTCAATCATGAACTAATTAGGCTTAAAAGAATCATCTTGTGCTAATCAGTTAGGCTGTGTAATTAATTATTTTTTCAACTGTATTTAATGCTTCATGCATGTGTCCGAAAATTCAATGTGACAGGTACTGTACGAAATTTTTTGGAAAGCCTAAGACTAAG
This sequence comes from Panicum virgatum, assembly GCF_016808335.1. Taxonomy (NCBI): domain Eukaryota; kingdom Viridiplantae; phylum Streptophyta; class Magnoliopsida; order Poales; family Poaceae; genus Panicum; species Panicum virgatum. The sequence goes on from NC_053136.1 coordinate 5,092,451, forward strand.
AGTTGATCCTTTCAATCTACCAGGCACAGCAAATAATAAACAAGTACGGGCGCTAAAAAATTTTCAAATGGAGGCTTCCCTGAATTTTCAGGATTCAGATGTGTTGCGCCGCCACGGGAACAGTAGAAAACGTGTCGCATTGCATCAACCATCAAGATTCAAGAGACGGAAATGAGCAAGGCAGCATCTGATTCTGATGGAGGAAGGGGATGGGTTGTTTTGTGCACAAGCAGGCAAGCAGCCTCATGTGCAGCAGAGAGATATGGAGGAGTACGGATGGCAACTAACAACTGCTGCACTGCATGATAGCATAACTGTGGCCTGGCTCGGAGGGAAGATTCAGCATAGCTTCGGCCTACCTACTTGCACCCAAAGCAACTGATCTGCTCCGAATCATTGTGCCAGCACAAATGTGAACATGCTCCTGAATCTCCTGCCCGGATAAACTAATCGTGCTGCCGTACACCATCATGCGCACAGCAGGTGAGATTCGAGAAGCTGCACAAAAAAGTAGTTCCTTTCCCCCAAGCCTTGAGCAGATGAGAATTAAAAAGGGGGGAAAATGCATATTCTAGCACCTACAGAGTGTTCCTACAACTGGATGTTGAATGCGACGCCACGATTGACCCTAAACGCTAAGTGCTCTCTGATTTGCTGTGTTTGGTTAGCGTGTTTTTTTCGAAAACAGAATCTTGTATGCATGGAGTATTAAATGAAGTCTATTTGCAAAATATTTTCACAGATAGGTGCAATTTTGCGAGCCGAATCTAATGAGCTTAATTAATCCATAATTAGATACAATAATGGTACATTAAACATGCTCTAATCATCTTACAACCATGCGGTCAAAGGCTTCATTAGCTACAGTACTATAGTTGTGGAGATGCTTTTGTAATTAGACTTTATTTAATACCTCTAATTAGTGGTTAAAGTTGCGGATTTTTTTTTCGCCCACATCCAAACACGGCCATTGATGTGGAGTGCAGAAGACCGAGGGCCTAGTTTACAGGCATTGTCACATGGCGTGCGCCAGGAAGTTTCTACGTCCATGGCTCTGCAACTTGGTGTTGCCCGCCGCGCTAGCGCGCTTGCACAAGAGCGGAAATGGAGGTATGGGCAGGGCCCAAGAGTGATGAGAAGGGAAACTCGAAGGAGATGGGAAACCTTTGCAGGCAATGGCGCCCAGCAATGGAAGAGTAACTGCTGAAGCTGCTGCGTACTAGCACGTAGCTAGGCTGCTTAGGCAGGTGGTAGGCTCTGGGCAGCTTCAGGTCACGTGCAACTGTGCAAGGGGGGCAGCACAGGCCTCTGTGAAGTGAAGACATGGTCCGGTGGACGCACAGCAGCGGCGGCACGGCAGCGCCACGCCGCCACCCGGTCAAAGCACATGATGGGCTCAGAGAGAGGCTTCAGAACGAGCGGGAGCAGCCGGGCAACCACATGGCATGGTGGCGGGAGCACGCAGCGTGACTTCGCTGCGCAGCGGACGGCGAAGGGATATCGACGCGCCGCGGGGCGGCCGCCGGTCGGGCAGCATCTCGTCTTGGGAGAAGCCGGAAGGGAATCGGAGAAGCTGCTGCGGCTGGAGATGGAAAGATATTGAAGCCACAACCGGAAGCAAGGTCCAGGCGTTTGGGAAAGTGTGGGACGATAAGGGAAGTGCTTATCTTCAAGTCTAAAGGGGGTGTGTGGACAGGCAAAAACTTCGATTTGAGCTGGGCGGTCACCCCTGCCGAGAGCAAGTTTGCTTCGAATCCAGATTATGCTAAAATCTGCAAAGCAAAGCCTCAGACCAACCAGATGTGCCAAGCAACAACGGTGCCAGCGCCCTAGACGCAACTAAAGTTTCACAAGCAAATGCCTCAAAAGAAGCTAGTAAAATATCTAGTCTCATTTCTACTGAATAACCACCAGATTTTGTACAGGTACAATGCCCAGCATTCAAAAAGACAACCACCGGTATCAGAACTTCGCTTGCAGGTTCTCAGAAACCCTCGCAATCAGGCAGGAAGGGGCAAAGTAATGTATAAACATCCCAGCTGATGCTACCCCAGGAAGAAGAATTTACGGAAAGGAGAAAGCATGTACCACTTTAAGTTTAACCTAATTTCTACCATATACATAATCCAGATTTCATTCACTGCGCACCGAATTGTACTTCTCGGCGAGTGCAGGAGTAGACACAATCTTGTTCATCAGATTCTTGAAACGCATACTGTAGTCGCTGCCACTGCACAACATAACATAAATGATTTTTTAAATGGTAAGATGTGAAAATTGAAGGCTTAGAGAATGTTGGAGAGAAAACAATAAATAAAAGCTAAGGATAAAGATAGAATGACAGGATCGAATCAAGACTTGACCTTATGCGGCTCAAAGAAGATATGGCTCGAAGAGCACTGCGAATCATGTCTTCGTTCCGATCAACCTCCTGCTTCACTGCATCACCCTTGGGTTTGTGACTAATAGTTTTCTCAATGGGTTCCACTATGGAGTCCAAAACTGAAATGGCAGATCAACAGTATCAGAAGAGCAGCTGCAACATGCAAAAAACCACTAGGATATAAATTACAACAGACCTGCAAGAACAGCAGAAGGGCACTTGTCTGCTAGCTTCGAGAGAATCAAATGGCAAGGCATTTTTACGTCATAATGATCTGCAGTAAGCATTAGAATAAGCATCACTAAAAGAATTGCAATTGACAGCTCATGTTGAGAAAAACAAAGCCAAAGAAATTCCGTTAATAAATTCCAATATATGTTGATGATCACACCATAACATGCTTAACGTGCAGGTTAAATGTTTAAACTGAAAATAAGCACAAAAGGTGCCTGTAAAATAATGACCTTTCCTGAATTTTTCTGGATCACTTGTTACCTAAAAGGTGCCTGTCTATTGCATAATTACAAGAAAGTATTTGATTCATTGTTAGATTCAAGTTTTGAAATAAGGCCAGTTATATTTATATCCCATACAAACGAAACAAGTAAATCCAATAACACTCAAGTTGTTCCTTCTATCATACTGGTAAAAGTAACAAACGACAAAACTTGAAAGACAAATAATGGTATCACACCACACCTGACAAGGCATGTCTATTAATTCCAGAACTACACCAATAGGTTGACTTTGGATTCAAAATGCAGTTGTGGCTAAAGTGACAAACCATACTTACCACCTAAGCCAGATAGGAGGAAAGGTACAATAAAGGATGATGGATTCATTTGATCAAGACAACTGTCCAGCAACGTGTCCACACATTCAAAGGCAGCTTTCCTAAGTTCAAGACCATCATCTACAACATGCTTGAAAGGCCCAAGATCAACTGTCCTGACCAATTCTTGCTGCAAAGAAAGGACATCATTACTTTCAGGATGGATGATACAGGTTAACATCTTGAAGTGGAATGCATATTATGAATTTATGATGCAACTTCCTCTGTTAAGAAGAGCTCAAACAATATAAATATAACTATCAAGTAAGAAAAATACCTTTATAACAGTTTGGTCATACAAAAGAGGTAATAATTCTGGAAGAAGACCTTTAATCAAATTTGGCTTGTTGTGGGCAGCCGTGCTCAAAGCCAGAACCGCTGCTCGCCTCACATGCTGTGAATTGGAAACAGAACATGCAAAATGAAACAATGAGTTCACCATCTTGCCAACATCACTGTATAATGGTTAATGATTATGTAAAGAAGTATCATTACCCTATCACTGTCTTTAATCAACATCAGGAAAGTAGATATCTCAGAGTACATGATTTCGTCTATTTTTTCAGGCCGTTCAACAATTGAATATTTGATAGCAATGGCAACCGTAGCTCTTGTGTTCGCAGCTGGGCTAGATGTGCGCACCTAAGCACCAAAAAAAAAGAGAGAACCCATTAAGCTATCAAAGCAAACTAACTTCAAAATGAATAATAGCTTTGCTATCCATGTTACACCTTCAACGCAGGGATTAATTTTTTTGGTTCGATCAGTGCGATCTTTCCTAAACACTCTGCAACAACATTCCGAACTCCCTCCTCTTCACTTTCGCAGTGATTAAAGAGCAATGCCAATATCTTCTCAATGTTTGAATCCTGGAGCTCGCTCTGGCCATTATGATCAACAGTTTGCCGCACGATTACCTGACAGGTTTTAAATATGAGCACACACGTTAAACAGCAGTTAGTTGGGTCTTAGAGTCTGAATTCCAATAGCAACCAACCTCTTTAAGCGAATGAAGCAACAGATATTGCTTCTTCTGTTGATTGTCAATCTGATCCAAAATAAATGGCAAATACTTGGAGAGGTTGCCAACAGCAATGTTTCCAAGTGCATAGGACGCTGCAGATTTAATCTCCTCAAAAGGTGATTGAAATGATTCAATGACAATGTTCTCAATATGAACATGATTACTGAGGTCCTTCCTCCTTCCAATTTCTCCCAAACATAGCAAGGCCATATGCTGTTTAGCCTGAGATGAAGATCATGCAAAATTAGCAGATGAGAAACACCATTAATTACATTCACAAAACCATGCAATCAACATACACAAATAATAATTTAATGATGCCCATCAAGAATTCTAATGTCTATAATGCAGTAATGTTCATAACGGTTAATGCACTGCTACCAAAGTTTTTTTATGAATTTTCCTACTACCAAATAAAGGAGTAAGAACGACCGCCAGCAGATAACCAGCAAGAATTTGCTGATACTTTATGTTACAAAGATTGTTTTTGACCTTAAAGAAACAAAGATACGTCACGGCAGCAACTTAGCATCCAGCAATTTTCGAAACAAATAGAAGGCATCTGTATCACAATTGACAAATGGCATCGTGCTGTCCACCTATGGATACAACTACCACATTTTTACACTAAAATGGATGAAAACGTGTAAATCTGCAGAACAAGGAATAAATCCCCTTTATCAGGAGCAAGAAAAACTTACAGAGTTAGAAGCGCTGTCATCTTTTAAAATGCCTTTAAGCATTTCAATTGTAGCCGCACACTTCTGGTCACCAGCTGCTAAGCAGAGAACAGCAACACACTTAGCAATGGAAGACAGTGCTTGCTTGGCAAGACCACCTGACTGTGACGGTTTAGCAGCAGAAATAAGGGAATCCAACAAAGCATCGAAGCTAGTATTTGCAGATTGGACTAGCGAAGCAAAAAATCTCTGAAGAGCCTGTAAATAACATCATATGTAAGTAGCCACCTAAAAGGAAACCAAATGTTCAAGTCTGATGCTGGTGGTGGTGGTTGTGGGGTTGGGGTGGGTTACCTGCAGTGCTTGCCCTTGCAAAAGGGCACTCCTGATCAAAATAAGTGCCTGAGGCAAAACCTTGTTTCTCACAGCTAAACCAACATTTTGAATGGATTTTCTGTCAACCATTATTGTGCAACAAAGTTCTAATGCAAGAGCTGTCATATGCAAATCCATGTCACTGCCACAATTAAAACAAGTCAATGTCAGTTGTCATGGCAGGGCATACGCAGCATAAAGAAAGGTAGAAAGCAAACCTTATGAGGGTAGAAAGTTCAGCAATTATTGTCTCATATGAAGAAGAGCCAATTTGACCACCATATGTGACAACCAAAGAATTTAGTGTTCCCAATGTTGCCTGCCTAAGAGCTCTGTTGGCCTGTTACATAAGGAAAGCTAATGGTATTGAGGGGAAAAATAAATAAAAACAAGGTAGTAAAGGTTCGTAAAAGTAATGTCACCTTACGAAGGAAAGCTGTGAGCTCGGAAACAACATGATCCAGGACACACGAGAGATCAATACGAAGAGGTGAATTTGCAATAACTGAAAATGCCTGTAAAGATACAAACAATTATGACGGGGTGAATTTGCAATAACTGAAATGCCTGTAGTGTTACAAACAGTTTAAGTACCACAATAAAACACCTAAGGGAAACAATATCAAGTCTTATCACTTAAATGGTTCACGAAAAAGGAAACAGGTAAAGAATAGACAGTAAATTCCGACACGTGGGCATCAAGCAGTGGATGAAATAAGGTACAAAATATAAATAGTGTACTCAGATCCAAACAAAAAGAAGTAAATTAACTTTACTACAGCAATAATTAACTAAAGAAACATAGCCACTGTGGAACAATTTCTCTTCCCTGCAGATGTCAAGACTCAAGGACAGATCAGAACATTTGCATGTATTCTTGCATGATTGACCAGAATACGTTGATACACTATGGATGAATGTATAACTAACTAATTTTTCTCTGTTATACAATTCTCAAACCAGTGTTTCAGCATATGAGCTTTAACATTATATAAATACCATAAACTAGCATTCCGCGATGTTGAATCTGAAAGTTTGAATCCTATACAAGCAGTCAATAACTTACCTTGACAGCTGTAAGTCTTGTTATTTCATTACCCATCCTATCAACGAGTATGGGAAGGCAAGCTGGTAATTCTCTTTGAAGGCCATCACCAAAAGTGGAGACCACCAGACTCATGCATGATATGGCACACTCTTTAACCTCCTGGGAGAACATAAAATTTGCATAAGTGGATGCTGATGCACCACAAAAACACACTAGAACGGAGGAGGATATGGAATTCTGCCAAACCTGATCCTGATCTTGATTAGCCAAGCGTCCCAGTATAGCGTTATAGATTGGACCAATATATGGCTTGAAATCCACAGCGCTTGCCTGCATCACAAAATAACAAACATTAAAAAAAACAGAGCCCTTCATGTCTGCATAGCAAGGAATACAAGATTAACCTCAAGATTTGGACGAAGGACACGGACTAGTTCTCCGCACACCCGCAAAGCCTCAGCAGTGACTTTATAATATCTATCTCCAATTGCTGATAATATTGGGGCAGAAAGTGCCTGAAAATTTGATCTGCAATCAGCAACCACTCTGACTGTGTTTAAGTATTATTGTATACTAATAAAAGCAACTGTACCTTGATGTATGGATGAAACACAGATGGAGAATGTGAAGCCATAACAAGCCTTGTAAATACAAGGGCTTCAATCTTCAGGTTGGAGGTAGAAGATTTATCCTGTCAAATTAATGAAAAGTTAGCATGTGTTTTCACAACAACTTTCTAAGTGAATGAAAGACACTAACATTCAAAGCCTTCTCAATCCCAGGAACAAGTGAGCCAAAATGATCAGCAAGACAGTCAGGTAGTACAACAACAAGCTCCTTCAATACTGAAAATGCCCCAACCTGAAAATGTTGGCGATATGATCAGATTCATCATCCCAAAACCATAAGTCACAGGATAGTTGAAGAACAAACCTTTGTCTTGATTGATTTTTCACGTAACTGCCTGTTGATAGACTTGACAACTTTTGGCACCTCTTGTTTCAGCAACCACCGAGGACTGCAAATAAGAACAGATTGATGCACAGGGACAGACCATAGAGCAGTGTAAATGCATACTTTTTTGGCAAAGCATAAAACAAAGAAAACACGTATACACATCTACTAACCAGAATAATAACAGACCGTTCAAAGTACTAATCAGAATGAATTCACAAGATATTCTAAGTACAGTGGAATTGATGAGGAGCTGACAAAATGCTATAAAACAAAAACAGAAAAACAACCTCACCTCGACTCATCGATGTCACCTTGTCCTTTTGTTACATTACCAGTTTGGCGTAACAACTCAATGAAGGTGTTGAAGATGTCCATCTAGAATAAATGGAAGCTTCATAAGATTTGGCAACTAAGACTACTCGGGTTTTATATACCAATTAGATGTCTTGTATTTACCTTTACATTCTCCTCTCTTTCCCTAAACCGTTCAATTAACTTGGGGCAAGCCTGCAGAAAATAAAATACTTGTCAAATTAAACGCAGGCAAAATTGATAGTATCCAAGACATATTATCAAACTTGTAAATTTGTAAAAAAAAAACTCATAAACATCTCAAAATCATTGTAACAACAGTGCATATATGAAGATGCTTCATAGAAAACGAAATTTGCCAATTCATCACATGTAGGTTTAATTATGTCAACAAACCTCCAGATACAGCTTCGATAACATTTCAGGACGAGATACTATGATTGCAGATAGGCACTTTGCTGATGCCCTACGGACTTTCCAACTCGCATCCTCATCATCTGTGTACTCATTCGCACTCTCACTGGGGTAAACATGTTGAAAAAGCATTAATTACATGATCTCGAGCCAATATATCTATAAGGTAGTTCTGTAAGCAATTAAGCATACTAGTGACGTACTCATCATCCTCCTCCTCCTGGCCTTCCTCATCAGTATCCTCCTCCATGCTATCAGTGAAATTAGGATCATAGCTCACATATTCCAAAGCAAGATTCAAAATGACCTCACAATATGGTGATATATCCCTTGGGCACCTGAGCATAAAGCTCTCGAGAGCCTGTGTGGCAGAAAAAAAAGATAGAGAAAATTCAAAGGGTCATACAAAACAAATGTTCAAAATGTAAAAACAGAACCCCACCTGCAAGCTGTATTCACGGAGCTCTTCATCATTTTCGGATGCACTTGTACAATAGCTTATAAGCAAAGGAACAGTTTCAGCAAGATGTGGTCCAAAACGGTATCCTACAGAACGACTGCAAGTCAAAAGCCATAATGTTAGAAGGCAAGTTGCAGGTAAGATTGGCAAATTTAGTAAACTAATTAACATAGCAGATAAGTTAACAAAATATTATTAGGAATTCCTTGCCTGCTTAGTTTTAAGAAAAAAACATGTACCTTAGAGAACCAATCATTTGGATATTTGTCCGGGTAATATCAGATTTTGCACTTCTATTTTTCAGTAATTGGACAACTTGCAAAGTTGCCTTTGCTAACAAATCATCTGATAAACTTGGAGCAAGCGATGCTGCAAAACAGAGTGGAGTGTTAATGGTGGTTATATATACCTAGACCTGCAAGATTGTAAAACCTACAGAAACCATTTGCGGGAGATGAAAAGCATACTAAATACAGAAAATTCAGAAGTGTGTTGACTTACCAATACAAGAAACAGACTTTTTTCTGACGCTTGCTTGGTTAGAACCCAACTGGGATAAAAGTGCGGTGAGCATGTACTCATGATCTTTTGTAATCAAGTTGCCAAATCTATGAAGCACATCCCCCAATATATCAAGGCATTCACATTTAATTTCAGCACCTTTTGCCTGCCAATGAATGAAGAATTAAATTTATTGCTGTAAATAAGGAAATCATACAACCTTCATTGTAGTGGCTAAAATCTAATTTCTAATATCTAGAAAATCTGGTATTACTGAATTAAACAGATAGATTTTGAAAACTTCTGTGGTTTAGCTATGATAATCAAACTGAAAAGACTTTTAAGCTTCTCAAGTGATAATCAGTCATTAACACAGGACACCATAAAATAAATATTATATCTAAAAAAGCAACTTAAAATAAAGATTTGAAAAGGCACATCCATTAGGTTGCACTGCTGTTAACACTGCTGGTTAAAATTGCTATCCGGAAGATAACTTGCTTCAACATTACATGTCAATACTTATGTTGCTGTCCAAACGAATAATCCGGAGAGTTCATTTTTGTTGCAAGACATACAGGACAAATGAACTCTCCGGATATTCAACAATATATTCACTGTGTAGCTCTGAGAAAACAATGGCCTGAAATGCACAATTTTGGTATTTGAGAAACAAAGTAGACTTACAGTGTTCACACCCTTGATGAGCTGTGGGGCAATACAAACCAAAATCTTTTCAGCAAGTGATGGTGTCATAACTTCTGCAATGATTGTTTTCAGGGCTATACTAGCAGTATCACGATGCTGCTCCTTTCCATTGATCAATTTATCACAAAGTTTGTTGGTCATATCCACTACCTTGTCCTCACCAACCTTTTTGACAAGTGGAGCCAAGCTACAAAGACGAGATTACAAGAGAATTGTCGGGAAAAACTTAAACAATTGAAAGCAAAATTCTATGAATCAGTGCTTACACAATGCAATTACAGAGGAATGACAAAAGGATACATAATAACAAGCATACGTATGTTCTTTCATCAAAAAGGTCACAATATTACACAGAGAAATTCAACACTGTAAGTAGCAACATCAAACAACAACAACAACAACATAGCCTTTTTTCCCAAGAAAGTTGGGGTAGGCTTAAGTAGCAACATCAAAATGCCACCAAATTCTAAGCTTAAAGAGGACAATCTACAATAGGAATATCTTTAACATGCATGATTGCACACCAACCACAAACAATATAGACAAATGCAAATTTATTGTTTTATATACAAGAAAACTAAAAAAATACCAAAAAGAAAACGTATATTAATGAGATGATATATGGTGGTCAGGGAGGGGAATGGGTGGAGCAAACAAATGCAGAAAACATACCATTTAACAGCTAAACCAGAAACATCTCCTGAAGCATCTTCCAGTTGTTGAAGAACAGTACTCGTTAACTTTGGCTCAAGGTCTTGATCAGCTTTGAAGCTCTCTTTATTCAATTCACTAAGCAGATCTGATGTTGCCATATATCTGTAGTCTTTGTCCTTCCCTGTCATCTGAAAGAGCATTTAACAAAGTATATTAGAAGTCAAAGGATGTCCAATCTAACAAACTTCATGCAAATTAGATAAATGGTTACCTTCTCCAAGATGTTGGTTATGTTTAAATTTGCCATTTTGGCAAGCCTGTCCAATGGCGCTCTTCAGATTATTCACCAATGTCCTACTGGAAAACAAATTGGGTAAGCAGACAAGCTAAAAGAACATATGTTCATTGTTGAATGTGCATCTTCTGGTATACATATAGCACTTGGCAGTGTCAGGAGATATTGAATAATGGTTAAGTTAATTTAAGACCCTAGAGGCTATTTGGATGCTGCCCCTTGTCTGCTGTGCTCAAGCATTCGCCGGCCAAAATTTGGCCGATGATTTGACCACCCATGTTTCGGCCAGAGCAGGGCACAGAAATCAGCTGAGCCTGGGCATGGGGTTCAGGGTAACCCAAATCATGGCCAGTATCCAAACAACCTACCTGGCCAGGATCAACAGCCAACTTTTGGCATGGCTGGAAGCAGCGCCCAACCAAACACCGCTCCTAATGAGAACAATTATTTAACTCCACCATCATGCTCAGTAAACAGAGAAAAGGTTTCGTCGAAAATTTGCGATGTTATGCGCCTTTTAGCCACGGAGTATTGTTATTTGTACAAATAATATCATTACATTAGTGTGGCAACTTAAAAAAAGGGCAGTCCCAGTGCTGGAAACTCCGACGTGAGTGGGTTCTGGGGAAGGAATCATATGAGGCAAGCCTCCTGCAAATGCAGAGAGCCCGTATCGAACCCAGGACCTCCTCTCACCAGTGGGGTGACTTAACCACTGTGCCAGGCCTGTCCTTCAACTATGAATGAAGCGACAACCATATTATCAGTAGAGAGCGACAAAGAAGATATGCATACTATGCATGAAGCAGAAGTGACAAGACATTGACACTTGTCCATTTGTAGTCGGCACCCAACAAAAATTAACATAGACACACGTATGCAATCAGCAATCATGGTAACACCTTACGCTAACAATGCCCAGCGTTACCACATGGGAGTACGACGGACTCCTAGTTACCACACAAATAAGCTATAGGAGTAATAAATACAAATTACAGCAACTGACTCGGCCACCCTAACTCAGGATGGGCAAATTGAATGTAGGGGGTCTAGGGGTTCTGTTTGAACCGAAACCCCAAAATAATCTGTGGAAAGTGAACTGCAACTACAACTACATCTAGGGTACCAAAAGGTATTCTTCTATGCGTAGCATCAAATGCCGATCTCGCAAACCAGTGAAGAACACCTGATCGAAATTCGAAACACTGGTAGATTGGATAGAACCACACTAGTAGCGCACGGCATCACGCAGCGCTCACATCCGCAACTAACTGCACCGAGCAACGCTTAGATTCCACAGAGAAGAGCAGACGACCACCCTCTTTGCACGAGGGCATCCATCAAAGCGAGGGAGCTAGGGTTACTCACCGGCGAACGGCGAGACCAGTGCACGTCCGAACGGATCTTCGCTCCGCTCAACTCCACCCAATTGGAGCGGAGGTTGAGCGGGCTTTCGGCGCGCGGCGCGTAGGAGCGAGGATCCGGCGCCGGCGGGCGGCGGAGCGGTGGTGGGAAGATGCCGGCGGGCGCTACTAGTGTGCTCGGCTACACTGGGGGACTCGGGGAGCCTAGGGTCTGGGCTTAAGAGGAGCCTTGGAAGGTGGTGAGCCGTGGGCCAAATGGGCTTCAAGCCTGATGAGTCCTGGTGGGCCGTGTGGGTTTAAGGATGGATGGGTTGGATCAGGCAGGCTGGATTACGTACAGGCCCAAGCGACAGCTCAGCTCAGCAACACTCTTGCGTCTCTCCGCACTCCGCAGTCAGCTCCGCTCCTCTCCTCTCTGATTCGCGGCGCCGCCGCGGGAGGCGTCAACCTCCGCCGTCGACCTCGACCTCGACCTCGAGGGACTCCCTCTCCGGTGGATCGGCGCAGCGAATTTTTGGTTCCCCGGAGACCTCAAGCTGAGATAGCCCTCGCAACCGCTTGCTGGCGACCTTCGGCGTCTTGGTCTCTTGGAGCAAATATCTCTGTCCAAACAACTGAGGTACTCGCCAATTCTTATTCCATCCGGTTCCAAAGATTCTCTCTGTGGTCTGTGCAGTAAAGCTTTGCGTATGTGCTAGCCAATTCTAGCTCAAGTTGGTGCATCAGATTGTGCTATATGACTGGCGTCCCGGGGTGTTTGATGGAATGCCTGGCTGCGAACTCATTCTTGATTTGATCACTCGTCATTGAACGAGTCAATGGCGAATCTATTGCTTGTAGGAAATGTCTAGATTCCAGATAGTTTGTAGATGCTTGCGTTCAAATTGTCAGTTTTTTTTTGGATTTTGTGTTCTTTGTGGGAATCGTGACCTTAGAAACTACAGTTTTCTCTTTTCAGTACTGAAGACTGGTCCCATCACCCTCTGTTGATGCTAATGGAGTCGGATGGCCCAGTTCCGAAGAAATCAAGATTGGTCAACTCCGTGGATTGTGCAATGGAGGAAGCACCTTCCAATGCAGTGGGTGTGAATCAGAGTCTGCATTGGACTCTGTGGCAGATACTGGACTCCATTCTCCCTACTGGCGGTTTCGCACACTCCTACGGTCTTGAAGCTGCTATGCAATCTCGCATGGTGAACAATCAGGAAGATTTGAGGTCATTTGTCATCCAGGTCCTGGAGAACACTGGCAGCCTTCTGCTTCCATTTGTTTACTGTGCTACCAAGTCTCCTGATACAGCGGCATGGGTCAAGCTTGATCAGTTGCTGGAAGCTACATTGACAAACGAAGTAGTCAGGAAGGCGTCAACATCTCAAGGTTCAGCTCTGCTGAGAGTGGCGGCATCTGTCTTCACCGAGATTCAAGCACTTCAGGATCTCTGGCGGACATTCCTTGGTTCTAAGAGCGTGTCATTTCACCATGCACCTATATTTGGGTTGATATGTGGTTTTGTTGGATTCAACAGCGAGATGGCGCAACGGGCTTACATGTTCGTGACAATGAGGGATGTGTTCTCTGCTGCAACTAGGCTCAATCTGATCGGGCCGCTGGCTGCTTCAGTGCTGCAGCACCAGGTTGCGCCGTATGCTGAAAGGATGGTGCAGAAATGGAGGGATCGTGATGTCACTGAGGCATCACAAACTGCCCCTCTGCTTGATGCTTTGCAGGGCTGTCATGCTTACATGTTCTCCCGGCTGTTTTGCTCTTGACAGTGCGGTGTGCTATCATTTCTCTCTGTCTCACTTTTTTACGTGATCAAATGATCTTCAAACATGGGCACCACATGGATTAGTTTTATGATAAAAGCATCACTAATGTTTTGGTATTATTCTAATGAATTCAGTTAACTTATATGGCGAATGGTGACTAATGCGATGCAACTGAATGAGGAAATGCTTCAGCTGAGTGATATACAAGGACTAGATGAGCAATTCATTTAACTTTTGCCTAATCCTGCTGTGTGCATGTGTATTGTAAATTTGTAGTAATCTTTAAGATGAAGTAGGCTTGCCAAGTCCTTTTTGTATCACTCAAGGTCACAGAAAACAAGATGAATATGTGATACATCCAACCGATGTCTGGATGGCCTTATGGTGCTTTTTCCTCACCTTCTCTGTATGCATTACTCCTACATAGCATAGCAGATCAGGGACTCGCCAAATCGTTTTCTGCCAATCTTTAACGCAAGCGGATTATGAATTTGCCAGCCCTTTTCTTTTCGCCATTCAATGGTCACCGAAAACAGCATCAACACGGTTAAATGGTTAACCCATCCAGATATCTTGATGACCTATTCTGTCAAATTTATCTCCTGCGTATCACTGAAAGCTGAAGTAGCTCTTTTCCGCAACGCGCACTTTCCAACTGCTGCATCCGTGTGTTCTTCAGGTGAAACCACGCTGCTGCTTCTCACAAGCAGCAAATGAACCAACCGAGCGCCATGGCGCCGGCGGCCTCCAGCCTTGCAGGGAAGCAGACCAGAAATCGCTGAAATATTCATACAAGAAGCATACCACCAGAACTCTACGAGTGCTGCAAGGGCTACCTAGTAATTAGGCCCTGTTTGGAACCGTGGCGGGTGTAAGCGCGCTGTGTATAAGCAAAACGCGGCTGGAAGCTCACTTCTTTCACGTCCGCACGTTGAAGCTGCGTCGAACGCCGGCCATTTGGCGGGTTTATTCTGTGTTTTTGGCTCAAACGCGCCGCATAAGCGGAAGCAAACATGCTCTTAGTCATCGCTCTACCAAAGCAGATTAATCCTCAACTATTGCGATCCTACGGGGAATATTTTCTCCTTCCAAGTGCACAAGAATACCCTTCCAATTGAGACTCTTTCATAAACCTACTACTCATCAAGGTTAAAATATTAATTAATATTTTTATTTGACAAAGTGCAATCATTTTCGTTCCAATAAAAATAGTGGAGCAATTTGTAATGTTTTGCATGTCCTAGGTGTGCTTGATAAATAAAGCAGCTGATGTTGCAGTCGCTCTAAAAAAAATCTATTGAGTGCCACTAAAATGATATTGTTGCTTGTCGCCTCTACTTTACGTCACATTTATAAGTTTTATAAATATACATTGTTTTTTACTTGTTATATTATATAAACTACTTGTGTCGGATGTAATGGAATCTATTTTTAATTTATTGTATTATATATTGGTATTTTTTTGCTACGATCAAATTAATGGAAGAATTTGTTTTGCTACCACCCCTATGTTTTATGCTAAATTATTTGTTAGGAAAATTAAATATCTTATTTATTAGGTTCGTTTTGAAAAAAAAATATACCATTACCACTTGACAAATCCTTGCCATAAATAAGAAATTCTTGTTCCCTGGGCTGTGAGGGGGGCTGGCTTGGGCTTGGTGGGGCGTCCGATTCGATTCGCTTCCTAATCCTTCTGTGGGCTGTCCAGGCCCTCGTCCAGGAAATTCAGCGTAAAGCACTCGGTTCTCGTCGTCGCAAACGGCAGCCGTTCCCCTTCTTGTTTCCCCAATCTCCCCGTAGTCGGCGTCGGCGAGTATGGCGGAGGCGGAGGCAGCGGTGACGCCAAAGGCACCTACCTGGGTGGAGGCGCAGGCGATGAGGAAGCGCCTGTCCTTGATCTCGCAGAAGGCTGCGGACCTCTACAAGATGACAAAGGATGAGAAATTCTTCTCAGGCCTGACCGAGGCTGAGCGAGAGGTGAAGCTGGCCTTACTCATGGAGGAGCGAGATTTCTTGGTGCGGCAGTATGCACGCCTCAGCTCACAGATGAGACCCCGGATTTCTCCGGGATGACCGAGGCCGACCGAGCGGCGGAGGCGGAGAGGCTCAAGCAGGAAGCGCTGGAGGAGGCGCGCCGCCTCAAGATGGAGGGGGACCATGATGAGTTTGCGGCAGGAAGGTTGGGCTCGCATCGTCGACTTCGATCCCAAGCAGGGAGGACTTTACATCAACCGATACCTCGTCGATCTGGCAACAATAAGTTTCGACCACGACGAGGAGTGTAAGTCGCCCTTGTTCCCATCAATTCTGCACTCGACGGCATCTTCTGCCGCCGGTTCGATCCACGATAATTTATCGATCCTACGGAGTATGTATCTTCCGCCTTCTGTCCATTCCATGTGACAAATTAGTTCACACAACTGTTGTAAATGTGGTCAAAATTATTCTTTTTTAACTGCTGTAAATGTGGTTAAAATTATTCTCTTTTTTTTCCCCTTTCGGGGGAAACATCTGATATTTGATTGTGTTTGCACCTTCAATCAACTACTAATTTGAGTAATCCAATCTACCCTACCACAGCGCCCCTTCGTCCGATGAGATTTACCAGAGTCTACAAAAACAACACAGGCGAGACGTGCGAGGCAGTAAACATCTTATCTGTCAAGATAGCCAGCTTGGATGTTGGCTTCCCAATCCAAGTCTATGGCACTGTCATTACGAGAGACTGCCTCGACCACAAGTGCATTTATATCTTCCGCCGTGATAGAGACCATTGCCAACTCATCAACTCAAAGGTAGAACTTCCCCTTCCTAGTACTAGGCAGTACGCTATCCTTCCTACTATGCCTGATGCATAACCTCATATTACACTCTTTTTTTTGGTATGGAGAAGCAGCCAAAATCCTTATACCACCTGCAATTGATTCCTATTGATTTTCTATTTATCCGCCAGATGTTGTCAAGTGTGTTTGAATTCATATGAAGATGGAAGTTGAAGGTTTAGGCACCACTAATTAATCATCATAATATTAGACGATGGTATTCTAATCATTATGTGACTAAAATACGTATCTTCAGAATGAAGCATATACATGCCATGCGTTTGTTTCTTGTAGACGTGATGGGCTGGCTTTCTGTATGTTCATGGAAGTACTGTATAACTAGATGGTCCATATCCTTCTGCCAATTGGGCATTGAACAATTAAATATTTCCTCATCTAAGAAAGGGCTTATGTGTGCTGTGTGGCTGAAATTTGTCCTCGTTCAACACTATATATTTTTTAAAATATGCCACTAACCTGTCATTTAAACCTTTTCGCAGGATGAACCATTGATCTTGACTGGTCCAAAACGAGGACTTGTATTGCTGGGTGATAATTATGTTGAGACTGATCTGAAGATCAAGGATCATCAAGGTCGGGACAGAGAACTCAGTAAAGGAGTCATAACAATCAGGGGCACAGCACATCGATCCTTGGAGAAATGTGAGGTTGAAAGGAAGTCTCTTGCTACCAGGCTCAGTACTGTGGATGTGTTGTATGCTGTTGTCACAGGTGCCGTGGAGGCAACTATTGCAATTAAAGTTTTGCAGGGAAATTTTGATGGAACGATCACTGTCCACACCAGCAGCATCCAGAAGAGGATTGTGATTTATGATAGAAAAATTCTTGGTACCAGGACTTATGATGGTGGGTTTCTCCGACACTTGCAGCGTGTTGTATCTGTCAATGTGAATGATTTGCTGATAATCGAAGCAATGACTGGTGATGGTAAATCTATACGGAGAATTGATTTTACTCCAAGGGGCAACAGTTTTGATGAGGATACGATCACTGTTGGTACCACCGAGATGTGTCTGATAGTTGCTTGGTCGTTAATGGACCCCTGACTGAGACTTCGCTACGGTTTGTTGTTAAGCATTGTTTGGTGTATATGTGTTTTGGTTTAACCACATCTGATTCAATGATGCGGTTATAATTAAGGATATGCGAGACCCTCTGGTGGACTTTAGAATAGCTATAGCGGGCACAAATTATCGTGTTGATCTTGTTATATTATGTGTTGAACTACTGTGTAACGTGCTAGGCTTCTTATGTGATGAGCTATTGCAAAAATTATTATGTGTGCATTGTTTGTTGTCGTATGCTCTTAATTGTTTTTTTTTTATGACAGCTGTGAGCTGTACATATCATTTGCCATGCCATTTTCTTGGAGTGGTCTCCAATAGGTCAACATAGTTTGGTTTCTCTTTTGTGTATTTTTAGGAAGAAAATTCAACATTTACCACTTATACGAGTTGTATTGGAAGGGTATTCTATATGACTGGCCAATTCTAGCTCAAGTTGGTGCATCAGATTGTTCTATATGACTGGCGTCCCGGGGTGTTTGATGGAATGCCTGGCTGCGAACTCATTCTTGATTTGATCACTGGTCATTGAACGAGACAATGGCGAATCTATTGCTTGTAGGAAATGTCTATATTCCAGATAGTTTGTAGATGCTTGCGTGCAAATTGTCAGTTTTTTTTTTGAGTTTGTGTAATTTGTGGGACCGTGACCTTAGAAACTACAATTTTCTCTCTTTTCAGTACTGAAGATTGGCCCCATCACCCTCTGTTGATGCTAATGGAGTCGGATGGCCCAGTTCCGAAGAAATCAAGATTGGTCAACTCCGTGGATTGTGCAATGGAGGAAGCACCTTCCAATGCAGTGGGTGTGAATCAGAGTCTGCATTGGACTCAGTGGCAGATACTGGACTCCATTCTCCCTACTGGCGGTTTCGCACACTCCTACGGTCTTGAAGTTGCTATGCAATCTCGCATGAACAATCAGGAAGATTTGAGGTCATTTGTCATCCAGGTCCTGGAGAACACTGGCAGCCTTCTTGTTGACTTGCAGCCTTTGTTGACTTGTGGCTCTAGGCCACTAATGTTCAGATAATGATAGAAGTTATTAGCACCTTAGAGTAGGTAGCAAATGGTGTATAAATATGAGTGCAATGCAATGAGAAAAGGCAGTTCAGTTTGCCACATTCCAGTCTCTAACTCTCAGCCAACGCAGAGAGCTGTGTGTGTGTGTGCAGAGGAGCTCAGCTCTTCTTCTACCTTGGAGTCAAGGAGAGGGAGAGGAAGGTGAGCAGGTTGCTCACCTGGTTATTGTGTTCTAAAGCCAACAAGTGGCATCAGAGCCGTACGGTGTCGTTCTAGCCTAGCGGCTGAACGATGGCTGGCGAAAACTCCCCGGCGTCCAGTGCAGGCGACAAGGGGAAGGATGTCTCGGAGGTTGTGATCAGGACGGTGCGGGAGACGAGCTCGCGGGACTGGCCGCAGCTCACTCGCACCAACTATGGCGAGTGGGTGGTGCTGATGAAGTGGCGGCTCAAGGCGCGCAAGCTCTGGACGGCCGTGGAAGTCGGCACCAAAGAAGAGGATGAAGACGTCCAGGCCATGGACGCACTGCTGTCATCCACGCCACCAGAGTTCCACGAGGCCATCGGCAACAAGAAGACGGCGAAGGAGGCATGGGACATGCTGGCTTCATTTCGAGTTGGCTCGGATCGAGCCAAGAGGGCCAAGGCGCAGCAGCTGCGCAGGGACTTCGACGACCTGAAGTTCCGCCACGGCGATGCTGTGGAGGACTTTGCGCTCCGACTCCAGTCGTTGGCAAGCCAGTTGGCAACGCTGGGGAAGAAGTTGGAGGAGGAGGACGTCGTCTGCAAGCTGCTCCGCGCGTGCCCGGCCAAGTACAGCCAGATGGCGGTTACAATCGAGGCCACCTTGGACCTGGATCAGGTCTCGCTCGAGGACGTCGTCGGTTGACTTCGCCTGGCCGAAGGGCGTTCTGATGCGCCGCTGGAGCGGAGGCAGGAGAGCGGCAAGTTGCTGCTCACCGAGGAGGAGTGGAACGCGCGCATGAAGCGGCGGACTGGGGAGAACTCCTCAAGCCGCAGCGGGTATGCCGGCGGCAACAAGGCGCGCGGGAATCCGCGCGGGAAGGGGAAAAAGAAGAAGAACTTCGACCTCGATGCCTGCCGCAAGTGCGGCAAGATCGGGCACTGGGCTAAGGAGTGCCCGGAGCGGAAAGAGAAGAAGAAGGAGGCCCACCTAGCTCAAGAAGAGAGCGACGACGACCACGCGCTGTTGATGGCGCAGTACTGCGCGCTGAAGGATGGCGAAGCTGGCGAAGCAGAGGAGGCGGACACGGAGCAGAGGACTGTGCCGCAGCCCGTCAACCTTGACGAGCCACAGGCGCGGGTGCTGCTGGGCGCGATCGGCGACGAGCTGGAGCAGAGGTGGTACCTGGACTCTGGGGCCAGCAACCACATGACGGGGAGCAGGGCCGCCTTCTCTGACCTCGACGAAAGCAAGACCGGGACGGTCAAGTTCGGCGATGGCTCGCGGGTCATCATCCGCGGGCAGGGCACGGTTCTCTTCAGGTGCCGCAACGGCGAGCACCGCGCACTCCAGGACGTGTACTACATTCCCCAGCTGCGCTCAAACATCGTGAGCATGGGGCAGCTGGATGAGCACGGGTCGGAGGTGCTCATCAAGGCCGGAGTACTAAGCATCAGGGACCGGGAACGACGTCTTCTCGCCAAGGTAACACGTTCCCGTAACCGGCTTTATCTCCTGGATTTGAAGGTGGAGCAGCCGGTGTGTCTCGCGGCGGCGTGCACGGAGGAACCATGGCTGTGGCATGGGAGGTTCGGCCACTTGAGCTTCGAGGCGCTTGGATGCCTAGGCAAGATGGTGACCGGGCTGCCGCAGATCAAGCACGTCGACGAGCTCTGCGACAGCTGCCTGGCCGGGAAGCAGAGGCGTCTGCCGTTCCCAAAGGCGGCCAAGTACCGGGCGCAGGAGGTGCTCCAGCTGGTCCACGGAGACCTGTGCGGGCCCATCACGCCGGCGACGCATGGTGGTCGGAGATACTTCCTCCTGCTCGTGGACGACTGCGTCGGTTCATGTGGCTGCAGCTCCTGACGAGCAAAGATGAGGCGGCGGAGGCCATCAGGCGCTTCAAGGCGCGGGCAGAGGTGGACTCCGGGAAGAGACTGCGCGTCCTCAGAACCGACCGTGGTGGCGAGTTCACGGCGGTGGAATTCGCCAGCTACTGCGCAGGAGAGGGAGTGGCGCGTCAACTGACGGCGCCATATTCGCCACAGCAGAATGGCGTAGTCGAGCGGCGAAATCAAACCATCGTTGGGATGGCACGCTCGATGATGAAGGCGAAGGCGATGCCGGCGGAATTCTGGGGCGAGGCGGTGAGCACGGCGGTGTTCATCTTGAACCGCTCACCGACCAAGGCCCTGAAGGGGATGACGCCGTATCAGGCGTGGTATGGGCGTAAGCCAAACGTCTCGTACCTACGCACGTTCGGCTGCATCGGGCACGTGAAGACCGTCAAACCAGGCCTTGGGAAGCTTGAAGATCGGAGCACCAAGATGGTGTTCCTGGGCTATGAAGATGGGACGAAGGCCTATCGGCTCTACAACCCGGCCCGGGAGAAGGTGGTGGTGTCCCGGGATGTCGTTTTCAACGAGGCAGCGGCATGGAGTTGGAGCACGCCCGCGGCAGGGGAAGCAGAGGGGTCCGGCGGCGGCTTGACGGGCGAATTCGTCGTCGAGCAGCTGGTGATCGAGCGCCGGAGTGGCGCAGAAGAGGCAGCGCAGGAGCCAGAAGCGGAGGCGGTGGAGCCTCCAAGTCCTGGCACGGCGGAGGTTCCGCCAAGTCCTGGCGCGGCGAGTTCAGCGTCCCCAGCCTCCCCTGTTTTTCCAGAACAGGGGACCCCGACAGCGGCGGCGGATCCTGAGTTCGCATCCCCCCCGTCCTCCTACTCGGAGTTCGTGGATGCCTACCACGACGGAGAGGAGCTCCGATTCTGGCGAGTGGACGACGTCATCGGTGATGCAGAGCTGCCGGGGCTGGCCTCGCGTCTCACCGATCCAGAGCTCATGCTCATGAGCGCGGAGGAGCCGGCCACGTTCGCGGTTGCGGAGCGTGACGCGGACTGGCGGAAGGCCATGATGGAGGAGATGCGGTCAATCGAGGACAACCGCACCTGGGAGCTGGTCGATCCGCCGGCGGGATGCCGGCCGATTGGCCTGAAATGGGTCTATAAGGTAAAGCGGGACGAGCATGGCGCCATTGTCAAGCACAAGGCTCGGCTCGTTGCCCGTGGTTTTGTGCAGCGTGAAGGGATTGATTTCGAGGAGGTGTTCGCACCGGTGGCTCGGATGGAGTCGGTGCGGTTGCTGCTAGCTCTTGCGGCGGCAAAGGACTGGCAGGTCCATCACCTCGACGTCAAATCGGCGTTCTTGAACGGCGACCTGGAGGAGAAGGTCTACGTCAAGCAGGCGCCGGGCTTCGCGGTGCCGGGGGCAGAGCACAAGGTGCTCCGGCTGTGGAAGGCTCTGTATGGGCTGCGCCAAGCTCCCAGGGCGTGGAACGCTAAGCTCGACACCACCATGGATGAGCTTGGGTTCGCACGCTGCGCCACCGAGCATGCGCTGTACACACGACGACGGGGGAAGGAAGAGCTCATCGTCGGCGTGTACGTGGACGACTTGATCGTCACCGGAGCTCGGGCGCAGGACATTGAAGAGTTCAAGTGCGAGATGGCGGCTCGTTTCAAGATGAGCGATCTCGGCGCACTCTCCTACTACCTTGGCATCGAGGTAAAGCAGAGGAGGGACTCCATCGCGCTGGGCCAGCGCGCCTATGTGCTCAAGCTGCTGGAGCAGGCCGGGATGACGGGCTGCAAGCCCATGGCAACGCCGATGGAGGAGCGGATCAAGCTGTCAAAGAACAGCACGGCGGCGAGGGTGGATGCAACGCGTTACCGGAGCATCGTCGGCGGGCTGCGGTGGCTGACACATACGCGGCCGGACATCACGTTCGCAGTCGGGTATGTGAGCCGCTTCCTCGAAGACCCGCGGGAGGACCACTGGACAGCGGCCAAGCGGGTGCTGCGCTACGTCCAGGGCTCTCTGGACATGGGCGTCGTCTTCCCCAGGCACGGCAGGCTTCAGCTGACGGCGTTCAGCGATGTGGACATGGCTGGAGATGTGGATGGACGGAAGAGCACCACAGGTGTGCTCGTCTCCCTTGGAACCGCACCGGTGGCTTGGCAGTCACTGAAGCAGAAGGTGGTGGCGCTGTCAACCTGTGAATCGGAGTACATTGCAGCGGCCACCGCGGCGTGCCAAGTCGTGTGGCTGCGCCGGCTGTTGGGTGAGCTCACTGGCGTTGAAGCTCGCCCGCCAGCACTCAAGGTGGACAACCAGCCGGCCATTGCGCTGGCAAAGAACCCCGTCTTTCACGACCGAAGCAAACATATCGATGTGAAGTTCCATTTTCTTCGGGACTGCGTCGATGGGGGGCACCTTGTCATCGAGTTCGTCGACACCGGACGGCAACTCGCTGACATCCTCACCAAGTCGCTCGGGCGTCTTCGGTTCTCGGAATTGAGGAAGATGATCGGCATGGATGAGGTCCAGGGCTAGCAGCAGGATTAGAGGAAGTAATGTAGGACTTAATCTGCAGCTGTCCCTTATCTGTTTAAGTCAAGGCAAGTCTGCAGTTTGCTAGCAAGGCAAGTTTGCAGTTTGCTAGCAGCTTTTGTTGACTTGCAGCCTTTGTTGACTTGTGGCTCTAGGCCACTAATGTTCAGATAATGATAGAAGTTATTAGCACCTTAGAGTAGGTAGCAAATGGTGTATAAATATGAGTGCAATGCAATGAGAAAAGGCAGTTCAGTTTGCCACATTCCAGTCTCTAACTCTCAGCCAACGCAGAGAGCTGTGTGTGTGCAGAGGAGCTCAGCTCTTCTTCTACCTTGGAGTCAAGGAGAGGGAGAGGAAGGTGGGCAGGTTGCTCACCTGGTTATTGTGTTCTAAAGCCAACACTTCTGCTTCCGTTTGTTTACTGTGCTAGCAAGTCTCCTGACACAGCGGCATGGGTCAAGATTGATCAGTTGCTGGAAGCTACATTGACAAACGAAGTTGTAAGGAAGGCGTCAACATCTCAAGGTTCAGCTCTGCTGAGAGTGGCGGCATCTGTCTTCACCGAGATTCAAGCACTGCAAGATCTCCAGCGGACATTCCTTGGTTCTAAGAGCGTGTCATTTCACCATGCACCTATCTTTGGGTTGATATGTGGTTTGGTTGGATTTGACGGCGAGATGGCGCAGCGGGCTTACATGTTTGTGACAATGAGGGATGTGTTCTCTGCTGCAACTAGGCTTAATCTGATTGGACCGCTGGCTGCTTCAGTGCTGCAGCACCAGGTTGCACCGGATGCTGAAAGAATGGTGCAGAAATGGAGGGATCGTGATGTCACTGAGGCATCACAGACTGCCCCTCTGCTTGATGCTTTGCAGGGCTGCCATGCTTACGTGTTCTCCCGGCTGTTTTGCTCTTGACAGTGCGGTGTGCTATCATTTCTCTCTTTCTCTCACTTTTTTACGTGATCAAATGATCTTCAAACATGGGCACCACATGGATCAGTTTCTTGATAAAAGCGCCAGTAATGCTTTGGTTTATTATTCTGATGAATTCAGTTAACTTATGCGACGAATGGTGACTAATGCGATGCAACTGAATGAGGAAGTGCTTCAGCGGAGTGATATACAGGGACCTGATGAGCAATTCATTTAACCTTTGCCTAATCCTTCTGTGGGCATATGTATTGTAAATATGTAATCTTTATTCTTTAAGATGGAGTAGGCTTGCCAAGTCCTTTTTGTACAATTCAGGGTCACAGAAAACAAGATGAACATGTGGTACATCCAACCGATGTCTGGATGGCCTTATGATGCTTTTTCCTCACCTTCGTTCAGGTTTCTGTGTGCATTACTCCTACATAGCATAGCAGATCAGGGACTAGCCAAATCGTTTTCTGCCAATCTTTAACGCAAGCGGATTATGAATTTGCCAGCCCTTTTCTTTTCGCCATTCAATGGTCACCGAAAACAGCATCAACACGGTTAAATGGTTAACCCATCCAGATATCATGATGACCTATTCTGTCAAATTTATCTCCTGCGTATCACTGAAAGCTGAAGTAGCTCTTTTCCGCAACGCACACTTTCCAACTGCTGCATCCGTGTGTTCTTCAGGTGAAACTACGCTGCTGCTTCTCACAAGCAGCATATGAACCAACCGAGCGCAATGGCGCCGGCGGCCTCCGGCCTCGCAGGGAAGCAGACCAGAAACTGCTGAAATATCCATACAAGAAGCACACCACCAGAACACGAGTGGTGGAAGGGCTACCAACATAGTAATCAGTCATCGCTCTACCAAAGCAGATTAATCCTCAACTATTACGATCCTTATGATGGAGATCACTCTAAGAAAACGGCGTGACAAATGATATAAACAACCCACAGCTGTCATCAGACAAACCAATACAGTTAAGAACATGTAACAGCAAACAATGCACAGAACAATAAGTGTAACACGATACTGCAATAAGTTAATCGCATTTCGGTTCAAAAAAAAAAGTAAATCGCATAACAAGCCTAGAAAGTTAGAGTTGGAGACAGTAGTTCAACATAACAAGATCAACAAGATAGTTTGTGCACGCCATTACTTTTCTGGAGGCCACCAGGGTATCGCGTAAACTAATTGTAACCGCGTCAGTGAATAAGAATTGGTCACATCAAAATACACATCTTCCAATGATGCTTAACATACCGTTCCATAAGTCTCAGTCAAGGGTCCATTAACGACCAGGCAACCATCACACATACCATAGTGGTACCAACAGTGATCGTATCCTCAGAAAAAGTAATAAGTCCCCCCTCAACTACGAAACCAGGAATGGAAGGTCCCTCAACTCTTAAAACCGGATAAATGACCCCTGGCTGGTTCAACTCTTAAAACCGGATAAATGACCCCCTGGCTGGTTTTGTAGGTGGTTTTCACTGACGTGGCGTTGACATGGCGCTAGGCCCCACATGTCAGCTCACTGGCCCCACCTGTCATCCTCTCTCTCCCCTCCCGTGCCTCCCTCGCCGCGTACCCCCGCCGTTGCTCCCTGTGCCGGCCACGCGCCGCCTCTCCTCCTTCTTGCGGGAGGGACCCGGCGGGTGGCGCTGGTCTCCTCGCCGCGGAAGGGGCCTCGGGGGCGGCGTTGGGAGGGGCCTCGGCGGTCCGCGGGTGGCGGGAGGAGCCTCGACGGACGGCGCGGGGAGGGGCCCTGGCGGGAGGGGCCTGGGCGGGCTGGGCCAGCGGTGGCAGGATGAGCCCCAGCGGGCGGCGGAGTGGCTCAACCGGGTGAGGCGGGGCGGAGCAGAGTAGGGCGCGGCGCCAGGCAGCGGCGGCGGCACAGCGGGGCTGAGGGAGGGAGGGAGGCGCGGGCGGGCAGCTGTGGCAGAGCAGCGGGGCGCGGCGGGGCGGAGCAGAGCAAGGCGCGCTCCCAGGCAGCAGCGGCGGCGCGGCGGGGCTGAGGGAGGGAGGGAGGCGCGGGCGGGCAGCGGTGGCGCACCGTGGCGGAGGGAGGGAGGGAGGCGACGATGGAGGAAGGGCGGCGGCGCTGCGGGGAGGGAGGTAGGGGAGGAGGGAGAGAGAGAGAGAGAGTGGAGAGGATGAAGGGGGGCCAGTGAGCTGACATGTGGGGTCCAGTGCCACGTCAGCACCACGTCAGCGAAAACCACCTACAAAACCAGCCAGGGGGGTTAGTTACCCGGTTTTAAGAGTTGCGGGACCTTCCATTCCTGGTTTCGTAGTTGACAAGTTCGGAGGGGGAGGGGGAGGGGGTTAAAATGTTCTTATTCCTCAGAAAAATTGTTGCCCTTTGGAGTAAAATCAATTCTCCGAACAGATTTACCATCACCAGTCTTTTGCTTCGATTGTCAGCACATCATTCACGCTGACAGATACAGCATGCCGCATCAGTCGGAGAAATCCACCATCACGTGTCCTGATACCAGCAATTTTGCTATCATAAAGCACAATCCTCTTCTGGATGCTGCCAGTGTGGGCAGTGATTGTTCCCTCAAAATTTCCCCGCAAAACTTTAATTCCAATAGTTGCCTCCACGGCACCAGTGACAACAGCATACAACACATCCACAGTACTGAGCCTGGTAGCAAGAGACTTAGTTTCAACCTCACATTTCTCCAAGGATCAATGTGTTGTGCCCCTGATCGTTATGATTCCTTTACCGAGTTCTCTGTCCTTCCCTTGATGATCCTTGATCTTCAGATCAATCTCGACATACAAGTCCTCGTCTTGGGCCAATCAAGATCAATGGTTCATCCTGCGAAAAGGTTTAAATGACAGGTTAGTGGCACATTTTTCAAAATATATAGTGTTGAACGAGGAAAAATTTCGGCCACAAAGCACACATAAGCCCTTTCTGTAGATGAGGAAACTTTTAATTGTTCAGTGCCCAATTAGCAGAACGATATGGACCATCTAGTTGTTCCATGAACAAACAGAAAGCCAGCCCACCGCGTCTACAAGAAACAGACGCATGACATGTATATGCTTCATTCTGAAGATATGTATTTTAGTGACATTATGATTAGAATACCATCATATAATATTATGATGATTAATTAGTGGTGCCTAAACCTTCAACTTCCATCTTTATATGAATTCAAACGCACTTGACAACATCTGGCGGATAAATTGAAAATCAATAGGAATCAATTGCAGGTGGTAGAAGGATTTTGGCCTTTTCTCCATACAAAAAAGTTGTAATCTGAGGAGACATAGTAGTAAGTTGTTGGCGCAGATTTAGGGCCAACACACGAGAGCACTTGCACGTGCAGCACGCAGCGATGCACCATCAACCGGTCATACCGGTATGGTGGACCGGTCAGGCCGGTCTTGTCGGGACAGCCTGACAAGGATCCAATGAACGCCAGCCCGGGAGGGATCCCGTCAGGGCAGGCGCACCTTGGGTTGCCTTAGACTCAGCAGACCAGTTAGGGCTTTTTCAAATACCATGAAGACGAAGGAAGAACAACATCTCGAGGTTGGAAAAGCTAGGGTAAAAAGGAAAAGTAAAGATGATGAAAGATAAATGTATTTGATAGATTCGATTGGGTTGGATGCCCTCAATCGATTATGGCCCTTTATATTTATAAAGAGGGAGGGTCTTGCCCCATTAGGAGTTGAAATCCTAACTAATCACATGCTAAAATACGACTCCAACTCGGATTACACAACCCAAAACTGGTCTGACCGCCCTTGTGAACTGGTCTGCCCGGGGTGCAGAACTTTCCGAAGCCATATCTCTCCCATCTGAAGTCCAAATCGAATGTTCGACATATGCATTTTGATCGTCTCGACGAGATCTATGCAATGGTGAAGTCCATTTTACCTTTTGAGCAACTTGATCAGACTGGTCTGACCAGTTTTAGAGACAGGTCTGACCGATCATTCCAGTCGTGCCATTTTTTGGTGTGAACAGAAGGCGGTCTCTGCTACGGCGGAAGATATAAACACACTTGCGGTCGAGGCAGTCTCTCGCAATGATTGTGTCATAGACTCGGATTCGGAAACCAACATCCAAGCTGGCTATCTTCGCAGACAAGATGTTTACTGTGTCCCAAGTCTCGTCTCACGTCTGTGTTGTTGACTGTAGTGGTATATCCCATCGGATGAAGGGGCGCTGTGGTAGGGCAGATTAAATTTCAAATTAGTACTTGAATAAGGTGCAAGCACAATCAAATATCAGTTGTTTCCCAAAGGGGAAGATGAGAAAAGAATAATTGCGTACTCCCTCCGTATATGAAAAGAAAATCATTTTAAGTTTGTTTTAAGTCAAATATTTTAAACTTTTACTATAAATAACTTTTTGAATTTAAAAAATATGAAAGCGATGTAAGTAGATTCATCTTGAAATATTGTTTCGGGAGCGGGATAGCCGGGAGTGAGATCGGGAGTGGCATAGCCGGGTATATGAAAACGGATAAAAACAAACGAAAATACAATGGAACAATCGAGAACCGGGAACTTGAGCCGGGATCACGATTATATGTTCAAACCTGTGTTATGTATCTTTGGTAGTGCTACATAGTTGTGACATTCTGTGCGGCTACTGCACGGCGGATTTGCTGTTGCTGGGTACGGCGCACTGGGCAAGCCCCTTATTCTAGCACGGGAGCACCACAGCCTACAGAGCTGCACACAGCACACAATGACACAACTACATAAGCACACCTCCATCAGCAGTTCAACACTATGCACTGTCTACAATTAAAGAAATCTAAATACCAGTATATACCACAAGAGAATTACAGAAGAATTAGACAAACAAGTTCACTGTCCACAATTCACATGACCAAGTCCAAACAACCCCCACAACTAGTGTAGTACAAGAGTAGTCCACAAAGCAACTAATCAAAGGTGCAAGACACATTAGCACCAGCAGTATAGAGCCTGCACGGCGGCCTCCTCTAGTGCGCATTAGCAACGCGCTGTGCCCTTGCCTGGAGATTTTAGGCCAATGGAGAACAGGAACTGGCGGTGGCGGGTGGCCGGATTCGATTTTGAGGGGCGTCGGGGATAGGGAGAAGACCAGTGGGCGTCCGTCTTCGGGGTAGCTCCGTATTCTGCAGCTAGATGCTTGGATAGTTGGATGGGGAGCTGCCTTGAGTTTTAAGAGGTGTTTGGGAGCACTCCGCTGCATCAAATTTTGCTCCACTTCATGAAAAAATATCCAAACATCTCAACTAACTTCACTTCACTCCACCAAAAACTAAATCCACTCCATTTTTTTTGGAGCTCCTCAAGAGATGCTCCACCAATTTTTGGAGCTGATGGAGTTAAATAAAATTACTCACCATGCCACTAGTTACACAGACCGCTGCCGATCCCACGGGCTGCTCTCGTAGGCCCCGCTGGTCCCGCAGGGCGCCGCAGTCGCTATTCCTGAAGGCGGCCGCCCCGCCGCAGGCCGCCACCGCCGCCGCTCCCGCACCACAATGAGGAAGGGGATGGGTAGGCAGGGCCCCTCCTGCCACCGCCCGAGCTCGGGTCTGACCGCCTGATTCCACCCCAGATTGGGATAGAAATGAGGAGGAAGAAGAAATATGACACGCAGAAACAGAACCCGCGTGGAAGTGAGATGAGAGGTGGTTGGGCCGACCTAGGCCTAGTTGGGCTGGTCAGATATCTGCTGGGCTGGCAGAGTGGAAGGAGTTGGGCTGGTCTTTTAGAGTTGTGGAGTGGAGCCACAAAATATTCAAACGGACTTGATGCAAACTGACCCCTTAACTAATTAAATCGGTAGGCCAATCATCCCATCTCATATACCTTGAGTGGAGTCTGGAATGATCAGACGACAAACCATCTAAATTTTCTTGTACTCCATATGGTTTATGTAGTTTCTAGCTACAGTATTAGCCTATTGCTTATTTATATGGGTTTTAGATGCAACAGTGAGTTGACTGTATCATAACAAGGAAAATAAAAGAGTTACTAAAGTTTTGCTACAAGGATACAGTTCCAAGTTAAATTAATCCAATCAAGATTCTAATGTCTGAGCCATAATTGGTTAGGTTGAGCCAAAATTTCAAACAAACATTGATAAAGTTTAGATCAATTGAGTTCAGAGCAAGCGATTCTGATGTCTAACACAGTGACACCTTAAATACAGCTTACACTACCACCATTGTCCACAAGATCACCATCCCAATGAAAATGTGTTCTAGATGGACATAACAATCCTCGGACATGTTGGAAAACAGAGGACAATCACAAGACAGATAAAAAAGAGACGCAGAGAGGAGAGTTTACCTCAAGAACTGCAGGTTACGTGAACTGATCTTGGTTTACTCCAACATAAGGGATCAGTTGCCTCTGGAAAAAACTGCTGCTGCCTCTGCGGCTGCCGCCATTTACGATCACACACAGAAAAACCACCGCTGCCGCTACCGCCGTTTAGGAGCACTCGAGCAAAGGTTTACTTGGCTTAAACCATTATTAAACAGAGATGGGATGATTAGTGGACTGATTTAGTTAGTCAAGGGATTGATTTGCATCATTTGAAACATAAGAGATGAAAATCACACTTTGACAATACTTAAGGGATTAAATATACACTTTTCCTTTTCCGTATTTTTAATAATCCCATTGTGCGATTGTTGCCGTTAGGATCACACGAAAAGCCCCAATTTTTCGATCGGGGGTTTCTCTTCGGAAACAATCCAGAGAAAAATGTTGCATTTCTATGTAATGTTGTCAATTTGGGAAGTTTTCTATTCTACTGGCGTATTCTTTATTTCTATACTGAATGTTTCACTCTCCAACAGGCACCAACCATGGTGTGTCAACTCCACAAGGATGTGGAGACCATGGTCCAAGGGCATAAGTACCTCATTTAGTGGTTTCTTCAGCTGCTAGACAATGTGATTGAGCCCTTCGGAGACGTGGAGGCCATGGTCCAGGGGCACAGGGACCTCATTCAGTGGTTTCTTCAGCTGCTAGCCAATGTGATTAATGAAGGAATATGGGGTAACAAAAACAAAATTTTTCTACCTCATAAACCAGGATTACTGCAGTTATAAATCACGAGATTACCACTAGACGCGCGGATGCGGAACTTCTGAAGCACGTCGGTGTCGTGCAGATGGAAGCCGGCAGTGCAATTGCGAGATGCGGCACCTCCAAGGTATCCACACGTATGGAAAGAAGCGTTGCGATCCGGACTGCTAGGTCCGCGAGGGCGACCTAGGTGCCACTGTAGCAGGTACTGTTCACGCGCGCGAACAGTAGCTAGGGCTAGGGTTAACCCTTAGGAGCCCCCTTTTTTGCTTTTATAGCCCCTGGGGCACCCCGTAGGTGGGCTCCTCTTGGGCCCCACCTTGGGCGCATTCTTTTGAGCCTGAGAGGCTCATTAGTGCACCTAAGCTCAGTCTAATTCGGATCTCATCCTTATCAGACTTCTTTCCCTTAAGTGTATGACCTTATGGGCTCACATGCGAATAGACATGGCCCGAGTACTCTTACTCGGCCCAATAGTAGATTGCGGCCTCTAGTAAGACATGTCAACTCCTATACGCACGCAAAGATCATATCAGACGAGCCGTCACAGTGTCATATACATGTTGTTTCTTTTGCCTCACGATATTTGGTCTTGCTCTAAGCTGACCTCTCTTTCTCGATGTCGTAATTCAGATCCTTGGTTAACACTTAACCTCAGCATGGCCATGCACTTCTTGATTTGACTCACTCGAGGGGCCCAGAGATATCTCTCTCAGACAGAGAGGGGCAAATCCCATCTCGACTGACTATGTCTCACAGCATGCTTCTTGGCAAATCCGAAAATCACCTTTATAACTACCCAGTTACGGAGTAGCGTTTGATGGCTCCTAAGTAAGTCAGTTCACATCTTGAGTACATGCAACAATCTCAGGTTTAAGGGCACAACGTACATATTGTGTAATGAGAAATCACCATCTCTCGTGTTGGGTCAGTTCAGACTCGTGTCCTACATGAGTCCACATTATTAGTTTAACATCTCCATGTCCATGACCTATGAAACATAGTCATCAACTAATACATGTGCTAGTCTAACATTCATGTGTGTCTTTGCATGAACTCCGACTACGAACATCTTTAAAATAACCATACAAGTAAAGAGTTTCACAAACAATTCACATAATCGTTAATCAATACAAGTTGCCTTTCATGAATATTCAATGAACACTTTATTAATCATGAATACAAGGAAATATGATCATCTATATGATTGCCTCTAGGGCATATTTCCTACAATTGAGCCCTTCGGAGTTAGCTTTGATGGTGAGCATCACAAATGAAGGGTTCCTTAAGATTATCATGCGTCTTCCACTTGAGTATGTCACACCTAGGCAGCCGGAAGATGTTATATCCATCTTCTCCTTGTATGATTTGTATCTATTGTGATTCCTAAATGGCAACAAATGGCGATTCTTCAACGATGCAAGGTTGGAAGGTACCGGAAACTTAGATGATGAGCATGAGGGTTTGTTGGAGAGGCCCAGCTTTGATGGTGGGTACTCAAGTGATGTCTTCAACAGTGTGAATATAGGGTTCTTTGAGCTCACTATCACACATGATGTTCTGAGGAACTACTCCGAGCAGGTGAAGAAAGAGACTGACAACATCATCAATGCCCTCCTTAGGATCATTTATGTCATTCCGAAAGCTACACATTTCCCCGCTTGGTTTGAGAGTGTTCAGTCTATCATCTCCAAAAATAACAAAACAGTGGTTGACAACTTCTTTGCTAAGTAGTTTCAGAACTGGAGTGCGATTAGCAAGACAGTGTGGGCTAGCTCACAAGGATTCAAGCCTATTTTTTACTACCTAGTATACAATGATGCATTTACTTCCTTGAGTGTAGTTCGCAATAAACTAAAGTTGAAACCAAAGCCGGATGGTAAGTCTGTGATAGATGCGGAGCTGGAAGCAAAGTCCCCGAAGCAGCTAGCACTACCTCCATGATTAGGATCTTAGGATGAGATGGAAAGGAGGAGAATGACAAGGAGAGGGATGCTAATGCCAAGGAGACAGAACCTGTTGGCAAGCGCCAAGGAGGGCAGGGCTTCGAGAATAGAAAGACCAAAAATGTTTTTTTTCTCATTGTCACCTTGTTGTGTCTAGTATTAGTGATACTTTGTGTAACAGCCCAGGGGAACAGTGTCGGGCCGGTTACTGTAGCAAGACGGGTTACTGTAGACAGAGTACTGTAGCCGAATTGGGCCGGGCCTGATGGCGGTTACTGTAGCTCGAGCACTGTAGCACGTCTGGTACTGTAGCATCGCGGCACTGTTCATCCGCGGGGATTGTCCCATACTGAAAGTTGGTTGAGAGCCAGACCAATTTAAATACCGAGTCACGGGAAGCTAATTAATTCCGGATCGATTTTTTTTGCGCGAAGCGAGGACGAAAGCGCAAGTGGATTAATTAGTAGGTGTGGTTTACTCAACTTGAAGAGTAGATCTTAGCCGTTATCCCGGGCCGGGTCGTTACACTTTGTGTCTTTCTTTTACCTT
Organism: Panicum virgatum; assembly: GCF_016808335.1. Taxonomy (NCBI): domain Eukaryota; kingdom Viridiplantae; phylum Streptophyta; class Magnoliopsida; order Poales; family Poaceae; genus Panicum; species Panicum virgatum. The sequence continues at coordinate 5,126,221 of NC_053136.1, forward strand.
AATTTGTCATATGTAGCTAGGATTACCCTTGTGCGGTGAAATAGGATTTTTTTGCTATCTAATCGGTGATGTTCTGGTAATAGCCAAATAGACAGTAGATTGTTTAACTATCTTTGCAACAGTCAAATCTGCAGAACTTTCTTTTACATAAAATTTTGGCTTTCAGATTAGACAGACAATGAAGATATCACTGACATACGTTAAAGAGATAATTGGCATTACGGGATCAACTTTACAAGTTATCTCCATTCCATGCCTTTTGCATTTAGGTTTTGTACTTGGGCGCTAAGTTTAACTAGGATACTAGCACTAGTTGCTAATATTCAGCGGACATTCCTTAGTTCTAAGAGTGTGTCAATTCACCATGCACCTAAATTTGGGTTGATATGCGGACTGGTAGGATTCGACAGCGAGATAGCGAAGCTGCACACGTTTGTGACGATGAGGGATGTGTTCTTTTTTTTTGAAAGAAAGAGGGATGTGTTCTGATCAGCTGCAACAAAGCTCAATTTGATCGGCTCGCTTGTTGCTTCAGTGTTGTAGCACCAGTTTGTACTGGATGCTGAAAGGATGGTGCAGAAATGGAGAAACTTTGATGTCGTTGAGTCATCACAGTCTGCCTCTCTGCTTGATGCTCTGCGGGGCTACTATGCTTACATGTTCTTTAGGTTGTTTTGCTCCTAGAATAAGATGTGTTGGTCTCTATTTTAACTTATTTGTTGGACCTATGTTCTGTCTTCCTATTATATTAATATCTTTTATCTTCCACTACAATCAAGTTTTGTGGAAACACATCTATTTATAGGTGCCCATGGATATTATGGTGTTGTCGTGTAGCAACTTCCACATTCTTATTTACAAAATATCTATCTCTAGAATTTTCTAATCTTTATCTAACCATGTTAAATATCTCAAAATATATATCTCTAGAATTTTCTCATCCTTATCTAAACATGCTAAATATCTCATTCTAGAAAATTCCTACCTTGCCATGAAGCATGGCAACTTCTCTCTCTTGCTATTTTCAAATTATTCTAGAACATTCTCAAGTATGTATTATGTTATTGTTATTTTCAACATGTAAATATTTAACATCCCGTAGTATTCTAATGCAATTGGTGTTTGTTTTGCTCATTTCAACACCAAGTATCTCGGTCACTGGATACTAAAGAAAATAAATATATTAGTGATTATGCTCATGTGATGAACCAAGATTTTTTTGCTATCTCATCAGTGAGATTATGGTAACCCAATAGGTAGTTTGTTGCATGACAGCCAGACAACTGAGTTCTTGATGACACAGATCTTATGCTAGCTAAACTAGTATACTCCCTTTGTCCTATGAAGAGTGCAATTCTAAATTTTTTTCTAGTAGTATTGTAGGACTCTCACGCCCTCATTTGTTTGCCATGTGAAGTTAGTTTTAGCATGCAAATTAAATGTAACCTCTTAATTAGCTAGGTAGTTGCGATCCAATTTCAAGTATTTCACTCTTTGTGGGATTTTCTTAAATGCGGAATTGAACTTTTTATAGGGTGGAGGGAGTACTCTGCAGCTAGTATCTAAATCTTTCCTTAGCTTGCTTGCCTGATAGCATTTAAATTTCAATTGTTTTATCCAATTTTTCTATTTTGTTATGGTGTATGATCAGCTAGGTCATGCTAATCCAATTTTCCACAGCAGCTGAGCTCCTGTCATGCTTGTGCAATGCTGCTGAACTTCCCACATACTGACCCGAGGTGGCCGCACTCCCAAATGCCATTGCAACAAGTCGGGACCTGCCATGGCCCATGGCACTATATACGAAGATCAACCTTCCCGTAACATGAGAACATGAATACCTGATACATTTTGGGCAATTCAATATCACGGAACTCAAGATGAGAACATGAATACCTGATACATCTAGCCAGAGGTCTAGATGACCTTATTTTGTTTTACTTCTGAAAGCTTCTTTCAGGAATACAATTTGCTGTAGATCTGGACGCAGAGTTACCTCAACAAATGCAGAGGTCATCTAGCTTCTAATAAACAAAAAAATAGCGCCAGGTGACTACAAGCATCCCAGTGACAGAATCAGCGTTCCTCATGCTGATCCTCATTTTATTTCCATGCAAACTTGTACAACAAAGATGCTAAATAATGTATCATCAATATTATGGTGTGTCCTCTCCTCCACCTATTACACTCATATATTAACCAATCACATCTATTTCTTGCATCGTCTTTTGTTTTGCACCATAATACAAAGCACAACAACTGTTGATCTTCTTCAAGCTCCTAATTTAGGATCCCTGGACTGCAGCAGCTTGCTTCGCTTCAAGGGACTTCTCATAGTCCTCAATGGATTTGAACAGCTGTGAGAAGTTTCCCTTGCCGAACCCGCCGCAGCCGCCCTTCTGGTACTCCTGCCCCTGCTCATCCTTCTCCATGCACCCAATCCTTTGGATTATCTCCAAGAAAAATGTTGGCCTGTATGGCATAGCCGATCCAATTAGATCCAGAATCACATAGAGGTATGGGAAATGACAATAGCATTGGCGTAGTCAGAAATCACTAGAACACTGAGTCCCATATTAGAGTATTAACCCTGACATCTTAAACCAAGATTAAAAATTGAAGTGAAAATTACCATCGATGATAATTAGTATGTTATCAGTTGAGAGATAGGATACTTGCAAGAAGCAACACGCATTTGCTTGTCACTCTGCACACACCCTTTCATTTCCCTTTTAGAGTTGTCACAATCTTGATAAAGATGCATCATGCATGAAGACACAAAAGGAGTTCCAACAGAATCTCATGTTCCATACCTTTCTGTATAGCTAGTTAGTATGCAACCAGTCAATAGTTGACTATTACGATTTACGAACCTGAAATTGTTCCATTTGCAATTTGAAATGCAGCATGAAGTACAAAAGCTGAAAAAAGATGACGTTTTTTTACCTGTCCCCCACTGGCTTGGTGAAGATTTGGAGCAACACCCCCTGGTCATCCCGGTCCACCAGCACCCCGAGTTCTTGGCACTCCTTGATCTGCTCCTCCGAGAGCACGTCCCCGGCGCGCCGCCTCACACCGTCGTAGTAGTTGGGCGGCGGAGGCGCCATGAACTCGAACCCGCCCATGGCGGAGCGTGCTTGCATCTCCCGCAGCGTCCTGAGCACGTCGTTGCTGGCCACCGCGATGTGCTGCACGCCCGGGCCGCCGTGGTGATCCAGGAACGTCTGTATCTGGCTGCGGCGCTTGGTGCCGTGCACGGGCTCGTTGAGCGGGATGAGCACGTTCTCGGAGTTGTTGGCGAGCACCACCGAATTGAGCCCGCTCTCCGACGTGCCGACGTCCTCCGCCGTGAACTCGGCGAACTCGTGGAACCCCGTGAACCCGGAGATGTACGCGGCCACCGGCGCCAACTCCGGGACGTTGCCGACGATGTGGTCGAACCGCCTGAGCCCGTAGTCCACCGCCCCGGGGTTGCTCACGTCCTCGAAGCCCGGCAGGAAGGGCGCGCCCGCGGCGTCCGGGTAGCTGACGTAGCGGAGCACGACGTCGCCGTAGAGCTCGACCTCGGCGAGGCGGAACCCGAGGCCGAGCTCGACGGGCTCGAACGCCGGGCGCGCCCCGGCGGCGACGCTGGCGTGGAAGGCGTCCTCGGCGTCGGCGACGCGGAGCGCCACGGCGCGCACCGCGAGGCCGTGGTCGGCCGCGAAGCGCCGCGCGGCGGGCGCGGAGAAGGAGGGCAGGGTCGCGGTGGCGGGGTCGGCGCCGCGCGCGTAGGGCGCGGTGAAGAGGAACGCGAGGGAGCCCGAGCGGAGCAGGAGCGAGGCGTGCGCGGAGTTCCCCGTGGAGAGGTCAGACCGCGCGGCGAGCGGCGCGCCGAGCCCGAAGGAGAAGCGGCCCGCGGCCGACGCCGCGTCGGCGCACCAGAGCTCGACGTGGTGGAACGCGAGCGCGTGGAAGCGGTCCGAGCGCGGGTTGACGCGGACGAAGCTGCGGTGGCCCACGAGGCGGAACGACGCCTCCTCCGGCGCCGCGGCGGCGCCGGGCGCGGCGGCGGCGGCGGGGGTCGGGGTCGGGGGCATGGCGCGTGGCTCTCGGGGGGTGTGGGGGGCGTGGTGGCGACCTCAGCTTGCAGCAGTTGCGGCTTTGGCTTGGGGAGAGCGTGCCCGTGGTGGTGAGGTAAAATAAAGGGTGGGGATGAGACCACGTGGACAGAGGATTTTGTGGTTGCGGGTGGGATTTGTCCTCTGGTCCTTGGTGGTGGGTGGGCTCTCCGATCCGTGAAGGTGATGAGTTGCTGACTGGCCTAGGGTACCAACAGCCCTTCTTGTACTGCGGCATGTGAAAATAGGGGAGAGGAAATGTCAATAATTTGCGGTTATAGTTTTGTGTAGTTTCCTGTATGAAAGAATTGTAGAGCTCAATTTCTCCACGAATGTTTTGACCGATTTTATCTTTTTTCCCCTCTTTTGCTTGCCTTGCTCCTCTTGGCTCTCGCGTAATATTGGTTACACTCGAGAGCGCGCATCCATTATGATTTGTTGTTTGAGTAAATGAGGTAAGTTTCAGTTAAATGCAGGGTGGCTGAAGATGTGAATATAAAAAACTCATCTAGAAAACATGTACAGAAGTTTAAAATTAAAAAAAAACATGTCTACACTGGCTGCATCATCCTGCTGCGCGAGGGGATCGAAACATTTGACATGCATTAGTTGGATAAGCAATGGATGGTCCAGACTCCAGAGTCCAGGCCCGTGAGGATATGCATCCGATCTGTTGCCCACGCTGCGCTGCACAGTTCCATGTTTGACTGTCTCTGCTCAAACATAGCCTTAACGTCTCATCCTCTGCTAACTCAAAACGCACTCCTCTTGCACGTAAGCTGAGTCACCACGCCCATCCGCAAGTGACAAAAACACATCGCAGATGCTAGAAGCCTGCAAAAAGCCAAAAGGAGAAGAGCGTAGAACTTCACGAGCTGCAGACCAAAGGACACTAATTTAAGTTAAAAAACAAAACATAATCAAAACTTGGATTTTGAATTGTTGGGCGCCCTCTCGATAGAGTGAGCACCCTCCAAAAATAAGCATATGCTGCTTTGTGTGGCAAGCACACGGTATTCTTTAGTAAAAGGCGAAAGAATAGTTCGCTCTGTGCGCACCACGCAGCTCCGTGAGTTGGGACGCCGCAGCTGCCCACTCTTAAGAACACAGTGAGCCGTGCTAATCGCTGCAAAGCAAACGGTGTGGGACTAATCGAAGTCGTTCCATGAGTAGTATTTTGTCTAGGCCTGGCCCAAAATCGGAAAGGTAAGTGGTTGCTATTGGGCCGATGAGTATTTTGATCTGAAACAACAGCAACCTGAGGCCCACAAAGCCCAGACCAGGCTGCATCTTACCGTTCACCTCTTCGCCCTCCGCCGCCGCTCCGCGTCGATTCAAATCCTTCTGCCTCCGCCACCAGCGGCCTCCCTCGCCTACTCTTTCCATTTCCGCTCCTCCGCGCCCCGACCTCGATCCCAATTCCCGAAACCCTAGCTAGCCCAAACTCTCAGCGGCGGCGGCGCGGTGTATTGGGTTTCCTCCTCAGCTCCGGTTTCCGGCGGCGCCATGGGCTGCTTCCTCTCCTGCTTCCGCGGCGGCTCCGAGCCGGCCGTCGATCTCCGCGTAAGCGAGTCCACCCGCGACCTCTCAATTCCTCGCGCGTCTCGGGTTTTTTCCGTTCGGTTCCGGTGCCGGTGGTGGCGGTGGTGGTATGTGATTCCGATTCTCCTTGCGTGTTTGCTCTCCGCAGGATCCGCTCGTACGGGAGAGCCGGCTCGGGGACGCGTTCCTGAACGAAGAGAAAAGTATGGGTATGGCTCATGTTTTCGCTGTGCCATTTTTTTGTTGTTTCAATCGAACTTTAGGTATGATGCGGAATTCTTAATTGTTGGGTTTGGTAACATCTCTTTGGAAATTGAAGGGAGTGGAAGGCGGGATGTGGAGGCGGTTAATGGCGGAGGAGTCGATGAGGAGCTCCTGAGAGAGGTAGCGACTACCTACCTGGGCTCTTCTGTGTTTCTTACTGTGTGGAAATATATTAGAATTCAGTCCTTACTGGAGACGAGTAGTGGCGAAACTTGAATCGGACAATGCATTGTACCCCATTTCTTTGCAATGTCTTTACTGCTACCGTTTGTGTCATGGATAGCTTTTAGGTGTTACATTCAGGTCTAGGATGCATACTATACGGTACCTGCACTAGAATTGCCTCATTGCTGAAAAGATAATTGGAAAGCTAACAGTTACAGAGGCTCTTTTTTTTTTCTCTCTCATGTGTACCTACACCTATGTGCACAGTCAATTAAATTGCAGCTTCCGCTATTTATTTTTCACCTTCAGGCACTGTCAAAGTAAATTAAGATATTGTGTTCAATGCATATCTGTTATGTTCCCCCTTTTGGTGTACTCTTGTTAAAACATATATATTTTTTATACTTATAGATTTGTGAGATGGCTGCCTGAGATCAAATCAGATTATAATAGTAGATGTAGGTTGGGTCTAGCCAGTTATGACTTGGAACTTGTGGCTAAGATATTCTGGATTGAAAAGTTTACTGATGGCCATTTTATTTATGTTTTATATGTTCACACCTTTCACCTTTTGTGATTTCATTTGCATTTTCAAGCCACATGCAATTATATTCATAATTTTATATATGTTACATGATTGCTAACCCAAGTAAAATGCATTTCCATTATGTTTGATGATAACTAGGCAAATTATCTTAAATCTTGTGGCACAATATCAAAAACTCCACCAGAAATTCTCGAAGTTCCAAGCTCCACCAGTTCAGAAGAACCTAGTGAGGTAAGGACTGTGTCTGCAATGCTGTTCTTAATTTATCAGTCTGATATCTTTAATATAATTTTTTTGACAAACAGACCAATGACACATCCACCAACGTGCAAGTGATGAGAGAGACAAACCTACTCGAAGGGGACTTATCAGAAGTGTAAAAAACTACCTTCATTCTGTTTCATGAATGAATCCTTGTGGACTAGTGTATTTAGTATTTACTATGACTCTGCGTGCCCCCCCCCCCCCCCCATCAATGCAGGTCCAAAAGTGTTGAGCAGCCTGATACACAGAATGATGAGCAGAACATTGATGAGGGAATTCTCAGGGTGGAATCAGAATCTCGATCATCCTCACAGGACAATCCTTCATTTGAGAACATCATTGACCAGAAGATTGATTCTAGTGATTCACCTTATCCAACCCCGTTGGTCCTCAGAGGTGACATCCAGACTCCTGCAACAGTATATACTACATGTATGAGCACTTCAAAGCCTGGAAAGCGTGCAAGGGCCAGCAGACAGTTCATTTACCCTGTTCTGAGACCAATTGAGAACAAGCTACAGTGGATGGAACTAAAAGCTGAGTCACCTGTGGTAGCATCCAATCCTCCGAAGAGAAGAAATTTGAGCGCGGATTTCAGCGAGAAGCCTCAGCAGGCATTTGCAAGTTCAACTGCCACACAGACAGAATCACCAAAATCTGAATCCTTGCCATTTCACGACAACTGTGAAGAGCTGGATGAAGTCATATCTCCAGAGGAAACCAAGGGTCAGGATGTCAACCAACAGCTGTTTGAAGGTGGAGAGCCACCAAACCAAAATTCAGAACATGGAAAGCATGGTGTTTCAAGCCTCTCTTATTGGCTGAAACCGTCATCTGCAGATGATGAGAGCCACAGCCACACCAACACTGAAGTCAACTTTGGGAAGGAGCCATGCTATGCAAAGAGCATTTTCGATGCGCCTATCTTTCCAGCTTCTGGTTTCAACTGGGACAATGACAATCCTACCCCTGTGCTGCCCAAGGCGTGGGATGGTAATGGAATCCCAAACACCACAACCAAGTATAAGGAGGTATGCTCGCATCTATTTCTCGCCTCGCCTTGCAAATGCGCAGGTAGTTTTTTTCTATGCAAAATGCGCAGTTAAGTAGAGCAAAACTTTTTTTTACCCCAGTCCTTTTCTGTTGTCAGGACCAGAAAGTCAGTTGGCATGCCACGCCGTTTGAGGAAAGGCTACTGAGGGTTTTGTCGGATGAGGAACCACTCCATGAAAGGTATGTTGCAGTCCTTTTTTTTTTCTTTTTGAGCGTAGGTATGTTGCAGTCCTGATTACACCTTTTTGTACGAGATGATGTCCATGTGTACAGGATATATTCGTCGTTTCAGTTTTCACACTCGGCGTGATGGTCCCTTCTCGCAGGAAAATCAGCGAGATGCTTATCCACCTTGAGGAGAAGGCCGAGTAGATAGAGCCTTTGCATGAAGTTGGAGACGCGCGACCTCGGGCATCATGAACTATTGAACTTGTCTAAAAATGAAGGTCCAGGTCTTGCCGAGCCCAATATGAAATTTCGGAGGCCGTGCCGTGTATGGCTGTATGCACACGGCATCTGTAAGTATAGAGTCGAGTGTCCGAGCGAAGCACACTCTTCCCAAACCTTCAGCCCTCGGCTGGCTTTCATTTGTCAACTGCCTGTTGTTTCGCCCGTCGCTGGACAATCTTGCGTTGTAGGGGCGCTAAAGTGGTGTGTCCGTGTGTGTGACCGCATCAACTGTTGATTGGTGCGTGGTGTCAGTATAGCTATATATACAAGTCGGTTTTCCTTTGAAAATAAAAAAAATATGGCCATGACATATTAAAAAAATCTGAGTAGTGGTGGTTTTCGTTGCCTCGTCATCGTCATTTTTTCTGTCTCATCTTTAGGTGTTTCAGCAGCATTGACTGGGAGCCACACCTTGAAATCCGTTGTGAGCTGCCGCATGCAGGTCAGGACTGTTGCTATCTTGGACGAGATGAGATGAGAAGAGAGCTGGCACTGCCAAATACTAGCGCGAGCAGCAGTCTCTCCTGTAGCAGAGCCTGAGGTCTGAACGACAGGCGCACTGGAGTACTGGACCCCTCCCGGCAGCGGCGGCCCTCGATTGCCTAATCATCCAAACGCCTTCGTCGTCGAGTAGCATGCAGCAGCCAGCGGCGCGGCGCCTGCCGTCTGCGTGCGCGCACGCCACCATCGCAGGCCGTGCCCGTGCTGGGCTGCTAGCGCCTGGCGCAGAGGAGATGTTGGCTCACAGGATCACAGTCCCTGCCTGCCTGGGTGGCGGTCTGGTCGCAGGAAACTTCACGTCACGTCACGCAGGGAATCCAGACTCTGTCATGCCGATGCCCATGTACCGCGAATCTACCTGCAGCGCCGCTCGCACCATCGCCTGCAGTAACGCCGCGTGACGACGACGCCCAACAGCCCTGGCGGTAGGGCCTGCCTGCGGCTGCCACTCTTGCCTGCGCCAGCCGATCGACGGTAGCTGCGGCCTTCATGGCCGGCGTAAAGGCCCTGCCCCGGGCGGCAGCCCCCCTGCTGCACCCCACGCCGGCCGGCCGGCCGGCCGGCCTGAAACAGCGCGGCGCCCGGCGACGGAGACCGACGGCGAGGTCCCAACTCACCCAGCGATCTACCGAAGAACCTACCCGAATTCCGTTCCAACTGGTGAAACGGTGAACGGTGCTCCCACAGGCTGCCGTGTGATACTACTAGATGCCGTTGCGTTACTGCTGCGTGCGAGTCGATGGGGATGGGAAGTGGACGCGCAGGCAGGCAGGCAGGCGGGCAGGTCGCGCTAGCAGCAGCGGGCGCAGGATGATCTGGCACCTTCAGATCGAATCGGCCGCGCTGGGGACAAACGGCACACGACGCGTGCCTTCTGGTTCCGAGGGGCACCGCCCGAGCTGTGCTGCTGTACGTGCCGGCGGCGGCCCACGGCGAGACGGTCGCCGCCGCGCGCCGCGCCCACCCTGGAGGAGCGTGCAGTGGCTGTGGATGCAGGCCGGGGTCACGGGTGCGCGGGCGGTGGCAGCTTGCCGCGCGCGTCCCCGGCCAAAACCGGAGGCGGTGAAAAGGCCCGCGCCCAGATTCCCCCCGCCCGATCCGCCCGCCGCGGAGGAACCCATGTCGTTTCCTCGCCAACTTGCAGTAACCTTCTTTTTTTTTTGAAAGATTCAACTTGCAGTAACCTTTGCGTCGCCATGGAGATCGTATCGATCCACCACCCTCATCAGAGAGTTATCAGTCATCATGTGCGAGCGACCACTGATCAGTAAGTAACTCCCCATGCCTGCTTTATTGCGATGACCTCGATCTATCTCTTGCTTCACATGGAACTTACTGCATGAGCGACGGAAAGGGCAGGGAAAGGATCCAGCAGCTCCGATCCTGCCGTTCGTTCACTATAGGAACTGACAACAAGAGATGGTCCAGCAGGCCAGTTCATGACGGGGACGGGTCGCGTCCACCAGCTTATACATGCACGGATCCAGGTCTTCGATTTCGAAATGGTTCCGAGTCCGGCAGTGGCTCGAGCCATGCCCTTCCCTGTAAATAAAAAGAAGAGAAATTTGGACGTGTATCATTAAAAGATCCCAAAGTTAGATACTCTACGCATTGTTGCGGGACTTCTGGACAAAAATGTTGAAGTTGGAATAATAGAGTTGAGAGTATGTGCAACGTGGCGATGGCTTCGACCAGGCAAAATATATAGAGCGTTGGGGCTGTACAGATCATGAGAAGTGGAATGGGTGGTGGTGGCATTGGTAGATAGAGAGACTTAAGGAAACAACAGCTTGGATGATCAAGTTACAAACATGAGAGAAATGAAGAGACAGAGTCAGAGGGTGGATGAAGGAGTGCTTCTTCCATTGTTTGGTGGCAATGAGGTTCTAGAGAAATATAAATTAACATTTCTAGTGCCATGCATCAATATTAGAAGACAGAAAGATCGTAGGAGACGAATTGTTTTGCATTTTTTTGGAATAAATGTGAATTTATTTATTTATTAATATTAGATAGACTAATATTTAATGGATAGATGAAAATAACATTCATGAGGTAATAATAGAAGGAAATAAAGAGAGAGAATTTTAACACATGTATGTTACATATAGTAATATTTAACTGATAAATAAAAAGTTTGACAGTTGGACTTCTTCTTTATTTATACTTTTGATGAGCCGCAACATAGTAAAAATATATGGAAAACATGATTGAGAGAAATAAAAATTATAACACTTAGTAGATTGATGACGTGGCAACATGACACTTAGTGGGTTGAGCATGACACTTAGTGGGTTGATGACATGGCAGCATTATATCTATATACTCCCTCCGTTCCAAATTATAAGACATTCCAAGAATTTTAAAGAGTCAAAAAAATCTCAAGTTTGACCAAGATTATAGAGAGAAATATAAAAATTTATGATATCAAATTGATGTACTATGAAAATATAACTAATAAAAAAATCTAATGGTAACTAATAAATATCATTATTCTATTATATAAATTTGGTCAAACATAAAAACTTTGACTCTCCAAAATTATTGGAATGTCTTATAATTTGGAATGGAGAGAGTAGGTTATATAGATGCCGAGCAGAACAAAGCCAGCCCGTGCACATACCGTGGCCCGTGGGGGGTGGTCTGGTGGACACTGGACACTCCACTTGCTAGAGACGTAGTACAGGACCGAGAGAAAAAAAGAAAAGAAAAGAAAAGAAAAGAAGAAGCTCGGGACCCGATCGAGGTGTCCTCCTCCTGTTGGCTCCATCCGCCTCTCAACCCTGTTGCCTGCCTGAATAATCCCGATCTCACACTTCTCAACCACGCAACCAGACAAATAATCACTCTCTGAACGCTGTCAACAAACATGTAGCAACATGCATTCGAGTCCAGCAGCAGCCCAAACTGTCTGCAGCAGCAGATGCCGTCAAAAAAAAAAAAATCTGCAGCTAGCAGTGAGCAAAACACCCTCATCATCTCACGGCTGACAAATTGATCAAAAGGAATTGGCCTTGTGACCCGGTGTGCAAATTATGGGATCAGGAACAGGAGATGGCAATTCATCTTTATCTAGGATGTGTTTATGCAAGAGAGGTTTGGACACTCATGGAGGACTGATCTGGAGGGCTTGTGCGAGTGCCTGAGCAAGGGCTGCAGATTGAAGATTGGTGGAGGACTTCGCTAATGCATTAGCCAAAGAAGGAGCGCAGAGTGGCAACTGCTTTACTAATGTATACAGCTTGGAATATTTGGAAGGAGAGAAATTGTAGGATTTTCGAGGGAGCTTCGCAGCCTGCAGCTGGAGTTGTGGCTCTCATCAAGGAGGAAATTGGCTTGCGGCAATCTGCTACGGGGGTACCGAGTGTACCATAATCTCTTTATGTTTAGTTGTTTATTTTCAGTTTTAGTTTCAGTGAGCTTGAGTTTTAGCCCGGCACATTGGTTTGCATTGCAAAGCAAAGAGGGCGAGCCGTTGTCTGCTTCCTGCTGCCTGTCTCGAGCTCGCTCGCCACCTCGATCGATCGCGTGGAACTAATTGTTAACTACTGGTGGTGATGCTATTTGATTAGGAGTAGCCGAGTAGCTAGCTAGTGACGCCGGGCGAGCGAGCCAACCACCCCTTCTCACACATGCATGTGTCGTTTGCGCGGCGTATCGTTTGGCGGCGTCAGACCGCGTTAGCAACTTAGCATGCATGAACGTGGATTGTTTACTCGGCACGTACAGTAAGTACGAGACGTGCGTTTGTGTTGCCTGCGTGGATGCGTGTGCATCTGCGTTTGAATCTTTCGGAGAGAGACCCGTTTCATTGCGTGCCGTGCGTGACATTATTTCAAGTTGCGCTTCAAACAATTGTTGCCAAACTCCAAAATGGATGTGGACGCATAAATTCATTTTCATGTGTAATTCTAAAATTTTTTGCCAACATTTATTTAACTATCAATATCAATAACTCAACTTAGCTACCTAAAAAATAATTAACTTAGCGTAGGAGTTTTTTCGAGGAGGCTCTACATTTCCAACTAGAAATACAAGTGGGTACCCATGGTGTTTTATGGCTCAACTAAATAATTACGATGGTACGCCATTTTAGTTCACTTCTTCTAAATTAATTACACACAACGTCATCCTAATTTATTTTAGCAAAGTTTTAGGTCGATCCAATAACCAAAAATAAATATAACTTGCATCCCTATTTCCAACGGACAAACATACTCCTACTCCAAATCGAGGCTTAGGTTGTGGCGTGGCGTTGTCCTAAGTACTAGGTGCACTTGCTTCGAGTTGCGGTTGTTCAAACCAGGTAGATCTTGCGTCCGTGTGTCGCACTCGCACGTATTCCAAGCAAGACGTGTCAAATTAAGCACCTTTGAAATGTAGGGTGCATTCTTACTACACGGTGCATCAGAGAATTCAAACGCGACGCTATTTTTATCTCTGGTCCCTGCTGTAAAACTCATGCCTCCTTTTTTTCTGGATGAAAGCAAAAACTCGTGCGTTCCAACATGCACACAAAAAAGTGAGCCGCAGCAGCAACACCTCCCGGCCTCACTGTTCACGCCGCACGCCTCACTGTTACTACTGTTATTCGTGCCGTGCAAAAGGAAAAAACGGAACGCGCTGACGTTGACACGTTGACGTGCACCGCTGCTGCATGCATGCGCGGGTACACGGGCCGGCAGGGGCCCATGCGTCAGCGGCGGGCCCACGCTTTCACTTGCGCCAGCGCCCTCTCCCTTTACATTTACTCCACTCGTCGCCCAACCTATGAGCTGAGCTGAGAGCCCTCCTCCCACTGCAAGCGCAGGCGCGAGCGATTGCGCGGCGGATGCTCCGGACAGCAAGCGCCCAAGCGCCATGATGACGCCGCCGACGCCGTCCTCACTCCGCGACCTGCTCGCGCGGGAGCGCGTCGAGGAGGACGACGCGCCGCCGGCCCCGCGCCGCGCCTCCCGCTCGCTGCGGCGCGCGGCGTCGAGGTCGAGGTCGTGCAGGCACGCGTCGCCGCCGCCGCCGCTGGCCAGAAAGCGGGAGGTGGTTGCCGCCGCCGAAGCCGACGGAGGCGGCAGTGCGGTCAGCGCGGTGGTGGCCGTGCTGGCGGCGTACGCGGGGCGGTTCCTCAAGGACGCCGAGTTCCGGAGCGGGCTGCGGGGCAAGTGCGCCTCCTGCCTCGCGCCCGCCTCCGCCGCCGCCGCCGCGGAGGACGCGGCGGCGGGGCGCGCGTTGCTGGCAAACCTCGAGCTGGGCATCGAGAGCATCGAGCGCCTCGCCGCCGACGGCGCGGCGCCGCGCGACGCCAAGATCCGCTCGCTCCGCAACTCCATCCGCCTCCTCAGCGTCGTCGCCTCGCTCCACTCGCCGCGCCCCGGCGCCGCCGCCGCGGGAGGCCGCGGCACCACCACCACCGCCACCTGCGGGGTGCCCAACTCCCACCTCGCCGCGTGCGCGCAGCTCTACCTCTCCGTCGTCTACCGGATGGAGCGCAACGACCGCGTCGCCGCGCGCCACCTGCTGCAGGTGTTCGCCGACGCGCCGGGCCTCGCGCGCCGGGACCTGCTCCCGGACCTCTGGGACCACGTCTTCCTGCCCCACCTGCTCCACCTCAAGGTCTGGTTCGCCAAGGAGGTCGAGCTCGTCGCCGACTGGGACGCCGCCGACCGGAGCAGGAGGATGAAGACCCTGCAGAGGCTGTACAACGAGCACATGGACAGTGGCACGGCTCAGTTTGCAATGTACTACAAGGAGTGGCTCAAGTCAGGGGGCGATGCGCCACCGGTTCCCTCTGTGCCATTGCCTTCGGTGCCTGGAAATATGGATGCCTCCGAGAAGCGCTCGGCTTCGGTGCGCCGGAGCTCCATCAATAGAAACCTGTGGGTGAACATTGCAACGAATTGCGATTTCATTGGGAAGAAGTTCGCAGCTTGTAACCAGTCAGTTAGTATTTGTTTTTTTTAAAAAATTTTTTTGTCTGATTCGTTTTTCAGGTACAATGCGGTTTTCGGTACGGCATTGGAGCTGGGTGATGTTGATGCAAAGCTGGATGATGAGACTGAATTGGTTCTGGATTTGGATCCGGAGTTGAATGATAATTTAGTGACCTTGAAGACGGAGAAGCTTGCTCATGTGAGTCAACAGTTCCTTTTAACTTCTGATAATGATTAGCATCATAGTAGTATGTGTTCGTTGGCGTGTCAAATTAGTGTTGGCATCGTTTAGACAATTGACGACGAATCGTGGTCTCTGATTGCGGTTCTGAAAATTAAAGTGGTGCCAAGGAGACAGCTATTTGATCTCAGTACAGTATCATATTTGTTTTCTATGCCGTGGGGCCAATGAAATTTTGGCTAGATTCCTAGTTGTTTATGGTTGTAAGCAAGGGACCACAGTCCTATTTTTAGCATCCACTGAACTGTTCTGTTCAAAAAGTTTCCACTGAACTGAAGAACAGTGTCCTTTCTGCCTTGTTTGATTTCACAGGTAGTCATAAAAAAAGTTCGACCTTGATTTGAGATTTGCATATAGCATTAAAATGATGATACTAAATTCTTCTCTTGTTTTAGAAAAACACTGTTAATATAGTGTCCTCTAAACTTTGGCTACTGTTCTTGGTGGCTGATAAACAGCTTTTGTAGATGTTTCTGTTCATTTAATAATAACTAGTAGAGTGCACATGCGGCACGCATGTGTTCAAAAAAATTATGGCAAATAAGAATTTTACATTTATGAAAAGACATGTGCGGCACCAGCATATTCAATATAGTACCAGAATAATTTTTATGGACATCGAGTTTTCAAGAAATGTTGAAAACAATAGTTTTTATTGACATCAAGCATTCATGGCGCAAACCAAAGCAAGATGAAATGAAAATCAACTCAGATGGAGCGTATAATGCTGAAACGGGAGGTGGATGGGGGTAGGTGATCAGGGACGAAAGGGGCAAGAGGACTCTAATGAGAAGCGTAAATTTGATTGAAGCATGATTTCTCTAAGTCCTTTGCAAATCCGGAAATATCCCGATGGAACAAAACTTATTAGTCCGAAACATGGCAATAATGTTGCTGAATTTAAGTTTCTGATAAACAAGAAATTAGAATAAGATCAAATACACAACACTAAAGCATAAAATGAGTATCAGATTGCCCAAAATTTGTCGGTGAATAAAAAACAATCACGAAATAGTGGAAAGCCCTTCCATCCATGAGAGCATATCTTCATAGTGCAGCCGGGTATTAAATATTAAATTATGCCAAGTACTACGATTACACCAAAACCATCTTTACTGGAAAGCCTATTAAACTCATTGGTGGCTGCAAGATACCATAACATACCTCCAGCATAGCATGCTATTCAGTACAGAGACAGCAATTCCATTGTAAACTGGAAGGTACTATCCGCTCAAATAATCTAATCCAACCAAGGCAGGAACATAACCGATGTCAATTCTCTTTGAAACATCTAAAGTATTGTGTATCAGATAAATTAATACAACCATACATTTATCAGAGCTACAATGTTATTAAGAGTTTAACACTTCAAGCAAAAATTCAATAATTGGGTTTTCTTTTGAAATTAGCAACAGGCAAAAATTAAACATGCTATTGCTCCTTCATGAATCCCATTATGTAAGTACCATTTAAAAAAATGTCACTGCTGATATAGATGACTGGCCATGGTACACTGACCAATGTGCAATAATTCCAACATACAGGATAGCAAAATCGAGACAAGAATAATTTTTCTAAATATAATAAGAATTTTAGTAGATAGAAGATTTGCAATGAATTGGATGTCAGGTAATCAAAAGAGAATTCACAGATAAATGAAGTTGTTATACATTGCATTGGCATTATGTCCCTTTGTAGAACCAAAGGTCCGAAAGGAAGTGGTAAACATAGATAAATGGAATAGAAACTTTGTTTTATCTTACCACTAATAGATCTCAACGCGTTCAGGAAAGGATCAGCTCAAGATTTTAGGTTAAAGACATTAATGGATTCTGGAATACCTCACAAAGAACTGTGCTGGTTTTTAGATCACCCTAAGCCAAGTGTTCCCCACCCTGCCTTACCAAGTATCTGAAATAAAGTAACAAAGTTGGGATTAGCCTTCATTCATACTTTATTTGCAATTCTAAAGCCCCAGTGATGTAAAAATTCAGAAATGATGAGGTGCTGCCAAAATTCAGTGGCACCAACAGGTCAAAAAAAAGGACAATCTTTTATCGTAATGAAATTCTTCATTGATTGCAAACAAACAGAGGTCAGTCGCCAAGTAAACACACATAAGTCAGTCGCCAAGTAAACACACATAAGTATTAGATGGTACACCTATATTAGTTAGATTTACTTTCCGACGTGTACACATTTGATTAATTGAACACAATTATTTTGATTAATTGGACATCACATACTGAAAGAAAGAAAAAATAAACCTACAACCAATTTAGAATGTTTTTTCCTCTAGAAAGTTAAACTTCACGTTAACCTGATCCTTCATCCAATTGGTAAATTAGAGAAGTATAAATACATGATTGGCTCCGCTGCCCCCAAAAGCTAAACTTGGAAGTGTGAATAAGCAGCAATACCTCAGTTTCCTTTAAGGTGTACCGCTCCAATAGTGTCTTCTCCTCATTTGTGAGCACCTGATGCTCAGGAACAAGAACATGTCCCTTGATGTTTATAAGCAACCCGACATCCTGTTCATTGCTTTAATTAGCAGATAGAACAGAGCTGATTGTCAAAATGCAGTGGCTTGTTATTGTTGTTGTTGTGTTACTTTTCCTTGACTTTTTTTTTGTAAAGTTCTTGCTTAAGAGATTCCTACAACCACAAATGGTGTACGTAAGATATTCCTTAGATAATCGCCATTTGTACAAAAAAAGATAAATTCACTAATTAGATTTCCTTGCGTACTTGCTTAAGAAAAGGAAACGTCCATGAGAGCCATGACAGGTGAGCCGCAATTTCAGTTTTTAACATTAGTGTGAACCAAATAAAAAAATAGGAATGTATTACAACATTCTAGAACCGAATGAGCGTCACAAGATAAAAAAAAAAGTAAAGAAACAAATGAACAGGCTTGATCGAAAAGAGTAGCAAGTAGGACACAAACCGAGAATTTGTTATCTGCTTCATTCTCGATGATATTTGAGAGTAGCAAGTGGAGGCGGCTGTTTGGAACCGAGCGTGGCCGCGATGGTGCAGATCCCCAGAGCATAGGGGGTCCGCAGCGGGGAGGGCGGCCGCCGCGGCGTTGGGTATCACGCTCGCGGGGAATCGAGCCGGCGAGGCGGCATCAGCGGGCGGCGTTGATGGGGAGGCGGCGTCATGGGGGTGGCGCTGCCGCGAGGGGAGGCGACGTTGTGGGGGAGGTGAGTCGCGAGGGAGAGGGACGCCGCCTCTCGCCAGCCTCCCGGAGCCGCCATCACCGGAGCCTGCCACTTATCCCCTGCGGGGGCCGCCCGGGCTAGGAACGGAAGGGAAGCGGAGATTCCGGGCGGGTAGGCTGAGGCTCGGTGAAAAAAAATCGCGAGAATTGGCGGAATCGTTTCGGGACACTAGGTTTTGTCGGTCTGCTTCGTCTGTTTTGGTCCGCCGCTATACCGAGGGCCTGATATGTGGGGTCGCCTGTGAGAGGTACAGGGTAATTTTATTGGTCTATGCTAATTTCAATTGTTTAGGTTCTTTATAGTATAGATATTATTGTTCACTTTCTTGTGTCGTTATGTTGCAGACTTACTGAGTTTAATATGATTTCTAGTATTGATAGAGCAACACTAGGAAAAACAAGTATATTCCTGTTGTTAATTCTGTTATCATAGCAATTGCCCCAGGCATTATTATACATGTAAATGGAAGCTTCATAGACGTCTCCTATGGTTTCTCTATCATCCAGGACTTCCATTTTTGAAGCATGCTAAAGTTCCAATACTCATTTCTCATGGAATATGAATCCTTTACTCCTGCATATACCTTTGAAGTTATTTAACTTAAGCCTGTTTTGAGTAGACAGAGTAAAATGGGGCTCCAAGAAAAGCATTCCCGCTCTTGGAAAGAAGGTGCTATTCCGGAAACAGCACCTACGCAACGGAAATCATACTCTTTTCGACTATTCTCCTGTCAAGGCAATATAAGTAGGAATGTTATCAATCATCCTAGAACAGCAAAGAAGGAAGTTGTGTCTGTTGAGAAAGAGCTGGACAATGACGAGCTAACAATGACTCTAGAACGAGCAATTTCTGTGGTGTCCAATTCAGACAACCTTAGGCAGTGCGAGGATGCTGTGCACGAAGTTGCCAGAGCATGTTCAACCATGCAAGGGGGCCCTAATCTTGTAAATTTGCTATCATGTGCCTCTTTTATTCAAGGGCTTCTCGAGGTTACATTCACCTCCAAAGACGATGCTGTACTGGAGTCAGCTATCTTGATAATGGGAAAGTTGGTGTTAGGTAACGAGGTGATTAGACAGCTTGTGCTTAACGCAGATCCACAGCTTGAGGTTTTCTTAAGACTTCTGAGAAGCAACGAATTGTTCCTGAAGGCAGCTATAGTGCTCTATATGATGAAGCCTAAAGCTAAGCAGATGCTATCGTTGGACTGGATACCGCTAGTACTGCACATTTTGGAGTGTGGTGATGAGGTGCAATATCTGTCTTCTGTAAAATGCGCACCAAAAATTGCTGCATTCTATTTCCTAGATCAGCTTCTTATGGGGTTTGATGTCGATAGAAACATTGAGAATACAAAGCAGATGATTGCACTAGGTGGTTTGAACCTCCTCATTAGCAGACTTGAAGCTGGTGATGCTCGCGAGAGCCGACACTGCATTGCTCTCTTGACCACATGTATTCGAGCTGATGGCAATTGTAGACACTACTTAGCCGATAATCTGAAGAAGGAACCGATTGTTCAACTTCTTGTTGGAAATCAAAAGAAGGCTAGTGCTGCGGCCCTTAATTTGATGAGCGAACTGATCTGCCTTAATAGGTGAAATACTTCTATATTGACAGTAACATTAGTATTCTGAAAAATATCTGTAAAATATCCCTGAGATTGAGCTAGTTCATCCTTCTTTAAACAGAACAACCAAAATTGTGGAGTTCCTCAAGGAGCTGAAAAATAGTGGCTGCTTGAATACAATGCATATTCTGCTGGTCTATCTCCAGCAGGCTCCTCTTGTCCAACATCCACTAGCAGCTGTCCTGCTACTCCAGCTTGATCTCCTGGTACCGTCTCGAGATGAATCGTCTCTTCCTTTGATCAGACAAGCTATCAATATTTTGTACAGTCCCATACAGCTGTTTTTTTTGCAGGGTGATCCTTTGCAGTACAGCGTATACAGAGAGGAGGCGATCGATGCCATGATAGCTGCTTTGGAGCACAGTTCACAGAGCAGAAAGGTCCAAGAACAATGTGCTCGTGCTCTTTTAATCTTGGCTGGGCGGTTTTCTTCTTCAGGAGAACCCATAGCAGAAGCATGGCTACTAAAGAGAGCAGGTCTAGACGATTCCCTCTCTGAATCCTTTAGGAGAACAGAGATATTCAAAGATAAGAGCGTTCGAGCGGTATGTTCAAATATCTGAAAACTATGTTTTCTGATTACCTTAAATTTGCTGAGTAAATCAGTTTCTCTTTGCTTGTTCTTTTAACGATTATGTTTGTCCTAATAACCAGGAAGAAGAAAAGGTGGTTGAAGAACGTCTGAAGAAACTTGCCTTAATGATACTGAACAGTGGGGGCAAAAGGTTCCTCGTGGCACTGTCAAACTGCATATCCGATGGAATCCCGAGTCTGAGTCGATCCTGTCTCGTCACCATAACATGGATGAGCAGCTCCCTCTCACCACTGCGTGGATGCAACGATTTCCAGCCTCTAGCATGCTCCATTCTTGCGCCTAAGCTTTTAGATAGCTTAAGCTACGACAGAGTTTTGGAGGAGAGGGTGCTTGCTTCACTGTCCCTGTTGAATGTTGTGAGGCATCCAGGTACATTTCCAAAGTTAGCAACGCCCATTTTTTATAGAAGTATTTGCATTTGCAAATTTTCTTTAAAAAAATATATTTGCGATCTTTCTGTTATTTTTTAAAAAAGTTATCTTGATCTTCCTTTTTTATATAAAAATATATTTGCGATCTATCTGCAAGCTGAATCGTTTTAAGCCAACCATTTGTAATCTGAC